>NC_054834.1:95833357-97033715 GCF_018345385.1 Vulpes lagopus | reverse complement strand
ATCCACATAAAAGTGATATCATGCAGTATCTGTCTTTGTCTGTCTGGCTTGTGTCACTTAGCATGATGATGCCCTCAAGGTCCATCCATGTTGTCACAACCACCAGCAGGATTCCTTTCTTTCTCATGGCTGAATGCTATTCCATTGTATATGCGCATGTGTGTGTATAGATACACAGATATATACACACACAAACATGCCTATATATGTGTACATATGTGTATATATGTACATATGTGTGTGTCATGTATCTCATGTCTTCTTTACTGACTCATCTATTGACAAACACCTAGACTGTTTTCATGCCTTGGCTATTGTAAATAATGCTACAGTGAGCACACATGTATGGATATCTTCAAAATTCTGTTTTCATTTTCTTTGGGTGAATCCCCAGAAGTGGGATTGCTGGGTCACATGGTAGCTCTACTGAATTTTTTGAGGAACCTCCATACTGTTTTCCACAGTAGCTGTACCCTCCCTGGTTTTTTTTAACCTTTCTGACTTCCTGTTCTCTTTCTTCCCTCGTTTTCTTTGTTCCTTCCTTCTCTCCTTCTTCATTCATGTTTTTTTTTCTTCCAAGGTATTTTTTCCACTGCATCTTTCTGTGTGAAAAGTAGAAATCTAATTATCACTGAATTTTTTTTAAAGGCAACTCTTTTGAGGGACAATCATCATATGGTTTCACTCGTATGTGGAATATAAGAAATAGTGAAAGGGATCATAAGGAAAAGGAGCGGAACTGAGTGGGAAAAATTCAAGAGGGAGACAAATCATGAGAGACTCCTCACTCTGGGAAACAAAGGGTTGAGGGAGGGGGGCAGGGGGTAACTGGGTGATGGGCACTGAGGAGGGCCCTTGTTGGGGTTAACACTGGGTGTTATACTATATTTTGGCAAATTGAATTTAAATTTTAAAAAATGTAAAAAAAATAAAAATAAAGGCAACCCGTTGGTGCAGACTATTACATTTTTGTCTCTTCCTTTGTAAAACACAAAGATGGTTCATTACAATAAGTTCTGTGTTTACAGTTTGAAATTCATGTTTGGAATAATCAGGGTCTTCATTTGTAAGTTCTGAGCATTTCTCCCTCTTTGGTACTGTACTAATAGCCACTTCATTATCATTTAAAATAATTCTTTGGTATCACTCATTATTAAATGTTGTTATAAGAATTGTTTTCTCCAAGACTATTTCACTATCATCATAAAATTCATTTAATTAGCATGTTTTTTAAATTCGAACACATTAAAAAATGAAGTACAGAAATTTTACTAAGCCTTGCTGCTTTAAAACATACTGTTATCTTTCTGAAGGAAAATTTCAGAGTTTTGAGGGCATTTACTTTGACCCAGGAATCTCACTGCTAGGATTTTACCCTAAGGAAAGAAGAATATGGCAAGGATTCACTACTATAATGTTTAATGCAGTGCTGCTTATAGAGGCTATAGGTTAGAAATAGGATCAATGTCCCCAAACTGGCAACTGGCTAAATAACTTACAGGTCATTCATAGTATGGAATATCGCTACCCAGTAAAAATTATGTGGTAGAAAAATATTTTTATCACACGTGGAAATGTTCTTAGTAAATTTTGAAGTAAACAAAGTAAGTTACAAAATGATCTCTGTGCTGTCATCTCAGTTGGGCAAAATATTGCCTCTCAACTCCGGATCTACTCGATTGCCTCTTCGGCCGTAATAGGCCGGGCCCTTTACTCATTTCTCCTTTGCAGCAAGCATGATGTCAGGTTTGTCAGTAGAGGGTAGAGACAATGCAGGAAGAAGAAGCTTCCTCTCCTGATTCCAAGACTTTTCTTTCATTTTTCTTCTTGCTCCTACACCACTGCCAGAGGCTTCGGCCCCAGCCACACACCTAGAGCATATGGTCGTCCCTCAGCAGATACTCAGCCCCACTCCAGGCAGCAACCACCTTGCAGCAGCCTTCCCAGCAGGGACACCATTACCCCAGGCCTCCACTTGTCTTGCCAGTGAGCTGACTCTTGGCAACCCAACTGCCTCTGAGCACCTGCCCTTCTCCTCCCCTGAGTACGTTCCCTTCTTGGCCAGGTACTGTAGACCAGTGCTGGCTCAGGCAACCCAAAGAATGTCACCATCCAGAAGGGCTGTCACCTTCTCCAGGAAGACCTGCATCCACTTTGAGAAGAGGGCTCCCCACTTTAATGTTATTCCTCTCTTGGATGCTCTTTCTCAGCCCTAGGGTATTCTTCAGAGTTTTCTTTTCATCTTCCTAATTACACTTATGTTTTAGTTAATAATTCTTCATAATAAATATTCCTTGTCCAAATTAGCATGTGATTTCTGTCTTATGATTGGACCCTAACTAACACACATGTTTATATATATAGGAAGAAAGAAAAAAAACACTGAGACAAAAAGACAAAAACAACAGGAGTTGACTCTGGGTGGTGTGATAACAGGTCGTTTTCATTTCGTCTTTGTGAACACAATCTTTTCCAAAATATTTTGTGAGAAGTTTATTTATTTATTTTCATTTCTACTTCTTTTTTTTCTAAAAATTTTATTTTTAAGTCATCTCTATACTCAATGCGGGGCTTGAATTCATGACCGCAAAATCAGGAGTCACATGCCCTTCCGACTGAGCCAGTCAGGCTTCCCTTCACTTCTATTTCTAAGATTCATTATTATGCTAGCAAAAGTTAGCCTTGATATGAGTTTATGTTCTTCCTATAAAAATCAGATTCAAAAGCAGAATGGTCATATTAGGCGCCTAATTTAATCAGCAGATTGGATGGGGCTGCCCTGATAGTGGGGTCACACAAAGTCCTACAGTTGCTCCAAAAAACTGGCCTCTCTACACTGACCACAATCTCCTTCCCCAGCACTGGAGATACCCTACAACTTTGGTTTTAAAATCACCCAATTGATGCAAAGCTATTAAGAACTGTTTTTATAAATAAAAAATAATTTTAAAAAAATACTGCAGCAATCTTGAAAAATTTATCAGGCAATTTTATTGCAGTCTTCTGCTACTGAGGTATGTGTCTACACATGTAGCAAATTGACTTGTCACCATTTCAGCAGAAGTACCACTAATGCAAGAAGGACCTTGAGGTAGGCTGAATTCTAAGATGGCCCTTCAATTCACAGCCCTTAAGGTGCAAACTCCTTCTCCTAGTTATTCAATCAAACATTGCAATGAGAGGAGTGTGCTGATGTCCCTAAGCTTCCAAACCGGCACATCTTAAGATAGGGAGATTATCTCCAATTCTAATATATTAGGACTGGCCTAGTCCTATGAGCTCTTTAAAAGTAGAGGGTTTTCTCTGGTTGCAGGAAAGGAGAAAACTCCAAGATCAGAAGCACAACGGGGATTCAACATGGAAAATTCTTCACTGCTATCTGCAAATGAAGGGCCAAGTGTGTGTCAAGGAATATGAGCAGTCTCCAGGAGCTGAAAGCAGATCCCACCCATAGAGCCAGGAAGGGAAAAGGGAGCTCAGCTCTACAGCCCCAGGAACTGAATTCTGCCCACATGAACACTCCTGGGAGCACGTTCTTCCCAAGAGCTTCCAAACGAGAACAGAGAACAACTAGAAGGCAGACAGATTGGATTGCTCTAGCCACTCCTCAAGGATTCCACTACAGACACCAATTTAAAAACTCCTGGGGCCTGGTGAGGGGAGCTACAGATTTCTTGGAAATGTGAGCCTTTAGCCCTCTGGCCTCCATGTGGCTGTCCCTCGGAAAAGGCACTCTGGCTCTACCAACACACCCAGAGTGTCTGGATTAAGGACTCAAGTTCTGGATTCCGGAGTCCACACATCCACTCGTTATTGGGTGCACTGGGACTGCCCTTCCTTATTCACACTCCTTGAGGTTTTGATTATAAAGAGTGACTTGACCGGAGGCAAAGACTTGGGAAATGACCACTACTTTTTTATCTTCTGGTTACAATTTTGCAATCAAATAACCTCTTACTCAATAATAGCTTTCTGTTCTAACACTTACTCCTTCTATTAACCCTCTCCCTTACTCACAGTCCCCCTTGATCTTAGTATTCTAACAGAATCTCTCTAATTTGGTGACTTTGTGCTTTTGTTTTTAGTTTTCTGTATAGCAGGTTTTTTCCACTCTGCTTCTTCCATTCAGCTTCCACTCTTGCACAGGGTAAGAAATAAGAAGTAAACATTTTACCAGCAGTGATTTTTGCCTTTCAGATCCTAGATGAAAATTTGAAATCTGGTTCCAGATCGCTTTAAGTAATTTCTGCCAGTTATCAAAGAAGGAGAAGCTAAGCTCTTCCCAGAGAAGAATGAATCTGGAAAGTCTTACAAAGAATGGGTTTTTCTGTGTCATCTTAAACTTAGATGATGTCGCCAGAGTGAAGAAATTGCCACCCCTGGACAGGAGCTGCCGAGGGCCCCTCCATCCATCCGCAGGACTTCCTCTGCCCTCCAAGCGAGTTTGTTTTTATCCCAGTTTCCTGATAGGTATTAATCCTGGTCCACTAATTCTCAATGCTCCCTCTGCAAATGATTATTTCTCTGGTCTCCCACAGCTATTTCAAGAACAGGGCAAAACAACGCTTTATTTCCCTTTTGAAGTCAACTAGGAATTGAACGACAGAAGTCATAAAATCACAGCAAAAGCCCTTGAGATGATCAAGTTGGAAGGGCAGTGATGCATGTTTCTTCTGTTGACAAGACTGACATTATAGGCTTGAAAAGTCTTTATTGCTATTTCAGGTTGCACTCGCCAAGAAGGAAGATGATTTCAAAATCCAGTTGAAAATCCAGCAAGAGGAGTCCCTCACCTGCTTTCCCTCTGCACAGGGTAACTTCCTTGGGGACACTTCCCCATTGCAGAAGCTAGAAACAACCCCAGTGCAGCAGCAGAGGTCATAATAGAAGTTACACATACAGGAAATCTACTGGATGAGTGTTATAGGCTGAATGATGTCCCTCCAAAATGCTGATGTGGAAGTCCTAACCCCCAGGACCTCAGAAGGTGATCTTCTTTGGAAATAGGGCCATTGCAGATATAATTAGATAAGTAAAGATGAAATCAAATGGAATAGGGTAGGCCCCTAATCTCTATGACCAGTACTAAGGGAAAATTTGGGCACAGGGACACATATATAGAAAGAGCCACATGAAGATTAAAAGTTATGCTATCACCAGCCAAGGGACTCTCAGCAACTGGGAGAATGGCCTGGAACAGACCCTACCCTAGCACCTTCGGAAGGTGTGTGAGCCTGCTGACACCTGGGTTTGGAATTTCGGCCTCCAGAACTGTGAGACAATAAAATCTGTGTTCAGACACACCCAGTTTATGGTACGTTGTTATGACAGTTCTAGGAAACTAACACACAGAAGACAGTGATTCTCTCCTCCTCGCTTTTTAGTGCCCTTGGCAAAGAACACATCATCATTGCCCGTAAATCCACTGCCAAAATTGCAAGACACTTGAACAGGAGGAATGAGCAAGACTGCATGAGGCCTTTCACCTAAGAGCAAACCAGAGGTCTCTGGGAACTGCTCAAATAGACCTCTGCACGGTCCAGAAATGAGTCCTCATAACATCCCTCAGCACCAGCCTTTCACTAGGAGGACTGAGCCCAAGAACTGCTTCTGATCTAACTTTCCTCCTCATCTTTGACACCAGATTTACGGGGATACCTGGGTGGCTCAGTGGTTGAGCATCTGCCTTTGGCTCAGGTCATGATCCCAGGGTCGTAGGATCGAGTCTTGCATCAGGCTCCCCATAGGGAGCCTGCTTCTCCCTCTGCCTAGACCTCTGCTTCTCTCTGTGTCTCTCATGAAAAAATAAATAAAATCTTTAAAAACACACGCATCAGATCTAAAGATGAATACAGCTCAGCGTGGCTTATCATTCTGCCCTTAGCTTTGCTCATACCACTTGCTGTAGCACAAACCTGCAAAGGGAAGAGTGGACAGCTCAGGGAGGGACAGGGTCTCAGACCATCATGCCTGAATTTATTTCACCTTATCCTCCAGTTTCCTGTATGAAGGAGTAACAAACATGGGAGTAAAACAAAGTACATTTATCAAAATGCAAGAGGGACTCTCCATAGTGACACAAGATAAAACTCTAATTTAATAAGGAGGAGGTAGGTTCAACATGTGTGATAACCTCTGATACTTAGTAGGAGAGAAGTGAAAGATTTATTTTAAAAAACGGGATTTGGCAGATTTTTGCCAGCCCCAGTTTCTTCTGGATTGTTCTTCCTTGTACATTCTGCTATTTCTCAAGAGCCACCTAAAGTTTCCACCCCGGGAACCTCTCCAAGGAGTTCCAATCTGTGTCCCCTGGTTTTCCTCAGGCATGTCGAGTATTTTCACAGTAAGGATCTTTTCCGGAAGCCTGTTCACCACATAACTAATTGGCTGTAAGGCAATTTTGCCATAAAAGAAAAAAATCACAAACAATAAAAGAGACATTCATTGAAAAGGACATATTGAAACATGAAAAACAAAGTTAAAAAGACTTTATTGTGAAATACAAAATAGTTGGGTACATGTCGATTCATGGCAATACTGTGCAAATGTGGATTGTACCTAAGCACATCTTTCTTCCCTAGTGTTTTATATACACACACTTTTTTTTCTTGTTGATGCATCTCCTTGTGCAGCATACTTTTTCCTTTCTTACTAAAATTTCTTCCTTTGTTAAGAGAGGTGTATATTTGCAACTGAGCTTTGTATTGCGTTGCAAAAGCCTTCTGTTGCTTGTTCTTGGTCTACTGTCATGTGTCTGTTGATATACTTCCCAAAGTTCTGTGGGAAATGTGGGTTAAAACCTCTGCGCCCCTGTATAGACCATTACGAAGGCTCAGATTTATATAAGACAGAAATGGGTGTGACTGCGTCAATGGAGAAATGAAACCAAACTGTCAGCCCCTTGATGGAACCAACAAACTGTCAAACCAACTGTCAATCAGCTCTTTTCAATGTCTTACTGCACAATTGCCTTATGCCAGCTAGGTAAGTGGCAAAAATGCTTGCAGCAAAGCTTAGGGAGAAACCACCACGAAACTTCATTCAACAGGATCACCCTAAGGTTCAAGGACAACATAAAGAGAACATATGGACTCATCAGAGAAACACCTTTCTCCATTGTAGCAAAACCAACTCAAAGAGCATACCCTTCTGGTAGAGGATCATAAGCATCATCTTTTCAGACGACAGACAGTACATTATAATTTCACAACTATCTCAACAATCTCTGGCCAGAATACCTGCATTTGTCTCTCTCTCTCTCTCTCTCTCTCTCTCACACACACACACACACACACACACACACAATGTGATCTGTGGGAAATGAAAGCAATCTCGCAAAATGTAATGCTCTCCTCTTGACTCAAATCTTGGTTAAAATTTTTTCACTAGGAATTTTCTTAACAGCTGGATGTGGTTGATTAAAGAATTTGTCTGGAACGGATTAGCTATTCTCACCTCTGTGTGATTTCACCTTATCATTTAGGAATTTCTGAATATACAAAGGCCCCTGCAAAGACTCAAGCTGTAGGTATAAATGTATATGAAAATCCAGAAAAATATAGTGCTGTGTTTTCCCTTGCTTTATGATTCATCAAGGCAGATTGAAATAGTTAATGCTCCCCTAAAAGAGAACAATTTACTCTGGTCTCACAAGTAGGATCAGGGCCAATAAACTGTAACAAAGCATTATATTTAGGACACACATATAACTCCACTCAAGGATAACATAATCTACACATGATTCATAGAGCTAGTTCCAATCAATTCTCCTCCTGTGAATACATGGGGCTAATAGATCTACTGTGGCCTTTACATTTCCATCCACATTTGATGCATCCGTTCACTAGAAAGCACAAATTATTAATCAAAGTAGTCTCTTTCATGCTTCTGTTATTTGTACCCAAAGCCGTCTGGAATGCAAAATAAGAGGAATAAAATTCAGAGGTCAAATCATATCCAGTTTGCCATATAAAATTAAGAGTTAAGATGGAAATGTAAAAAAAAAAAAAAAAAACCAACGTAAAACTTTTCTCTATCCGCTTCTAGGACCCTGTTCTGGTTTAAACTTTATGACTGCCTGTTGCTAGCATATCATATGAAATTAGCTATCAGGCATTTGAAGGTGAAGAGCTGATTTTACAGCTCATTGACGTTCTAAGGGATGCACTGCATTTAATTAAGATAGTTCTTTACATAGGGTTTAAAAAACATTTATAATGCTTCCCAAACTATCAACAGGTGAAGTTAACCAAATAAGTGAGGAAAAAGATTTGCCTCCACATAATAATGAACCAGCCCCAAATTTACATAGTTTTCGTGCACAAACACATAAATTCTTCTGCTTAAAAAAAAGTGATAGGGTAAATAGAAAAATTACACAGATAAAGGAGAGTAGTATTTCTAAAAAGATTTTATTTATTCACTTTGAGAGAGAGGGCAGAAGCAAGCAGTGGCGGGGGGGTACGGAGGGGGGAAGGACGGAGGGAAAGAGAATCTCAAGCAGACCACACTGAGCACAGAGCCCGACTCATTCCCATGACCATGAGATCATAACCTGAGGCAAAATCAAGAGTCCGACACTTAACCAACTGAGCTACCCAGGCGCCCCAGGTAGAGTAGTATTTTTAAAACACACAGCAAGTATCCAATTAAAGCTGATTTAAAATGTAACATCAAATGGACTTAATCACAGAGAAGAGATTACCAACTAGGAATGGAGGCTGTGCTGTCTAGGTGGTAGAATGTGGGAGTGGGGGGTCAGATGACTCTTTGACTTAATTGGATACCTCTTTGCTGTGAGGTGACCTGTGTATATGCTCTGGGCACCAGAGTGGGGTTCACCAATAGTGGGAAAGCTCCCATCTAACAATCTAGAACAATAACATTCAGCTTTCATATTGAAGAATTTTGAGACTATTTCATGACTGAAAATATAAATAGAGAAGTTTACTGTGACTCTCCACAAAGTAAGAAAAAAAAAAAAGTAAGTGGCTTTGGTTTTAGAAAGGTTGAGAGAAGTCTCACTTAATGACAGGGTAATAATGATACCTTGACACACTGAGATTTACAATCTCTTATCTGAACTCCTTTGCACCAGATATGTTTCAGAGTTCAGAAATGTTAGGAATTTAGAACTATAATTGAATACATATGTCATAAATTATATAATATCTCCATGTGTTACAGGTAGTATTCCATGATTAAACACACTCATTTTTCTGCAACTAAATGTATGTTTGTACTAAATGAAATAAATAAAAATTACCAATAGCCTCATGTCAGGTCATGCCATGTTTTACAGCCGAGGGAGTTATAAAATAACATCTAGTTTTTATTTTTTTATTAAAAAATTTAATTTATTTATTCATGAGAGACAGAGAGAGAGAGGCAGAGACCTAGGCAGAGGGAGGAGAACAGTCTCCCTGCAGGGAGCCCAATGTGGGAATCGATCCTGGAACTTGGAGATCATGCCCTGGCCGAAGGTAGATGCTCAACCACTGAGCCACCCAGGCATCCCAACATCCAGGTTTTTTTTGTTTTTTTTTTTTTTATTATAGTCACAGAGAGAGAGAGAGGCAGAGACACAGGCAGAGGGAGAGAAGCAGGCTCCATGCACCGGGAGCCTGACGTGGGATTCGATCCCGGGTCTCCAGGATCGCGCCCTGGGCCAAAGGCAGGCGCCAAACCGCTGCGCCACCCAGGGATCCCCCAACATCCAGTTTTTAAAATGATTTTTACATTTTAGAGTTTTGGCTAAGAGCTTGTAATACCTAAATTATCCTTTTCAATGCAGCATCACTCACAAATTTCATGAGGATCTATCAAAGATGCATTAAAGTTGGTAAAATAGGTAATAGCATCCCCACATGACAATGTGGAACTAAAAGTTTAAAGATGAAATGAGGGGCACCTGGGTAGTTCACTCAGTTAAGCATCTGACTCTGGACTTTGACTCGATCATGATCTCAGGGTCATGAGATCCAGCCCCGAATTGGGCTCCCCACTCAACACAGAGTCTATTTGGGATTCTCTCTCTCTCCCCCTTTGCCTGCCCCTCCCATAAATAAATAAATAAATAAATAAATAAATAAATAAATAAATAAATAAATAAATAAAATTATTTGACCCACTATCTTACAGCTGGTTCTTCGAAAAGTGGGAACCAATCGTTAGTTTACAGAAATGCTCAAATGCTGGGAAAGCAAAATGAAATATCACCCCAGCACTGTCCTCAAGGTCCACACTCTTGAAGGAAGAGGTAATGACTTCACTGTCTGGTCCACTGCCACTTCTATTAGTAACTATCCTCATGGTGATCCAGTTTCCAGGCTTATAGTAATTCCGTGTGTCCTATTTCATCTGCACAGAGATGCTTTAGATATTTCTCTAAAAAGGAATGTCTCTAAATAAAACCTAATTACTTCTCTTCTCTTTTACAAAGTACCAAAAGATTTTGCTTTCTTTTTTCATAACTTCTAAGTAGAAGAGCATAGAAAGCAGATTTCTCTTATTTGTGCACAGAGTACCAGGATCCTACTGGGAAGAAGGGAAAGGACATGTAAAATTACAAGAGTAAAACAAAATCTAGGAGAATGAGTATCAAAAGAGCACTCCTTCCCAAAGAGTGAAGTATGCAAAGAGGAGGCAAGAATACCCCTTCTATGGAGAAATCAGACAAACACTTCCTCAGCTAGGTGATCAAGGTGAGAAGTCATGTTGATACTATCTGCCCCTGATATGGTATGATGAGAAGGAATGACACTTTTTCTTTGTGGCTTCAGCAAAAAACAAACAAACATAATCCCAGTCTAGTCATGAGAAAGATATCAAACAAACCCAAACTGGGAGGCATTCTACAAAATAACTGACCAGTACACCTCACGACTGTCAAGGCCATCAAAAACAAAGAAGTCTGAGAAATTATCATGATCTAGAGGAACTTAAGGAGATGTGATGACTAAGTGTGATGTAGTGTCCTGGATGGGTTACTGAAAGAGAAGAAGGACATTAAGTAAAAAGGAAATCTGCAGAGAATGTGGACTGTGGTTAATAATAATGTATCAGTATTCATTCATTAATTGTGACAAATGTACCATATTAATGTATGATGTTAAAAACAGAGGAAATTGGTGTTTATGGGAAACCTCTGTACTAGATTTGCAACTATTTTGCAATCTAAAACTATTCTCAAATTTAAAAATTATTTTTAAAATATTCCTCATAATATACTGGATATACATAAACAATGGAAATAAATATTTAGGGTAAGAAATAGCTTAACTTATACAATAATATAATAACTCCTATAATACTGTTCTTCACTGTTTGTGATTTAGAAAGTTGGATTGCTAGAAATGTTCATTCATTGTTATTCTAAGTTTTCTTATTTAAAAGCTTAAAAACAGATTTGTAGAATTTGGAATTGTATAGACTATTGTTCACCTTTTTCTATCATGTTTGCAGATGTAACTCAAATGTTCAAAAGGAGTATAGTTCTGTCCTTTTGGCTTTTGCTAATCTTCCTTTTGACTTCTCACTTTCTGGTGGGAAAAATAACTTCTCATTTTATGTCATTCAAAACTTCGTCTATTCCTATCATTTAAAAATTCCTTTATATTTTTTTCTAGTGTGTTCATCATTTATTTTTTTAAGTTTTTATTTAAATTCCAGTTAGCTAACCTCAGTGTTACATTAGTTCCAGGTGTATAATATAGTGATTCAACACTCCATTCATCACCAAGTGCTCATCACAAGTGTGCTCCTTAATCCTCAACACCTATTTAACCCACCCCCTACCCACTTCCCCTCTGGTAACCATCACTTTGTTCTCTATAGTTAAGAGTCTCTTTCTTGGTTTGCCAATTTTTTCCCCTTTGCTCATTTGTTTTGTTTCCTAAATTCCACATATGAGTGAAATCATATGGATTTTGTCTTTCTTTATTTCACTTAGCATCATGCTTTCTAGTTCCATTGACATCATTCCAAATGGCAAGATTTCATTCTTTTTTTGTGACTGAGTAATATTCTGTTGTATAGATAGATAGACAGAGAAGATGTGATATATATATATATATATATATATATATATATATATATATATATATCTCCATTCATTAATCAATAGCCATTTGGGCTGTTTCTGTAATTTGGGTATTGTGGACATTGCTGCTATAAACAGCAGGGTGCTTTCATCCCTTAGGAATAGTATTTTTTTTTCTTTGGGTAAATACCTAGTAGAGTGATTGCCGGTTTACAGGGTAGTTTTATTTTTAACTAAAAATCCCTTCAAATATTATTCACTCTCTTAAGAAAGAACTATTTTCAGTTAGTTTGTTCAGTCTTCTTTCTGCCTCTCTTATCAGCTGAATTTCCTAGATGGTAACTAGGCACACTGAGGAAAAACATGCCCCTTGCAAACATGTAGTGGAGGGAAAAGTTGGTGCCTCTGGTCTCCACATAAATCTTCCCACCAGGTTGCAAGGCATCTATAGCCTCTGAATCTAAGGGCCATTACTAGTGAGTCTGGCATGGCTTCTTTTAGCTCAGAGAAAGCATCCAGGGAATCTGAGCTTTGGCATCATCCTACAGCATCCAATGTTTACTCCAGTTCAAGACACTCCTCCCAAAATCACATTTAATTCAACCCTTTCAAAGGGATCAAGAATATTTTTTAAGCTGCAATATCCGTAGTTCAAAATAAAACTGTCAGAGTTCATCTCTTCCTAGGTCCTCAGATATATCCTAAAGCTAGAGATCCTTCTTCTTCCTCAGTAGGGGATTTTCATTAGTCAGACCCAAAATAGAGTTGTGTAGAGTTGGATTATGTCACTTGGTTTCTCTAAGGTCAGATGTCATAACCCCATGCTTTCTAAAGGGCTTGCGGTGTACTTGCTCAGCAACAAATTCAGAAAAGGACGGGTACAACCCAGCGCTTCTGAAGCAGTGTGTACTCAGACTCTTAACCACTATTGACAGAGGATTAGGTTTATAAAGAAGACCAACCAGGTCTTTTATGGATTAGCACTTGGGGGAACTTGGAAGTCTTCCTTGTCTGGCACTGTTTGGACTTGCCTAAAATGCAGACAGACACTGGGCCCCTTCCTACTCTGAAGCTCCCTCATAAATATAATGGGGAACCTCAGGCCTTCCCCTTTCTTGTGAGCAGTAGAGCTTGCAGCTGGAAAGCTCTTTGTGTGCCTTGTCATGCCAATAAAGTTACTGAAGTGAGGGTGACAGGTTAGAAATGTATGAGGAACAATGAAGGGAATGGGGTCCCCTCCCTTCTGATTCTTTGAAAAGTTTGATCTTTCTGTGCCAAATGGAGAACTTTAACTCTCCTGTCTTTTAGTTTGGCAGGACGAGGGAAAAGTTAAAGAGATTACAACTTTTACAGAAGAGATTTTTGCCCAAAGAGGAGATTCCAAAGTAGATTCAACCTTCCCCTGAGCTCGCTACTCTCGCTTCACTCTCCTTGAACCAGTGGCACAGTCAGCCAATACACAGCCTGGGCAAAAACTGACTTCCATGGAGAAATAAAGACTCTAAGCACCCCATGATCACTGCAAATAGGTCTGAGACTCCTGAGTCCCTCACCACCTCTCTTCCATCTTCAAACCTTCTATCCCTTTTATCCCCTAACAGCCTGCTATAATAGCCCCTCTTCTAGGAAGTCTTCATTTATTTTAATCCATCCCTCTCCTCTCTGCTTGAAAATTCATAACTCTTTCTGGGCTTTTCTCCACTCCCAACATCAAGTTAATTCATCTTATCACATTGCATTACAATGAATTGTTTGCTCTGTTTTCATTTCTAGGAGATTGGGAACTCCTTGTCTTATGCATCTCTCTATTCCCAGTACCTAGCTTGTTTCTGCTACATAGCACATGCTCAGTAATTATTTGTTGAATAAATGAATGAATGAGTACTAGGAGCAGCAATTGCAGATAAAATCCAGGAATTATGATTGTCACATATTCTTCTCAGGGAAGAATAGTCACTCCCTTGGCCTCAGAAGACTAATTATGACCGGTGTAAGGCTGTAATCTTCCAACTAGTCTTTCCCAGTGATTGAACGAGGAGCAGGCATGTATCTATCTCCTGCCCATGAAACATAAGAGAAGCTCTGGAAGGCTCCTAGGAAGGCACCTGATTTCTTGACAGAGAGGATAAAAACCTGTAGTGTTCTCCTTTCTATGTATTGTCTTTCTAGTCCCAGTACCTACTTTAGTATTGGCACATGGCAGGTTCTCAGTAAATATGTGATGAATGAATGAATGAATGAATACTAGAAGCAACAGTTACACTACCTGGTCCAGGCACTACCTTGAGTGTGGATGTGGAGGCTGGTGCTGTAGGAGCCATCTTGCCACCATGAAAGAAAGGCTGAGCATTCTAGATGTATACTGGGCTGCTGAACTGATGTCCAGTCTCTGTCTATCCCCAGACCTTTTGCTATGTGAGAAAAGCAAACCCCTATTGGTTTAAGTCACCACTGGTCAGGTTGTTTTGTTACCTGCAGCCAAAAACAACCTAACCAATACAGGGATCATCTCCTTTTTATTGCTGCCTCCTTACCACCTACTATGCTCAGCCACACCTCTCCTTAGGTGCATCTCCATAGCATTGTGAGACTTCACAGTCCCCTGGAGGAGAAAGCTCGAGGTTTTCTAAGTCTACGAATTTCCACATTAAGTCCTTCAATACGACCTAGTTGTTCACAAATCTATCTGAGGACTGCAAATAAAAGATTTTAATGCAAAGTGTTATGTCTATCCTGGAGGTTTTGATAAACTGTTCTGAGAGCACCACACACACACACGCACGCACGCACACACACACACACACACACACACAACTGATTACTACTAATACTGAGCAATCTCAGATGTGTTGCACTCTCTGTTTTCAGCGACAGGGAAATCCCCACCCCTTTGATCTCTTGCCACTTTCTGTTTCCTTCTGATAGTGGAGAATAAACTCTTTTGTTTTCACTGGGTCTCTGTTACTGGCAAATTTTAGAAGTAATATCACTGGGGAAATAACAAATAAGTGAAATAAAGTCTTCATTGTTCTATTTCCTCATAGGTGAGCTTTATTAATTCAGGACCAAAAAATATATATATTAGTTCTTATTCCAGTTGACTCTACAAGAGCAGATCTGTTTGTGTGAACAGCTCATTTAGTCTTAAAGTTAATTCATTCACTGACTTTCCTACAACTTTTCTCTCTTTCTTCCCCACAACACCTCTCCCTCCTTAATCTCACCACAAAATAAGATTGTAGATGGGACTTTACAACAGTGTGACAGAGCAACAACTTCATTGGTAAGTCTCCATTTCACTTTCATTTTCGTCCATTGTGGTCTACTGAAACTACATCCACTCAGTAGGTATCTTGTTTTCTCACTTTAGAGAAAAAAATACATCTTGTTAAATGTATGTACATACCGGGATCACATGAATTAAAATGTGATGCTATTCTTCACTTTTTTTTTATTAGCACAGATAGGTTCTCTCACATTACTCTTTCGTATATTTCTTGAGGCAGGTCATTTTACAGGTCTTCAAGAGATTACAGTAAAGCAGCTATGATTACAAATTGCACTTTAGTATCACATGCCTTCTTGACATGAAATTAACTTGACCTATATGATAAAATGTTTACATTTTACTGTGGAAGCATTTGTGGTCACTAAACAAGATTCATCATCTAAATATGAAGGATGGTAGAGGAAATCCTGAAGCGAGTATTATACATTAGCATTTATACTATGACAATGTTTACATTTTTATATTTGGCATGAATGAATTATTGACTACTGATAAATTACCGTGTGTGATTATTGTCAGAAACCAGACCTTCCATGATCATTGCCTCACCAAAAAATTAAAATCTTCTCAAGTCTGGTAAGTAGTGGTAGAGTTCTTCCTCAAAAATAAGAGATTTTTTAAATACGATGAGCCATTGGGAAGAGTTCTGAAGTGATAAGTAAGAGGGGGGGAAAAATCTCACACGTATGTGCCTGAACCTCTCAGGAGGAGGAAAGAAAGGAGAGAACAAGAGAACAAGGTAGGAAACCAGAGATCCTGGATGCTTGGGTCTGTGGTGCCATATGGGCTCCCTGGACAAAAGCCATCTGGAGTAGAACAGATTGTTTTATGATGTTAAAGCTGCCAGGATTGCTGGGATTTCTCTCTGTTCCCTGGGGCAGCCTAGAAATTTAATTCTATGCATAATCTAGTAGTAGGATATAAACTGTGTGTCCTTAGCCAAGGAAGGCAGAGGGTCTCATCTGTATCCATCCAATCTTGATTAGAACTCTAGAAATGTAGCTCTTTACAGGGGGAGAAATTGAAGGGTCAAAAGTTTGAGAAATGTGTTATACCATCCCTGGAGGGTACATAATGGACAAAGTAAATTCAAAGTCTTGAGACACATCCAATTTGAAAAGAATCTTGCTTTAGCTAATAATTCTCATACTTGCTTGATTTACAGAAACTTTTTTTGTTTGCATTTGCGAAAAAATTGCTGTAGAGTGGTGGACAATAAAACCTCTTTTCTAGTACTGCTTCCACATGCTTCCAGACCCAACACTCAGATGTGTGCAAATGTAAAACAAATACTCTTGCTGTTCTTGGGAAAGACCAGAATGCACATATTCTGACTGGGAAGTTCAGTGTCACCCTCAATAATGTCAGTTGAATGTAGTTTTTAATAGGACCTATGCTTCTGAAGTTAGGTTTCCTTCAGGGAAAATATTTTCTTAGTAAATATGGATTTAGGCAACATAGACTCATAGGCTCCAGGTAGGCTCCAGGAAGTGCCCTCATGTTTGAAGACTGGCACTGCCTAAGCCCAACCTTGACCCCTCTGCACAAGTATCTAACCTGAGCCACTAACCCAAAGTCTGGGACATATATGATACCAAATCAGTAAATATGACATCCATCAGTAAATGTCAAAGGGCAAGGTCACAGGAGTGCAGTTGCCCCTAAAAGAAGTAGACATAGTCAAATAACCATAACGTTGAAAGCAGCAATCCTTACACAAAGAAAGAGGAGGAAGGTCTAGTTAAAGAAGAACTTTTTCCTTTTTCTTAATCTGTGCAAGCTTGGCTCTGGACTCCAGTGAGGGAAACAAACACGCTATGTGGGGCAAGGGGAGACTATCTCCCTTTTAAGAAAGATAAGTAGGTCCTGTTGACAGAGTCTAGGAAGAAAGGTGTCCAGGTGTGTCTCCCTGTGATGGATGGGGTGATAGATATTGAAAGCAGTCCTGTCTGCAGCCCTGGCCTCTGGGATTTAATTCATTTCCCATACTCCTAAGCCCTCAAAAGTTACAGCCTGGTGTCAGCTTCCACTGGGGGATTGCAGGAAGGGTCTGTATCCACTCTCTGGATAAAGCAGGATAGAGAAAACAACAGAGCAGAGAACTAGTCACAAAGTGTGGGGAGAGGAGAGCAGTGTTCGGGAGCCAGATAAATTAGACAACAGACAGCCAGAAGGGATATGTGGAAATTATAAGACTGTTCAACAGAATGGGGCCTCAGATGATTGTGATGGCAACCCTAGAGTGATGAACTGGAAACATTTGGGATGTACATTCAATACAAGACATCACTCATATATTTCTCTGAAGAATAAGGAAACAGCAATGGTTCTAAAGAAAATACCACTTTGATAGAAATGTCTAGTATTTTTCCTCATAGCAAAGATGACAATACGAATGGTAGTAGGTATTTCTAAATATGCTTCAGGAATTCCAAAGAATGGGTTAATGGCAAGAAAAAATATGAATGTGTAATATGACAGACAGTATTTTAGCCCCATATATACCTGGAGATAACTTCGTTTGTTATTTCATGTTGATATTTCATGACCTTGTTTTTCACAGTGATTTAAGTCAATAGTATGTTATACACTTTGTGACCAATGCTCTCAACTTTGGTGTCCTCTATGCTTTCTCATTAACAGAGTATTTTTTAAAGATTTTACTTATATATTCATGAGAGACACATGTCTTTTTAAAGATTTTACTTATTTATTCATGAGAGAGAGAGAGAGAGAGAGAGAGAGAGAGAGAGGGAGAAGCAGGCTCCATGCAGGGAGCCCGATGCGGGACTCGATCCTGGGTCTTCAGGATCACGCCCTGGGCTGAAGGCAACGCTAAACCGCTGAGCCACCCGGGCTACCCTCATTAACAGAGTATTAAATAAGCAAACATTTTTTAAAAACGAAATGAAGGACATTCTCCAGTAATGCCCAAGATTTGTTTGTTCTTCTTTACTAAAGAAGGCATTCTAGAATATAAGGCCCAGAAGATCCTTGCCTCTGGAAGAAAAGCATTCTCTTGTCCAAACACAAACCTACTATGGATTCTCTGTTTTTAAAAGTAACACTCTAATTTACCTGTCTTGTGTAAAGAAGAGTAGTGAAATAATTGAGCAAGTTTAACTGGATATTCCCACTCATTAAAAAAAAAAAAAAAAAAAAAGGCAAGTAACTCCATAAATACAATTTAAGCTTAGCTGGAGCCAAGGCTGACCAAGCTGCTTTGACGGTAGTTTTAACATTTAGGACACCGTGAATATTAACTCTGAGTTCACTACTCACTGGGGAGTTCTGTGGACCAATTTGGTTAAGTACAGAGGCTAAAATACCTTTTTAAAATGTCAAACGTGTGTAGGATATAAAGGAAAAGAGCAAGGTAAATGCAATTAGCAAAAATAGAAAATTGGGGAAAGTGGAGTTTTGGCATTTGTAGTTTGACCTCACATAGAGATAAGTAGGGGCTGTGAGTCACCTGACCATAGGACTTTGGGTCCAAGCCTTGCCTTACATGGTTGTGCTCTAGAAGCTTCCATGAAAGACACGTGTGTCAGCTTCGCATACTGGCTGCCTCAGGCTTGCCAGCAAGGGACTAGGCAAATAGCAGTAGTGTTCCTTATTTCGAAAACTGTAGCTAGGGCATTATTCTTGAAGCCTTCTAACCATACGGTTTCTAACCTACAATGAGTTATTTACATCTTAAGTAGTAATGAGTAGCATTTCAAAATAGCATTTTAAAGATACATAATGAATACATTCAAAATAGTATTTAAGAGACAAAATGACCAACTTACACTGATTCTGTGTCATGCCTGTAAGGCTCTCTACAGGTTTTTCTACTTTTCCTGACCTAAAATATTTCATGTGCCTTTGTACCTCAATTACTTCAGGGGGGTCCTTAACAACAAAACAGGTCACTGTGAGAAAAAAAAAAGGTGGTACAAAACTAGAATTAATTTTAGGATTTGGGAGAAGTTTTGAGGACGTCTGGGGAAAATAGGATTCTCTTGGCACTTTGGAGTCACCACAGGGTGACAAGAAGTTGGTTCAATGGCCACAAAGAAAGCTATAAAAGCAGCCCAAACTAAGGGCGATGGAAGGGCATTTGTCAGTATGTCTCAAAAGATTTTAAATTGTACAGTCCACTGTAGGAGCTTATCATCATAAGTAAACAATGTCGAGTTACAAAAAGATGTAACAAGAAGGCTCGGTGCACCACTGTTAATAATTATAAATATTAGGGGCAGCCAAAAGTCCAGCAATAGGGCAGTGAGAAAATGCATTAGAGTACATTCAGACAATAAAATAATCTGCCAGTCATTAAAGATAATGTTAGATAGACATCTTTATCAACAATAAAGAGCTATTTATAATATATTGTCAAGAGAAAATGCAGGCTACACAACAAAACATATAGCACAATGCTCTTTTTATTTATACATCCATGGATTGAAAAGTGGAATTATATGCATCAAGGTGGCAAAGTGACTAATCTTTTTTTTTTTTTTAAGTGACTAATCTTAAAAGGCTGGAAGAATGGCTACTTTTCATTTCTATTTGTCTTTTCAGACTTTTCCATAATGGGCATGTATTACTTTCACAATAACTAGGCGCAAAAATCAATTTTCATTTATTTTAAATATAAAATAAGTTTTATATTTAAATTTTTATATTTAAAATATGAATTCAACTTTATATATTCTTTAAAAAATATTTTTAAATTGCAAAAATAAACAAATAAGCACCTAATGAACTTTTTTTAAGTCTAGAGGATGCACTTGTGGTTAATATTTTGAAAAATTAACTATACTGACGTTTTTGATTTGCCACAATGATGGAGGGACCTGCTGACACTTAAAAGCATGAGTTGATATGCCGGACAGTCCACACAAGGAAGAAATATCCCACCAATGGATGTTTCTTCATAAGTACCTCGCCATATAGTAGTAATACATACGTGGGACACAATACTGTGGTAGTGTGCTAGATACCTTCTTCTTTTCACAATTTTCATTAATGCTACTACATATAAAATTTATCCGGAAGTGAGGAAGTCAATGACTTCCCATACAGATCCCTTTGGAAAAACCTGTGTAAATTACCTTAATTGAAGAAACTAGAGAAACCCAAATATGGAAACAGAGAGTTTATCTAGAAGACATTTAACTCCATTTTCTCCAGGCATTGTGCTGGGTGCCCTAGAGGGTGCAAAGATAGATAAAATAAGGCTCTTGCTCTTAAAAAAGCTCATGGTCTCTATGCAAAAGACAAAAAAAAAATCAGGTACAAAGAAGCAAATGCCATAAATGAAATGTGTGTGAGGGAGAGAGAGGGAGAGGGAGGCAAGGGAAAAGGGAGAGAGTAAGCAGGTGGAGTGGGAGAAAGGAAGGGAGAGAGAGACACAGAGAGAGGGAGAGGGAGGAGGGAGAGAGAGAGACCTCAAAACCTTAACAAAATCCCAGAATTAATTCAATGCCCACAGAGAATCTCTGGATTTTGAAATCTTAATTAAAAGATTGTCATAAAGAGGTACCCATTGAATGGTGGTGGTACTTATCTGCCCATCCATGTATTCATTCAATCAACAAACATATACTGGGATCCCCGGGTGGCTCAGTGGTTTAGCACCTGCCTTCGCCCCAGGGAGTGATCCTGGAGTCCCAGGATCGAGTCCCCGTCAAGCTCCCTACAGGGAGCCTGCTTCTCACTCTGCCTGTGTCTCTGCCTCTCTCTGTGTGTCTCTTGTGAATAAATAAATAAAATCTTAAAAAAAAAAAACCTCTTCCTTTAAAAAAAAAAAATATATATATATACTAAGCGCCTATGTGCCAACTCTGGGAATACAAATAAGAGGAAGACCAATCTCTGCCCTCTACATGGGGATAGATAGGTAAACCAGTGAAGTGCACTAAAGATTACAAACCCTAGAGAGAGAAGAAGAGATGAGAATGAAGAAATGGAGAGCTGCTGTGTGGACACAAAGGAAGGAGGAAGAGTTGATTCTCTTTGGGACAGATAGAAAAAGCTTCATGGGGGATCCCTGGGTGGCGCAGCGGTTTAGCGCCTGCCTTTGGCCCAGGGCGCGATCCTGGAGACCCGGGATCGAATCCCACGTCGGGCTCCCGGTGCATGGAGCCTGCTTCTCCCTCTGCCTATGTCTCTGCCTCTCTCTCTCTCTGTGACTATCAAAAATAAATAAAAATTAAAAAAAAAAAAAAGCTTCATGGAAGAAGTAATCCTCCAAAGAAGAGTAGGCAGGAGGTGTAGAGACGCTGCCCTGAACCCAAAGGGTTCTCCCCAGTATGGCAGTCATGATTCTACTGATTCCAGGTGACTGAGACCCAATCTGACCAAGCTAAGGAGAAAAATGAGAAGGTCCTAGCTCAAGGACCTGAAGGGCAGGAGTGTGGCTGGAGATGCCAGGGATGCCGGCTGGTCAGACTCTCATGTCTTCCTCTCTCTGTAGACCTGCTTCTCTCTCTCCTGCCACAGCCCAGTTTTCCTCACAGGACAGACATGGCTGTTGTGTGCTCACATCTCCCAGCTTTTCCTCAAAAAAAAAAAAAAAGAGTTCTCTACCATCCAGGTTTAGTTACTGAAACCCTAAGGGAGTTTCTAATTGGTTTCTTGAGTCGTCCATTGGGGACCTGTCACTGTGGCCATGCCAGTGACTTCCATGATTAGCCCAGCTTGGCCAAGTTTTGTGTTTTGACCAAACACTACGCATAGGCAAGCGGGCTCATGTAGGAGATGAATTCCCCCTCTGATCGATAGAGGGTAGAGAAACAGCTCCCCCAAGGAAAGGGGTGCTAGTCCGAGAAGGCAGGAGGAACACAAAATAAGGAAAACCCACCATGCCTGGACTCCCCCCAGGCCATTCCTAGTTCCCAAATGCTGACAGCGCCTCTTGTTCCAGGGTTCCTATTACAGCAGCAAACTTGCAAGTACAAGCGTCGCTGCGTGAGGCTACTTCTAACTGGATTTAGGTGGTACGAGTCCCTTCAGGGCTGCTTGAGCAAAACTGCAGATGGATATGGAATGCTGGGCCTCTGCCAGAGGTAGACACCCAGGATGCCCATATCTTCAAGGCCCAGTCAAGGCCACCAACTTGCTGCCACCCCTGAAGACAGGCTAGTGGCGACAAGGTTGCAGTGGGCACTGGTGTTCGCAGAGCAGAGAAGAACCTTGGGGCTGGAGGTGAGGGGGGGCTGTGAGACAGGGAGTGAGAAGGGGCAGCACAATCCCAGCGGCAGATGTTAACTCCCTGGTCCCACTATACTCACGTAGAAGGGAAGCTTTCTCCATGTCCCTCTGGCACCATTTCTCACAATCCCTCATCTGCCCTTCCCCACTTCATGGTTTCTCTTGCTCACTCATAACTACCCTCCTCAATCCCAAAACTACCCCATTTCCCTTATTTCCCTTGTTTATCTCTGTGTCCCCCACGAGACGGTAACCTCTGTGAGGACAGGGCTTTTTGCCTGAGTTCCCTAAAACAGTGCCTGTTACCTGATAGGTACTAATGATATTTGAAAACCATTAAAGGACCAAATTCCCAAGAATCCAAAAGGGAGATTGCCCCCTATTAAGGAGAGGATTGTTTCTCCACTCCTTACCTTCCACGGGTAGGAAGCTACCTAGCATAGCATTCCTGGGCTCACCTCTCAATTCCTTAGCCCCTTGGGAAGGTGGAGTGATGCACTCAGAGGTAGGTGGGTTCGAGACAAAGAACAAGGCCTGAGTCATCGGCAGGAAGGGTCTGCCTGCAGGAAGCGCACCTTCTGCTCCACGCCTACACCTGCTGCGGCTGCTGAGAGCAGAGGCACTTCCGCCTGATTTCTGCACACACAGGTTCTAGTCCTGGGATCAGCTTTCTCAAGAGTCAAGGTGATGTTTTGATTCCATACTTGCCTAACTTGTCTGCCTTATTTCTCTATTAGTTCCAAACTCTTTATTGGTCCCTGTTGAGTTCTAGCATGACCTTAAAATGGCATAATCAGTAAAAATGATCTTGTTACAAAGCAGCATATGGCACCACCTGAATTATGCCCTGTCACAGGTCAGCTTCCCTGGAAACAGACCTCAGGACTCTGACATTTGCATGCAAGAGGTTTTGGGGGGATGGCTCTCAGCTGCGACCACCTGTGAGGGAGTGAGAGGAGAGGGACTGGCAGGAGGGGAGGTGGCACTGTGATGAAGTCACATCAAGCTGGCCAGGGCTGCTCGCCCTATTTCCCTCTTTGTCTCCTTGGCCAGTCACTGCAGGCAGGCAGCCTCGGGCACTGGGCATGCATAACGTTGGCCACGGGCAAGTCCCTGGGAAAGACTGGCTGAGGGTCAGCAGCAGCATAGCCTAGGTCCTTGAAGGGGAATCTGTGTGAGCACCACAGCGTCAGTCCGCACACCATCCCCCTGTAGCAAATGAGCTGTAAAGCAGAAGAAGGAGTGAGGTTGGTAAGGGAATATTTTGAGGTCAGGCCCGGAAAGGGGAGTGAGTAATGGAGAAGACAACATCCAAGTGACATCACATGCGCTCAAATTCAAGTAGGTCAAGAGGAATGCTCGCTGGAGAGATTAGGGCTCCAGGAAAATAGAGGAGTCTGGAATATCTTCTGCGAGGCGTCATCCAAAGAGAAGATACTGTGTTTGTGGAAATAAGCAGCAGGAATTCATAGTCTCACTTGCAGTGCTCTCCAGGCCAGGATGGAAGTAGTGAATAGCAGGTCCTGGTTTTCCAAACTTCTGGAAAAGTGAAGGAAATCTGCAAGTTTGTGAGTCACCCGAAGAGGGGATTCTGGGCTCCCATAACCCTGGGCCGGCCTCTATCACTGTACGTACACTCTGAGCTGACACAGACAAAAGACTCTAAAGGGACACATCTGATCCCCTCCTGGGTTTAATCACTCCAACTCCTTGGCAGGAATGGTTGGAAAATGTCTGCATTTCCTTGTTCAGTAGGGAAACTGTGCCAGGTGTTGTCCTCCCAATGCACCTAGCTCTACATAACCCCATCTCAGTTGTGCACACTAGCATGGACTCAGAATTCAAAGGAAATTAGAGCCGATCCAAGAAAGCACAAGATTTAATGAAAATTCACAATCTTGCCCGAGGACTATCTTCTGTCTGATAGTTGGGAACTATTACATTAATTATTATAAGCTTTACACTAGAAGGGCCAAGGCCATTCTGTGAGAAGTTAAGGGATTTTTATGCTTATCAGTAGAGTGTCAGAGCATGTACTTGTGCCAGTAGCACACATAGGAATGAGATCCAGTCATATAGCAGCATATTTGTGGGTAAGCCTGGCCACTGTGATATGTCACTAAAGTTGTCCTGTGCGCATATTTCATACGCAGATAATTTTGAGCGAGAAATAACAAAAAAAAATAAAAGAATGTTTACGTGCAAATGTGATAAAAGAGAAATCATTAACTGAGAAGTGTACACTATCAATATAAGGCAATTAGGTACATTAACCAAAAAAAAAAAAAGTTTGAATCCACAAGTAGTTCAACACAAAATAACTCTTGAAATCTACATGGCAATTTCAATTTAAAATGGACATCTGAGATTTTTCTGCTCCACTAATCTAATTTAAATTGTTAAAACATAGTAAAAAAAAATCTCCAAGGAAATACGAAATAGGATCAAAAATTATATCAGAGTTAAATTTGGCTCTTTAAAAAAATCAGTGTATAATTATTAATCTATGACATTTAGAGTTTAAAATTTGACAATTCTTGGGCAGCCTGCGTGGCTCAGCGGTTTAGCGCCGCCTTCAGCCAAGGGCATGATCCTGGAGACCCAGGATCGAGTCCCACATTGGGCTCCTGCATGGAGCCTGCTTCTCCCTCTGCCTGGGTCTCTGCCTCTCTCTGACTCTCTCTGTGTCTGTCATAAATAAATAAAATCATTTAAAAAATAAATTTAAAAAGAATTTGACAATTCTTTATTGCACTTTTGTAATCTGATGTCTAGGCAACTTATGGTATGTACAAAATGTATTATAATACCGGAATAGTACCTTCAAGTCTTAAGTAAGTATCTAACCTACTCACTCATATTCTCTAGCAGTGTTTAAATGTTCACAGAATTTCTAAGAAAAATAAAAAATAATTTTGGGGGGTGCAGAGAGAGAGTGTGTGCACTCCGGAGTTGTGGGGGCAGAGGAGAAAGAGAGGGAATCTTGAGCAGACTCCACATCAAGCACAAAGTCCATGTGGGGCTTGATCTCAGGACCCTGAGATCACGACCTGGGCTGAAATTAAGAGTTAGATGCTTAACCTACTGAGCCAGCCAGCATCTCCTAAAGAATAATCTTAATAGCAATTTATATTCCTACATCTTAAGGGTACTTCAGGTAAATAGGGACACTTGGGAGGCTTAGTCAGTTAAGTGGCCAACTCTTGATTTCCACTCAGGTCATGATCTCAGGGTCCTGGGATCAAGCCCCGTGTCATGTTGGGTATGAAATCTATTTAAGATTCTCTCTCCCTCTCCTTCTGGCCCTTCCTCTGCTCATGCTCTCTCTCTCTCAATCTCAAATAAATAAGTAAATCTTTTTTTAAAAAAAGAGGTATTTCAGGTAAACAAAGATTAAATTTTGTTTGACAGCTGAAAACTCTGGTTAAATGATGTATCAAGAGTATTCAACAAAGTCTGGGTGAAGATGTATAAATGCAATGATAAATTAGTGGTCCTGACTTCCATAACCCTACTCAAAACAGTAAACTTTTCTTAGACAGTAGAGTTTGAAGATTAAATTTAAAATATCACTCATTTGATTTTATAATTCCATGTCTTGCAATACAGTCTAAGAAGCTAATTCTAGTTTTAACTAGAAAAAGCTCTACACTCAAAGATTTGACCCAGCATTATCTATAATTGAAAATTTTAAAATAATTAAGATGTCCAGTAATATTTTAGAATGTAATCTTGAGTGTATCAGCTCCATGGAATTATATGTGGGCCTTTTTACATATCAGAGTCACATAAACTGGGACATACTCTGACCCAGTGTGAAGATCACTATAACTGGATCGTTCCTTCAGGGATGCCTAAAAATGTCAAAGACAGTACAGTGTATCTTTTCTATTTTGAGACAGCAAAAAGTGATATTTTGGTATCTACAACCACTTCTCTCTCCTGTAACTTATTCTCCTGGGTTAGTTCTGAAGGCAGGATCAAATAAGTCTACATATTTAAAAGAATGCCTGGAGAATTTGCCAAATGTCAACGTCTTACAGAGTTGACTCTCTCGTTGGCCGGAGAAAAGGGCATACAGCAAGAAATAGATTATAAATCCCCGTTCTCAAATTGTTTATGCTTTTGTTAAGCTAGCACACTAGAAAAATTCTTGAAAACATCATTTAAGCCTATTTTAAAATATAGTATAAATGAAGTGCATAAGCACTGAGAGGCTTTGGCATAAAGCGGCTAATCAAAGTCAGGTGGTGTTAATCAAGGCCAGTACACCGGAGCTAGGCACCGGTCAGGGCCCACACAGAGCTCGCTGCAGTGTTTTTGCAAAGTTTTAAGGGGCATGAACAATATACAGTCACTGATCCAGTCGGTGGCATATTTGCTCTCTTCATAATCTGCTTCCTATATAAGCTGTTACTGAATGGAAAACAAATGCAAACGCATCAAGTCTGCGAACAGATGGTGCTTCTGTATGAGGAAGAAAAAATGAGCGTGAGAGGGACAGCAAGTTTAGAAAAGATGGCTTTCTCCCCTGCCCCCCTCATTGTCAGCTGGTTTCCTCCTCGCCCTCCTCCTGGTAGCCCCAGCTCTCTCTTCAGCTCCTCCCACCTTTGTTAGATTGAAAGATGTTACAGGTTAGAGAGATAGAAGATGATGCTTAATCCTAAATCCCCTTTATGTATTTTAGTTGAGCCCTTGTCTCCCAAAGTAAAATAAAAAGGCAAAGGCAGCTGTAAAATGGCAGCAAGGCCATGCACAAACAGCACAGGGCATATGGTGACCTTCCTTTTTCCGAGATGGGCTGAGCCTCCGTTGTCATGCTAGGGGGTTGTTCTTAAATATCATTTGGACGCTATTGTTTGTTTGCGGCCCAGGAAAATGTGACCGTCTTGCTGAGCTGGAGGGAAAAAGAATCTAAAAAGGATTTATGGAAATGCCTGGAAATTTTGCCAATATGTCAGCGTACTAATTGTCTGCTGAATTACATTTGATGCAGCTCCATCTCTGTGTATGGGTTTGAAAATGTATGTGTACTTTCTTATTGTCCTTTGGTTCTTCTTGCCTTGTCCTGGATCAAGGTTCTGTAGTATTACAGTAAAAGTGTTGTGGTATGTGTTACAACAAAACATTACATTATGCTGACAGTGATCACACTAATCAGATTTTCCAGAGTTGTTCTTATTTCTCTGTATCTGTTTAGGACTCTCCAACTTGTCAGATTATATGTTTGTCCAGGTTTTTAATTCTAAAAAAATAAACCATTACTGGTCTCTTGTTTATTATGAAACATGTACACAGTAGGCATGAATAAATATTGAAGGAAAGAAGATAAATGAATGAAAGAGAGAACAAATGAATGAAAGTGCTATGCTAGGAGGTAGCGGGATGTTTAGATTTTAGTTCTAACTTTACCATTATTTGTGAGGCACTTGATCAAGAAAAGTGACCTTCTAGGTCTTTGGTTTCTTCATCTAGAAAATGTCTGACACACCTCATTTATTTCTGAGTTCCATCCAGATCCCAAAAACCTATATTCTAATAAAAGACGCCTTCATGCATCATTTTTAAGCCCTTGTTCTTGGTTCCTGGTCTGATGACTTAATTGTGACTAATCAGGTTTATCGGTTCTCAACCAAACATGGGCAAGGACATTTATATTTCTTTATCCTAAGGTAGGTGGCAAGCCCAGGATTGGTAATCACTAAAAGAACAACCTATCATGGGGGGAAAATATGCAAAAACAAGATCATTTAGGCCTACTGTGTTTCTTTAAGGAGAAAATGAGTATAAGCTTTAGGGCAGAGGGCATATCAAAGTGTAGAGGCAAAAATTAAAGGAAACTTAGTCAAGAATTTTAATAGACGATTTAAGAATAATATACTAACTGAATCGAAAGACATAAAAGTGAAATATGAGCAATTTGGGGCTTGTGTGGGACTGTTCCATAATGAAGACAAGACATCTGAACTTACAGGCAAGGAAAGAATGCCTTGTAGTTAGCTGCATGTACTCAAAATGTGGTCCAAGTTATAAAAGAAGACATGAAGGGTTATTTTTGAAAATCATTTTTATTCTAATATTTAATGTTGCTGGAAAGAATGTTGTAATCTAATGCAGTATTTAAGTAAAAGCTGATAGAGATTTAAGAAATGCATTCCTTCAGACCCCAGGGGCTCTAAGGGGCCCTCCCAGCTGGAGCAAGGTGAGAAATCCTAGGCAAAAGACCTAGTAACTTCTCCCTCAGCATTCCTTCCCCCTAGCAGGCCGGAGGAGGGCTCCTGAGGATAAGGAGGAGGAAAAGGAAAGGGAGATGAATTCTATGTCTATGCATGTTTGGGGGAGTTCATCCCCCAGAGGAACCCCATAATACTAGCATACATGCAACGGAATACCAACATTGAGCAAGCAGTGTATGGTATTTGCTACGTTAGCAATAGAATTATCTTTGTAGTTAACTTATTCCAATTTTTTCATTGTTTTTGTTGATTAAACAGTGATATAAAGGGATTTTTTTTAGAATTGATAATTTTTTAAAAGAAAGAGAATGGAGACTGAGCGCTGGTGACAGAGCTACCCAATCAGTCATAGATGGTGAGGTGGAGGAGGCACTGAAGCCACTTGGGAGACAGAAGAGAGTACAGGGAATCAGGATGGTAAACACAGAAGGCATTCCCATCAGGAGCACCGTGGACAATTCCACCACCATGCAGCACGCACAGCTTGATCTTGAAGACCTAGAGTGCCACGTGTGAAATTAACCCCCGGAATGACCTCATCTTCCTTCAAATTCACTTCAAGAGAAATGAAATTATGGTTGCACCAGATAAAGACTATTTCCTGACCATGATTCAGAATCTAACTGAATCTACTCTCTTAGCTCCCTGCATCATTCCTTTATTAAATACCCCCAAGAATAATAATCATGTCAACCAACGGGCAGGTAGAAATCACCTTAGAGCCTACTTAGACCAATCCAATGACCAACATCATCAATGTTATCCCTTGGCTGGCCAATCACCCTTGAGTTCTTGAGAGGGCCTTCTCTCTTCACCTCCATGTTTTGGAACAAGAGCTTTAAGCAGCCCCCACCCTGCTTCCTTCTGACTTTCAATTCATTTTGTCACCCTGGAAAAGGCTTTTTCTTTAACTAAAATTAACTGAAATGCTAAAAAAAAAAAAAATTAAAAAATGAAAGAAAGGAGAAGGAAGGAAAGAGGGGAGGAAACAAAAGGTGAGGGAGGAAGGGAAGAAAATGTGCTACAACCCTTCTTTACTCCAAGTAAAAGATCTTTGTGTTGTCCAAGTCTAGGCTCAGAGTATGGTTTCTTGCTAAAATCCTAACGGATAGTCCTGGCCAAGAATATAAACTGCTGGCCAGCAGGATATAACTCTGAACTTGTCTCCAGTATCTATTGTAGTTCCCAGGGCAGTATCCAGGGACAAAAACAAAACAACTAAACTTTTTGCAGGGCTCTAAAACAAGGAGAGGAAACTGCCAGGTGTTCTCCACTTCCTCCTACCAGCCTTCTGTGAACCCTCTCTTTGCTTAGGAACATTCAATTAAGAGTGAAAATCTTTTTTAAAACATAGGCTTATCCACATTAGACTTTGTATAATTTAATGAGCTCTGCCATTGATCTAAGTATCTCTTCCATCTAAAATAATAATAACAAAAGTATCTATCATATATTGAGCACTTACCATGTGCTAGGTAGTGTTCTAGGCACTTTTCGCATATTAACTTCTTTAGGCCTCACAGCAACCCCATTGGGAAGTTGCCAAATATTAGTCCCATCTGGCAGATGAAGAAGTTGAGGCAAATGAGATAAAATGGCTTGTTCAGGTCATGTGGCCAGGATCATCTACTGGTATTCTGGCTATTTTCTTAATCCTGATACAGTGTGATGTTAAAAGCTTTTTGTGGGAATTAAGACTTCTTATTTTTGCTTATCTTCTTCCTTGTTAAACCATACATCATGGTTCCTTTGATTTCCTCAATGAAATCTGGAATCAGAATCATATAAAAAATACACATATATATGTATGTATATTGAAACAGAGTAGTTCAAAGAAATTCAAGTCTGAGAAAGCTTTGGAAGCATATTTGTTCATTTTAGAAGATTTTCAGAAAAAATGCCAGTGTTTTTAATCTCTACTCCCATATGTTTAAAATAAAAGGCTTTTATTAGAGCAAGTCATTGAACTAAGATGCAACATTAAAAGAAAGAAAAAAAAGAAGAAAGAAAGAAAGAAAGAAAGAAAGAAAGAAAGAAAGAAAAAGGAAGAAAAAGACCCCTGAAAATGACCCAGAGCCATTGCTTTCCAAGAAAACAATTTATCAATAGGACTACAGATATAAACAATTTTAAAAATCTAAAAAAAGTATTTGGGTTTAGTTTGGATATTTTTTAAGATGTACCTCTAATCAACAAAGATGGCCATTATTCACATTTTGGAGCATTTCCTCCAATAAGCATTAATATTTCTAACCAAAACCATTTTGCTTACAGTTTAACTGTTAGATTATGAGTGGGTTGTTTTTTGGTTTGGGTTTTTTTTGGAGGATTTTTGTGCCTTAAAAATAGCCCTCATGACCTTGGGGAAAGTAATGGTATTAATGTGTTAAAAGAAAGTACTCATGGCACCAGAAAAAAAAACAAAAAAAAAAACAAAAAGAAGTTCGTTTTGATTCAAATGCAAATCCATGTTTAATATCATTTAAGTTTTATCATTTCTTATCCACAGAATGGACTTCTGCAGCACCAAAACAACTTGCCAAGTGAACAGCTAGATTCTAGTTATTAAAACAAAGATCCAATCAAATAAGAGTTTCGAGATCAAGAAAATGAATAAAAGAAAGCAAGGATCTTAAAATGTCTGCCTTTTAAACTTTAACCCAGTTTTTGACCCTGTGGTCAAAAATACAGTTTCATTTGATCATTTCCTTTTTTGAGTTCCTTGAATGGGCTTGGAACAATACAACCACTACTAGAACATAGCTCAATGAGCTTATTTAAAACATATTAAGATGATTGCTGAATTGGAATGAGAAAAAAAAAAAAAGAGGCCATATAATCCAAAATCTCCCTGTGGAATGCCTAATGCATTAGGAATTTATAGAAAGGATCGATAATCGCGTTCAAGGGCTCCCACTTTTTCTTATCTGTCCCCCAGTACAGATGGCATGATATTAGTCAACTGCAGCCTTAAGTAGTTCAGGTGAATATATGTAACTTATGGTGGGACTGTAATTTTGTGGCTGGAATTATGCAAACCAGGTGTTCTTAACCCTAGCTGCTTAGTAGAATCGCTGGGTGAGTTTCTTAAAAGTGCTGGTGCCCAAGCCAGACCAATTTCTTCAGAATCTCTAGGTGTGGAATAGGAGCAATGGTATTTTTTTTTTTTTTAACTCACAGAGAATACTATTATTCAGTGAGGCTTGAAGCACAGAGAAACCACACAGGCTGAGGAGCCAGCTAGTGCTGGGTTCAGAGATTGGCACCGCCTCTGATTAATTGTGCAGATCTGAATCTTGTTTCCTTGTCTGGAAAAGGGAGGTTAAAATACCTACTTTCCAAAGACCACTGTGACTATTAGATGAGAAAATATGTGGGAAATGTTTGGTAAAAAGCAGATATCTATTAATGCCAAGTTCCCTCCCTATGTACCTTTAATTTGTTTAATACTCTAAAACAAATGTGATTTTGTAGAAATCAAGGAAGTAGCTCAAATATCCAATGTCTTTTCATTCTGTCCTAAGGAATTGCCTTCTCAAAGCTGTGGAGTCCCTGGCTAAGGCGCTTCTCTGGTGGGATTATGCAAGAACAAGCCAAGTGTGAATGCCATAGTCTGGAGCAACGAGTCCAAATCCAATAATCCTGTCACATGCCTTGCCATGGGAGGAACAGAAAGGTCTTGCTGCTGTCTATATCAGATCAGATCTAACATGCAGATTCCTCTCCCTTTAGGAAATGACTTGAAGCAGCCCAGAGGGTGCCTGCAAATGCTCTCTTACTGAATAATAAGGGTTCTGGTATCCCTTTCCAGTAATACCCTAGAAACGTGGGGTACAATGGGAATCTGACCCAAGGGATTTTCTTTAAAATAAGATATACAATGTGGCATTAAGACCACAGCAGATCTCATCTTAATAACCTTGAGAAGCCCCATGAGCTTTGTGACGAGGCCCAGAGGAAGTAGATATTGTTGGAGAAGTCAGAGGTCATCCTTACATGTGGGCCTTGCAGGGACAGCAGCTGCGTTTTCTTGGCAGCCTGACCCCCAGTGGGGGGTGTGGGGCAGCAGCGAGCCCTTTCCTTAAAAGGGCCCTTTTTCCATCTTAAATTGAAGTCTTAAACAGTAAGACTTCCCGCTCCACTCAACATTCTAGAAAGGACCAGAAATTATGTTGACTTCTGTGTTCCCTTCAGAAAGAGAGAATTATTTATATTCTTGTCATCATATTTCAACGACCTAAGTTAAACACGATCCTCTCTTCCTCAGCATTCATTATTTTGCCATGAGGCAATAGGTGCATTTGGAGGTTCAAGTTTGCATTTTTTCACCAGATCGAAAAAGCTCATAATGTAATCGTTGAGTTAAAGACAGGGAATTTGAGTACCAACAACCATGGCAACTGCATCAAAAGGAGGCCACTGGATTCTACTTCAAATACGTCCACATTTCTCGTCACATCTGTGGTGCATCGCAGGACTGAAATCTGTAGCTTTTCAACATAATATGTGTCTAGATCAAACAATATTAAATAATCATTAAAATCTGCTTTGTTCTTCTTGAAGAGCTGCTCATAGCTTCACATTGTGCTATGTGTATTAATGGAACACTGGATGTTATATAAAATGTGAATTGCGACTGTCTTGTGTGGTAGACAGTTTACTAAAGTATTATCCAGAACACATGCTATCTGATTTACTAACTTATTATCCATTAAAAAAATCCCTGGGTAAATAAATGTGTAACTAAAAGAATTGTTACTCCGTATAATCAGATGAATAGATACAAACAGGGAAGATTGCTGTCATTATGTTGTATATTGTGCTAAACAGATGCACATGATTTTTTTCAGATAGTGTGCTATATCAAACTGCTTCCTTCCGTCTAGGCCTTGCTTTTATCAATAAGATGCTTCGTATTTCAAATCAATCATTGTTCTCTGAGAAGTCCATTCCGCTCTCCCCTCTCCTCCTTCTCCCACCCTCTAGCCTTTCCACCACACCCCAGATCTTTCAGCCAAGGGGCTTGGCACGGAAATGATTGGAAGCATCGGGTCTGTAATGTGTTGTTAGCATTGCGTCTGCCCTTACCCCAGGATGCCTGTCGCACCACGGGGCACGTCGGAAACTCAACTCGAATCACAGTGAGTGGAAACTGAGTCCTTGGAAGTCTGTCGGTTGCCCCAGATAACTACTCCAGCAATAACAGGCTAAACCACATTAACATCACTTGTGCTTTGGATTCTTCAGTAGGTCACAATGGTGGAGCTGTACTGGCCTACCCAACCCATTCCTCATTCATTCCCCCAGTGGCACACATATTTTAAGGAATTGGTGAGATCTCTAAGAGCAGGCAGGAGTCATGGGTAGAGACAATGACCCTTTCCTTTCATCCATCCCCTCATTCCATCCCATCCACTGATCCACTGATCTCATCCACCTAAGAAAACTTCGTGGGTACCTAGAGCATCAAGTGGAATGCTAGGAATGGAGATGAAAGGCCCTCAGAGACTTGCTAGTAGCGTCCCAATTATAATATGGAATAAGAAATGGGATGCTCATGCACGAGATGCTTTTGGAGCACGGAAGGTGGGCACCTGACCCAGACAGTTCCAACCACCACGCTCATCATTGCTGGTATCAGGGAAGTAGGTAACTATTAAACGGAAAGAGGTGGGGATGTCAAGATGAATGTCAGAGTTTAGGTTTGGCAAAGTGCGAAAAAAGTGGAGGTACTTATTAAGATAAACAAGGAGGCTATGGTACCGGCCTCGTCCTCAGCCCTTTTTATGGAAAACTGCCCTACCAAACACTCTTATTTTAAAACAGCTTTATTCAGCTATAATTACTTACCATACAATTCATCCATTTCAACTGTACATTTCAATGTCTTTTAGCATGTTCCTGGAATTTTGCAACCGTCACCACAATCGATCATCACCCCAAAGGAAACACCACACCCCTGAACTGTCATCCTCCAATTCCCTGTCCCTACCCCCAGCCCTAGGCAACTACTAATCTCCTGTATGTTTCTACAGATTTGCCTCTTCTGGACATTTCACAAAAGTGGAATCACACAATACGTAATCCTTTACAACTGACTTTTTCACTTAGCATAGGACTTTTGGGTTGTGGAAACACACTTGAAGATAGCCCAGGGGTCCCACCCTTGGCCACAGCTCACTGGATTGGATCTGCCCCAATGAAAGGCAATCCATATGCTGGTCAACAGCTAGTAAGGTGGCCTGGCAATCAGATTCTTTCAAGTTTGAACTGCAAAAATACTGGAGAATGACTCCGTGGGATTCAGTGGTAGCATTCAGTGGGGGCTAAAGCTCCAGAACACATGGAGACTCCATGTGCCGGAGTGAGGAGGGGTCAAGGCAAGCCAGGATTATACAGAAGCAGACGTTATGGGCAAGATGAGGAAGAGGAAAGTTAACAGAAGCTATGATGTTAAAAAAAAAACAAACAAAAAAACCCCCGCACAGCCTATAGGGTGGACCAGCCATGCAGTAGCAAGTACAAAGTAGTGCAGAGTCTGGAGGATAACTGAGTAAGGTTAGACTAAAAGCATGCTGGGTCCTGCCGTTAATGTTCCCAGAGCTGCTCTGGGGTCCCACTTTTCCTGATCCACCCTGGTTTCTCTTCACTCCCCACCCCCACCCCTGCCCGAGGCATGGTTTTGTTTTTTGTTTTTTCAGCTCTCTCACATGTGTATCCTGACAATAAAACTATCGTTACTTGAAATGATTCAAATGAGCTTAAAATGAAAAGCAGCTAAGCAGGCTGAGGGAATAATGAATTCAATACAGGATACGCTATGTATGAGGTATGGGGCTCCAAGTTGAGTAGGTGTTGATATAAATGCGTTTGCGGGAAGGAGGTTGGTGCTGTGAAAGGGATTTGCGAGTTATCAGCGTAGACAGAAGATGAGAAGGCCTCCAAAGGAGAGTAAGAAGGGACAGCCAGAGCGATGGGCATAGAACCAGGAAACAGTGGTTGGGGACCAAAGCCACAATTCTGAGGTCACTGTGCTCCAACGTAGATAGCATCAGCCTCCCTAGTATGGCTGCTTCATTTATTTCCTCCACCTGCTTAGGAAAGCAAACTGATTTCCTCACTCTCAGCTTTGATTTCCAATTAACTCAATGAACATTTAGGGAGAACAAACTTATGCAAAGCACATAGACTGTAGGGAATATCTATATGGCGGGGGTGAGGGTGGGGGCATGATTAAGCTGCTAGGCTCAGGGGAAAGGGGAGAGACCCAGGGTTTATTGTGAGCTCCCCATGGGTCAGTCTGGCACCATGCTAGCCACTACTTTATCTTGTTTAAAGCTCTCAACAACCAATGAAGAAACTGTGGATAATCATAAGCGAAAAGCAGACAAAACATGGCTCTTCTTCCAAGCAGCTCTAAGCTCCACTGTAGGACAGGGTAACAATACATGCCTCTGGGGCTGTCAGGAGTATTACACGAGTGCTAGACTGAATGCTGGTGCCCCCCAAAATTCATACATTAAAATCTAATCCCAGGGGCAGCCTGGGTGGCTCAGCGGTTTAGCACCGCCTTCAGTCCAGGGTGTGATCCTGGAGACCCAGGATGGAGTCCCACATCGGGCTCCCTACATGGAGCCTGTTTCTCCCTCTGCCTGTGTCTCTGCCTCTCTCTCTCTCTCTCTCTCTCTCTCTCTCATGAATAAATAAATAAAATCTTTAAAATCTAATCCCCAATGTGATGGTATTTGGAGGTGGGGCCTTTGGGAGGTGATTAGGAGCTCTCCTGAAAGGGATTGTGCCCTTATGAAAGAGACCCCAGAGAGCTCCTTGCCCTTCCCACCAACTGAGGACACAGCAAGAAAATGGCCATCTATGAACTGGGAAGCAGGCTCTCAGCAGAAATCAAATCTGCTAATACCTCCATCTCAGACTTCCCAGCCTCCAGAACTGTGAGAAATAAATGCTTACTATTTGTAAACCACTTAGTCTCTGGAACTAGCAGCCCAAACGGATTCAGACAATGAGACAATTCCTCATATCTAGAAAGATATCTAGAAATGTGCAATTCCTCATATCTAGAAAGAACTGAACACAGGGGAGCTGTTACCATCGTTGCCACCATTGTCCACTTGCTTGTGAGGGGAAGACCTACTTTGAGTCCCAGCTCTTCAGACCGAGCACTTGTCCACTACACCCCCTTATGGGCTATGAGGATGAGGGTTGGGTCTGTCAAGAACCATGATACAAGGCACAGGCAGAGAGGGTCAGAAAAACCTGGTTGTAGCCCCGCCACCTCTTCTACACTCCTCCTAGGTCACCTGGACTCGGCTTCCCCATCACGTCCCCCACTTCACCTGGTTATTTTGCAGCTCATCTGGCACTGTGCATGAAAGCATTTTGTTGACTGTTAAAAATTGCAAAGGTTACAGTTTGAGAGAACTGGGAAAGACCAGTTGGGTTAAGCTTTGTGAAGGACTTTCGGATATGTGAGATCAATTTTTCATGCAAGTACATGCTTGGGAGGCGTCCCACTGGGAACACTTGCCAGCCCCCACCTTACGTAGGCAGTGGCCTTGTAGCAGAAAACACCTAAGTTGGGCTCCAGGCCGGGCAGAGGTAGAGGCTTCAGGAAGGGATGCAAGGATGCCAGGAGGAGAGGCGGGAGAGGGACAGAGACACAAAACCACAACCACATCACTAATTTCCCTGTGGGTCTCTCTGAAGGAGCCCAGACGCCGCAGCCCCACAAATCCTCTTCTGGGCCACCTGGGGTGTTGGTGCCATCTGTGGCTACAATGAACTGACGGAAACCCTCATAATTAGCCACAAACTAGTAAAACAGAAAGCTAGGGAAAAGACCACATCAGTGGAAGTTGCCTTTGGAGATGAATTTAGACCACCCAGAGAGGCACTTAATTCTGTGGAGTTTAGCAAATCTTAGTGCACAACATTATCAATAACAAATAGAAGTAAACTCCGAATCAGACCCTCTAATTCTGAAACAGAAACCAACTGAAACAGACAGTAGACATAACAGACCGTTATGAGCACATACCGCACAACGCACACCACTGGCTTAAAAACACATTTTATTAGTCTGAGGTGCAGACAACTGTTGTCAGAAGGATTCCCCAGATTCTGTTGTGATTTGCTATGATTTGGTGAATTGTATTCAAGGAAGGAAAGGAGTGTTGGGATGTGGCCCCCCGCTCTCATGAAGCTGACTGCCTAGTTAAGGATTCCTATGAAACCACAGCAACAAGGCAGCATATGATGAGTGCTAAATTGTGTGACCCCCGACTATAGCACAGTAGCATTTGGCAGCTATCAGTGAAAGCTGGAAATATGAGGGACGCCTCCAGGGGGGAGCCAGAATTTGAGCCAGAGCTTGGAAGAGACGACTTTTCACTTAATGGGACTAAGCACCTGGCACATAGTAGGTGCTTAGTCAATATTTGTTGGATTTGTTCGACACTGTTGAACAGGGACATGCAGATGGGCATGAGCAAGATAGATGCCCAGTAATGCCATAGGGCAAAACTCCATTTCCCTTCTTCCCTCTGACACACCTGGATCAACATCCCCAAGGGAAGGCACTCAAGGTAATATCATTTCCACTCCCAAGTGAAGGAGAGGCAAGAGTTTGGGGAATGAGCAGAAAGGTCCCTTTAACACAAAGGACCCCATCGCTCCAACCACCATCCCTTACAACCACTGAGAAATAAACTTTCACGTGGACACCTTCCAACCTGCACCATTTCGTTAGTGTCAGTCCCTAACTACCAGGGGGGCGGGTGCTCTGGAACACAGCCAGAGGAGCCTATAAATCCTTGCAATTTGTGGAATTCCTGTTAAAATTCTGGATAAATATCCTCAAAGAGTGAAATCCACTCATTATATGAATTAAGACACAACAAAGCCCTTGCAGTCTTATTCATGTAAAGTAAAGAGAATGATGTGTACAAACTGTTCCATAGGTGAAACTAAGTGGGCAGATAAAGGCACAGAAGTAGCCAGGGGAGTGGCATGGTTTATAGGTCAAGTACAAGGAAAGAGGAGTATGATTTTGTCTGTTCATAGACAGTCCACAACTTACTTTCAACACAAATGTGCCATTAGGGATCCCTGGGTGGCGCAGCGGTTTGGCGCCTGCCTTTGGCCCAGGGCGCGATCCTGGAGACCCAGGATCGAATCCCACGTCGGGCTCCCGGTGCATGGAGCCTGCTTCTCCCTCTGCCTGTGTCTCTGCCTCTCTCTCTCTCTCTCTGTGACTATCATAAATAAATAAAAATTAAAAAAAAAAAAACAAATGTGCCATTAATTTCCAGGTTCAGAAGCACAAGTTTTAGGGACTCTGAATGCATTTGAATACCTGGCATTCCCCGTCCAGAGGAGGGCTACATAGTTTTGTACAACTGGAGGAATGGTCACCCTACAGACGGGAAAACTAAGGACCAGAGGGACAGGTGACTCGTCAAAAATCATAGCAACAGTTAGACTTAGAGCCAACCTGCAGAATGCACATGTTTCTTCACTCCTAGGATTTTGCTTTCCAATCTGTTCTCAGCATTTCTCCAAGTGTGCTCCAGGGAACACAAGTGTCTGGGGTGTAGCTACTCTCTGAAGAGGAAAAGATATTTCATGGTCAGGTAAATCATGGAAAGGTGGGATTAAAGGAAATTCGGTGGGTTTTCTCATTTACTCACTTGAGCTATAGAATTCCCAGGACCTGTAAAAGCTTCGGTGGGGGAGGGGGAAATGCTGCTCTGAGCCCTGCAGCTTCTCAGATATTTCATGGGCTGGAGTGGTTTTTATATTACTCGTCTGAGTTTTGTGAGGCTTTCTTCCTCCCTCTGTAGAACCTTCTGCACCGAGCATAGAAGACATAAGAGGTGGAGTCCTGACACAGCATAAGGGTTTTGTTTCTCCTTCCTAGGAACCCAAAGTGAGAGCAGCAGGCCCTACAGTGACCCAGAGCTGATGGATGGCGCGGAATAATCTGGCTCATCCCAACCACAGGCAGTTTGCACAAGCTGGGATGGCTCCCTCCTGCTAAATGGATCTTACACCTGTAGGACCAGGCCCAAGATCCCACAGAGAAAGAGTTGTGCCCAGGGGCAGGGGAGGGACACGAGAAGGAAGGAGGGGCTTCTTCTTTGCTGTCTTTGGAAGACTTTGGTCACCAGCTCCTAAAATGCCTCTCTTCACCCTGCCAGGGGGTCAGGTCTGTTTCTACAAAGGTATTAACTAGTTTCCTCATCCAGGGACCATGGAAGGGGAGACTTCTGTTTCTGCTTCAGTGACATCACCTGTGGGTCTGACCTCTGTGACCGGAGTCACAGGAGCCCTGAACAAACGGGTACATAGAAAGGTCTAGACCCGGTAAATAGCTTTCTGTGACCACTGACAGGTTTCCAGAGTTAGAGCTCCCCCTGCTGGCATCCAAGGCATTTGGTAACCCTGCCTGGAATTCTTTTCTTCCCGCAAGAGTGTGAGAAGCCCAGAAGGAGTAAGTTTTCAGTCAGCCACTTTATTCTCATATCGTGGCTTTTTCCAAGGACCTGAGCTGAAATCAGTGTTCAGCCATTTGTGCGTCTTACTTCCCCTTGGCCATTTCTCCTTTGCTGAAAGACTGTCCAGTTTGCCAGGCCCATCTAGAACTGGACTCCTCTAGGCTGGGGATTTCGGTTTGGGAAATTTCCCAAATTAAAGGCTGGATGCCCTTGCAGGACAGGTTTCTAATTATAAAATTACATTTCTCAAATGCCAGATGCTTTTCGTTGCCCATCTGGATGGGAAAAAAAAAGAAGAAAGGGAGAAAGAAAAAAGAAAAAGAAAGAAAAAGCCCTGCTTTTTCCATCACGGGAAAAAGACACGTCTTAGAAAAACTGTTTCCTTTCATTGGGATCCAGTAGATGGAGGGTGGAAAAACACCTCAAAACAGTTCCCCTTTGGAGTGAGGTCTATAGCACAAACGTTGGGAATCTGGTTTCACTCTGCCCTGATTTTACTAAGCCTTTCCTTGCTGTGGGACCCTGTGGTTTCTGCCGAGTTGAACAATAAACCTTCCCTCATTTCTAACTTCATCTTCAGTGCCCAGACTTTCCAGAATCCCTGGTGGTTGAATAATTTCATGACCCTTGATTTGGGGAATTTCTGCTAGATAAAGCTTTAATAGACACCATCCTATTTTAAATTGAGAGCCTCGTGTATCTTTTTATTTTCCAAAAGGGAAGATGAGGGAAAGACGGAAGGAATAGAACCAAGACAGTCCGAAACGGATACCTGGCGTTATGGAGCAAGATAGAAGCAAGGTTTTCTCTTGGTTTTTTTTCGTTCAGATGATGATCCACTGACAGAGCTTGGAGGCTCCTTAAGAGCTTAGAATCAGAGAGTCCGTTTGCTGTGTTTCCTTCCTCTAAGGATGGAATGTGTGCCCATTTGGGAGCTCATTGAAAATAAGAAATGGAAAGACACCAAATGCAAAAGCCTAAATAAAGGCATACCTCCTTCAACCCAATGAATAATTATTCAGATTTACAAAAATGAATAATAAGGGAGCAAATCTTCATTTTACAGAAGGATGCACCATGGGATTCCTTTACATTCCAAATTCCCCTGATGCATAAAACATATGATTAGATTTAGAAAAACTTGATTTACACTTTTTTTTTTTTTTAAGGAAAACATCTTTGCAGAAAGATTAGGTATGATTAGATGCAAGAGCTCTTCTCTCTGGAGGGAAAACAAATGAGCTTAGCTAACAGGAAATGGTAGAGTTAATAACCAAAAACTCTTCATGTCATTTTGGGAGAGTTGATTTCAATTTTGTAGAGTTCGTAGAGATTTCTTAGGCAACTCCAAAGGACTGCTCCCAGGGATGGGAACAGAACTCGTCCAATGGATTGCTTTATGTACTGGGTGGTCAACCTTTTCTGATCTTGAGAAAGGTTCTAGAAAAGTGTGAACGCAGCAGCTGGGAAATAGTGGAATATGACCCCATGCGAGGCAAAGGGAATCTGCACGCTGTCCTTGACAACCGACGTACTGCCCTCTCCTTCTGAACTGTTGCCCCTCCACTGCTGTGAGGCAAACACTGTCAGATGAGAGAGAGACAGACAGACAGACCTGTGTGGCATTGAGACAGTATGGCTGAGGCTAAAAGAAGAAATCTGTTATTCCAAATTAATCAATTTGTTCCAGAGAGGTCTAAGAAGACTCTCAGAGCTTGCAGAAAAGAGCTGGTTTTTCTAGTTGCAATTTCCATTCTTTCCACAGACGTGTCTTCCCACAAAGTCCTGCCACATAAAGGGCAAACAATATGGCCAAGTAGATGATATGTAGGATGATCTCTCTTCTAGCTCCCTGAATGGTCAGAATCCACTTCTTCTTCTTTTTTTTTTTTTTTTTTTTGAATCCACTTCATCTTAAATTCAGATTCAAATGGTAATTTGATAAGTAATTTGGTAATGGTAATCAGCCATTCTAACCTTAAAGGAAAAAACCCAAAACTGAGTTTACACACTGTCTTTTCTAATAAAGAAATACTACCCTGATCCTTTCTGAAATGTCTAAAAATCTCTGTCACATTGTGGTCTAATCCGTGATCTGCTTGTAGCTTTCTGCTTTGAAAAGGACCTATGAAAATCTATATCTAGGTTCTCCTCTCACCCTTTTTTCTCCCCACGGCAGCACTCTTTCTCTCTTCTCTCTCCTAGACTTAAAACCACAATGCTGTTAAAAACCATCGCAGATGTCCACTTCTGCTCTCTCCCATCTCCCTTCACACTACAGTATTTGTTTATGATTTTGCACCCGTTCTGGTGATGCAGCACATTTACAGCTCATGAATATTTGATACTGAATTAAACCATTTGTCATTCTATTACATAAAGAACACAATTTAGTTCAGAGCGAACCATTTGAAAGAGAACTCATTATTATGATACCACGATTTTATTTTATTTTATTGGAGTGTTTTGATTGTCAAATAGACAATGCATGTCTTTCTTTCTCTCTCTGTTTTAATTTTTTTTTTTGTCTAAAAGATGAAACATGCCTTTTACTTTGCAAACTACATTGCTTGTTTTCATTTAAATAAGGGAAAGTATTTTTCAAAAATATTAAATTGTTTAATTTGGGACAAATGGAATAATAATGTTTTGCAATGAGATAGTGCTTCAAAAATGAGAGAGGGAACATGTGCCCCCTCTTAAAAAAAAGGGAGGGGACATGTTTGTATTTCAGCTAAAGGATAGTTCAGAGAACCAGCAGCCCAAGTAAGAATGTTTGTCAATGAAAAGTCCATAATTGCGTTCTGTGCACGTTGTTTTAATGATATGGACTCATTTAGGCACGCACAGACACATTTTAAATGTTGGGTCATTATCAGCATGACTGCTCCAACAGAATCACTGGCTTGTGCATCTGACCAGGGCAACTACTGTGAGCAATGATGAAAATAACCTGGGGTTTCGCTGGGCGAGCTGGGCAAAGCATCAGGTGCTTGCCTTCCCCAACCCCACTTTGTGGTGGCTTCTCCAAGGGGTTTCCAGAGCAGAACTAGGTGTACGAATGAAAGAGTGCCTCGGACCCTCAGGAGGGCCTGACCTGTGTGTCCCATACCCTCAGGCAGAGACTGCCCTCCTCACAGTGACATTGGGTAACCTGTTGTATAACCTCATCATTGGTGAGAGGACATCACTGGCAGTTAGTGAATAGAGATGCTCAGAGAGAAAGATCCGTAAACACACAGGGATGGGAAATAGTTGGCAAAAAGTGGCAAAGTGCGTGTGTTCTTCAGTACGGTCGTTGATTTCGTTTAATGTGGCTATTTTCTTGTTTGATTTTTCTTTTTCCTTTAATTTGACAAAAGCAAAGGAAGAAATAGCTTTACGGCTTTTAAAAAAAATAACCAATAAAACAAGTCAACCTACATAAGCCACTCTGAAATCATAAAGATCTTTCCTTTATTTTCAGTAATTTGTAAGACGTGGGCATGTAAGAAATTTTGTTTAAGGTAGAGAACCAGTTCTCGATATGCCAAATCAGTATAACCTCCCCAAATATTTTCATTTCTTCATTTTCCTCCCTTAAAGAATTTTTTTTTTCAAGAGTCAAACTGCTTTATAAAAGTCCAGGATGATATTCCACATGCTCAGGATTTGCTGATTCTCATTCTAATTAATACTGAACATGCCTTTTTTTTTTCATCCAAATGCTTCATTTGGTATATAATTTAAATGAAACCATCTTCATACATAACTAGGATGAACAGACCCCTGCATTCTAATTTACAGTATAAAACACCAAAAATATTTAGAATTCCTGTTTTCTCTTACATTTGATGATTCTTCTGCATAATATTCTTTAAAAACTACCAGAAGCACATGGCCTATCTCTCACATTACTCCCAGAATAGCAGATAGCTCTCCGTAACTTCCCAGAATTTAAAACAATACTAGTCAAATTTTGCTTTGTCTTCAATAATCTGTTTTATCTTAATAGGTTACGATTCATATGTTTGTGATGATTTTCCTCATGATTAACATTATGCGGTAACCTCTTGTGTACATCTAAATTGATCAAATATAATACCCAAATCATTACAATTTGTGTTATTATATAAGTTGCCCACTATTGTCCATAAGGTAGCTTTTATATTTTAAGGATTAATAGCAACAAAAGCTGAAGTCACGGAGCTGGTTAAAATGAAGCGCGATGTCTGTGTTCCTGGTTTGTATCTGTTGTTTGTTTGTGTTAGTGGGTTGGTTGGTTTTGCTAATCTGAGGACCCAGTGTCCTCAGCTGTAAAATGAGGAAGTTGAACCCAATTACATGATTCCTAGATTTCTTACAATTCTGCTTCATTTGGAAGGTTGGTCTATAAAACAAAGTTTGACTCACTAGGGTTAAAATAATTTAGGCTGACACCTCTGTGTGGCCTCTTCAGCCACCTGGTGTCACTGTCAGATCACCTGGTGGGTGTTGCTGACCTCAAGAAATGTGGGGAGGATTCTGGGGTTTAATGTTGTTGTTTGGGTTTTGTGGTTACCATTTTTGTTTTGTTTTGTTTTTCACTCAAGCAATTTGATTTCTTTACTTGGCCTTCTTATTGTTCTCTCTCTCTCTCTCCCTTTCCAGTATCCCTAATTCCTCTTTGAAGCCTGCTTATCTGCCTCCTTTCTTCTCCCTAACCTTGCAAGAGCTTCCTTCTCAGACTTTTTACTTATTCACCATTTCTCTCAACCACTTGTTTCTAAATCACTTTAGATTTTGGCCCTCCTGAAAACTTGCTGGCTTGTCTCAGTACTCCGTGGGTTAGAGGGTCTCATAACCAGTCACGGAGTGAGGAGGCCGCCCAGAAAAGGTAGAGTTGGGTTTATTTACAGAATGTGGTTTTTCAAGATCATGAAGACAAAGATCAAGAGAAGACAAGGCAGTTATCATTGTGATATGGGTTCTCTAGGGGTTCAGACAGGTCCAAGAAGGCTTCAAAATATTGGGGTGCTTTGGGTTTTTTTGCAAGAAGCCTTCAAAATATGAAGAGTAAATATATATAAAGAGTGGCCTCAGGGAAAAGGGAGTCCATTTCTCTCCTGGAGGGCACCTAAATGTGGGAAAACCCAGACCTGTGTCAGGCCCCTTCTGTGAGCAAGATGAGGGCTTCCCAATGTCTTTGAAGGCACCAAACCAGTGATTGGCAAGACCTGATCGTGTCATTTGCACCGAGCAGCAAAGACACACTGACGGAGCTCAACCTACTGTTGGCGATAGCCCTCCCATCACTGTGGAGTCTCCTCCCCATCCAGTCATCTTTAACAGAACAGCTTGAAATGAAATGTAAACCACCCAGGGATTTTTTTTTTTTTAATTTAAATTCAATTTGCCAACATATAACACCCAGTGCTCATCTCACCGCCCAGGGATTAAAGATTAATCACACCAAGACAAAACTGCCTTAAGTCTCAGGAGAAAGTATGGCATTTAAAAAAGAGTGAAGTAGGTCATCAAATAGGATTCATAGTAGAGGCCAGCATCCACAGAAAAGGAAGAAACAGTTTCTAAGAAATCAGAAAACCACTCTTCTCCGTTGTTATTATTGGCATTTGATAGTGACCATGCTTTCTACCAAGAAATTGTGCACAGAATGTTATTCCCCACCTAGTGGGTGCTTCCATGACCCACAGACAGTATACAAAGCTCAGAAGACGTTCCTCTCCATTCGGCTGGTAGCTGGCCTTTCGGCTGCATATATAAGAATCCGGCTTGATTCACTGGTAGCCTCCAGGTTAAACTCCAAAAGCCAAAGTTAGTTTGTGCAAATGGGAAAGAGTGGCAGAGATCCTTGGATCTCTGGGGCATAGGACAAGAGGCCCAGATTCAGTCAGAATCCTGTCTTGAGATCCATGCTAAAGCAAACACTCTAGAGTCCTCAGCTCCTCTGAATCAGTCATGTTCAGCAAGCATTTCTGGAGGACCCACTTCAAGCCCAGACCATGAGGACCCAGAGTGGAAACAGCCTGACCCAAGGGTGGGCTCCTACAGCAGGATGTTGAGGTCCAGAACCACCTCCACCTGGGCCCAAGGAGCCCTGACACCTGCTAGACAGGGTCCAGGTTGCGATGGCTAGGAGAACCTGGAGCAGCACCATGGGGGCTGGGGATGCCGTGAAAACACAAGGACAGCAAGGAGAAAAACAGGGGTTGCAGGTGCTGGGTGGGCTTGAGCCATCTGTCAGAGCATTCTCACCTCCAAATGCAACCTGTTCACCGCACATCTCCTCCCACACGTTGTGGAAGAGAGCCTGCCAAGATGACCCGAAAATGCTGGAAATTGGTGCCATCCCTACAATTAACGAGGGGGGACGGTGGCTGCAGTTGTGGGAAAAGCCTCTCCACGGGGGACAATTTCCTATTTGGATACACTCAAGTTCATCCGGTTTGTTTCAGAATCATAATGAACACCCTCTTTGAATCCAACACACCAACCTCTGCTCCTGGGGCTGTGGCAGCCCCAGACCCCACTCCGGGTTTCACGGAGGGTGTAGGGTCTGTGCCATGGTGCACGGTGCCTTCTTGGGCAAGCTCTCAGGGGTCATAATAAAGCATCTCAGGGGGACAGTCGGCAAGCGGGGAAGGCGTGGAGAATTTCCGACTTCTCTTGAAGCTGGGAGCAACATTGGTGAGAGAACTGGGCTGTCTTTGGAGACATCTGCAGGCTCTCCTGCGGTTCAGATCCCCTCGCCTTCTTAAAATAAACAAGCCTCATCAATTGTGTGAGCTGAGGTTTTCTTTGCTCTTCACCATTTAGCTACCTTATGTGTTTTTATGGCAACCTCCCTCCCACCCCACCCCACCATTTATCACGTCATCTTATCACAGTCTCTTTTGGAGACGCAAATAGCACACTAATGTTTCCTTTTGTTAGGGTGAGTTGTCAATCTCTTCAGAAATGGAACAACTACAGACAGCTCTTTCTTTTGATCATCTTTCTGACACTTGCCTGAGCCCGGCTGATCCATCACAGAGAGCCTGGCTCAGAGGAGAGGCACATGCCGACAGTCAATCAGGATGGATGTCACTTTGTGTCCATCAAGAAAATATGTGGTGTGAACTATCGTGTATTTTATTCTAGTAAATAGCCTTCCTTTTTCCTAAATCTTGTCTGTTTTTCACGGGCTGACAGTATAAACACAACACACAGAACCCTGCCATTTTCACATGCAAGTCTGAAAGCTGACCTCTATGTAGCTTCCAGCTAGCTTACCCATGACGAAGGAAGGGGAACACAACCACGGAGACTCGAAATGCCATGTGTTTGGTTGAAGGGCACCTGTTGGGATAAGAAATGTTTGGGTTTGGTGTGAAATGGCTACGAAGTTACATCATCAGCCATCACCTTCCAGCCACTGGCAATGGTCACCACTGTCCGGAATGGAGAGCAATCCATAGATTTCTGAGAATTCTAGGAGAAAACCAGGAATATGGGGCCAGGAAAACATAACGTGGTCATTTCTCCAAATGAGTTTGCATATATGATCAGCTAGTTCAAGCCCCAAACTTTCTCTTGGAACCTTTTCTTCCCATCTGATGGGTAGGAGGAAAGAAAAAGGCATGTGGGAGGAAGAAGTTAGGGAGGCTGAGATGGAGAAGGGAAGAAGATTCTGTATTTACATTTTTGTACTGGGTAAGCAGGCCAAGCGCTGGCTGTGGATTGCCCCATTCCTTTCTTTCCAGGAACAGAAATGGATAAAAGCAAAACAAAACAGAACAAACAAGCAAATAAAAAAACCACTAACCACCTATTGTGAGCCTGGCTAAGATCTGTGGCTAGAATTACTCACTGGCCATGTGAGACATTAAGAATCAATACATAAGCTTTTAAATAGAAAAATCTGTAGAAAACCTAGATGTCCCTTGATAGAAAATGGTTAAACAATTATAGGGATTCAGACTATGGAATTTTCTGATGCCATTCAAGAATGAGGTAGATCTTGGGGCTCTGCTATAGGGGCGGAAACATCTTCCCCTTCTTCCCTTGTAGGTTCTTTGGCGAGTCTAATAATTAAATTGACATAAGACAGATTAACAGGAAAAGAATTTAATTTCGTACAGACAAGAGCCCCAAAGATATGAGGCAAGTAGGGCAGTTGAGGCTTCTATGCCATCCTGAGCTGAGGAATGAGCCAGGGGCCTGGGGCTTCAAAGGGGAGGAAGGCAATTCACAGGAAGATAAGAAGAGCAGATGTTTGGTAATTAGAAGCTTGCCCTGCCTTGCAGATAGGTCTTTGAGATAAAAAGTTATCTCTGGTAACAGCTCTCTTTCTGGGCTAGACCCCCTATCTAAATTCTTATAGGCAATTACAGGAGGGGTAAAAGTTGTTTCTGAGTCTACTAGGTCTTGATGGTGTTTAGGCTCAATATAATCCACATGCAAAAATGGTTTTTTGGGGAGTGACATATTCTGCTCCCCTCACTGCCACAGAGCGGTATCCAATAGAGTGTGGAGTGAGAACAGCTTTCTGCATTATGATATGGATAGTGCAATCCCATATTTTATTTCTACAGCATGATACAAACACCAACTCTTAACAATGATTAACCTCCAGGTAATGGGACTATGAGAGACCAAATTTTATTTTTTACTTTTCAGATGTTTGTTTGAATTTTTTTAAAGACAAGTATCTATTTGCTTGGCTATTTCTTTTAAGCCAGTAAGAAAATTGTACATTCTTTCATTCATACATAATTTCCTGGGACAGGAAGGGTTTTAGGAGAGAAAATGCAAATGTCCTTGTTGCTTTGGAGAAGAGGGTCTGTTTGTCTGTCTGTCTATCTATATCTCTAGGGGGAAAAAAAATTCATGCATGTTTAAAGAACTCCCAGGCAGTTTTTGCTCTCCTTGGCTAAGAAAATTAAGATTTTGCTGTGCTCTGCCAATGCAAGTGAATTGAATTTGTTTAAATGGAAGAGAAACTGGTTCGTCTAGGCCTCCCACAAAGATCTAGGGATTCCATGACAAAGAAATAACAATCCCTGTGGCTTCTAGACTAAAAAGAATTCTGTAGAGTCAATATAAACAAACACCCTAATAAAAACCCCTTTTACTTTAAACACGTATCTTTGATAATTATTTTTACTTGTCTTTTTGACTGAAAATAAAAGATGTCTTTAAAAAATAAAAAATTTGGGCAGCCCGGGTGGCTCAGCAGTTTACCGCCGCCTTCAGCCCAGGGCGTGATCCTGGAGACCCGGGATCGAGTCCCATATCGAGCTCCCTGCATGGAGCCTGCTTTTCCCTCTGCCTGTGTCTCTGCCTCTGTGTGTGTGTGTGTGTGTCTCTCATGAATAAATAAATAAAATCTTTTAAAAAATAAAATTTTTTAAATGAACCCCTGATTTGAAAATTCAGCAAATGTGCCACCCCACAGCACTGGAGTTTTGTACGAGAGACTCTAAGTCCTAATAAGAATCAAGAAGTATTATACCGAAACCTGGAGGGCTGGGGCCGAGAAACAAGGGCAGTGATATTCATAGATTAGAGTAGGAAAAAAAATGCACCGTGCATATTCATGGAGGTGCTTTTCAGTCCAGTGGCAGAGGTAACATTACAACAACTTGACTGCATCAGAGGACTTGAGCCACATACTTTACTTTTTCGCTTCTGTGAATTGAAAGACTAGAATGATCTGTGAAGAAAGGGAATGCAACCTGATGAGAATTTTGAAATGATTTTTAAGACCTCCTGACATGATGTGTGGACCCAAACACACTTTCTATCTCCTGCTCCAAGACTGGCCTGGATGGAGGCTGCTACACAACAGAAACAGAGAAAGCGCACGCACGCACGCACTGTCCTTCTAGCCATGCTGTAAGATGCCTGCAAGCTAGAGAAAGAACAAAAGAGATGGACAATACAAAAATGTGGAAGTATTTAAGAATATTCGTACTTAATAACGGTAAAATAGGACGACAAAGCCTTCGGAGTAAGTTTGATCATAGATGCTGCCCTAATGGCAATCTTTAAATATAATCACAAGAGAACAATGCTAAATGTCTATCCGGAGGGAAGTAGTTTACAAATTATAGTACATCTAATAATGGGATGCAGCCATTACAAATGATGTTTTATGTTTACTGACATAGAAAGACACTATACAAAGCAGCAATTATATAAATTACATATTTGTACATAATGTAAATGTGAGGTTTTATTGATATTTTATAAGGTAACATTACATATTTTATCATATAAGTACTATATGATGTAACATTTACATTTTATTGTGTTATATAAAGTGAGAAGATCTGATTGCAATATTCCCCAAAGAATCTGATCTATTTTTGTAAAAGTGTCTGAGCTACATAAAACAAGACGTAAACAGTGTAATATAGAGAGAACAGAATATAAAGATGTGTGATATGTATATTATACATGTTGGAAGAGAGACCACGGGGAGGGTACGGACTAGGAGAGGGCACGATAGACTTTGTTATGGTGTAAGAAATGTTTTAACCTAGATGGTAGTGACATGGATGTACACTATTTTTAAAGACCGTTTTTGAATCATTTTTTAAAGATCTTATTTATTCATGAGAGACACAGAGAGGGAAGCAGAGACACAGGCAGAGGGCAGGGAGCCCGATTTGGGACTGGATCCCCGGACCTGGGATCATGATGTGAGCTGAAGGCAGATGCCCAACCGCTTAGCCACCAGGTGTCCCCTAAAGATCTTTTAAATACTCAGATGTATATTCATGATTTGTGCACTTTTCTACATGTATTTTATATCTCAATGTAAAAAAAAAAAAGCATAGGACCAAGATATTAATGACATTTTGTTTGGAAAATGGGGTTTTTCTTTTTCTAAGATTTTATTTATTTATTCATGAGAGACACAGGCAGAGGGAGAAGCAGGCTCCATGCAGGGAGCCCGACGTGGGACTCGATCCCGGGTCTCCAGGGTCACGCCCTGGGCTGAAGGCGGCGCTAAACCGCTGAGCCACCCGGGCTGCCTGGGTTTTTATTTTTCGTGGTCTATTTTTCTCTATTAGGTTTTTTTTTTTCTTTTACCAGAACCACATATTTCTTTTATCATCTGAAAAAAAAATGATAAAGCAGTTACTTAGAAAACAAATAAAGCCAGAGAGACCGGGATTGCAGCAATTTTTCAGAATCAAGACAGAGAGTCCCACTGCCAGACTCATTTCTGGATCGGCGGTAGATGTAGATGATCCATATCACTTTTTCCCCTATACATTGTAAAAATTGTCCCCAATCCCAACTAAATCAACAGTTTTCACTTCATGGTTAAAAGGTGTAAGGAACATGGAGACCTAATCCTCCTGCCTCATTAGGAAAATATCCAACCAAAAGAGGTCATCAAGCAGAGCAGTGTCCAGCCCGGGAGGGAAGTGAATGAGAGAGGAGATGAAGGAAGCCCTGTCTCGGATTCCTGCCGCTCTGGCCTGCAAGTTGAAGGGCTCTGTTGAGGTGTGTTGCTGTGTACGTGCCAGGTTATGTTTATTTCATGTTCTGAATGATTCCTTTTTAACCTACCAAGTATTTATAGCCCATAGAAACTCAGAGATGAAAGTTTTTCCAATGTGCAAAAGCCACAAATGACAAAATCTTGTTAGAGTGGCCGAAGCCAGGAGGGCTCTCAAGCCCGTGTGTGCGTCTGTCCGTCTGAAGCCCCGTTCATTACGACTGAGCTTTTCTGGGCTGGTCCTCAGCAGAGAATGGGTGACCCTAGGAAACCATTGCGACCACTGTGTTATGAGCTGAAGGAGAGCCATTGAACACAACAAAAAGAATGCTTCAAGGACGCATTGCAACACAATCAGAACCATGCCACGGGCTCTGATGGCTAGGAGGTGACAGCAGGAGTGACACAATTAGGGACAGGAGTGGTTCAATTTAGGGGGAAAAAAAAACCAACAGAAGTATGCTGTTTGTGGGACAAAGAGGCTGAGTTCTAAAGTACCCCCAATAAGCAGCTTCCACAAAAAGCTGACCATGTGCACGTGGCAGGCTCTGCAGCCGGCGCTTTCAGCCACACTCGGACCTGGCACTCTAAAAAGAGTCGGGGGCAGCGGGCTTGCAGGCAAGGGAGCGTGCAGCCGCGTGAGAACACGCGTGTGCCCTCGCCTACCACCGACAGCCCGGGCCACACAAAGCCGCGCCTGGCGGGCCTGGGGAGTCTCCAGCCTGTTTCTGCTCTCTTCCCGCTTCTTCCCCCTTCTCCCCTCCCCGGAACTGCATTCTGAAGTGAGAAGCCAGTGTAGACTCCCCACCTCTCATTTGTGCAGCCATTTGGGGACATCGGCGAATGCTTTTCTTCCAGACAAAAATGCAGAGCAAGTAAGAGCCTTATCATCTCCTGGAAGTGCAGGCTGGAAAAAGCGATGTCTCACCTCGCAGGAATCCTAATGAGGTACATTATAGACAAGGAGGATGATGATGATCAAGGATAGTGGGGCGGGGGGGCGGGGGATAGCAATAGAGAAGACAAGTGGAATAAACCTTGGTTTAACCAACCCGGTTTCCTGGAATCCCAGGCCTGGTTCAGTCCTTTATAGAGATGCTCACAACCCGCCCACGAAACATCATCTGAACCGTGCTTTGATGTCGGGGTGCTGGTGGGGTGGGAAGGACAGGGACACTCCTCGGCACTTCATCCTCCCACGCACCTCTTGAGTATGGGGAAATGGAGTTGGGGGACGTCAAAGAACCAACTGCATGGACTCTAAACACTGAGGTCTTTGACTTCTGGAAGGGTTTGGGGTAAACCTTGTTAGCTTCTTTAGCAGTTCTTAAGGGAACATCTTCTTCTCCGAATCTGAATGCAGCTTGCCATAACCTTAGTGAGAGGAATCCACCTGCTTCTTTTGGGAAAGACAAGCCCTGTAAATCCTATCGGTTTTAGGGAACATTCAGTAGCAGTAGGCATGAGACTAGTCGGCCTTGGAAAGAAAGAACAGACTTTGAGGTTGACCACTTTGTGGCACTTCAAGAACAGGGTATTGGATTCCGGGATTTTGAGTATGGTTGTGTAGTTTGTATACTGAACAAATCCAAGGGGTACCACTCAAATAAACCATGATGTACGAGTTCATCTACCATACACGATGGTGTTGCTTAACCCCAACAAAGAAAATGAATGTTTCGTTTGGGATACTGTTATCCCAAATTCTTTTTTTTTTTTTTAAGATTGTATGTATTTATTCATGAGAGACACAGAGAGAGGCAGAGACATTGGCCCAGAGAGAAGCAGGGTCCTCAAAGGAAGCCCGATGTGGGACTCGATCTCCCAACTGGGATCACACCCTGAGCCAAAGGCCGACGCTCAACCTCTGAGCCACCCAGGTGTCCCTGTTATCCTGAATTAATGTTAAGCACTTGGCTCTTCTGTTCTCTTCTGCGTCCTGATTCGAGTATAGCAGCGGTGTCGTGCTTGCACATGCCTTTCCCTTTGTCTGTCCAACCCCTGCCCCCAAAGTCCATCTAGCACAGAACAGGATTGTTGGGTGTCTTCACACGGCCCCTTAGCAATACATAACAAGACCGGCTGTTTCCACGCACTGAATTTCTACTGTGTGCCACAGCCCCCGTGCTGAGGCCCTCACAGATGGCTACTTATGGTCCCTTACAACTGAAAGAGGTCGACTGGCCCCCAACCAAACTCCAGTCTGTCTGGCCCCAGAGGTCAGTGCTTCTCTCCAGTTCCTCTGACCTTCTACCAGTTTCGGTGGGTATTAAGCACTCTCCAGCCCAGGAATGCGGCTGCCCATGCCTCCAAAGCCCTCCTCCCTGACCTTTCCCTGTCCTCACCCTTCCTCCTCTGCCTCTGAGTTCCCAGCTTCACCATCAGTTCCTTAAAATAAGTTAGGCTGCCCCAGTGCTTCCTCCATGTGGACGCTAGGTGTTTGTTTGTACTTGTACTTGTCCAACACCTACACCGTGACACTGTGAGCCCACCAGGCAGGCCTGGGCCGGTTACCTACACCATGGGTGCTCATGCCTGGCACATGGTAGGGCTTATCCACACTGGAAAGATGGATGGATGGATGGATGGATGGATGGATGGATGGATGGATGGGTCAGTGAATAAATGGCCAAGGAAGGCAAGGCAAATACTAAAATAACAGTCCTCTCCAAATTACTTCCAGTTTAGCCACATATGATTTTAATCGTGAAGAAAACTCAGCACTGACATTTACTCCTTCCTTGGAAATCCATTTTCCTGAGCACCTCTCTGGTGCTTCTATCACCTCCCCGAGGAGCACCCCCTGTCCCTTCTGCTCTGGCCTCCCGGCACAGCCCTCGGCCTGCCACCCCTGCGACACCTCCCTCTCCACAGAGGGCTTCCTGACCTTCCCCGGAGGATGACATTCCCGCCTCATGTCCCACCAACCAGCCATCTCTCCCAGGTTCGAGGCCCTCAAGGCTAAGAAAGCAAGGCTTCCACCGTTCCTAGCGTTACTGTGACTCAGTCCCACCACTAAGTACAATATTACTCATGAGTTCCGTGTACAATGATCATATTATAGTGATATAATACACTGTGACAATCTTGATACTTTAGTCTGACAAGCCAACAAACCTGACAATCTCGTTTTAAGGCATCTGCAATTTAAAGAAAAAAATGTACACTCTAATGTCATCGCACCCTCCCCGGGAGAGGAGGGGCTGAGCCCGCTCGGAGTGCGACATCCTGAGATGCTGTCAGAATTCTTAAAGTCAAACAAAAATCCTCTTGGTGTTGCAAGTACGAAGACAATAGCAGCCACCACCTGAATAGATGGCTGTCACTCAGGACGACAGCCTGCCTGCTATTCAGAGACGGTGCTTTGGAGGGGGACGCTACCCCAGGCTTCGGTGGGCGTTTCTACTGGTTCCCGGACCGCAGCTGCTGGTGGGGGGAGGCCCTCACCTGGTGTGGGGGGCCCCCCCCAGGCAGGCCAAGGCTCCGTGGGCCACACACAAAGGCCACCGTTGGGAACTGACCCAAGAGTAGCCCTGTTACGGGGTAAGGCTGCTTATCCGCTGTCTACATTAATCCAGAAAACTACAGCACGAAGCTATGTTGAACCACACCTTGTAGGATTTAATGCTTCCATTTAGCTCTGTGAGTGTATATTTTTAAAAACGGGGCCTGCTCTCAGATCAATGTATTTGGGGGCGAGGGGGGGTTATGCATACAGGTTCTGAATCAAATGGATTACTCGCATCCCTTAAAAGCACACACGTACACACCTGAGCTCCGTGCTATAAATAGGAGGGCAAAGATTCTAGCAAGTTCTGAGCCTTCCGAAGAGGAAGAAACCCCCAGGAGCTTGTAAAAACCACCTTGCATTAGAGCAGACGCCGGGTTTGCAAACGCTGAGCCCAACCTCCCCCTCGGCGGGCAGAGTGGAGCCCTGGGACTTGAAGGCCTGAAGGACGGCGTATGTCTGGAATCCTTTCCCAGCCCTAATAGGAAGCTCTGTCCTTCCCAGGCATCAGATTAGTGCTCCTCCGTGACCCCAGCACGCCGGCACCTCCAAGTCGCTGAGATGACGCTCACCTTTGGGGCAAAGAATGCTCTAATCTTGATCCTGTTCGAAGCTGCAAGAACCACCCCTCTCCCTTGGTCTTTTTTCTTGTTTGCTTTTGTGGGCTGGGGACACGGATGCTTTCCTGCCTGGGTGAGAGCGCAGCGCCGGGCCTGTGGGGCTCCCTCCCTCACATCCTCATCTGGGTAGCAGGCTTTTTCAACCCCCAGTCCTTCTTCACAGGTAGGAAGCACATCACAACTCATTAGTAATTTACTGCTACAGTAATTTTTATAATTACTGCCAGGAGGCCTCATTAAATTTGATCTAATGAATAAATATTGTATTTTTCAACGTGATTACCAGAACAGCTTAAGCTGAGTGCCATAAACAATTATTTTCCTCACTACTCAGGATGTTGGTGACTATTGATTTTTATTTCATAAAGAATTTACTGTAGTAATACCAATATAAATGACTTCAGCAATAGGCGACATCCCCCAGGTCGATTCGCGGGCGACACACAGGCCCAGCAAGAGCCCAAGGGGAAGGGGGAGCCAGGAGGAAGGGAAAACCTGGCCGCATAGAGGCTGCCGAGCGTCTGGCCAGGCAAGGCGAGGCGGGCACCGGCTGGGGCTGCTCCGACTTCCGATTGTAAGCGGAGATGGAAACTTGTGATTCCTGGCATGTGGGTAATGAGCTCCCACGCTGAACGATCACGCCGGCAGTTGATTTTTGCATTTCATAAAATAGAGTCAATAAATTCTGCTCAGTGACAAATTTCCAAGCCACGGAGGCCAGGCTCTAATATAACAGAGAAGACTCCTATCAAACCCTAGTTCTTCATGGGCATTTCTTCACTTCCATTAAATATCTTGCGCTTGCCTGTTTTCCCTTTTTTGGTCTCCAATGTCCCATAATAAAATTTCACATCTTAACTAGTGGAATGGCTGTTTTCCTGCATCTTCTGCTTTTTATTCCACTTACTACCCCATCCTCCTCATTCCTAAGTTACTGTGAAACATGAAGGGAGGCTCTGTGATTTTTATGTCTCTCCCTCTAACCAAAGCCAACAACTTGCTACCCCAAGTGACCTTCACTTCTCCTGGCTGGCTCTCTGACTGCTCTCCTCAGACTCCTTCTCCACCCCAGAGAGGTCATCCTCAACCCTGGCTGCACATTTTTAAACATGCTGATACCCAGGCCTGTCCCAGAGCTTGTGATTTAATTGGTCCGGGTAGGACCCAGCTATAACCCTTCTGTTTGGAACTCACCAGATGATACTGATGGGCGGCCAGGGTCCAGAAATCACTGCCCTGAGAGGCCAGTAGATGAAGGCAGGGGACAGATAAATGAGACACAAGCCGGACCTCCAGGCCCAAGACCACCAGAATGTCCTGTGGATAGATTTTAATAGGCTGAATTCTATCCTCCCCAAGTCCATATGTTAAAGTTCTAACCTCCAGTACCTCAGAATATGACTGTATTTGGAGATAGGGCCTTTCAAGAGGTAATTAAAGTAAAATGAGGTCACGTGAGTGGGTCGTAATCCCATATGACTGGTGTCCTTACAAGAAGAGATGATGAGGACATAGACAAGCATAAAACGAAGACCGTGTGAAGGTGCCAGGAAAAGATGGGCCATCTGCAAGCCAAGGAGACAGGCTTTAGAAGAAACCAACCCTGCCAACACCTTGATCTCAGACATCTAGTCTGCAGAATTATGAGAAAATACACTTAAACCACGCAACCTGTGGTGCTTTGTTATGGCAGCCCTAGCGTACCAATACAATAGGCTTCCCATTCTCGGAGCCACTGGCTAAGAGTGGGTTCTGGAGTTAGAGCCAGGTGTAAATCCAAGGGCTGTCACTCACCAGATGTCTGTGCCTTGATTTGCTGGTTACCTATTGATCTGTATCAAATGACCTCAAAACTTAGTAGCATAAAACACCTCTCTGTCACACAGATTCCATTGGCCAGGAATTTGGACAAGGCATGATGGGGGCAATTTGTTTCTGTTCTATAATATCCAGGGCCTCAGCTCCAAGACTGGGAAGATGAGAATGACCCCAGGCCTGTTTTCTCATGTATCTGGTGACTGATGCCAGCTGTTGGCTGGGACCTACATTGGCACCATGAACCAGAAAATCCACACGTACCTCTTCATGGAGCCTCGGCTTCCTCACAACATGGCACTTGGATTCCAAGAGCAAGAGTCCTCTCAGGGAGAGAGACAGTAAGAAGCTTTTCCACCCTTTTAAACCCAGTCTCATAAGGCATGAAACAGCAGTATTTCCAGAGTGTTCTATTCATCAAGGCAATTAAACGCCTTGCTCAGGTTCAAAAAGAGAGGAAGTAGACGCCAAGGCAAGAGGGAAGGGTAGTGTTCTGGAAAAGCAGGTGGGACAAGAAATATTATCGTGGCCATTTTTTTGGAAAATGTCATCTGCCACCCTTAGACTAGTTTCTGTATGTCTCTGAACCTCTGTTTCCTCATCCTTAAACCAGAATAATGTAAACAGACTCATGGGATTGTTATAAGGATTAGAATGACAGCAGCTTTAGAGCAGAGTGTCTCACACATAAAAAGTGCTTAGGAGGGCAGCCCCTGTGGCTCAGCGGTTTAGCGTTGTCTTCAGCCCAAGGCGTGATCCTGGAGACCCCGGATCAAGTCCCATGTCAGGCTCCCTGCATGGAGCCTGTTTCTCTCTCTCCTGTGTCGCTGCCTCTCTATCTGTGTCTCTCATGAATAAATAAATAAAATCTTAAAAAAAAAAAAAGTGCTTAGGAAATTCTAGGAGCTCTTAATATTGAGGGCTTAATGTCCCTTGATATCTGGTCACACCTTGAGAGGTGATGAGAAAGTAGGGAAAAGAGGTCAGGAGGTCAGCACATAATGTCTAAAGCTGACAAATGAAGAAATTTCAGGAGAGAAATATTATTTGAGATTATTTGAGAAATATTATTAGATTAAGTGGCTGGCCCAAATAAATGTTGAAAAATTGCTATTACTTATATGGATAGTGTGTTTAAATTGATGTTTCCTAACAGTGAGGTTTATTACACAACTTAGATGTAAAAAAAAAAAAGGGAAGGCTAAAAATTACACGCAGAGCATAATCTTAGCAATGTTAACAATACTCATGTTCAGCATCCACAAGTAACCCAAATATTAACTGCAGTTATCTGTGAGTGCTAGAATTATGGGTGATTTTAATCATGGAACTCTAATTTTATATAATAAGTAATCAAAAGGCATTTTTATAACCATGCAAATATACTGAACAAAAAATAAAATAAATAAGAATACATTTAAAAATAAGATGAATATAAGCTTATTTCCCAGATCTCTCTTTTCCCTCCTCCCTAACATTTCAGTCAGCATGTTCAAATAAAGTATGATCTATGGCTAATTTAAGAGGATTAACTTCTTTTTAATAAAATAGTGTTGAAATGCTCATATCAAGATGGGTGAGACTAAGAAGGGTGGCAATATCCTTTAGCATTTAGAAAAACCGAGTGTCAGAGAGTGACCATTAAACCCAAAGAACTGGGCAGCCCCAGTGGCTCAGTGGTTTAGTGCTGCCTTCAGCCCAGGGCATGATCTTGGAGACCTGGGTCCAAGTCTCACTTTGGGCTCCCTGCATGGAGCCTGCTTCTCCCTCTGCCTGTGTCTCTGCCTCTCTCTCTCTCTGTGTGTGTGTGTCTCTCATGAATAAATAAATAAAATCTTTTACAAAATGAAAAAAAGAAAAATAACCCCAAAGAACTAGCAAAAATTCTCCAAGGATGCATGGGTGGGAAAACAGTTCCCTTAATAATTATTGTAACTTCAACATACACAAATGAATTCTATTTCTATATATAAGCAATAAATGATCTGAAAAATAAATTAAATAATTTCAGTTATGATATCATCACAAGGAATAGAATCCTTGAGAATAAATTTAACCAGGGAGATACAAGACTTGTACACTGGAAACTACCAAATACTATTGAAAGAAATTAAGGAAAACCTAAATAAATGGAAAGACATACCCTGTGTGTGGATTGGAAGACTTAGTATTGTTAATATGGCAATGTTCCTTAAATTGAACTGTGGATTGAAGGCAACCCTTATCAAAACTCCAACTGCCAGTTTTGCAGAAATAGATAAGCTGATCTTAAAATTAATATGAAATTGCAAAGCAACCTGAATAGTCAAAACAATCCTGAAGAAGAAAAAAGATGGAAGGCTCACACTTCCCAATTTCACAACTTAGCGCAAAATTGCAGCATCAAAACACTGTGGTATTGGCATATGGATAGGGATAAAGATCAATGGGATAGGATTAGAAGTCCAAAATAAACCCATATATCTATGGTTAATTGATTTTCAACAAGGGTAGCAAGATCATTCAATGGGGAAACGAAAGAGTCTTTTCAACAAATGATGCTGAGATAATGGGATATCCATATGCAAAAGAATAAAGTTGAATCCTTACCTCACACTATATATAAAATGAACTCAAAATGGATCATAGACCTAAATGTAAGAATTGAAACTATAAAACTCTTAGAAGGAAACATAGATGTAAATCTTCATGGTGTTCAATTTGGCAATGGATTCTTAGATATATAATACCAAAAACACAAACAACGAAAAAGTACTAGATAAATTGGACTCTATTCTGTCCATCAAAGAACACAATCAAGCATTTGAAAAGACAGCCTGCACTTACTCAAACAATTAAAAATAATTATTATATGACCTAGTAATTCCACTCTTAGATATATACCCAAGAGAATCAGGTGCTCAAACAAAATCTTGTAAACAAATGTTCATAACAGCACTGTTCATAATAGCCAAAAGATGGAAACAACCAAAATATCCATCAACTGATGAATGAATAAATTGTGATATGTTCATACAATGAACATATTTGGCCATAAAAAAGATTGAAGTACTGATACCTACTATAAGATGAATATTGCAAACATTATGCTAAGCGAGAGAAGCCAGACACAAAAAGCCACATATTCCATGTTCCCAGATGTCCAGAATTGGCAAATCCAGAAACACAGAGAGCAGATGGGTGCCATGGGTTGGGGGGTGGTGGTGGAGGAGAGAAGAAAGGGAGTGACCACTTAATGAGTACCCAGTTTCTTCTGGGAACGAGGAAAACGCTCTGGAGTTACATAGTGGCAACGGTCGTATGACATTGTGAATGTACTGGAAGCTACCAAATTGCACATTTTTAAATAGTTATGATAAATTTTATGTTAAGTGAATTTTACTTCAATTTTTTAAGATAAAAAAGTAACATAAATTTAAGCAGTAGGCAAAGACCCAGCAAGCTTGATATTGAATCATTTCCAAAACACAATTCTCTGATAAAGCAAACTAAGTTGCAATAGAACCTCTCCCTTACCAAGGGCAGCTCTCCAATTCTGAAGAGTCCCACATCTCGCCTTGCTGAACTCAATTAATAGAGTTCTTGGTGTCTGCCCTAATCATCATGCAGACAGATAAAATTTAGTTAATATCCTTCTCTCCCTCCCCAACACTGAAAAATAAGATAAATAGAATCTATCTCCATAATTTTACTTAGTCATTTAGTTCAGTAGCATCTGTTTATCATGATTTACAAGAATTTGGATGGCAATGAGAATTGCAGGAAACATTTGCATAAAGGAATTTTATTTACATATTTTTCCTCCTTAAGCACTAGGATACTCAAAATGGTCACGTCTTGGAAATTCAGGCAAGCTCCGGCAGTGATTATTACCTTTTTAAAAGCCATACCTTGTGGTCTTCAAGAAGTGAGAAACATTTCCAGCTATTCAATTTAAAAGACAAACTTGAGGATCGGTCTATTAAAGGACATGTAATCAAATTAAAATAAGGGAAAACTGAAACACTAGTTCCTGCTGAAATGGCTTGCCTACTAAATATGCAAGAAAAAAGAGAAAAAAGAAATTGACTTCCCTAGCATAAGCTTACAGAACAGTTTGTCCTTGGGTGTCTGAGTAGGAGAGAAAACCACTCTCTACCACATCTTTTTGTCTGAAACTTTAAAGCTTAGTTCAATGTTCATATATGTGTGTATATTTCAGAATTCTTTGTATAATATTCTATGTATACACATTTATTTTTTAATTTTTAATTTATTTAAGATAGTCACAGAGAGAGAGAGAGAGAGGCAGAGACATAGGCAGAGGGAGAAGCAGGCTCCAGGCACCGGGAGCCCGATGTGGGATTCGATCCCAGGTCTCCAGGATCGTGCCCTGGGCCAAAGACAGGCGCCAAACCGCTGCGCCATCCAGGGATCCCATAATATTCTATGTATAATAAAATTAATGTTTCTCTCTCCCATACATATAAATAAAAGAGGCAAGATAGAAAAAAGTATTTAGTGAATAACATGCTGCCATTTATCTGAGATGGCAACAGGAGGTTACAAATATTTATACATATTTGCTTACATTTTTGAAAGTCAAAGTCATAAAATTTAATAAATATTTACCTATAGAAGGAGAGAGGCTCAGGGTGAAAGGACTGAAAAATCATCTATATTCTCTAAAAACATCTTATTCAGAATAGTAAGCTTAACCTTGAAAATATGTAACTGTTTTACATCGTTATAAAACTATATTAAATCCTAATTTTTTAAAAAGCAAGTCTTTAAAATCAAAAGCAAAATGAAACAAATGGATCTAACAATGTATCAAGTTTGTGGCTTAACCACATAAGGAGGAAGTGTTCAAAATTATTCTAAAAACAGTAATTTGTACCAAAAGACCTACACTGAGGACCAAATAAAAAAAATATTAAACTTCTCAGTAATATTATTTATATTTTAGTAATAATATTGGTATTATTATCCTGAAACCATATATGTGTATATATGGTGATATTACTAATATATTACTAATAAATATACAGATAATAGAGTATATAATTACTGATATACGAGCACATTTATATAATAGTGTATATATGTGTGTGTGTATAATATACAGCTAAATAGTAGATACACATGAAAGAAATGTGTTTTGAAATCAAAATACTTTGGAGAAATGGTTGATTCTACTTTTGGGGCAGAAAATGTTTAAGCATGGAACATTTGTCTTACCGGAAAACAAAAGAAAAAATAAGAACCATTGGAGTCATATCAGAAGGATTCAGCAGTCTACCTGAAGAGGCCCCCCTGAACCAAAATTGGGCATCAATCAGTAGGAATAGTAACTGCAATTGATTGAAACATATAAAATATTTGAAAAATTCAGGAAATCATATAATACTTAAAAACAAACAAACACAACAAAACCCCTAAAAACCTTGGCAGGCACCACTGAAGGCTACTAGCAACCTAATTTTTGATTCGGAAAAACTGGTAAAAAAAAAAAAAAATGAAGTCCTTAATATGCTTTTTCTGTACAAACTCTACCTCAGATAATTAAATCATCCACGAGGGAATATTTCCAGTTGATTAATGAAGAAGGAAAGAGAATTTACAGGAAATGTTCATCAGTGGCTATTAACAATACAAAGAGGGAGACAACAGAATGCTAAGTCTTCTGAAGTCAGTACAGACATTAACTATAAAGAATTGTTGCATCAGAATCAGATCAAGTTTCTGGATCTAACAGAAGACAGAGGAACATGTTAAATGAGACCATGGGGTCAATTAGTAAAATGTGGAATGGAAAATTCTACAGGAAAATTAACTGTTTTTTTAAAGAAGTAAGCTGCAAGGAGGCTAAAGGGAGAAGAAATTCATTAATTAAAAGAGACTTTAAGTAGATAAATAAATAAGAGTTAAACCCCTGAATTCAAGTTAAAAACAACTATATAAAAAGGATGAGGGAGAGTAGGATAGTGAAAAATTTGAACTACCCATATTTGATATTTACTTATTTATTTATTTGAGTTGAGATCAAAAGTTGGATGCTTAACTAACTGAACCATCTAGGTGCCCCAAAATACTTTTTTTTTTTTTTAGTAGGCTCCATGCTAGATGCCCCTAGTCTCCCAACAAGGGACTTGAACTCACAACCCTGAGATCAAGACCTGAGATTAAATGTTGGAAGCTTAACTGACTAAGCCACCCAGGCCCTCCTACATTTTTTTATATTTAGAAACTCTTCTGCAAGTATATTTTATGCAAGTATAATAATGATATCTTGATTATGTTTTTTAAAAAAAGAATCATTATTTTTTAGAAATACCGAAGTCTGTATGAATGACATATAATGTCTGGTATTTTATTTTTTTAAGTTTTATTTTTATTTAAGTAATCTCTACACCCAATGTGGGGCTCAAACTCACAACTCTGAGGTCAAGCATCTCATGCTCTTCCAACTGAGCCAGCCAAGCACCACAATATCTGGTGTTTCCTTGAATATACTTCAAGGGAACTCCTAGAGTTGGTTGAGCATCAAACTCTTGATTTTGGCTTAGGTCATGATCTCAGGGTCCTGGGATCAAGCCTTGGGCTGGTCTCTGTGCTCAGTGGGGAATCTGCTTGAGATTCTCTCCCTCTCCTTCTACCCCTCCCATTTTCATCCTTTCTCTCCCTAAAATAAATTAGTAAATATTTTTTAAAAAGAAAATAATTCAAAAAAATAAAAAGAAAATGATTCAGTGGATTGGAAGGAGTAAAGAAATGTAGATGAAACAGGATAGACCATGAATTTATCACTGCTGAAGTTACTGATGGGCACATGGAACAGGCCTCTCTCTTCTCTTAAAAAAAAAAAAAGTCATACACTCAATTTTTGCCACCAAAAGCTTTCCCCCAACACATGGTAACACTTAGAGCTACTGTATCTAAAATTAACACCCCTTTAGGGGTGTCTGTGCAGTTGGTAGAGCAGGTGACTCATGATCTCTGGGTTCAAACCCTTATGTTGGATGTAGAGATTACTTAAAAATGAAATTATCTTTTTGTAGCTCAATTTGTAGCTTATTTGTAGCTCAATAATACAAATACTTTACTCAGTAGAATAGAGGTATTTGTTCAAAGTTAGTATGATGAAGTAAAATTATCTTTTCCCATAGAAAAAATACAATATTAGAAATACACAAATTTAAATGAACTGACCACGGCAGCTACATAGCAAGCTAAGTGTTATATCATAGAAGAGGTTGTGCCTCATAGGAGTTAATGCTTTCAATGTTGGGAATCTACTCACTACTTCTCCTCCACCATAACTTTAGTTCTCTCTATCCAAATTTAAGGAGATATCTTGCCTGGGACACTCAACTTATCCTTTGATAAATATTTTTAAAAACGTTGAGTACCTACTACATGGATCAAAGATGGTCTTGCTATCATGAACTTCATGGTCTTACAATAGAAAAAACTAAAACACATAACTATGGGTGGCAAGTATTATGTATTATGATTAAAGTAGTAGGCAGGTCTGTCAGAAGTCCTCAGAACAGTGTTTAATATCTAATATCTCCTTTCTCAGGCTAGGGGAACAAGCACGGGCTCCTGAGTCTTCAGAAGTTACTTAACCTCGCTGGGTTTCCTCATCTCTAAAATACCTGCAATGAAAAGCTAGCGTACCTACTACATTGAGCACTGTGCCTCGCACCTAGGAGGTGCTCAACTAGAGGTGCTCTAGTTTTCTTCCTTTGGCAAATATTTATAAGGTTGCATTGAGCACTGCTGCAATCACACATTATCGTCTGACAGTGGACGCTTCCAATAAACTTCCTTCAATTAAAATTTTTTTCAATTTTTATTTTTTTATTTTTAAAAGATGTTATTTATTTATTTATTCATGAGAGACAGAGAGAGAGAGAAAGAAAAGCAGAGACACAGGCAGAGGGAGAAACAGGCTCCATGCAGGGAGTCTGATGTGGGATTTGATCCCAGGAATCTAGGATCATGCCCCTGGCCGAAGGCAGGCGCTAAACTGCTGAGCCACATGGGGATCCCCAATAAACTTCCTTCAATTCAAGGCACAGGATTATATAAAGCATTGTTTCTTATTTGGCCAACTATGCATTTCTGGTTGAGTTCACCTATAGTGACCTGAGCCTCTTATTTTGGTGCCTAGTCAAATAGCTCACCTCCTCTCCTCCCATCCGTGGGCTGCACTCAAGTTTTCCTAGAACTCTGGGCAGCTTAGGTCTACAGAACAGCCCCACACTCTCCAAAATTCCTAATCTACTACCTTCTTTCATCTCTGTAATTGAAGGGTTACTTTATTTTTTTAAAACTCTACTTTAACTCAAGAATTAGCCATAACAATACTACCTACAGCACTACTCATAATAGCAAAAGATTATTAATAATTCAGACACCCCAAGATTGGAAACTGTTTAAGTAAAATATGGACCACCCATATAAACAAATACTGTATAGCCATTTAAAATGTTTTGACAACTTTAATGCTAAAAAAGTTGTACATATAGTATATAAATACTACCCTATAAAACAAAATGCAAGGGAGATTGAAAAAAGCAAAATGTTAGTGACTTTTAGCCTTAAATGGTGTCTCCTTTGTTTCTTGCTCTTTCAAACAAGTCTGGATATTATTTATAATGGATGGAGCCCTGTTTCTGGAACATGCCAATTTCTCTGCAGCCAAGAGTCCATTTCTCACACCATCCCTAAGCAGATTCCATTCCCCAGCTTCCTGCTACCACTCTAAGCTTTAGTCCACCCTCTACGGTCTCAGCAACACCTCCTTCGGAAGGTCTTGTCCCCTCTTATCTTCAGCCTCTCTCGACCTTGTAATTACTTAAAAGGTCATCTTCTACCCACAGGACTTTAATGCCCAGCAGTTAAAAGCCTCCGGGGTTGTCAACATCCCTGCTAGCTGATCCAGTACTGGGGTTTCCCACTATTCCTGACCACAGAAGCTCTCAGCAGCCCCCCACCCTCCTGTTCCCCTATTCAACAGTTTCTGCAAAAGCCACCTCAGCCAGGCTTGCCTAGCACTCACTGTGCCCTTGTTCTCACCAACAAACCTCCTTCTTCTGCTTTTCCAAGCCAGGCAACCACAGCTTAGGTTTTTTTGTTTTTGTTTTTGGATTTTTTTTCTCAAGATAAAGTCCTCCTACCCGGAACAACCCTCTAGCTCTGCCATTTCGGCTAGATGGCAGGGGGCATTTTTGTCAACGTCTCTGGATTTACTTCCTCCTAGTACCCCACAAATGTGTGGTTAAGATTAAGATAAAATAACATTTGCTCACCTTTTATTCCCCTTAGGACTTGGTATCACTTTCCTCTCAGAACCTAATACTTTGCAGCCACGCTTCAAAGCACTGACTGAACTCATAGTCCCTTCCCCTGGTATGCAAATAACCCAATTTTCCACCTGACCTTGAGCCATCAGGAGCTCCCTCCCACTTCTTTGAAAAGCAAAATAAAACACAAATATGCCCCTCTTGCAGCACCCCCTACTGCCTTTGCCCCTCTTCATTGTTAAACCAGAGAAGGCTATTAACAGTCTGTTTCATTCCTCAAACCCTGAAGTCGGTGGAGATAAAGGTGGGCAGCCTCCCTACCTGGGGAACCCAGGCTGGAGACAAAGTAAAGACAATTCCTGGTGCATAAAGGCTGTAAACTACTCTTCACACCTAAATCGTCAAAACTTGAATTCTCTCACTTTTTCTAAGGAGATAGCAAGATGGCAAAGGGGAGCAGAAGCAGCACCGGACCTCCCTCAAGTTTACCTGCTGCCACGGGGGCCTGGGCCAGCTGTTGGACTTGTCCCTCAGAGCAGCGCTTGCACCTGCTCAGGGCCGGACGGCTGGGGAGGGCAGAGACGGGGTGCACCTGTTGGGCAGGGACCCCCTGCAGGAGATGGTGGGCAGCGGGGTGGGGGTCTACAACGTCAAGACCTCCAACCAGGTGGCTATCAAGCCGGAGATGATTAGCCATTACCTGGGGGAGTTCTCTGTCACCTGCAAGCTGGTAACGCTTGGGCAGCCTGGCATTGGGGCTACCCCACTTTTACTTCATCCCTCTGTAAGTGGCCCACGTGGCCAGTAAAGGCAGACTTCTCTTAAAAACACAAGTTCTGGGCAGCCCGGGTGGCTCAGCGGTTTAGTGCCTGCCTTGGGCCCGGGGTGTGATCCTGGAGACCCATGATCGAGTCCCACGTTGGGTTCCCTGCATGGGGCCTGCTTCTCCCTCTGCCTGTCTCTGCCTCTCACTCTCTCATGAATAAATAAATAAAATCTTTTAAAAACAAAACAAAACACAAGTTATTTCAACTGTAAGGATGGTACGTGGAGCTTTGCAGGTGGACCGTGTGGGAGAAAGTTTGGGGCCTCCAGGCAAAGCTCAGACTGAGCAACTGATGGGTCTTTTTTGTAAGACAGGAGCCATTACAAGACCCACAGGCCCATCAGTGCTATCAAACACCTGATACTGAGAAAATGCCCTTTCCTCTCCATTCCTATTCAGAACTTTATTTTTAGTTTTCTACTAGACTGTAAATCCTTTAAGGTTAAGTCTCAAAATCAGCTGTTGCTAGTCACTATTTTTTTTAAAAGATTTTATTTATTCAGGAAAGACATACAGAGAGGCAGAGACACAGGCAGAGGAAGAACCAGGCTCCCCGTGGGGAACTCGATGCAGGACTCGAACCCAGGACCCTGGGATCATGCCCTGAGTCAAAGGCGGATGCTCAATCATTGAGCCACTCAGGTGTCCCTAGTCACTATTTTTGAATGAAAAACCACATTAGGTCCAGTTTGTATTAAAACATGGTAACACCAAAAATGTTCCCAACAGCCAATATTGCAAACTCCCAAAATTTTAACCTTCCCCATTACCTACCTATAAAAGGGTCAGATTACAATTTGGGTCAAGATCCCATTTATTAAAATAAATTCCCATTTCTTTTGCATCTATCTAGAATTCCAATTGTATAACTTCGTATAGCTTGATCTTTTCCCTGGATGAGTATGTGGGGTAACATGATTTCCAAGGTAAGTCTAGAACATAAGCAAATCTACAGTTAAGTGCCATATTGTAAACATTTTAGGCTTTGTGGACCATAGTGCCATGTGTTTTGTTTTTTTTTTACAGTCTTCTAAAAATGTAAAGAACATACTTAGTGCAAGTGCTGTATGAACATAGGCTACAGTAGGCTCTGGTCCACAGGCTGCAGTTTGCCAATTCTAGTCTAAATTGGGTTATGAGAGCTTCTAGACCATGACTTATCTTTTGCTTCTCTGAGTCCTAGAGCAGGCCTCAAGGGACCGCATGCCTTAAGTATTCAAATGGTTGATAAAATCAAGCCAGGTATTGTGAAATCACGGTTAGTTCTTGGGTTGGCAAATGGTGAAGGAAAACAACATCGTAAAACTTCATGAGCCCACATTATTTTCTATCTTGGGATGTAGCTGTCTCAGCTGATTTTCCAATCACAGCTACCGGTTATGTCACTGAGCTAGTTCCTGCTCAAAAGAGCTGGCCCATGACCTTCAGAAACTAAACCCAAAAGATAGAAATGGTCTTTTGTTTATTTTATTTATTTATTTTTTAAAAGATTTTATTTATTCACGAGAGACAGAGGCAGAGACACAGGCTGAGGGAGAAGCAGGCTCCATGCAGGGAGCCGGATATGGGACTTGATTCCAGGTCTCCAGGATCACACCCTGGGCGAAAGGTGGCACTAAACTGCTGAGCCACCCAGGCTGCCCTGGTCTTTTGTTTAAATCGGAGGAAAAATATTAGGATTCAGTCCAGTAAGATTGAGTATTAAAGAATTTTTAGGGATCCCTGGGTGGCTCAGCGGTTTAGCGCCTGCCTTTGGCCCAGGGCGCGATCCTGGAGACCCGAGATCGAATCCCACGTCGGGCTCCCGGTGCATGGAGCCTGCTTCTCCCTCTGCCTATGTCTCTGCCTCTCTCTCTCTCTCTCTGTGACTATCATAAATAAATAAAAATTTAAAAAAAAAAGAATTTTTAAAAAGCAGACAAGCTTAGGATAAAATGTTTTATTATTAAAATAAAAAACTTTGTATAAAAGCATTACAGATCAAAAGCTCTATTTACACTTATTGATTCAATGTCCAATTAGGCATCAAACACTGAACATGCACAGCAACAGGCTGCATATGCAAAGAAAATGGACACACAAACACTTTGATTCCACCTCTATAAAATGATTTGATTAATGCAAAAGGGGAGGGGGCATGGCACGTGGAATCTGCCCAGAAAACTAAAAGGGCAGAGATGTCCAGTTAACAAATTGTTGAAAGTCACCCAATTCCAAAAAGGCACTTCTCATTGTTATAAAAGTGCTTAAAACCGGAACATGAACCCTGTGCCTGGTTTATAACTTCAAGAAAGCAAACACTGCAAAGACTGGTAGTAGTACTATCAATTTTCCATACAAAATGATCAGGAATTAATTTGAAACACCTCACAAACAAATGGAAATAAACCTGGCCAACTAAAATTACAATGAAGTGTTAGAGCATGAATTCAAGCTGGCCTTTTCCTGAAGCCTCAGCATCCTAACTCCCTGGGGGGTCTTTTCTACGATGATTTTGAGCATAGCAATGCCCACAGACCACGGCGCAGGGACTAGGAGAGCCAGATGTACCACTTAACCTCCTAGCGGAAGAAAGCATCAGCAACTAAGTCTCAACTGGGACACCGTGTAAAAGAAGCACGATACACGGAATACTCTCACAAGAGGCATCCCAAGTAATATACTCCACTTTCCGACAATTACTCCAATTTCTCCACATGGTTTTAAGACTTGTGTGCCTTGATTCTGTTAAAAAACATCAACTAGTATGAACGCTACATCTTAAATTATACTGCTTTCTTGTAAACAAGTTAGAAGGCTGTTCTCTGGAATTCAATAGATGTAGTTAGTAAACATTACTACTGTGTTGCTAAGTGCTTGGTTTTATGGGTAGATTCCGGGGCTATTTCAACGCCAATTAAATCAAACATGCTTTCGTAAAATTGCCATTTAAAAAGAATTCAGGAATAGAACGGTGGGAGAGAACCACTGGAAGCAGAGGGGGATGGTATGGGGTAGGGAGGAAAAAAAGCAGAGAAAAACGGCAGGAGGGCCAAGTATAGCTGGCTATATACCTCTGTGATGCTCAGAAACACATGTCTAACGAAATTAATGTGATTTGCGTTTCCTATAAAACTGACTGATCATCCAAATTCTTAACTCGGGGTTCAAGCACATGACAAAATGGAAAACTTCAGGAAGATTTGCACAGTGGAGGGACGGATAGTGGATCTTCAAAATGCTATGCTTGCATTTCGAATTCCTGTTTCAGGCTGAAAGAGAGAAGGGAAGATGTTAGGATATGGTTTTCAACCTAAGAATTTTCTTTGAAAAACCTAATTCACGGTTTTGAAAATGTTTTCATCGAGTTATAGTATATATAGTCAAGTGCATCTATCTGAGGCATACAACTTTAATTTTTACGCACTCACACACACATCACCACCACCCAGATAAAGTTATATAATATTTCCAACATCCGAAAAGACTCCCAATGTGCCCCTTTCCAGTCCAAACCTGCAGTCCTCACCACCCAGAGGCAACCGCTATTTTGACTTCTATCATTTTTTTTTTAAGATTTTATTTATTTAGTCAAAGAGACAGAGAGAGAGAGAGAGAGAGAGAGAGAGAGAGGCAGAGACACAGGCCAAGGGAGAAGCAGACCCCATGCAGGGAGCCTGATGTGGCACTTGATCCCGGGACTCCAGGATCACCCCCTGGGCCGAAGGCAGGCTCTAAACCGCTGAGCCACCCAGGGATCCCCAAGACTTGTATCATTTCTTATTCAGACACATACATGAATGCAAGATTTGGGTATGCGAGAGAGAAAGACCAGCGATTTACCTTTTCAAGTAAGCATGCACGTTCCCAAAGCCATGGTATTTGGCTAAATACACAAGGACCCCAGTTGCACACCTCCCGTCTCGCTGTCGGCAGAAACTGCAGTTGCAGATCCTGCGGCAAGGAGGGCAATGCCAGTTCTGAAGGAGAATTGTGAAAAAGCACAGTTAAGTCAAATCTTACTTTCCTCCCCTTTACTTATCTATTCCTATTTAACCTCTAAGATAGGTATCATCAACTGGATGTAAATCTTTTTTTCAGTAATAGCAAAACCGTAACATGATTATCGTCCATTTGTCCTCCTGACGTTTTCTTTTTTCTTTTTTTTTATTTTTTATTTTATTTATTTATTTTTTTTCTCCTGACGTTTTCTTAGGAAATGCAGCAGAGGAAGTCACACAGCAGTTTGCAGGGGTAAAGGCAGAGTCAACCCCCCTGGAATGGCCTGGTCCCAAGCACTCTGGAGGGGGGCTCACATTCACCCAGCACCAACACTCTGAACTCATCAGCGCCCCCTGAGATGTGCACTGCAAAACAGTAAGGGCTTGATCCTTTCCCTGATGCCCTCTTTCTGGCCCTTTCAACTCGATGGCTGACCTTCGAGCCCACAGGACCACCCCTTCAAGGCACCTACTGGATCTAGGAGAGCATCCTTGACCTCTTCACCATAACGGTTTCGAAGGCAGGGACCACAGAACTGGCCTCGAACGCCCCAGCACTCCGGGTTCCTGCAGTTTGTTTTGGTATCAATAGTTTTCTGGCGGCATTGATGGCAAGTAGATCCCTACAAATAGGCAGGTAAGAAGGAAAAAAAGAACAAAATACTGCTTTTTGTATAGAAAAATGGCATAAAGAATGTGCTTCTTTGTGGATGGAGTCTGACAATTTGCCTTTGGATCCTATTTCAAATCTACATACACATGGGTATGCCGAGGGCATGAAAAATAAATCAAGCATGGTGATTTCATTCAACTGGCAGACCCAATAGTTAATATTATCAAAACTCGTTTTCTGCGAGGGCCGCCTGGGTGGCTCAGTGGTTGAGCGGCTCAGGGCGTGATCCCGGGATCGAGTCCCACTTCAGGCTCCCTGCATGGAGCCTGCTTCTCCCTCTGCCTATGTCTCTGCCTCTCTCTCTCTGGGTCTCTCATGAATAAATAAATAAAATCTTTAAAAAAAAAACACCCACAAAACAAAAACAAAATAAAAAAGTAGTTTTCTGGGAGACCTACAGTCAATATATGTTGAATCAATTTCTAAAATTAAAAGATCAAATGCTACCAAAGGCTTTACTAAGCAAATACTACTGCTGCAGACTCACTAAGAGGTGTGTTATCCCAAGGATGCTACAAAACTCTTTCCTTTTATGAAAAAAACACAAGCACATATCTCTTGTACTAAGGCTTTAACGTTAGCAAAAATCTAAGGATAGAAGCTCTCCTTTCTCTCACAGATGTTCATGTTCACAGATAGAATTTAGAGGTTTATACCAATGTACGGTTATAGATCTTCTCTCGAGAATTGTTGCAGATGTTCTCCAGCTCTTCCTCTGTAATTTCTTCCACCGGGCGAATTATATGTGGAAGGGTCATGGATCCAGCGCGACGACTTCTGGGCACGTCATCTTCCTGCGTGACAAAAATCATGGACTGGTGTTTCTACTGGCTCTCCCCAGCTTTGAATCCCAGACACATGATTTGTAATTTCCTCACAAAGAATTCAACCTAGAAACCTTCCTTAGAGCTTATGGAGAAGGGACAAGTTCTAAGTTTACTAAAGATAATGGGACAACATCACGGAGATGATTCCTACATTATGAAAAGCTGCAGAAAGCTTTGGGCACTTAGAAATAAAATCTCGAAAACAAACAAACAAAAAAAAGAAATAAAATCTTGAAATAAAAGGTTGTGTGTGGAGGGGGCACCCGGGCTGGCTCAGTTGGTAGAGCACATGACTCGGATCTTGGGGTTGTCAAGTTCGAGTCCCATGTTGGATTATAGGGATTACTTAAAAAATAAAATCTTAAAGAAAGAAAAGAGAAAGAAAGGAAGAAAGCAAGCTTTGACCTTTTCACCTGCTAACAAAAACAGCAAGTAAGTCTATACGACATTAACAATTCTTAATGATTTGAGAAGGTTTACTGTGGGTCATCTATGATGTTGAGGCCGCATAGTGTGTAGTGTACTGGATACTGCGCCTACAGGAAGACGACAAAGGGAAGAGCAAGCACAAACGCCGAGAACTCACATTCATGTAGTTGTCCACGGTCTTCCTCTTTCTCACCAACATATACTTATCCTCCTCCTCCTCCTCCTCCTCTTCTGTGGGTAGAGCACTAAGAGACCCAAGGATCCGGGACCTTGACCTGGTAAGAGGACGGGCTCTTCGTTCAGGGTTTCTCCTCGAAGCAACACCCTGGAATGTACGCCTTCGGGGTGTCTTTGACTGCTGAACAAAACACGATGGAACCCATTTATTCCAGAATGAAGGGAAATGTACCTTCTCCTTAAGCATGTTTTTAAGTAAAAGGAGAGCTCCATTTCCTAATCCTTTGTCCTTTCCATGACGCAATCACAGTGAGCCCCAAAATGGTACAGCTATTGTAATTCTGCTTGTCTAACACCAAGCCGTTTCTCTCAAACTGAGAGATGATCCATTTATTCCTCCACTGAAGAACAGATCTCATTTGGGAGCCCTGGGTGGCTCAGTGGTTGAGCGTCTGCCTTTGGCTCAGGGCGTGATCCGAGTTCCCAGATTGAGTTCCATATTGGGCTCCTTGCATGGAGCCTGCTCCTCCTGTCTCTGCCTCTCTGTGTCTCTCATGAATAAATAAAATCTTTAAAAAGAAAAAAAAAAAAAAAGAACAGATCTTGTTTTCCAAAAAACAAAACAAAACCTTTTCTACAACATCTCTTGAGCCCTAAAACATACTCACTATTTCTATGTGGCACAAGACAGAAATGTATGTATTTATGGTTTTCCTTCTTCTGTTCCTTGCCTGCCCCTTCCCTTTCTCCTCAGGGAGAGGTGGGGAAAGGACATCTTTCCTTTTGTACCACAGCAGACACATCAAATTCCCTTCAGTTGCACCAGCCTAGTTCCTCAGAATAGAATCACATATATTAGGCCATGACTTGGTTAAGAAATTGTTTTTTCTGGGCAGCCCGGGTGGCTCAGTGGTTTAGCACCGCCTTCAGCCCAGGGTGTGATCCTGGGGACCCGGGATCGAGTCCCACGTCGGGTTCCCTGCATGGAGCCTGCTTCTCCCTCTGCCCGTGTCTCTGCCTCTCATGAATAAATAAATAAAATCTTAAAAAAAAAAAAAAAGAAAAGAAAAGAAATTGTTTTTTCCTTTTTTCTCATTCTCAGTTACTAAAAATCTGTATTATTACTCATCTATCATGCAGGAGGAATATCCTAATGCTGGGGATACAGGAAAAAAAGTTTTCAATCTTTACTCCCTGCTCTTGAGGGGCTTAGTTTAGTTGGGAAGGAGAGAAACAGCTAATCAAAATGGGTTTAAGCACTGCGGAAGCATGGCTTAGAGAGGAGGCCACACCTGCCCTAGGATGCACACAAGAGGTCCCAGAGATATGTTAGAGAGGTTTTGCCTCTAGTTCTTTGTCTGTAGGACTACACAAAATAAGGAAATTGGATTTTAAAATAACAAATTTATCTTAGACCTGTCCAAAATACTATAATACAAACAAGGATTTGCACTTACTGAACTGGGGCCTGGTAGGGAACGCCTTCCAGGGAATGAGCCAGGGAAGCTTTCTAATTCCGACATTAGTTTTGCAAGCTAAAAAGGGAGGAAATTCAACAGAAATTATTAGTTTAGAATAAATGCAGGGAATAAAGCAACTTTTGGAAAATACAGTAGCACACCTCAAGTTTCCAGTTTCACTCATATATTTACCAAGACCAATGGATTAAAAAAAAGAAATTAATTTAGGAGAAGCATATATTGAAGGGACACCCGGGTGGCTCAGTGGTTGGGCGCCTGCCTTTGGCTCAGGTCATGATCCTGGGATTGGGGATCGAATCCCTCATCGGGCTCCTCCTGAGAGGAGCCTGCTTCTCCCTCTGCCTGTGTCTCTGCCTCTCTCTCTCAGTCTGTGTCTCTCAGGAATAAATAAATATACCTTAAAAAAAAAAAGCATATTTTGAAGCATACATTGTGAAGACTTCACAGCACACTGAAAATAATTCTTAGGACAGATATAAACAACGAGCAGCTTAGAGAAAGGACAGGGTGGGTTAGTGTCAGAACAAAGTCAGATACCTACCATCGCTTTGTTTTGCTTTATATTTAAAGCTCTTTTCTCCAAAAAGTTCATTCCATTTTCATCTTCGGAATCGGAATTAGAATCAGTCACAGAATTCTCAGAGGGTTCGGGGGGCACTGCTCTTTTGCTGGCGGCTCCCCTGGTGTTCTGAGTTGGAAACTTCATGGCCACTCGGAGGGGTCCGGACCGTCTGCACTGGCTGCGGGTCTTACAGCCAGTGTGGTCTGACTGCAGTCTCTAGTTAATCAGGAACAATGGAGTCATTAAGGACTTGTTGATTGTCCTACAAGCTGCACCAGTAGGACTACAAATCTCTTTTGAACAAAAGACACTGACATGGAATAAATTTTAACTGAACACTTTAATCATCAATTTTAATTGACAGCCCTGAGAAACAAAATCAGGAATTACAAATAAGTACAATAATCAGTTTAATTTAACTCCCGTAGCCTATTTGAGACATGTTGTTATAAGCCATCTTCATAGCCTTTATTAGGCCAGTGGTTCATTTTTTTTAGTTAAATGTGAAAATCCCAGTTCCCTTTTTAATTTAGAAATAGATCTTTTATTTTTTAAAAGAACTCCTATAAAAACAAATATGTGTCCTCTCACAAACATGGTTTCAATGCTTATGGCATTAAACCATATAGGTGTCTTAGTGCTCTAATCTACGTTTTAAAAAACGTGTGGTAAATATGCATTACATAAAATGTACCACCTTAACTTTTAAGTGTACAGTTCAGTGGCATTAAGTACATACACACTGTTGTGTAACCATCACCACCATCTATCTCTAGAACTTTTTCATCTTCCTAAACTGAAACTCTGTACCCATTCAACACGAACTCCCCACTCCCGGCGGTCCTCTGGCAACCACCATTCTACTTTCTGTCTCTCTGAATTTCACTACTCAGGGTATCTCTAATCTACTTCTTGTAAATTAAAAAAAAAAACAAAAACTGAGATTCCAAACGTAAAGTGGGTTTCCATCATTAAAATGATATTAAGATTAGGGCAGCCCGGGTGGCTCAGCGGTTTAGTGCAGCCTTCAGCCCAGGGCCTGATCCTGGAGACCAGGGATCGAGTCCCTCGTCAGGTTCCCTGCATGGAGCCTGCTTCTCTCTCCTCTCTGCCTCTCTCTGTCTCTCACAAATAAATAAAATCTTTAAAAAAATATATACATATATATTAAAATTAGTCATTAGGGAAAAGCAAATCAGAATCATGATACTGCTTCATTACCCACACTAGTGGAGCTGAATCAGTATCAAGTATGGCATGAATGTAGAGAACCTGGAACCCACATACACTGCTGGTAGGAATCTCACAATGGTCCAGCCAAAGACAGCCTGTCATTTCGTTAAAAGGCCAGAGCTACCATAGGACTCATTTGTATATACACCCCGACAGTATACGTCCACACAAAAACTTGTATGTGAATGTTCGAGGCAGCGCTATTCACAACAGCCAAAAGGTGCAAATATCCCTCAAATCCATCAACTGGTAAAGAGGATAAATAAAATGTTGCATATTCACAAAATATTATTCAGTGATAAAAAGGTACTGAGTACTGGCACCTGCCACATCATGGAAGAGCCTTGAAAACCTTACACGAAGTGAAAGGAGCCAGTCACAAAAGACCAGATAGTATATGGTTTCTTTTCATTTGTATGAAGTGTCCAGAATAGGAAACGTATAATTGCAGCAGACAGACAGGTGGTTGCCAATGGAAAATTGAGGGTACTGGGAAAGGATGAGAAGTAACGGCTAATGGGGATACAGTTTTTTGGGGAGGTGATGAACATATCCTAAACTGATGGTGGTGATGGCTGAAAAAAAATTGAGAAAAGAAAATGTATCACCCATGAAGTTCCAGAAATGGAAGACCCATTTTTTTTAAAAAAAAAAAAACATTCAAGCACTTCTTAAATCCACACAGCTTCTAGTATTCTTCGTGTACTTTTAATGTGCCTGATTATGAGAAAATGACAAATTTTTATGGGTTTTTAAGGCTTTTACTCAATTGGCATTTTATTCATTGAAACTAACAGCATCTACTAAGAATGGAAACATTGCCCAGAAATGACTCAGGCTACGCAATGTTTAGGTCACGTGCAGATTTACAGACCAGCCCCTGCAATAACTCCAATCTGCACTGATTTGAACCACCGCCACTTCTTAGAGACATTACCATAAAGTCAGATAGTGATAAACTATCTCCTTGGCCAGATGCTCTCACTTATGTCAGTGTGAGCGTGGTCCCCGGGAGTGGCTCCGTATCAGACTGCAATGAGCTGAAGAGCATGCACCTAACTGTAAACCAACACGCTGCTTCCTTTGTTGAGACAGTCCTGCTAACAAGAGTCTGCAGAACTAAACAATATGCTCAGGGAGAGTGGGACTGAGGTGCAGCAGCAGCAGCAGCAGTGGCCTCAGCAGCGCGAGAGGTTAAAGCTAAGGCAGCATGCACAAGAAAAGCCAGCCACGGAGCAAAAGTGAAAGCAGGAAGGGCCCTAATTGTCATTTTCTGCACTTGAACTCCTGCACATGAGTCATCACAGGTTTTTCGGATGAAGGTATAGAGCCACCATGAGAACCAACATTTACCAAAGGCCTGCTCTATGCTGGGCGGGTACTGGGGCTGGGCACTTGAACTTAAATAGGAATGTTGCTAATCTTGAGGACATGTGGGCTTCTGATCATCAGGCTAGATTTCTGTGGCAACAGAAATCTGGAGGTTGGCCAATTTTATCTTACCAGTTTCCAAGATTTTTACAGCCTATAAAACGTTCAAGCTTTTTAGGAACTATGTTAGTCAAAACTGTTGTAAGACTTGAAGAAGAAAATAACTCTTAAAATTTTAAAAAGCTCAACAAAATCTAATGGCATGACTAAAATGAAAATTACGAGAAAAATATTTTTTAAGCAAGTATGCCATGCCTGTAAATGTACCTTGCTTCTTGACATGGGTTCTCAAACTCACCATTCCATCTTGTATCTCACTCTCTGAGAAACCGCAAAATGATTCATCGTCAGAGTCGGCATGAAAAATACTGGCCAGTTCTTTAGTGACATCTGGCCTTGGTTTCTGTAAAAATCCACAATGGTCTAACACATCTTGCACCTCACTTTCTGAAAAGCCGCAGAAAGATTCATTATCAGAGTCCTCATAAAAAACATTTGCCAGTTCTTCACTGATATCTGACCTGAATTTAGGTTTCTGTAAAATAAATAAATAAATGTGGTTGTGCATTTTTTTCCTCTTTTTTCAAGAACCAATTTTCCATAAACCGTGCAGAGAGCAAATCACATTTACAAGTACACTACAAGAGAACAGCTTTTGTTACAAAGAAAAATGGTTCAGAGGTTTACAAATGATTTCTGAGTTGTTATGGCAAATCATCAGGCATGTTAGGTTAGGCGACATTTCAAAAAGATAGAATAAGTAGCTAATCTACCTCCAACAATTACTACCTAGAACCACAGCAAAAAAGTGAAATGAAATTACAATGCATACTGTATTTTCCAGCGGCTGTATAGAAATGCAGGCAAAAAGCAAGCAGTTTTAATCACGCACAAAGCATTTGGGGCATTGTGGGCACCGCAGACTCAATTCTGTTTATTCTCAGGCAGCACTTACTGTGTTTGCAAAATTATCAGAAGCAAAGCTGTCACAACTGTCATCAGAGGATGACGACGTTTCCATGGAAATCAACTTCACATATCTAAATTTCTTTACGTTCTTCTTTACTCCGTGATCCTTTTGCTGCAAATGAAAATGGCAATACTATTAAGTGGGACGCTTACTACACCCTCTAACCGAAGACATCATTTTGAGTTTAGTAGTTCAAACAGCACAGGGTAGATGTGTCCATTTCTTACACCTTATATAGAAAAAGGAGGATTTAAAAAAAAAAAAAAAAAAGAAAAAAAAAAAAAAAAAGAAAAAGGAGGATTTGCAAATGCTACAAAAAAAAAAAAAATTTAAAACCTGGTAAAATCTTAAAAGGGGATTTAAAGGAATATTGTTAAGGACACTTATCAGTTTAATCGAACATCTGTGGAACTACCTCACTGCTCACCTCTCTTCCCACCAAGCCGAGCATTACACAGTTCCCAAGGGGTTTAGTGCTGACCTCCTAAAACCTGCCTGTTAAAAACACTGGATTGCACTTCTAAAAGGAAATTTCAAAAGTACAAAATGGTAGGGTGATTTCTCTCCGTCCGCCAAAATCAAGCTAATGAGGTCTTTTTATATAAGCTTTGGGCTCTGTACTGTGATGCTAATTATCCAAACTGCAAAAACTGGGCAGCACCTCTACTTCAAGATGGCAGGCTTTCAAGCAGGCCCTGCTCTACCAGGAGGGGTATAGGGATCTCAGCACAAAGTCCTTACAAATCGCGTACATCCACAGAATGAACAAACCCACAAGGAGGCAAGTTAAAGGTCAAACAGCCCTCCAAACCCAGGAAGAATGCCTGATTCCACTTCAGCGTTCTAGTAGCCTGGCCTGACATTCAGCTCTTCCTGCAGTCCCCCTGCTACACAAATCTTAAGTTTTCAGAAGTTCTTCCTACTTGTAGGTTACTTGTTCATAAACACGGAACAGCCTGGCTTTGCACCTCAGAAAATGCAACTGGCATGTATCTCATGTTAAAGAGCAGTTTCTGGCATTTCTTAATATTTAATGAGATTTCTTAAGTGTTTTTAGTTCCTATATTTAAATCTTCTTAAGTATATAGCCACACGATAGAAATGACTCCTCACATTGAAAACTCTGAAAGGCAAGCTCTGCTATGGGTCTCACAAAATAAAGCCAAGATGCGAGTGTCAGGAACATTCTAGACCTTCCTTGTACACCTGACATTCCGCATTTCATTTCAATCTCTTGCAAATAAAATTACCGTGTCTTTTGTCCTTTAGAAAGGCAGGAAAACGTGAGAATAGAGCTACCATCTATCAGAAAGGCTCTGACAAACACCCCCTATTCCAGGTGAGGAAATTCCAGGCCCCAGGGAGGGTGACATCGAGTGCGGGAGAGGACACAGCTGGAAGGAGAACCCAATTCTGCAGTCACCTAGGCCAGCACTGCTCCTAGCATTCCGCTGCAATTTACTCATCAATCTACCTGTGAGCAGAGGTCCAAGACCGCCTCAGGGGAGGCATTTTACTGGAAGCTGACAAGGAAACATACGCTGGGCTTTAACACGTCAGCACAGGCCAAGAATTAGGTAGCAGGCAAATGCATGTTTGGAGGTAAAGACATAGAGAAAGGCAAAAAATGGTCACGGTTGAGATGAACTTTTCTGGCAGGCAGGGAATATAATAACCAACACTGTGCAGTAGGTGTTTTTTCCGTGCCAGGCACTGAGCGTGTTTTCACATAACGTTTACTCCCTTGCAACCAAGTGTTATCATTATTCCCACTTAACAAATGGGGAAGGAAGCAGGGGATGCCTGGGTGGCTCAGGGGATGAGCATCAGCCTTTGGCTCAGGTCCTGGGATCGAGTCCCCATCCGGATCCCTGCATGGAGCCTGCTTCTCCCTCTGCCTGTGTCTCTCATGAATAAATAGGTAAAATCTTAAACACACACATACACACACAAATGGGGAAGCTGAGGCCCGAGGGGTGAAGTGGATTACTCAAGTCACAGGATGGCCCCAATTTGAACGCAGGGATGTCAGACTCGAGCCCTGTTGGACGGGGCTTTCTCCAACCTAAGAGCCCAGGCCGGGTTACACCCAGAGGTGTCCGAGGCCACGCCCCCACCCCACCCCCACTAGAAGCACAGCCTCCTCACGGGTGTCACTCTTATTTATAAAGCATGTCACTCCCTTCCTCCACCCAGCCCCCATCTCCTTAACATCTCCGGGGGGCAGACCCTACGTTCCGGTTTCCGTTAGAGCAAAAAAAGTAACGTCCCATTCGGGGCAGCGTCCTGCAGCCGCGAGGCCGGCGGGCGGGTGAAGGGGAGCAGAAGCGGCAGGCGGCAGGCGGCCAGCTGGGACGCCAGCTCGTCCGGGTGCAATCGCCGCCCGGGCCTGGGGCGCCTCACACCCCCCGCCTGTGCGCACCCCAAGTCCGAAAGAGACCGTTTTGCAAGACCTTGAAACTTCAAGCCCACCCAGCCCCGTCAGCGGCTGGAGAGCGGGTGCGGGAGCGGCGGGGAGCACGTCCAGGGGCCCCCCAGGGCGCGCGGGTCCCCGGCCGCCGGGAGCCACCCGCCCGCCCGGAGCTGCGGGGCAAACCCCGGGGGGCAGGGAGGGGCGCTCCCCCCCGACCCGGGCTCGGGCCCGCAGGCACAATGGGGCCCCCGCCGGCTCCGGCCGCTGTCCCGCCCCGGGGCGCACGTGCACCGCGGGCGCACGTGGCTCCGGCTCGCGCGGCGCCGCCGACCAACCTGCAAACCGCTCAGCTCGCCGCCCGCGCGCGCCGGGTGCGCACGCCCCGCGGGGTCGGCCCCGGCTCCGGCTCCCCCGAAATGCACACAATCTGGGGGCGGGGGGGCTGCCCGAACGGGAACCGCCCAGGATGGCCACCGGCCGCTAAGGAGCGCCCGGTCCGCGGAGCTCGGGGGATCGGCCCGCGCCCAGCGCCCAGCGCCCACCGCGTCCACCCCTCGAGCTCGTCCGCCCAGCGCTCACCCGCACGCGGCGAGCGTCCATGCCGGCGGCGGGCGCGGAGCCGGAGAGCCGAGCACGGCGAGCGCCGCGGTCCCACTGAGCGGGAGGGAGCCGAGCGGCGGCGGGCGGGGCGCGCAGACCCGGGCCCGGGGGGCGGGGCTCGGCCGGCTTTCCCGCGCCGGGGCGCAGGTCCTGCCAGCTGCGGAGACCGCCGGCGGGGCCACGGGCGCCCTCCCGCCGCCGGGGAAAAGCGCGGCCCCCCCAGATATTGCGAACTCAAGGCACAGCCTTGGAATCCCCTAAAGTGCGCCTGGAAAAGCGGCGCCTTTTTCGGGCGCTAGGACCCCTCTCTTTACGCTGCTGCACAGACCTGAGCGAGTGGCGCGAAAGAGGTTCGTATTGCCCCGGGGTAGGCAGGCTGATTTGCATGAGCTCCCGGGGCCGCGGGCGCCCGGGGCCTCGGGGTGCGGCTCACGCTGTGAAAGATGACCCAGGACTTGAGCACGGATTCTCCCCCTTACTAGTGCAGCCCCTGTCCCTGAGCGTGGCACCTCCTACCTGGCGACCCCATCACCACCCGCAGCAATAAAATGAGCCAAAGCCTGATGTTTCTTTGCAGAACGCGCAGGGAGCCGCGCTGTGGGTTTTATGCGAGGCTTGTGCTTTGCAACTTAAGGCTTGACCTGCGGGATCGTACGGTCTTGCCAGTGCATCTGTTGGGGGTAGAAGCTGGAGCCCCTTTATGTGGTTTGGGGCATCTTCTCTCTTTTTTTTTTTTTTTTTTTTTTGATCTTCTCTTTTTTTGTGCGAACTTGTAATTACCGAAATCGGGATGACCGCGAGATATTTTTCATTTGCCCTTCCAGTCAAACGTGACATTTCCGACGCAATAAAGTGTGAGGTTTTGCATTTTGCATTTTTCTTTTTCTTTTCTTTTTTTTTTTTTTTTTTGATTTTTTTTGGGGGCGGGGGAGAGCAGGAACAAGAAAAAGGGCTTTAAGAAGAAAAGGTAAAAGGAGTTGGGTGGCTTTAAAAGACGCTGACTGTCATCTCGCATGTAAGACGAGGGCTTGGGATGGAAGCCATCGAATTTGCTCCTTAAAAAACTTTTCTCTCGCCGAGCAGTGAGAGAGCATGCGTGAGCGCCTGGATCCAGAAACTTGGGAGCGAGTCCTGCAGGAGAACAATGGGTTGGAGGAATCGGGAGGGTCTGGGAGCGGGTCCTCGAGAGCCTCCCCCAAAGCCGCCTGCCCGGGGTCACGGTCACCGTGCAAGGGACAAAGGACCCGCGGCCTGGAAGGTAGGCGCCGCGGGAGGCGGGGGGCTCGGCGAGGTCCTTGGCAGCCGCGGGGTGGGCGGGGCGGGGGCGGGGGCTCCTAAGTGTCTGTTGGGTAAATAAACAACTATGTAGATGGTGAAAGCCCTGGAAACGTCGTTAGTGCTGGGTCCTTGGGAAATAGTGGTTTTTTTGTTTTTTTGCCACCGAAATAAGTGAGAATTTGGAATTGTGACATACACTAAGGGAAGAGTACATCACAGAAAAGTTATGATAGGAAAATTCTTGATTTCCTTAGGGGACTACAAAATAATTTAGCTTACCTTTTTTTAAAAAAGATTTTATTTATTTATTCATAAGAGACACACACACAGAGAAAGAGACATATGCAGAGGGAGAAACAGGCTCTCCATAGGGAGCCTGATGTGGGACTTGATCCCGGGACCCTGAGCCAAAGGCAGACGCTCAACCGCTGAGCCACTCGGGTGTCCCTTTTTTTTTTTTTTCTTTGTTTTTTTTTTCAGATTAAGAGGTCTGGTCTGTGGGTCCTTTGAGTAAAGGGGAAGATGCAAGTGAAAACAAAGGGATACACTTTCACTCTGGCAAAAAATTGAAAAGCCTGAGAAGACCAGGTGTTGGTAAGGATGCAAGGAAATTGCCTCAGTGTTAGTAGTGTAATTTTTTTTTTTTTAACATCAGAGGGCAGTTCAGGGGTATTTCGTAAAACCCAGCAAAACCACTTCCAGATGTGTACCATCAAAGTTTTTCACACTGCAGGTTAGAGCCCATTGGGGGATTGTGAAATAATCAACTTAGCAGGTTACAACCAGCACATTTTCTTCTTTTTTTTTTTTTTTTAAGATTTTTATTTATTTATTCATGAGAGACACTCAGAGAGAGAGAGAGAGAGAGGCAGAGACACAGGCAGAGGGAGAAGCAGGCTCCATGCAGGGAGCCGGACCTGGGACTCCATCCCCCGGGTCTCCAGGATCACGCCCTGAGCCAAAGGCAGGCACTAACCCGCTGAGCCACCCAGGGATCCCCCTTCTTTTATCTTTCTTTTGAAATTGAGTAAAAAATAGGAGTCGTAAGTGTGACTCTTGTTTTTTGAAACTTGGTGTCACCTTTGGGTGTGTGTTTCGTATAAATGTGTATTTCATATTGTGCTTCGCCGTGGACAGAATTTTCAAGTTAATGTCCTGGAGAATGCGCCTGATGAGTCTTGTACTGATGTTCTCTCATTCATTCAGGCTAAGTACTGACACTGCCTAGTACACCAGGCACTATTCTGAGAACTGGGGACACAAAGGCCAGGGAGTTCATATCCTCGTGGAGGAGCAAAAGTAAACAAGATAATTTCAGGTGTGATAACTTCTGAAACGGAAAAAAAAAAAAAGGCAGGATAAGGAGATAGGAAATGAAAGAGGTATTAATTCAGATAAGAAAAACGGGAAAGGGTTCTCAGGTGTTATCTGATCAGGAGCCTGAGTAAAGCAAGGGAAGAAGTCCTAGGAAGATAAGGGAAGTGCTGGTTTCCAGCAAAATGAACAGCTAGTTCAAAGGCTCTATAAGGCCTAACAGAAGCAGCTAAATATGCTGGACTCTAGCTAGGGAAGGAAAGGGAGAGGGGCCAGATCACGGCCAGGTGCGGGGAGGGGGGGGGGTGGTTCTTCGTGACCGGGGAAAGAGCTTGGGGAGGATTTTGATGAAGGACCAACCCAATCTGACCCTATGGACTGTGTGAACCGTAGGTTGAAGGGAAACAGGATTGAAAGTTCAAGGCCCCTGAAGAAGAAAATGATGGCGTGGACTAGGGTAGTTTTGGGGTACGAAGAACTGCTCAGGTTTAAGTTATATTATTTTGAAGATAGAACTAATGGAACTGAAGGGATGGGTGGTTCATTCGTTACAACATTATGTATCATAGTAAAATATTGCAAATAAACGAAATGCCCCCTCAGAAGGGAAACGGATGCACAAACGGTGGAATATTCATAGAATGGAATTTGAACAGTACTTCGAATGAATGGCATGGCTTATTTGCATCAATGTAGATAAATCTTAAAGTTGAACGAAAGAGCAAATTGCAAACATTTCTGCAGACTGTAGCCCTTATGCAAATTTTGGAAACCTAAAACAAAACCAAACAAAAGAAACCTAATGATGAAGTTTTGGAATATAGGTGAGGTCCAGAGCCGACAACCCAGAAAGAATTCTTGAGACGTCTTTGGTGCAAAATGGTGGTTTTTATTAAAGCACAGGGACAGGACCCGTGGGCAGGAAGAGCTGCTGCCCTGGGCCTGTGAGGGGTGGTTGATTATATACCTGGGAGTTGGGAGGGGTTTGAGGATAACCTACTCTCCAAGGAATTTTGGAAGCAGGGTTTCCAGGACCTTGAGGGGGCGAGCTGATGTTGGGAAAAGGTCACTTCTTACTGTATAATAAAACCTGAGTCATGAGACCCTTCAGTTGTGTGTCGGTGCGCCAGGTGTTTGGGGGATGGTTGCCAACATGTATGTTAGGGGTTTAGCGATAAAGGAAATTTCTAAAGGAATTTTTATATGTTAAAGTAGACTTACAGGCTCCTGGGGCTGGTTAGGCTAAGATTGCCTTCTGCCTTTAGCAAAGTATGACATCTGAGGTAGTTGAGTCTGTAGAGGAATGTCACTCTCCCTGTTTCAAGGACTTGTCAATGTGCTTTGTTCTCAGCTAATCCTCTGTTCCCCCATCAATAAAACCTACTTAGGTTGTGAAAGTATTGGGATGCTTGGGTGGCTCAGCGGTTGCATGTCTGCCTTTGGCTCCGGGCATGATCCCAGGGTTCTGGGATCGAGTCCTGCATCGGGCTCCCTGCATGGAGCCTGCTTCTCCCTCTGCCTGTGTCTCTGCCTCTCTCTCTCTGTGCCTCTCATAAATAAATAAAATATTTTAAAAATATGTTGTGAAAGTATTAAATAGAACCTACACAAAATAGAATAGAGGTGAACTCTGAGGAGGGAAAGATGGAAAGAAAGAGAGGGGGTGTGGCCTTCCACTCTTGCAGATGCTTTCTTTAAGAATAAATAGGGGCGCCTGGGTGGCTCAGTCGGTTAAGCGTCAGCCTTCAGCTCAGGTTGTGAACTCAGGACCCTGGCATCAAGCCCCACATGGGGCTCCCTGCTCAGCGGGGAGTCTGCTTCTCTCTCTCCATCTGTCCCTCTCTCCTGCTCATGTTCTCTTTCTCCCTCTCTCTCTCAAATAAATAAATAAAATCTTAAAAAAAAAAAAAGAATAAATAGCATGAAGCAATATGGCAAACTGTTCAATGCAAGTGGTGGGTATGTGAGCGTCTTTTATATTTTTACTTTCCCTGGTTTTTTTTTTCTTTTGGATCTAAAACATTTTTTTAATGAATTTTAAGATTTTATTTATTCATGCACAAAAGAGCACCAACAGGGGGAAGGGCAGAAGGAGAAGGGGAAGCAGACTACCCCCACCCCAGCCCTCCAGCAATGAGCCTGATGTGGGGCTCCATTCCAGGACCCCGGGGATCATGACCCAAGCAGAAGGCAGATGCTTAACTGACTGAGCCACCCACGCATCCCCTATAATAAAATTTTTTTAAAGTTTACGACACTTGTCCTGTCCATCAAGATCTATAGGTTTGTAGTATTAAATATGCAGTCCGGTTTACAGGGGTCCTGTAAACCGGACTGCAAGTTCATCTTATAATTTTACCTCCTAAAGGTCTTAAATCACTGTTAATAATATACTGGTAAATGTGTTCATCTTAAATGAAAGACGCAAAATGAGTAAGAATGGAAATTCAGTGTGCACAAAGTCATGAGAGCCCAGGCCACAGCAACAGGTAACAGAGAGGGACCTTTCATAAGCACATACCTGACCTCTGCAGACGGTATCTGGTATGAGGGCTGTAAATACAACAGGTACTCAGAAAATACTTATTACCAACTACAGGGTTTGTAGATGGACCTTTAAATCTTCTAAAATACGGTCTCCTATTGAAGAGCTTTAACTTTAAGGATTCGTATGTGTTGTCCTGTAGCTTTTATTCACCTTGCACAAAGAATCCCATTTCCTACTACTGGGTTTAAAACTTGACCCTGAGGTTCTGAGCACTCAGCACTTACATAATGAGGTGAGCTGAAGTCAAACTTGAACTCAAGATGATTTGATTTCAGGACAAAGAATGTAAGAATTAATAAGATATGTCCTTTTTAGATACACGGATGTACTGTTCTCAGTCCCATACACCCTTCTCTCAGGAAATGTAATGTGAACCCATTACACTGAGCCCCAAGTGGCTCAGTCAGTGAGAAACCTTCAATAGACCATGCACACCCAGAGACAAAGGGCTGCTAAGGGATTTCCCGGAGTTTGTGGATACAGACAGGTTGCAGTCGGTCAGGTCACAAATCTCTATTCTAAATAACCCCCTAATTATAGGTTTCCCTCCCCAGTGTCTGCTTTCAGAATGTACAAAAGCAAGAAACCTAAAATGCCTAAAGTTACCCTTCTGTTGCCAGAAGCCACCCTGTGGGCGGGCCCAGCCCATTACCACCCTGGTTCACTTTAGTCCACAAGTCCTACCTCTCCAAACCCTATGGGTATGTTTGCTTTTGATTATATGTCTGCGCTGTTAAGCAAGTCAGTTTGCAGACCTCTGATACCTGGTTAGAGAAAGGAATATGGGAACGTGAGTGCAAATCTGGTCATGTTTGGCAAGAAGAAATATTTGTTTTTTCATGGGTAACCATTGTTACCCGTGAAATATTTAACTGTAAAAAGTGTTAAAGCATCATCAACCACTGGATAAGAGAAAGTCGTGTTTTAATTACTGAATCAGTCAGTCCCAACATTATGGGAAACCGAACCATAACTATAACCCAACTGCCTACATTTTACCAGCCACAACTCCCTCCTAACTTGTTCTCCTTCTATAACTTCTTAAATTTGCCCCTGGTACAGTGTTTTTGTAGGGGTGCAAATATTTCTTGGAGGTAGTGATTTCATTTCCCTTGGATATAGACCCAGAAGTGGAATTACTGGATCACATGGTATTTCTATTTTTCGTTTTTTGAGGCCCCTCCATACTGCTTTCCATAATGGTTGTGCCAGTTTGTTTTCCACCACAGTGTGCGAGGGTTTCCTTTCTTTCCACATCCTAGCCAACACTTGTTACCTCTTTTGGATGCAATAATAACTTTAGAAAACACGGGGGGGGGGGGGGGCGTTGGAGAAGGCCAGAGAGATCTATGACAGAATGTTAGCCGAGATTTCTTTTGGGATAGGGGAGCTAATGGTGATTTTTCCTTTGGTGCCTTTTTTTTTTTTTTTTTTTTGTTCTTTCCACATTATCTGGAATGAGCTCAGATGATTTTGAAAACGACAGGAAGAAAAACAAGAGCGGCTCCCTGTCCTTAAAATAACAGAAACAAACCATACAGAGGAAGAGAGGCTGAGGCAGGGAGGGTGATTTGGAGAGGATGAAAGATGGGGGGAGTGGGCGTGTGAAGGGAAGATGGAGTCGGGGAGCCTGAGGGCCTGTTGGCGGGGCAGCCAGCTCTGAAGGGCTTTTCAGTTATCCCAGGGTCTGACTGGCACCAGCTCAGACTTCTGGGATGTGGTAGCAAAGCCCTGCTGGGAAGCTTGTGGCCCATAGGCACCTAGCAAGATTTTTGGTTCTACTCAAGAACTTTTTGTTTTTATTTTTTTTAAAGATTTTATTTATTTATTCATGGGAGACACACAGAGAGAGAGAGAGTGAGAGAGAGAGAGAAAGGCAAAGACACAGGCAGAGGGAGAAGCAGGCTCCATGCAGGGAGCCTGACGTGAGACTCGATCCCAGGTCTGTTACTTGCCTCTTCTAGTTTCTAGAAGCTATACTTGTACCTTGGCTTGTGGCTGCTCATTCCAATTTCAGCCTCCATCTTGAAATGACCTTATCTATGTCTGTGACTTCTTTTGTTTTTTTTTTTGGGTTTTTTTTTAGATTTTATTTATTTATTCATGAGAGACACAGAGAGGGGGTGGGGCAGAGACACAGGCAGAGGAGAAGCAGGCTCCATGCAGGGAGCCTGACATGGGACTCAATCCCAGGTCTCCAGGATCAGGCCCTGGACTGAAGGCAGCGCTAAACCGCTGAGCCACCAGGGCTGCCCACTTTTTGTTTTTAATTTGATAATTTCCCCTTCTGGAAACACTGGTGTGCAAAAAAAAAAAAAAAAAAAAAAAAAACTCTGTGTTTTAGGTGTGGGAAGTCTCCATTCTTGCATAGGCAACTTCCTCTAAACTATTATAGTTGTGAATTTTCCAGGTCATAGAATTCTTCAGATCTCTTCCTTTTAAGCAGCAATTTGAGAGAATTGTTGCGGAGAGAGGAAGTTTAAAAATTAGGTAAAAGGGGATCCCTGGGTGGCGCAGCGGTTTGGCGCCTGCCTTTGGCCCAGGGCGCGATCTTGGAGACCCTGGATCGAATCCCACATCAGGCTCCCAGTGCATGGAGCCTGCTTCTCCCTCTGCCTGTGTCTCTGCCTCTCTCTCTCTCTCTGTGACTATCATAAATAAATAAAAATTAAAAAAAAAAAAGAAAAAAAAATTAGGTAAAAGGAAACTTAGGGATTGTCTAGAGATTGGCTTATTTCTGGAGTGAACCAAATTCAGGATGGTCAGGGACCCAGGGAAAAAGTCTAATCTGTACATTGATATATAGAATTCAAAACTAGTCTACCAGCAGTCCTTAAAACATTAAACATAGAAGCCATCTGATCCATCAACTCCACTGGTCAAATGGCGGAATTTCGGCTTTTTCTCTTTTTTTTGGAGTCCCCAAAGGAACCTTGTGAATGGTATGGCTTATCTCAACTGTTTTTCAAAGCAGCTTCCCTCAGGCTTCAAACTTAAAGCATACACACTGCTATGGACTGATATTTTCTCTACCAGTCGCTCTGGAATTTCATGTAACCCAACCCACAGAATTCTTTTTTTAAGTTTTTATTTATTTATTCATAAGAGACACACAGAGAGAGGCAGAGACACAGGCAGAGGGAGAAGCAGGCTCCCTGTGGGGAGTCCGATGTGGGACTCAATCCTGGGACCCTGGGATCACGACCTGAGCCCAAGGCAGATGCTCAACCACTGAGCCACCCAGTGCCCCTTTAAACAAAAGGAACACTTGACAGAAACCTGAGAATTTGTTGTACCTTACCTTTCCTTAGGCTTATCAGAAAAACAGCTGGTACCGCGCCAGGGTAGTGGCTGTAGTGGCTGAATTGTGACCCCTCAAAATCCATATCCTTGTTCTAATACCCAAACTCTGTAAATGTTACCTCATTTAGAAAAAGGGTCTTTGCAGATGTAGTTAAGGACCTTGATAGGAGATCATCTTAGATTACCCAAGCAGGCCCTAAACCCAGTGACAACTGTCTTTATAAGAGAAAGAAGGGCAGCCCAGGTGGCTCAGCGGTTTAGAGCCACCTTGAGCCCAGGGCCTGATCCTGGAGACCCGGATTCGAGTCTCACGTCAGGCACCCTGCATGGAGCCTGCTTCTCCCTCTGCCTGTGTCTCTGCCCCACTCTCTCTCTCTCTGTGTCTCTCATGAATAAATAAATAAAATCTAAAAAAAAACAAAAAACAAAAGACGTCACAGACATAGATAAGGTCATTTCAAGATGGAGGCCAAGATTGAAACGAGCAGCCACAAGCCAAGGTACAAGTATAGCTTCTAGAAACTAGAAGAGGCAAGTAAGAGAATCTCTCATTGAGCTTCTAGAGGGAAAACAGTCCTGTCTACACCTTGATTTCAGACTTCTGGTCTCTGGAACTGCCAGAGAATACATTTCTATTGTTCTAAGCCACCAACTCTATGGCTTAATTTTTATGGCAGCCCCAGGAAATTAATAACAACCCATTGGCTTCCAGTCTCTAAGCTGGAAAAAAATGAATCCAAACAGAGCTCCCTTGGCCAGGCTTTCATGCTAGAGATGGAACTACCATTACAACTCTGGTGATGAACTAGATTAGCTCTTGAACTTTTACTCTGAAAGACCACTAGAATAACCAGGCTTTTCCAATTTCCAGCTAGTGTTCATGACTTCGGGAGTCAGGGGTATGGACTGAATGTTTGTATGCCCGCCCTCCGCTCCACTCACCCCCTTCACATGTGGACATCTAATCTCTAATGAGCTGGTATTTGGAGGTGGGGCCTTTGGAGGTAACCAGGTCATGTGGGTGGAGCCGTTATGAGTGGGATTAGTGCCCTGATAGAGACATGAGAGAAAGTTTGCTTCTTCTCTCCTGGCTCTCCACTACATGAGGATCCAAGGAACACTGCCATCAGCAAACCAGGAAGAGGGTCCTCACCAGATACTGGATCTGCTGGCACCTTGATCATGTACTTCCCAACCTCTAGAACCGTGAGAAATGAATGTCTGTTGTTCAAGCCATTGCAGCCTGTGGTGTATTAGAGTAGCCTGAACAGCCAGTTTCCACAGTTCCTAATTTTTCAAGTTTTAGGTAATTCTCCTTAACACTGTCCTAATCAAACCAGCTGTTTTACTGGCTATTTGTTCTCTTCTGTTCCTTCATAACTGACTCAACAGCAAGCTTTGGTCTGCCATGGACTCAAAGCATCATTTTGCCTCCAATCTTACCATTGGCCAGCATTATCTCTTGGTATTAACAAGAGATTAACTAAAGCAATTAGTAAAGAAACTAATTGGCTTAGGTTCATCTTGTGTATATGTGCACGTGTATTTGGGGCCACGTGGTATCAAATGTGGTGCTTAAGCAGCTGGGGCTGGGTATTCAGATGCTGTCTGGCACAGGATGATGGTAGGGGGTCGGCTCTGCCTGGGTTTGCAATGTAGCTTTGCCACCCACTACATGTTTTATGATCCTGGGCAAGTTCATCTCCATCTCAGTTGTATTATCTATAAAATGGAGATAATACTCCAAGTCTACCTCATAGGGTTGGCATGAAGAGTAAACAAGTATATATCTGGCATGTTGTTGGTGCTCAATGCATATTTTAACTTTTATTAGGGCTTAAACTTACCATTTAATTTTTCATTTTGTTTTTTTTTCTTTTATTTTTTTCTGCTTTCTGATTATTTGAACATTTTTAAAAATTCCATTTTGAGAGGCACCTGGGTGGCTCAGTGGTTGAGCATCTGCCTTCGGCTCAGGTCGTGATTCTGGGGTCCTGGCATTAAGTCCTGCATCAGTTCCCCACAGGGCGCCTGCTTCTCCCTCTTTAAAAAAAAAATCCATTTTAATTTATTTATAACTTTTAGTGTATCTCTTTATCATTATTAAGGTTGGCTCCAGGGATTACATTGACATACTTATCACAGGCTACAAGGGTTTCCATTTCAGAAGTTCGAACTATTATTATTGAGCCTGATAAGCACATGACTTTTCCCCATTCTGTGATTCCAAAGAGGCACTCAGTTAACATGATTCATATATCACTTTTCTAATCTTAAGCTCACATTTCTGTTTCTCCTCTTGGACAACAATAAATGACTCCTAAAATCATATCCAGGTACTATATCTAGAGGTGATATCATGGGGCAAATATTAAAGGTGTTCTCAGTCTTAAATTTTACAACCTCCTGGCACTATCCATCTCATCTCCAGTTCTACTACAATCTCTTTTTGCTATTTTACAACCTATGGAATAAGTGGTAGCTTTAATCACCATCAACATTGCTGATACAGTATTTAAATATTTATTACAATATTTGAACATACTAAAGTATGTGAAAGTATTGAAGTATATTTTACAGATATAAGTATCTGTTAGATGCAGACATTTAAAATACAAATTTCTAAGAATTAGAGTATTACAGGGACGAACTCGGTTTATTATGAGCCTTGCTGCAAGAAGGCCAGATCCCTATATTCCTGCCTTATGTTAGTGTGTATGTACATATATGTATGTATGTGTATATGTCAGTAAACCGCAGAGCACATGGTGGCTGTCTAGGTAGAGCAAGTACACTAATCTGAGGTCTTTATCTTTTTTTTTTTTTCCATTCCTGTAGCAAAACAACTTTACTATTGAAAACTTTTTTTGGGATCTCTGGGTGGCTCAGCAGTTTAGTGCCTGCCTTCGGCCCAGGGTTTGATCCTGGAGTCCCGGGATCGAGTCCCACATCAGGCTCCCTGCACGGAGCCTGCTTCTCCCTCTGCCTGTGTCTCTGCCTCTCTCTCTCTCTCTGTGTCTTTCATGAATACATAAATAAAATCTTTGAAAAATAAATAAATAAATAAATAAGAAAATAAAAACAACATTTTTGACAAACAAGTGGGTTTGAAATCCTATCAAACCAACAGACAACTACACTACTGGGTACTTTCAGATCATTCACAGACTAATTACTTGTTTATTTTAATTCCAGTATATTTAGCATAAAGTGTTACATTAGTTTCAGGTGTACAATACAGTGATTCAGTAATTATATACATTACTCAGTGCTCAACATGATAAATGTACTCTTAATCTCCTTCCCCTGTTTTACCCATCCCCCACTGCCTACAGGCTGCTAACGATCTCTTTGATTTCTATAGGTAAGGGGTTTTTGGTTTGTGTCTCTTTTTTCTTTGTTCATTTGTTTCGTTTCTTAAATTCCTCATTATGAGTGAAATCATATGGTATTTGTCTTTCTCTCACTGATTTAATTCATTAGCATTCTACCCTCTAGATCCATCTGTGTTGTTGCAAATGGCAAGATTACAGTGTCTTATTCCTGATCTTAGGGGAAAAGCTCTCAGTTTTTCCCCATTGAGTATGATCTTAGCTGTGGGGTTTTCATACATGGCCTTTATCTTGTTGAGGTATGTTTCCTCTAAACCTACCTTGTTTGAGAGTTTTTAATCACGGATGGATGTTGTACTTTGTCAAGTGCTTTTTCTGCATCTATTGAAATGATCATATGTTTTTTATCTTTCCTCTTATTGATAAGTCTGAATTGCTATAAACTTCCCTCATAGGATAGCTTTTGCTGCATCCCAAAGATTTTGGACTGTTGTGTTCTTATTTCTATTTCTCTCCCTCCCCCCAAAAAATATAAAGAAATTTTTTTTTTTTTTTTTTTTTAGTAAGTTCAATGCCATCATAGTGTTTGAACTCCCAACCCTGAGATCAACAGTTGTATGCTTTACTAACTGAGCCAGCCAGGCACTGTATGTCTCCACATATTTTTTGAGTTTCTCTTTGATTTCTTGGTTAGCCATTCATTGTTTAGTTGCATGTTACTTAACCTCCATTTATTTGTGCTCTTTCCAGACTTTTCTTTGTGGTTGATTTCTTTTTTCTTTTTTTTTAAGATTTTATTTATTTATTAATGAGAGAGAGGGAGAGAGAGAGAGGCAGAGACACAGGCAGAGGGAGAAGCAGGCTCCGTGCAGGGAGCCCGATGTGGAACTTGATCCTGGGACTCAAGGATCACGCCCTGGGCTGAAGGCAGCCCTAAACCACTGAGCTACCCAGAGATCCCTTTGTGGTTGATTTCTAGTTTCATAGCATTGTGGTCAGAAAAGGTGCATGGTATGACTTTTTTTTAATTTCGTGAGACTTGTTTTCTGACCTAATATGTACTCTCTTCTGGATAATGTTTCAGGTATACTGGAAAAGAATGCATATTCTGCTGTTTTAGTATGGGATATTTTGGATATAGCTGTTAAATCCATTTGGTTCAATGTGTCATTCAAAGCCATTATTTCCCTGTTCATTTTCTGTTTGGATGATATGTCCATTGATGTTAGTAGGGTATTAAAGTCCCCTACTATTATTTTATTACTATTGATTACTTCCTTTATGTTTATTATTAATTGCTTTGTGTATTTATTTGGGTGGTCCTGTGTTGAGTGCATATTTACAATTGTTATATATTATTGTTCCCCTTATGATTATATAGTTCCTTTGTCTCATTATAGTCTTTGTTTTAAAATCTATCTTGTCGGATCCCTGGGTGGCGCAGCGGTTTGGCACCTGCCTTTGGCCCAGGGTGCGATCCTGGAGACCCAGGATCGAATCCCATGTCGGCTCCCGGTGCATGGAGCCTGCTTCTCCCTCTGCCTATGTCTCTACCTCTCTCCCTCTGTGTCTCTCATGAGTAAATAAATAAAATCTTTAAAAAAATAAAATAAAATCTATCTTGTCTAATGTAAGTATTGCTACTCTAGCTTTTTTCTCTTATCCATTTGCACGATTAATGATTAATGCTTCTCCATCCCTTCACTTTCTATTTGCATGTGTCTTTAGGTCTGAAATGAGTCTGTTATAGGCTGCATATAGATGAGTCTTGTTTTTTATCCATTCTATCACCCTGTGTCTTTTGATTGAAGCATTTAGTCTATTTGCAGTAAGAGTACTTATTGATAGGTATGACATTATGTTACTTGTTTTATGGTGGTTTTTGTATGTGAGGTCTTCCTCAAATTTTATCACCCTAATAATTACATAATTCTGACAGGAAACCAATGTTGTACTTTTATTTCTGATATCTGTTTAATTCTTGGAATCATGGGTTTTTAGTTTAAGTTTTTAGTTTTCAATTTTTAAAATGTATCTACAAACTTGCATACTATTATGAATGTAGTTCATTGGCTTATTTTTTTTTAACATTTTATTTATTTATTCATAGAGACACACACACACAGAGAGGCAGAGACACAGGCAGAGGGAGAAGCAGGCTCCATGCAGGGAGCCCGACGTGGGACTCGATCCCGGGTCTCCGGGATCACGCCCTGGGCTGGAGGCGGCGCTAAACCCGCTGAGCCACCAGGGCTGCCCTCATTGGCTTATTTTTGAGGACACTAATGATATTCTTTCTTTAATGACCGCACTCTAAATCTTTATTCATTCTATTATTTTACAGTCTTCTCCCACAACTTTCTTATTCTTGCTTTCTCTGACCTCTTAAAATTTTTATATCCAGTTTTATGCTCACCCCTCCCTCTAATCCCAACTGAACAATATTAATTTAGCCCCTCATGATTTCTTGTCTAGATGGCTGGAATAAATTCCTGTTTTTCCAGCATCCAGCTTATTTGCTCCCCTTCTATACATTTTTCATCCTACTGCCAGAGTGCTTTTTCTGAAATGCAAATTTTATAATATTGTTCCTTTGCTCAAAACTTAGGACTTTCATCAAATCCTAGCCTAAGAGGTTCCTGTGATAATCTTGGTTGCCATTAAATGACCCCTGTTACAGCTGTCATTGCCTCTTTTGTACTCTGTTGCCTGGTGGTCCTAACCAGCAAGATCCTTGCTGTTGCAACTCATATCATCCCATCATCCCCTCAATCACTGCTGCAAATGTTTGGTGACACTTGTAGCTGCTGATGTTGGTCCTTCTGAGACAGCAAAAGGCTTCTTCCAATTTTTACAATTTTAAATGAAATTCCAAAGGGAGTAGGTCCTTCTGCGTTACGACCCAGGAGAAACAAGTTTCACAAGGACCATTTGGAGATCATTAAAGTGGAATCTTTGTGTCCCATTCCAAAACATCTGTTTGTACCAAAACTCCATAAGTGTTCCAGAAGATATCTGACTTAGCCTGAGTGTTTGATTAGAGTTAATTCCCTTTCACACTGGATGACCCTCACCTAAAAGAAGGGGATGCCATTTCTCCTATTAATGTATCTCTGTATACCTAGGCCAGATTGACAATTCTGGATGTTTTCTTTTCATTTCTTTTTGATGGCTCAGGAAATGAGTATAAGTTGGTGGGTATAGGGATTATGTGCCATTGATAGTAAAATTTATTTTTATTTTTTAAAAAACCTATAATTTCTAAATACTTTTAAAGCAAAAGGGAGCTGTGAATTATGATGACATTATGGACTAGTTATAATTCTGTCATATTTACAACAGTAATTTCTTCTCTTTGGAAATCTAGGAGAGAGTGGGGTGGAAATATGGTTCTCTTCATTCCTACCACCTCTTACCTGAACCCCAGAGGCTTCACAGAATCAAGACTTCTGGTGTACTGTTTTTTTGTGTGTGTGTTCTTGTTTTATTGTTTATTGTGGTAAGACATACACAAAATATATCATTTGAGCTATTTTTAAGTGTAATTATAATTCAGTGGCATTAAGTACATTTACAGTGTTGTACAGCTGTCACCACTGTCCTTTTTCAGAACTTTTCATCATTCCAAACATAAACCCTGTACCCATTAAATAATTCCCCATCCTCTACTCCCACTCTAGCCCCAGCAACCTCTCTTCTACTTTCCGTCTCTATGAATTTGCCTGTTGTAAGTACTTCATACAAGTGGAATCTTATCACATTTGTCCTTTTGTGTCTGGCTTATTTCACTTAACATCCATATAGTATATATCAGAATGTCATTCCATTTAAGGCTAAATAAACTATTACTCACCCAATATGAAGTAAATCATTTGAATACCCTGTAACTATTAATGAAATGGAATGCATAATTTTATTTATTTTTTTAAAAAGATTTTATTTATTCATGAGAGACACAGAAAAGGGCAGAGACATAGGCTGAGGGAGAAGCAGTGTCTCTACAAGAGCCCGATACAGGACTCGAACCCATGACCCTGGGATCATGCCCTGAGCCAAAGGCAGACACTCAACCACTGAACCACCCAGGCATTTCTGGAATGTGTAATTTTAAAACTCCCTACAAAAAGACCTATCCAAACCCAAACGAGATTCTATCAAACATTTAGAGAATTAAGACAGTTAAACTTAATTAAGAAAATTAGGGGGCGCTCAGGTGGCTCAGTGGTTGAGCATTTGCCCCTGCAGGGAGCCTGCTTCTCCTTCTGCCTGTGTCTCTGCCTCTCTCTCTGTGTCTTTCATGAATAAATAAATAGTTGTTTTTTTTTTAATTAGGAAGAAAATAATTACAAACTGCATATTTGAGAAAGGACTAGTATCTAAAACATGGAATTCTCAACAGTAAAAAAAAAAAAATCCAACTTGAATGTATACAAAACACATGAAAGAGACATTTCACAGAAAAATATATGCTAAATAAGCACATGAAATGATGTTTGATATCATTAATTATTAGGGAAATGCAAATTAAAACCACATTGAGATTATCACTATACACCTATCAGAATGGTGGTATCACTAGTTTAAAAAAAATTTTTTTTTTTTTTAAATATTAACCAAATGATGGTGAGGAGGATAGAGAGAAACTTGGATCTCATACGTTGCCAGAGGGGTTATAATGTGACACAACCAGTCTGGAAAACAACTTGGCAGTTTCTTAAGAAACAAAACATGCAAATACCATATGTTCCGGAATTTGCACTCCTGGGAGTGTATTCCAGAGAAATGAAAACTTATGTTCACATAAAAACCTACATAAATTTTCATAGTGACTTGTTCATAATAGTGAAAAACTGGAAAAAAACATTTACATGTTTTTCAATGGCTGAATGGTTAAACTATAGCATATCCACACTTTGGAATATTACTTATCAATAAAAAGAGACAAATTACTGATATATACATCCTGCGTGAATTATGAGAACTACAATGAGTGAAAAAAGCCAATCCCAAAAGATTACCTGCTGAATTATTTCATTTCTATACATTTTTTTTTAATCAATCTCTACCCTCAACATGAGGCTCAAACTCCTGACCCTGAGATCAAAAGTTGCATGCTCTAAGTGAGCTAGCCAGGCACCTTGATTTATATACATTCTTGAAGTGACAAAACTGTAGAAATGGGTGGCTCAGTGGTTGAGTGTCTGCCTTTGGCTCAGGGCGTGATCCTTGGATCCTGGGATCAAGTCTGTCATCAGGCTCCCCACAGGGAGCCTGCTTCTCCCTCTGCCTATGTCTCTGCCTCTCTCTCTGTGTGTGTGTCTCTCATGAATAAAATAAATAAAATCTTTTTTAAAAAAATGGAGACCAGATAAGTGCTTGCCAGAGATTGAGAGGATGATGGCTGAGGGGAGGAAGCATGGCTATAAAAAGGCAACAGGAAGACTCCTTGTGGTGATAGAAATGTTCTGAATCTTGACTTTAGCCTCAAGTTATACTATAGTTTTGCGAGAAGTTACCATTGGGGGGAAACTGGATATTGGGTACATGGGTCTCTGTTATTTTTTATAACTGCATGTGAATCTACAATTATCTCAAAAATCAAAAGTTTGATTAAAAAATAAAGCTGGGGTGCCTCAGGGCTCAGTTTGTTAAGCATTACCTCAGGGTCAAGACTGAGTCCCACTTTGGGCTCTTGCTCAGTGCTGACTCTGCTTGAGAGTCTCTCTCTCCCTTTGCCCATGCCCTCTTGCATGCATTCTCTCTCTAAATAAAATCTTTAAAAAAATCTGTTAGGCATAAAATATACTGGACAGTTATCTATAAAGTGAAAGTCTGAAGTAAAGATAATATCCCTAAGACAATCCAACTATTATTATTATTCTTTTTATAAAGACCAAGGTGAGAAATCAGTTGCCTGAAGGTATGAGTGACCAAAAGCAATCTGAAACTGCAGGGTTGGAAGAAGAGAATAGCTCTGTGTGAGTTTCCCATTTTTATGACTTTTTTTTTTTTTTCCATTTTTATGACTTTTACCTGAAGGCAGTCTCTAGTTGACACCAGACAGGTTAGCTAAAACTCAAATTGAAACCTTCACTCTTACTGGCTTGAAGAACCAGAGTCGGAAGTGGCGATAACAGCTAGAAACTGAGAATTTCAGAAAGAAGAGATTCCTAAAGGGATAATCTCAAAATCTGCACATAAATTCTGCCAGATCTTTGCTTGGCATGTGTGAGACAGATACAAGTTTATCCATGACTAAAAGAACTAAACAGATTACAGCTGCTGCCAACTGCAGGGGAGTTTGAGCTTGGAGTTTGAAGCTAAGCCTAATTAACTTTCTGTTAAACAACCGAGATTCCTTGGAAGAATAGAATCCAGAGTTTCTACAATGATTATTAATAATATCTTGAGTAAAATCCAAAATTACCAGATATAGGGGGAAATAGAAAGAAAACAACTCAGGCATACAGTGCAGACTGACCTCAAGATTCCCTAGATGTTGAAGTTAACAAAGATTGTAAAATAGCTGTTGTAACTATGCTCAGGGATGTATAGGAAAATATTTTGTAACTAATAAACAAGAGATATCACCAGAAAAATCAAAAGTATTTTAAAAAGAACCCAAATGGAAATTCTACACCTAGAAAATAACCTAAATAAAATGTCTAATGGATGGACTTAACAGAAGGTTGGAGAAGAGGTAAGAATAAGTGAACATGAAGATAGATGATTAGTAATTATTTGGTCTGAAGAATAGGAAAGAAAAAAGATAGGAGAGAAAAAAGGAAAAGCATAGAACAGGGACTTAGTGACATGGGACAATATTGTAATTGTAATATATGAGTAATTGGTGTCCTAGGAAGGAAGCAGAGAGAGAACGGGATAGAAAATATTTAAAGGAATAATAGTAGCTGAAAAATTTCCAAATTTATAGATTCAAGAAACTCAATGAATCCCAATAGGATAAATACAAAGAAAGCCACATCTATGCTATCCTTAGTAAATTTTCTGAAGACCAAAGATGAAGAGAAAAACCTTAAAAACAAATTTTAAAAATACATTATATACAGGAGGATACAATACAAATGACCACTGGTTTTTCATCAAAAGTATTTAAGTTTTCCAAAAATCTATGTTTTAGTGTAATTCAACTTTAGCATACTACCAGCCAGAAGAAACAGTAGGACACATGTTCATGATACCAGGCCCTTGACAGATTTATTGGAAATTTTTTCTTAATCTTGTTGTTCAAAATAGATCAAAGAACCAGCTACTACATAGTGGACTGTTGAAAACCTACTTACTTAAGAAAATAAAATTGTACTTTCATTATATAAATATTAGCACCAAATTGTCATACCAACCCCTGAAAAGCCAGAGTAGAAAGGACCAGTAGCAGTTTAGAAACAGGATAGCTGATTAAATTGGATTATCATCCTGACAGCCTCTTCTAATCTCTAGTCAATGCTATCTCCCTAGGGGTTTATTTTCTTTATATTCTTTAGATAACAAAAGTGTTACTTTTCAGGTGATATTGACCTGATCCAGGACTAGAATCAGATGACTTAAAAGAAAATTTTATAACTCTCCTCAGGATCAAGATCAATGTAGAAAAAAAGAAAAGCAACAATAGGTATTTCTGAAATTGAAGTTTCATCAGAGACATTCAAACAAATGAACTTATAGAGGTATTTTAAAGCCATCTTCACAATGGTTGGAAATAGAAAGCAAAAATCAAATAAAAAAAAAAAAACATAAATCAGAAGTGGAATTGAACCTGTTATACTGATTCTTACAAAATTTAACAACCTGTAAGGATAAAAACATCTCAGGGAACCAAAGATAGAACCTCATAGAATGGCTGTATTCTCAACAACCTTTTACAGTAAAGCTATAAAACCTGATTTTAACAATGGCACTGGATTGAAGGTCTTAAGCCTTTGAATTCTCTAATCTCTATTTCCGGTCCTGACTTCTCTTCCTAACTGTAGACTGCCATTCATCACTGTCTCATGGTTAGAGGAAGTATGTTACTGAACAGTATTTTCCTAACTTCAGTCATTCCAGCACTGTTGTTTCATGTTTCACTATAACTGTATAACCCTGGTACTATTAGTTTTTACTCATTTTCTGTACACTGACTCACAGTTTTGCCTGTATAAAACTTGAAATCATAGCTACAATTGGAAAAGCAGCATCGTTAGCCATCACTAATGATAGATGGATCAAATACAGCACATGATTATTAAACTCTAATTAGATGTTATTTTCTTCCAAAGCCTGAGACCTGTTCTCTTTTGGATAAAACCAAAGGCTATCTCCTTACATAATAAAGATTTTTTAAAAGAATTGAAAGAGACCTTAGAGTTCTGGTATTGATAATGGCAGAGTAGCCAGTATGGTAATAACTGTTCCAGAGATCACAATGATAAACTCTAGACAAAGTATAGCTAAACAACTATTTGAAGACTCTGGAGAGGGGACAAAAGCAGGCAGTTACTAGAGGGAGGCCTTCAAGCCTTGAAAGAAGGGAAATACATACAATGGATGAGATCCACATTTATACAGATGTTACAGATATTACCATATATAGGCAGCATGGGGCCACCAGAACTCAAGCAGAAATCTGCAGTCTTACTGGCTTGAGGTGTCAGAACTAAAAAGCTAATAGAGGAACTAAGAGATTGAAAAAAGAAAAAGAAAGAAAGAAGAAAGAAAGAAAGAAAGAAAGAAGAAAGAAAGAAAGAAAGAAAGAAAGAAAGAAGAAAGAAAGAAAGAAAGAAAGAAAGAAAGAAAGAAAGAAAGAAAGAGGAAGGAAGGAAGGAGGGAAGGAAGGAAGGAAGGGAGGAAGGAAGAAAAAAGGAAGGAAGGAAGGAAGAAAAAGAAAGAGAAAGAAAGAAAGAAAGAAAGAAAGAAAGAAAGAAAGAAAGAAAAAGAAAATTGACTTATCAAACAGAAGGATGGAAAGAAAAAATAGAGAAACAAAAAATAGTTGAGACAGGAAGGAAACAGCAAAATAGAACTGAATGCAACATACCAATAATTACATCAAATGTAAATGAACCTAACTCCCCAATTAAAAGGCTGGGATTGGCAGACTGAATTTTAAAAAGGGAGACCTAGCTGTGTGCTATGTAAAAGAGACCCACTTGAGGAGTGGGCAAATTAGACTTCAATACAAAATATATTGCCAGAATAAGGAAGAATATTTTGTAATGATAAAGGGATTATCTTGCTGGGAATACCTATCAATACTAAATGTATACCAACTTTAAAAAAAAATTTAAGGAAACTTTGACAAAACTAAAGAAAAAACTAAAGAAATCCATAATCACATTTGGTGATTTTTAACGCTCTTATCTAAAAAACTGACAAGTAGACCCCCCCCCCCACACACACACACACATGCCCCAAAAACCAGGATATGAAGAATTTTAAAAACCCTATTAAGCAGCTTAATTACTTAATTGACATTTATAAAATATTCTATATTTTAAATTTAAAATTGATGTTTATAAAATATCCAGAAACTATAGAGTAACAGAATACATGTTCTTTCCCAGTGCAAATTTATCTTCATCAAGATAAATCTTTTTTTTTTTTTTAAGATAAATCTTATTCTAGGTCGTGAAAATAGTTTTTAAAATTTTAAAAGAGGGATCCCTGGGTGGCGCAGCGGTTTAGCGCCTGCCTTTGGCCCAGGGCACGATCCTGGAGACCCGGGATCGAATCCCACGTCGGGCTCCCGGTGCATGGAGCCTGCTTCTGTCTCTGCCTCTCTCTCTCTCTCTCTCTCTCTCTCTCTGTGACTATAATAAATAAATAAAAATTTTAAAAAATGTTTAAAAAAATAAAATTTTTAAAAGAAATTACTGTTATGCGTAGTATCTTTACTGACCACGAGAGGATTAAATTAGAAATCAATAACATTATCTAGAAAAGCCTCAAATACTTGGAAATTAAATAGCACATCTCAATAGGAATATGAAGGAAACTCCATATTCCTTCTTTTCTGAGTCAGAAAAGAAATCACAAGGGAAAAACATTTTGAATTATATCATAATGAAAGTAGTGGGCGGCCCCGGTGGCTCAACAGTTTAGCGCCGCCTTCAGCCCAGGGCCTGATCCTGGAGACCTGGGCTCAAGTCCGGCATTGGGCTCCCAGCATGGAGCCTGCTTCTCCCTCTGCCTGTGTCTCTGCCTCTCTCTCTCTCTCTCTTTCTCCCTCCCTCTCTCTCTCTGTCTCTCATTAATAAATAAATAAAATCTTTAAAAAATAATAATAATTTTAAAGTAGAATATTAGAACAGGCAAAATGAAACCAGCAGTAGAAATCAGAACAGTGATTACCTTTGGAATGTGAGCATTACCTGAAAGATGGCATGAGGGATGGCATGCTCTTGAATTAGCAAAGACGTGACTCTGTCAGATTTTTTTTTTTTTTTAGATTTTATTTATTTATTCATGAGAGACACAGAGGCAGAGACACAGGCAGAGGGAGGAGAAGCAGGCTCCCTGCAGGAGCCCAATGTAGGATTCAATCCAGCTACTCCAGAGGCAAAGGCAGATGCTCAAGTGCTGAGCCACCTGATAGGCATCCCTATCAGAATGTTTTTAAGGAACAAATTATTTCAACCCATGGGTGAGGGAGTCATTATATAGGATATACTCCTGATATTATATCTCCAGCAAAGACTTTGTATCTGAACTCCATATTCCTATATTAAAATAGAAATTTGATGTCATTTTGAATACAACATACATATCAGTAATAGATCTTTTGATTTCCTCCTCAAAATCCATTCATCTCCAGATCTTTCCACCTCAGTAAATGCATCATCTACCTACCTGCTAGCTAAACCCCAAGTGTTATTCTTGACTCCTCCCCACCCCTTATTTCTCTCATCAAATCCTACCAAATACTGTAGATTCTACTTCAACAAGTCCGTCACCCATCTATCTATGCAGCTCTCTCCATCTCTGCTGCCATCATTCTAGCCTAAACCACCATCATCTCTCTGGATTCTCCTGTGATTTCCTAAATTATATCTCCACAAGAGCCAGAGGAGTTTGTTGTTTTTAGCCAAATGACTTAGATTGTGTCATTCTTCTGTTGAAGAAGTCCTTCATGAGCTTTCTGCTGCTCTGGGGCCTATATGCTCTAGCCTCTGCTAACTCCTCCGGCTCCTCGTCATTCAGTGGGATTCCGCCACAAGAACCTCAGACTCAAAACCACCTCAGGGCCTTTGCACATGCTGTTTTGTCTGTGGAATGATTTTTGTATCCTGATTCCTTTTTAAGCTTTTTTAGATGTCACCTTCCTACCTAGGCCTTATGTGACATTCAGAGAGGCCTCCCCTAAGCCCTACTATATTCTATGGTAACATTCTCTCCCTATTTATTTTCCTCACAGCTCCTCTCAGAATCTGACATTTTCATGGTTTTTTTATTAAAATCTGTTTCACCCCTATTCCCAACACACACACCCTACCTAGAACATAAACTGTAGGAGAGCAAAGACCCTCTCTGTCTTGTTCATAGCCCTCATCTTAGTATCATAGCTGGTATAGAGATTTAGTATATGTTACCCCCAAGTATGCCATTTTGACATATTATTTTGAATGAAAGGTACTGGAGAAACAGCTGGTGTGGAAGGACACTCTGAACATTCTTTGGCCCCCTGAAAGCAGGAAAGCAGGTACCATGTGAAAGATACCCTCCCTGTGCTAAGAAAGTAGAAGACATTCTCTAGGAATTTAGGGCCAAGAGGCTGTATAAACAAACCTTGTTATTTCTTCACCATATTACTACCCTTGTCCCAAGCCCCCTTGTCTAGTCAATTCTTCACAAATCTGGTCACTTCTTCCTGTCTCATGTTTTTTGTGGGGCTCCCATAGGTATGAATTGTAACTAAATTAGGTTTTTTCCCCAGTTAATCTGTCTTTTCATTACAGGGCCATCTCAGCCAAGAACCCAGAAAGGTAGAGGAAAATTTCCTGCCCCCTGCACTGGCCTATAGTAAATGCTGAATGAATTAAGATAAAGAATACCTGTGCATGCTAGGAAAGCCTATGGAGAGTTTCTTGATTATAGTACTTATTCCATTCCTGTTGTAATAGTCTCCTTTTTGTTAAAACCTAGCAAGGGTTCTTTTCTTTTGGTGAGAATGAGGCCAAGCTTTGATTTCTCTGATTTCTCAGAACTCTAAAAAGGAGGAATTAACCCTCATGGCCTGGGAAGAAAAATAAGTCTCTGGCTTCAGCCTTCCTAGGCTCCTATAGAGAGAGGAAGAGAAAAAATGATGGACAAAGAATGAAGGAGCTATGTGGAGGGACTGAATCCTCTCCCTGTCTCCTATCTCTCCTCCTGCCACCCACCCACCTTCTTCCTGGCCAGCTATGCTTTTAATATACACATGACCATATAGTTGCTGTATTTACAATTCCTCAATGACTCTTCCTGAACATTCAGTAATTTCAATCCTGCCCTGTTACTTATTGGTCTTTATTTCTTTGGCCTTTCCAATGGCTCTGGTGTTTCTCATTTCTTCTTAAAACTCCACCATCCATCATCTGTTCTATCACTTGGTATTCTTTTTATCCCTTTCCCAGCACTGACTATGGAATGGGTCACATTTCCCCAGGAACCCATGCAAGCCTATCTTTATAGGCAGTCTTCCTGTTTCCACCCTAAAAATGTTCTTGTAGGGTTGGCTTTTTTTTTTTTTTTAAAGATTTTATTTATTGGGCAGCCCTGGTGGTGCAGCGGTTTAGCACCACCTGCAGCCTAGGGCGTGATCCTGGAGACCCTGGATCGAGTCCCACGTCAGGCTCTCTGCATGGTGCCTGCTTCTCCTTCTACCTGTGTCTCTGCCCCCGCCCCCCTGTGTCTCTATGAATAACTAAATAAATAAAATCTTTTTTATTAAAAAAAGATTTTATTTATTTATTCATGAGAGGCAGAGAGAGGCAAAGACACAGGCAGAGAGAGAAGCAGGCTCCATGCAGGGAGCCCGTTGCAGGACTCGATCCGGGGACTCCAGGATCATGCCCTGAGCCAAAGCAGACGTTCAACCACTGAGCCAATCAGGCGTCCCATTCTTGGAGGTTTTGATCTGCGTGTTCTCCTCTATCTACACACACTGGTGTTCAGTCACCTACAACATTCCTCTCTCCTTTCTTGTTCTTTCTCTACTCAGCCCTTTTTGGGACAAGTCTTTAGAAGTAGGGTGTCTTTCTCTTTAAAAGAAAAGCTAATAATTCCAGAGGCAGAGTGAGGGTGAATGAAATGCAAGAACAGTATATTTGTTTATGCCCTTTCTCCCTATGAGCTGGGCTGCCCTGGAATTTGCAAAGGCCCCAGTGTTTGTGGTGCACCTCACAGACTACAGCCCAGCATGGAATACCTCCCCTTGGCCACCTTCTCTTTTCACTTAGTCTCAGGCTAACTCCTTTTCTCAGAAAGTAGGCCAGAAATAGCAGCCAATGAAAAGTAGGTTTACTTTATCTTAAGTGATTTATTTGCATTTTGCAGACTTCCTTCCTAGGAAATACCTGTCTCCAAGAGCTTTTGCGTCATAGAAGAATGACCTCTGAGGAGTCATTTTCTATCTTTCCAGATCTAGTGAGGTTCTCCTTTTCTGAGCTCCCATCAAAGACTATTTCATATCTTAGACTGTTCTCACTTGAGAATAGAGACTTAGTATTCCCGATGCCTACCACAAGAATGGGAAGGGAGCTTCCTTTGTTAGTACAAAGTGATGGATTGGTAGTGATTTGCCTGGAACATTGACGATGACCATGATCCTGGGGAAGTAGGGGAGAACAGTAGCCCCTCAACTCTGGCTTGATATAAAGGAAAGAATTAATGAATTAATGATCACACTAATGCATCAGCATGTTCTTTATGAGCCTTCATCCCTTCTGTGAGATGTTTAGGTTTCTTGGGTACCAAAAACAACACTGTGGACCTCAGGTTTTTCTGTGGGAACTCTTGTTGCCTGCAGCTCTTTAGAGAAATGAATCTTACTGCAGCACTCAGTAACTTCTGACAGGCCTGGCCCCTCATTATGGCCACCTGGCCAATACCAGGGCTTCAGATGACACCCCACGGCTTCCTACCCTTCATCTACTGTAAACAAGAAAGCAGCGTCCAAATTCTCCTAGCTCTCCAGGGCTGATTTCAGTTCATTAGTCTCCAGCTTTGATGCCAAAACCTCTTGAGGTTCCTACCACCCCTGCCTTCAGTTCTACTATCTGTTTCCAGGCTCTCATTTACCATCCTCCAGGTGACCCAGTATTTGTCATTACCATCAGGAATTTTAGTGCTATGCAAATGAGCCATCAAACAGTTCACCTCCAGACTCCCTCGATAATGGTTGCCAAATTCTTCTTACACCTGAGAACAGTTCCATTTGCAGAATGGTCAGCCCAAGAGTGTGACTCAAAAAAAAAAAAAAAAAGAGTGTGACTCAAGAATCGTCTCCTGTTCTGTCTCTTGTTTGTTCATGTGCTTACTTGCACATGGCTTTCTTCACATTTTACCAAAAGCTGCTGTCCTTCTGACAGCTCTTCCTTTTCTTGCCCTTGCACACGGTGATCAGCATGCTTAGACCTTTCCTCTCTAGCCCAGACCTCACAGTCCATTGCTTCAATCTCTCACTCACCACTAGCCTTAGCCCCTTCCCTGCTTGTGCTGCTGCCCTGTAGGCCTTCTCTGGCCTCTGAGCATGGTTGTAAAACCTCCTATGATGAAAAAACAAAGACCTCGTATGATAGTGAGGACTAGTACCGTTCTGAATTTATAATTCAGTTTAGATGTTAGTTTAAGATGGATTCTTGGGATGCCTGGGCAGCTCAGTGGTTGAGCATCTGCCTTTGGCTCAGGGTGTGATCCCGGCATCCTGGGATCGAGTCCCACGTCAGGCTCCCTGCATGGAGCCTGCTTCTCCCTCTGCCTGTGTCTCTGCCTCTCTCTGTGTGTCTCTCATGAATAAATAAATAAAATCTTAAAAAAAAAAAAACATGGATTCTCAGTGCTACTGGTGAATGCTTTGTAGAGTTCCACTTCAGTTCCTTCATTAAATCCCATTTAATCCCCCCTCCTCGGGGGTGGGGTGCTTCTTCCTCTTCCTATATCTCTGCCTCTCAGTGTGTGTCTCTCATGAATAAATGAATATAATCTTTAAAAAAAAAAAAAAAAAAAAAGGTACCAGAGAGCCTGGGTGGCTCAGTCTGCTAAGGGTCTGTCTAAACCTCAGGTTGTGATCCCAGGCCCCTGGGTTCAAGCCCTGCATCAGGCTCCTAGCTCCACAGGGATCCTGCTTCTCCCTGCCTCTCTCTCCTCCTCTTCTGTCTCTCATGAATAACTAAATAAAAATCTTAAAAAAAAAAAAAAATAGGGCAGCCCTGGTGACTGAGAGGTTTAGCACCGCCTTCAGCCCAGGGCGTGATCCTGGAGACCTGGGATGGAGTCCCACGTCAGGCTCCCTGCATGGAGCCTGCTTCTCCCTCTGCCTGTGTCTCTGCTCTCTCTCTGTCTCACGAATAAATAAAAAAAATATTTTTAAAAAAATAGAAGTATCATATGATCCAGTAATCATACTACTGGATATTCACCCAAAGACCATAAAACCAATAATTTGAAGGATTATATGCCCCCCTGTGTTTATTGCAGCATTACTTATAATAGCCAAATTATGGAGGCAGCCCAAGTGTCCCTCAATAGATGAATGGATAAAGAAGATGTGCTATATATGTGTATACACACACACACACACACACACACACACACAGAGGAATATTAGCCATAAAAAAAAAGAAAGAAATTGGGATGCCTGGGTGGCTCAGCAATTGGTTGCCTGCCTTCACCCCAGGATGTGATCCTGGAGTCCCAGGATTGAGCCCCGTATCGGGCTTCCTGCATGGAGCCTGCTTCTCTCTCTGCCTCTCTCTCTCTCTGCCTCTCTCTGTCTCTCATGAATACATAAATAAAATCTTTTTTTTAAAAAAGCTTGCCATTTGCAGCAACATGGATGGATCTAGAGGATATAATGCTAACTGAAATAAGTCAGTGAGAGAAAGAAAAATGCCGTATATTTCACTCATGTGGAATTTAAGAAACAAAATAAATGAATAAAGGAAGAAAAAAGAGAAACACAAAGAGATGGTTACCAGAGGGGAAATAGGTGGAATGATGGGTAAAATAGGAGAAGGGGATTAAGAGTACACTTATCTTTTTTTTTTTTTTTAAGATTTTATTTATTTATTCATGAGAGATGGGGGGCGGGGTGCAGAAATACAGGCAGAGAGAGAAGCAGGCTCCATGCAGGGAGCCTGATGTGGGACCTGAACCCGGGACTCCAGGATCATGCCCCTGGGCCAAAGGCAGGCACTAAACCGCTGAGCCACCCAGGGATCCCAAGAGTACACTTATCTTGATGAGCACTAAGTAATATGTGGAATTGTTGAATCACTATATTGTACCACTAAAACTAGTACAACACTGTATAATAACGATACTACAATTAAACGAAATAAATTTTTAAAAAATGTCTTGACCAAGTAAACAGTAAGAAATACATTTTACATAACCCTATGTATTGCATGTGTGTGTCTTAAATAAAATTTTCACAAACCTTTTCCACAATGCTTTATCAATACTTTCCTTTTTGCATGTGGTATATTCTCATATTTTCTATTTTATGGATACAGCCAGCTAAATTGATTTCATGATGCAGTAATGTGTCCCCAAACTGAAGCACAAGTAAAGGTGATCTCACTGGGCTGTCTTTGGTCAGACCTTCTGTCTTAGACCTACCTAGAAGATACTTTTCCTTTTTTCCTGGGGAAAGGGAACTTCCATGAGAAGTTCAGAGGTGGCCAGAGGTCTGGGAGTAGGAGTAGAAGCTGGGGGCCTCCACCTTTGAGATGTGAACCGTCACTCATCATCTGTTATCACATGTGGAGTCCCTGACCTCACAGAGACCCTTTATGTTACCCTCTGCAGATAACAAACCTCCGGTCTTGGGGGAGGTGCCTGGGCCATGAATTTTAGTCATTCCTCCCTTGTAGTTTGCCTGTACCCCTATTTAGAAATGTATATAATCTTGCCAATTCTTGAGTCCTTGGAATTCTATCCTATAAATGGCGCTCAAATTTCTTGGCATTCTTCACTGCAAATGAATCCATTTTCTCAAGTTGGTTACCATTTTACCCTCTGTTTTCCAGCTTCTAAAATGTTGCTACTTTTGTCTCCTCTCCTAACCTCTTTGACCTTGTGATTTTTCTGTTTTGAAAGCAACCAACAACAACAACAAAACAAACAAAAAAATAAAATAAAAGCAACCAACAAAGGACACCCCTGTTACTGTGGGTGTAATGGGGTTTGGCAGAGAAGCACAGCTGATTGTTGGTATTAAAACCAATATATTTTTTTAAGATTTTATTTATTTATTCATGAGAAACACACAGAGAGAGGTAGAGACACAGACAGAGGGAGAAGCAGGCTCCGTGCAGGAGCCTGACATGGGACTTGATCCCGGGACTCTGGGATCATGCGCTGGGGCTAAAGGCTGAGGGCATCCGCTAAGCCACCCAGGGATCCATAAAACCAGTAATTTAAGCCAGCCTTTATTACATCATATTTCCTTAAAAATTTTAAAAATGTTGCAATCATTTCCCTGTGATTATAAACTTAATCAACATCATTTTAATATACTTTGTCCTTTCTCAATAATTTCCCCATCATGGGCATTGAGCTGGTTTCTAGTATTTCCCAATTATAAATAATACTATAGTGAACATCTTTGTATATAAAATACATTCTCATTTTATTTTTTAAAGATTTTATTTATTTGAGAGAGAGAAAGAGGAGGAGCACAAGCAGATAGAATGGCGGAGGGAGTGGAAGAAGCAGGCTCCCTGCTGAGTTGGGAACCCAATATAGGGCTTAATCCCAGGACCCTAGGATCATGACCTGAGCCTAAGGCAGACCCTTAACTGACTGAGCCACCCAGGTACCTTTTTTTTTTTTTTTTAAGATTATATTCATTTATTCATGAGAGACACACAGAGGCAGAGGTATGAGAAGAGGGAGAAGCAGGCTCCCCACAGGGAGTCCCACACGGGACTCAATCCTGGGACTCCGGGATCACGCCCTGAGCTGAAGTCAGATGGTCAACCACTGAGCCACCCACGCATCCCCCGCCCTAGTACTTCTGTTTTTAATACTTTGGGGTAGCATCATAGGGAACATTATACTTTTTTCCACAGTGACTGCACCAGTTTGCATTCCCACAAACATTGCACAAGGGTTCCTTTCTCTCCACATCCTCATCAACACTTGTTTCTTGTGTTTTTCATGTCAGCCATTCTGATAGGTATGAGGTGGTATCTTATTGTGGTTTTGCTCTGCATTTCCCTGATGATGAGTGATGTTGAGCATCTTTTCATGTGTATCTTGCCCATTTGTATGTCGTCTTTGGAGAAATGTCTGCCCATTTTTAAATTGGATTTTTTTTTTGTTTTGTTTTTTGGCTGTTCAGTTGTATAAGTTCTTTATATATTTTGGATATTAACCCTTTATCAGATTTGTCATTTGCAAATCTCTTCTCCCATTCAGTAAGCTGTCTTTTAGTTTTGGTGGTTGTTTCCTTGACTGTTCAGAAACTTTTTTTTTTTTTTTATGTAGTCCCAATAGTTTATTTTTGCTTTGATTTCCCTTGCTTCAGGAGACATATCTAGAAAGATGTTGCTACAGCCCATGTCAGAGAAGTCACTGCCTGCACTCTCTTCCAGTATTTTTATGGTTTCGTGTCTCCATTATATCTTTAATCCACTTTGAGTTTATTTCTGTGTATGGTGTATGAAAGTGGTCCAGTTGCATTCTTTTGCATGTAGCTGTCCAGTTTTCCCAACACCATTTGTCGAAGAGACTGTCTTTTTCCCATTGCATATTCTTGCCTCCTTTGTTAAAGAGTAATTGACCATATTATTGTGGGTTTACTTCTAGGCTCTCTATTCTGTCCTGTTGATCTCGGGATCAATGTGTCTGTTTTTGTGCCAGTACTGTACTGTTTGGATTGGTACAGCTTTGTAGTGTATTTTGAAATCTGGAATTGGGATACCTCCAGATTTGTTTTCCTTTTCTAAAATTGCTTTGGCTATTTGGGTCCTTTGTGATTGCATAAAAAGTTTAGGGTTGTTTGTTCCAGTTCTGTGAAAAATGCTCTTGGTGTTTGGATAGGGATTGCATGAGATCTGTAGATTGCTTTAGGTAGTATGGACCTTTTAACAATATTTGTTCTTTCAGTCTATGAGCACGGAATGTCTTTCCATATGTTTTTGTCACCTTCAGTTCCTTTCATCAAGGCTTTAAAGTTTTCAGAGGACAGGTCTTTCATCTCCTTAGTTGAGTTTATTCCTTGGCGTTTTTATTTTTTTATTTAAAAAAAATTTTTTTTATTTATTTATGATAGGCACACAGTGAGAGAGAGAGAGAGAGAGAGAGGCAGAGACATAGGCAGAGGTAGAAGCAGGCTCCATGTACTGGGAGCCCGATGTGGGATTCGATCCCGGGTCTCCAGGATCACGCCCTGGGCCAAAGGCAGGCGCTAAACCACTGCGCCATCCCCAAGGAGGGATCCCCTCCTTGGCGTTTTTAAATTTTTGGTTGCATTTGTAAGTGGGATTGCTTTCTTAATTTCTCTGTACATTGATTTTGTATCCTGGGACCTTAATGAATTTTGTATCATTGATTGTGTGTGTCTTAGGGGGAAAGCTCTCAGTTTTCCCCCCATTGAGTATGATGTTAGCTGTGGGTTTTTCATATGTGGCCTTTATCCTGTTGAGGTATGTTTTCTCTAAACCTACTTTGAGAATTTTTATCATGAATCGATGTTGTACTTTGTCAAATGCTTTTAATGCATCTGTTGAAATGGTCATATGGTCTTTACCATTTCTTTTATTGATGTGATGTGTCACGTTGATTGGTTCACAAATATGGAACCACCTGGCATCCTGAAAATAAATCCTACTTGATTGTGATGAACGATTTTTATAATGTATTATTGGATTCACTTTGCTAATATTTTGTTGGGGACTTTGCATCTATGTTCATCCAAGATATTAGCCTGTACTTTCTATTTAAAGATTTATTCATTTATATGAGGGAGGAGAAAGTGGGACGAGGGGCAGGAGGAGAGAATCTTCAAGCTGACTTCCACTGAGCAGGGAGCCTGACATAGGGTTCAATCCTACAACCCATGAGATCATGACCTGGGCCGAAACCAAGAGTCACTTAACTACTGAGCTACCCAGGCACCCCTGTAGTTCTCTTACGTAGCTCTCTTATGTAGTCTCTTCATGTGACTTTGGTATTAGGGTAATACTGCTGGCCTCATAGAATGAACTTGGAAGCTTTCCTTCCTCTTCTATTGTTTGGAATAGTTTGAGAAGAATAGGTATTAACTCTTCTCTAAGTGTTTGATAGAATGCACCTGTGAAACCATCTGGTTCTGGACTTTTGTTTGTTGGGAATTTTTTGACTACTGATTCAGTTTCATTGCTGGTAAGCAATCTGTTCAAATTTTCTATTTCTTCCTGCTTCAGTTTTAGGAAGACAGATGTTTCTAGAAATTTATCCATTTCTTCTAGGTTGTCTAATTTGTTGACATATAATTTTTCATAATATTCTCTTACAATCGTCTGTATTTCTGTGGTGTCAGTTATTTCTCCTTTTTCAGTGGTGATTTTGTTTATTTAAACCTTATGTGTGCTCTCTTTCTCTCTCTCTCTCTCTTTTTATGAATCTAGCTAGAGGTTTATCAATTTTGGTTGTCTTTTCCAAAAATAAGATTTTGGTTTCATTGGTATGTTCTTTTTATTTTTTTTTAAGGTTTTATTTATTAGACAGTGAGGCAGAGACATAGGCAGAGGGAGAAGCAGGCTCCATGCAGGGAGCCTGATGTGGGGACTCCATCCCGGGACCCCAGGATCACTCCCTGAGCCCAAAGGCAGATGCTTAACCACTGAGCCACCTAGGCATCCCTCACTGGTCTGTTCTATTGCTTTTTTAGTTTCTATCTTGTTTATTTCTGCTCTAATCTTTGTTATTTCCTTTCTTCTGCTTTTTAGAGGTTTTATTTGTTCTTTTCCTAACTCTTTTGTAAGATTAGGTTGTTTATTTGAGATTTGTCTTAGTTCTTGAGCTAGGTATGTGTTGCTATAAATTGCTTTCTTAGAACCGATTTTGCTGCATGCCAAAGATTCTGGACCGGTGTGTTTTCATTTTCATTTGTCTCCATATATTATTTGATTTTCTCTTTGATTTCTTGGTCGCACCATTTATAATTTAGTAGCATGTTATTTATCCTCCATGTGTTTCTGCTCTTTCTTTATTTTTTCTTGTTGATCATTTCTAGTTTCATAGCATTGTGGTCAGAAAAGATGCATGGTATGACTTCAGTCTTTTCAAATTTGTTGAGAGTTGTTTTCTGGCCTAATATGTGATGTATTCTGGAGAATATTCCATATGTACTTGCAAAGAATGTATTTTCTGTTGTTTTAGGATGGAATGTTCTGAATATATCTGTTAAGTCCATCTATTCCAATGTATGATTCAAAGTCAGTGTTTCCTTTTGGATTTTGTTTGGATGATATATATATGTCCATTGACATAAGTGGGGTGTTAATGTCCCCTACTATTGTTATATTACCATCAATTACTTCCTTTATATTTATTTTTTTTTCTTTATATTTATTATTAACTGCATTATGTATTTAGGTGCTCCTGTGTGTGGGATACATAAATATTTACAATTGTTATGTCTTTTTGTTGGATTGTCCCTTTTATGATTATATAGTGTCCTTCTTTGTCTCTTGTTTTACAGTCTTGTTTTAAAGTCTATTTTGAAAAAAATAAAGTCTATTTTGTCCAATAGAAACATTGCTACCCTAGTTTTCTTTTCAAACTCATTTGCAAGATAACTGTTTCTCCCTCCCCTCACTTTCAATCTCCATGTATCTTTAGGTCTGAAAGGAGTCTCTTGTTGGTAGCAAATAAATGGGTTTTGTTTTTTTATCCATTCCATCACAGTATGCCTTTTAATTGGAGCATTTAGTACATTTGCATTCAGTGTGATTATTGAGAGGTCTATGTTTATTGCCATTTTGTTACTTGTTTTGCAAATGGTTGCATTTGTAGTTCTGTTTCTTTCTTCCCTTGCTCTCTTCTCTCATAACTTGGCTTTCTTCAGTGATATAATTGGGTTCCTTTCTCTATATTTTTTACATATCGATTACTGGCTTTTGGTTATATAACATCTTCTGCATGTAGCAGTCCATATTAAGTTGGCAGTTGCTTAAGCTTGAACCCATTCTTTGCAACCTCCCTTCCCCTTTTTAGGGATTTGGTGGCATAGTTTACATCCTTTGATTTTGTGAGACTATTGACTAATTTTTAGGGGTGCACTAATTTTTACTGCTTTTGTGCTTCCTACTTTTATTACTCTTACTAATGGTATCTCCTTTCCATTCAAAGAGTCCCCTTAGCTTTTCTTGTAGGACTAGCTTAGTGGTCATGAATTCCTTCTAACTTTTCTTTAGGAAACTCCTCATCTCTCCTTCTATTCTGAACAATTGCCTTGCAGGATGATAGTGTCCTTGGATGTAGATTTTTTTCCTTTAAGCATTTTGAATATATCCTGTCCCTCTCTTATGGCCTGCAAAGTTTCTGCTGCAATATCAGCTGATAGCCTTCTGGGGTTTCCTTTGTATATAACTGTTTTCTTCTGTTGCTTTTAACACTTTCTTCTCACTATTTTTTACCATTTTAATTGCTATGTGTCTTGGTATGGAACCCCTTTGGTTGATTTTTTGGGGAGATCTCTGTGCCTCCTGGATATGAATTTCTCCTTCTTTCTCCAGATTTGGCATGTTTTCAGTTATTATTTCTTCAAATAAATTTTTGCCCCCTTTTCCCTGTCTTTTCCATCTGGGATCCCTATAATGTGAATGTAATTACACTTGATAGTGTCACTGAGTTCCCTAAGTCTATTCTCATTTTGCATAATTTTTTTTCTCTCACTACTCTGCTTGATTACTTCCCATATTGCATCATCCAGATTGCAGATTTGTTCTTCTGTTTCCTCTAGTCTGCTGTTTATTCCATCTAGTGTATTTTTAATTTCATTTATTGTGTTCTTAATCTCTGATTGGTTCTTTTCTTATCTTTTTTAAGAGTCTCACTGATGTTCCCTACTCTTTTAAGTCCAGTGAATATCTTTACATTCATTACTTTAAATTCTCTATCGTGCATATTACTTATTTCTGATTCACTTAGATCTCTTGGTGTGTTTTTTTTCCTCTTCTTTCCTTTGGAACATATTCTTCTGTCTCCTCATTTTGTCTGTTCTATGTGTTGGAAAGGTCAGCTATGTCCCCTGTGTGAAGAGGTTGTGTAGTGCTCTCCAGTGCAGTGTCCCCTGTTGACCCACACCTGGTGCTCCAGGAGTGTCTTTGTGTTGCATATACCCTGCTGTTGTGGCTGAGCTGCTTTTTCCTTCAGTCCAGTTGTATACAGGGACTCTTTGCCTTTGGTAGACAGGGTTTGGTCTGTGTGGTGGTGTTACTGGACCAGTCTGAACTACCTTGGGCTTGAGCTGAGTCAGTCCAGGTGTTTGCCAGAGGTGCAGTAGCCCCAAACTGCAGGGTGCTTTCCCTGTGTTGCCTCCTGAGAGGCTTTCTTTGGTGGGCAGGAGCTGCAATCAGACTAGACGTCTGCCTCCAGCCCAGTGCTGAGGCTGCAGTCTGAGTAGTGTGTGTGGCTATCTCCTCCTCTTTCTGGGTCAGGAGTCGCTTGGAGTGGTTCTGGTCCCTGTCTGGGCCGCTTGCACACTGCCAGGCTTTTGGCCCTGTTTAGAATGAGCTGCATCCGAGGATATATTGGAGGGAGTGGATATGAAAAGTGTGTGGGGTTAGGGCAGGCAGTTTTAGTAAGGTTTGTACACCAGTCCTTTGCGAGAGGGGGCCTGCTGCTGCCAGAATCAAGGCCCCATAAGGTGTGTGGGTCAGGAGACAATGTATTAGCAAGGTTTGCAACTATCTTCTTGGGACAGGGGACTTTTAGCATGGGGACTGAGGCTAGCCTGACCAGAAAGGGTGATCCATGAAGCCCAGGGCAGAGCTTGGCGTCAAGATGTCAGGTACTACATTTAGGCGCAAGCTGGTTCCCACAGGTAGCTGTGTTTCGCCGGGGTGTTGGGGTGGGAAATGGTGCCTCCCAGTTCCTGTGTTCTGGAGGAGTCCCCCATTGATCTTTGTCCCTCCAGGACAAGCTCTGAGATTACTCAATACCTCTCCCTACCGTATATCCCAGAGACATTTTTCAAATTGCTGCTTCTATTGTGTATCTCTGTAGGTGGTTGTGTTCTCTTTAAAGGTGGGGATGTGGGATCCCTGGGTGGCGCAGCGGTTTGGCGCCTGCCTTTGGCCCAGGGCGCGATCCTGGAGACCAGGGATGGAATCCCACGTCGGGCTGCCGGTGCATGGAGCCTGCTTCTCCCTCTGCCTGTGTCTCTGCCTCTCTCTCTCTCTCTGTGTGTGACTATCATAAAAAAAAAAAAAAAAAAAAAAAAAAAAAATTAAAAATAAATTGGGTGGGGATGCCATTTCCTCTTGCACTCCTGCTTCTCCCAGAGCTGAGCTCATTGATTGTTAGCATTGATTGTTAGCATTCCAGATTTTCCATCCCACTGGTTGTAAGAACTCATGAAATTTGGTTCCTCTGGTTTTCAAAGCCAAATGTTTTGGGGGTTCATCTTCCCTGGTATGATGTCTGTTTCTCTCCCCATTCCATACCTGCAGTTCCTCCCTCCCGTGGACAGCCCTGCGGGTCTGTTCAGCTCCCTAGCAGGTCTCCACTCTTCCTACCTTATTCGTGTGGCCTCTTCTTTACATTTACTTGTGGCATTTTTCTGCCAGCCTTCGGGTCATTTTCTGGGTCATTTACACTGATGCGAGTGTTATCTAGTAGTGTCTGTGGGTCGAGGTGAAGTTAAGGTCCTCCTACTCTGTCATCTTCCCAGCAATCTCTGGTCAAATCATTTTGAAAGCCACTGCTCTGTAGTGAGAACATACTTGACAAGCTACACTTGGGCTTTCCAAGCTTCCTATCAGCTTTTCTTCCTCACTCTGAAAGATGGCGTTGGAGGAAAGCATGTAATATGAAAGGGGAAACTTGGCCAAAACAGAGACTTTACATGGAGAAATAAACAGTAACAGGAAGAGACTACATTAATATTCTCAAAGGGATGAGAACATATTAAACGACAGAGTGCTCTAAAGAGGGAACACTCCGAGAACAACAAAAGGAGAACTTTCAAAATAATGAAATTCCAGAAATGAAAACCTTAATATAGGTGTTGGGAGATAGTTGAGGAAGCTTTATTCACCTTTGTATTCCTTATCCAGCAGCACATTCTGAATAAATCAAATGATAATTAAAGATCTGTTACATGACCAAATGGACTAGGTTAAGTGATTTGCCCCAGGTCACACAGGTAGTTTGTAGTGCTAGTATTATAAACCAGATCACCTGGCTAATAAATCTTTTTTTTTTAAGATTTATTTATTTATTTATTTATTTATTTATTTATGAGAGAGAGAGAGAGAGAGAGAGAGAGAGGAGAGAGGCAGAGACACAGGAGGAGGGAGAAGCAGGCTCCATGCCGGGAGCCCGACACGGGACTCGATCCCGGGACTTCAGGATCGCGCCTTGAGCCAAAGGCAGGCGCTAAACCACTGAGCCACCCAGGGATCCCCTAAATCTTTCTACCATACCAGAAACATGCAATAGCTACCTAAGTATTTAAGTGTATTTTATTTGGGGGCACCTGGCTGGCTCAGTCAGTAGAGTGTGTGACTCTTGTTCTTGGGGTCATGAGTTCAAGCAACATGTTGGCTGCAGAGATTACTAAGAAATTTAAAAAAAAATTTTTTTAAATCTATTTTATGAAGCACATGTTTCGTTTTGTTTTTTAAGATATTTATTTATTTATTCATGAGAGACACAGAGATAAGGCAAAGGGAGAAGGAGGCTCCCTGCGGGGAGTCCCTGATGTGGGACTCGATCCCAGGACTCCGGGATCATGACCTAAGCCAAAGGCAGATGCTCAATCACTGAGCCACCCAGGTGCCCCTATGAGGCACAAGTTTTGTTTGCCTGTTGACATGTGGAAAAGAGGAGTACGCTAAGCTGGTGTGACATTTGAACACTGGTGTTTTTATCCAGTCGGGTTGAGAGGATCACCTGCTCTGTGCTTATTGCTTTTATGCAGTTACTGGATGTTCAAAAGATATTACCAATGATCCTAATAAGGAGAGAGCTACATAGTGAGGAAAGACCAATCAACCTACAGAAACAATTAGACTGGGGGATCCCTGGGTGGCTCAGCGGTTTAGTGCCTGCTTTTGGCCCAGGGCGTGATCCTGGGGTCCCGGGATTGAGCCCCATGTCGGGCTCCCTGCATGGAGCCTGCTTCTCCCTCTGCCTGTGTCTCTGCCTCTCTCTCTCTCAGTCTGTGTCTCTCATGAGTAAATAAATAAAATCATTAAAAAAAAGAAGCAATTAGACTATTCTAACCTTTTATTACATAGTCTCATTAAAATCCAGTAATAGAATATAAACATGAGACTATAAGTAGTATAGAAATTTTGAGAAAGGAAAATCAAACTCTTTGTGAGCCTGGATCCTCAGGGGAGGCCAGAAAATCTCCTGGGAGGTATTCCCTGCCTGGTAATCTATAGCAGAGAGCTGGGATATTGCTCCAGCAGTCTTTAGCTTAACCACTCTGGTGCTTTCCAGCTGGGCCTACCATTGGGCCAATCCAGTTTTTCCACACCAGATGTTTACACATGGTTAAATATAATTTCCACAGACTGTTACAACTTTAGACATATAAAACTGCTCCATGACCTCCAACCTGTCTCAACCAACAGTGTGATTCTTAGAGAGCTCTGGGACTTTATTAGAATAAAAAATTAGATGAAACTGCTTCCACGTCACATGTAGCCTATCACAAGATATTTTTGCTGATATCCATCTTTTTCAGGGGGATGTGGTTATTTTCTTCTAATTTATTGATATGAAATATCAGGAGATCTTTCTGGTTCAGGTTTTTCCCTCTCAATTGCCAAATAATGTAACCTGTCTTTTCTGGGTTTGAGTGATAATAGTAATTAGGTCAGAGGGCATTGCACCGTGGAAGTAAAAATTCAAATGAGTGTCTTTGAAGCACATCTTCAATATCTCTGGGAGTTGGGTTTGTGGAAAACACGAGCTTACAAGGCAGAGGTTTGATCCTCCACAGTACTGCTTAACCTGGTTACAGGATCGTCACTGGTGCTGGCACGTACAGAGATCTGTGTTTTGAGTGATTGCACACAGTGGGGAGGGAGGAACGAAGAATGAGAAACTTCGTGCCCTTCCATCAGCTCAGCTAGTTTCTAGATAATGGTCAGGGTATAGTTTTGATGTGTCCCCTTGAGGGGTATGCTTCTGCTGGACTTCCTCAAGTACTCCCACATGTGTGGGGACATCTGCCGGGGGAGGCTGGAATAAAGGAGAGGAAACCGGGGATTAAACAAATATTAAGGAACTCCGCATTCAGACACATCTGAAATGACTGAACGTGACTGGTAGCAGAGCCAACTAGTTATTACTGTAGTTTATGGGAAACCCCCAAACCAGGTTTCTCCACAGGAGTGAATAATGGTCTGCCACTCAACTTCCAGTAACATCTGTCACGCAGAAATTACTTTAGAGCATGTCTGTGTATGTCCTGTTGTCTTTGCTATGACAATTATATGCACATTGAATGGTTTTCTGACCATGGTTATCATTTGAGAGAGAATCCTGCAGGTAGACGGTTTGCCATTCTGATGGAGTTACAAGTATTCTTGGAGTATATTGCACTTTTATTTTATTTGTAAAGGTTTTATTTATTAATTAATTTAATTTATTTATTTATGAGAAAGAGAGAGTATGAGCGGGACAGGGAGGAGCAGAGGGAGAGGGAGAAGTATTCCCAGCATGGGGTGATCCCAGGACCTGGAACCATGACCTAAGATGAAGGCAGACGCTTAACCCACTGAGCCACCCAGATGCCCCTATATTTCACTTTTATAATTTTGATCACATATAATAATGGCTACTTACTCTATACAGGGCTCTCACTGTTCTAAGCACTTTACTTAATGAGATAGGATAGCTACTGGTTATACTGTGGAGGAATCTGAAACACAGTGGTGTTAACTAACTTATCACATGGTTTGAAAATGGTGAATTGGAATCTGAGCCAAGGCAGTCTGATTTGAGAGACCTCTGGCTGTAGCCTTGGCAATTTTAGAAATATAGATTAGGAGATAATTGTCAAACAGATAGAAAAAAAAAAGATTCAGAGATATTGAATCTAAAAGTGAACCCTGCCCATAAAGCATTTTATCAACTTGATTATTTAGAGAAGAAGGTCTGTAAGAGTACTGGTGGGGAAAGCAGGACAAAGCTTTGTTATTCTGGGATTAGCAGGAACATTTATGATTTGTTACTCGTTTAATCAGCTGCTAGATCAGTATAAACAACTGACTTAAGTACAGATCATATATGTTTCACATATACAATAGTAAAAATCTAAAAATAGATATATAACTAGTACTCTCTTAAGGGGTGTATACATCTTATCATTTCAACTGGCAAGGCTGCGTAGGAGAGCCTGCTGTTCGGAGAGGTTCATACTTAGGGGGTGGTGGAAAGAAAAAGGACCACTTGCTGCGATACCTACAGAGAAGAACCATAAACATAGCTACTGCCTGTTGAATGCTGGCTCTTGCCAGGCACCTTGGAGTTGTACACTCATCCCTAATAGTCATAACTCTCCTGTGAAGTCAGGAGTCTTGTACCCATTTTTATAGATTGGGAACGTGTGTCCAACATGATATAGTTCCTAAGTGACAGATTAAGATTTAGGTCTGTCTCAGTCTCAAAGATGAAACTGTCAGCTCACATCTAATAGAGTAAAAACTCAGAGATCTTTTCAGTAGCAATGGCATCAATTTGTACTCAGGTTTGTTGGTTGCCTTTTGAAAATGCCTGGCTGGAATTAAGGGTGCAGACAGCAAAGTGGGCACATCATAGATAACTGGTATGATTCCTTCAGGGCCTGGTGAAATACAAAGAGGACTCACCAGGCCGAGGAGACCAGAAAGCCCTCCCTAGTAGGTTTATCTAAAGATATTTGATTATAATGTTTACATTAGTACATTTCTAACTAAAAAATAATGCAAGTAATTCACGCTCACTTTTGAGGTATTAAATGGACACAAGGAGAAAATACAGAACTCCTGTTATACTACCACCCAGAGATAAATATTTTATTGTATATCTTTCCAGACTTTGTTTTTACACACACACACACACACACACACACACACACACACACACACCTCTCTTTATTTATTTTTTTAAAGATTTATTTTAGAGAGTGCACGCACAAGCAAGAAGGACAGAGGCAGAGGGAGAGGAAAATCTCAAGTAGACTCTGCACTGAGCTTGGAGCCTGACCTCACAACCCTGAGATCGGGACCTGAGCTGAAACAAAGAGTCACACTGTGCCATCCAGGTACCCCGTCATATACACACCTTTAAACTTTTTAGTGCAATGGGCAGCCTGGGTGGCTCAGTGGTTTAGCACCTGCCTTCGGCCTAGGGCATGATCCTGGAGTCCCAGGATCAAGTCCCACATCGGGCTCCTGCATGGAGCCTGCTTCTCCCTCTGTCTGTGTCTCTGCCTCTCTCTCTTTCTCTCTCTCTCTCTCTCTGTCTCTCAAGAATAAATAAATAAATAATTCTTTTTAAAAAATGAATAAACTTTTTAGTGCAATAATACCAGATTAGAACCTTGGATCCCGTTAAAAATTTTCAGGATTTTGCAATTTACCAAGCCACCATGGTATTTAGTGTTTAGGAATGTAAAACTTGTACAATCTAGTCACTGATGTACAGCCCTTAAAATAGCTAAGGCTTGGAGGCAACAAGTGTATTTCTTCTGATGGGAAAGTCAACTGGATTGTAAAATTTTAAGGAATGTAAAATTTGATCCACCACTACTATAGCATCCTTAAAGCAATATAAAAACAAAACAAAGAAAAGGGCCAGGGACAATGGTATAAGCAAAGATGAATAAACAGACCAAAACAGGTGTGTATGCGCTCACCTGGGTGATAGCTGGAGTGGGGCATTACTGTTTTCATCTCTGGCCTGGCCATTTTAATTTGAGTTTTAAGATAGAATTAAAAACTAATAACGATTTTTTAAAAGATTTTTGAAATTTATTTATTCACGAGAGACACAGAAAGAGAGAATGAGAGGCAGAGACACAGGCAGAGGGAGAAGCAAGCTCCATGCAGGGAGCCCGACGTCGGACTCAATCCTGGGACTCCAGGATCACTCCCTGGGCCGAAGGCGGCTGCCAAACCACTGAGCCACCCAGGGATCCCCAACAATAATGATTATAGCTATAATTTATTGAGCCCATGGTGGAAACCAGGTGAACTGAACACTTACAAATATATCCTTTTATCTTTTAAAGATACTTATTAAAGGGACACTTGGGTGGTTCAGTTGCTTAAGCATCATCAGACTCTTGATTTCGGCTCAGGTCATGATCTTAGGGTCCTGGGATCTAGCCCCTGGGAGCCTCGCCTTGGCTCCACACTGGATGTGGCGCCTACAGAAGGTTCTCTTTCTTCCTCTTCCTCTGTCCCTACCCACCCCCCGCCCTTCTCCCTCTCTTAAAAAAAAAAAAAATGCTTATTTTATTCTTATTTTGTAGTAATCTTAGGGAAATAAGAGCTTTGCTTTCTAGGTGATACAGAGGAGGAAAATAATTTTCTCTTTATCCTTCTGAGTTCTTGGCCAAGATCCCCCAGCCCCTCAGCTTCCACAATAGAAGATAATTTAACAGGAGAAAAATAAAACCAGCTTAATTACATATATTCATACTAACATCTCAGAAATAGGAGTTTCTCAAGATGACTAGAGAGACCTTTGCGAGACGAATATACCATCCTGAGCTAAGCACCGGGAAACCAGCTGGGGCTTCAAAGGGAGAAGCAAATGAGGGAAAAGTGGGAAGATGGATGTTTGGTAAACAAAGATGGTCCCACAGGTAAGCCCTTCAGGTGAAAAAGTTACTGGCAGTAGCTCTCATCCTGGTGCAGGCCTCCTTTCTAATGTAAATTTCCCTTATAAATGTAGATTTTCCTTACAAAAGGGTAACCTCTACTCTTCGGAGCTTCTCCTGCATCTGCTGTTTCTTAAAACTGATTACCTCAAAAGAATCCTTATGCACAGAGGCTTGTTTTGGGGTGATACATTTGGCTCCCCTTCAGGAAGGAGAAAAAAAAGTAATAATCTCTCTAGGATGACCTTAAAAAAAAAAAGCCAGAGATCTTTATTTTATTTAGGTTTTGGCCTTTTCTGGCCTAGTTACTTGGGTAAATGAGCCAGTGCTTTCAGGGGTGGGTCCAACAGCCAGCTGAGCTAGGGTGGGCTCCTTACCCTCAACCCTGGTTGACTTTGGCACATTTCCAAATCTGCTGGGTGTTAAAGGTCAAACCCTATCAGTGCAGAAGTGATGGGATTCCTTTTCCTTCCCTTGCATAGTGTTGTTTTTCAAATGCTGTTATCAGCAAACTCTAGAGTGTGTTTTGGTAACCATTGCCTTATTTTATAGGTTTTTGTGTTCTTAATAAATTGCTTCTAAACTAGAATCAGCGTTAAGCCCTTCTTTTCCATCTTGATATAAGGTCAACGCTACTGAGTGACAGGGAGCAGAATATGGGACCTCAAAATGCAACACTTTGGCATCTGGATTATTTGGAGCTGAAGGCAGTCAAGACCTAAGGGACTCAGGAAGAGTTTGCTTTTTTTACCTCTTCCTTAACTGCCTATGAGAATTCAGGTGGGGGACTGAGCAGCAAAAGGGTATTACCGGAGATAACTTTTTACATTAGAAAGTCTGATCTGCGCAGCAAACATTTGTTTACCCAACTCTGGTCTTCCCACCTTCCTGTGAATTGCTTCTTCCCTTTGAACTCCTAGACCTCTGCCCCTTTCTTAGCGGAGAATGGGATGTAAACCTCAGTTGCCTGTCTGGGAGACCCTTATCTTTGGGATTCTCGTGCATATGAAATTAAATTTTTCTTCTGTCAACCTGTCCAGTGTGAATGTAATTATTAGACCAGTCAAAGAAACTAGAAGGGAAGAAAGGAAAAGTATTTCTCTCCTACAGGAACTGCAGAAAAAAATACAACTTTTAGATATGCCTAGACTTTAGCATAATTTGTTAACAAAAATAAGTTGTTGTTTTTTTTTTTTAAGATTTTATTTATTTATTCATGAGACAGGGGTTGGGGGGGGGGCAGAGAGACACAGGCAGAGGGAGAAGCAGGCTCCATGCAGGGAGCCCAATGCAGGACTCGATCCCAGGACTCCAGGATCACGCCCTGGGCCCAAGGCAGGCGCCAAACCATTGAGCCATCCGGGGATCCCTCCCAAATAACTTGTGAACGAAGTTCGAGATACCCATCCCATGTAACACGTCACAGTGGGGATGGGGGAATAGGTATCTTCTGCAAAATTCTATTTTAAGATATACATAAAATTAAAGAGGAAAATTTTTCTATTATAAATTGTATGCTTTCCTCCTGTTAATTGGTTTTTGTCAGTTCAATTTTCAGACCCAGCCAGAGACCATAAGAGGGATGAGAAAAACTTTTCCCTCCCCTACGGCGTTCATTCTGTTTTTTTTTTTTTCTGTAGCCATCATTGGAATCAGTCTCGTAATGACAGTGTTGTGAATGAGACCACAACGATTTATTTGAGTTAAAGACTAAACTTAAATTCTCCCATATTCCAATTTAGACAACACTTTAGATATCTAGTTTCTGATATCACAGGGAAGTCTTTTCACCCCTGTAGAACAGAGATAAGGATTTTCAACACAGTGGTGGCCCTGCTTATGGGGCTTAGCATTTGTGGCATGGCCATAAAGCACTGCAGAAAGGAAGAACATTGCTTCGTTTGGTATTCTATCTGTGTTTGAGAAACCTGTCTATGAAAAATGATGGATTGAGAGAAGAGGAGTGTTTTCTTTCAAGGAATCTAACTACGGAAAGCAGCTCATAGCAGAACAATCTAAAATACAGAGGTTTCTTCCAGCATGTAAACTGGATTTTAATGGGCACCAAATGACCACAGCTCCCCCCCAAACAAAATGAACTGTCTCTTTTTATTTTTATTTTTAAAGATTTTATTTATTTATTCATGGAGACAGAGAGAGAGAGAGAGAGAGGCAGAGACACAGGCAGAGGGAGAAGCAGGCTCCATGCAGGGAGCCCAACGTGGGACTCGATCCCGGGTCTCCAGGTTCAGGCCCTGGGCCCAAGGCAGCGCTAAACCACTGAGCCCCCTGGGCTGCCCGAACTGTCTCTTTTTAAAGACAACAGAAAGTTCTTAAGGTAATGACTAGACAAGTTTCATTAAATCAGTAGACAAAAAAAAAAAAAAAGTCAGTAGACAAGTATCATTAATTTAGTAGACAGGGCAGTGTGATTCAGGTTGAAAGTGCCAGCTTTTGGGAACACTCAGCTATTCATCTGGAAATGCTACTGAGCTGAAAGAAAAAAAAAAGAAAGAAAGAAAGAAAGAAAGAAGAAAGAAAGAAAGAAAGAAAGAAAGAAAGAAAGAAAAAGAGAAAAGAAAAGAAAAGAAAAGAAAAGAAAAGAGAAAATTTCTAAGAGACAAAGACCTGGAAAAGCTACTGAGCTTAATGAAAGAAAGAAAGAAAGAAAGAGAGAGAAAGAAAGAAAGAAAGAAAGAAAGAAAGAAAAGAAAAGAAAAAAAAGAAAAAAATTTCTAAGAGACAAAGACCTAGGGAAAAAAAATGGTAAACAAAACAAAACTGAAGACAGTTTAAAATTGGAGAAATCTAATTCAACATTAAACAGGGTAATGCTTACCAAGGACCAGGCACGTATTAAGCTATAGTTAAACTGTAGTTACAATTACTGCTACTACTGAGGATGGGAGAGAGAAAAAAAGGCAGGAAAAGGATGTTAGAAAACTAATGGAAAACAGTCTGCACTTTCTCAAGAAATTAAAAATAGGTACATCTTACGATCCAACAATCCTAATTCTGGGTATATATCCAGTATTGATATTGAAGAGGTGGCTGCACTCCTGTGTTCGTGGCAGCCTTATGCATAGTAGCAAAGAGATGGAGGCAACCTAAGTGCGGGTCAGTGGGTGAGTAGATAAAGATGTGGTGTATGTACAATAGAATATTATTCAGGCACAGGAAGGAAGGAAATCCTGCCACTGGAAGGACATGGATGGAAATTGTGCTAAGTGAAACAGGTCAGAGAAAGACAAATACCGTGTGATACCATGTATATGTTGAATCTAAAAAAGCCAAACTCAGGGTGCCAGGGTGGCTCAGTTGGTAAAACATCTGACTCTTGGTTTTGGCTCAGATCATGATCTCAGGGTCCTAAGATCCTCCCCTGGGCAGGGACTCGACGCTCAGCAGGAGTCTGCTCAAGGATTCCCTCTCCTTTCTCCTCTGCCCTGTCCTCATTCGTGGGCATGCACCCTCTCTATCAAATAAATCTTTAAAATAAATTTAATAAGTAAACAAATTAATAATCCAAACTTATAGAAATAGAGAATAAAATAATGGTTACTAGAAGCTTGGGTGGTGGTGAGGGGTAGAGATAGAAAAGATGTTGTTTAAGGGCCCAAACTTGCATTAAGTAGGAAATAAGTTCTATAGATCGAAGGCACATTATTGTGAATATAGACAACAGTATTGTAATCCTCACACTTGCCAAGAGCCTAGATCTCGATTATTCCAACCACTAAAAAGAAATGATAATTTCGTGATGTGATGAAGGTGCTAATTATCATTACAGTGGCAATCATAATACATAAATGTATCAAACCAACATGTTGTATGCCTTAAATTTACAATGTTATATGTCAAATATATTTAAATTTAAAAAAATAGAAAGTCACAGATGATCCAACTACGCAAGGACTGACAGACCTCCCAGAATTGGGGTCTAGGAAAGAAGATAGGTATAAAAAGCTAGTCCTGGGGCACCTGGGTGGCTCAGTGGTTGAGCACCTGCCTTTGGCTCAGGTCGTGATCCCGGGGTGCCAGGATTGTGTCCCGCATCAGGTTCCCCACGGGTACCCTCCCTGCATGGAGCCTGCTTCTCCCTCTGCGTGTGTCTCTGCCTCTCTCTCTCTCTCTCTCTGTGTCTCTCATGAATAAATAAATAAAATCTAAAAAAAAAAAAAAAAAGGAAAAGAACCTTTTCCTGGCTAACTGGGGCACCTGGCTAACTCAGAGAAGCATGTGACCCAATTTCAGGGTTGTGAGTTCAGCCCCACATTAGGTGTAGAGATTACTTAAATGAATAAATAAATAAAAACATAAGAGAGAATCGTGAAATTCTAACAACTAAATTAGTATTAGATTATTAAATCAAAAGGAAAAGAATTAAGAATTATTAAATTCAATAAATTATTTTAATTATAATGTCACTTAAAAATAAACACTACTACCCAAGAAAGCATATACTCATTGCCTTCTACAGTAATTGTCATTCAGCTGTACAACCCAAACTAACTTCTAAGCTGAAAATCAAGCTTGAGCACAGTAACTGGATATGAAGAATGATGTTTTTTGAAGTAGAGTTGCTGTTCCCATCATGACTGTAGTGCCTTCACTTAATTCTGTCGCCGTTTTTCTCTGTTCAAACCACCAGGAAACCAGACCACTGCATGCTGTGAGTTTTGGCATAAAAATAGTTCGTGTAGGTGGGTAAGTTTTCCTTTTATCATTTGCCCCCCAAAATGAATGTTGATGCCATTTAGCATTAACAAAAATAAACTCAAATACCAAAATTGCATGGCAGTACGTAGATTTAAAGTGTTTGTGCAGATGATCCTAAATGTGCTCATATATTTTTCAGATGATTATTAGAATACAAACACAAGGGATGCCTGGGTGGCTCAGCGGTTGGGCGCCTGCCTTCAGCCCAGGGTGCGATCCCGGAGTCCTGGGATCGAGTCCCACACTGGGCTTCCTTCATGGAGCCTGCTTCTCCTTCTGCCTATGTCTTTGCCTCTCTCTCTCTCTCTCTCTCTCTCTGTGGGTATCTCATGAATAAATAAATAAAATCTAAAAAAAAAAAGAGTACAAACACAAATCTTTAAGATTTCTTAAAGAACATGTGACCTTTTGAGTACATCTGCCCAGTTTGGGGGACACTTGGGAACAGTAAGTCCTTCTTAGCTCTCAGATCCTACAAACTCTATTCCACCTCTTAGGAAGTGTATCCTTGCTATTGCTTGTAGTAGGGGTTCAATTAAATATTGGTTGAAGTGATTATACCTTGGTATATAAAGTTATCCAGTCTGTGAAATAATAAGAAAAAAATTGTATATTGGTCTTTGCTCCTGGTTGCTGGCACAGAGCTTCTAAAACCCTTGTAATTTCCTAAATAAGAAGAGCACTTGGGAGCATCTTTTGTTCTAATATTTTGTTTTGCCTCTGGCTCCTGACACCAAGCTCCTCAATCCCTTGCAATTTACTGGGTGATAGGAATACCTAGGCTCCTGGGTGATAGGAATACCTAGGCTCCTAGGTGGGGGCTTGTCACAAGAAAGACCTAGTCTTGATTAGAAGCTTGGAATTTTCAGCCCCGTCATCTATTCTTCAGAGGGGAGAGAGGGGCTGAAAGTGGAGTTAATCATTGATCACGCTTACATAATTAAGCCTCCATAAAAATCCCCAATAGTATGGGTTTGGGGAACTTGGTGGGTTGGTGAACACAATAGTGGTGCTGGAAGGGTGATGCACCCAGAGAGACACGGAAGCTCTGCGCCCCTTCCCACATACCTGTCCTTTGCATCTCTTTTATTTGGATGTTCATCTGTATTCTTTATCATATCCTTTTATGATATACTGGTAAATAATAATAAGTAGGGATGCCTGGGTGGCTCAGTGGTTGGGCGTCTGCCTTCAGCTCAGGGCGTGATCCCTGGGTTCCAGGATCCAGTCCCACATTGGGCTCCCTGCATGGAGCCTGCTTCTCCCTCTGCCTGTGTCTCTGCCTCTCTCTCTCTCTCTGTGTCTCTCATGAATAAATAAATAAAATCTATTAAAAAATAATAAGTAAACTGTTTTCCTATGTTCAGTGAGCTGCTCTAGCAACTTATTGCCCAAGGATGCCGCCTGGGAACCTCACAATTTATAGCTGGTCAGAAGCACAGGTGACAACCTGGACTTGTGATTGGCATCTGAAGTGCGGGGAACACTCTTGTGTGCTAAGCCCTTAACCCATGGGATCTCTAGGAAGACAGCATCAAAATTGAATCAAATTGTAGGACACCCCATTGGATTTGCAGAATTGCTCAGTGTGGGCAAAAAGCCCCACGCATCTGGCATGAGAAGTGCTATGAGTGTGGTGGTGTACACAGGAGGAGTGTAGGTTTCCTACTCACAATCCAGTCTTGTTTACAAAGCAGAAATTTTTATCTGCATACTTTTCTTGGTAGAGTTTATGATTGCCACCAAAAAAAAAAAAAAAAAAAACCTTACTAAATTCAGCCAATTACTTGGAATATGCCCTTCTGGTAAATGGTGTAGATTAGATAATAGAGGATAAAAGTTTGCTGGGAAAGTATGCCTGTACCCTCTTCTTAGAGAAATCATTGCAGCTGCAAGACCTTACAGCCTAGATGGCCATACTTTCTATCCTTTGCCATCCTCACACTCCTCTTCATAGGCCACAGGACCAGGGAGGACACCTGGCCGACCTAGGGTCTGCTGAACGACCTGTGACTTCTCAGGTCTGTCTCAAAAACATTAGCTGGGCCACACTGAATCTGACTCTTTGGGTGACTTTGAAACAAGGAATATAGAAGGAATTATTAGGAGTTAAAGGTAGGGGCTGGGGCAGCCCTGGTGGCGCAGCGGTTTAGCGCCGCCTGCAGCCCAAGTTGTGATCCTGGAGACCCTGGATCGAGTCCCACGTCAGGCTCTCTGCATGGAGCCTGCTTCTCCCTCTGCCTCTCTCTCTCTCTCTCTGTGTGTGTGTCTCTATGAATAAATAAATAAAATCTATAAATAAATAAATAAATAAATAAATAAATAAATAAATAAAGGTAGGGGCTGTCACTGAGAGTTAATGAAGAGGCACCACGATGGGAAGCAGTACTGGCGCAGACTGAAATATGGGAGAGCACCAAACATCAGGTGTCGGTGGCCTGGAAGGCAGCAGCCACTTGGGCGTAGCTGAGTCACTTTAATGGTGGAGCATGGGAGTAAGGATCCAGGGACCCGGCCCAGGCACTGAGAGCCACCTGGAATTCTGAGCAGCCTTCCAGCACCAGTCTTTCTGGGGTCTTACCTTGTTGCAGTGCACTTCTTGAATCACCTCGGGCAAATAGCTAACCTCTATTCCTCAGTTTCTTCCTGAGGGAGAAAAATGGACATAATAATAGAGTCTACCTCATAGGGTTGATTAGGGAGATTAATGAGCAAAGGGCTTAGCACATGACTGGGCACATAGTAATCAGTTACTAAATGTTAACTCTCATCATAATTATTTCTTCCACAATATATTTTATATTACATCAAAATAAGTTTAATTATGTTTGAACTAGCTAGGATGAGACTGTTTCTTATCAGGAAACCTCTGTAAAACAAGCAAATGGTGTTGTTTTCCTTTGAGTTTGCCTGGAACTTCATCTGTAAGTTGGTAAGAAGTATGGGATTTTTTTTTTTTTTTAAGATTTTATTTATTCATTCATGAGAGACACACAGAGAGATACACAGGCAGAGAGAGAAGCAGGCTCCACACAGGGAGCCCGATGTGGGACTCGATCCTGGGACCCCAGGATCACACCCTGGGCGGAAGGCAGGCACTAAACCGCTGAGCCACCCAGGCCTCCCCAGAAGTATGGGGTTTCTGAAAATTGACCACCTAGCATTGGATCTCTCATTCTCGGTAAAGTCATTTTGATTCTTCAATAAAACAAGACGGTGATTTTCTCTAATGGCTCACATTTAAGGATGGGTCCTTATTGAGTGTTTTATACTAAACACAGGAACTAGTGATTTTTAGGCATTTTTTTAAGACAAAGAATAATTGGGGAAGTGAAGTCCTGGGAACTTGGAAGTTCAGAGACACAGGTGCCCCAGGCTAGGATGAAATGCAGTGAGAGGAAGGGGAAGCAGGGGGCTGGTATGCAGAAAGAGCCAAAGATCTGCAAAGAAGTGGGGAAGGAATTATTCCTGGCCCACAAAATAAATGATTTCTTTTCTCCATTTTATGTTTCTAGTTTAGTCTACAGGAAAATAATTCCCCCTACCTCTGAGATTTGTTTCTGAATTTACAATGGAGATCACAAAGCATTCAGGGCCAGTGTCAAACACACAGTAGGACCGCAGCCAATGTTTGCTTGACTGAATTGTGCATAAAAATGTACTCTGCAGACAACTTTATTAGGAGCACTTATTCCATAAAACAGATGCTGTCTCTAAAGCACCAGAAATCCAGAGGAAGCCAACAAAGGCCTGATGAAAGACAGAGGAAATGAATTGTCCTGATATTTTTTAGAAGCATTCTCATACCTACTAATCCACCAAGACTACCCCAGTTTTTATGGAGAACTTAAGAAGATCCAACTGTCCTAAAATAAAGAGTTAACTGATAGCTGCCAGACCTCAATAACATTAATTTTAACATGTGATTAAACAACGTTTTGGGAAGCACGAGCTTCCATGAGAAGAGTGTAGAGAGCCCCAAGGGGTGGCCTTGAGCTCTGCCCTTGCCTGTCACTGGCTAAGTTGCTGGGTGGTTGCTATGTTGCTCCAACAGGCTTTGGTTTCTTCCTCTGTAAAGGGAGGGTATTGAACTTCCGACGGTCTCCACGATGCCTTCCTGCTCTAACACTCAGTTGAGGCACGCTCAGGTTCAAATTTTAGATTGTGGGAAACTGTAAACGAAGCAGAAAAGGCAAAGTTCAGAGAAAGACCTCCAACCGCAGTTAGGGGGTACAGAGATCTGTTTTTTTTAAGATCTTATTTATTCATAAAAGATGCAGAGAGAGGCAGAGACATAGGCAGAGGGAGAAGCAGGCTCCATGCAGGGAGCCCGATGCGGGATTTGATCCCAGGACCCCAGGATCGTGACCTGAGCCCAAGGCAGATGCTCAACCACTGAGCCACCCAGGTACTACCAGAGATATATTTTTTAAAGATTTTATTTATTTATTCATGAGAGACACACACACACACACACAGAGAGAGAGAGAGAGAGAGAGAGAGAGGCAGAGACACAGGCAGAGGGAGAAGCAGGCTCCATGCAGGGATGCAGGGAGCCCGATGTGGGACTTGATCCCGGGTCTCCAGGATTGCGCCCTGGGCTGAATGTGGTCTAAACCACTGAGCCACCAGGGCTGCCCCCACCAGAGATCTTAATAGTGCCTGTGGTAAGCCAGCCTGCAAGGTGACTCGGTGACTCTCAATTCTGGGACCTGCACCCTTAGGTAGTCCCCTCCTGTGCTGATAGGGCTGACCTGTGTGAACGGTAGGACATTATGGGAAGTGACTCTGTGACTTCTGAGGCTAAGTCATAAAATACATTGTGGCTTCCACCTTACTTTCTTGGCTCACTGCCCCTGGGGGAATGCAACCAGCATGTCACAAGGATACTTAAGTATGTGCAAATACCTACATGAAGAGGACCAGAGGCCTCCTGCCAGCAACCAACACCATGTGAGAGAACGGTCCTGGCGGCAGACCCTCCGCCCCAGTCCAGCCTTCAGATGAAGGTAGCTCGGGTGAACCCCTTGACCAGCATTTCATCAGAAACCTGAGCCAGAATCAGCCAGCTAAGCCATGCCTGAACTCCTGACCCACAGAAACTATGTCAGATGACAAATGTCTCTTCTTCCTTTAAGCCACTAAAAGTTCTGGGGTGATTTATTACACAGCAATAGACACCTGGTACGATGCCTGTAAGAAAAATATAGTCCACGTAGAGGATTTATAAAACAGGCACTGGTTACTTCACCTTCCTTCCTTAATTTATTCCCTCATCAAAAACTTTACTGAGAACCGACTCTGTGCCAGGCACTCTGCCTGGTGGTAAAATTCAGGGGAAAAAAATGAAATTTCCTGTGATGGAGAAGTTCACAATCTGCGATGCTGGGGGCTGGGTAGGCGGTAGCAAACGGTAAGTGCTTCTAACAGATGCCACTTTAATATCCCTGCTTTAATATTGCGTTTTCCATTTCTGCCGGTGTTTTGAGTCCATAAACTTTGGCTGTGACTTCAGTAGTTGAAGAGAATGCTCATCAGTTACTGCCGAATGACTGTTTTTGGTTTTAATAAGAGTGATCAATACCATCAGCTCCCCCTTTAAATGCTAATGAATGCTTTAACACAGCAGATGTAGACATACAGTACGCTGCAGATTAAAATTAGGCACAAAATTAAATTGCTTACACATAGCAAAGGAGCCAGTTTGGACATCTTGATAATCAGCCGCAACCAGCTGACAGATCTTGAATTGTCCCTGCACCAACGTCAAGCCTCCCCCTAGTCTCAGCCAGAACAGGCGTCATCTGGCATCAGGAAAGCGCCTGGTACCTTTGGGTATGAGAAAGGAAAACTGCCAGGTCAGACTTTCAGTAAAGCTTTATGTACTTTTCGAAGCTACAGTGGAGAGTGCGCTAGGATTAGGAACCATTGCTAGTCGCTAAAAAGACAGGACTTTGGGCCTCTGGAAAGGAAAGCCTAGTAGTGAGACTCTATAAACGTCTAAAAGGACAATGTCTGTGTTTGGATTTCTTTAACATACAAAATATTTCTGGTTTTTTTTTTTTATTCCCATGACAGGCATTTATTGAAAGCCTGTGTTTATAGCACTATACTCTAGAAATTCAAAATGGAAAGGAGGTAAAGTTCACTCTGATACAAAGAGCTGCTTCTTGAAAAGAATAGGCTGACCTGTTTTTTTTGGGGGGGGGGAGGGACTTGGCATATCCACAATCTGCTGTCAGTGATAAGCCCCAAATGTAATCAGTGTTTCGGTCTCAGGGGCCAACTCACATTGGCAAAGCTCACAGAAGACTGATGTATAAAGTCAGAATGGCAATTATTTTAACACCAGAAATATAACTCTAAAGTGGGTTGGAGACTCCTACACCACTGCAGGAGTCACTTAATGAGCAGAGGATTAGAATAAGAATTGAGATGACTTAATGGTGTGTTAGCCTGATTCATAAATTCATCAGTTAACGCATTCATTCAGCAAAAAGACTTGAGTACCAACTATATGTTGGAGACACACTGGTAATCAAGATAGGCACGGTCCCTGCCTTCATAGAGCTGATAGCCTAGTAAGGAATACAGATAACGAAACTGGGGGACCATTATATCAGTGGGGGGTATATGATTGAGTAACCAAAAGGTTCTCATGAGGAAGGGCCTTACCCAGACCTGGGGACCCAGGAAGGTTTCTCTGAGGCAGTGATGTCTTAGACAGCTAACGGATGACCCAGGCCACATGGTGCAGGGGAAGCTAGATGGAGGGATTAAAAGTCTTTTTTTTTTTTTTTTAAATTTTTATTTATTTATGATAGTCACACAGAGAGAGAGAGAGAGAGAGGCAGAGACACAGGCAGAGGGAGAAGCAGGCTCCATGCACCAGAAGCCCAACGTGGGATTCGATCCCGGGTCTCCAGGATCGCGCCCTGGGCCAAAGGCAGGCGCCAAACCGCTGCGCCACCCAGGGATCCCCAAAAGTCTTGAAGCCAGGAGGGAACACGCCGGCAGTTCAGCGTGGCTGTAGCATAGTATTTGATTGCTGCGGGAGAGGCAAATGGTGATGCCGAAGTGAGCAGGAGTGGGGCCCATAGGACCATCTCCGTGGCAAGTTCGTATTTCCCCAGCTGAGTGGATTCTCGTGTCAGTTTGGAAGGGTCTCTGCTGGATAATATTGTCCTGCTTGAAGGGTCTCCACGAATGGCTGGACAGATTGCGGCCTGCAAGAAGGCCTGGCGTGGATAGTAAGGCTCTCCATTTCCTTTGTGGGTCACCTTATTCGGGGCCTCCACGACTGCCCCCCTCTGGCTGTCTCCACACCCATCCCCTAACCCTCCCACCACCTCTGAAAGACTCCTCTCCTTGGATTGCTTCGTACTTCCAGTCTGATTGGCAAACATGTTTTTCGGGCCTGAGAGGCGTTGCAGCATTTGTGGCCGTTCCATTGCTTAAATCTCAGAGGTTAAGTCTTGCTTCCCTGTCAACACATTCTTGGGCAGGACTGCCCTGTTCTCACAGAGGACGACCTTCATGGGAGTGGGTTTGACGGGTTAAGTATTGTCACAAAGGAGTGAGTCATCAAAGGGGTATGGGACGGGAGAAGTGGAGGGAGAAGCAAGCTGTCCCCCTGGATCTTGAGGCCTGAGTGGGATTATGGGACGGGAGAAGTGGAGGGAGAAGCAAGCTGTCCCCCTGGATCTTGAGGCCTGAGTGGGATTCCTGTAGGTGGTAAGGAAAGCATTTTGGCAAAACTGTTGAGGATAAGGGATCATTGGTTCTGGAGATAAATCTTGATTTTGGTTTTGAATAAATGAGCTATGAGGCCACAAGTTGTCTTCATTCCATGAACCCTCTTGCTTTGGCCATGCGGTCATTATTTGGCCAGCTCATCAGTCAAAGGGAAAGGGCAATTGAGCAAGAAGTCACTGGTGCCTGCTACACTGAAGTCTTGACAAGTTTGACCATGGATCTGGCATTCCCTCCACCTCTGCAATCTTATAAATCAGTTTTAACACCAGCAGATAGACAGAAGTAAGCCCAGGTCTTATGTTCTGACCTCCCCAGGGAGGGCATCCTGGCCTACCTGGAGCTTCTCAAATCCAGTGGTGGCAAGAGATTTTACAAGCCTCTATACAGTGTCTATAATTTAAAATTTCAATGAGGCTACATCCTGAACAAGTTGGCACAACCAAACCGTGGCATCCTGTAACGGAGCAGATCGTGACAGCCAGAAATTCAGAGGCATACCATATCTGTACCAACTTGCTGAGGTGAAATGACAAATCATGGAGAGTGTACTTAGAAGACTTATAAAATATTTGGTATTTATGAAATGGAAAAGTTTCAATTAAGTCAAAATGCCTGGACCTGTGTCCGCGATGTTTTGACTCTGGCATTTTGAACTGCTGGACTTCTTGATTTTGCTGTTTAACCGACATGTGACTCTATATGGATAAAATGTTTTTATCAGAACTCTATGTTAACTATTGAGAATTTTTTTTTCGAGAAAGAATCTTAGAAGTGAATGTCATTGTCAAATTAATTTCCTGAAAAAAAATCAATTTCCTGATTTTTCTGACATAGTAAAATTGTTTCTCATTTTTATATTTACTTTTTTATCATATTGATTTTTTCCCCCCACGGGATCAGTTCTTTTCAATTGAAATTTTACATTGAAGGTTTTATAAATCAAAAGTTGTTTTGTTCATGCCAACTTTTTATCAGTCATCGTTTGTGCCACCATGAGTATTCTTTTGTGGCCATTGTTGTTTTTTAATCTAATTTTCCCAGGTCAGATCTTACTGTTCTCAGTTTTATCATGAATAGTCTTAAATACTGCAATTTAATTTTTATTTTTTAAAGATTTATTTATTTATTCATTAGAGACACATATAGAGAGGCAGAAGGAGAGGCAGGCTCCATGCAGGGAGCCTGACGTGGGACTCGATCTTGGATCCCAGGATCACGACCTGAACCAACGGCAGGTGCCCAACCGCTGAGCCACCCAGATGTCCCTGCAATTTAATTTTTATTGTTTTTATGAACTATATTCATTATTAATTGTATGAAAACAATTACTAGTTTATATTTATTTCTAAAGTAGTCCTCGATAACCTCCAGTTTTCCTTTACAGATTTTGGGATTTTCGGACTATTCTTTAGAGGGGGCACCTGGATGGCTCAGTTGGTTAAGCACGTGACTCTTGATCTCAGCTCAGGTCTCAGGTCTTGATCAGGGTCAAAGTTCAGGAACCCAAGCCCCTCATTGGGTTCCACGCACAGCATAGAGCCTACTTAAAAAAAAAAAAGAGGTTACTTCTATAGAATTGCTAATTCAGTGACTTTGTAAGGAGCAAAATATCTTACTTTGTCTGGGCTATGCTTGGAATAATGACTACCTCTGTGGTAGCAACCAACATTGATTTAGCGGTTTCAGATTCTATCAGAAGCCTACTTAAGGACCACTAAACCCCCACATCTAGAGATGCCCAACTTAAGAGAGACTTTAATTTGTTTCTACTGTAATTTTTTTCTTTTAAAATATCCGTTGTTGTTGTTGTTGTTTTTTTTAACTTTAGTCTCTTGGAAATTATGTAGTTTCTCGTTGGCAACTTAGTTGGATGGGAAAAAAAAAATCCTGTTAATCCTAGCTGTATTCTTATATTCATCTTTCAACCTGGCCAGCAACTCCTAATGATGTTTATTAGGGGGGGGAAAAAAAAAAGAACATCCAACTCTTATTTTTGCTTTACAACCGAGAAACAGATTCCTGATTTTGGTTTTGACTGGGAGCATTGCTGCTGACAAGTATTTTTCCAAGAGACCTTCCAAAGTGGTCAGATTTGTGGGCTGTTGGAATACCCACTGTGTGGTCGCTAACTAGGACTGAGGTCATGAAGTGATTTCACTACCAGCCTGGATTCTCTAACCCAAAGCCCAAGAAAGCTAGAAGTGGAGAAAACAGCCTGTAATGAGCAATCATTTGCGTAACGCTTTTTAAATGAGTCTTAAGTCATTCTCCAGAATGCCTTTTTTGTTTAATAATTAAAGCCATACTCTGTTCCTTTCAGAGTGACTTAGCTAAGCCTCTGTTCTGTGTTCGGGCACTTAACCAAAAGTTCTAATCAAAGAAAATATTTTATTGCTTATTTGGAAGCACCATGCTATTAAGATAGCATACTTTCTATTAGTCTATTTTTCTTTAAATTTGAACTCAAAGGACAAGAGGAAAATAATAATTGAAAACAGACTGTAGTTGCCATAAGCTTTGTGAGAAAGGATCACTGTGGAGCTTACCACCCTAGAGACATTGGTTATGCGGGATGGAAAAGAGTACCTCACCCTCTGATTTTACCACTCCCCATTGCTCTTGCTTATAAATGCAGATGGCAAACGATACCACTTAAAAAACCAAGTTGTCGAATCAAGAATCACCGTTTAGGTTACAACTTCCCTCGTAAAACAAAGGTCATTTCCTATAACCTTGGCTTTAATGCTTCCCAAATAGTTTCCCCCACCAGGCCCCAGGCACTGTATTTGAGCAGGGCAGCTGCTCTGGGAGTATACACTCCAACTTGATGACCGGTTTCTATCAAAGAGAACTCAACCCTATGGAATTACCAGTGTGGCACTTGAATTTCTACAGAGCATTGAGAAGCCTGGGCAGGGCAAAGGACACTTGCTATTCAGGGTTAGTGAATATTGAACAGAATCTCAGAGTATATTGAAAGTCACGTTTATTTATTTGACATATAAGGTTGTTACCTCTGCACTTTTTGATTTGTAAAATATGAAGCATTTCATAAAGTTGGATCTCACAGTTCCTGTCCCCAACTGCAGGCAGTTTCCTCCCACCTGCACCAGCTCTTTGCCCCCAGCTGCTTAGAGCTTTCTTGCTGCAAGGATGGTATTTACTGTCTTGTGCTAACGAGGATGTTGGTGATTTTCACATTTCTTTGGCTTATGGCTTGTGACGTTATCACCCTGCCCTGTGTCTGCTTTCTTTCAGATTTTAGATTTCTGACATTCCAAGAGGTCTTTATGGACTGTTGTTTTTCCCTCTTTGCTCCTCCTTTGGTAAAATGTAGAAGAGAATATTCAAAAGCAGTCCCTGGAGAGCTTTGGGAAAGCAGTAACCACACATCTCCTAGGCAATTTTAGATCTTTGGTTTTGTGATGAGCCTTAATGAAAGAGATATGCCTCATAATCAACATTAAGTTCAATAACCTTTTTTATTGCCTAAAAATGATAAGCCAAATCACTTCAGCTCTGACCATGATAAAAATCCAAATGCATTACTAAAATAAATACTAACCAGCAGTGTCAAGACTAGACTTGGGTAAGGAGAGGCACTTGCCTCGGGCACAGAATTTCAGGAGGCCTCAAGAAAAACATCAAGAAACCCCCAACACCTCAGTAATCAAGATAAATTATATTTTAATGCAATAATTTTTAAATTAATGCACAAATTCACGATGAACAAAATATCAAAATTTTAAATAGGATCAGTAAATAGTGCTTTGCCAAGCCATACTGGAGCCTTAGACAAGGGGAAAAATCAGTAATACCAATCCTATATTTATGTAAAATTTTGATTTTTTTTTATTAGAATTTTTTTGCATCAATTTTCATTTATTTAAATATTGCACTAGGATATTATGTCTCTTGATTACTGAGCTTCCTGGTGTTCCCTTAAATTTTTGCACTTAAGACAAGGGCCCCACTTAACATCACCCTAGTTCAGACCCTGCTAACCAGAATGGCAGTGTTAGGGAAATAAAGTGGCATAGCCCCTCCTCTCAAAATGTCAATTCAGGGGTGGGGGGATATGTATAGTTATGTTTAAAGTCTAGTTATCATCTTTGGGGAACCGCATCTGTAATTTTGGCCCTGGTTTGGCCAAAAATGGTAGTCTCCATTAGAAAGCATTTCCTAAATCCAAAAATGGAAAAGTTGTCTTTTTGTTAATTCTGTCTGAAGGTATCATATTATCAAAATCTATTACATCTTAAAAAAGAAGAAGAAGAAGAAGAAGAAGAAGAAGAAGAAGAAGAAGAAGAAGAAAGAGAGAGAGAGAGAAGAAAGAAAGAAGAAAAGAAAGAAAGAAGGAAAGAAAGAAAGAAAGAAAGAAAGAAAGAAAGAAAGAAAGAAAGAAAGAAAGAAAGAAAGAGAAAAGAGCCTGTTTAGGAAAACTCCTCTAGTTCAAGTCATCAAAAGTTTCTCCTTCCACGGTAGTTTCCTCTGGCTCTTTCCCTGTTAGTCTTGGCAGGAGAGGGCCTGTGAGGTTTCTTACGGTATTCCACTTTTGTCCATCCTCCTTCGCTGACTTTGCTCTCCTCTTCATTGGCTCTTGAGTCAGTCTCCGTGTGTAAAGGCATCCCTGGTATGGTCCTGGGTTGGTGGCAGTCATTTGGGCTTCTCTTGAGGTCAGGTGACTGCTGAGTATTGAGTGCTGACTGAGAAACCCTGTAGAATTTTCCAGAATATCTCTCTCGTGAAGGAGTGGAATGCTGACTCTTCCCGCTATACCTTCCCCTGGGAGAAGAACTGAGTGATACGCTGCCACGATCATATTTGTTCTTGCTCCTACCTGAGTATCGACCTCTCTCTAAAGAGCTGTCAGTTGGAAGACTGGAAAAGCCACTGTCCCTGGAGTTGAGATGTAGAGAAGAGAAGTTTTTGGTTAGTCCGTACTGAGTAGGAGAGGAGCTTCTGGATTGGTTGATGGGTGTAATCTGTTGATACTTAATGGGCACCTGGGTCCGCCTGACAGCAGCAGCGTAGGAATCCTGATCATTGAAATATGGGAAGAATTGTGACCCCAGAATGGGATTGCTCTGGGAACACTGTAGAGAAGTATTGGATGCAATCTGCCGCATCCTCAGAGTATCCAGCCACTGGCGATCAGCACCTGCAGAGGAAATGGAAATGAGCATCTTTTAAGCCACAGTAAAGCTGCATGCCTAATTCATAAGCCTGTCTCAAGAGAATTCAAGCCTGCTTGGGATGCTCCGTGCTTTCCCATTCATAGAAATCCTAGGCGAGGGATAAGGACATATCCTTCATTATTATAAATTCTTCCTTAAAAATAAGGGCATTTGTACTGAGTCTATGCTTGGCATCGTTCCAGGGGCTTTACTGACATGATCTCATTCACTCCTCTCAGTAGTCTCAGGTAAGTGCTAATAATCTTACTCTGTAAACCAGGAGACTGAAGCTTGGGGAGGTCTGGTCGCTTGCCCAAGGTCACTCAGCTAATAATTCCAGCATTTACAATGCATTTACAATCCCATCTTCTTCCCGCTCAGCCACATCCTCACTTCTAGAAATTGCTGTTTGCGTGTGTTTGGATGGTAGGGGCATGTTTAGTAAACGAAAGGCTTTTTGCTAACGGGCACTTTTAAATCCTCAAGAACCCTAAATGCAGATAAAAGAAATTGGATTCCAGGGGTTGAGACAGCTGGGGATTGTCTGGGAGAAAGACAGCTCGTGTCTCCAGAAGAGAGATTGTGAGGTTCAGGAATAAGATATGGGTTTTTTTTTTTTTTTCCATGAAAAATGAAGCCTCATGGCAGACAGGAAGAGAAGGTAAAAGAAAATGGTAAATAAACAAGAACCATTTAGGAAGCTCTGTTTCAGTGGATAAGCAAGTCACACCTTGGATCTTTACTGTCTTCCCCAGGGCCTGAGTCACATCTTTGAGTTCCCTCCTAGTCCTCCCTGAGCTGTCCTCGCACGCTTGCCAGGAGGTTCTAGAGAGGAACAGAGCATGCTCACTCCTGTCTCCAGCAAGAAGCCCCTGCCTCACTGCTCCGCACAGGGGACCACATCTCAGAGGTGAGTGACTTGTCCCAACACAGGTGACCTCTTGTGTCCAGACCCTCCTCACAGCTTCAACCAAGCCACAGTGCCTTCTTGCCTTCCTCTTGACTTCTCTAGAATTTTAGCTACTACTTTTTTTTTTTTTTTTTAAGATTTTATTTATTTATTCATGAGAGACACAGGTAGAGGGAGAAGCAGGCTCCCCGTGGGGACTCGATCCTGGATCCAGGGATCATGACTGAGCCAACGGCGATGCTCAACCGCTGAACCACCCAGGTGCCCCTGAAATTTTAGCTTCTACTGGAGCCCTGGCTTTGTTGGGTGGTCCGCCCCTCATGGGGGCCGAGGGCATAGGGGGTGAGGGGGTGGGGGGGAAGCTGCCCGCATTCTGGCCCTCGTGGCCAACTTTGGCCTGCGCAGATGCAGAGGTGTCGTGGTGAGGGATGGACAAATTGCTCAGTTTCTGGCCAGAGCAACCTGAGGGGTCGTCTGCGGGCCGGGGAGGGGGGGGCAAGTCTCTCTCACCCCTCCACACCAGAGCAGGGAAGGCACGGGCCCCTCCTGTCCTCTGCTCATTGCCATTTCTTTATAGGATGGCTATGACTGTGGAGGAGCGAGGCCCAGGTAAGGCGACATAGTGAGGACGGCAGAGTGGAGGCAAGGAAAGGTTTGCTCCTCTCCCTCCACGCGGGTGAGCCAGCTTCTCTCACTGCACTCGAGCCCAGCCGTCTTCGGGTCGTCTTCTCCAGGAGATAGCACATTTGATTACAGTTAAAACCCGTGGTTTCAGAACTTTCGAGTGCCTACACCGCTGTCCCTCCCCCCAGTTTCTGACTCTTCTGGTCTGGGGTTGGACTTGAGAATTTGCATTTCTAACAAGTTCCTATTGGTTCTGAGGCTGCCATTCCTGGGACTACACTTTGGTCCATTTGGGAGGAAGCCGGTGGAAGTTGGATTTCCTGTTACTTGCAGCTAAAACATATATCCTAACTGATCCGGGTGGTGTCCTTTGAGTTTTTACATCAAAAGGGAAAAAGAAATACGAGGAGGAAGGAAGAGGGGAGGCAAACCAGGTAAAACCGGGGTAAGCCAAAGGGAGGTCACTCCCTCCTTCTATCCTACAACCTCTCCTGTTCATAATAATCAGAGGGAAAGGTTTGTCTAAAGCCATCCACTGGGAGATTGAAGGCTATTGACCATTCCTAACTCTCTTAGAGAAATAATTTGCTTTCTCACCCAAAATTTAGATTTCAGAGAGGTGCAGAACACCTGTTAGACATCTGCCCATTGTCCTCTTTGGGGAATGTCTAGCCTGTCTCCACTCACATAGCTACAGTTCACTGCACACTGTGTCCTCACTGCCTGTGTCCCCCACTGGGTACTGCCACCTACCACCACCTCTTCCTGCTGGCAGTGTTAATTGATCCAGAGGAGAATGCTTGGAAAAAAACAGCACAAATAAGTCGTACTCCAGGGAGTCTGGAGTTGGGACTGATAAAGTATTTGGTGATTCTCAAAGTGGTGGGATTTGTGTGTTTTTTTTTTTAAGATTTTATTTATTTATTCATAGAGACACACACAGAGAGAGGCAGAGACACAGGCAGAGGGAGAAGCAGGCTCCATGCAGGGAGCCCAACGTGGGACTCGATCCCAGGTCTCCAGGATCACATCCAGGGCTGCAGGTGGCACTAAATGGCTGTGCCACTGGGGCTGCCCAAAGTGGTGGGATTTGAACCATGTCAACTTCAAGGCAGCTGGCACCTATTTTGTGTCATGTGGGTTGGGAAACAGAAAACTAGCTTCTAGTCAAAGAGAAATACACAGCAGAAGTCGAGAGAGAAGACCCCCACAGATTTCACAAGAGTGTTGTAGGGATCAAATGGGATCATGGCTATGAAAGCCCTACAGAAGTAAAATATGCCCTATAAATATTCATTTACTGGGAGGGGGAAATTAGTACAGTAAGAAGTTCTTTTAAAGGCATGATAGGAAGACGCATGCAAGACAAGATGGTTGAATTAGCAAACAGAAGAACTTAGAAATGCAGTGTTCTGAGAGGGCAGCTAGTGAGAATCAAGACCTGGGTTAGTCACGTATAGAAACAGCATGATGTAAGGGGTGTCTGAAGATGCATTTCGTGGCTGAGAAGGCTTGGTAACCCCAGTTCAGTCATGGTGGCCAAGAATACCTTCTCATGATGAATGTGAAAGAAAAGAACTTAATCAACTGTGTTGACAAAGGCAAGCAGGTCCAGCATGCTGTCAAAAATTTTGAGTTCTGAGGATTCTCAGCCCCCTGGTTGATGGACATAGAAAAAAGCCTAGTCTGCTCGGGAAGCCAGTCCTACAGTAGAGGACATATTAGCTAGGGTCGCATAACTCAGTGATACTAGCCATAGGGCTACTTTGTTTCCATGCTACCAAAGAACCTTCTGATATGGCTTTTCAGGTGTATTTTCTTATTGGGAAAAACAATGCACTGATCAGAAAACATGTACTTCTGGTTCCTTTGGCAGGTGTAATTCTCTGGGTAAAATTGCATGGGGGTTTATGCATCCAACTCTCACGTGCCTGTTAGCTCGTTGTAGTCCTGCAGAGCCTATCTCTGGGCTGTACGGACTTTCTGGACCTGCAGAGGTGAAGGTCAGGACCTCTTCCCTGAGTCTACCAAATAATGACCAATTTAACAGCAAGTCAGCTGGCTTTCCCCTATGTAACTTCTAATTTGTTTCAGTGTAGCATCTGTAATTACTGTCACCACTGTCCATCATACGCATTTCATGTTTTCTCTTTCTCTATCCTTCCTCATCTTTATTTCTCCCCTCTCCTCTTCCCCTCTCTTCCTCGGGAATCTCACTTCCCCCATCATTCTTACACTTTGATGTATCCATGGTGTTCAGGACTCAAGAAATTGCCCCAGTCATACCACTGGCTTCATAGGAATGTTTGCTGGATCAATTTTGGAAACTATATATGTGTATAAATGGACGAATATGTTCTTACTTACCCATATAACATAATCATTAATTTTCATCTTCTATCATAGTTATCCAAATACTGAAATTTATTGTACTATATTCCTACTTATAAGTCCATAAATACTGCCGTCCATACAGTCTGTTTATAAAACCAGTTTTCTAAAGATAAAAGAAGGAAGTCTTATTATATCAGAAATCTATGTCTATTTACAGACTGGCACTTATCCCTGGTATGAGAATTTAATATTTAAGTTTTTGGAGTCTGGCATATATCTAACTTACTTGAGTCAGACCTGCTTCTAGAGTTGCCCTCTGAGTTGGGAAGTAATGTCTGAATGGCAAGTTGGACAGCTTTCACTTCATCCTGAGGTTTCATTGTACTCCACTGAATAGAGTGGATGTGCTTCGTACTTTTTGGAGCTCTAACATCACTCTGTTAAAAAAAAGAAAGAAAGAAAGAAACTCACGACCAACAGCTCATGTTTATAAGATAGGAAGAAAATAAAATCAAATTATCACGCCACTTCAGTTTAACTCCTTAGAACACTATTATCATAATGCACTAGGTGAAATGTTTGTACAGTTTGCCTAAATACGGTAATTTGATTAAAAGGAAAGTTTTAACTAGTTTATTCCTTAGTGGATTATAGTAGTTCAAAATGTGGTTGTCTTCTCTCAGAATGTATTCTATTTGGCAAATCTCTACTTACCTTTCTGTTTACTGAGCAATGAAAAACAGTTGTTTCTTCTGCTTAAAGCACTTGAAAACAGACTGAATATATAAATACCTCACCACTATTTTGCCCACGACTGCCTCGGATCATCTTGGGAATTGGGGGACTGTGGGCAGCTTGGTGGACTAATTATCCCTATGGAGGGTGCACAGTAACAGATGCAAACGTGAGACAGGATAAGGAGTTAAGAATAAGGACTAGAAAAAGGAGAGGACACCTTCTTGTCCTGAAGCCCTTCATCCCCACGTGTTACAAATCAGATTCAAAAGCCTCTCAGGCTTCAATATAGTTATGAAAATATGTTTTAAAAATTCTGAAGTGACCATTCCAGACACAAGTGGCACATCATCACAGACCATGAGAAGGAGGAGGAGGAAGAAGAAAGCAAGGAGAAGAAAAGAATTTGGTGTGGTATGTCTCCACAACTGAGGCAGGCAGAGATGAAATCTGGCTGTTAGAACTGTCCAGTTACTAAAAATAAGGCTTATCCTGCAAAGTGGAGACTGGTCAACAGATTCCAGAATAGTCTAGATACCAAATTCCTTAGGACCAGTCAACTGTTCTTAGTTAGGTTTTATGTCCTACAGGCAACACTTTGACAGTTAATGCTGTTTTTCAGACACCTTCTCCCTGATAACCTGTGCTCCCTGGCTGGTGAGGATAAGTAACTGCTCTAATACTCATTGGCTTCCAGCATCAGGTCATCCTGGATAAGTGGGGTGGCCAGGGTCTGGATTTCTAATGCCAAATCAAAGCTAATCTGGCAGCTCAGAAGATCGTCACAATGTCACAGTGCATAGTAGTCCAATTTGAGGCTGAATTCCTTCATCTTTTTTTTTTTTTTTTAAGATTTTTATTTTATTTATTTATTTATTCATGAGAGACACAGAAGGAGAGAGAGAGAGGCAGAGACACAGGCAGAGGGAGAAGCAGGCTCCATGCAGGAAGCCTGATGTGGGACTCGATCCCAGGACTCCAGGATCATGCCCCAGGCCGAAGGCAGGTGCTAAACTGCTGAGCCACCCAGGGATCCCCGAATTCCTTCATCTTACTGCTGGGAAGGGAACGAGTAGGACAGCTGATGAAGAGTGGAAACTGGATTTATAGTCAGAGAATCTGGGTGTGACTACACTGACTGTCACTGACTACCCCAAACCTCAGGGCTTCCTTCCTTCTTCCTTCCAGCTGCCAAATGAAGCTGATGCTATCTGTCTTTCAGTATTTATACAAAGTTAATGAGATAAAACAGGTGTAGGTTTTTATTACAGTGCCTAGATCGTGGTGGATTCTTACTAAATGCTTCCTGAATGAATAATTGAATGAATGAATGAAATGCATGTCCTTTTGATGGCAGATGCACACTGATATCTCCATGTGTAACAAGACTGTGCTGTTATGTCTTCCCCTCCACCCTGTTTCTGCAGGATTTCTCTACCTTGTAGAGCATATGTCCCACCAGCCATGAAGATATTGCTGATGTAAAAAACATATTTATGTTTTTTTTAAAGATTTTATTTACTTATTCATGACAGACACGGGGGTGGGGGTGGGGAGAGAGAGGCAGAGACACAGGCAGAGGGAGAAGCAGGCTCCATGCAGGGAGCCCGACGTGGGACTCCATCCCAGGTCTCCAGGATCACGCCCTGGGCTGAAGGTGACGTGGGACTCCATCCCAGGTCTCCAGGATCACGCCCTGGGCTGAAGGTGGCACTAAACCACTGAGCCACCCGGGCTGCTCTAATTACGTTATTTTAAGCTGTCTACTGCTTCGTGTTGGCTTCATGTTGTGTTTTTAGTAAATCCAGATGCATTGCTGTGACCCTGTGAAGCTCTGTGATCTGGCCTGTCCATGGCCCAATAAATATCCTTGTCGTTGTCCTCTGTGCCTCAGGAGCTTGGGTTGCCTTTCCTCTGCTGTTTCTTGCTGCCTCCTCCTCAGAGGAGTCTTTCCCTAACCACCCAGTCTCATGTCCCAAGTCTCACTATTTTCACTTACCACTCTTTACTTATTTATTTCCTATTTATTATCAGTCTTCTCTCACTGGACTATAAACCTCAAAAGAGACGACCGATTTAGTCTATCCTAACTATACAACAGTAACTGTCAGTAGGTATTTGCTAAATATATGAATTTTAATTTTAATAGCATATTTTCTTAAAGTATCAGCTTTTCTACTTTTCTATATATAAAATATATAGAATCTGCTTGGGATAGCAGACCTCTCTGCCTACCAGGTGATAATAGAAGTTGTGCTCTATCCTTGTGAAGAATCACTGATGTATCCTCACCCCTACACTAAGCACCAAGAAGGCAAAGCTCTGTTTCGGTCTTGTTTGGTCTCCCCCAGTACCTAACATGTGGTATGGCATGTGGAAGATGTTCAGTATTAACTGATGAATGGATGAATGACTACTTCAGTCTTTATCCAGGTGAGAATATCCTGTTCTCTTTCCTTACCAACATTTTGTTAGAGTAATTATGTTAATCTTCCCATATTCATGTTGGTTAAATAGTTTCTCTTCTAATTTTAAGCCCTATGAGGGAGCAAATAAATTCCCACTGAGAAACTGATGGTAAAGCCACCAGCGCCCACCCCTCCCCAACACCAAGCTTACCTCATAGGTGACAGTGCATTCTACGGTCTGATTTTCCATTATTCCTACAGTCCACTTCTCCATTACGAATGGGGGCTGAAAAACAAAAAGTGAGGATGGTGTAGAGCCTGCCCTGCTATAGCATGTATCCTTGAGGCCAGCTGTGCCATATGCAATTGGCATATAGGGCATTATGTCAGATATCATGAGAATCAGGTTGTTGGTTCACATGTGATTACTCACAGCATGCTAATGTTTTGGAGGCTGGTTTTCACAAGGCATCTTTTTCTATTATTATAAACAGCTACTCTTAGTCCCACAATTTTCTCTTCTCTGATACACCACTCAATCCTATCATTAGGTCATTATTCATGCTAATGTTTTAAAGCATCAGTAGAAAGCTTTCTCATGTATAAGAGAAAGCCTTAACAAAATATAGACCCAGACATGCCTTCCTTGGGTGCAAGTGGCTGGGTTAGTGGCTTCTACAACTAACCTGTATGTGGGGCCATCAGGCTGTGTGTGCAGATGAAACTGTAGTGACATTTCCCCACTGTATTAAAACAAAGGATTAATGAAGAAGCCTATGCCTTTCAAGGGGAGAAGATGTCACTCCAAAACATATCACTTTGGCATGCGGATTGTATTTTCAGCTGATGGTCATCAAAACCCAACAGACTCAAGAAAAACTTTTACCTCTTCTGTAACTGCCTTAAAGAATTTAGATAGGGCACCTGGTCCCGAAAGAGAGCTATTATCAGAGATAACTTTTTATCTGAAAGACCTATCTGCATGGCAAGGCAAGCTTCTAATTACCAAACATCTGCTCTTCTTATCTTCCTGTGAATTGCCTTCCTCCCCTTTGAAGCCCCAGGCCCCTGGCTCATTCCTCACCTCAGGATGGCATAGAAGCCTCAACTGCCCTACTTGCCCTTGAGTCTCATATCTTTGGGGCTCCTGTCTGTATGAAATTAAATTCTTCTATTAATCTATCTTACGTCAATTTAATTATTAGACAGCAAAAGAACTTAGAAGGAAACTTTTTCACTCTGACACCTTGGATCCTATTTTAGTTTTGATGAAAATGGTCTTTATTATAAGTGAATCTCCACTCTCTTAACCACCCTCCACCCCTTCATTCTAGTTTTAAGGTTGCAAATGACTGACTGGCCTTGAGACGGGTACAAAGCACGTGTGATAGAGATTTAGCTGGGCTTTTTTTTTTTTCCTTTTTTTTTTTTTTTTTTAAATTAGGATTGTTATGATTCTGTCGATGTTAAAAAGTCTGCAGATTTTAAATGGTCTGCCCCAATCCTATTTTTCCTATGAGCCCAGTTAACGTTGGGGTGTGATTTTGCGGAAGATGTGGTTCTTAGGGAGTGCATATGTGGCATTATACCAGAAACACCTGTATTTGGCTTTACAACTCTACCCCCTCATTTTTGCTGTGAGCAGCTTCCCTTTGTTAGCAGGCAAAGACTAGGATCTTGCTTCTAAATGACAGAGGTTGGGGGGAAGGAGCAAGTATCCGTCCAGTCTTCAAGACTTCAAAACATAGTCCCAACAAATGAAAGGAAAGTTAAAACCAGAGCATAACCTTTACAGATAGATAATACCATTGAAATAACTCTCGGTTACTCAGAAGATTCCAACAATGAATATCAAATCAATTGACTTGATGAATACACTTGTAAATTAAAAGGACTTGGATGCTTAGCAATCTTGTGCCTGGGAAGGAACACATTTGCAAGTCTAATGCTGTGGCTTTGAAGACTCTTCACTTCCCCACTTGTGTTTATACCCAGGTTCTTCTTTGCTGCCACCCCATTTTCTTTACTTGAACCAAACACACAGTTCCCAGTGTACTCAAGAATGGCTTATGTGAAGTTGAGAGTGACTGTCCAGTGGATAACATGGCTAGTTACCTGAGTTGTTGACCTACTACTGAAGTCACCTACGTATTTTTTTCAGTATTATTGGACAGAACTGAAGGTTTTTTTTTCCTTTTTGAGGAGAAGCTAAGCATTTCTGAGTCTGTCTTTTGCATTTTAATAGGCATGCTTCTCCCACTGACCCTAAAGTAGTGAGGTGTTCTCTGGCCAGAGGTGTGAACTCAAGGAAGCCAGGAAGATGTCAATATGTGCCTCAGTATATAACCCCGCCTCAGTCCATCAAGAAAGTGAAGACAACCAAGAAAGCTTTCCTCCTTACAAGTTTTTCAAAGTTTAAAATGACCCCAAATTTGAGGTAAATATTTTCATTATTACCATTTTCTTTCCTTTAGTAAGTGATGGAGTAAGTGTAAAGAAATAAAGAAGAAAATTAAAAAAAATAAAAAAGGACACTTTTTGTAGTACTTTTTAGTTCACACAGCATACGTGGAATTTTAACAAAAAACTATTATGATCTCAATCTGCTAAATAAAATGTGCCTTTCAACAGCCAGCTTGAGGCCGAGCTGATGTGAACATCGACAAGCACAAAAGCACACTGCTGGGGGATTTTAATGTCTTTGTTTGATATCTGTGAATTCAAAAAAGCTTTTAAGCCGTAAATAGAACCCTACCTTTGTCATCTTTAAAATCTCTGCATCAGGTAGGTTAGTGTTGAATGTCACATCTTTGATGTAGGTTATTGCAATTTCATCCCCATCCATCTCCATATACATTTTCCACTTACAATCCTGGAATTAAAAGCAAAATTATAAAATTTCAAAAAGTAAAACAGTTTGTTTTAGTCTCAATGTTTTATAACACATGAAGTTTTCTGAATGAACTATTATTGAAGCATTTTTTCCCGTTTTCAAAAAAAGGACATGAAATTAGATCTCTTTATATATCTAAATAACCCCCAGTTAGTGCAGTCTTGAGACATAACTCATCAGTATAAATGTTCTATCATAGGAGTTGCAAACTCAAAATCCTAACGGAGCCAGGTGGATAATAAAAATGAGTAAAGCCAGGCAGTTTCATTATAGAGCGCTAAATTGTAATCTTTCAAAGTAGACCCATTTAATTTACATATTAAACATTGTCGGAATATTTTTTCATTCACACAAAGAAATGTGGACTTGCCACTTTGAAATATAAGGCCCTCTTGATCTAACTTTCACTTATTCAGTATTGATAATAATACGGGCTCAAGAAATAGCTCCCTTTCCTCTTAACAGGAAGGAAAACTGCAAATGTGAGATATGGTGACTGATAACTGGCCCATGTGTTGGGGAACTCCCCACATTGGGAGAGTTAGGATTCTGGGGATCTAAAGGGCATCCACCTTAAAGGGACAGCTGCTGCTCAGCCTCTGTTGATTGTCCCCATGTGGGAATATGAGCTCAGTCTTGCTAGGTCCTTGATATTTCATGAAAAGCTGGATATCTGGATTTTTATGGGAAACCTCTAGATTTTTTCAGTGATGTTAATTAATTTTTCAGTAAAACTACCATGTAGTGAAAAAGTATGCTATATCATTAGTCACCAGGGGAATGTAAATTAAAATGTCACCACAATGAGATACTACTATATGCCCACCAAATGGCTAAGATTGATAACATCAAATGTTGGCCAGGATTTGGAGCTACTGGATTGCTGGTGGAAGTGTAAATGGTACAATCACTTTGGGGAAAGTTTTGGCAATTTATTATAAACCTATATCTGTATTGTATACACATAACATCTATTTAATGGCCCCGAAATTCAACTCATAGGTTTTACTCAAGAGGGATGAAAAATGACTTGTACAGTGTTGTTCTGAGCAGCTTTATCATAATAGCCAACCCCTCCCCCCAAAACAAAACAAAACAAAACAAAACCCTAGAAACGGGCTGAGTGTTCATCTTTAGGAGGATGGAGGAACGGTGATACATTTGTAGAATGGAATGTTTCTCAGCAATGCAAAGGAACAAGTCACTGATGCATGCAACAACATGGATAAATCTCAGAAACATCATAGTGAGTGAAAGAAGTCTTATACAAAAAAAGAACATATTAAGGATTCCATTTATATGACATTCTAGAACAGAGAAGACCAATCTGTGGTTTGGAAAACCAACCTATGGAAAACATTGAGAAAAGTGGTTGCCTCTGCAGATGGGGATTGAGTGGAAAGGGGCATGGTGAGACTTTCTGGCAGTGCTAATACTCTTCATCAGGGTTTGGGTTACATAGGCATATGCACTTGTCAAAACTCAGCGAATGTATACTTAAGATGTGTGTATTTCTTACTGAACTGTAACATATTGAGGTATTTAGGAGGAAGTGTACTGATGTCTGCAGATTACTTTGAAATGCATCAAAAAGCAAGGACTGATATATGGCTAGAGTGATAGGTGGACGGGTAGGTGATAAGGCAAGTAAAATAAAATGTTAATGGCTGAATCTAGGATGTGGGTATAGGAAATATTGTAAATATTGTAAATATTTTTTAACTCGGCTGTATGAATAATTTAATATTAAAAATATTGAGGGACAAACATGGTGTGTGCAATTAAAAGGAGAAAGAAGCTATGTCTTTGGACCAAATTGGACTCTTGGACCATAAATTCACCTCCTCTTATTTGAAGAATGAAAGATTCTGAGAGGTTAACGATAATGTGCCGAGCACCTTACATGCTGAAACTAGAAAAGACTCTTAGTGGAGTAGACCTGGAATGTCTCCTGAGCAAGCTCAGACAAAATTCTTATGGAAAAGCACTAACAAAGAAGCTGTTGAAAATCTGTTGGCTTCAACAGAAAGCAGGGGAGCTCAGTGTTTTAGGAAAGCTTCTAGACAAACTGCAGAACCAAGCAGGGCCCAGGCCTGAGGGGAGTGACCCTCTGCCCAGCCACAGTCACAAGATGGAGAGCCAATTAGTGAAGGGAAAGGTCTATTCAATAATGTGAAAACTGGGCTCTTGGCTAACAGAAGTCAAATGAGTCGCTGAGAATGGACAAATCTCTCAGTATTTTTTTGTTTGGGAGCCACTGCTGCCTGGCAACGTGGGCCCGGAGATAACTGGACAGGATAATGACTGGAGTCATGATCGCTCTTCTCTTGAAATGGCAAGAGCCTCCTCAAGCAGTGGCTAGAATGAAAAGCCTTAGAGAAGAGGAATTTATTTCTATCTTTTGCCTCTCTGGTTTTTGGAATTAAGTTAGTCAAATCACAGGTGAAAGACCTCAGGTTGTGTGTAAATGCCTGGTTCCCTCTGCTCCACTGTTACCTCACAGCCCCAGAACTTTCCTTGACCTCACGCCTGAGATCAGACCCTCCTGTGCACACGCTCAGAGCAGATCTCCGTGGAGAAGGGGCTGGCTGGGGGGAACTCACATTTGTGGAGTGCTTAATCTGCTCCAGGCATGCTGCTGGGTTACTTACATTGTGCTGTTTTGTTTGATGTCCACAGTAAACCCTGCAAGTTAGGTTTATTTTCCCCGTTAGGTGAGAAACATGAGGGTCGGATAAATAAGGAACTTTCCTAGGCTTTCCTGGCCAGTAAGTGGTGGAGGTGGGATTATAATAGTGCAAGGCTGTCTAGCTCCAAAGTTGAAGGGGCCACCCTTAGGGAAGGGCTGATGTCCTCTCTGGATGGTTTTCAGAGCTCCACAACGAGGCCAGCTATCCACAACAGGCAAGTGGAGAGAAGGACCAGAGAAGATTTTGCTAATACAACCAAAAAAGCTAATGGCAACAGGTCTTTCCCTGTAGGAACTGCTTCCCTGTTCCCCAGAGTCCAACTTGGCAAAACAAGGATCCCTGTAATAGGGTTACAGAGCTTTTCCTTGTCAAATTTCTTATCTGAAAGAAAGGCTTTTACCTAAACCATAAAAGATAGTACAGAAGCAATAAAATGATACTCAAAGGCATTATACGACAAGGGGGGCCTTATCCACTTCATTAAATTAGGAAGCTGTGTGGGAAAGGAAAAGAATATGCAGCGTTCACCTAAATTATTAACTTAATCTGTCAGTGCCTTGCCATCATTGCTAGGTGTTTTTCAGGGCATCTATGATTTCCTGGTTGCCTAGTTAAGAAAAGTACCCCACAAATAAAGTCATGGAGTTCTTTAAATTCCGCTCAATTTCTTATTACCCTCAGGTATTCCTGGCATTTTTGCTACACATTGAGTCATTAAGTTGTCAATGAGCATTGCTCAAAACTACCAGGAATTAAACAAGGTATTGAGTTCCACAGGACCCAACTGAGACGGGAGGCCATGTAATGAGTTCTTGACCAATCGATCATTGAAAACCTTTTCATAACAGTAAGATGAATTAAATCATCAAGAACATCACTAAAAGCAACAAGTCCACGTATTTAGGGGCCTAATATAGAATCTTACATGCAAAATTGCTACCCTTTCCATTTCTTGGTAGCAGTTGGGACTGGGTCGTGGGAATATGGGCTCAATTTAAAAAAAATTCACTTTTGCCAGGGTGGCGTATTGATTTTGGCTTGATGTGAGTGACAGAAATGTGGGTATTGATTTCTGAATCGGAAACATTCAAGAGTCACTTTGGACGTCTTGTGAACAGCTCTCAGTCCCGAAAGGCAGAAGTCAAAAGCAGACAGCTCTGTATCTGAGAGCCCGTGGGGGCCCTCCATGGACTCCCTTTCCAAACTATTTCACCCCTGGCAGTCTGAAATGGCTCCATTACTTTCTCATTTGGTTTAAAGTGTTGATGACTATTAAGATAGAAATAATACGGAAAAGAGATATACAGAAAAGAGGTATGCATTAAGCCATTACTGGAGGAGTCAGGGGGATAGCATGGAGTGAGGTGAAAGAGGACAGTTGGAAGTCCAACTCCCTGAGTTTGAATCCCAGTTTTGTCCCTTCTCTTCTTCCCAACCTTAGCCAATGTACAACCTGTTTAAATCTCAATGTTTTTAACTCACAAGTGGGTTGTTGTGTGAGGATGAAATAATATAAATAAAGTACTCAGCACAGTGCCAGAGCCAAATGAGCAATTATAATTACTGTTACTAATATTAGTTACCAACACAGCTCCAGTGAGTATCAGACTAGCGGGCCCACCGTCTAGCAGCAATCTAAGGTTGGAAATGGGCCAGAAGTTGAGTGAGCTTTCGTAGGCAGGATGGTCCAGCGTGTTTAGAAAAGGGGTCTGGCCAGAGCAGAAAGGCTGGATCAGAGCATCTTTCTTGGGCAGGAGTTTAGGGATCCAGAGGGTACTGAGTAAGTCTGGTGCCAGGGAATTATCAGTGTTGCAAAAAGGAAGAAGGTGTGGCCAGTGGCAACATAACGACTGGTCTTAAGAGATAAATAGAAGGAAGAAACTTGTATGTTCTTACAGAGATGGATTATATCACACCAGTTCTGCTCTTTCTCATTTCAGCAGATCCTAATGGAGCCCCACCAGTGGGAACCACTGGATGTCTGGAGGACAGTGGCTATGAGATGTGATTGACAGCCCGAGTGCCCTGTCTTGCCAAGGAAACCGAAGCATAGAGAGATGAGGTAACTTGAGCAGGATGACACAGACAGCAAGACGTGGAGTTCAGAATTGATCCTAGGAGGTCTCTTGCTGCTGTAATGAGCAGGTTTCCAAACCCTCAGTCTTCTCTGAATCCTGAACTTTTCCTTGGTACGGGTTCACAAGAGTAAGAATTACAGTACAGAGGAGTCCCATCTTCTAGTGTCAACAGACAACAGTCCAGACTGTCGTGGTGAATTCCTTTGTAAGTCTCCATGGCAGGGACTGAAATACGGAATCTCTGATGAGTCCAACATAGCCTATTTTCCCTCCCTTATTGACAAAGGTCCTTGTTAAAAGTGCAGATGGTGCCATTCCACCGTCTGTATGCTTCTTTTCTTGGTTTATCTGGCCAGTATTTGGAGTCGCACACATTTCCCTCCAGTCCTGGCTCAGGCTGAGTGGCTAGGCATGACTTCTGCTTCCACTTCCATCTGGTTGCACAAGCCAATCATGGGGACAGGTCTGAGTACTGTGGATTTTTGTTTTCATAGCTAGATACCCACCCAAGAGGACATTCTCAGTATTCAAATTTGTATCTTGATGAACATTTCAAGGGAATGCTACTACTAAGCAGTAGGAAAAAGACACTAGCACAGGAGTGGTGCTGGGCCCTGGGATGTTCTTTGCTTTCAATAGCAACAAATGATTATCCACACCTTTCCACTCACTGGATCATCTGCCTCTCAATGCAGATCTACAAGACATGAATGGAATTTTGTTGGGAAGAGGGGAGTTTTTGCATTTGCAACTGATGAAAAGAATGACAGTTCTGTTGGGTGCCCAGGATATGTACTATTTATCTGGGCAGCTGCTGAAATACCTGGATAATTTTAGAAGCAAGTGTGTGGTTAATGGAGGAGGAGAAAGCATTCCATTTGCACCGCTTCTGCATTGCCAATTATGTTAAAAAATTTTCTGAATTAAGATTACTGGCCAAGTAAAACAGAAACTCTTAACACTGTGAAGATAAAATCCTAAACAACACTCAGTTAATGCTAGATTAAGTATCTCTTTGTGAGAAATCACTATTACATTCTTTGCAAGCTGTTTAAAATTCTTTGGAGTTCCAAGCTAGTACAAGTGATGCCAAACATAGACACCCCTTCTCCCTCCCACTAAAAAAAAAAAAAAAAAAAAAAAAAAGGGAGGGAGTACAAAGAAACGATCCATATAGAGGTAAATTTCACAAATAGTAAAAGGGATTGAAGATAGCATGAACTTAAATATTGTTTCAAGTTCTGGGCAGTTCAGAGACAACAATCAATCGATTGCTCACACTCTGTCTTGCTCTCACTCTCTCTTTTCCTACCAGTTTTATTGCAAATATAAAGAATCTAGGGCCAAGATTATTCAGGATGTTTCAGAGGGAAACATATCCCACATTAGGCTGTTAGGCTCCCACAGCTTACTTCTACCTGAACATTACAGGCAAAAAAATTTTTTGATGTGTTTTTTATTGAGGTGTATACTTTGCAAGCAATAAGATGCACAGATTTTTAAGTGCATGTTCAATGAATTTTGACAAATGTATGTACCAGTGTAACCACTCAAACAAACTAAATATCCCCACTACCCTAGAAAGTTTCCTCATGTCCCTTCCCAGCGGATCCTCCCCGCACAAGTGGAAGTGGCCACTCTTCCTGTTTCTATCACCATAGCTTATTTTTCCTGCTCTAGAACCTGACAAAACTGGGACTTTACAGTATGCATTTGCATTTGTTTGGCTTCTTCACTTGGCATGATGTTTTTGAGAATTGTCCGTGTTACTTAATCCTTCCATCCTGACCCTGTTGTCGATAGCCCTCTCTCTATTTGACAGACGAGTAGACCGAGACTCAGAAAAATGCAGAGATTTGCAGCGAGTTTAGTACATTTAGGTCCTGGGCATGCCTGGTCTAATGGTAAAGACATCTGAGTTTCAAAATCCTATCTCCATCTCCTCCCACCCCCTCCCATGGGTGGAGAGAAAAAGCGAAATCACCAGGGATTGCTCAAGATTCTAGCAAAGAGGCCCCTCCACCTCAGAAAGGCCTGTACAGAGGAAACATTTTCAAGTATGAAACAGAGGTCGGAATAAACTTTTTAAGATTCAAGAGGGGGGAAAAAGGGAAAACTGTCTCCTAGCAGGTGACTGTTGGAAAATATAAGAAGTAACATAAGATGAAATAAAAATGCGGTAGAAATGTTGCTCATGCTGGTATTAAAAGTAGTAAGATGTTGATGATTTAGGCTTCCGAAGGCTCCTTTACAGGCGTTGCTATTATGTAGCTCAGCTGCTGAAACCTGCTGTTTTAAAGGCAGGAGAGTGGAACATCCCGTGATAGCACCTGGGTTATTTATCATTATGGATAACCCCGCTACTCTCTATTTTATTATGCTGGCTTTAAAAAGAAGATAATGCAAGTACGGTTAATTTGCTTCTCTTCTTTATCTATACGGTGTCATGACCCATCACGGCTTTGTCCCACGAGATTTGTTTTTCAACCAAAAAGAAACCCACAAGAAGCTCTCCCTAAAAATTCCATTAATAACCTCTTTCAGCGCGTATAGGTTGCAGGGTCTGGAACTAAGAATGTTTTAATCTCTTCAGCAAAACAATGTCTCATAATGATGTACAGGACTATTGCTGTACTGATGAAGAATCATACATAATTCAGCACCTTTCACTTGGCACCACTGTGATGTCCTCATTAGCTGTGGCTCACAGTGTCTGTCAGATGGTGTCCATGCGAACGCAGGCATTATATTGTCTTTGAGATGTGCAGCTGCTTCCATGACACTGCCAGTATATAAAAACATGACGCCGGTTTGTTTTATTTAGTGCTCAACCTTCCAGTTTGTAAAAACAAGGCTGACACAGAGCCTGACATGAGGCAGTGAAAATAATTAGCTCTCATTTTCTCAGCCTTCTATTTCCTTCTCCCCGCTGTGTTCTCTTTCCACTAAACCACCACATGTCAGTCGGAATGGGAGGCAATTAGCGGGCTCATTTCAGTCCCCACAACTGTGCTGAAAAGAAAGTATTTATGATGGCACAATGAACAGCTGAAAGATTAAATAACATTTGCCTTTTGAAAAGAAAATGACTTCTAGCTAAATGGGCAATTTTTGATTATTCTCAAACAAGCTTAGAGTAGTTGGTTTTTAAAATACAAGAAAGGAAAATGAGTCATTTTTAGGTGAAAGAATCAAATAAAACTTGACACAGTAATGCAAATAACTGATGTTTTATTGCAAAATATGTAAATGCGTTATACCCTTAACAATGGCTTGTGTCTAAGGCCAGGGCAGATTGGTGCCAACTAGACACCAGTAGAGATAAGGTTGTTATATTGCCTTTTGGGGGGTTGCTGTTGGAGTTACGTAGGAAAAAGGGACTTTAGGGATGATGTTAAAATAAAATGAGAGAAATCGAGTGAGACATACTTTCATATGATGCATTACACACTTGACTACCTGAAATGGTTCAGATGTTAGCTGACATGTTTGGAAAGGGCTTTTTAGTTTTAGGGTTTAGGTTTTTTTTTTTTTTTTTAAACGCCATTTAAAATTGGAAGGTACTAGGTATTCATCTTGGTGGGGTGGGGGGAGTAAGTCTTGCTATTGATTTTTGAATAATTAAGAATCTATTCTCAAGACCGGTTTTCTTAACCAATATAGACGGTGTTCTAGCTTACCTAATTAGTGCTTCAGCTTTTTTAAATGCTGGTAAAAGGGCTGCAAATTGACTTTTACCCAGGACACTCAAAATATAAAGACAGTTCTTCTGACTATTAAATTTTCTTTCCTTCCCATGATTTCAGAGGTGATGCAAAAAATTATGACTTTTGGGGAAAAAAAAACCCCAAACACTGGCCTAGTTAGTAGGCATTGTTTACAAGATGAGCTGTTCTCAGTCCAAATCCTGATGTCCAGGATTGATATGGTTGTCCGACATCTTTGCTTTTCCGATGCGGTGCTTTTAATTTCATTTCAAATGATCAGTCCCAACTATAGTTGGTTATTTTCAAGACCTAATTTTTGGGTCAGAAAACACAATTCATTGTGACTTATCAAGGTCTTCTCTCTGCAGTGATCCTCAATGGCTTTGGAAAATCTGTTTCTAAAAGCAAAGATGTCCTCTATTATGATCAATTGCGCCTGTCATCATGGAGCCAACAACTATGACTGTTGGAACATTTTAAAAAGACAATCACAAATTTAAATTTTGTTTCTCTGTCTCCATAAGTATATTCTCAACTCTTTACAAACTCAAATCCTAATCTTTGATTCATACAATATGTCAGTGTATTTGTATGAGCCAATCAACAGCAACCCAAGGAAATCTGAGCCAACTATGGATTTACTAGGCAACTGGAGCTCTCTGAGCTAATGACACATATTTTATAACTGGAAACCAACAATAATGTGTTTGTCTTGTGGTCAGACCTATGCTTTATCATGTATACTTCCTTGCTGTTTACTATTTTAAAAGAAATTCAGGGTCTTGATTAAGAAGACCATGAGTGATCCAGTGGTGTGTTGGAGCTGCCCTCATGAGCTGGTTGCTCACACCTCTCCTCAGCTTTAAGATCAGTGACATCCGATTGGTAACTTGAAATTGCCTGTGGTGAAAATATCTGTGCTATGGAGGTCTGCAGACACTACGAGTTCAGGGCTGTTTTCTCCCATCATTAGACATTTTCTGGTGTGCCATTCCTACATGTGGCCATCAATCTATCAGGAAGTATGTGCTGAGCAGTTCTGCTCTTGCTCTGTAGGCCACTGCTTGACCTGTTTGAGAAAGTATAGCCCCATTGTGATTAGAAATGTGCAGCAAGTCATGCAGTCATATTCTGAGCTGCATTTGTTCCTTCACTGTCAGTAAGAAGTTGTATTTCTTATAAAACCTTGCCACTGCAAGCTCATATACTCAGGCACACCAACATGTATGTGTACATAGGTTTTTCCTCTGAAAAATAGTTGATCATGGGAAATAAACTTCCTTACACTGCATTTTTAATAAATGCAAGGTATATCAAAGTAAAGCTCCGTGTGTATTCCAAAATTTACAAAAAGTGTTGGCTTTTTACTTCCTTACAAAATCCTTTTCTTTATGCCGTGTTATTTTATTCATGTTTATCTATCCATTTATAAAAATTACACAAGAGTGGGAAAAAAGGCCCTATTTGACAGTTTTTGATATTTACAGTACTCTGAGAAAGGGCCTGGGGATTCAATTAAGTTTATTAAATGCAACATTTTATAAGTGATCCACTAATAAAGACCTAAAAGCACAATAGTAGGTGGGAAGTATTTGCACAAAAAAAAAAAGTGCTTCTAACCTCTAGATGAAACAACCTGAGAATGAACTACTTACTGACTGCATCGCTTCTGGTGAGGTGTAGGAGAAGGGGGCCAAGTGCTGCCTGTGACCTGTGTGGAAGGGGCCAAGGGGACAGGGTGGACGGAAAACTCCTGCTCTGATAGGGGCCGTCATTCTGCTTCCACACCTTCAAAGTGCTCCTCTTAGTTTGTCTTCCCCATTTCACTTGCTTCTTCAGAATTCCACTCAAAAGAAAATCAGAAGTGACCATCCTCTGGTAGGAAGTACCGCAGTCCAAAGCCTGTCTCTGTCTTGGGGTCTGTGTAGCCAGGGTGTGTTGGTTCCCAGGCTTCTCCCCTGACCGTCGTGGGTATCAACTCAGACCCACAGGTTTTCTGTGCCTCATTGGAGGGAGGAGGGAATAAGGACTTGGGGGTGGGGGAGAGTCTGTGACCGTCCCATACGCACATGGAAGGCACAGTGCCTCAGATAGTTTCTTCATAATCCCGCTTTTGAATTTTTATGACACAGTCTCAGAAGGTTTCTTGGTGAGGAAACTGCCAGGTGACTGGAGAGTTTATTCCTTGGCAATTGGAGAATCAGTATTCTCAACTGGCAAGTTTATATAAGATATAATAATAAAGTCTATGGAACTGAGTATGTCTGTGAAAAAGGGTGGTTGCCACCCTAGGGTGGCGGTGTATGGAGCTATCTGAGATTCTGGAAGCCTTTCTCCTTTTGTGCCAGGTTGAAGGCCTTAGATTACAAAACACAAGGCATTCCCCACACAAAATAAAAAGCGGTAATTTAGTATTAGGTGACCCCCCCCACACACACCAAATTATCTTTTTTTTTTTTTTAACCAATATGCCTATTTTGAGGGGATGATGATACTTTCCAGAAAGGAGAGTAAGACACAATGGTTGAGTCATTGGATTGGATCTGCCCCTAACTAGGTGGGGCCTCTGGGTAAGGAATTTTACCTCTCTCTTCCTCAGTTCCTCTTGGACATGAGAGAGGGACAACGCTCCCTGTGATGGTGATTGTAACAGTTACATGAGAAAAAGGTGAAGTATTTATCACAGTGTCTGGCAGAGGTATGAAGTAATAATAATTATCATAAGCATCTCGGGCCTGAGCACGGGAGAATTTTGAGCTGAGGAAGACCCAATTTCGAACAGTTCCATTGTCACAACTTCAGGGTTGCCTCTTCGTGTAGCATTATTTAAATTAGTAACTTACTTTTTAGAAGTACGTCAACTACGTGAGTAAAACCCATTCTCATTTATTGTTAATTTAAGTGGTCAGTGAAACCTCTGGCCCAATCGTATTTGCCCTGCCAGTTTGTCTCCCAAAGGAAAAAAAAAAAATTCTTCCATCTGTGCAAGAATTCTTAAGGTGTGTATGGGGCTTCAGCTGGCTGAGGTCCTGCCCCTCCGGAGGATGTGGCAGTAGAGAAGGACCACAGCAGGGCCACACGCAGCACCTGGCCACTCAAGCCAGCATGTAGGTCCTCAGACGTGAATGGCTTTCCTCAGTTGAGCAAAGCAACCTCCCTTTTGTGTCAGAATGCATCTGGTTGTAAAATGAGGCTAAAACATAGAATGGTATCTGAATTCTTAGAATAAAAGGCTGACGTGACAGGTCTTACAACAAAAGGCCTTTTCCTCTACGTGTATTGGTTTATTTGTGTATAAGATCATATTTTCTTTCTTTCCTCTTAGTAGGCCAGTTACTGAACCAACATACCAATTTTAAGTGGTCGTGGAGCTGGTGGGCCTTCTCAGATGCAATGGGGAAACGTAGCTGCTATTTTCATGATACAGTCCCTGTCGTCTGTTATTCCCAGTGGCTGTAATCAGAACCTGTCTTTCATTTTCTTTGTAAAAGAAGAGGTGGAATGGTCAAACAGATCTCCCTGCTATGCAAACCCAGGTTTGGAGAGAACTTGCAAAGCGCCGATGTTCTCTTTATAACGTGTTCTAGTCACGGAGAGGCTTCACCTTTTCTGTGAAGATGGGTTTATGAGAACTCAGTTAGTTGGGATTTTGAGGATGTCTTTTTTTCTTGGGTTTTACCTTTAAAGGTCAAGGTAACAAGATTTTCATGAGGGGCATTGGGATTGCAATTCAGAGCACGTTTTTTTGGAAAATGTTTCGTAATGCCGGGGTACAGGCTGGCATAATGGGGTAGTTTAGAACTGGACGGTAATTTATTCTAGGATTATTTTATGAAAATTTATGGACGGCTTAAATATCTTGGGTCAGCTATGAGATCTAGCACATGTTTAAGAAGAAGGTAATGATAAAGATGTAATTTCCAGTCCGAGCTCTGTCCTCCCCTTGCCCAAGGCTGCTCACACACTTCCTCTTGCTCTGTTTCCTGATGAGTGATGACAATACTCTACCTTATGCATCTCACAGAAATGCCAGGGGGATAAATGAGATGACATTTATGAAATAACCTGAACTCTTTAGAAAGAAGTATTCTCTAAGCATAAGCTTTAAATACTATATTCAGGAAGTTATCTGCAAATGACCATGAACCTCTTCAAGCATCGTTTCAAAACTCAACCCTTCCAAAAAAAGGTTTTCCCGGTTAACCTTATCCATTCCAGTCCCTTCTTCATACTGTTAGCACCATGGCATTATATCCACTTTGTACACTGCACTCTTGATCTGTTATATAGTAACATCATCTATCCAGCTGCCCACACTAGAAACCTCTGTCTTGGCTCCTCTGCCTCACCCACCCCATTTCCAGCTGGTGACCCAATCTGATCAGCTCCATCTCCGAGTCCTTGGAAATGTGGCACTTCCATGGCACTGCTATAGCCTCCCCTCCTTGTCCCCTTTACCCTACTTGTCTGCAGTGCCTGCTCCCAATCTTTCTCACTTTAGCCTGGTCCTTTCCAGTTCATCCTCCCCTGTGCATCTGAGAAATATTTATTTATTTATTTAAAGATTTTTAATTTATTTATTTATGAGAGACACACAGAGAGAGAGAGAGAGGCAGAGACACAGGCAGAGGGAGAAGCAGGCTCTATGCAGGGAGCCCGACATGGGACTCGGTCCCGGGTCTCCAGGATCACATCCTGGGCTGAAGGCGGCGCTAAACCACTGAGCCACCCGGGCTGCCTGGAGACCTTTTAAAAACAAATCTGACCCTATCTACTCCCTGCTTAAAACTCTTCAAACTCTTTAGCACCTAAGATAGCTCTTTTACTGATTGCCAGCCACTGCTCTGGCCTTAACTCTCACCACACTAGTCCACTCGCTTCATGCTAAGTTCCAGAGGCTGTGCTGTTTGAGGTGAGTTGTGAGATCCCATAAGAAGGGTTCCCTGTGTGTTCATTTGTGGCTCCATGCTTCTGAGGCTTTGTACATGCTGTTCCTTTTGTCTTCCATGTCTTCTCCCTTCGGAATAATTTCTAATGGTTTTAAAATTTTAGCTGAAGCATCACTTCTACCAAAAAGACCTTATGATCCTCTCTGACCCCTTTCTGCATCTGCTTTCAATGCACATCCACTGTGCTTCCATGGAATAATGTGCTGCTGAATGCATGGTTGAAATTTGAAATTATTCCCCTGTAGGCATGATCAAGGATCAGCAGACTGTCAACAATTGCAATGACTGTAGGTCTTGTGAAAACTTACGGCTCAAGAAATTTACACAATTGTGGCCCCAAACAGACCACTGTATTCGGTCTCAAATATCACTTATACTACCCAGATTTTTACAAAAAGATGTATTTTTTAGTTTTCCACGTTAACAAGTCATTTCTTTGTTAATGGAAAATTATTTTCTTGGTTGAGACTGCTTTTAATAAGTCCTTCTCAAGAAAATCCTTCCCTCTTCTTTTACTACCTACAAGTCATAAAATGGTTTAAACAAAGAGTACTAAGTGCCATGGAGTTGAGGATATCAAAGAAGCAAATTAAAATATATAACGTGTTTACCATCAGATGGACTTGGGAGTGCCCACAGCTACAGAATCTCAGGGTTAGAAGGGCGCCGGGTTGTTGGAGGGAGAGGATCTTACTCTCCTGCCTCGCTTTCTGTAGCTGCTTCTAACAACAGGAATGAGTAGACAGTGACCCGCTCTCAGAAAGAAAGGAAAGTGTTCGTATACAAGAAACGTGGAGTCAGAGTTTTCAGTCAACCAGCTTCTTTGGCAAAACAAGGCAGGTAAAGATACCACTCAGCAAAAGCACCAGTGCACCTGCAGGTGCACGCAGGATGCTCTGTCGGTGTCTAGAAAGCCTATCTTTTGAAGCCCTGGGTGAAACTCAACCCCTCATAACAATTTCCAGTCACTCCCAAACCCTGGTTCCATGAATGGCCTGGGGTAAGTGTGGTGTGATCCATGACAGGCCAGTGGGCCCGCTGAGCCTACACTAGCCCTACAAGAGCAACCGGCTGGGGGTTGTAAGGGGTTGTACTCACAAGATCTCTTGTCTGCCTCAGGGGAAGGGTACAAGTGGTACAGAAGGTTAGAGCTTGGTTCTGGGGTCAGAGAGGCCTGCGTTCAAATCCTTATTCTGCTACTTGCTGGCCTGGTAATCCTTGGGTAAGGCATTTACCCTACAGAGCTTCAGCTCCCTCATTTGTTACATAGGGGGGGAGTAGTATCTACACCTCAAAACTGTATGCCTGGAATGCAATAAGCGGTCACTTAACAGAAGTTATTGGGCGCCTGGGTGGCTCAGTCAGTTAGGCATCTGCCTTCCCCTCAGGTCATGACCCCAGGGTCCTGGGATCAAGCTCCATGTGCGGCTCCCTGCTCAGCGGGGAATTGGCTTCTCCCTCTACCCAACCCCCTGTTCATGCTCTCTCTTTCTCTCTCTCTGAAATAAATAATCTTTTAAAAAATTAATAGAAGTTATCATTATGACTGCCTATTTACGGTGGTCCAAAGTAGCATAAGCTTATTGTGATTCTAGTTCATATGCCACCTAGGTCAAATAATTTTGCCATACTCTAAAATTAACATAAAGTGAAAGCCTGATGGAATGAGTGTCAGTCAAATGCCCTGCTGTCCTGTTTATTTTATTTTTAAAGATTTTATTTATCTATTCATGAGAGACACACAGAGAGAGAGGCAGACACACAGGCAGAGGGAGAAGCAGGCTCCATGCAGGGAGCCTGACGTGGGACTTGATCCCAGGTCCCCAGGATCAGGTACTGAGCTGAAGGCAGCGCTAACCCCTGAGCCACCCGGGCTGGCCACCTGCTGTACTGTTTAGAGCTGATAATCAGGCTTTCTATATTGCCTACATGTCTACTCTGTCATTTTACTCTCAGCATTGTGAAACAGGAGCAGGAAGATGGGATGCTCGAAGCCCAGCAGCATGAACAGCATGCTGGTGCTCCCCCGCCCCCCGAGCTTTGCTGGGAGTTCCCTTGATGGTTTGGGCGGCCTCACACAGGACTCTTCAGGACTAAGATTCAAAGACTGGATTACATAGGGAGCCGGAAACCTTTCAACCAAATTCTATTTTATAAAGCCCATAAATTTACTCAGAATTGAGTTTTTGCTGGCTGGCCAGGGGCAGGAGGGAAGTGCATGAAATCCTAGAGTTCTGAGAGAGGGAAAAGAAAGGGTAAATGAGCTTGAAATTTCTCCAAAGGATTTAAAATGCGACTTACGTGTGGGCCGGTTCCTGGTTTCAAGTGAAAACCAAAAACAAGTTCAAGGTTCACTATTTTTTCCTCATTTTCTTTAGGTTCATCTACTGAGTCCTAGAACAGAAAAACCAAGCTCCATTTATCCTCAATGGTACGTTGTGTTTTTACTTTTACTTCTATAAGAGACATGATTTCTCAGCACTAGTGTTTCCATTCTTACCTACTGATTCACTTTTGGTTATTTTGGATTAAGCTCCAAATCACAACTACTCAAAGCAAGAGAAATGATATCGTAGGCCTTTGAGAACATCTCTGCGTGCTTGACCTCACGTGCTACTAACTGAATGTCACCATCTGACGTGTTCCACGGTGCATCTTGCATGGTGCAGTTTTACCCTAGAAATGCATTGAGCACCTGGAGATGCACTGAAACTGCACTCTGAGAGTTTCCTAAGACATATTTATGAGCTATTCCCCGAGAGCAGCTCTGTGCTTGCTAGAGCAGACGAGGAGGAAGGGCCAAGCAGAGGAACAAAACGAAACTTCAGGAGCTTAAGATGGAAAACTAAAGTTAGTGAACAAGAAGAGTTCTGTGCATTAATTGCAAATATCTACTCATAACAATATGCCATATACCTTTAGACTATATTCAAAATAATATGTCAAATATACTAACATATTATTCACACAGTATGCCTACCCCCCCACCCCCATGCTAGTGATAGATAATCCAGAACCCTAGCGTGGGAATCCCTTTAATGACTTATGTGCGGGACAAAGGTCTCCAGAGACAGGTGGGAGGCCACCGTACTAAGCTACAATGTTCGTACCTACACCCCCTAGCCACTAAGGTAACATGTGTTGTTCTTATCATATATATATTGTTAATATTTCAACTTGCAGGAATGAAGCATGTTCAATTTATGTACATCCGAAGCTTCACTCAAAGGGCCTTTTGTGAGACAGATAATGATTAAATGTCACTTCAAACAACAGTTCCCGACATTGGCAAATTTAGGTGTGGATGTGGCAGGTGCGTACATCAATAAAATAGCACATTCTCGGTAAGACAAAAAAAAAAAAAAAACACCTTACTTACCTTAATTAGTGGTGGGAAGTGAAACAAGTTTAGGTAATCATGGGTTAATTTCTCAATGGCTGACTGTAAAGAAAAAAAAAAGCCAACACATGATTTTATTAATGATCCGATAGTGCCATGAGAGATTAAAATTATTGTGCACATATAAAGGCATTCTTTATTTATGTAGCCCATAAAATATCTTGGGGATGTTACTATCCAGCATCTATGGAGAATGAAAACTGATTGTTCAAAATATTATAGGTAGTTTGTAATTATTTACTGGAACAGGAAGATATTTTAAAGATGTTAAATCTCAGACCACACAATAAATAGAGCCATTCTTCAAACCCTGGTTGAGTGTCCTAGTGACAAGTTAATGTTCTAGGGTACAGGGTGCAGTTGTCGGCCTCAGCAACTGGGGAAAAAAACAAGGAACATGAATATATCACGAGGGACTTTCCTCAAGGCTGGGACCTCGCTAAAGGGTTTCCCTGCATTGTAAGGGCTCTTCGGGTATGTGTCCAACACTCCCTCGCCCAGGGAAGCACAAAGAACCCAGAGAGGAAAGGAGAACGATTTAAATCATGATTTTTTTTTTTAATACTCATCAGGTATAATCCAGCTTTTCTGTGAACTGAACATCTCACGTAGAGAGTAAAAAAGTGCCAACGTGAGAAAAATTAGATGCATTTTTCAAAGTGAAATGAAAGCTGTTGACACTTGACAATGTAATGAACACTTAGGGATATTCAGCTCTATTCCTTCCACGCGGCCCCTCCACATGCAGGCTTCCGGGCGCAGGGAGGAGGATGCTGAGACAGGCTGAAAGGGACAGCCGGGTGGCAAAAAGGGTAGACAGAAGGACTGTTCACTTTCATGACCTCCCGAAATGGCCTGAGAGTCTCTTGAGAAATCACACGGAAATGACTGTGCTTTCCTGGTGAGAGAGCAGAGAATGGGGGGCACATTCTCACCATCGGTGTGTGTATGACACATCTGACAGGTACCAGGAGGGCTCCTTTAGTCTGGAGGTATTCTTTTTTTTTTTTTAAGATGTTATTTATTTATTCATGAGAGACAGAGAGAGAGAGAGAGAGAGAGAGGCAGAGACACAGGCAGAGGGAGAAGCAGGCTCCATGCAGGGAGCCCGACGTGGGACTCGATCCCTGGTCTCCTGGAGCAGGCCCTGGGCCCAAGGCAGGTGCCAAACCACGGAGCCACCCGGGCCGCCCAGTCTGGAAGTATGCACCTGGTGCCCCAGCCCCAGAGGCCCAGCACAAAGCGTCACTTATCCTCATAGCCCCGTGAGTGTGTACAGGATCTCGCAGAGCAGGCTTCCATCATCCCCTTCCCTCAATCTTTCTCTGTCCTATGAGCTTATTGGTCGGAAATACCTATGACCCACCTGAGCTTAATGGAATGGCGCATGTTAGCTGAGCCCCCCAGGAGTGGCCAGTAACATGGCCATGCCTTAGACAGTTAGGTGGACCATCCAGATCCCTGACTTTGGAGACTCCCCTCTTTGGGGATGTCTTCATGTGCATATGCATTCTCATCCATTAGTTTCAGGGGAGTCTTGGGTACCCCCCCCCCCAAAGGTACTGGCCTGCTCTTTCTTTTGGAGCTCAGGGCAGACACTGCTTCCTGAGCAGAGGCCCTTGCACTGACCCCATCCCAACTAGTAGCTTCCAATGAGGGCTTTTTCCCCTATGCATGTGTTTCTTGGCTTCTCTATGGCATTAGACTCTGTTTTTATAAAGCTTTTCGACCTTTGGCTTCTGTGACACCATTTTCTCCCCCTTTTCCTACTTCCTGGGTGGGCATTCCTCCTTTCGTCCTGCCCAGGCTCCCACGACCTCTCCTTGCCACATCCATCCTTGAAGGCACTCTGTCCATCAAATGGAGAAAGCTTCCCAGCTGGAAGACCGTTCGTGGTCAGGCATGTACACGGCTGCACTTTCCTTCTTTTTATTTATTTATTGAGGTGAAATTCGCTACCATGAAATTAGCCATTCTAAAGTGTGTTGAGGGACGCCTGGGTGGCTCAGCAGTTAAGCGTCTGCCTTTGGCCCAGGGCGTGATCCTGGAGTCCCGGGATCGAGTCCCACGTCGGGCTCCCTGCATGGAGCCTGCTTCTCCCTCTGCCTGTGTCTCTGCCTCTCTCTCTCTTTCTCTGGGTCTCTCATAAATGAATAAATAAAATCTTAAAAAAAAAATAAAGTGTGTTAAAAGAACACCATTTAATATCTTCACAGTGCTGGGCAACTACCACTTCGGTCTCGTTGGAAAACATTCGGGGACCCTGTGCCCAATAGTAGTCACTGTCCATTCCCTCCTCCATCCAGTCCCTGGCAACCACCCATCTGTTTTCTATCTCTGTGGATTTACCTATTTCCTGGATATTTCATGTAAATGCAGTCATACAACGTTTGACCTTTTGTGTCTGGCTTCTTTCACATCGCAAGATGGTTTGGAGGTTACTCTGTGTCGGGGCGTGCGTTCACTATGCTTTCCTTCTTGATCCTGCAAACAGGTCCCTGATCTGTGGAATCCTTCCTTTCTCTCTCCACATTTTCAGGACACTATGGCCACTATGGCTGGGCCTTATCACTTTGTATCATAACCTCCGAACTGGTCTTTCAAAACCCAGCCTCTCCTTTCTAATCCGTTTCACAACTTCCAGAAGCAAGGTTTTAAACATGTCAAGTCTCAAAACTTCCAACACCCTCCACAGCTGGCCAAACTCCAGACCCCTGGCCCGAAGCCCCGAGCTGCCCAGGGTCTGGCCTCGTCTCCCCTCCACTTTCTGAGGGCATGAGGCCTACGCCCCACTTCGGCTTCCTTCAGACAGAGCCACCTGTTGCTCCTTGCATTGAACCACCTTGTTCTGTTCCTCCACACTGTCTTCTGTTTCCTTCTCTCTTCGCTCCTTATTCTGTCTGGATTCATGCTCTTGCCTCTCCCGCTCCTGTCTACATTCCATATCCTGCACTTTTCCAAGATCCAGCTCCAGGGGGCACCCCACTCCATAAAGCTTTCCCTCTCGATCCCCCCCCCCCCCCCAGTCCCTCCCAAGCAGAGGCAGTGAATAGCCCCTTTCCTCCCAACTGCCAAGACTCTGATGAGAAGCTGTATGGACATGTTTTCTCTCTTCTCCGGGACGTACACGCCTCAAGGGCAGGGTTCTTCTCTGTATACGCACAGGCCCGGTCTTGCAGTTAGTGGGCATACACTGATTTTGTTGAACAATAAGAAGTGTGGACATTCCTTGCCCTAATGATACCAACCAGCACAGAGGCGGCACTTTGTCTCAGGCCAACTCGGGATATCTAAGTCACTACAGTTTTGTGATTAAAGCTTGCCACCACCACCCCTTTCTTCCCAACAGCTCCTTAAGGAATGTTGGGTCCTTATTGAAGGACAGCAGAGGGGAAGGGGACGTGGGAGCATCTTATTTGTCATCTGCCAAATAGGACAAGATTTATCATGCTGCTCTGCTGGAATCCTGAAACTTCTCTGCGCTGGAGAACATAATTTTTCCTATCACGGCCCCTCTCAGAACTTTTCAGGATGGATGTGCCCACACCCAGAGCTCAAGATTAAATTACTTGCCAGCCTTTGAGAAGTATGTTTATGCATGAGGTTTCCTACCTGTATGCTAAGAGAGAAAATATATGGTGAGGTTAAGGCTAATCATCCAGCAGGTGCTGATGAGGCTGTAAGGATATTCCTTGCATGGGCTCAAGAAACAGAGTAGATGGGTTCTCTTTGGACCTCAGAGGGGATTTCTTTAGAAAGTCCACATCAGTGGCTCTAACCGAAGATGTGAATTTGGCTAAGAAGCTGCTTTTCCAACATTTCCTTCTTTGATTTCTTTCTAACCCATGCCCACTCCTCCATCTACCCACACTGGGGTGGAGGAGGTTTGGGGGACAAACTGATTTTATCCTAAGATCTCTCTCTGCCTAATAACAATGTCCACACAGATGCCAGCAATTATTTGCCTTGAATAACTAAAGAACAAGACAAAACAAACAGATCTGGTTGCTAAACTACGGGAAAAAAAAAAAAGAAAGAAAACCAGCAACAAAAACAGGTTTAGCTTTGCAACTGTTCAAGACTTCAGTTTGAGGGGCACGTGTTAGGTTTTTCTGAGAAAACGAAGGATTAAACCCCCATGTGGTGGTGTCAGTTCCAGGTCAGAATTACAGACACCGCGAACTAAACTCATGTCCTCATGATGTGAGATGCTCTCATGGCTCTGCTTTTGCTCAGCCTGTGGACAGGTGCAGCATCCGCAGGGATTCCCGGTGGATACCTAGCCCCTCTGGCCTTAAACGAAGTCGGCTCCTTTCCTTCTGGGTGGATGGCAGTCCTGCGGGCACCACACAGCGTGTTTCCAGGTCCTCTGTGCACTAAGCTTTCTCCCACACCACAGCCTTGTTGCTGGCAGTGCCTTACCCACCACCCCCAGCATCTCTTCCCCTGTGCCCCCTTCACCTGACTCATGCCTGCTTGTCCTTCAGCTCTCCTTAACTTCTTTGCAGAAGACTTTTCTCACCCCAACCTCCCTTCTCCTTTGTGGCATTTCCTACAAGCTTTCATTTTACCCTCATTGCATGATTAACACCTGTCTTCTCCACTAGTTTGGAGACTTCCTGGGGGCATAGAGTGGTATTCAGGTGTAGCGAGGTGACTTCTGCTGTGCCGACTGTTAACCCTTTTGCTGTTGGACTATGAGGAGGGAGTCATGGTCCCATGGGGATGGCAGCTAAAGGTCTGCTGGTATGAAAGTGCTTCAGTACTGGAATTTGTGTGTGTGTCCTCAGGCTCTAACACCAGTTCTGCTATAGAGCAGGGGCTCAGGAGAGATTGCGGACCACACGTCCTCTCTCTGTGAGGTACCTTCAGGTGAATGATGTGCCCCTTGGAGACAATGCCCATGTCTTTAAAGTCTTCTTCCTCCAAAAGAAGCAGTCGCTTTCCCGTAATGTTGTTTTCCTTAAACAAGCTTGCATATATGCTCATCTCGGTTGAAGAGTCCCCTGAAGGAAGGGATGGGAAGGCAGAACAAAATTAGACGAAATCGTGTCCAGAGCAAAGTTGACTGCATGAATTAAGAAGGTAAGTGATTCCACTACTTGCCTTTTCTGACGAGCTGCTGAACCCAAAAATACTGTGAAAGAGAGGACATACATGGTTTTGAAGATTCACAGCTGCTCAGTGGCCAGACTTCACAGTAAAACACATTTTCAATAGATGAATATGTCTGTAATTTTGCACTTTAACTTTTTGACTCAACCACAAAGGTGAAATGAAAGACATTCTCTTTATTGTTTTAAAACTTCAAGCTTTTCAGTTGGAGATATCCCTCCCTGAGGAATTCTTGGGACACTTTAGGGAATGTTGGTTTTCCTCCTCATTTGTGAGATTTTTTCAAAGTCCTTCAAGAAGGCTCTTACTTATGATTTTTCTTTACGTGCTGGTTGTCCCCGGGGTTGCTGAGGCTCACTGATATACCCGGGAATCGTATGAGGAACAGGGACCACACAGCGGTGGACAGAGGAGAGGGTAGAGAATGTGCCCTGTGTTCTAGGCCTGGTCGGGAAGTAGCTATGTGGCCCGAGACACGTTAAAGCACGGAGTTTCCTGTATAGAGTGAAGTTGGACCCAGTGACCCTCGGTCCTTGAATTTCACTTGGCACGTGTTTACTGGTAGCCTCTCACACAGATAGAAGGGGGGGCCAGACTCAGTCCTAGGAATTCTCTGGGGAGCCCTTGACCCTGAGATTTACTTACATGGCTTAAAAAAACCACTCAATCTCAAAGACTAAAAATAACTGTTAGAGCTCAGGACTTTTTAAAACATTTCCTCACAAATAGGATGAGCCAACTTTGCAGCAGGGGATAAAGGGATTCTATCCAGGCCTGTAAACAAAGGAGATCCTAAGTTCTTTTTCCTTGTGAAGCAGGATGGTGAGAACCTTATAGTCAAGGAGGCCCAATGGATGGGAAGAAGTGGAGGCAAGAGGTACCAAGTTCTATAGGGTAGTTCTCATCCTATAGAAGCCAAAGAAGCTAGCTAACGTTGAAAGCAGTCTTCACCAGAAGACAGTAGGCGGAGAGGGATAATGCCCGTGTCCAGAAACCAAGTTGAGTTGGGTACACAGACCCTCCCAAGAGTTTCGAGTAGTGAGTTTGTATACTGGGCATCTGGTCTGTTCCCTGGAATGGGGGCTTGCTAAAGCTGGCATGACAGCTGGCTTTCATTCAATGAAACCTTGAGCATATAAGATGGACATGGAAAGGCATAAGCCCCCGAGGTCTCTGATCAGGAATTCTCTGGACCTTTCACTAAAGACAGAGAGATACAACAGGCTAAGAAGGATTGCTCCTTAGGGTCTCTACCCAAGTGTAAGGTATAGTAGAACTTCCTTTGGGCTTAAGGAATCTCTCCCCACCCCTCTGGCTCCAGCTGCAGAGAATGTCAGGGAGCCCACAGCCATTCCCTCTTGGGAAGGCCAGGGTAAGGATGAACCTGTCACTTCCAGACAGTCCTAAGGTAGGAAGGAAACCTTGTTCAGCAGATTCTCAGCTAGCACTGCCTTTACCAGATCTTTCTCCGCTGTGATTCAAGTCCATCCCTGGTATTTTAGGAAAATGTAAGATCAAATTTTTTTTTCATGTATGTACATTTGGTATCCTGGATCACTCCTTTAACGTTGTCATTGGTATTCATGATAGTATTCTGGAATACCTTTCAGAGCAAATAGGGAGGTGGAATCCTCTTGTAAGATTTGAAGAGATACTTGCTTTGCTCTTGAGGCCTTATTTAAAATCATTACTGCATTAAAAATAGAAAAACAAGGAATTTGTCAACTTCTCCTAGTTCGACTTTCCTAAGGCCCAGACCCCTCTGGCTGCGTTTTTAACTTGTGGACAAATGTCTGAACCACCTGCCCGGGGCCAAGTGAGGCGTTAGCAGAAGCGGGCTTACCACGTCGTCTTCAGTCCACGAGCCAATCTCAAAGGAGGGCAGCAGCTGCATGGGAAATATGAATGCGGTGAAACACAAAAGCATGATCGTCATTGCCTTTTTGGTTTATCCCTTGTCTTCCCATTTTAGCTCTCGGCTGCTGCTCTGGCTCGGTTCCTCCTACAGGTTACGTTGAATGGAAAGCACCTTTCCTGACCTTATGGGGAATTTCTCAGTGCTCCAAGCACTGTGCCCACAGAAGCACGGGGCACCCGCTTCTCTTTAACAATTCACTGCCCTCGGCGAGCTGTTGCAGCAGGCCTGTAGGTCCTGAGATCATCCTCTCTTGGTATGTGGCCCACCGAGAGGAGTCTTACCTCCCACAACAGGGCTTGGCAGTCAAGAAGTTTCTGACGTTTTGCCAGATACCAGAGCCTCCCTTGGAATTCTCCGTCAACAGGAGAATCATATGATTATGAATGAAAACCCCAAAGCAACCCTTTGGTAATCAGATGACTTACATGCTTCTCAGCGTTCAGCCAAATGACTCACTTGCATTCACCAAATATTAGGACCCACGGATGAAGAAGGACAAGTGAAACTGGACTCCGTCACAAGAAACTCAGGTTGTAGAGTTTCTTCTAATGGAAACTCAACTAACCTCCCTATCATGTGGAACAGGAAAGGTGACTTTGCAAAAGAACTTTGGCCTGCGTCACTTTCAAAGCCAAAGGGCTACTCGCTTCAATATATGCCCATGGCCATAGGCTAAATGATAAATGCCTACATAATCTGAAAAACATTGATGTGCCCTGTGTCTTGAATTAGTTTTCCATAGCCATTAGCTTTAACTAACTTATCTTGCTAGAATGGTTGGATTGCTCATAAGAGAATCATGGCCAAGTGTCTTTCAACCTTTGTTATAAGTAACATTTTTTTTGTGCATGAGTTGAAAAAAAGTTGAATTTGGTTGCTTTTACTATTACTCTAAAAATCAGAGGGTGGGAGGGTTAATCCTTCTAATCTGCAAGTATTTTGAACTCACATGCTCAAAACCCCAGTAGGAAAAGTACTGGGGTTGAAATAGATGTGGATTTTAGATGCAAGAGCTCAAGGCTACCTTCACGTTGGTTTACTCAGTGCCTGGCAGAGAATGCCTGGCTTATAACCCTGGGTTAACTTTTGTTGAAACGTGTTGTCGGATGAATACAACTGCAAGGTACATTTACTAAAATGCTCAATTCTCTGGTATAGAATTCAATATCTGTGAAGCAGTCCAGGGAAAGGGGCGGGATTCATAGACTAAGATGGGGAACAGAAGGCGTGGTGGCTGGAGTTGGGTACTGTAGGGCAAGGAACAGAGAGGTAATTCCAAATGAGGAAAAGCAAGTAGGCCAAACACTGGCAGTGGTGTGAGGGAGAGGAAGAGGGAGGGCATGTTCGCCTTACTGGATGCAGTGTGTGCATGTCCGAGAATAAAGGGAAATGCTTAACATCTTTGCTTAAAATGCTCAAATTCTCTGGCAATGGTTAACATCTCTAGGGAGCCAAGCAGATTAAAAAACTCCACAAGTTACAATATGTTTGAATGAGTAGAGTGTGAATACTATTGCTAAGTTGCAAAGGTATGAATCACTACTGTACTATATATACCCTGCATCCCCATGTGCCCTGGTTCCCTCAGGATCGCCCCTCTCCTCCTCTGAAATACTTGATACATGTAGGACTCGCCACATGCACTCACCTGCTTCAGTAATGCAGAAAGGAAAATGACTTGAAGAAAATCTAAAACTGAATTTGATCAAAGGAAACGCACGACAAGTTTTTGTCTTCACAGGGCAGCCGAACACAGCTGCAGAAGCATGCCATTCCCTTTTCCCATCACGCAAACAAATGTGAAATAAGGAACTTTTTTTTGAAGAGTTCAAAGAACGGCAGACTGAGTTACAGAAATATTTCCCTGCATCAAGGCTAAGCCTCTGTAGAGAGTGGGGGATGTATGGTGTTTTGATTTGTATACAATTCCCAAATGTTGTGCTAAACATAATGGATAAATAAGTATTTCTTGTATAAAAGTTGTAAACGAAACAACTAATCAAAACCAACATATTTGGTTTTAGGGTCAAAAGGAGGAGGGAAGAGTTCTGTAGCCCTCCGAGGGTGCTCATCAAGATGATGCCAAGGGAAAGGCACAGATTCACTCGGATAATCACTCCAGGAGGATTCTTGCATCAGGCTTGCAGAGATCAGTGAGAGGAAGGCTGGAGCCAGGCACCCCTTCAAGACGGTTTGAATTTGGCAAGACGGGGGTAAGAGGTAATGATCTCCAGCCACATCGTGGTTTACCATTTCCTTAGCACGTCAGTGTATCTGCTGTAGGGTGAGCTCTAAGCCTTTCGTTCTTTGGGGATTAAAAAAAATTCACCTCATGACTGGCCCATCACGTTACAACTTCATTATTTACACTCAACTGATTTCGGGGGGGAGAAAAGCTCACATTCGTGTGCACGCGTGTGGCAGTGTCCTTCCAAGGACGTCGGGAATCCGGTCTAACAAAGATCTGATATACACAGCAACACATAACAAAGGGATTTACTGTCAAAACGTTTATTGCAAAATGGAGTCTTAAAACAAAGAAAAGCAAAGAAAAGTTCACATCAAAATGAAATGTATGACACCAACTTGGATTTCTGAATACATCGTGGACTTTGTGCTGGAGTATCAGATTCCAACTATGAAATCAGTAACCGAGTAGTCTTACCACACACGAGTGAAATGTAATCTTCCATACAAACATTGTACAAGATATTTGGCATAGGATTTGCTCAGAACAACATTGTAATAGAATAGTTGAGAAAAAGGTTTCATTAAAAAAAAATAAAGTGATAATGCCATCATCTATTCAAAGCTCACACTCAAAGAATATAAATATTTTCTAGTATTTAGTACAAAATTTTTAAAGAGTGCAAAAGCAGTATGTGCAGTGTCTTGTAGCTGACGTTAAAAGATAAACTATTCTGCACATTATATAAAATAATGTAGGTGCTTAAAACTCTAGTTTTAAAGTCAGTAATCACATGCCAGAAAGCTCCTCACAGGCAATAGAATGCAAGTAGGTTGAAGCCTGAAGGAACACTGCTAGCCCTTCAGATTCCCTGCTACACACTCATTTTTCATCACAGAAATGCTACAGCTTGCAGGCTATGCCACAATCAAAAGAACAGAACAGATTCTTCTCTCTGGCAATGCTTAGAGTCGGAACAGGAAAAAAGTCTTACTCAAAAAGCAGCAAAAGGTGCCTGATTATAGAAAAATTATGCTCTATTATAAATGTGGTATGGTGAGACACTGCTAGTTTGTAAAAGGCCGCAACAAGTCTAGTGTTATCAAAAACCAAAAAAAGTATCAATGTTTATTTAACTCAGAATAGCTTTTAAGATGTCCTTTTATGAAACGCTCACTACTCCAGGGAAAACTCTGAAAAATAAAGTTATGTACATCATAATGCTATGAGAAGTCATTCGGGATCTCTCTCCCAAATCTTACCTCCCATTCCTTGATTTTAATAGGGATCAGTTGTGAATACCTCAGCTGTTGTTAAAGTCTAACAGATTTGCTGCATGTTAAAAAAAAAAAATCACTGGCTAAAAACTGGCCCTCAAGATTTTCAGAGCATCCAAAACAAGTGTGCTACGTGCCTCCAACCCTTTCCCCTTGGTTATTAATGTAAAATATTAAAATGTGATTTTTCTTAAACAAAGAGTCCTTTTAACCTGGCTGCCCTGCAGAACTGTGGCTCCCTCAGTGATGTTTTTCTCTTTTATTTATTTTGGAATTGGTGTAATAAGAGTGACCCCCTCCCCCAGGTAAACTTTGCTATTTTATAAAGTTTCTACCAGCATTCTTAAAGGGAAAGAAACCATTTTCACAAGTGGAGATTCAAGATAAATGTCACAAACCTATAAAATTCAGATTGTATTAGGTTGTGATTTTTGAAAATGCATCTTTTGACTTGAGAAAGTTTGTTTAAGGAGAAAAAAAAAATGAGATGTAGAACTCTAACCGCCAGGCTTAGCAAGTTTCCCAGTGAGGGGAGGGACCAGGCTGTGGGTTTTTTGGATGGAGTTCTTTACTGAGAGGGACTGCTTCAGGCATGTAGACTGTTACCATTTTTGGCGCTGGGCACTAAACACACCCCCAGTCACCCTGACAACCAAAACTGTGCCCCAGCACTCTCAAACACCATTAGGGCCCTGGATGAGAGTTTCTGGTAGTGTCATCGAATTCTATATGATGGACTTTATGAATACAGAAAAAAAGATAAAAAAGAGCAGTTGTATTTTCAGTTGTATGGCTCTAACAATTACTACCACAATTTAGAGTTTCAATGATCATTTTGAATCTTTAAACTTATTAGTGTTACTTTAGTTATTCTCTTTATAAACGTACATTTTTGTAAGTCAAGTAATTAGCAATAAACCCAACATCAGTATATTGCCATTTCAAAAACTGATCTGAAAAGTGAATTAGAAGCTGCACGATTCACATCAGCTTTAGAAATTCTGTGTATTAAACAGTTCTTTGAAAAAATAATAGAATAATGGAGTCTAAAGTCTTCTAAATAATCGTCACAGATAGAGTGAGACCACTTTAAAATTTTGTTTATACGATTCAGATTTTAGGGATGTTCAAAACCCTAGAAAGACACTGATTTGGAAGAGAGTAAAATGATACCGTGTGGTAACTATAATACAGATCCTGGTGGAGAACAGTTTCAAGCTTATCACTGAAGCTTTCAATTCTGCTGTATCCTAAATCCCTGACATTTTTTCTTGGTAGAGTTCTGAGCTACAACCATCTCTGGAATACTGGTGAGGAAAATGGTAGCAGTTGAGAGATCAGGGAAGTGTTGCCTAATTAACGGTAAACCTAGCTCTGAGCATAAAGTCCCATGACCTATCTCTTTTGGCCCTAATTGGCTACTTTAATTAATGTGCCAAACCTTTATTGCAATTACAGTAGATTTATATGTAAATGAAGAAAAAAAGGTCAGTTTCATCCTGTTTATATGTTCTAAATTTGACGATGATTCTTAAATGAGAGACAAGGGTTTACATCCTGACGTAAAGTGCACAGATCCCAAAATGAGCCCACAGAGATCCCCTTATCTGTGAGACCTTCTCTGCCCACACTATAAAATCTACAGCACTCCTCTACACGTGTCGGCCTCCTTCCCTACTCCCTTTTTCAGCGTGCACTTAGCAAACGTTTACATACCCTAGAACGCATTTGTTTAGACCTCTGCTCGCTAGCACGTGTGCTCCAGGAGCACAAGGGTTTCCCTGTGGCTGGTCCCTGGAACAGCACCCGGCACAGAGACAAGGGGGCTCCTGGAGCATCTGTGGAATGAATGACTTTATCTTTACCCAGAAAGATGTGCTTCCCCTTTGGCTCTGCCTTTCACAGTGTCCCCAGGACATGCTGCAGAAGCAAGGCCTGAAAACCCTCCCTCTGCTCTGCTCCAAGATGTTCTGCTTCAGGGGCTCAACTGGAGTCAGGGAGACTTCCCCGTCGGTGTTTGTGCCCGGGCTAGCACTAGACAGTGGTGTGCGCGTACCTACCTACATACGTTGGCATGGACAGCAGCTGTACCAGATTGGATATGTAGGGAACCCATCTTCTAGGGGGAAGGTTTACCTAGAAACGGGCGGCAGCAGGGCCTGCGGACACCCCAGATACAGTCTTCAGAGAGCAACAGATTAAATTTGTTTATATTCTAAGAATGTCCTCTGAATCTTTCCTAAAAGCTATTCACTTTAACTTCCGTCCCATACTACTCAACAAACATTATTGGAAATTGATAATTTAGTTTCTCAGGTTACTGTAACCACTTATTTTTTAGTGTCTTTTCACTGGCATAAATAACAGTAGCTAAAATTAACTGACCACTCACCATGGGCCTGGTATTGTGTTAAGTGCTTTACATGTATTATCTCATTTAATCCTTACAACACTCCTTTGAAGTGGGTACTCTTATTATCCCCATGTCAGAAATGAACAGACAGACACACAGAAGTTAAATAATTTTTAACAGATTGCACAGCAGTTTTGAATCATAATTTGACTCCAGATTCTTCTCTTTATCACTGTAGTATAGTATATAGATCGTTCTACATTTCACACCCAGAACATTTAATAGTTATTTTTTCTCCAAATAAAGCTGGCCCAGCGTACTTATCATTTTGTGATATTTTTTCAGCTGTTAATAGGGATCAGAAGCATGTCATGCTTCAAATTTCAAGAGGCTTTTTATGATTGAATATACTTGGAAATAGTATTAGATAATATCTATGATGATATCCTTTCTTAAATTTCCCATAAAAAGAGCCACCAGAAATATTTTAGTTTAATAGTCAAATGAATGGCACCTCTTTCCAATACAGGCTAAAAAAAAAGGTTTTATTCTTTTGCCTTTCTGTATGTGTGTGTGTGTGTGTGTGTATTTTTTTTTTGTAGTTTTTTTATATCAATGTTTTATAGTTTAAACCAGCTTTGACAAAGGTGATAACATTCTGAGAATATTTCTCTGGCTGACTAGGTTTTTAGAGCAGCACCTACATTTACTTCCATTTAACACCAGCATGGCTGAGTCAGGGTTAAAAGAAAAAAAAAAAAAACTCTAGAAGGCTGGATTTGATAAGAAAGACCCTTCATCCTGTACTTCTGTCTCAGTGAGTATAACTTATCTTTGCTATCCCTTTTATAATATTTAGTTCGCTCTTTAAAACATCGGTACATGTATTTTGAATCTAGGTTTATCATGCCCCTCTGGAAAACAAATACGTATACGCCTTACTGGAAGTGCGGAGCAGGTCTGAGTAGCACTTGTGCTGCCTGGAAGTATCCCTTTAAGACCACGTCCTTCTCCTTTTATAAACTAAGCCTTAGATGTGTGTTGTGCAGAGGCTTCCAGGGCTAGCACTGATATGAAAGCCTGCAACATCTGCTGCTGGTTTCAAATTAGAGTATTTCTTCTTCCAGTATACTACTGAGAACATCTCTCAGGTTTTACTGTGAGTAGTTGTGCTATTAAGTATTGAACGTCCTTGGCGGGCAGCCCCGGTGGCTCAGCAGTTTAGCACTGCCTTTGGCCCAGGTCATGATCTAGAGTCCCAGGATCGAGTCCTATGTCAGGCTCCCTGCATGGAGCCTGCTTCTCTCTCAGGCCTGGGTCTCTGCCTATCACACACACTCTCTCTCTCTCTGTCTCTCATGAATAAATAAAATCTTTTAAAAAGAAAGAAAAAGGAAGATCCTTGGCATTTAGGTATATCTGAAGAAGCATTTGTTACAGCCTTCTTTCATCTCCATTTTTTTATTGGTAGATTTTGTAGTCACTGTTATTTCTGAAAGTACAGTGCATAACCATAAGAAAAAAAAATGTAGTGTGTTACAAGAGAATCAGTGTCAAAGAAGAATTAGGAGGAAGAGTGCCTTTTCAAAATGTATTTTTCTTAAGCAATTAAATAAATCAAATACAAACTATAAAGTATTCATTAAAAAAAAAAAGCCAGAATGTAATTAGTTAAAACTACTATAATAGAATCACATATTTCTATAATCAGGCACCACATTTGCTGACTCATTAAATATACCTTTCTGGCTTAATCCCCCCACCCCCACCCCCACTTTTTTGTAAGCAGGAAAAAAAGAAGTAAAATCATCAAAGAAATGACTGTCATCGAAATGTGATTGGCCTAAAAATTCAGTGCTCAGTTTTCTAACTCCTTACTGGTTTTTGTACAGACTGAGATAGCAAGTTTCTTTCATTTTTCCAAACATTTTCAATTTTATCACTTTGCTTTCTGCTTTCATTCACTATTATTATCCATGTCATTATCCTCCTCATCACCGTCATCATCATCATCATCGTCACCTTCTGACAAGTCAAAATCACTGAACCCCAGGGCCATGTTGACCTTCTTGCCCCTTCTCTTAGATGTGGTTTTGGAAGAATTCTGCTTGGCTTGCATGTTTATCTGCATCCCAGAATGCAGCACAGCTCCTGCTTTGTTCATTGAGAAGATATCCCCAAAGCCCATCAGCATCATGGCCTGCAGACTTTGGTTCATGCCATGGCCCTCCCCGTTACTTGCTGCTGTGATCTGACATGACATCTCTGCACTGTTTGACTCCTCTGTCTTAGATTCAAAGTAAGACTCCTCAGACATTCTTGCAGCAAGAGGCAAGAGAAGCTATCAGGAGGGAAGAAAGGACAGAAGTAAAAAGAGAAATTAGGACCAATTTAAATAAAGGAAACAGATACCACAAAATTAGTGGGTGCTGCGCAGAAGGTAAATGATTAGTGAAATAAATGAATGTAGGGAATTATGTGAGAATTTATTTAATGGCAGGTTTGGCATCAGCATATTTGCCATAATTTATAAATGACAGAGTAAATCACAACCAAAAGTTTGCAAAGCACCATAGCGGGCCAAATTTCAAATGGGAAGGAAGTTGCAAGTTTTAAGCCCTCATTTCACTTAAAATAGTTTTGAGGGTTGCACTTAATTTTTCCCCATTTCTCTTTCACAGAAACGTTTAGCTAACTATTAAATTTAAAAAAGAAGTTAAATAGAGATTAAATCTCAAGTAAAAATTGAGACACCTTGTACCAAAGAATAAAGCTTAGAGGAAGTTTGAAACCAGTTCAGTAGTCAATATCCTTCTAAGGAAATCTAAGCCATTAATCTCCTTTTTACCTAGATTACTATTCAACTCTAAACTAAAAAGGAGTCTGGAATTCACTAGTTTCCATTTATTATTTATTACAGCCAGATATAATACTAATTATTCAACTTATAATTTACATGTAAACAAATTCTAGATCTGTCTCTAATACTTAAGTTATAAACAAGTATGTAACTACAGATGAAAATTGGGAGGGCAAATTAGTATTAATTGTTTAGACTGTTGCCTTTGCACTCTATTCTCTAAGTGTCCTTCTTTTAGCAGATTTTTTTTTTTTTTTAGGAATTCCCCCTCACAGTGGATACAGGTATCAATTTTCTACCTTATGTAATTATTTTGAACAGCTAAGCTATTCCCCTAAATGTCGGTCACATTCATTTCAGAGGTAGAACTGTCAGGATCTTAAAAAGTGTTACTGCCTCTTCATTTGAGGAATAATTAGCAAACTGAGGTTTATATTTTTGGTATTGATTAAATATTGATAAGTTTATGATAAACAATGTACAGGTAACATATGGGATGACCTTTACATCCTCGGTGAAAAGATATTTTTTAGGGCCAATTTCCTAATTTTTAAATTGAGGTTGGGGGACTTGTGTGTGCGTTTAAATTTTGGTTTTTTAAAGTAATCTCTACACCCTATGTGGGGCTTGAACTCATGACCCCAAGATAAAGAGTCGTGTGCTTCTCCAACTGAGCTGGCCAGGCGCCCCCTGGAGTCGAGTTTTTTAAAAAAAAAAATCTTACTCTATTAGGAATAGAGATTCCCAGAGCTGTTAGTTCAGAAAGAACCTCATATGCTTCAGCTAAAAATTAGTACCAGTTATATGGAAGAAAAAAATCGCTTAGATCCTTTATCACTGGAAACAGGATTTTACTTTCCTTGCAGTCAAACCTCCCAGCTTTTCAGATTTGTTTCCAATTGTTAGATTCTCTTAGCACTTTGTTGCTGATTTAGTATTTCATGGGTCCTTCCTCACAATTATGTTAAGTTCTCAACAGAAGCCTCTCAAATAAGTTTATATGTTGCAAAGAAATTGAATTCTTACATCAAGTTACAGCAATAAAAAATAACAAACATTATAACTTAGGTGTGGAGAATTCATCTTCCCAAATACCTTCAATAATGTTTTAGTTTCAGGAAAGAAAATAGTGTCCTTCCTTGAAATAAACCCAATAATACTATCTTTTATGAAGTTCCATAAATGTTAAACTTTTATAATGAAGATGAGGCTACATACATACGGAAAGCCTAAGCTTCCAGCTACTTCCTTTAAAAAAGGTTCATTTTATCTTTCGCTCAGAAACTTCATTTAAAGTCAACTAGAAACTGATGTGAGGATAAAAGAAAATACCTACTTATAAAATACCTGAGCACAAACTTTCTTTCCTTCAGAAACACCAGCTCTAAGCAGAAGAGACATTAAAAGCAAGTACTGTTAAGAAAGAAAACTTAGCCTTCATAGAGGAAAAAAAAAAAAGGGAAGAAAATCTCTGAGATCATGCTTCATGCTGTCCATTGTTAGATGGTAGCCCTCAGAGCAGTTCCTTTACAGAAAGTTTTCTGGAGTTAAAACGCAAGCATACAACCTACTGAGCACTCCTACTGTTTCATTATTTATTATACAAGTGTGTTACTAATAGCAATAATGTGCGCAAGGCAGCCCATGATTTCTTAGCAAAACGAATGCCAAAAAACCAAAGAAAGATTCTAAGGCATACTGTAATAAGTAGTTTAGAGTTTTTTTTCTTACAATGCTACATTTAGAAAGAGTCAAGCCATGCAGTGCTTTAGAGCTTAAGATTTCAGTGTACTTAAAAAAAAAAAAAAAAAAAAAAAAAACCACCTCCCTGCCTTCAGAAGACAGCCGTATTTCTGCCTCTTCTCAGCTCTGGGAGAAGCAGTTCTCCTTGTAGCCCCTCAGGGTAATGTTTTCTGAGTCTGCCTGTTGGTACCAATTCAGCCAGAACAGGAGACTTCCCTTGACTTCCGGCCTGAGAGCCAAGTTAAATTCACTGAACTTCTAAAATGTGGTACCTTTTATTTATTTATTTTTTGTAAAATGTGGTACCTTTTAATGTCCTACGGCGGTCTTATGTATAGCAGTTCAGTTCTGACTTTGGAAGTTCCTGCACAGCCAAAGTCATTTTGGAAAAAGCTAAATCTGATAATAAACATTTAACTTCACTCTGTTTTCCTTTTTTGGATATCAGGTTGCTTCTCCACATAAAGTAGAAAAGGAGGCAAAGTCTTCTATTCTTTAGACACTGGAAAATACTTTGCAACTGGGCACTGGCTGCTTAAGGAAGATAAAGGCTTATAAAAATAGGAAAGGTTTTTGAAGATCACAAAGACAAGGGCATTTAAGTTTTTTGTTTTTGTATAACTGCTATAGCAACTATTAAAAATGAATTTAAAATACATAACAAGTTTACTTGTAATCTTATCATTACTTGTCATTTTAGAGTGGACAAAAATTACCCATTAAAAACCCTGAAAAAGCCAATGATAAACTTATACTTAATTCCTGAAATGAAAAATCATTTCAAAAGAGGGAAGGCTCCTGAACTTCTGATTAGACTTTACTATATCATGGCAACATATAGACACAAGCTAAGTACATAAGTAGTGAAATCCTTAAAAAGAATTTTTATTTTCTCCCAAATAGAAGACTTGGAAGAAAACCAAGGTATTTCCTAGATGTAGTTAACTATCGGAGGCTGGTCCCAAGGGAAGTCTTTTTGCAATCTTTCGCTGTAATGATTCTAACACTAAATTGAACAAGGAATATTAATGCTTGTCATTTATATGTCACTAAGTTCGCTTTCTTTTAGAAGGAAAACTTGGTTAAGTTCTGCTACACGAAGACTCTTAGACAGCTAGCTGCCTCCGTGTTACGCTTATTCATCACGGATGGACTCCGTGGAGTTAATCGGCCTTTAGACGATGTTAGAGCCCCAGTGTTCTGGGGATCTAACAGATGGTGTGCAAATACACTGCATTTTATTTTTGTGATTCTAATACACAAACACTGACAGTAACCGTTCTTTCTTAGAGGAAGAGCCAGAAATAGGCTAAGCCTTTCTTTTAAATTTCTGGCATTTTGTTCATTGAAATGAGAGCTGCGTGCTCCCTGAGTGTGCACATGGGCCCTTCCCCACGGGGGCAGGAGGCAGGATGGGAGGAGGTGGGGCTGCACCTTCTAAGTGGGGGGCCGAGTCACCCTGTGGGGAGCACTCACCGGGGTGTTGGACTGCTCCGTCAGCTTTTGCTCCCACATCTTCAGACGTCTTTCCCGTTCTTTGAGCTCCTGCTCTTTACAGCTGAGGTCCCGTTCTAGTTTCTTCAGCCTCTCGAGAGTTGCTTCAATTTCGCACCTGCCCGGGGATCACTGGGTTAGGTCTCAGCTTTGCTCAGGAGTTAGCAAACACTTAGCAAACACATTGTGGCTCATCAGGATGCTTACGCCTTGTAAAAGGCCAAAATCCACGCTTTTATTTTTCATCAGTTTTACTGAGCTATGGTTGACATAGATCACTGTGTAAGTGTAAGGTGTACGGCACGCTAGACTTCCACATAGCGTGGCATGGTGACCCCTATAAATTCCATCAGCGCCCATCATCTCATGCAGAGCAAGCCAAAAAAGAAAAACAGGGGACCCCTGGGTGGCGCAGCGGTTTGGCGCCTGCCTTTGGCCCAGGGCGCGATCCTGGAGACCCGGGATCGAATCCCACATCAGGCTCCCGGTGCATGGAGCCTGCTTCTCCCTCTGCCTGTGTCTCTGCCTCTCTCTCTTTCTCTCTGTATGACTATCATAAATAAATTAAAAAAAAAAAAAACAAAAAAAGAAAAACAAAAAAAAACAATTTCTTGTGATGAGAACTCTCCAGATTGACTCTCTAAATAGCTTTCGCATATATAATACATTAAACTATAGTTCTCATGCCGTCTGTTACATTCCTTGGTCTTATGTATCTTGTAACTAGAATTTTATGTCTTTCAGCCACCTTCCTCCTATTTGTCCCACTGCCACCACCACCTCTGGTAACCATAAATCTGATCCTTTTTTTCTGTGAGGTTGGGAAAACTTGTGCTTCTAACCGAAACAGTCAATTATCAGAGAATAAGAATCTGTCGGAGCCTGCAAGATACAGGTTTAGGAAAAGCAGCTCAAAATATTTCCTTACTGCACCATTGAGGGCCCAGTGGGGTAGAGCCTGAGCTGTGGGGCTGTGTCCTGGTTCAGCTATTTAGTGAATGCTGATGTTCCAGTAGCCCTTTACAGTCTAAAAAGCAATGTTACATAAGATCTCATCTTATCCTCACGACAACCCCAAGAAACAGGTACTAATCCCATATATAGAGATGAGGAAAATTATACTCCCGTCAGGTGATCCACATCACATTGCCAGTAAATTCACATTGGGTTCTTCCCTCGCTGGGTGCCCCCACTCAGCTCATCAATCTGATCCCATTTCCTCAGCTGTAAGGGGTGATGATTATCTTACATCGGGGTTCCCCAACTTGCCTGATCCTAATAACTACCAGGCAGCTTGTTAACCGACAGATAATACAACACAGATTCCTCGGACCCTTCCTCAGAGCTCATGATTTAGTAGGGCTGGGTGGGGTCTAGGAATTTCCATTATTATTTAATAACAGACCCAGGTGACTTATAATCAGACAAGTGTGGGCCAGATGAACTCTAAGATACTTTCAGAGTCTAATAATTTTTTTTTTTAGAAGTTCCTTCCTTAGTCCCTTTGGCCAACTTGAAATCTGTCCAGTTCTAGGAACCTTCCTTTGTAGAAAGTGAACTGTGGACATGGTTCAACATAAGCTTGTTTTCTTCCTTCAGGGCTGCGACAGTGTGTAAGTCTCAGTTATGCTCTGAGAGCTCGAAGTCCCTTCCTTGGGCTTCTGAGAGGCCCGGAAACAGGGGACTGCTGGAGGTTGGCTCTGAGGGCTGCTTCCACGGCTGCTTCCAGGTGCCACGGGGACGGAGGGGGGGTACACACACTGCATGAGGCTGGCCGGGGCCCCAGACCCAAGTCACTGGGTATATGTAACCAGCATCTCCCTTTCTATCACGAGGGAAAATTAGAAAAAAAAAGAAAAAAAAGAAAAAAAAAAGGACAGCTTATTCCAATGCCCTTGTGGACGAGGACTAAATGAAAACCAAAGAGCTGCAGGCATTAACTGCAACATCCAAGACAGGGAACAGCTACTGAGGTGGGTCTGGGTTTGGGCCCCACACTTTCCCTCCCTGGTTGTCTGAAAGATGCCTCGGGGCCAGAGAAGTAGCAGCATCTGCTGTCAAGCCTCCAGCCCCTTTACAGGCACCATCTGAAAGTAAGAGAACCATATAAGTAGACTCACACTACAGACCCTAAAGAAAGGCACTAAATCAGCAATGTTTCAGAATTACGACTATCATAAAAAATCCAGATTTTATGCTTCTGGGTGTTTCTGACAAAGGTATATCCTGGCCATTCATAGAGAAGTTTGCATTTGTTTTCCAAGTGGAGGATTGAGTGGCGGGAAATCACCGTGGAGATGCTTAGAGGTTAAACTTTTGTAACAAAGGCAGGCAGGATGAGCATCCTGGCAACGGAGGGTGACAGGACAGTGACGGGAGGGGCTCCCGCCAGGCCACATTGCACCCCTGCCAGGGACACTGAGCCCGTGGCCGCTCTTATGTGGCCAGGGTACCTGGCCAGCACCTTCCAGTTCACTTGTAATTTATTTATTTATTTTTATTTTTATTTTTTCCACTTGTAATTTAAACCATGTTTCAGTTCTGGGAGCCGACTGTGATTTTGAGCCCTTCGGGAAAGCACATAAACAGTCAAGCAGGCTGAAAGCTGTGACACGGAAAACCAAACACTGAGTAAAACAGGCCTCCTGGACCCAGCTCCTCAGCCTCACCCCCAGGCGCCCCACACTGGCTGGACCGTGGGAGGTTCTGTGCCAGGAGGGATGCCTCGCAAGCCCCGGGGTGGCCCGATGACAGCCGCCACCCGCACTGTCCCCTCGCTGTCCCCCATGCTGCTGATGCGTTGTTTTGCATCACATGCATCTGTTGATGTACCTATATAACCTTCCCGTTGTGTAAATAAAAGTGTTTTAAAAACTGTTTTAGTTGATGAAAACTAGGGTTTGTCTCTTAACCCAAATCCAACTAAGGCTGACTTCTCCTAGTATCAACTTCCCATATGCCAGAAACAGGCAGTGAACTGGAATCATCTTTTCAAGGTCAGTTTGTAAAAATAGCCCTATTATATATAGGACGATAAACAGGTAACGTGTATATTAGTGTTATGTGTTAAATGATCTGTGCTAATATCCAAATTGCAGAGATTACATTTTTTTTACCTGTTTTTTTGTTTTGTTTTGTTTTTAACAAGGCAAGAGTATTCTGATCACTAAGGGGGAACACAACCAGCAAAGTATTCGGCCAAGAAGCACAGATCACAGCGCACCACACAGCTTGCTCAGGTGTGTAGACAGTCACGTGGCGGAATGAAAATTTCCGACATGACCAACAGGGTGACACACTTCCTATTCTGTAATGCTCACTGCTATTATTGCTAATAAGTCAATAAAAGGAGAAACAAGCTAAAGAGATGGGTAAAAATATGCCCTGACAGATTTCTTTCCTTTCATCTATTAAGTCAAAGGGAAAAGCATAGTTTCTGTGGTTTTTAAATTTTTTTTTAAATTTTATTTATTTATTTATGATAGTCACACACAGAGAGAGAGAGAGAGAGAGAGAGGCAGAGATACAGGCAGAGGGAGAAGCAGGCTCCATGCACCGGGAGCCTGACGTGGGATTCGATCCCGGGTCTCCAGGATCGCGCCCTGGGCCAAAGGCAGGCGCCAAACCGCTGCGCCACCCAGGGATCCCTCTGTGGTTTTTAATAACCTAGTTTTATAAAGAATTTTAAGAATAACCATTTAATTCTCTAAAACAGGGTGTTTCATCTGGTCTGTGTGTAAGGAAGCTCTACCAGAAAACAAGCATTTACCAGAAACACCACAGATTTCCTACACATGCTTTCCAACCCCACAGCCACATGGCTTCAGACCCCAGACAAGTCAGGGGAAAGAGAATGTGTTGTTCTTAGAAATAACTGAATGTGCTGTTCTTAGAAATAACCAGACAGTCTGACAAAACATTTAATTCTTTTTGGTGTGTGGCACAGAGTAGGATGGATGTTTTGCCTTGATCATAACCTAAAACAATCATGTTGTGTAATATTTCTCCTAATATTCTCAAAGGAATCAAGTGTACTCTGCATGCTAACAAGTGGAAGGCATGGCACTGCCCACAGGTCCAGGAACAGCGCTGCGTAGACTGTGGGACCAGACCACGTGGGTTCTAGTACTGGCTCTGTCTTACTCCGTGTGGTCTTGGACAGGTGACCCAAACCTGTCCAGGCCTCAGATTTTGTATCTGGGATATAAGACCGGATTGCCATGTGGATTAAAAGAGATGATGCAGACAGTACAAGCATCTGGTAAGAATATGACTGATAGCTGTGTTCATTGTTACTCTGATTAATATTATTATTTTTATCCCCTATGCTTTTAGCCAATCGCCAAGTTCAGTTAAAACAGCTCTACTTCTCAGACTGGTTTAGTGGTTCAGGTAAGATAGGTATTTTTCCACCGGCTCTCAGGATTAACTAGTTCCTGAAAGAGAGCCAAGAAGGAAGCCAGGAGGGCAACTGTTTGCTTTTTACTAAAATACATTAATGAATTACCAATGTTATTTCCCTCATCTTTTCATCATGAAGTACTTTAAAATGTATTTTTAAACTATCTAGGTTTGCAGGAAATAAAGCTATCCAGAGAGAAACCACTCTCTCATAATTTCATTACCTAATGGTAACACTGGCCTTTTGATACTTCTCTGTAGGTACACATACCCGACCCAGGGACCCTAGCCTCTATTTTTTAAATCATCCATCGGATCTGTGTTATCAAGAATGGCTCCATCTGTTCTGTATATGGAGACATCATCAGTTTTAAAAACCTAACAAGCACCAAAACCCAAAAAACCTTAATTGCACTTTATGCCATTTCTAGTGTACAGTTCTCAGTGATGCTGTGCTATTAAGCAGGTGTACATTCTTGGACAACTTTTCCATCTGTTTTCTTAGGAATAAAGCGGGAGTGGTGGAGGGGTCTGATCTGTATTGCCATAGTGTCCTCCCAAAAGGTGGTATTTTCACTAGCAACATATTAGAAAGTTTATAATGCTGGATATTTTCATAATGTAAACTTTTGCCAATCTGATAAATGAATTCTATTCCCTTACAGTTACTTGATTGGTAAATGAGGCTGTTTTTCGTGTGTTTATTGGCCATTTGATTTCTCCTTTTGTGAAATGCCTTTCATGTCCTTTAGAATGAGATTATAATTAAAATGTTATCTTAAGGACAGTAATTCTGTCTACTATTAGTGGCTTTCAGATTTTTCAAAGTGTGCTCTGGGGACCCATGAGAGCTTTTCAAAGGATTCCAGAGCTTTAAACTGGTTTTCAGAATAACATTAAGACTTGATTTGCCTTTTCTACTCTCATTCCCTCATAAGTGTGAGGGAAGTGTGAAGACTTTTTCAGAGCCTTCATGATATGTGCCAATGCCACAGGCTGAATGTAGAGGCAGGATTTATTTTCTTAAATGAATCAATAACTACATATTTAAATTTTTTCTCTGTTCTCATTTTGAATGTGGTAAATATTGACAGATGTAATTCATTTAAACAAAAACTCTTTGTAGTCCTCAAGAATTTTTTAGAGTCAAAGGGAGTCCTGAGACCAAAAACTTTTAGAACTGTTGAACTATTACATAGGGGGGAAAAAACTAGCAGTTTGGCATTTGTCCTGGAAGTTTATCATGGGTATTGCTTTGGGCTATACGGAGGTTTTACATTTCTATATAGAAAACTTACCAACTCCCCTATATTCTGACATTGTTGGCATACTTTTAATACTGTATCTCAAGAGTAACAATAGTAATGTTAAAATCCCACTAATCTTTTGGAGAACAGATCAAACAGCATCTCCTTAGGAAATCCTTTTATTACTTTGTCCGACTAGATGAGATTTCCTGGTTGTACACTCTCAGATGCCCAGTATTTCTCTGTCATAATACTTATCAAAATAGTAATAAATAGTTACTTGTATATTTATATTTAGTAGTTCAACATTAGGTACTCCATGTGCGTTGGGGCTGTTCTGCTTAATACCATAGCACAATACAAGAACACATTGCCCCAGCAGAGGTTCAGGAAATATCTGAATGAATGAATGAATGAATGAATGAATGAGTGAACGTAAGAAGCACACTTGTCATAGTCAACAAATTAGTTTACATATTTCTATTCTCTTGTGTAATATTGTAATGTCTTTTAATATTACTACCACCGTGGTGTCTCCTTCCCCTAGTTTTATCAAGCAACTGCAGTGTTCAAGGCACACTCTAGATGCTGAAGGTATAGTAATGAACAAAAGAAATTATCTGACCTTTTTACATTTCAGCCAGGGAAACACAGATCAAACAACAAGCTACAGAATTAATTAATTCCAATGGCAGTAGAGGCTATGAAGGAGATGCTCTCAGGGCACATAAAGTGGAACCTCATCTATCTAGGGTCAGAAACACGTCCTTAAAGACATGTTATTTCAGGTGCTGTCTGAATGATGACTAGGAGTCAAGCTGGATGAGGGTGTCAGGGATGGTATGCCGCTGAAAGGGGTGAATCTTATACAGAAGAAACTGCATTTGCAGGGACTCTGAACGAGGAAGAAATGTGCGTCCGTTGAGGAACCAGAAGCCAGACATTAAGAGGGAGAACTATGCTCTTAAGGTAAGGCCACCGAGGTCAGAGCCAAAGGGTCTCATGCGTCTCGTGAAGTGCTACAGCCTTTGTACTAGAGCAGTCCCTTACATGGATTCAAAAGAGGACTCATCTGATTAGATTTGCACCCAATCTCTTATGGTAGGAAACACATTATTACATGTTTTGTTAATTATTGAAGTCCAGAACAAAACCCCTCATACCTACAGACACTGTGACTTTTGTTTCCCTAAATAAAAATTCATTTAACTCACTGGCCCTGGAGAGAGATTTCAAAAGAATACAAATAAAGACGGTTATTGTAAAGCCCAATCAAAAAGAAAGGCGAGGAAATGTCTGGTTAACAGGAGTAAACAACTCCATCATTTTCAGAGTGCCTGCAGTAGGCACTGGGCATCAGCAGGTGGCGTAAGGCGTCGCATTACCGCCTTGGCTATCAGGAGCCCAGATAAGTTACTTAAATCTCTGCTGAGTCAGGGAGGAATAATGTCAGCTCCCAAACATGCTATTTATATTCTTGCAGCACGTGACCTGGCCCAACTGTCTCATCCCAGGCTTGCTTCTTCCCCTCACACAATACAATTCTCTCATTACTAAGTTTGTTTTACACTTGACAAAATTTAATAGGATTTATAACATCAAAAGTTTTCTTTTAAAAGTGTTTTTATAGTCTCCCTACCCCCTCCATCAACAGACAGAGTACTCTGCAAATCCCTAGGCAAACAGGATTTTTATTTCTCACTGGACAGACGCCAAGGCTTCCTAACACAGTGTGTATGGTACTGAGAAATGTCTGGTAACCGTCTTTTGTCTCCAAAGAGATGATTTCAATATTCTTACCAAATACTTAAGACATATGCTAAGGCAACAAGCTTAGAGGAATGCTTTTCTTTTTCTTTTCTTTTTTTTTTTTTTTTTTTTTGCTTATATGTGAAATGGAGACTTATTAGATCTCCAAAAAGAATTTAACATTAAAAAAAAGAACCCTCTTAAGTTATGCTTAGAAGTCAGGACTGTCCTCTAGTTTCCTGATTGTCTTCTTCAGTGATGCTGGTCACCGTCTTTTAAAGCCAGAGGCCATGACTCGGTACAAGGTACAAGGCTTACTACCTACCTCCACTCTGCCTTGTTGTGCAGGAATGAGTTACACTGGTCGGGAAGGTTAGTGTCATTTGACATGGACTCCAGAATTGAAATGATTTGCTTAAAAGATGGCCGTTTCTGAAGAAGAGAAAATAATCACTTGTTGGGATTTAACAAAGTAGGTCTTTAAGAGAAAATCCACAAGCACAGTAATAAGCTCAATGCACCACAACAAAATAACTATCATGCAACATCCTGAGTTTCTTTACAACTGTCAGACCACTCAGGGGGAAGTGGACCATATTCCTTATTTTCAATAAATTATAAGAATAGACATAGATGGGCAGCCCCAGTGGCACAGAGGTTTAGCACCACCTGCAGCCCAGGGCGTGATCCTGGAGACCCGGGATCAAGTCCTGCGTCAGGCTCCCTGCATGGAGCCTGCTTCTCCCTCTGCCTGTGTCTCTGCCTCTCTCTCTCTCTGAATAAATAAATAAAAATCTTAAAAAAAAAAAAGAATAGACGCAGATGTCATTTTTCTATTGTGTGGCCTAAGGTTAGAATAATTACAGGTTTTCTCCAGGTAAGGAAAATACTAATTCTCTTTTGGGTATGATTAAGGATTCCTAAGAGGGAAAAGGCAGGTGCTTTAAAAATCTAGGGGATACAGCAAGTTTAGTAGTAAAAGTTAATGATAGAATGTGGGTGGTAGGTACACCGGTGTGCACTGTAAAATTCAACTTTTCTGTATGTTTCAAATTCTTATATTAAAATGTTGGGGGAAACCCTAGTTAATCTGTTAGAATAAAATTTCCTCAACCACTTGCTCAGAGAAAAATCCCCCAATTTTCAAGCCATTATGACTCATTGTCCTCAGTGTTTATTCCACATCATAACTAGTTTTGGGGCTAGGAAACTAAGGTACTGTTTACTAGAAATTGAAAAAGCAGTGGTTAGGTGGATTTCTTTGGCTACCAGTAGCTGTACTTGTCTGTTTCTTTAGACTCTAGCCAAGACTGAAACAAAAGGTTAAAACAAAAATGGAAGAAAGATAATAAAAGGATGATGCACATTCTCTCTTCATCATGCCTCATAATTATACCATTTCTGAGCAAATTACAGTTGCAGCAATTAAAACATGCATTTTAATTTAGGAGCACAAAACAAGAAGGAACAATGTTGAGGTGGCTTGCTCTCAAGACTTGAGTGCTTCCTACATTAAGAGGGACAATTTTTCCATTTCTCAGGAATATAAAACTGGGATATTTATTCTGAGTTGTGCCTTTATTGTACACTTTAAAGGAAATGTGTGCCTGTGTGTGTGTGTTTTAAGAAGAGGGTATAAGTAGCTAAATGTCACCAATCTACATTAAGCCTTCTAATCAGCAAAGAAGAAAATGCCTGAAGTACGAAATTTGAAAAATATTTTGTCTTCTTTTAACTTTATTCCTATTTTAATTCCTCCTACTCTGTGTCAAGGTGTAAAAGGAAAAACGTTTTAATTGTTTGCACAGGAATTAATTATATAATAAATATAGGATTTCCATTTTGCATGGAAAAGCAGCAGGAGAGGCTATTGAATTTTTAAAGAATAGTTTTCCCTACATTTAATCATTCTTGAAATAAAGTAAAACTCTTGAAATTAGGTGACAAGTATTCCCAGGAAAACCTTAGTTTTATACATAGAATACACTCTCAGATGTAAATGATCAAAGCAAACATTTAAAAAACAACAATGGAGCATTTTGTGGTGATGGTATTTTTTTTAAAGATTTTATTTATTTATTCATGAGAGACACAGAGAAGAGAGGCAGAGAGATAGGCAGAGGGAGAAGCAGGCTCCCCATGGGGTGCTGGATGTGGGACTCGATCCCAGGACCCCGGGATCATGACCTGAGCCAAAGGCGGATGCTCAACCACTGAGCCACCCGGGTGTCCCAGGTGATGGTATTTTATGAATACTCTGGTTGCAGAATCCAACATTGTCTGGTGTGGGCTTAGGTTCCTTTTAGTATTATGTGTTTTGCTCACATTAAAAAAAAAAAATTAACTAGGACCATTTATTAAGCATCTACATATATTATTTGCCATCTTCAATTTATAGATAAGGAAAATCCATCTCAGAAAACTATGGATTTCCCAGTATCACACAGGAAGCAAATTTCCGAATCAGGGGCAAGGCTCTTAAAGCCTTCAATCTGTTTTATCACATGAGGGTAAGATGTTACTTCCTATCAAACTCAGGGCTTTATTTATTTATTTTTTTCCTATTTAGAAATGCCATTTTAGAACTGGAAATAATCCCCACTTTTACTTCCTTCTTCTCTTTGATAAAATATTTTGAGCACCTGATGTAAGCTATTGGCATGATTTGACATTTACCCAACACCAGCTTTCTCTTGTATTCCCTTCCTCCTCCTCATTGCAAAAGAACATTTTTCCTCAGGTGAGCTGAGTATTTTAATCTGTCTTTAAAGCAGAAGGGCTGGAAAAGAGAAATAAATTTTTAGCCCATTATAGCTCTCTGTATGCACAGGAGTAGCATCCACTTGTGGCTGAACTGCTACATACTTAGAGCTGGAGAACTAAAATGTGCCTTGGTCTGGCTATTTTAGTCCACACATGGGTCTCTACTTACTAAGTGTATGTGAGGTGCTAAAGGCAGCTCTGTTCCTCAGAGACTGCGGTCCATTTAGGAGGAAGAGATACTTAAAAAATACAACTGCACAAGGTAAGGTAGTGGCCTGGACTGTTGTTTAGGAAAATGAGGGACTAAGTATGGGCTGGCGTAAACGGAATAGCCAGCGAAGGCGTGACAACAAAGTGATCAGGAGAGGAAAGAAGAGAAGAGGGCATGCCTAGGGAAGGAAAGTGTGTAAGGCACGTCTGGAGAACAGCCACCAGAGAGCGTGAAGTGTGGGCTGCAGTTTGGGGTGTATAATTAAATACTGAGGGGATGTATTAATTGTATCAGAATAAAATGCCTTGGATTTAGGAAATAAAAATCAATCTTAGACTTTCTTTATACCTCCCCAGGGTAGAGAACACAAGATTCCACTCATCCTGAAGAAGGGTAAGCTTACTACTTTATGTTAAAGACATGCCAACTTCATAGCATCAGCACCAGGCCTAATGTCCTTCCTGTGTTAGGTGTTTACACTGTTATTTAATTAATGCACCATAAATATATATCCTTAGTATTTTAATTAATGAAATACAGAGTTTCTGATTAAGAAATTCAAAATCTGCTTTGCGTACTGAAATATAATTGCAATTATAGAGATCTAGTTGCGTTAATCTAATTCAGTACAAATAATTTCAGGTGAAATTTTTATTTAAAGAGCAGAAAAATACTGCCAAAATGACTACAGATGGCACAGTGGACATAGAACTGGTAGAAAGAATGAGGAAAAGGTAGTACAACAGCATTTTTAAAACATAAATACTTCAGAGGAAGCCTGCAAATAGCTGCGTATATTTTCTGCTGGATTAGCTGCAAAGTGCAGGCATTTCTCTTAATGCATAAAACCCCCATATTCTGCAAATCACACACTAAAATAAAAGGACCTAAAGAGAAGCAGGACAGACCATGCCACACCTATGCAGCTTTGTCATGGAATGCTAATAAAAACAGTAATTCTAAACAAAAATACTAACAATTAAAAAATGTTAAATTCTTTAATAAAAAAATAATGTTAAGTAAATAGAAGACTCTCCTTTTACAAAAGGGTAAAAGTAGTTTATGAACAAGAGTGAAAGCAAAGATGAAGGCTGCTCTCAGGGCAAAGGCGCAAGGTACAAGTCCAGGAGGCCCCCACAACACGCCTCTGAGACAAGGCACTGGGGCGGAGAGGCCTCACAGATCCGTGGCTCTTGCTGCTCTTCTTTGCTGCACTACTGTACAAACTACTGTACTTGGTGTTCAGCTGTTCTCACTTAGTGGTGCGGAACCACGGGCTAGGTAACATGTGTGATCCTGCATGGTGAGGACTCAGAACTCACCGGTGGCTTATGCATCCTTTCTGGAGGCCAGATTGGAACTGGATTTAAATTAAGGGAGAAATTCCATTCTTAAGCCTTTGTTTTTAGATCTCTATTTTAAAAACCAGTTTGCAATATATCTATTTCCATGAAAACACGAACAAGTTTGAACTATAAAATTACAGTTCCCTTCTTGAGTCTGTCTCCTTTCAGCGTTTCATCTGTGGACGAACCTTTTTTACTTTCTAACTTATTATCATGAAAAATTTCAAATATACACTAATGTAGAGAGAACATGTAATGATCCTCCATATACCTATCACCGCTTCAAAAATTATCATGGCCAATCTTGTTTAATCTATACCACCATCTATTTCCTTTCATTTTATTTTGAAGCAAATCCAAGAGTCGCTTATCATTTTATCTATAAATATTTCCGTATGTATGTGAGTCTTTTTAAATGATCTTTGCAGGGAAAGGAAATGGGCCGTCATGCTCAAATGTGATAACCACATGAAAGTCTAAATTTTGGAATGTCTCCAATCTATTGTGATAGCTTAAAAACATGAATCTGGACAAGGAGTATATATCAAGTTTCTCTAGAAGTGCTACTTTTGCCTGGAGTTGGGTTCAGACTGCTTGAGTTTATTCTCCAGTCTCACCATGAACTAGCTGTGGCCTTGAGCATTACTTAACTTCTGTGTGCCTTGACTCTTCACCTGTAAAATCAGTGTAATAATACAACCTATGTCATGGAGATCTTCTGAGGAATAAATAAGCTAATGTTATGTTATGAGCTAACATAAAGTGCTTGGGACAGTTCCTGGCATATAATAAGCACTGTGAGTGGGCCATTTTGTGCAGTAGTTCTTATTAAAGATTAAAAACAAAGGAATGTAATTCTTTCTATTGAATCAAGAATGCCAGAGTGCTGTAAGAACAGCCAGTAATGAATTTCTAAGGATCAGGATAAGCAGCTATCGACAGAAAGCCTTAAGAGTCCATCTGGGACTCAGGGGAACAGCAATCTGGCTTTGCTTTGTAACGATTCTTATTACTCCAAGTTTTAAAAATTCAAAGCCAAACAAACAAGTGAAATTTCAGAATTCTGAACAACCAAAGAAAAAAAATATATTTTTACTTATATACCTTGGCATCAGCTTCCCAACACTGACGTAACAGCTCAGCAAAACTTCTGGGGCAGCTGCTTGGAATGGTTAATCTCTACCACAGAGAAAGGAAAAACAGAAGGATTTACTCATTAAGGTAAGTAGATATTCACTGCAAGTTCATAAAAGAGTTACTTTAAGAGCACAAACATGTCATTAAATTTAAAGCTTCCATCAATTGATATATGGCAGGTGAGAATTTATGTTTAGATTCATCATATCTAATCTCTAAAGACACTTTTAATACTGTTCTTCCAAAAAAGCATCCCAGTGGATGGAGAAGTCGGGTTCAGCACAACAAATGCAACGAAACATAGACTCAAGTCTAAGAGAAACTACATTAAAAATTTTTTTTGAAAAAAAAAAAAAAAACTATAGTAGGAGAAGGGCCGGTGGAACAGAAATAGGAACTCTAAACCCACAAATCTATCACTGTTCTTGCATATGCGGCTATGAAATACGCAAGCAGGCGAGGCAAGTAGGCAACCAGTTCAGCTTTGGCAGTAGGTGTACACCTCTGAAAACATCTTCAGGACAGACCATCACAGAGATCATTTGAGAGAAGTGGGCCTTTTCTCAATGGCCAGTAAGATATTCTGAATGGATGACTCATGGCGAAGCGCAAGGGCTGGATACAACAAAGATTATACTGTGAGCATCAGTCCCATTCCAGCATTTTACAGAAGTGGTTCTCTAGAACTTGTCATGCCACTGGAGGCTCTTTAGAGATCTATGGAGGCATTTTTGTTTGTTTTAAAGGCTGGAGAGTTGCACCTGGAGCAAGTGAAGAATGCTAGACACCCTTCACTATGTTGTAAATCCCTGAGTACTCCCTTGCACTCCACCAAACTTAATGCCCCATGTGCAATCAAACAACGAGGTGTATCATTTTCTGGCTCTAGACTCTCTGATTTATAATAATGTATATTTTGAGCACACTTAAAATGCAATGAACTGAGAATGCAACTGCCAAATAAAATAAATCAAGGGCAGATTGATCTTTGTATTATTCATAACCTTACCAAGATTTTTGGAAAATGTCGCCTACAACAGCATTGCTCATGCTGCTGCTTCAATCTTTGACACAGTTCAGCTCTAGCCTGCATTTGTAGCTGTCGAATCCTATTTATCCATGGGGACAAGGGCCTAAAACTTCCATTCCCCCCCTCTACTGTGGTCACGCCTGCGCATTTATACGCCGTAATACAGATTTCATCCATATCTTCCTTATATTACAGTTAGAGCATTATGTTGCCTTTAAAATACAGTGTGTGCGGGTCTGTGGTCCTACATCTGAATTTCATTTCAGGGGAGGAGAGGGAGCACGAACAGAGCCGTTATGGCAAGAGGCCTGCATGTGACAGAGCTGAAAATCACTGCGCTGTACCAAGATTTATTCTGCAGTTTTGTTTAGCAAACAAGTTTGGCAAATAAAAAACTTAAACTGAACTTAATTGGATTTGGGATAGGCTACATATAAAACCAGAAAAAAGAGTTCTGCCCTGGCAAGAAAACAGATGATCTATGTTTAGAATTACAGATAACCTTAAAATCAAAATAAACCAAAATAAATAAAACCTGAAAGTTTTAAACAGAACAACCCTCACCAAGTTGAAGGCTATGCTGATTACATAAAATAGAGGAGATTGGGTAAGCTGTACTCGTTTTACTGTAATGTGAACTGGAAGCCTTTTGATGAAGATCAAAAGGAAAATCAGGTGTTTACTTTTTAAAAATATTTATGTAAGATGGTTGGTTGGGAGTGGTAACTAAGAAAAACAAAGTGATTGCAATTATTCAGCTGAATGCACTCCATGGCAAAGTAATTTCTCATAAAAGATAACATTTTCGATATAACTTTTTCACATTTTTCTGAGAACTGAAATGTGACCTAGATGAATATGGGTGTTAATCTTTTTTCTTATTGAAAAACTTAGCTTACTGCATCTGAGACATTATGAAAGATGACATAATGATCTTAAATTATCTGATATACTCAAATATCAGTTAAATCTAGACTCAGACACTAAGTAAGGATTTATTTCAGTACATTAAAAAGTACCTTAAAAGAGAATCCAAAGTATTTAAGTCCTGATTACAGAACTGTGGGCATTTCTAATGCATGAAAACATCTTAAAATAACCAGATTTTAGCAACAGATCAGCCACACTACTTAAAACTTAAATATTTTAAAAGTTTCAAATTTAAAATGAAAATGTTTCCCAACTATTAAATTAGGCATGACATTTTTTTAAAGATCATATTCTTTTTCTGCACCTGCCATCTTCTACATAAGACGCAAGAAATTATCTTTTGTCGATTATTTCTTTTTCCAAAGCATAGTCAACAATGGATTAAGTTTTTTGAAGATTTCTATGAAGAAAAATTTTGGATGCCTGGGTGGCTCAGTTGTTAGGTGACCGACTATTGATTTCAGCTCAGGTCATGATCTCAGGGTCGTGAGATACAGCCCCACGTCAGGCTCCATACTGCTTAGGATTCTCTCCCCGCCTCTGGCCCTCCCCCTACTTGCACACCTGTGTACATGTGCATTCTCTCTTAAAAAATTTTTTTTTCTTTTGCTACATAGAGAACAAAACATTTTATATGAGAATCTAAATACTTGTAAAGATAGAAATTTTGTTGCTAGAATATTTTGAATGACCACTGAATTTTATAGAAATTACAAAATTTATTAGCAATACTCTCCTAATTTCATGACTTCTGTAAGGGCTGGTCTTTGTTTTAACTGTGCTTTATGTATCTAGATTTAAAAGAATATTAAAAAAAAATATTGTCTGAAGGTCTTACTTCATTATTAGGCATTTAGAAGCAAACACTTTCAGATATTTTTAGAAAGTACTGATCTCCCTCAGACCCAAAAAACAGTCCTAAATGGTGAAAGCGAATAAGGTCTAGAGTCTAGTTAAGAGTAATGTATCAATGTCAACTTTCTGATTTTGGTATTGGCCTATACCTGTATCTCATCAATGGGGGAAGCTGGATGAAGGATACACAGAATCTCTTCTAATATTTTTGAAGCTTCCTATGCGTCTATAAGTATTTCAAAACAACAAGTTAAAAAGAAAAGGTAACTCTAATATTTGGCTTTAAGTCCATTCTAGGGTGACTGGCTTACATTTAAAATGTCTCCCTAAGTTAAACACATCATTCTTTATTTAAATGAGGCCTGTTAAAAAAAAAAAAAATACAGGTTGCTCTTTTCAACTCAAGAACCCAAATTATTCCAAAGTAAAAATAAATGAAATAATTAGAAGTTGAAAGGACTTTGTAAATTATTTTAAGTCAAAGTCTCAATTTTATCATGAAATGAAATAAATCCTTGGCAATGTTTTCAAGTTTTTAAATTCCAGTTAACATACAGTATAATATTAGTTTCAGGTGTAGAATTTAGTGATTCACCACTTAAGTGCAACACCCAGTGCTCATCACAAGTGCCCTCCTTAATACCCATCACCCATTTAACCCATCCCCCGCCCACCTCCCCTCCAGCAACCCCCTCAAGTTTGTTCTGTATAGTTGAGACGTGGCAATTATTTTAATGTTATGTCAACAGAACTTGTTTTGGGAATAACTGTCTACGTTCATAAGATGAAATGAAGACTCCTTTCTGAATGATGACAGTGAAAAGTACACTTAAACTTCATTTCCATATTTTTGACAGATATGCAGAGTGAGAGTAGATAAGTAAGTAGCCTCGTAATACCCAATTTTCCTTAAGTTTAGTAAAAGCTGAGAAAACTTGTTTCACCTTGTGTGGGGGGGGGTGTCTCTGAACTTGCTATTGTGTACAGAATGGGAGGTATCTGAGTGGTCTCCATCAGTTATTAGCTGATCATCAGGTCACCCCATGGATGAAACATGGATGTTTCACCCCATGAATTCATTCATGGATGAATTCTACCCTAGGGAATCCCTGAGGGAAAGGGGGGTGACTGACACCCTCCTCCTGTATATGTTGAGGTTCTAAAGGTTATTTATGGGTGATTCGTAGCCCTCAAGCCAGCTATCCAAAGACAGCTTCTAAATTTATTTTTTTTATCAGCTTTAATCATCTTTGATGGATATTCCAATGTTTTGAAAGTGCTTTAGATGCACACCTCTTCTGCCATCCTTTAAATGAAATATTGTAAAATACTGTTTCCTATTACACGTATCTGGAGGGTCCAGTTAGCTTTTAAAAAACTTTCTTCTAGTTCACCTTGGAACAACGTAGAGGGGAAAAAGTTACATTGAATGTTCCGCTCCAAAGTCAACATGAGGTCAATAATTTTCTTCACTCTCATTTGTAAACCCAGGACCAAACATCTAATCATCTCACTTGCAAAAGAAACAGAACAGAAGCAAGTGAGTTCTCGTATCATGAACCTATCAGTTATCCTGTGTATGAGGGTCTGATTTAATAGCACACCAGGAATAACCAGGACATTTAATTAAAACAGAACAGCTCCTGTGAAACACTGAGCAGGACACATTCTTGAATATAACTCCTTTTCCTTTTTCTTAAATTGGCAGCTCTCTCCCATCAAGTTCAGCTATCATGAACATTTCATCTGTTCTCAAGAGCTCAGGAGGACAAATTAATAAGGTAGCTGGGTTATATGATCTAAACTATGGAAACTTGGTTTCTCCTCGTCAATAGCAGCTGTTTGGTTAATCTAGTCTGTTCCTGCACTCTCATGGGGAGCAGATCAATCTAATTCTTTTATAGCCTTAAAAAGGGTATATCTCCATGTATTCACCTTTTTGCAAATTATTTCATCCCGAGGTTGCACTCTTACCTTTTGAGGAGGGCACAGATAAGATCTGGAAATGAAGCTTTGTGAACTAAGGTTGTTTTGCATTGCAAAGACAACCGCATGCTTCCATTACTGGATCTAAGTTCTCATAGTACCTTGATACTGGATGCTTCAGCCTTATGCTGAGGATTTCCATGCCTGTGCATTTCAGTCACAATTTTAAACCTTTCAAAATGTAGTTGCTCTCTTTGATATGAATGTACCACGTTCTCTGATGTAGGCTCATAGGTCCAACTAACTGAAAGCCTCAATTTGTGGGAAGAAGAAAAGCGAGGCTGGGGACACAGCACAAACGGTGTTTACGCCACTGAAGTTCTTTTGAAATGGAAAGGCTCTGCATGAAGAAGGGAACAGTTATGCCACTGCCTCGCCAATTCCAGTGAGGAGCTCATCTTCAATGTAGTGTTCAACGTAGGTGGCAAAACTGTAATTTTTCCCTTTTTTGAAACTATTTTTTCTTCTTTTATTTTTGAAATTCTCATCTAAGCGACAGTTTCTTGTACTATAGTGACTCCTGCTGGGAGAGGTAAGTTGAAGTAGCTGAAGGTCTCTTACAGATATATCAACTCCCGGCCAGTAAAAAAGATGTCCTAAACGCAGGAGATGGAGTTAAACTGTTCCCCTACCTTGGACGCAATGGCTTCTTTCATCACTAAGAACAAACCCCTAGGTTTTACAATTGAGACTGAGAAACTAGTACAGTACTTGTACAATTTTTGATCTACAGCATCACGACGTGAAGCTGCAACAATTAGATGTAAAGGGTCCATTCATGAGGAATAACATCACTTTGACCCTTTGTGTTAGCTCCTACTGCTAATCTTTCCATAAGCGTGAACTTACTTTCAATTTGAAGAAGATGAAAAAGTCTTTTGCAAAACCCCAATACTGTTTTCTGATCTATGTACCTGAATGGAGAATCGTAGTCTTACCTCGTTTTTTTCCACTACAAGCCAAGCTACTTGTAATCCTTCCAAACCTTTAAAGGGGACCTCCCTTGTTAGCATCTCCCAGAGAACCTGGAACAAAAAGAAAATGGAATTTTTATTCTTGTACTTTATATTTTTGGTATATTACTGAAACTTTATCTAACATTTAACTGTATCCAATTACCAGACGAAACCAACCCCACCTGTAGAAACTTGGACAAAACATATATATTCATGCACAGGACTTCTTCCAAATATTAAATCACACACACACATTTTATATATGTATACAACACACACACGCACGCATACATACATTTTTTTTGCTCATTTTTACAAAGTTTAGAAATCAGGACATTTAGAGCCAGACTTATGAAACCAATGGGCCTACATAATTTATCTTGTAAGTTACTAGAATTCTCACAGATTCCTACAAATTAGGTTTTATATTTTCTTAGTCAAACTCTTTCTACCTTGAATCACCAATAAATTTCTCTGTAAGATAATAACTGGGAATTCAACCGTATTTTTAAAGGTTCAGTAATGGTCTGATAAAAAATATTGAGCCCTAAATCCAAATCATTGTCTAAACCACTCACCTCATAATGGTAGGTACTTGCAAAACTGTAACATTTAAATTTTGTGTTTTGGAGAAACTCTCAAAAAGAGTTGGTCTAAGGGAGTCATTTCTTCCACCTATAATATAATTTAATATATATCCTAAAATGTAATAAATACTTAATGTCATGTACATAGGCTATGGGTGTGTGTGCGTGCGCATGTGAAACTTATGAGTGTGCTCATCTCTCTGCGATCCTTGAGATCAGTATGATTAATAAATCTGCACTGAAATGCCCAAAGAATGCAAACTGATTCTAGGAATGCTGAAAACAGCCAAGGATTTGGGTTTCATTTAAAATACTAAGTAATGGTGACTTTTTAACATTCAGTTAATTTTCTCTATTTATACAAATGGGCATCAAAATCGGAGTCTACCAATATTTTGTGAAGTGTGACAACAATTACAATTTTGTCAATAATCGTAATAACCACCCATTCGCCGGGTGATTATGTTCCAGATGCCTTATTAAACTCTTTACACATGTTACCATGATTAATATCAACCCCCCTCCCCCGCAAACAGATATTACCCTCACTTTATAGATGAGGAAACTAAGGCCTAAGAAAGTGTTTATTTAACTTGCCCAAAGACACTCCATTATCAAGTGGCAGAGCTAGAATATGAGTTGCTACCTTCCCTAACAGTCAAGCTCTTAACCAGATGTAACTCGAGAAAAGGGAGGCTGCCTTGTGAGAGAGAATGTGACATGCCACATTTCAGGGCCGAGAGCCAGGGCAGAGATGAAAAGCAAATGAATGCAACGGTTTTGATTTCGATTGCTCTTATTCTAAAAACAAAAAACAACTGTTTCTAAAGGAGAATGTAGATTGAGAACATGCACTCTCTTCAGGCAGGTCCTACAAACCTTTAACTGTATCCGCTGTTTCCTCAGCCAGTGCTCAGTCATATTTGACTCAACATGTGAAATGAACTCTGGCTAATAGGAAGATAATTAGCAGGAAAATCAGGGAAATTGGCAGATGCTGCTCAAGCAGGAGGAAAAAAAAAATTCACTGAAGCCTCTTTGGGCTTTTAATCAAGTGTGTAAGGTACTTCTTTAGAAGAGCTACTGAATAATTCTATCTGAGTCCCAGAAGTGATTAGGAAAAGGTAAGGGGCAACCCAGAAGGGGCCGCCTGTAGCAGGCACTGTCAGTAAAGGCAGCGTGAGGGCCAGACAGGTATGCGTCCCCCAGGCCCCACTTGCACCGGGAGATGGGGAGACGGGGAAATGGGGAGATGGGGAGATGGAGCAGCCCGAGGCCTGGGCAGGAAACGTGCAATTCCCACTCCCCTGGTGCCGAGGCTGGGGAGGGAAAGGACACATAGAGCAAGCAAACTGGTGGCTTTGGCCCTCCTGAGGAGAAAGAGCACAGTGAATCAGCCTCAAATAGATGGAAAGCTCCAGACCCCAAGGTGTCCAGGTAAGTGGCCTCGTGCCCCCCGCCTTCTGACCCGGCCTGCACAGGCACACACACGGCGGCCGACTGGGTTTGTTGAGGCCAAATGCAAAACCAAGAGCTTGGGAAGTGACACACAAAGAAGATTTATGTCATTCTTTGTTCCAAAATATTCAGTTGGAAGACATCCAACATCAACTCAAGTCCAAGTTCTATTTCTCCAAGAGTTCTGACCCTGGAAAAATAGTTTCATTCCAGTCCCCCAGTGTGTCCCGGAAGGGCTACTACAGCCACGGGGCCATCTGCCGGTGTAGACATGGCCCCGAGACCGCTGTGCTGCGGGCCCCAAGTGACTCTTCAGCTCACATCCAGCAGCAGCACATGCCCACGTTCCCTGTTACTGATTCACCAGGTGGAGGCACGTATCAAAGAGTAGATGGGGTGAGACTGGACAGCAGCTGCTTCTGCACTAAACCCGGTGACGTTTGGCACCAAAAAGTCCTTTGTGGAGGAAGTCATTTGGAGGTCTAAAAATATATCAAACTATGCCTGAAAATATCAGTGATGGGGATGCAGGCCAAACATTATTGTGATCTTTCCCCTTAAAAATACTTTCCAACTCATTCTATCTTGAGATGTGTTCACGTTTCAACTGTGCTCACAAGGAAAAATTTCTATTTTCAGTTTGCAGAGAAACTTGGACAAGGCTGTGTACTTTTCCTGCCCTTTCTTTTACAAACAATGGCAGGCCATTACCTGAGCTGGGCTTGTTCTGGAACAGGGCTCACAGACAAGTGACGCACTGATGCTCGCTCTTAAGCCACTCTACTTTCAAATAGTGGTTCTGGCTCAGAAGCTTCTGAGAAGGTAATCCTTTCTGCATTGTCATTACGATAGCTTTGTTTTTAAAGAGTGGCTAGGCCTCGTGTTCTCAGAAGGCTTATTCTTTCAATGATTTTTGCTTTCCTTTTTTGTGGATAACATACTAAACACTCCTCTGGTTCTATCCTTCAAGGGAGATCATCATAAGGGGGTAGCACAAGCTCCTTTCTTGTAATATGGGGAGAGAAACAATTGCCTGTCTGGCAAAGTTTATCAGCTTAGAAGCAAGGATCACAAGATCCACTTCTGGCATTTGCAGCACATTTATTTTAAGGCTGTCCCAGGCTGGATAGTCTTGCTATGTGTTAAGAAGCAATACAGATTTATCAAGCTATGGGTTACTAGGGACTTAAGTAATATTAGAGCAAGTCTGAAAAAACAGAAAAATGAAAGCAAAAATGAAAAGCAAAAATATGTTAGTTTTTATTTTTTTTGAGGTGGGTTTCAAAAAAGGACAACTCTCCCTTACAGTCTTATTCATCTGTATGCAACTATTAAGTGTGTACGTGTGTGGAGGCTCAATGAATAGGACAGACTTTCAGTGAACTATGGGATGTTTTGTGCAGAGACACTTTACTGACAAATGGTCCTGGCTACTTATCTATTTCTGAAAGGACATCAACAATCCTAAATAACCTAATCCTAAATAATTAGGATTATCCTAAATAATCCTAAATAACCACATCGCTATCATTTTCAGCCTATGGACTACAAAGTTCTAAAACTAACATGCCCCTACCTTAGTAACCATTCTCTCCTGCTCTTTTAGATAATACCTACTCTGACCATGTAATGCCTTCTTCATTTTTAAAAAATGTATGTTTGTTTAAACAAAAAGCTCTGGAAAGCATGCCTGGTACCATTTCTTTGATTAAATGGTGTTTATCTAGAACATAATGGGAAGAGGTCAGAATTCAATAAAATCTTGAATTCTCACTTGTAATTAAATTAGTTTATGTACAACCTTCGGTGTGGAACTCTGTTGATCTAGCTATGGGTGGAGCCTAACCAGAATTCCAAGTAAACCTCTCTAAGATACTGTTTTCAAAGAAATAGATTCACTGTAATGGCATTCTTTGTTTCCGCCCATCAAAAGAAGACTAACATGAACACAGAGTTGATATTCAGAAGCATGTGACTGGGGCGGACAGGTTCTGAGCTGCAGCATCTGGTGTGTCAATATAGAATGACACTGGAAATGTTCAGCAACTGGCTATCAAGTTTGCTACGGTAAGTGAAATTACTTGCTAGAATGATTTAAGCATTTGTTAAATCCCTCGGACCGGAACAAGGGAAGGGTTAGCTCGGCAAACAAGTAGACAGGAAACCTCATTCACCGAGAGAGATGTTCGAGCCCATCTACTAAGGAGCAGTGCATCATCACTCGAAGGAAGAGCTTTTTAACAAAGTAAACACCATTTGCAGCCTCGGAAAAGTTGATTCAAAGTATGTTGATCATGAGGGGGTTGATGAGGAATGAGTGAAAGGGGTTTAAAAAGATAGAGGAGAAAATCCTAGGCGCCGCACAGGGAAGTCCCTAATCTCTTGGACAGTTTGCATGTGAAAAGACATCGGTCCTTGGTTACCAGACCGAGACTGTACTTCAGCTCAGGAAACCCCGTGGGTGCACTGCGCCCAAAACCCCCTGCTAACTGTAAGGTTTTGGAAGGAGGCAGTGTGAGGTCTGTTTTCATAAATGAGATAATACTGAAACCAAAAGTTCACTCTATTTGGAACTCATAGTTGTCTTTCAGATCAAACATTTCTGGGACAGGGAGAGTCCAAGGCTTGGGGAGAATTTTCAAAGTAAAAGCACTATACGAGAGGTTGGGGGGCAGTGCTAAGATGAGCCTCGAGAGTCTTCTAGTTCATATGCAAAAATAATTTAGAAACTAACTGCCTGCATCTATGTGTGTGCAGCTACATGCACAGGCTAGTGAGAGTGAGAAGTGTGGGCTCTTGTTGGCTCGCCATGAACGACTCCAGCCCTGATGCTTCCCTTCCCCTCCCTCTTGCTCCACAGAACTTCCTCTGCGAACCGTGGCCTGCTGCAGAACGCACAGTGGTTTTCACGTCTGTGAAGAGTTGTACAAAACAGAAGAGCACACAGTGGGGACTGTCAGTGAGCCTCAGGGTAGAAGAGATTCACTGTCTGGTCCTTTACAGAAAGAGTTTGCTGGCTCCTGTTCCACAGGACAGAAGAAGGCACTGGTCCCGATGAGCAGGCAAAGGACAATTTAACTCTCCCCACGCCGGTGTCGAGTACAGTGCCTGCCACGGTAAATGCATTCCTGCTTAAACATGAAGCAACATAACTTCCTAAGAGAAAAGGATCTCACAGAAAGTCTGAAATTGCAACACATTCCCCCATTTTCAGACCTCCCCAGTAGGTGATTTGTGGGAATGGTCAGAAAGTAAGTACTTATGACCTAGGGAAGGAGTTTTACAATCGAGTCTCCTCAGGAAGTTGGGTTTTTCTCCATCTTTCAATGGGGTTTTATTTGATCACTGTCTACAGTAGTTTATAGCCTTCATTCTTCGAAATACCCAGAATTAAGGGAAATGAGATATGTAGCCTGAAGCTATTGTCTTCCAACCTTTAAAATTCTAGCCTTTTGCCAAAAACACGTATTTCATTCTTGTAATGACTTTTTTCAGTAGTCAACAAAATTCATCTCTATTATATTAATTTGATGTACAAAAGATGTATTATAATTTGGAAAAGGCTTGGCTGTCTGACCCCTCCCTAAAGATCCTGTTCTTATCCATGCTGTTCCGCTGTGATTTTTACATGATACCTTACATTCATGCTTCCGAATCACACTACTGTATAAGACTTACCATGGGCTTGGGCAAGGCTAGGGGCTAAAGACCACGTATGTTTCCCTCTAGTCATTTTAATAGTTAACATTCAAAATTCTCCTATAGTTAATTAAATCCTGCGGCAGACTGGTGTGTTTTGAGCAACTTACTACAGTGAAGTCCCATTCCAGATGGCCCACATTTCCACTAAGTTACACAGATACACCACAGTCCTGCGTCCAGCCCAGGAAAGCACTTGTCACAAGAGTGCATCTGGCCCGGCATTATTTTAGGTTCCATCTAATTGCTCTTTGGAAGTAGTGTTGGTTTCTTCTCAACATAGGACAAAATAATTCAGATGCATAAAGGTGACCAGAGTAAACACTCTAGCAATTAGGAAGTGTTCTCTGTGTGGTCACTGCTCTAGGCATTCCACCAGAACCACCACTGTTGTCTTAAAACTGTGTTAAATTGCTGTCCCACTGCTGGGGGTGTTTGCTTTTTTAGATCTCCTTGAGTAACAACCAAAAAAAGAAAAAAAAAGTGAAAGAGAAATGAACTCACCACACCATAGGAATATGTGTCACAAGTTTCAGACACAGGGAGACTTTGGATAACTTCTGGAGCCATCCATGGGAAAGTCCCAACCAAGGACATGTGTGTTGTATGGTTATGGAACCGAGAGGCACCAAAATCACATATCTGAGAAAAGGGAAAAAAACAAGTGATCAACCTTCTACTTACTGATTTATAATAGAATTATCAGTCACAAAAATGTATATCCGAAGTTAACAACCACTTTTGAAAAAAATTAAAAGAAGCAGTCCTACCTTCAATACCCCATCAGCAGCTATAACAACTAAAAAAAAAAAAGAAGAAAAATTGTGACAATCATCTAATTTATTTGAGTCATCTCAGATTGAAAAAACCCCATAAGCTTCTATCTTCCATATGACATATGAAAGGTAAAACTGAAGTATTTACTGCATTGAAGATTTTGCAATAAGGAATTCCATGAAGTGCTGACTCAAAGGCTTTCGAAATATTTGTTTAAATAAATGTAATACTGTCCAATAAAAATGGCGTATGTTAGTAGTAAAAAAAACCCAAATTTTTAAAAAAGATTTTATTGAGTTATTTAAAAGAGAGAGAAAAAGAGCACAAGCAGAGGAGAAGGGCAGGAGAGGGAGAAGCAGACTCCCCGCTGAGCAGGGAGCCTGATGTGGAACTTGATCCTAGGACCCTGAGATTATGACCTGAGCCGAAGGCAGACGCTTAACTGACTAAGCCACCCACCCAGGCACCCCTGAGAACCAAAATTTGTCCTTGGGTCTGCCACTAGACTGCCAGCATGATATTGAGGAGGTCACTAGCATTGTTACTTCGTGGTATATATTTTTTCCTCCCAATCGAAGAGTAATCTTCCAATAGGCAGAGACAACATTGATTCGCTCACTTATTCATATATTCACTTACTTAACAAATATCTGCCGAGCACCTCTATGGGTAAGGCCATGTACTATGTTCTGGAAGAGGAAGGTGAGCAACACTGGCTTATCAATGCTCCTGTGGAGCTTACAGTCTAATGAAACCAAGGCCTATTAACCAAGTGGGATAACACCTGAACCTAATATAATACTGTATGTGAATACACTGGAATTAACATTAATTTTTTAAAAATATATAATTAAATGGAATAAATTCTATGATGGGAGTTGCAGAGATTGCCTTGGAATCAGGAGTTTTCTGGAAAAAATGGTGATCACACTAAGACCCGAAGAACAAGCTGGAACGAACCCGACAGAGGACCACTGGAGGAGGAAAGCATTTTTTAGGCAGAAAAAAAGTGCCCTGCAGAAGGTCAGGAGCAGAGGGAAACACGCACAATTTTGGAAGACAGGGGCCTGGTCCCGAAGAGCCTCTGTGAGAAATGGAAGTCCAATGAACAACTTTAAGCAGAGAAATGAAATGGTCAGATGTGCAGAGGGGAGAGCATATGAGAGAGTAGCAGAACTGGAGGCAAGGAGATCACCATGCACCCAAGTGGCTGTAGCCCGAGAGAGACATGACGATGCCCACACGAAGGCTGTGGCACAGAACAGGAGAGAAGTGGACCGAATCAAGAAACACTTAGGAGGCCAAATCAGGGGCACCTGGGTGGCTCAGTTGAGCACTAGATTCTTGGTTTCAGCTCAGCTGTGACTGCATGGGTTGTGATCTCATGGGTCATGGGATCAAGCCCTGTGTCAGGCTCCACTCTCAGTGGGGACTCTGTTTCCCCTCTTCTTCTGCCCCTCATCCTGCTCCCTCTCTCTCTCTAAAATAAATAAAACCTTAAAAATAGGCAGGGATGGGGCCCCTGGGTGGCTTAATCACTTATGTGTCTGCCTTCAGCTCAGGTCATGATCTCAGGGTCCTGAGATCGAGCCCCACATCAGGCTCCTAGCTTGCTGGGGAGTCTGCTTCTCCCTCTCTGTCTCCCTGTCCCTCTGCTGCTCCCCTGCTTATACTCACTGTCTCTCATTCTCTCCCTCAAATAAATGACTAAAACCTTTTTAAAGAAGAAAGAAAAACACTTAGGAGGCCAAATCAACTAAGTTTGAATAATGAGACAGAGGGTGGGGGGGAGGATGAAGAATTTCTCAAGGATGAAATCAAATAAAGAGGTAATACAGCACAACGGTTAGAACAAGAGCTCTGCAATCAAATTGTTCCTTTTTATCTCATCTCTGGCTTAGGCAACTGGTATTACCACTCATGGAGAAAAGGAATACAGAACTCATTTTTTAGGGGCAGAGAGGAAATGAAAAGATCAATGTGAACATGATAACCTTAGGGTCATACAAATATCTATGTGGCCTCTCCCAATCAGCAGACAGACACGGGGTTCCGAAGCAGAGGTCTGTTTGGGAGTATTAATATGCAGATGGGGCTTTTATGGGAGTGGGTGAATAAGAGCAGAAGAGGCGAGGAGGTCCAAGATAGACCCTGAAGAACTGTTTTGGCATTTCTTCCATTTTTTATTAAAATTCAATATTTTATTCATTTATTTTAGAGAGAGGGAGGGAGACGGAGGGAGCAGGGGGAGGGTCAGAGGGAAAGAGAGAATCTCCAGCAGATTCTGCACTGAGCATGGAGCCCGACACAGGGCTCCATCTCACAACCCTGAGATCATGACCTGAGCAGAAATCAAGAGTCGGAAGCAACTGATTGAGCGGCCCAGGTACCCCTGGCATTTCTTATGTAAGCTCACAGCATCCTGAACACAGTAGCTGATCATTTCTTACTAAGCTGTTACTAATGACCTTGCTAAATGGGGAAATAATGCATGAAATAGCCTAAGTGTAAATGTGATTTATACATGAACTATAAATTTTTTCAATTGAAAATATAATATTGTTAATAGCATAATCAGTTACCTTTTAAAATACCTCTACTTTTTTCTCATTAAAAGATTGACAAGTGACTTGATGGGATGAGCAATGGGTGTTATACTATATGTTGGCAAATTGAATTTAAATAAATTTTTAAAAATATGATTAAACAAGTGTTCCATTTAAAAAAAAAACCAACATAAAAACGTCGAACATGGAAAATAGAGTCTTGTTATTCCATTTCAGAAAAAAACTGCTAAAAGGTCATTATTTTTTCAATGTGTGTTTTCCTGTCAAGTAACTTGTGAAAATCCAGATAGTCTCCATCATTATTAGTTTTCATAATGAGCATAGATAAATCTGTAACTTAATCATTCTCATCTCATGAGATATTCAGGATACACTGATAAAACACTGCTTTTAAAAAGAGAAGTCAAAAAAAGAGAAGTCAAATAACTTTCTAAACTGAAATTCTGAGCATGAACTAAAAATCTACAGTCCTAAGACTAATATTTCCTACTAGATTCTAGATTATTTCCTAACAATTTCCTGTTAGCCGACCCTTCTTAAAAGTGTTTAGCTCCAGGAAGTTTAAGTCTGTGAGGAGTCAAAGGCTAAGTGATGACCTAGACAGTGGAGAGAACAGTCTGCCAGAGCTGACTGGCAGGGCCGAGCTGGTGGTCCAACCCGGACTACTGATGAGTGGCAGCGGACAGGGACTTCCGTTTGTCCGTCCTCACAGATCTCACAGTCCTGGAGTCCCAGCAAGGGCAGCTGGCTGATCCCCTGTTTCTCTTCCTCCACTTACCTGACCACCCAATGCAAGGATCACACTCTTAGGACACACCCATTTTAACTGCAGTGAGCTAAAGATCTTTTAAAAATAAGTAGTTTTCCTCCTCTTTACTTAGAAGAATCACTTAGAAAGCATATATGTAAGTAAAGCATGTAAATGAACTGATAGCAAGATTTTTCTTTTTTAAGTTAGCAAGCTCTAACATTTACTTCAGTGTGGGCCAGCTAAATAATCCCACTCACTGCCTTAGTCCATTAACTTTCAAGCGACATAATAGAAGACGCATTGTTACCTTCTTACTGCAAGGTAATAACATCTAATCCTGTGAGACATTTTAAAATGCACACGTCCCAAATTATAAAATGTAGGATCATAAGTAAACTTTAGAGAGTACAGAAGAAGAGAAGGAACAAAAAGAAAGCCTTTGCTTTCCAAACTCTGAAATGTGTTGATCATTTTTGGGCACTACTCCAGGTAATATGATGGACATGAAAAAAGTTTACACCAGATAATTCAGAAGTAACAAGAACAAAACTCAAAACTGCCAGTACAGAGAACTATCTAAAAATAGGAGACCAGAAGTATATGACTACATGCTTTGATCTAGTGATACCTCTTTCAGAAAATGATTCTAGAGAAACAATTAAGGATATGTTAAAATTTTTTACTGAGAAGTATTGAGCTCAACATTTTTTTTTCAAAGATTTATTTATTTATTTGTGATAGACAGAGAGAGAGAGGCAGAGACACAGGAGGAGGGAGAAGCAGGCTCCATGCCGGGAGCCCGACGTGGGACTCGATCCCGGGAATCCAGGATTGCGCCCTGGGCCAAAGGCAGGCGCCAAACCGCTGAGCCACCCAGGGATCCCCATGAGCTCAACATTTTTTATCATAGAAAAAAAAATGTAAACGGCCCTGATGTCCACACTCCATGCTATTGATACAATGGAATATTGTGCAGCTTCTTGAAATAACATAAATAATTCTGATGTTTATTAACACTGGAAAGATTTTCCTGGTGTCAGTGATGAGTCAAAACATCAGAGTACAAAAGATACGAAAAACATGAAAAGATCTAGAAAAACTATTTCTATAACAAGGCGTATATATTTCATAGTAAAATAGGTAAAATAAAAACACAGGACTACATTACCATTTCTTGACTTGAGATCTCTGTGAATCACCTTGACAGGAGCCTCCATATGTAAATAGTGCATTCCTTTTCATACAAGAAGGAAGAAAAGCTTTAATATCATTTTCCAACACTGCATTAGTATTAACTTTCTATTTTAAAACATCAGTATTACCTTTCATATTTTTGCAGAGGACTCAATAGCAGGAACTAAATTCATGTGTTCTGTTCTTACATGATGGATGAGATAGAGATAGGATCTGTCTGCATTAGGAAAATTTATATGCTAAGGAAAATTTATGTGCTTTAATCTCTTAACGTTGGAATTTGATTGTGGGTAAAGCTATTACAATACCTAATAAGGACACCTTGATTTTCTGGAGTCTGCACAAAAATAGCACAGTTACAACTGGAAGAAGTGCTCCAATGACTGAGGTATTCCACTACCAGTTACCTTCTAGTTCAGCCAGAGTTCCGACCGAGGCTTTCAGCTTTCATTTGGATGTCTGCAGCTACCCAGCTGCAGCCTGGTTTATTTTCTCCGCACTCAGTCCAGTAAGACCCTGGGAGTGGGGCTGGGGGATGGGTGGGGAAATCTGGTTGGATTCATTAGTTGTAGTTGGTGAAGGATTCTAGGACCCTCAGAAAAATTTACAATAGTTACAAAATACTCCTTTTACAAGGATGAATCTTTGGGATAGTCTATATTTAAGTACACTCTAAAATTCTCTCCAACATACTCAGAATGTAAATCAAGTTACTTCACTAAATTGAATATATAGAAAGTACAATTTCATTATTTTGTTTTTGTTTTTTTTTTAAATATTTTTATTTATTTATGATAGTCACACACAGAGAGAGAGAGAGAGGCAGAGACATAGGCAGAGGGAGAAGCAGGCTCCATGCACTGGGAACCCGACGTGGGATTCGATCCCAGGTCTCCAGGATCACGCCCTGGGCCAAAGGCAGGCACCAAACCGCTGTGCCACCCAGGGATCCCCAATTTCATTATTTTGAATAAAATATTATACTTTTTAAAAATTATACTTTAAAAGACACACATTTCACAGTGATCCTCTTAGTATTTGACTCTTTTTCTGTATTTATGTATTGTCTACCCCCTTAGAATACAGAAAAAGAACATTTTCTACTGAAATATAGTATTTCCCTTCCCTTCTCAAGCTCTTTTTTTTTTAAATATATATTTTTTAAATTTTTATTTATTTATGATAGGCACACAGTGAGAGAGAGAGAGAGAGGCAGAGACACAGGCAGAGGGAGAAGCAGGCTCCATGCACCGGGAGCCCGACATGGGATTCTATCCCGGGTCTCCAGGATCGCGCCCCGGGCCAAAGGCAGGCGCCAAACCGCTGCGCCACCCAGGGATCCCTCAAGCTCTTTTTTGAAATAAGAACCACAACCAAACAAGCTCCTTTTGTTAATGAATACCATTACATGTAATAAGTAGGCTTTGGTTCTTTAAGTACAGAAAATTTCAATTTTATAAAGGTGAATTTTTAAAATAATTATTTTTCTACCATTCTGATTAGATATTGAAGGTCATGCAAGAACAAAGAAAATTCAAAAATTTAAACTGTGATACAAAGATATTACTGAGAAGAGTCAAGTTGAGAAAAGTTATCAGTATTTTAAGCGTTTAAACAAGATATAACTAGAAGACAGAAGAGCATTCTTCTAACGTGAAGTTCTGCATTCTACACACTGAAAATTCAATAGCTACCACTTGGATAACTTTTCATGATTTTAGGACTGAATTTCATAGTTACCCCTTTCTTGCTTTAAGAACCAAATTCAGGTAAAATCTGTTTAATTACCACTAGAGGCAGGGCTAGATAGTATCTACACTGGCCGACATGTAAAGATTTCAAAAACACCACTCAGGTACAAAAAGCTTTAAGTATAGGTATTTTCTTCCTTATGGCAGATATTAAGAGAAAAAAAACTGTAAATTAGTCGTGCATGTTTTTTAGAGATTTTAGTATAATTTATAGAATATTTGACATTTTTAGTATAATTTCTAAAATATTTAGTGTGCATAAGCACAGTGGTAAGCACAATCACAGAAACGCCTATTTGTTTTTATAGAGCCATCCATAATTCCGAATTAATTTTATTTCAAATAATGTAGAGACCTAAAAAAAATCATCAGTTTTAAGATTCAGGGTTCCTAAAAAAGATCTGACTGGTGTCCTTCAGGGGAGATCTGGAACGAGTGAGGACCACTCTGCTACTGGATCCCTTTGACCCGCTTTAACTGCCCTCCTTACACACCAGGGAGGGGCTTGCAGATGAACTCGCTGGCTGCCCTCCTGGCTGCCCTCCGCGTCTCTTCCTACCCAGAAAGAAGAGAGGCTTTGAGGAGGGCTTCTCTCAGCAGTGATGTTAAGCAATGCCTACTTCAAAATGCATGAATCAACTCTTATTTGAAATGAATTATTCATTCTTTGATTTCTCAACATCTTGTTGCTTCAGTGTCTTCGATCATGGTCACATGAAAGGTACGGGGCTGAATCTGAAACAGAATCGACACCAATGAAGCTCCCTATTTAATCTCCAAGTCCTGTGCGTGGCTTTTAACCAGAGAGAGTTGAAGTCGATCTGTAAGCACTGATTTCTTCCTCCTTTAACTGGCCATTTTAAATATTAAGTAGGATTTGTGACTATAAATAAATAAGTCTCTTCTCTGCATCACTCTTCTCACCTGAGGCCAAACACATGCGAACCCGCCTTTAGGAGCAACTCACCAGCCACAAAAAGGCGATCTTATTGGGCTGCAGTTTGGCCCCCAGCCCCCAGTCCACTCTCATTCCCTCCAGCCCTACCCTACCTCGCCTACCAGCCTGCCACTTAATTAGCCCCGTCCTCTCTCTCCTTTGTCCTGATACGCAGTGCCAGCGGTTTTGAGAAACCCCGGGAATAACTGGGCTGATCTGGAGCCAACAGACAGTGACTGTGCTGGGGAAGGGCCTGGAGGGACAAGTTTGCAGGGTTGGGGCGGCGGGGGGTGGGGGGACACAGAAGGTTCAGGAGCATCAGCACAGCAGGAGGCTGAGTGACGGATGTCACTTGATTTGTTTGCTGTCTATCCATCCTAAGTGTCATTAGATAATAACATGGGTGTAATTGGCTGAGCACCCTAAATGCAAATGTCTATAAGGTGAAGTGCTTTAAGGCACAGGCTGTTTGGATATACATTTATATTTATGGGAGCGTATTTCCACAATGCTTCAGGTGGCTCCCAGTAATAACACATCACCCAGCTTGCAAACAGGTGGTTCCTGTGTACTATTGACATATGCAGAAGTGACTATGATGTTACATGAAAACGTCTTGAAGAATGTGAAAATTCAAGGCTGATTTGAAATGCCTGATGCATGAATACACAATTAAGTTAATTAACACAGCCAAAGCCTTAAGTACACCATCCCAAACATAGAGCTTATTATTCTTATAAGGTAATGAAGTATCGTTCAGCAGCAGCATTTTGCATGAAATTTAAAAAAAAATTTTTTTTTTCACTTTCCCTATTTGAAGGATTTGGCAGGTGTTGATGAAACTTAAAACTGACAAGAAAATTCCCCAAAGGAAAGACTGTTACTTTTGGATATCACTGTATGACTTCCCAGTGAAAGCCAAGCATGAGTTACTCTCCATACTAAGTGCTCAATATCTTTTGATTTCTTTGTAAAGAGATGCCTGTAGAGATTGGAGTAGCAAAATGCAAAGGAGTGAATCTCCCTGGTAAAATTTGGACACACTTTCTAGGGGTTGCTAGAATACAAATGTAACTATCAGTGTTCATTATTTAGATTAGGTTGTTTCCAAAGCAACTTTGACAGTTATAAATAAAACTCAGAAACCTTCAGTTAGGAAAATGGAAAAAAAAAAAAAAGAGAGATAAAAATAAATGGAATTTAAATTGCTTTAGAAAGCATTAGGAATTTATGAGGGAAAAAGAACTGGGCACCTTGTTTAGGGGTTTTGCATATTAAAGATCTTTCATTTCTAAGGGTGATTTCCAAGTTTACATTAAATATAAAATAAAATCTGAATTGCTTTCACATGCCAGGACAAATAAGACTTTTTTTTGAACGTGGTTACTATTTTTAGCATATTATTATGTACACAAAATGAGTAGAACTAATCCTACAATAAATCACGTTTTCTGGATACTGAGTCTAAGTGGAGACTTGTGGAACAACAGAGTTACGAGCTTTCCATTTACTGTGTCAAGTAAGCTGGTCAATTACAAAGTCACGAAATGTGGCAAGAAATGGCTGCTCTGGAGTTACTGATTTCGTTAGAACTTAGTTTTAGGGAAAGAAATAAAGTAAAGAGAGAAAGGAATACAGGAGTGGAAAGATAGTGACTTAGAATATCTATACAAAAACCAAAACCAAAGAAAGACAAACCAAAAATCAGACTCTAAATACTATAGCGAACAGATGGCTACCAGAGAGTGAGGTGGGTGGGGATGGGTGAAATGGGTGAAATAGGTGACAGGGATTAAGGAGTGCACTTGTCGTAATGAGGACTAATATGCAGAATTGTTAAATCACTATATTGTACACCTGAAAGGAAGTCACACCATATGTTACATAACTATACTGGAAATAAAATAAAAATAAAACATCTGAACAGACAGTTGCAGAATTTTTGCTGTCGGTAATCTGAAAAAGGAACACCTAACAAATCTTATACCTTAAGTCACCATGTCACCATGGGAAGACATGCCCCACCAATTCTGTAAGAATACAAGAAGTTTTATTACCTTTGGCTACATCAGTGGCCCAGGTCATAATGTGATCCATGTCCATCTCTTCACTTCTGTTACTATTAATGTAATCATAGAGTGATCCCAGAGAAGCATATTCTAGTTTCAAAGGAAAAGATAAGCATACAATTAAAACCAACATGCATTTCAGAAATAAGACTCTGTGTACACCTGAAACTAATATATGTCAACTATACCCAAATGAAAAAAACAAACAAAAAACACAATAAGAAATGAAAGGTAAAACTTCAACTGAGGTTGAGTTCAAAGGCCATCTGGATGGAACTGACACACACAGTGAGGCGTTGAAGAATGCATCCGAAACGAAGGCAGGCAGGTACATAGGTATTTCTTTCAAAACTGTCATTCTAATGAGGTAGAGAAGATTAAATACACAAGTCAGAGCACTTCTGTGAGAAGGTAAATCAATCTTTATGCAACAGGACTTTTAGAAGAGCCCTCAAAACTTAAGCACACACACAGAAAACCCACAAGAAAGTGTGAAGAAACCTTTAAAAATGGCTTTGAGATGTAAATTACATACCAAAAAATTCACCTCCCGTCAGCGTACGATTGGATGATTGTCAGGAGACAGAGCTGGGCAACCACCACGACAATCCAATTTTAGAACCTTTCCACCATTCCGAACGGTTCCCTTGTGCCCATGTGCAGTGAAGCCCCACTCTCAACCCCAGCCCTGCAATCTGATTTCTGACTCTACAAATGTAACTTTTCTGGATATTTCATAGAAATGGAATCATACAACATGTGGCCTTTTGTGTCTGACCTCTTTCTCTTCACATGATGATTCAGGCTCATTCGTGCCATAGCATGTATCACTACTTCCATCCTTTTTATTGCGGAATAATAGTCCATTGTGTGGATTTACCACAGTTATTTCATTCATTCACCAGTCAATAGACATTTGGGCTGTTCCTGAGTATGTCCTATGAACGCTGGTGACACTCCTTTGTGTAGAAATAGGTTTTCATTTCTCTTGGGTAGATTCCTAGACGTGGAACTGCTGGGACATATAGTAAGTTCATGTTTAACTTTCTAAGATATTGTCAAACTGCTTTTCAAAGAGGCCATCCCACTGTATACTCCCACTAGCACTCTGGGAGGGTTTCGGTTTCTTCCCATCCTTGCCAACACGTGGTTGCCAACATGTTCTTAGTCACAGTCGTTTCAGTGAGCATAGTTCTAGCAGCATCTCTCATTGTTAACCGCGCTTTCCTAGTGACCAATGAAACTGAACATCTGTTCACGTGCCTATGAGCTTCAAGTATATATATAAATACACACACACTCTTAGGCAAAATGTTTTTTTTTTAAGGCAAAATATTTATTTAAATAGTTTGCCCGCTTTAAAATTTGGTTGTTTTATTAATACTGAATTGTAGGAGTTCTTGGTTTATTCTGGAAGCTGGTCCTTATCAGATTTATGATTTGTAAGCATTTTCTCCCAGTCTGGAACTTGTCTTTTTTTTTTTAGATTTTATTTATTCATGAGAGACAGAGAGAGAGAGAGAGAGAGAGAGAGAGAGAGGCAGAAACACAGGCAGAGGGAGAAGCAGGCTCCATGCAGGGAGCCCGACGTGGGACTTGATCCCGGGTCTCCAGGATCAGGCCCTGAGCTGAAGGCAGCGCTAAACTGCTGAGCCACCCACCCTGGGCTGCCCCTGGAACTTGTCTTTTCATTCTCTAAACAGTATCTTTCAAAGACCAGAAATTCTTAATTTTGATGAAGTCAAATTCCTCATTTTCTCCTTTACAGATCGTGCTTTTGGTGTCGTATCTAAGAACTCTCTGCCTTACTCAAAAGTATGAAGATTTTCTCCTATTTTTCTTCTGCGAGTTCTACAGTTTTAGCTTTCACACTTAGGTCTATTACTCATGTTGGGTCTATAACCTATTTTTTGTGTGTGATTTAAGGTGAGGATTTAAGATAATTTTTTTGCATGTGGATTTCTAATTGTCCCAGCACAATTTGTTGAAAAGACTATCCCATTGAATTTTCTTGGCACTTTTGCTGAAAATCAATTATCAGTCAGTGTAAGATTTTTTTCTACTACATTCTTACTTTTGTTCCACTGGCCACATGCCTATCCTTAGGCACAATATTGCTGATTACTACAGATTTATAATAAGGATTGAGATGAGATAGTCTAAGTCTTCAACCTCAGTCCTTTTAAAATTCTAACTCTTTTGCATTTCTTTGTGAATTTTAGGATCACCTCATAGTTTCTTATTTTAAAAAAACCTGCTGGGGTTTAGATAGAAATTGTTTTGAATTATAAATCAATTTGGGGAGAACTGCCATCTTGACCATAATGAATCTTCCAAACCATGAACATGTAAGGTTTCTCCATATTATTTAGATCTATAGTTTCTCTCAGCCATGTTTTACACTTTTCATGATAAAAGTCTTACACTTCTTTATTAAATTTATACTCAACTATTTTATTCTTTTTGAAACTACTGAGTGAATTTTTTTAAAAGATTTTATTTCTAAGTAACTTCTCTGTCCAACATGGGGCTCAAACTCACAACCCCAAGATCAAGAGTCACATGCTCTACTGACTGAGCCAGCCACATGCCTCGAATGAAAGTGTTTCTTGATTTCATTTTTAGACTGTTCATTCTCAGTATATAGAAATACAATAGATTTTTGACTGTTGGTCTTAGATCCTTGTGACCTTGCTAAATATAGCTTTAATAGTCTTTTGTGGATTTTCTACATACAGGATCATGTCATATTAGACAGTTTTATTTCTTCCTTTCCAGCATGAACTCCTTTTATTTATTATTTTGTCTAATTTTTTTGTCTAATTGTACTGACTAGAACCTCCAATATAATGTTGAATAGAGCTAGCAAGAGCAGAAACTCTCAGGAGTTTCTTAGGAAACTCTTAGGAGAAGAACATTCAATTTCACCATTACATATGACATTAGCTATGGGTTTTTGTAGATGCTATTTATCAGGTTGAGAAAATTCCCTTCTGTTCCTAGTCTACTGAAATTTCTTATGATAAATGGGTACTGTACTATGCAAAAAAATTTTGTCTTTTCATTCTGTTATGTAGTATAATACCTTACATTAATTGATTTCAGATGTTAGGCCAACCTTGCATTTTTAGTATAAAGTCCGTTTGGTAATGGTATATAATCCTTTGTACAGGTGGCTGGATTCAGTTTGCTAATACAGATCTTCCTTGACTTACAATGGGGTTACATCTCAGTAAGCCCATCATAAGTTGAAGATATGGTTAAGTTGAAAAATGCATTTAGAGACACCTGGATGGTGCAGTTGGTTGGGGATCTGACTCTTGGTTTCAGCTTAGGTCATGGTCTTGGGGTTCGGGGAGAGGGCTTGCATTGGGCTCTGTATTCAGTGAGGAGTCTGCTTGAGGATTTTCTCTTTCTCTCTCTCTCCCTCTCTCTCTGCCCCTCCCCCTCAAATAAATAAAATCTTAAAAAAAAAAAAAAGAAAATGCATTTAGTACACCTAACCTATCAAACATCATAGCTTGGCCTAGCCTACCTTAAAATAAGTGCTCAGAACACTTAGATGAGCTTATAGTTGGGCAAAACTGAGAGCTGTGGCTCGTTGCTGCTGCTGCCCAAAATCACAAGAGAACACAGTACCACATTACTATTAGCCCCAGAAAAGATCAAAACTCAAAATCTGAAGAATATGTTTCAACTGAATGCATATTGCTTTTGCACTAACATACAGTCAAAAAATTGTAAATTGCACCATTGTAATTTGGAGACCTTCTGTATGTAATTTAGAATTTTTACATCTATGTTCATGAGGGATATTGATCTATGGTTTTCTTTTCTTACTATGTTTTTGCCTGGCTTTGGTATTGGGATGATACTGACCTTATAGAATGTGTTAGTAAGTGTTCCTCCCTCCTTTATTTTCTGAAGAATACAGGAAGGATTGGTGTTTTTTATAAGCATTTGATAGAATTCACCAGTGCAATCATCTGGGGTCTGGATTTTTCATTATGGAAATATTTTAAATTACTAATTCCAATTTCTTTATTTTCTATAGGTCTGTTCAGATTTTCTGTTTCTTCTTGAGTCAGTTTTGATACTTTGTATCTTTAAAGGAATTTGCTTATTGCATCTAAATTGCCTAATTTGGTGGCATAAATTTGATGACACCATTTCCTTATAATCCCTTTAAAATTCTGTTGAGGCCATAGTGCTGCCCTCTCCTTCATTTCTGAATTTGCTAATATGTATCTTCTCTCTTTTCTCTTGGTCAATCTAGCTAAAGATTTGTAAGTTTTACTGATATTTTCAAAGACCAAATTTTTAGTTTCACTGATTTTTCTCTATTATTTTTCTGTTTTCTATTTTATCATATTCTGCTCTCATCTTTATTATTTCCTTTCTTGGGATCCCTGGGTGGCGCAGCGGTTTGGTGCCTGCCTTTGGCCCAGGGCGCGATCCTGGAGACCTGGGATCGAGTCCCACGTCGGGCTCCTGGTGCATGGAGCCTGCTTCTCCCTCTGCCTGTGTCTCTGCCTCTCTCTCTCTCTGTGTGACTATCATAAATAAATAAAAATTAAAAAAAACTATTTCCTTTCTTTGGCTTGCTTTGTGTTTATTCGGTTGTTTTTTGTAGTTTCTTAAGGTTGAAACTTAGATTTCTTTCTCTTTTTTAAATATTTTATCTATCAAAAAAATTTAAAAAATATTTAATTTATTTATTCATGAGATACAAAGAGAGAGAGAGGCAGAGACATAGGCAAAGGGAGAAGCAGGCTCTGTGCTTGGAGCCTGATGCAGTACTTGATCCCAGGAACCCGGGATCAGACCTGAGCCAAGGCAGATGCTCAACCACTGAGCCACCCAGGCACCCCTAGATTTCTTTTTTTGACACTGATGTTTAAAGTTGTAAATTTCCTTCTAAGTATTTACCTGTCTCCTATAATTTTATTTTGCATTTTTCATTTCCCTCTGTCCAAAATATTTTATTTTTTTTAAATTTTTTTATTTATTTATGATAGTCATACAGAGAGAGAGAGAGAGAGGCAGAGACACAGGCAGAGGGAGAAGCAGGCTCCATGCACCGGGAGCCCGACGTGGGATTCGATCCCGGGTCTCCAGGATCGCGCCCTGGGCCAAAGGCAGGCGCCAAACCGCTGCGCCACCCAGGGATCCCTGTCCAAAATATTTTAAAGTCTATTGTGATTTCTTCTTTGACTCACTGAGTATTTAGAAATGTATGGTTTAATTTCCAAATATTTGGGGGGGTGGATTTTTCAGATTTCTTTCTGGTGTTGACTTCTAACTTAATTTTACTGTAGATGGAGAACAAACGTTTCAGATGTATCAAGATTTATTTCATAGCCTAACTTATACTCTATTCTGGGGAATATTGGATGTGTACTTGAAAAGAATATGTATTTTTTATTGGTGGTATATTCTATGTCTGGTGAGTTAGGTAGACTTGATTTTTTTGTCAAGTCTTCTATATACTTGATTTTCTGTCTAGCTGTCCTATCAATTACTGAGAATAGAGAACTAAAAATCAAGTACTGTTGAATTGCCTATTTATCCTTTAAATTCTGTCAGTTTTTGCTTTATGTACTTTGAGTACCTGTTATTAGGTATGTATACCTTTACAATTGCTATATCTTCCTATTGTATTAGTCCTTTTATCATTTATGAAATGACCCTATTCATCTCTAATAATATTTTTCTCTTAAGTCTATTTTGTCTGAAATTAGTATAGTTACTTCAATTTTCTCATTGTTATTTTTTGCATGATATGTCTTTTTCCATCCCCTTACTTTCAACCTGTGTCTTTGAATCTTAAGTGTGTCTCTTAGAGATAGCACATAGTTGGATCTCGCTTTTTTTTAGCTAGTCTGATAATCTCTGTTTTTTAACTTGGAAGTTTAGACCTTTCGCATTTAATGTAAGTATAGATATGGTTGGATTTGATTTTACCATATTGTGTTTTACATGCCTCCTGTCCTTCTCAGTCATCTCGTCCTCCTTTATTGCCCTGTGTGTTAATTATTTTTATTTATCATTTTAATTCCTCAGTTGATTTTTCCTGTATTTTTTAAGATTTTATTTATTTTTTCATGAGAGGCAGAGACATAGGCAGAGGGAAAAACAGGCTCCCTGCGGGGGTCCTGATGTGGGACTCAATTCTAGGACCCCAGGATTACAACCTGAGCCAAAGGCAGACAGTCAAACACAGAGCCACCCAGGTGCCCCTTTTCCTGTATTTCTTTAGTGGACTTTCTTAGTGGTGGCTAAAGGGAATATAAAATGCATTTTAATTTAGCACAATCTACTTCAGCTTAACACTAACTTAATTCTAGTAAAATACAGAAATTTTTCTCTGATACAGTTCCATCCCTCCTTCATTTTTATACTATTACTGTAAAAATATATCTACATTTAAAATTTTTATTTGAGAGAGATGGGGGGGGGGTAGAGAGGAACAAGCAGATTCATGATGAGTGCAGAGCCTGACTGGCTCATGAACCTGAAATCATGACCTGAGACAAAACCAAGAGTCGGACACTTAACTGACTAAGCCACCCATCCAGGCACCCCTATCTACATTTTTTAAGTAAGCAAAATAGCGTTCTAATTATTGGTTTATACAATCTTACGTTTTTAAAGATGTCAGGAGAAGAAATAAGAACAAATATATCTATAGAGTCTTTTATATTTGTCATTTCCAGTACCCTTTATTTCTCCTTGAATTACGATCTGTTGTTGTTTTCTTTCAGCCCGAAGAATCAACTGCTTCTAGTATTTCTTGTAAGGCAGAACTAATAGCAACAAATTCTCTCATCATTTATCCAGGCACGTCTTTGCTTTGTTGTAATTTTTAAAGGATAATTTTTGCTGGATATAGTTTTTTCTTTCAGCATTTTAAATGTCAACTGCTTTTGGCCTTTATTATTGTAGATGAAAAGTTAGCCATTAATCATACTATATTGTTCCCTTACAGGAGGGAAGTTGTTTTTATTTACTACTTCTAAGATTTTCACTTTGTCTTTAACAACACAGTTTGACTATGATGTGTCTAGGTGTGGGTTCTTTTGCATCTATGCTACTTAGAGTTCATTGAGCTTCTTCACTATGTAGATGAATGCATTTTTATCAAATTCAGGAAGTTTTTTTGGCTGCTATTTCTTCAAGTAGTTATCTATTTTTTCCATTTTCTACTTTTCTACTCCTCTACTATTAAACATTGATTGGTACACTTGATGTTGTCCAAAGGCTCTGTTCATATGTATTCAAATTTTTTCTCCTTTTCAGAGTAGGTAATTTCTATTGACCCAGTTTTAAGTTCACTGACTTTTTTTCCTCTGCTATCTCAAATCTGCTGATAAGTCACTCTAGAGAACTTTTCATTGTAATTATTGTCTTTTCAACTCCAGAATTTCCATGGGGTCCTATATTTTTTTAAATTCTATTTACTTGATGTGAGTAAATAGGTGACAACCTGAACTTGAAACGGCATCTGTTCTGAGACTGAACCCTAGACTGTGATATCTGATGCCATCTCCAGGTAGATCCTGTTAGAAGTGAGTTAAATTAAAAATGGATTCAGATAATGAAAAAAAAAAACATCGATGTAGAAGATACATTATGAAATGAAATGGCTTCATGAATGTGAGGCTGCAAGAAAAGCAGCACTGTTACTTTATTTCATATAAAACATGATCTTTAAATATGTCAGTGGGTAAACCATTTTAAAAAAGGCATATAATTCTTTCATCCTTTTGGTCTTCTCATTGGAAATTAAGGACTCATCATATACACACATGATTACATGTTTGACAAGCCACTTCACTTCTCCATAGAACATAGTTTGTTGGACTTTGGTATAAAGTATTTGTTTTAATTCTTTTAAAAAGGGGTCATTAGGAACCATATTAAGCAAACATTTCCTTTTCATTTCTTTTTTTTTTTTCCTTTTCATTTCTAAGGTAGTTTTTCCCTTTTAGTTTTATGGCAACCATAGCTGGCTTTGAAAAACATAAACATATAATCAGTCTTGTCGAAATAAATAACATTATCAACCAAATTTCTTCATAATAAAATATTACCAAACAATCTTAGTTTGGATTATAACTAATAGTACAAATGAATTTAGGTAAATATCTGGAATTTGTTCTAACAAGACATGACATTTGATTCTAATTGGCTAATAAGAGAAGACCAACACAATACCAAAACATGCAAATTAGATTCATCTGTGACTAAAGTAAATCAAGTCTAAGTTCAAGGAAATGAGATCAGGCACTTAAAAATTAATATGTTTTCCATGGTTGAGTTAAATGAGAATTTTGGCCTGTCGATGAATCATATAGAACTAGTATCCTCTCTTATTAGAGGAGTGATAAGAGGTCATGTACCATCAGCAGCAAATTTAAGAGGTGACAGCATCCCTAGAACACAAAGACGTAATTCCCCAGGCCTCAGAGACCCTCAGCCGCCCTCCTCTGGAGTCCTGGGACTCAGTCTGCCTCCGGGTCCTTTGTGCAGCTGTTCCTGGTCAATCTGGCTACAAAGAACTACATAACCCAGACTCTAACAGCCACATCTTCCTCCCCAGGCATTATCTCACCATTACACTCCTAGCCATCAAGCATTTGTGTAAATACTTGTAAAGGAAAGAAAAAAAAGATAAAAAAGAATGGGAGTAGTACAGAATTAAGAGGTTTCCAAAGATCAGAGAAAATCTGATCCATTCCTGTTATTGTAGTTTCTCTTGACTTTGGATTCTGAGGTTCTAGTCACTCTATTTCTTCGTAGATCTGGGGGAAAGATGCTCACCTCCCCTTCAAGGGAAATCAAGTGGTGGCTGCCTCTTGGACTCTTCCCTGGGTCCCCCTATAAGCAGGTTTTCTAAGTCTGTGATGAAAATTTCAATGCACACGCACACACAGTCCCACACATACATACACACGCCCAGCCCAGAAACCATCTATTCCAATCCCTTCATTCACACGGGAGAAAACCGAGACACAGATCATCAGAGACCCATCTATGCAGCTTTGGCAGAATCATGACAAGACTCAGGTCTCCCAATTCCCATACCAGCGTGCATCCCATTCCAACACGCCGATAAATCATTCTTTCAAGTGCTCTGTCTGAGTGACAACAGCTGCTTGCCGCAACAACCTTTTCTATTGAGGAACTCAAGTGGAATGAATTCAAGCCATGCAAGTTTCCCCTCTCAGAACCCCAACATCTGAGGAAGATGACAGAGTTCAAAAGAAGGGGAGCCAGCTGAGCTGGGTGATCAAGGCCTTTCGTGCCTCTTCGGCCCTCCTTTCTCTCCGAAGCTCCCCATATTAAGACTTATTTGTGTTCATTTCAAGAGGCAGAATGAGTGCTATCATCCCCAACCCATCTGATCTCCCAAACTAGGCTCTGTTGGCAAAGGGACTGCTGCTACCCATGCACAGAACTTGGCTTGACCTTTAAGCTGCACAAAGTTGTTTGAAGAGTACAGATATTTCTTTGAGAGATACTTGTAAATAATTAAAACGAGTTTCTCCAGGGGGAAAAAAAATCTTATCAAATTAATAAACACCAAAACTTGGCTAAGAAGTATCTTTAATAATCAACCTCACAAGTCAATAAAAGAGTTACAAATACACAATTTACTATTACCTGACAGTTGTGAAACTGGTATTTTAAAGAAATGTTTAATGTTAACAGTTGCTTATTACTGGCTCTACAGGGAAACAGCTATAGATCTAAAAAGAACTAATCAATTATAAATAAAGATCTGGGGGTAGGTATAGGTATGCGCAGGGAATGCCAAAGGGGTGCATGAAACAAAGGACTGGCTAGGCCATAAATAAGTAAAATCAAACTTAGGCATCCAACTGTCCTTGGATCCTTTCTTTCTCTTTTGAATAAGACCTGGGTTACGTATGCTGGCTAACAGTGAATGAATGTGTTTCACCTCCTCCTGGAACTGAGAATAAATTATTGGAAAAAGGAATTCACACCATGACTTAAATCCCTTTTTCTATTTCTCATTCTCACCTCAAGAAACTAGAAAACTTCATGAATAGTCCATTGAGTTCGTTAAAACTAAAATGACTTCCACTCAAAAGCGTTAAAGGCCAGGGGTACTATACAAGAAGCACAGTTTCTAATCTCTTTGGAGTACTACACTTTCATCTGCTAGATAAGAGTAACATAAGCCACAAACAAGAATCAGACAACTAGATTTAGGGGCGCCTGGGTAGCTCAGTCAGTTAAGCATCTGCCTTCAGCTCAGGTCATCATCTCAGGGTCCTGGGATCGAGCCACATGGTAGGCTCTCTGCTCAGCAGGGAGCCTGCTTCTCCCTCTCCCTCTACCCCTCCTCCTGGCTCATGTCTATGCTTGCTCACTCTCTCCCTCTGAGTCTTCTCTAAAATAAATACATAAAATCTTTAAAAAAAAAGAAAAGAAAACTGGATTCAAAGTTTTTTAAAATTTTATTTATTCATGGAAGACACACAGAGAGAGGCAGAGACGGGCAGAGAGAGAGGCAGGCTCCATGGAGGGAGCCCGATAAGGGACTCGATCCTGGGACTCCAGGATCACGCCCTGAGCCAAAGGCAGATGCTCAACCACTGAGCCACCCAGGCATCCCTGGATTCAAATTTTTAAGGTAAAACTAACTAGTAAAAGTAAGTATGATGGACTAGGAAATGGTAAGTGAGTCAGAGACAGGATTTAACTTTAAATCAGGAATATGACTTAAAAGATGAATCGTGGTTTATACCCCCATAATATAACCAATTCTTAGGTGTTCAGGTTAATAGGAAATGTACAAGCTCCAGAACAAAAGCTACCACCTTACCCCGTTTTAGGCACAGATCTAAACAGAGCTGAATGGGGATAAAATTCCCTCCACGTAAGAACTTAGGTACAAATGCTATTTACTAGAATAAAAGCATGTTAAACTGCTTGCTACCTGAAAATGGAAAATAACAGCAACCATGTCCCCGTGAGGGTAAGAACTAAGGCACTCAGCTTTCTGGACTCTAGCCTGCGCCTAGGAAGAGGAGCTTCTGTGTAAGATCAACCTGAGAAATTTATACTAGTGCTTCTACCACTAGCTGGATGACCTTGGGAAAGGTACTTAAAAGTTAGGGTTTTAGTATCTTATTTATAAAATTTATAGAAATTATTTTACCTATCTCGTGGGGTCCTTATAAATATTAGATGAGATCATTTCTAAAGGTACCTAAGCCAAGGCTCCTTACTGAGGGTGTTTTGTTGTTTCTCTCTGTATAGTCCAGGCTGTTAATGCTGCAGCAGAAAAAGATGGAGTTAATCTTTTAAGGTTTTCTTGTTGGTTTTTTTTTTAATCAAAGAACTGTGATGACAAAGAACCTGACAAAGTTACTTCTTATAAATTGAATGTTACACTTATTATGGACCTAAAGCTACTCATTGGATTGTACAATTATGAGCACAAAGTATTAAAAATATGTGTCTTTTTTTGTTGTTATATGGCAAAATTTTCTGTGTGCTCCTCTTTGGAAAGGGTATTCCCATCAGTTATAAACTGCTGCTCCACATGTGATAATTTAGATCAAGGTCATTACCAACCCAGATGACCAAACCTGAAAAATACTGTCCTCACGTCAGAGACCTTGAAGAAAGAATGCTCTAATGGGATTAAAATACCTTGCAAAGAATTACACCACGAACAGCTCAAGAAATCTTAATTTGTAAAAGGTCACAGAGTTACAAAAAACATCGCTCATTTCAGCTAATTAAATGAAATTTTAGTTAAACGGCACCTTTAAATATTGGTATTGCAGCTGCGAGTGCATTTAAATAGCATTTACACAGATATAATTAGCACAATTAAACATGGGTAGAAGTGGAAACACCATTCTTAATTATATTGATATAATCAGTTTTATTAATGCTTTATAGCAACAAAAGTGACATCTGACAGTAGCACACAATTCATGACTGAACCTAATATTAAGCCTTTTAGCATATTAAGGAATCTAAAGCTACGTAATTGGGGAAAGAAAGAAGTCAAATAATGCGTGCCTACCTGTGACGATCCCATAGTTGGGAGGTTCGAGAATTACTCCATAAAACTGGATGATGTTTCTGTGACTGAGGACACTGAGTATTTCTGCCTGTACGAAAATCAAATACAGAGTTACATAAAATTTCATGTTTATGAAAGTCTCCTAAAATAGGCTTCCCATTCGATTTCCTTTTACATACATTTGCAAAGATACATGTGTGCTCAACAAGTACGTGATGCTGATGGAACGCTATCCTTAGCAGCATTCTGGAAAGTTTAAGAATTTCTATTGAAGCCTTCTGACCATTTACAAAGGAAATGGGGTTGAAGTGGCTGCAAGAGAGGGTGCTTCATGGCAAGCCAGCACGACAGGTAGAGGAGGCGGGTGACGATGTGGGGAGAGGCCGTATGTGTTTATAGAAGAGCCTTCTTCCTAAGAGTTGAATATGTTTTTTTTCTGTATCATACTCCTTGTAGGAGACTCAAGACTGGATGGACTTCTATTGGTTGGATGAATAGTCGTGACAAAATCAACAGATGATTTAACTCTTACTGAAATAGGTTCAGGTCATACTCATTTATATGATTTATCTAATCATTCAAAATATATTCTTGCTCTTGTACTGTATGCAGCAAGGTACTGGGAAGGCTGTAAGTAGATTCCTGACCTTCAGTAGTGATTTGGGAAGTAGAAAGCCATACTTTACATGTGAAATGTATTAAATACCAGAAAACTGTACTGCAGAGTGACATCATAAAAAAATATTTATTAAACTTAGTTTTTTAAATGAAAAAACAGAGATACCACAGTGTATATCTGCTAATGTCTACAAAAGGACATTTTCTAAATTAACTGAATCACATGTACTTATTACTTTTGTGGAGCTAAAACATGGCTTACCAGGAATTATAAATACAGTTAGTTACAAAATCAGGTACAAAAAAACATTTAATATTTTTAAATGAAAAGCATGTTATTGTCAGTATGCAAATAGGAGATTTATAATTCCCCATTCCAGAAAGGGTATTCATCAAGATGGTAAGTAATTAAAGAAAAATAAACAAGACCTGGGGAGAAAGGGGACTCCTCTTTGGGAACCAGCACAATGTAAATTAGTATTATTTGTTACAAATTTTTTGTCACAGGATAGGAATTGAGATTTCATGAAAAACATTGTTTTTAAGGTGGTATAGCTAGGTACAAATGGAAGCTTAAGGGTTCGCATATGGTCAATATGGAATCAAGAGAAAGGAAAATTGTCATCAACTGGATGAGACATTTATCAAGGTTTCTTTGACAGTGTTTTTCTTTTACTAATACAACTGTTGAAGGAGGCTATCAAAACACTTCTCTCACACTCACTGAGTGCCTACTGTGTGCAGAGGTTCTATGTTCATCAAATGAACTTCTCATAGTTTTCCAAGTAGAAAGAAAATGCATTAACTAAGCAAGACAATTATTCATCCATATGGCAATTCTATTAGAAACAATAAATGAGAGTGCCTGGGTGGCTCAGTCAGTTAAGCGTCTGCCTTTGGCTCAGGTCATGATCCTGAGGTCCTAGGACTGAGCCCCAACTTGGACTCCCTGCTCAGCAGGGAGTCTGCTTCTCCCTCCCCCCTACCCCTCTCCCATGCTTGCTCTCTCTCTCTCTCTCAAATAAATGAAAAAAATCTTTCCTAAATCTTAGGAAAACCTAAGTACCCCCTATTTTTAAAGCAGATGAACTCTTTCTGAGTAAAGCATTAGAATTTATTGCAAGTAAAGCATTAGGGTTTGAACCAATATTTGTCAAAATAAGGGAGTGTTATTCTTTGGTATGTTTGGGTATATTCTTTGAGGTATCTAAATTCTGTGAACATTAAAAACGTTTGTATCAAGGGGTGCCTGGCTGGCTCGGTCAGTAGAGCATGTAACTCAATCTCAGCATTGTAAATTTGAGCTCCATGTTGGGTGCAGAGATTACTTAAAAAAACAAAATCTTAAAAAAATATTTGTATTAAGAAAGAATAAATACAAGAATATTCTAAGGGATGCCTGGCTGGCTTAGCCAGTAAGTAGAGTTTTCAACTCTTGATCCCATGTTGGGCACAGAACTTAAAAAAAAAAAAAAGGAATATTCTAAATCTTTGGATGACCATTTTATAATTCAGCACCACAGGGGATTTTCAATGTTCCAGCTAATTTTCATGTTTACATTTAAGATATTGCCAAGTGATGCCTTGGAGAGACAGAATTTATCTTTCAAGTGCTGGTAAACATTTGCTGATGTTAAAATAACAACCATTATTTTATGTCCCACTGTTATGCTCATTTAAAAATTTTTTAGCGTTAGGAAAAACTAAATTCTTGAGATATAATTTGTAAGTAAAAGACATTTTCACAGAGTAAGTAAAACTTTAGGTTCTAATTTAACAAACTAAGAATTTGATTTAACATCACAAAAACAACATACTACTTTAGAGTGCTGCACTAGTTCCATGGAAATGATGGTATAATAAGCAGAGATAGACTAAATAAATAAGTGGCATTTGCAATAAAGGAAGATCAAGTGATATCATGATGTTACCAACTCAAGCTGGCTCCAACAGAAATAACTGTGGGATTAACCAAATGAAAAAAGTCTGTGCTAAAGTCTGTGCTGTAGCAGTCAGTATCTGACAGCAGGTGGATGTCTTCTGTAGGTTTGCCCTTATAGACACTGACTTGCCAACAGTTCATTAATGCAACAGTTGTAGTAACAGAAAGCTTTTCTTTAAATTGTTGTTTTCCAGATTTATTATTTTGGAATACTCTAGCAAATAGACTGCCCATCAAAATGACAGATTAGTGGTCTAAAAAAGTTCACTGTTATAAAGAACCATAATAACAATCTTTTTTTAAGATTTTATTTATTTATTCATGATAGAGAGAGAGAGAGAGAGAGAGAGAGAGAGAGAGAGAGAGGCAGAGACACAGGCAGAGGGAGAAGCAGGCTCCATGCAGGGAGCCTGATGTGGGACTCAATCCTGGGAGTCCAGGATCACGCCCTGGGCCAAACGCAGGCGCCAAACCGCTGAGCCACCCAGGGATCCCTAAAGAACCATAATAATGATAAAGGCTAAATATAATGGTCCATGGTGACAAAAAATATCTTTTTACATTATCAATGTCAACAAAAGCCATTTATTTTCAGTAAATGTAATTTGATGAAAATTGTTCATTTTAGTTATACTGACTTTATAGCTTTATTTTTACTTAATTGAAAAATTGGTTTTGATTTTACAAGAGCTATAAGCATGAAGAGTTCTAGGGTGCTTGGCTGGCTCTGTCAGTAGAGCATGCGACTCTTGATCTTGGGGCTGTGAGTGTGTGCCCCATGTTGGGTATAGAGTTTACTTAAAAATAAAATCTTTAAAAAAAAGCAGTAGTTCTTAGTTTTATATTGTGTATACTTATACTGAAATAATTTTGATCAACATAGGAAATGCAGATGACTTAATATTCTACATAAAAAATCTATATATTTCTCAGATAAGTGTGTGCCAGTGTTTACTGCAGCATTATTCACAATAACCAAAAGGTAGAAGCAACCAAGTGTTATCAACTGATGGACAAATCAACAAAATGCAATATATAAATACAATAGAATATTAATTTAGCTACAAAAAGGGATTAAGTTCTGATACATGTTACAACATAGATGAACCTTGAAAACATTATGCTAAGTGAATAAGCCAGACACAAAATGACAAATTTTGTATGACCCTTCTTTTATGACATATCTTGAATTGGCAAATTCAGAAATAAAGAAAACAGACTAAAGGTTACACCAGTACTGGGGGAGGAGGGAACTGGGGAGATGCTGCTTAGTGTGTAAAGTTTCTGTTGGTGTGATGAAAAAAAATTGGAAATAGATTGTAGTGATGGCTGTACAACACTGTGGATGCAATTAATGCCACCAAAGTATACACTTAAATATGGTTAAAATGGCAAATTTCATTCTATATATATTTTACCACAATAAACAATGTTTAAAAAAATCCAGTCAGAATGGCTAAAATTAAAAAGTCAGGAAACGACAGGTGTTGGCAAGGATGCAGAGAAAGGGGAACCCTCTTACACTGCGGTAGGAAGACAAGCTGGTGCAGCCACTCTGGAAAACAGTATGGAGGAGGTTCCTCAAAAGGATGAAAATAAACCTACCCTATGACCCAGCAACCACACTACTTAGGGATTTACCCCAAAGATACAAATGTAGTGATCTGAAGAGGGACCTGCACCGCAATGTTTCTAGCAACGATGTCCACAATACCAAACTATGGAAAGAGCCTGGATGTCCGTCAACAGATGAATGGATAAAGATGTGGTATATATACACAATGGAATACTACTCAGCCATTAAAAGAAAAAAAAAGGAAAAGAAATCTTGCCATTTACAACAACGTGGATGGAACTAGAGGGTATTATGTTAAGTGAAATAAGTCAATCAGAGAAAGACAATTATATGATTTCACTCATGTGGAATTTAAGAAACAAAACAGGAGCATAGGGGAAGGGAGGGAAAAATAAAACAAGACGAAATCAGGGAAGGAGACAAACCAGAAGAGACTTAACCATAGGAAACAAACTGAGGGTTGCTGGAGGGGAGAAGGGTGACGGATGGGTAACTGGGTGATGAGCATTAAAGAGGGCACGTAATGAAAGGAGCACTGGGTGTTATAGGCAACTGACGAAGCACTGAACTCTACCTCTAAAACTAATAATACACTATATGTTAATTAATTGAATTTAAATAAAATTAAATTTAATAAATACAATAGGAGAGCTCTTAAAAAATTCTATTCGACTGTTGTATATATTTATATATATGTATGTGTACATGTGCATACATACACACATGACAGTCATTGCAAAGTTACAGAACTCAAGGTCTAAATATCCTTGGGTAAATAAGTAGTTTTCCAGATTAGGATTTAAGGAAGTAAGGGAAGTCTGTGACAGACTACAAGAGTTTTAACTCAGCTCAAAGACTCTCCTTAAGGGTCCCAATCTGATATAGAAAAGAGGTAACCACAGTCTATCCATAAAAATGACCTCATCACGGTACAAAAATGTCTATACAGATGCTGCGTTTACGGTAAGATGTGCAGTTGCTCCCACTGTTTCCAGCCGGCCTGTTTTCTTCCCCATTCTCTCCCCCTTCCCTCCCTTCCTACTTCTTTTCTTCTTTCTTTTTGGGAAGGAATACAGGAGTTTTAGTTAACAGATCCAGGGGGAGCAGGTATTTTGTTAGCTTTATTTTATCTGGCATTTCTGTATGTTTATATGGACAGAGGAGCCATTAATTCAGTTTGCCACGTTTAGGAGTCGACCAACATACCAGTTCCAAATGCCCGATTCAGAGAGATTAAGAGAAGTTAAATATTATAATTTAAACTAAATTTAAGTAAATATTATAATTTAAATAAATTTAAGGGAATTTGAGTTTTAATCCTCTTCCTTTAAAGTACTTCCAATAGGGGATCCCTCGGGTGGCGCAGCGGTTTGGCGCCTGCCTTTGGCCCAGGGCGTGATCCTGGAGACCCGGGATCGAGTCCCACATCAGGCTCCCGGCGCATGGAGCCTGCTTCTCCCTCCGCCTGTGTCTCTGCCTCTCTCTTTCTCTCTGTATGACTATCATAAATAAATTAAAAAAATTATAAAAAAAAATAAATAAAGTACTTCCAATAGTCTTAAAAGAAGATTTTAAATCGATTAGTATTTTCATCTTTAGAGCAGTCCCTTTCCCTCAATTCAAAACTTATTTTCTATTTTGGCAAAACTGCCTTTTTGAAAAAAAACCCTGAGATATATTTGACACATAACATTGTATTAGTTTCAGATGTAAAACATGATAACTCAATATTTATATATACTGAAAACTAATCCCTACAATAAGTCATTAACACCCATCACCACACACAGTGACAAGTTCTTTTTTCTTGTGATGAGAACTTTTAAGACCTACTGCCTTAGCAACTTTCAAATATACAATACATTATTAACTGTAGTCACATGCTGTATATATATTATATCCCCATGATTTATTTTAACTAAAAGTTTTTCAACCTAATCCCAAGTTTAAATTTGTTTAATATTGGAGAGCTGCCATAAAATCCTTAAAGATTGTTTTTAAAGCTTGTTTTATAGTTTCGCGTTCCACTGATACGGGCTATATGTACTTGTGTGACAAATATATATATATATTAAGCAGGCTCCAAGCCCAGCATGGGGTCCAATGTGGGGCTTCAACTCATGACCCTGAGGTCAAGACCTCAGCTTAGATCAAGAGTTGGACACTTAATGGACTGAGCCACTAAGTGCTTCTGTCATAAATATATTAATAAAATTGAGTTGACTTTCTTTTTGAAAGAAATAAAACTACCGACAGCACTCTATTGATCTATAGACAACACTAATGAAAGAAATCAAATCGTTTATGAAGACCCACATCATTAAGCTGGCAGTCTCTACATATTATCTTAGGAACAGGCTTTCCTCCCTGGTTGTCAACAACCATTACCCTCCACATGACAGCAGGATTGTATCCTTCTGCCTGTGACGTGATATGACAACAAAGATAGTAGATGTATAAAATCCAAGGTTCACATCTGCTGTCCACGAATGTCAGCTGCTCCTTCTTGTCCTCTGGTGCATGTGACATTTAAAACATTCCAGGGACCTGGCTCTCTGAGGTCCTCACCAATCCTAAGATTCTCTGATTCCCTCAGAGTATGATAGTGAAAAAAAAAAAAAAAAAGAGTTGGCTCATTCGACGCTTCAAAGGAAGTAGTGTCCTTCCCACTGTGCATTCAAGGTCAAAGGCTTTCTCCAAATTACCAATATGATCCAACTTCAGGATATTCCCTCAAAACTTAAGAAGATAGGAGACCATCCCACACTTTTAAAAAACAAATTATGTAAGAGAGACTGAGAAGAGAGAAAATATTAATTATGGTCGTCTCTAGGTAGCAGAAAGAATCATAAATGATTTTAAATTTTTATGCATTTCTAAAATTCTTTACAATAAACCTGGGCAGCCCGGGTGGCTCAGCAGTTGAGCGTCTGCCTTTGGCTCAGGGCGTGATCCTGGAGACCCGGGATAGAGTCCCACATCAGGCTCCCTGCATGGAGTCTGCTTCTCCCTCTGCCTGTGTCTCTGCCTCTCTCTGTGTCTCTCATGAATAAATAAAATCTCTAAAATAAATAAATAAAAAATAAAATTCTTTACAATAAACCTATATAATTTTTAAATTTTTAAAAAATATTTTATTTATTTATTCATGAAAGACACACACACACAGAAAGAGGCAGAGACACAGGCAGAGGGAGAAGCAGAGGGAGAAGCAGGCTGCCTGCAGGAGCCTGATCCCAGGACTCCGGGATCATGACCTGAGCCGAAGGCAGATGCTCAACTGCTGAGCCACCAGGTGCCCCAATTTTTAAATTTTTTATAAGATTATTTATTTATTTATTTGAGAGAGAGCGCCCAAGCAGGGGGGAAGAGCAGAGGGGAAGGGAGTATCCCCACGTTGAGCTCCCTGCTCAGTCCCAGGACCCTGAGATCATGACCTGAGCAGAGGGCAGACACTCAACCTACTGAGCCCCCCAGGCAGCCCGGGGCCTATAAAATTTTTAAATCACAAAAAGTAGTACACATACATAATATATATGACCAGGAAACACAGATATAAACTGAAAAATATATATTTGCATGGAAATTTTTATTTTCTCCAGGATTGAATCAGGAAAGGGTAAAATTCTTTCCTTACCTTCCCAGAACTACCCTAGACCTATAAAAACTAGTTCAGTTAACCTCTGAGCTGGGAGTTTCGCCTGACCTGGGTCTGGAACAAACTAATATTCATCTGGGCCATTCTTGAAGCAGGCCACAGGTCCTGAGAGGCCTTGAGACCACAGATGCGGGTACAGGAAACTGATATCTAGACTGATTTCAACCTACTCGGTATCTGGCACTTTTATTAAATGATCTCCTCTCCCTTCTTACATCTGCTCTGTGGCCTGCTGCCCTTCAGGGAAGCCTTTTCTACATCGCTCATCTCCCAAAATGTCTAGGACAGCACCGCAGGAGGTCAAATGCTTTACACGTAGGAAGCACTCCAGCTTTTCTGCAGATTGAACACACAGTTTTTGAGATAATGATAGTTAGTGTGTTTAAATAACTGCTATAGAGAGTCCGCGTTAGTAAATGTTGACTCTGAAGAGCAAAGTGAGAAGAGTAAGATGCCAGCGGGTGTAGACCTGCTTCCTTTTGCATTCCGTTCTTTCGCGTGCAGAAGGGTCATTACTAAGGCTGTGATTTCCTAAGAATGACAGTGGATCAATCACGCGGCCTACGCGGCCGCAGCAGAAGTCCCCTCCGAGATTCATGCTCACCAGCTCATTGCTGATTTAAACTTTCGGAGTGAAGATCTGTACTTTACCTCTGCGGCCTCTGCCGTCCAAAGCTATCACATGAGCACAATTTCTTGAGAGTCCTTTCCTGCTCTGCCGTTCTCTCAGCACGCCCTTGCTTTGACATTGTACTCCTTTGCAGATTCGGAATGCAGAACCTTGCTTAGTCCTATACCTTCCATTTCCAATTTTCTACCCAATATATTTGACCATATACAGCCGTCCCGATTTGAGTTGCGTGGGTCCACTTATAGGTGGATTTTTTTTTTTTTTAGGATTTCATTTATTTATTCATGAGAGACACACAGAGAGAGGCAGAGACACAGGCATAGGGAGAAGCAGGCTCCATGCAGGGAGCCCGATGTGGGACTTGATCCCGGGACACCAGGATCACGCCCTGAGCTAAAGGCAGACACCCAACCGCTGAGTCACCTAGGTGTCCCAAGGTGGATTTTTTAAAATATAAATACGGTATAGAACCTTAAATGTGTTTTCCCTTCTTTATGATTTTAATAACATTTTCTCCTCTCCAGCTTGCTTTATTGTAGAAATACAGTATACAACACAACACATTCAAGATGTGTATTAATCAACTGTTCACATGATCGGTAAGGTTTTCAGTTAACAGCAGGCTATCAGTACCTAAGTTCTGGGGGAGTCAAAAGTTACAGAGTTCTGACTGGCCTTGGGGCAGAAGGCGACTGGCTCAGCAAATCCCCACACTGTTCAAGGACCAACTCTAGTTCCAAAATCACCGAGGGTAAGCCAGCCTTTTGCCAAGCCCACACACTTTCCGCACCCACTTTTCTACTGTGCTAGGTGCTCCCCCCTCTAGACTGTTTGTATCCTCCCAAAATTCATATGCTAAAATCTAAACCCCAGTGTCACAGCAGGTGAAGGTGGGGCCTTTGGGAGATGATTTGGTTGTGAGAGCAGAGCCCTCGGGAATGGGAACGGGACTGAGCCCTTACAAAAGGGACCCCAGAGAGCCCCCTTGCCCCTCTCACCAGGTAAGGACTCATTGAGAAGATGGCCACCTCTGAATGGGGAAGCAGGCTTCACAGGCCCAGGCCCTGCTAATACCTTGATCTCAGACTTCCCAGCCACCACAACTCTGACAATTATAAGTCACCCTGTCTTTAACGTTCTGTTAGAGGAGCCAGCTTGAGCTGGTGTCCTAGAAGTCCGCAGCGCTTCAACTGGGTCTCTTATGAACAGGACAAAAAGACGCAGCCACTGGTCTTCGCAGTAGAGGATACCTCTTCTCTTCAGTGCAGATCTCTTCTCTTTATCACCACAGAGCCCAGAACTACTGCACTGGGCAGCAGGTAAGGGATGAGGGGAAACTCTTGATTTGAAAAGTCCTAAAACAGTATTTACAAATCTATAAGGTCACAACACCTAGCTCTTCCAGGCAAGGCACAGGTAGGACTTATGTACTGAGAGACAGAGAGAGAGAAAGCAGGGGAAGGGGACAGAGGGAGAGGGGGAGAGAGAATTTCAAGCAGACTCCATGTACAGCACAGAGCCCAGTGCAGGGCTTGATCTCACAACCCCAAGATCATGACCTGAGCTGAATTCTAGTGAGTCAGATGCTTCTGAGCCACCAGGGTGTCCCGAAAATACTGCTTAATTAACTGCATTTTTACCCCAAGAGTATCATAGTTGGGAGCATTTTCCTCAAATAAAAGCTTGGTTTCTTATATGTATGGCAAGATGGAAAACCAGCCCTTCTTGCTCCTTAAAATGCTATGCCACAAGAACAACTTATAAAGTAGGCCTGGATGATTTTCATATTCAATATTAAATCCCATATTTATTTAACTGCCAGACGGTCATGCACAGGTCATGCTCTCTGAGTCACCTTAGGTTTAATCAGATCCATTCAGTCCCAGTCATGTGACAGCAGCAACTCTCACCGTTCTGTAGGTTCTCTTTTAAATGCTGTCCTTTAGAGTAAGTGTTCAGGGAAATAATGCAGGATGAATGCACTGAATTCAGGTTCTATAATATCATACAGCCTATCTTCCTGACAGTGTTTGACACCATGAAGACTTTTCTTTGGAAGGAAAATGGCTAGAAGCACTGAGAAGAAAAAATAAGCCAATCATTTTGCTCACTCATGGTGAACCAACCCAAGATGAAGCCATGTGGGATTTATTACAAACATCAGCAGTGCTGGGAAGCCTGTTGCTCAATGGTTTTCCTGGTGGGTTGTGGCAGACTCGACAGGCGGCCGTTGGGACAGCAGCCTGGGCTCCTATCCAGAGGTCAGGGTGCTCTCTGGTTAAGGACATACCCCACTAAGGGCGGGCTAACCTGGCAGGCTAGGAGGGTAGCTAGAACTGAACCAGACAGATAGTGAAGAATTACGAACAGGGATTTAAGAGCGCTTTCCAGATCATAAAAAGGCTACGAGATTTCACATTCTTAATGCTCACAAGAGAGTGTCGCTGTGATGGCATGAAAAGGTCAGGGAAATGTTGTAAACAATCTGCATTCAGTTTGGGTGGCAAGAGTTGCACGTGGTCCATTTCTTCATCCTGTCTACGCACAGTCCTACCCAATTTGAGGGCCCGAAGCACCCTGCTTTTCATAAAACAACTCCTGTAACTTGGTCACTGAGACCACGTGGTGCTAAAATTATACAGAACCTCCCCTCCTCCTCCCCAAAGAAAGCCCTTGAATAGGCCTTGAAGTATGAACTAATGAAGGATTAGGCTTTCAAAAGATTGAACAGCAATATAATTTAATCAAATACTGGGCCAAGTGAGTGGAATTTACATTCTAATTCCAAAATGGGGATGGCCCCAAAGCTGCCTGGTCACTGTGGACCTTGTTCTCTTCGTAGAAAATGACTTTGCCGGACAGAATTATTTTTCAGATTCCTTCCTGCTTTAAATTTCTATCCATTTTTTTTTTAAGTTGATGTCTTTTTAACTACTTTATACAGAGTGGGTTCTCAGTAAACATTTGATCAACTGCACTGAGGTAATTAGCCCTGGTGTGTTAGGACAGCCTCTACGGTCAAACAGGCTCGAGCATGAGTGGTGGCTATGCCACTTATAACGTGGAGGCTCTGACGGAGTTGTTAAACCATTCTGGGCCTCAGTCTCGTCATCTGTAAGATGGGGACAGTAATCCCACTCCCGTGCCCTGCAAATGCCAGGTGTTCAACGCTAATTCCTTTCTCTGACAGCTTTCCCCTTCATAATCAATTTATCCTTCAGACTCAAGTCAAGCTTCTGAGCAAATTCAGATCCTTCCCAGCAGTGGATTCTACTGTCATAATGTGCTTGTTTTAATTAGCTTCATTTATTTGACTATGTGATTTTCCATGTTCAGATAAAAATATTTCCATGTTTTTCCCTAATTCCCAAAACACTTGTCTTATCTAACCCTCACAAGTAAGTTAGCTACTTTATTGTGTTTCAGAGTGAAGAAAACTGGGTCTTTGATTTAAGTTCACTTTCCATAAGCTGAGTTGAAGTCTAATATAATTTGAGTCTAGATCTCCTACCTCTGCTTCTTTTTATATCTTTCCTCCCTCTCTCTCTCTCTCTCTCTAAAAAAAAAAAATCTAATAAAAATATGAGTCCTTTCAACTAAACATTTTTTATTAGAAGCTGCCCTTGCTCAAAGACATTCCAATTTGCAGACTCCTCCACAATAATAGCTGCCATTTACTGAGTGTCTACTATGAGCCAGGCCAAGTGACTGGTGCAGATTGAACCTTCCATTCCCCACCGCATCCCCGGAGCCCAGGGTCTACACTATGATCACTCTCACTCAGGGGAAGAAATCTAGGCACAGAGAAATTTTTAAAACTTGCCCAAGGGGTACAATAAATGGCAAAGCCAGACTACACAGGTGGTCCGATGTCCTGCTTAAAATCCCTAAACCATCTCATGTTATTTCATAAACCTGATATGAATATGGAATGGAATGGAATGTTAGTTTATAGAACATCCAGAAATTATGAAAGGCCTAGAAAATTCCAACGTTCTCTTTAGTTAGTGACACAAGTGTGAGAAACAATTCCTCATCGACTCCCTCTCAGGGCCTCGGCCGTTGCTCCCGCTACAAATCCCCGCACCTTCCTGACACTCGACTGTGCAGAAGCAAGTCAAAAACCAAGATCCAGTTCTCCACAGGCACCAGCCTGTCAGGCCAGCGAGCAACAACCAAATTTATAGCTAATAAAACCAGTTAATTGCACAGCATGAAGTACCCTCTCTCTATGCAAAAATTACACGGTTAGGAATTTTGAGCGACTCTCACAATCTGATTAGCTAAGTGCTTTATAATATTACTCTACAGTGCAACAGAGTTTGATTATTTACATCCCATAAGAGAAATGTTTGCCACATTTATTATGGAAATCTGCAAAATAATTTAGAAGAATTCAGGCAAATTTAATTTTAAAATAGTCTGAAAAGTCCTTTAATATCTTGTAGACTCCACTTAGACAGTATCTTGAATACCTGGATCCTTCAGCTAAATTAATGATCTCACTATTTGTGGGTTGTGTCAGCATACTCACACAACAACTAATAACAAAGGCATGTAGGTGACACCTGCTAGACTACTGATCTTTTTTTTAAAGTATTAAACCCTAACACACATACGGTAAAAATAAACTGGAGTCACAGATGCCGATGAATGGAAGGAGTTTGAAGTCTTCTAGTCTTTTCTCTCACTGCTCCCAACCACAAGCCCCACCTTAAAGCAATTCCACTATTAAAGGCAAAAGATCATCCTCCCCTAAAGGTTTAATGAAAAGAGCCTCGAATACCTAATAACCATCAGCAGCAACCACGATAACCTTTCTTTTTCTAACCTTCATGCTGAAATCTAAGTCTGTATTTGTGCTCAGTAGGAGACAGTGAAGAGAACCCCTGAAGGCTACAGTCTTCTTTACATGATAGTTTCTCCCAAGCCTCACAATTCTAATTCTTACCAATTCTCTTGACACATTTTATTTTTCAGTCTTTTGGTTATTTACCTACGTCTATGCAAAGACAACAGTCATTACACAAACACAGATTATTGGCTTTAGGTAGAGCCGCCCAACCGTATTCACTTTTTACCCTGATGTTGGGGTACAGTGTAAACTTGTTTATTGTGTTTCTCCCAAAAGCTATCTTGATATTCTCCCTCCACCTAAAGAAAAAGTTTGATTTCTCTTTTTTTTATTATAGTTATAATCATATAGTTATAATTCAAGTAAAATAATCTTAGTAAAAGAAATATTTCTAATTTTTCTGAACTGACTTGTTTTTATCCCACTGCTCCTGTGATTATTTTAACAACCTATCGTGTTACATTTTTTCAGGCTGACTGCTGGAAAGCTTATACGAAATTTGTTGCCTACATCTAAAAACACAGAGAACCTCATGGGTGTGTTTTTATCATATTAACTTCATTCCTGCTTCCATTTTGTTTTTTTCACCATGTTGGCTCTCTCTCTCCCATTTCCCTATTTTTAATTTTTTTAACCTCACAATTTGTATTTTTATTAGTTGCTTTAAATCATTTCGACAAGTAAGCATCTCAAATTAGACTTCTTGGTTCCTGATCTACAGACAGATCCTTGGTGACCCATGAAACCACAATTCAAAGATACACTGGTCTAACTGAAGGGTTACCTCTCTGTGTATACAAATACTATTTCCTTGACTTTCTCTTCTCCAGGAGACTTCAACAGCATTCTGTTGTCAACCTATGACAATACCTCAGACTGTTTCATTGTCCACCCATCTCAAACGTAGAAGCCCTGTTCTCACCTCAACCTCTTATCCCTACTCCCATTAATACTCCTTGTAGTTGACCCATTGATGTCTCTTATATCTTAATTCTTTTCAATTTTTCCTTTCTAATCCACTGTTCTCCTGAAAGAAGCAGATCCAAAATAACAGCAGTTTAAACAAAACAGTTTATATTGTCTCAAAATAAGAAGGCTGCAGGAAGCCTAATATGGCCGCTCCACAACTATACTCCTTCCCACAATCTTTAGCACTGCTTTGCATCCTCAAGGTTACCTAATGGTCACAGTATAACTCCTGGGGTTCCAAGCCATTATATTCACATTCCAGGAAGCAGGAGGGAGGAAAGGACAGAACAGTTTCCTCCTAGGTCAGCCTCCTTTAAAGAGCTTTCTCAGAAATCTCATCTTATTTTCGGAGAAGGCTGGGAAATGTCGCTTTAAGCTACAGTAGCACATCTGACATTACGTGAATCCTAAGGAGAATATATATTGGGTAGACAACTAATAGTTAATGCCATATCCACCAAGCTATTGGTGATCAAGTTCATCTAATAAAAGGGTCTTCAGGACACTACACATAACTTTATACTCTTTGGCCAAATATTGCCCACATTCTAAAGTTCTAGTTCTCATCCTACCAATTTCTAAGTATGGAAAAAGCCAATAATTACCTTTCTGTGTTTCTCAGTGCTTTTAAACAAGCTTTTATGAAAGAAATGTCCTGAGACAATTAACATGGTATACCTATAGTCTGTACATTTATCGAAAACTAAAAGATGAATCACGATCATTTCGAGTATCTCCAACTGGCTCCCCCTTTCATCCTCCATTCGCCCAACAAATACTGTCTATCTATCAGGCACAATTTTTTGCTGCTGGGGATAGTGATCAACCAGATAGCAAAACCCTTGCCTTGTGGAGCTTATGATCTACTGGGGGAAGACAGACAATGAGGATATCAGGAAATAAACAAGATAATTTTCATGAGTCGACTACAATAAACCTCAAGTCTTCTGTCCTTTGGCTAGTCTAACCCCTGTCATCCTCAGATTACTATGAGTGTCCTTCACTGGGGAAATAAACAGGCATAACTGCCTCCAGCTATCCTACCTTATGCTTATGGTCTTCCTTTCTGCCTCAGAGAAAAAGATACCTTCCTTCTCCCAGACCTTAACCTAACACATGTGCTCCCTCTCTTCCCTCAGGATATGATACACCGTCAATTTTATCCTTTCTGGAATCTTTAATCTTTAAGTCTTTCCTTTAGGTTTAAAAAATGCTTGAGTTTTATCTCTCTAAGAAACAAACAACTTTCCTTGACTCTCATCTCCTTCTCAAGCTACTTTCCTAAACATCAAGACTTCTTGAAATAATACTTCACCCTAAATTCTATTTCCTCACTTCCTACTCACCCCTTAATCCCATAATACTTGGCTGGGTTTTTCTCTTCTTAAAATTTCCCTAATAACTGAATTCTGACATTTTCTTTTAAATATTCTACATAGTTTCTATTCTGAGTTTTCTAGTTAAATATAACCATGCTTCTTCCCCTTAACATTCTGATCTTGTCTTTAGCTTCTATATTTGTGTTATATCCTGATATGAATGAAAACAAGGATGAGACAGGCATTGTAAGTCAAACAGAAATAAATAAACCACTAACAAGATGGAAAATAACCACCAGAAGAACAAAGTGCTGTGGAGGATCCATGTGCAGATTTGATGAAGGTGTGGGCTAATGGACAGCTTCAACTGGACCATGAAGAATGATTTAGATTTTGATTAATAGCTGGGAAAGGTCTGCCATTTCAAGCAGAAGAAATAGCATGAGCTTTGGTGGAGAGGCAGCATGGGGCAGCAAGTATGAGGACCAGTAGCACCTCCATTTGGTTGTGAACATGAAGTTTACGCAGGGAAAACAGAAGTAGGTATTGGAATTGCTAAGACACAGCAACATGACAACACATGCCATGCTGACCTTCATGTTGCATTTCACTAGGAGTAACTCCTAAAAAGTGAAAAGACTACAGAGAATGTAGTATTACAATATATTCACATCCTGTTACTAACGCCTCCTGCTCTGAATCCACACTCGTAAAGCAATGTCTTTGTAAGTCTGTTTCCCATATAACTCACCTACAAATAGAAAAATTTAAAATTGGCAGGTTGGTTTTATTCTTCAGTCAGAGTCAAATATGTTAGTGTGATTTAGCATCCATCCTAGGTCCACCGAACACTGAAGATGAAATTTCTGAACACATAAAGCAAATGCTACCTTACTTGGGAGCTATTTGGATAGCTAACAGCTTTGCCTAGGAGGTACCTTTACTATATCCTTGGGAGCCTTAAGATCTCCTATAGCAGGAAACTACTTTTCATGATAGCCTATTCTAATCGTTTCAAATTACTAGAGCTGACTCATGTAACTTCCTGTGTTCTTGAATTGAACTTGCTTGCTATATCCATTTCAGTTCAGATTTTTATCTCATTTCCAAACACTGCCTCACCCCAAATTTCGATTTTTCTCTTTGCTGGAAGAGTCAGTTGGTGTCCTTAATCTGACTGTGACTCTACTTAATACCTTAATACCTCTGAACAGAAAGGAAGAGAAAGAGCGCCTTTAAAGGCATTTGGTAAATGGTACTTAATGGTACTGTAAATGGATCCATTCTTCCATGCCGGTTGACTAAAGCAGTGTTTGTGTAACGGATTCCTTTTATTTCTTCCAGTGTTGCGCAGAACCCTGGAGAGATCAGGGACAGGCCTTAGCTGATATTTGGAGTTCTCCAGGTAGAACTTTTCTCACGTAAAAAACTTCATCACTCAATGTCCCAGAGAAAATAAATCAAGATTTTCTGTATAATACTATTTATCAACTACATATGACTCTTAAGAGACAGGAATTGTTTTGCATGTAAATAAATAGAAATCTGGAGAGGACTGATACCATATACCAACCTGCAGCAGAGCAACCTTTTGGCAGCTCAAGGCATTTAACAAAACACACAGAAAGTCATGGCTGAAAATGGCTGAGATGTAATAGTGGGCCCTGAGATAAAGAAGAAAATATATTTATTATAACACGACCATGTTTTAGAAGACAGCTAAAATACTGTGAACTATAAAGCATGGGTGTACAGACCCTATTAAGAGCCCCCTAGAAAGCTACACAAATGTCTTTAAGGCTGAGAGAAAGGGATTTCATGCAAATGAACCACATCACAGAAATACTATCATTATTATAATTCTTTTGTAGTCAATGAATGCAATAACCATGGAGTTCCAGAAGCTATAAGCTGAGTACATCCTTACTCATACATTACACTCCCTAATGCTTATGGAAAGCTTCCTGTGTATCAACACTGTCTCATCACTTTACATCCATTTGCTCATTTAATCCACAGAGTAAGCACTACTACTATCCCCAGTCTACCTCTAAGAAACCAAAGAACAGAGAGATTAAGTAGCCTGCCCATGGTCACATTGCTAGGAAGCAGTTAAACCAAAATTCAAACCAGGCAGTCTGGCCGGAAAGCCTACGAGTTCAACCATGATGCAATATTGCTTCTCTCACAATGAGTATCAATTTCCAAAATCACATAGATGTACGTGTATATACATGTACACAGATGTACAGGCACACATTTTTCTAGATATTACATATGGATAAATAAACTCACCTATGACTATACTTGTGCCTAGGACTTTGTACATAGTAAATACTCTAACATATTTATTTGGCCCCAAGTATGGAAAGAACTCTAGAATCAGAAATCAAGAGATCCTCATTATTCTAGTTTTGCTTCTCACACTTGACAGCTATGTGATTCGGGGCCAGCTTACCTACTGATAAAATGTCAAAATATGGAGGTAAAAAGGATAGAATGAATGATTTAAAGTCTCTTTAACTCTAACATTCTGTCTTAAATCTGATTTAATTAGTATGGGGTGAAGTTCAGGCAGGAGTGCTTCTTGGAAGCTTCTCAGGGGAGTCTAACATGAAGCCAGGATTTAGACCTACTGGCCTAGAGGGTGGTTCTGGGGCCAGGGGAGTGGTAGTCCAGTCACTCTGGAGTCAGAAAGCCCTGGGGCTAAATATTAGCTCTATCAAGTATGAGCTGTGTGGACCTGTGAGTCGCTTAATATTGCTGAGCTTGGTCTTTATCTGTAAAATTAAGAAAACTGATATCTACTTAAAAGAACTATGAGGACCAAATTTAAATGGAAAGTACACGCCAGGCGCATGGTTTTCCTCAATAAATGTTAGCTGCTAGGAATTGTACCTAGAATGAGTCAAAGAAAAAATGTTTAAGATACATGGCCCTGGACTCAGCTATATGGAACATCAGCTAGAACTATGCATTGCTGAAAATAGATCCAAAGACTGACAGCAACAGCACTGTGAAACTCATAAAGGAAAGAGGCCAGGAGGGAGGAAAAAAAAAAAGGAAAGAGGCCAAAACGTAGGACTGGGCGGGACACTGAGCACAGACCAGAGAGTCCAATGAATACAGCATCCGTACAGAGTGAAGGCCTATGTCATCCAGCATATTCAGGTAATAATCGTACCCAGCAGAAGAACCTCTAATTCAAAGACCAAAAATACAGCAAGATGACCAAAGGTGTTAGGCCTGATTCTTTAAGCCTCACAATAAATCTCTTAAAGTCTCCTACTATTTAAAAAAAATAAAGTGCCAAGCTGAAAGAAACTGAACATTACTTGTCTTTGCCCAGGCTTTTTCAAGCCACCTGTCATCACTCATCATAGTGAAGCTTCTATTGTATTGGTTTAATCAAACAGGCCCCCAAATATGTACTATATTCTTCATTCAAATATGGAAGGGCCACTGGCTCAAAGTCAATGGCAAATATATTTTTTGAGTTATTTTTCCAGTAATGAACACAGGTCATAATGACCTATCAGCTGTAAAGTGAAGAGCTTATCCATTGGGGAGGCTGAGGTGGGAAGCAGTATGCTTTTTTTTTTACTGAGGTGGCAATGAATCAACTGAGCTGGGAACGTGTGGCCTGGGGTTCCAGGGTCCAGCTTCGCCACTCCCCGGGGTGCTGGACAGCAACCCAGCCTTTCAACCATTAGAACTCTGTGGAGTAGGGGACAGGAAAAACTTCTAAATATGATTTAGAATTTTCAAAAATAAACTTAGTATTCTGGAGTAATTTTTAGATTCAGAGAAAAGCTGGGTTTTAGACTGGGTTGTTTTTGTTTTTAAGATTTTAACTATAAATTTATTTATTCATGAGAGGCACAGAGAGGCAGAGACACAGGCAGAGGGAGAAGCAGGCTCCCTGCAGGGAACCTGATGCGGGACTCGATCCCAGGACCCCAGGATCATGCCCTGAGCCAAAGGCAGCTGCTCAACCACTGAGCCACCCAGGCGCCCCAAACTGAGTTCAGATTAAGAGAAGTAGAGACACGTGGATAGCCCTGGCTCAGGGAACAGCTAGGTCGCCGCAGCTCGTTACCAGGAACCTAGCACTTTGGATTTCACCAGGCTCTCTGCTAAGGTCCTCTGTGTGTTTGGGGACCCGCTCCAAGGCGCCACGTCACATGTAGCTGTCACGTCTCCCTCATCTCCTCTGGCTGCATGTCACAGGGTTTTACCAAAAATCAAATAAATATGAAAACCCTTTATAAAAAAAAAGGAGCATTAGAATATAATTTACTGTCGTTATGCATTAAATGAGTCCATGCATGTGAAGCACCAAGAAAACAGCCTGGAATGTATGAAGCTCCAAATATGGGTTATGAACATTATCATTATAAATATTTAGACCTATTCTACACTGGGATCAATTCTACGTGTCTTCCACAGTTGCTTCAGGCTCAGAAAATAAAATTAAAAACATAATTTCAGGGGCACCTGGGTGGCTCAGTCAGTTAAGTGTCTGCCTTCGTCTCAGGTCATGATCATGGGGTCCTGGGATCGAGACCCACATCAAGCTCCATGCTCAGTGGGGGAGTCTGCTTCTCCCTCTCCCTCTGCCATTCCTCACCTTGTGCTCTCTGGCTCTATTTTCCTGTTACATAAATAAATAAAATCTTTTAAAAAAATGTTTTTCTGAGTTCTATTAGCCACTCTAGCAAATTAACTGAATCCAAGAAGGGGGTCATGGAAACCTCTTACTTACAATCAGTCAGTCAGAAGTACAGATAACAACCTGGGCTTAGCCTGCGTTATCTGATGCTATCTCCAGGTAGACTGTGTCAGAATTGAGTTAAACTGTAGGACACCCTACTGGTGTCCAAGAACTGCGTGCGGTATGTGTGGAAGGAACCCCTCTTCACGCTGGAATTAGGTCCAGGAGCCTATTTAAATAGATACACCCTATATGGATGAGCCCTGAAAACATGCTAAGTCAAAGAAGCCAGTCACAAAAAGCCACATATTATATAATTCTATTTATATGAAATATCCAGAAAATGCAAATCTATAAAAAAGGAAATTAGATTAGTGGTTGCTTAGGGCTAGATTGTGGGGGAGTTGAGAGATTATGGAAAATTACTGCAAATGGATATGTATTTCTTTTTGACTCTAAAAGTGATTGTGGTGATAACTACATAAGTGTGAATGTACTAAAAAACCATTTAACTGTACACTTTAAATGCATGGGTTATATGGTATGTGCATTATATTTAATTTCATATTCAGTTTTACATATGTGAATACACATGCATATATTTATACTTATGAAAGTATTGATTGGTGCTTTGGAAAAAGCCCTTTAAAAGGCAACAGACTGGGATCCCTGGGTGGCGCAGCGGTTTGGCGCCTGCCTTTGGCCCAGGGCGCGATCCTGGAGACCCGGGATCGAATCCCACATCGGGCTCCCGGTGCATGGAGCCTGCTTCTCCCTCTGCCTGTGTCTCTGCCTCTCTCTCTCTCTCTGTGACTATCATAAATAAATAAAAATTAAAAAAAAAAAAAAGGCAACAGACTTAGCTTACTCCTTTGTCTTTTTTTAAAAACCTGAACTTTGTTTTTTAACTCAGGTAAAATTGACATATCATAAGATAAACAGATCTTAAATAAATAAGGTAAAAAACTTTGATACATGCAAGCATTTGTTTCATCCCAATCAGAATATAGACTTTGTATCTCTCCATGTGCCTTTTTGTCAATATTACTCATCAGCGTTGTTCTGCCTTTTTTTTTTGTTCTGCCTTTTGTAAAAAGACAAGATTTTTTTAAAAAACAGATATTTATTTATTTATTTATTTATTTATTTATTTGAGAGGTGGAGAGAGAGAGTGAGCGAATGAGCTCACAAGCAGTGGTGGGGCAGAGGGACAGGGAAAGGATCTCAAGCAGACTCCCTGCTGAGCCTAGAGTCCCATAAGGGGCTCAATTTCATGACCCTGAGATCATGACCTGAGCCAAAATCAAGAGTGGAACAGTTAACCAACCGAGCCACCCAGGCACCTCAGAACTGTTCTGCTTTCTAGCACCTCTGATTAGTTTTGCCCTTTTTTGAAATTCACATAAATGGAATCATACCACATGTTCGATTTTTTTAAATTTTTTTTTTTTTAAATTTATGATAGTCACACAGAGAGAGAGAGAGACAGAGGCAGAGACATAGGCAGAGGGAGAATCAGGCTTCATGCACCAGGAGCCCAACGTGGGACTCGATCCCGGGTCTCCAGGATCGCACCCTGGGCCAAAGGCAGGCGTGCCAAACCGCTGCGCCACCCAGGGATCTCCAACATGTTCGATTTTTCACTGAATAGTATGTTTTTGAGATTTATCTACGTTGTTGCATTTATCAGTAGTTCATTCGTTTTATTGCTAATTAAAATTACATTTTATCCATATAATATTGTTTATCAATTTTCCTATTAATGAGTGTTTGAGTTATTCCCAATTTTGAGCTATTATAAAGATGCTATAAATATTCTTACACCAGTCTTTTTTGAACATACATTTTTATTTCACTTAGGTAAATACCTATAAGTTGAATCACAAGATCATACGGTAGGGTAGGTGTTTAATTTTTGAAGAAACAGGCAAAAAAACACCCCAAACTAGTCATACCATTTCATACTCCCCTAAATAATATGAGGTGTTATCTCACCAATATTTGGTGTTGCTGGTTTTAAAAATTTTAGCCATTCTAATGAGTGTGAAATAAATCTCTCTGTGGTTTTAACTTGCATTTCCCTGGGTGGCTCAGTGGTTAAGCATCTGACTTTGGCTCAAGTTATGATCCCAGGGTCCCACGTTGGGCTCCCTACAGGGAGGCTGCTTCTCCCTCTGCCTACGTCTCTGCCTCTCTGTCTCCTCATGAATAAATAAATAAGATCTTTAAAAAAATAATTTGCCTTTCCCTAATGACTAATATGTTTGAGCACTTTCACATATGTTTACTGATTATCCATATACAGTTGACCCTTGAACAACACAGGGGTTGGTAGCCCTTGTTTGACTCCCCCCAAAACTTAACTACTAATAGTCTATTGTTGACCAGAGGCCTTATTGGTAACATAGCCAGTCGATTAATGCATATTTTGTATATGTACTATATACTGTATTTTTATAATAAAGCTAGAGAAAATGTTGAGAAAATCATTAAAAAAATAGTTTAGAGTACTATATTTATATATATATATATATATATATATATATATATATATATATATATATATAAAATCCACATATAAGGGGACCTGCACAGTTCACACTCCTGTTGTTAAGAGGCAACTGTGTATCTTTTGTGGAATGACTATTCAAATCTTCTACTTTAAAATTTTATTTATCTTTTTAATATTGAGTTGTAGGAGTTTTTAAATATTCTGGATATAGGTCCTTTGACAGATACATCTATTATAAATCCTTTTTCCCCAGTCTATGGCCTGCTTCTTTATTTTTTAAACCATTTCTATTCATGAGCAGAAATTTTAAATTTGATGAAACTCTAGTCATCAATTTTTAATTTTATTAGCACTTTTTGTGATTTGTCTAAGAAATATTTGGCTACCATCAGATTGTAAAATATTCCTTTTGTTTTCTTATAGAAACTTTATGGTTTTAACTTTTACATTTCGGTTTATAATGGATCTTGAAATAATTTTTGTGTATAGTGTAAAGTAGGAGTGTTAAGTTTTTAAAATATGTATACCTACTGTTTCAGAAATATGTACTAAAAATATTTTCCCTTCTGCATTTAAGTGTATTGACATGCTTATTAAAATTAAACTGACTTTAATATTAGGGGGCTAAATCTGAAATTCTGTTGCATTGATCTATGTTTCTGTCTTTACCCCAATACCACACAGTCTGAATTACTGGACCTTTGCATTAAGTCTTGAAATGAAGAAGTGTGAATCCTCCAACTATGTTCTTCTGATACAAATCACTTTTTAGGGGAAAATGACTTTTGAACAACAGTGTCTTTTACAATCCATGGACATGATCTCTGTCTTATTTAGATCATCCTTAATTTTTCTCAGCAATATTTTGTAGTTTTCAGTGTGGACATTTTTTCATATCTTCCATTAAATTTATTTCTCAGTATTTTTCGTTTGATGCTATTGTAAATAAAACTGTTTTCTAAATTCTTTTTAATTGTTTGCTCCTAGTATATAGCAATATAATCAACTTATTTCCTGTAACTTTGAACACTTGATATTTTCTATGTAATTATCTCATCTGCAAATGAAGGCAGATTTACTTCCTTTTCAATGTTTAGCCTTTTGCTTCTTTTTCTTATCTTACTGCTCTGGTGAGGACTTCCAGTACAACACTGAACTCAAATGGTGAAAGTAGGTAAAATGACTTATCCTGCTTGGGGTTTGATGAATTTTTTTGGACTTAAATGTTTTTCACCAAAGTTGGGGAATTTTAAGTTATCATTTCTTCAATTCTTTTTCTGTCCACCCTCTCTCTCTTTTCCTTCAGGAACTCCAATTTTATGTTTTAGACTGCTTGATATGGTCTCATATTACTGACTTTTCAATTTTTAAGTCTTTTTTTTCCCATATGTTCTTCAGATTTGATAAATTCTATTAATCTGTCTTCATATATATTGACTCTTACTTTTGTCTTCCCTAATTGCTATTAAGCCCCATTTAATAAAGTATACATTTCAAAGAGTGCAATTTTTCATGACTAGAATTCTTAGTTCCCATCTTTCTGCTGAATTTCCCATTCTGTTCTTTCATTATGGCCGTGTTTTCCTTTAAGTTGTTGAACTTGCTAATAAAAGCTCCTTTACATTGTCTGCTAATTGTAACACCTGGGTTATCTCACAGTTTCCAGTGAAACATTTTCATGTTTCTCCACATGTCTAGTAATTTTTTATTGTATGTTGGCCAAGAATATAATTTGCTATAATAAGTAAAGATAAACAAATACTATTTAAATACAAAATACAGAAGTTACTAAAAGAAATTAAAGAGCTCTCTATAAAATCACACAGTGCCTCAATATACTAAGTTAAAAACCCAAGTTTTAAGATAGTATATACATATGATAGCATGATCCAAGTTTTTAACTTTTTATTTTGAAATAATTATGCAGCTGTAAAATCCCATATGCTCTTTACCCAGTTTATATCCTGCATAACTACAGCACAACATCATTATCAGGAAATTGACATTGATATAATCCACAGATCTTATTCAGATTTCACCAGTTTTACATGCACATATGTGTGTGTGTATTTAGTTTTAGATAATTTTATCATACATATATTCAAGTGATCACCACCACAGTCAAGATCCAGACAGATGCATCACAAATTTCCCTCATATTACCCTATCCATATGATCCATTTTTATGGAGGGAAAAATATTAGTACAGTTCATACATGCAGAAAGAAAATCAATCTGAAAAGTTACTCATAAACAGGTAAGTTTTAGAGTATAAGATTACAGGGAGGATATGGACTGCTCTAATGTTTGATTTTTTTATAGAAAAAACATGCATCATTTTTTGATAAGAAAAAAAAATCTGGGAAATAAATACAACATGGAAATATCTGGTTGTAAGTACAGCATAGTGAACAAATGGATAAAGTAGAAGTTTAAAAAAGAAGCATGATACTGAAGTGTATCAAATAAGATATTTATTCAGAAATCTATATTCCTATTGTTAGTATACTATACCCAAATTATGTTCCTTTACTTATGTTAAGAACTGGTCACTTTTAATACTAGGAAGAGATTTCAAAAAGAAAAAAAACTTTAAAAATTTCACAGAAAACTAAAATGCCACAGTAAATGGAGCTACAGTACTTATTAATAAGAATTAGGGGACAATTAGGCACTTAATAAATATCACTTGGTAAGAGTTTCCTGAGTATAATTTTAATGTTCTTTTTAAAAAATCACATTAAAGTATTACATTATTCCTTTAATGCTGGGCCAAAGATGTACTGTTAGCATGTGGTAGAGACTCAGAATAATTTAGAGAAGAGCTTTCTGATGGTCAGTTTTCCAAAGATGAAATGGATTGTCCCAGGAGGTTAATGAGTTCTCCATCATTAGTAATCAGAAATCAAACAGAAGCAAGATGCTTATTTGTAACAGGAATGTTGCAAAGGAGATTCGGCCATCAGAAATATGGTCAATTAAGGTCCTTGCCAAAGCTGAAGTTCCATCAAGGGTAAACAGCACTGGATCCAGAGCCAGAAAACCCAAGGTTAAGTTCTGTTTTCTCCAGTATAATTTTGGGAATTATACTAAGCCTGTTCCATCACTTATAAAGGAAATGATATAAGTAACAGTCCTCTATAAATGGTAAAAGCACCAGCTGATTAATATTATCATTTGAGGATAATGCAAGGGATACTGTATTAAAACCCCAACAGAAGTTATTTAAGCCAGTCATTAAGCAGAGTTCTGAATGGTAAGATTTTCCAGAGGGGCTGTCGAATTTTAACAAGAGATACATAATTTTCAGTACCTTCGATGACTTAAATATAATCTTGATCTAGAATAAGAAGCTCAACTGTGATTTATGTGGCACTACTTCCCTGGCTGCTAGAAACACTGTGAAGAAGAAAAGCAAAATGACCTTTCACTGTTTAACGTTCAGGTGTTATCAAATGCCTATCGATCAAGCATATTTAACCTTCTTTTAAGCATGGAGTAGGCAGCTGAATGTCATTTAAAATATAACACACACAATAGGAACTTGGCAGTGTGCTCTTGACAAGAGCTCCAAACTGGAAAGCCAAAGACTGGGCCCTACAACTGAATTTATTGCTACCCAACATAATATGCTGCACTTCAAATAACTGGTTTTTAAAATGGAGGTTTGGGATTGTTGGACTAAAACAGTTTGAATAGACCTTTTCACATTTACGTGCAAACCTACCCATTAAGCAAAAACACCTACCATAGTATCAATCCTCCATCATCTTTCCAATCTCCTTTCTCTTATAACATTGATGTGACTACATACAAAATAGTCAAATCTTAACCCATCCATAATTAGGAGTTCACAACACACAGAGAAGAAAAAGTCTCACAGTTCCATAATGAACACTTCTGGATTTTAAATATTCTAAAATTACAAATATTCATTAATTTCATTAATGTACCTAGAATAAATAAAAACTGTTAAAGTAGAAAGAAATTGCTGAGTAACTGTTTGTTATTTTCTTTTACTTAATCCTTGCTGCCCAGGAGCCAACAGTCCTAGTATTAGAAAATTTTATGTGGGTTACAATTTAAGTCACTACTGTACTTTAGACACTAGACAAAATCAAATTTCCTTGTTTCTGCTCATAGACTCATTCTTCAGACCCACAGATTTTTAACAGAATATAAAATGAATAAGAGCAACATATCTATTCACTGAAAGGAAGAGACCAAAAAAAAAATCCACACACAGTTTTTTACTGCTATATATGATTACTAGACAATCTCCCTTACACATAAAAGTACTCGCCCAGAAAAAGATCTTCTCAAGCTGACATTTTAATTAAAATGGATGCTTCTGTCTTCTTGAGCCTGCCTCCCCAAACAGAAAACTTGGGATATTTATAATTCTCTTCTTTACACACCTGCACCACACTGTATGCCTCAATGACAAGGTGACTATCAAAATACAAAAGATTTAATACAGTCATAATCACTTTATTCTTTAGGCCAAGTGTTTTGGCAGATTCCAACTCTGGATTCTGATAGTAAATGGAGAATTCTGCATATAAATTTTATGGCGAACCATGATTATACTTAAAATATTTTTAAAAAATGTAATGAAGAGCTTAATAAAACCCAACAGTTTAACACTCCCTAGCAACAAACAAGAAATCATGCTTTCCCATGCAAAGTGCACAAACACAGCCATGATCCTTTTCGGGTTGAGAGAGAAACTGGGAAGACCAATCTGAATATTTTCATAGCTACTGCTCCTGAAAAGTGGTGCCTCTTGCAAGAAAAGGATAGAACAAAGATCTTAATGTTGCAGGTCTGAAAGATATCCACATCAAAACCAGGTATAGTGGTCCTAACCTAAGCAGCTGGCAGGCCGCAGGACGGATGTGGGCACTCTTCTGCCTAATAAAATCTGAATCAAACACTTTGCATCTGATTCTCCATGTGAGCTTTTATGCAAACTTCTAAAGTGCAAGGAATCCTGGGGTGGAAGAGCTATTCTGAGAGATTTCACATAGTTCATGTAATTAGGGAAACCACTTCCTTTGATTGTAAGTGTTCAAAACAGCTGAATTTCTCCTATCAAAGGCACTCTGTGATTTGGGTCACCTCTTTTACTTTCTCTTTCATGTTTCTCAGGATGAGAGGTGAAGCTGGAGAGCACATTATTTAGGGGAAAAAAAGATCTGCTTTTTGTTTTAGGGATTGAACTTACACTATTCAAAAGACTGTCATTTAGAATCTTCCTTTCTTTCTCGCCGTCTCTTTCCTTCTCTACCGAGGCTCTTCAGTAGTTACAGAGAACACAATCCAAAATGCCAATTTAAGGCTGATGGGAATTGGTCATATTGTGTGTAGAAGGATTCTAATTTTCATGTTTGGGTTTAAAACATAATTAGAATTGTAGTCCACAGGATCTTGATCTCCATGTTATGAATTTTTGTTGTTATAATAGTAGAATAAGAGAAAAAGAGAGACAGAGAGAGAGAGAAAGAGAGAACTGGAAAAAGGACCCTTTCTTGGCCCACTCCCGCCTCCCTCCCCCATAAAAAGCACAAGTCACCTGCAGCAAAGAGTGTAAAAGAAACTACCACCCTGTTCTCTTCCAATATTCCCAGAGTATCCTTTTTCCCCAAAAGTGGAACACAGGCTTATTCAGTGAGGTGGTTCATGCTGCTTCTGCTATAGCTAATCTTAGCACAGATGTTGTTAAGGTATTCAGTTCAACTTATTCTAAAATCTCTTGGTCACTTTGGCACAGTTAGGTTTGTCAGTGAACATACAAACTAAAAGGTAAAAAATAATTCATCATTTACCAACCACTTTGATGCTCATATTTCTACTGAATGTAAAGCAAGATGCACAATAACGTATGTATTACAATCTCTAGGATTTCAGTTAACTTAAATTTCAGTTAATTAAAACTCTAGATGGTTAATAAAAACTAGTGAGGTCAGTCACTAAAAATTTCAGTTAATTAAAACTCTAGATGGTTAATAAAAACTAGTGAGGTCAGTCACGTCAAGGGACAAGGGTTTTGAACCATACGAGTAAAATTTGACAGAATTCTCTAAAGCGGCAATAATACTGCTTGCGTTCATTGTATTTGATCTTTACAATTCAAGGGAAATATAACAAAGCCAGGAATTACCCCCGTTTTATAGGTGAAGAAATTAAATTCCACAGTTAGCTGACTCGCCTTACACCATGGTCAATAAGAGCAAAGTAGAAGTTCTAGAAGTTTAAACAGAGAAGAACAGGGCATGGTCTCCATTGTTCAGGATCCTAACTTTCTCTTATCACAGTCTGAAGATCACATGAGCTTCTCCAGCTCATCACCCTTGAACTCATAGTAACCCAAAGAGAGAGTCCTTCCATTGAGCCACAGCTTCCTCACCATCTACTTACACTTGGCTTTTCCAGCGTCTATGTCTACGATGCTGCATTCCCGTCTACTGGCTCACGGCTGTCATCTGTTGAATTCCCTTCAGATTCTTGATCTTACTGTGCTTTACACAATGTCAACTACTCTTCCTACTATCATACTAACTGAGTCAGGTGCTACCTAAATTATGAATGTAAGTGTGAACAGGCATGAGTAAAATCATTTAACTGCACAAGGATTAGGTGTTCTTTACATACTTTTAAGAGTCATGTACAAATTCAACCCAATTTGCACATGGAAACTTTATTTCAATATTTTTCTTTCAGCAGCACATAAATTTTGCTTTCCGCATAGTAATCCGTCCTCTTTGTTCCTGTCACTATCATAATCGTTAGCATGATTTTTAGCTCACTGCAATGCACTGAGCACTTGCATTGCACTGAAAACCTATAACCCCCCCAAAGGTCCTCTGAGGTAGGTCCTGTTAGTGTCCTTACTTGAGACACGAGGAAATAGGGCACCAAGGAGCTCGCCTGCAGGGATTCCAACCCAGGTCTGACTCCGGAGCCCACACTTCAATCTGCTGCCTCCGCATGGAAGGTATCCATCTACAAGTTTCTCTCTCCCGGTGCTACCATAAGATGCCTGTGGGTCTCCAAGGGCCAGCGCAACTCTGGTATATATTGTCCTTAATAAGAGGCTTGTAAAATAAGGTGAAATCACAGCACGAGAAGGATGGAGAGAGCACTATGGCCTAAACAAAAGAAAGTTTTAAAAGGGCATCACATGGGCCACCTGGGAGGCTCAGTGGTTGAGCATCTGCCTTCAGCTCAGGGCATGATCCTGGAGACCCGGGATCGAGTCCCACATCGGGCTCCCTGCAGGGAGCCTGCTTCTCCCTCTGCCTGTGTCTCTGCCTCTCTCTGTGTGTCTCTCATGAATAAATAAATAAATTTTTTTTTTAAAAAAAAGGCATCATAGCTGTCTCCAGATATCTGAGGGCTGCCAGATGGAGGATGTTCCAGACCCAATTTATGTGGCACCAGTGGACAGTACTGGAATCGATGGGCTGAGGTAAAGGGTAGCAAATTCTGACTGAAACCAACTAAGGCCTTTAAAAGGGAGCAACACAAAAGAAAACTATATGGTTTTCTTACCAGAAGGTTCCTATTATCAGTGGTTTTTAAAGTGTCTAGATGGCCAGATGATGGAGAGAATAATCCCATACTGAGAACCTTAGGTTAAGGAAGACCAGTGGTTCCTAGATGCCAGTCCACTGACCTGCTATATCAGGGATACCGGTTTCTTCACACAGACACTCAGACACACACACACACACACACACACACACGCCTGCCTAAGCTCTGTGGTGAAACTGCTAAAGCAGAATCGTCCCAAGGAGGACCAGGCTATGTGTATGTTAACAGGCCCACCAGGTCATCCTGAAGACCAGACTCGTGAGGTTCTTTCCAACTTCAAGCTTCCATAATTTTACAGAGATGTGCTTTCGTTTGTCTCTTCACCTTATTATCACTGGATTTGAACTTCTGAGGTACTGCAGGCATCACAGGTCCCCGGCTGACTCTCACTCTCAACATCAAACTCTAGGCACACCTCTCCTTTCACTTTGTCCTTTCTGTTCCAGTTGTCCCGAGAGAGCTGCTGCCAGGAAGTCAGTGTCCATTTGGAGTTTCCCAATTGCCTGTCATCTTTCTACACGTTACCCAATCTGTTTTCAGATCACACCCACGTTTCTGACCAAGCACGAGAACAGTGACATCAGCCCTATGGGTGAGGGACTCTTAGAAGTTTACATTGCTTCGCTGCTGTCCTCTGAAATTTAGAAGTCACATATAAAATATGTATTGTTCACCATACTTTCCCCTCTTAGAGTATACATTTAGGGAAAGCATTCGAAAATAATGTTCCCGGGGTGCCTGGGTGGCTCAGTTGGTTAAGCGTTGGAGCCCTCATTTCTTTGGCTCAGGTCAGGATCTCGGGGTTGGGAGATGGGCCGGCGCGGGGCTCTGCACTTAGCAGAGTCTTCCTCTTCCATCTCCCCCTCCCCCTGTTGTCTGTCTGTCTCTCAAAAAGATATATCTTTAAAATAATAACAATAATATTCCCTAAATTTTACATAACTCCGTCACCTATGTACCAAAAACTTACTGAGGACTCTATAGAAATGAGCAGTTTTTAATCCATAAATATTTTTGAGGGTCTACTATATGTAAAGTTCCACTGGGAGGTGGGAAATGGAAAAGATCAAAAAGTTATCCATAATGCCTTTACCTAAGATTGGTTTAATGCTTACCATGTGCTGGGCACTGTGCTAGATACTTCCAGCGCATTCTCTGTTTTAATTCCTCTAACAAGCCTATGAGAACTAGCAAGGTTCTCTCCAGCTGGCAAAGGAAGAAGGTGATACCTGGTGGTTAAGGAACTTGCCCTGGGTCACTAAGCTGGTAAGTGGAATAGCCAAGAGAGACTCTACCCCAGGACGACCACTTTGGAGCCCGTATTCCCAGCCACTGCACTAGGCCAACCCTACTTGTAACCACTCCATCCACATCCTGAGGAGGGAAGGGGAAAGAACGTCTTACAAGAGCAGCCTAAGACCAGTGCCCCACAGAGGTGTAAAGAGAGTTCTATGAAAACACAGAGGGAAAACTGAACTCTGCTGTGGGGAGGGGAGGAGGGCCGGAAGAGCTCTTAAGGACGGGTATTTTAAGGACATCAGGCTCCGCGCAGCCTGGGAGCCAGTAGAAACGCTGGAGGCAGGAAAGCGCACTGCCCATTTGGAGAACGTTCTGTCCTCTTATGAAGCTGACACACAGCCTGCAGGAGGAGAAGGCAGCCAGAGACGGTTGTAATTTTGTTAGAGGGCCTAATGTCACATTACGGAGTTAGAATTTATGGATAATGGAGAACTATCAAAAGTTTCTGTTGCAGAAATGACATGATCTGACTTGTTTTTCATTTTCTTTGTTGTTTTTTAATTTGGTATCTATATGGCAGATTGATCAGAAAGGGAGAAAATAGCCAGATGCCAGAAGGAGACATAATAAGGACTTGAATTAAGAGAAGCAGAGATGGAGAGAAGGGAGCACTGATTCCAAAAAAAAAAAAATCTTTCCGTTGTCAACACAATTTACATGGCTGAGAATACAGCTAGACAAACACCCATTTCCTCACAAGCTCCGTCCTTCCATTCCAGGGACTTTGTTTTGGAATCCATCTGATTAGAGATGAGAATTCCACAGGCCACGGGGGAGGGGCGTGAGACCAGGGCTCGGAGATGGAGGAACCGGAATCATATGGGTGGAAACTATTCTCAGCCACAGGGGAGGACGTGAAATCACATCAAGCCAGTTAGCTGCCATCCTCACCACTGCTTCTACAGTGTCGTATTTGTTCTGAAAACTTGCTCCTTTCCCAAATGATTGCTTTGCAATAAACCCCCCAGGCCACGGAGGGTCCACGATGCGGAGTGCACCCGAACAGATGCTCCGAGGACTTGCCTCCTACTGTCCTACTGCCACCCTCTGTACTTCTACGCTTGAGTTTTTGAGTTTTATTTATCTGTGATTAAAATATCTTCTCTTAAGAATATCTAAATGCCGCATCACTTCCTAGCTGAAATGACAAATTCTGCCCCAGTTACAGTTGTTAATTGGTACTCATTTTGAAACGCGTTTTTCTTTTCACTGATAATTTCGAAAACAACAATTTATATTTGTGGCTGATTTAATGGTTCTCCTCTCTGGATGCTTTAGTTTTCAATCCACCTCAAAATGAAATTGTCGAATTCCTAAGCAACTCTTTCCCCAGCTCCATCACACTGGGTATCCATGGCAACATGTCCTGAAGACCTGGTACAAGGTGGCATTTCGTTGTTTAATGGAGCACCTAATGTCAATTGCTATACATGGAACTTTATATGTGTGTGTGTTACTTAATCTCCTCTATATTCTATAAGGAGCATAGGATAGCCTCTGAATTCATGGGAGACGGTGCATTATCCCCTCTAGCAGGTAAAAGCTGGAGCAGAAAACCAAAATGAGCGTATGCACAAGAATGATTTAAGATCTTTGGACTGCTGCTGGCTCTGCTATTTTCACCAAGTTAGAAGACGCAGCTAAGGGTTTTATCCAGGCAGACAAAAACTCTGCACAAATGCCGCTGCCATGTGAAGTAATTATATCCCTAAAATTGTATGCACATTGTTTTCAAAGGTGCTGAGAGACAAGTCTTGTTTTAGCCATTGCCACATTTCAACAGAATTTTGGTAGATTCTAAAATCTTGTCAAACTCTGAATTCTGGTACAGTTGAAGTTTTTGTTTTACACTGATACAACAGATACGCCAGTACCGGTAACAATCATCAGCCTGACTATCCCGCTCTCTCACTGCTCATCTCGTTTTATCTACTAGACAGTCCGGGACAGAAATGGAAAGCCCACCCCATGCAGAGCACTTTCCTAGCTAGATGTTCAGCTAGGAATCGGCCCCATCACACCTTAGCTGGGCACCACAGCTAACTAGCACACTTTGGATGTGTTTAGATGGGATCCAACACATTCTCCTGTCATATGCAGTTCTGCTCTTTAGTGAAGGTGTATTTTAATTTCAGAACTGGAAAGATGCTCATCATTTTACCATTCTATTTTTTTAAAGATTTTTATTTATTTCTTCATGAGAGACGCAGAGAGAGAGAGAGAGAGAGAGAGGCAGAGACACAGGCAGAGGGAGAAGCAGGCTCCGTGCAGGGAGCCCGAAGCAGGACTCGATCCTGGGTCTCCAGGGTCACACCCTGGGCTGAAGGCGGCGCTAAACTGCTGAGCCCCCCGGGCTGCCCACCATTCTGTTTCTTAACCCTCTCATTTTACAGAGAAGGGAAGTAGAGTGGTAAAGGGACTCCCTCTGGAATCTAGGACAAAATATAAATGCTACTTTCTCCTTGACAGCATAGAAATACTAGTCTCGTGGTGCTTTTTGTATGGTGTTTCTTTTTTTTTAATAGTAACAGAAATTAAGTGGATATCATCTCAAAACAGTTCTTCACTGGGGCACCTGGCTGGCTCATCGGTTGGGCATCCAGTTCTTGATTTTGGCTCAGGTCATGATCTCGGGGTCCTAGGATCGAGCCCCATGTAGGCTCCATGCTCAGTGAGGAAGGAGTCTGCTTAAGATTTCCTCCCTCTCCCTCTGTCCCTCCTCCCACTCCTGCTCTTTCTTCCTAAGATAAATAAATCTTAAAAAAAAAAAAAAAGAGTTCTTCATTAAACAAATATATATTGTCCCTAAGATGCTTTCTTGAAAAAAAAACAAACAGTGACAGACTATGGACATTTTTCCATGTCAATAAATATGGATCCAGATTGTTGTTTTCCTTACCAGCTTAATTTTCATTACATGGGAATACCAGAACTTATTCCCTGGTCCTCTGCTGCTGAACATCTCACTTATATCTAATTTTCCATGGCTCTAAAAACATCACTGTACTTTTATCAGAGGCATTTGTTTACCAATAACATCTGAATATATTCTTAGTTGTGAAATGCCTACTCAAAAAGTATGCACATTTTGATACATAATGCAAAGATGCACTTTAAAATTATATCAACTTATTTTTCTACTGACAAACTGAGAGAGTATCCATTTGCCCAGTCCTGAACAGTAGTGAGAAGTTGCATTAGTTTTTATCAACAGTGAATGGTCTATTATTTTGTGAAATGTCTTTTCATGTACTTTTTACATTAGTGTGTTTGGCCCGAAGTTCTTGACTCCACTTAAAGCATGTTTCGACTCTAATTTCTGGTTATGGATAAATTTTCAAAAAGCAATTTCAAATGAATTTTAATGAGTCAAATATAGATAAATCATGCAATAAAGTTTCACTTCAAAATACTCCCAAATTGGGATTCCTGGGTGGCGCAGCGGTTTGGTGCCTGCCTTTGGCCCAGGGCGTGATCCTGGAGACCCGGGATCGAATCCCACGTCGGGCTCCCGGTGCATGGAGCCTGCTTCTCCCTCTGCCTATGTCTCTGCCTCTCTCTCTCTCTCTGTGTGACTATCATAAATAAATAAAAAATTAAAAAAAAAACCTCCCAAATTCCTTAAAGAAACCATTTGGGAAAGCACAGATGTAACGGTTATGAACATAACACCCATCATCAGACCCCTGGGCTCCAATCCCAGGTCTGTTACCCAATCACCTAGGGATCAGAGACAAGTCATTTCATTCTCTGTGTCTCAGTTTTACCATATGTAAAACTGGCACTAATGTTGTATTCCATGGATTCTAAGATGTGCACTTATTTCTCCAGGTATCACTAGCCTTAAGGTCGTATTTCAGTGGGTGTCCCCTTACAGCTTTCAATAGCAGCCTTCCTTCTTTTGTAGTGGCGCATATAGTAATGGATCACTTTAAATGAAAAGCTTTGGGCAGCCCAGGTGGCTCAGTGGTTTAGCACCGCCTTCGGCCCAGGGCCTGATCCTGGAGACCCAGGATCGAGTCCCACATCAGGCTCCCTGCATGGAGCCTGCTTCTCTCTCTGCCTCTCTCTCTCTGTGTGTTTCTCATGAATAAATAAAATCTTTTAAAAAAATAAAAAATAAAAATAAATAAATGAAAAGCTTCTTCGATTTGGTGAGACATGGTAGTACCAATCTTAAAGGCTTGTACTCAAAATGAAATGAAATGAGGCGCCTATGAGCTTAGCATAATAAACACTCCAGGAATGTTACTAATTATTGATACAGTATTAGATAGTTCTATAATTGTTTTTAATGCTTAAGACTTCTAAAATTGAGGGACGCCTGGGTGGCTCAGCAGTTGAGCTTCTGCCTTCAGCTCAGGGCATGATCCTGGGACTCGGGATCGAGTCCCACATGGGGCTCCTTGCAGGTGGCCTGCTTCTCCCTCTGCCTGTGTCTCTGCCTCCCTCTGTGTCTCTCATGAATAAATAAATAAAATCTTTAAAAAAAAAAGACTTCTAAAATTGAGTTAAAGAATGTTTTTTAGTTCCTTGAATCATATTTTATTGTAAAACAATTAAACATTTTTTCATTTTAAAATTATTACAAGCAGGTGCTAGTGTAATGCAAATTAAAGGAAATTCTATTTGAGCAGGAAGTGATCTATTATTTTGCATATTTAGGAAAGAATCAGCTCAATAATACCTTAGAATTGTGCTCTCACACAGTCACTAAATAACTATGGGAAAAATAATGCAAAGAACAGTGTGGAAACTTCAATTAAAGTCAGTGTAACCATAATGTTTTCCACCTGCTGCTCTGTCACAGTGTCTTTCTGCAGATGCACCACCTCACACAACACTGCTTTTGGGGCTTACAAGCAGAGGGGTACCATGAGAAATACTAGGGAGGGCCTCAAGCAGGAGTGTGAGACAAACCTAGGATTAGAGGGAAAACTTTCCATTGTTCTTTCAATAATTTTCTTGAATTTTTTTGCCATAAAATTAATTCACTGTATCTCTCACTGGAGTCCAAAAAAATGTATAACCAGGTGTGGGAAGGCTTCCAGGAGCGTGCTTCAGCTAACAGAGGTACAGTTGAACATGGGAGCCAAGACGGTCTGGATTCAAGTTCAAGACACACTACGTGTCTTTGGGCAGTAAGTTCACTTCTCTGCATTTCTTCACCTGTGTATTGGTAACAATACCTAAGTCGCTAAGCTGTTACCTATGCACATAGAGTGCTGGCATATGGAAAAAGTTTAATAAAGGATTTGGAGTATTATCACTAGTTGTTATGTGCAAATTATGGGGCTTCTAAGTTCATCTCTTACTTCTTTTGCCCTAACTTAAGATAAATTTCATTAACATTGTATTCCAAATCATATATATATTTCTGGCATTAGAATCTTCTTCGCCATCTCCATCTCGTTTAGAAATTAGGCTATTTTTTAAAAAGCTGCCCAAGAAAGAGGGTCTGGTTTATTTACTAAAATATACATTTTAGCTTTTTTTTTTCCTATTCATACCAACTTTCATCATTTTTCTTCCCTGTCAAAAACTCTTAAAAATATCAACATGCTTATTTTCAGCTGGGGTCCTAAATTTGAAAGATGCTAATTTCTAAAGGTCATCCATTTTAATGGCATCCTCAGAAAAGCAAAATTCTGCTTCTAAGCAAACTACTTACAAAAGTATTTCTTCTCTTTCCCCTATTTGGAACAGCTAAACAAGTCTTAAAAGAAAGGGTGAAAGTGTAGTAAATTGTTAAATTATTTAACTATGAAAACTATGAACAGAATATTTAAATGAGGTAGGAAATGAAATGCAGGAATGGGAGTTTATAATCAGCGTATGTCCATACATCCACCTTTTCATTTTTTCTTAGGCTCACTGAGGTAATCACTAGGTGATCCTCTGCAATGGAAATTTGCTTTCTTACTCCTTGTTTTATTTGTTTTGTGATCAAAATCCTGGTGTTTACTGAGTAGTCAAAATGTTAGTCCCTACTTCCTCTTGCTGTGCCCCCCCCCACCCCACCCTCCCCAAAAAACCCACAAAACCAACCCAGATAGGATTGTGGTTTCGCAAGAAAATAAACGTCCCTTTCAAAACCACATGGCTGTCATGTAAGTGAACAACACTTGCAGGCTCCATTTCACTTTCCCAAATCCAGAAAACACAAACTCCTACTCGTTGTAGTGGCTAATGTCAGAGTTACTGCCTATCTGAATATTTATCCTGCTCTTCCAAGCAAGCCTCACTGTCCAAAACAGTGCAAATGCAAAAGCATTCTGCAACTGGAGTTCTCACTCTCCTTTCGGATTGACAACAGAAATCGGAAATGAATGTGCTCTTTGTAAAGAAGCACGCTTTGTCACTTTGGGCACCACCCTCCCCTCCATACCACACTGGAATACCATAGCATTATCTCTTTCCTGTCCTATGTCGCTCATTCTTTCCCCTGCTATACAGCATGAAATTCAAGACTCTATACTCTAATTTATATAAATCTTATGGAAGTGCCACAGGTAAAAACATCACACAAAAAAGCCCTTTTAGAACATACATATTTAGAGACGATGTCTCATTCTTTGGATTAAACGTATTAAAGTTTCATAAAGAAATTTAATTATATTGTTTCAAGGCATTTGTTTTTAATCATGGTAGCGGTATAATTTTCAGCTCACTTATAATGTACACTGTACTGCATAATGCACGCTGAACTGTATAATGCACTGTAAAACTGAAGTGAAAGTATACATCCCTCAATTTAGAAAATTAAAGGGAGAGAAAACCTTTTGAGAAAACTCTCTGGAATGAAATGCATCTTCTCTTCTCTTCTCCAGCGTACTGGTATTTTTAGTGTTTTGGTCTGACACGCTAGTACATTCAATACCATAAGGTTCTATTTCTATATCTGAAATCTGATTTTGCTTTCTATTTTCAAACTATGAGGCAGAGGATTCTAGGCAGAAAAGCACGAGTAACTGAGGCTTCTATCAAGATAATCTGAGATCTTTGTTTTGCTGTGATGAGAGCTCCCACCCAGCTAAAAAGCCATAGACAATATACATTCTTTAGTTATAGTCCCAGACCGTGTGGGGATATTAGTGACCTGAGACTGAAATACATGGATGAGAACTTATTACACTGAGAGGCTGCTTTCTTTTAGGTGGTAAGATGCAGGAGATTCTACAAGGGATCTATTTAAAGGTAAATGAAACACGCACATCTTCCACAAGATAAACAAATGACTGGGCAGTTGATTTTTAATGTAGGAAGAAAAAAACAATACATCCATTTCTTCTCAAAATGCCCAAGTACTTTATATATAAACATGTGCCAAGTATGAATTATCTGCCTCTCAGTTCTGCACCTACATTTTGCCCTCCTTTGTAATGCTTGAGCTGGACCCCATAAACGTTTCCCCTCATTGGGTGTACTTTTAGGCTCGGTTAGTACAGGCCCTGGAGGGTCACTGCAAGGCCGATCAGGGGAAGGGGCTTCTCTTTTCTGCTCCCCAGCTTTTCACACTCTTATGGCACGGCTGACGGCGGTGTGCGGGAGACCCAGGGGTGCTCAGCCACCAGCAAGCCCCGCCCCTGGCACCCTGGCAGCTGGATTCTTGAGAACGAGCTCTGGCACCGTGACGGGCAGCTCCCCGCTTGCCGACTCTGGCCGCTGGCACCCTGGTAGGTGGCTCTGTGTCCACCAGCTCTGGCCCACAGGTAACCAGAGGGTGGCTGCTTGTGGAAAAACTGGAACCAATGGCACTACGACAAACTTAACCCAGCACCCTGGCAGGCTCGTGGCCCCGCTTTGGCCCAGGGAGCCACAGTAAACGCTGTTGTCACCCGTTCACAGCTACAGCCTCCCCAATGAGTCTGGATCACAGCCTGGAGGGTGGGCACCCCTGGCTATCCTCCCTCACCTCCAGGGAGCCGGAGCATTTGTTATTCCCATATTCCTGAGTCTCTCTCACCCCACTTAGCAGTTGGCTACCTTTTACTAGTTAATAATGGTATTAATTTTCCTAATACAGAATTGGTAGTAGGTGTGGACCCAGGCTACAGACCCCCCAAAAAGTAGGATGTTAGGGTGTGGTCATGATCTTGGGCTGGAATGCAGGGCTCAGTTTCCTGTCGATGGGAAATGGGCTATTAATAACCCACAGCCTAAAGTGGCATCAAAATCAATCATGCTATCACCTGTGATTAAGTGCATGGAAGTTCCAACTGAAGCAAGGCCGGAAGGTCAAAGTGTCTGCCGTCCTCGACCATTATGGCAGTAACAGTGAAGAGAAGGATTGTAGGGAGGGACGGATTCTTTTGAGAGCAAGGGCATATTTACCAAAGAAAATGACAAGTTTAGGTCCCTTAAGCCCCAGGCCAAGTCATAGTCTAAGAATCTCAAAGCTTCCATGGCAGATCTAAAAGAATCTTTTTTACCTATAGCCACAGGGCTGGTGTTTCTAGAAATCAAAAACAAAATTGATCTTGTGTGTTGCTGAATGACAACATCAGTTGAATTTACAACCTCACCAAGTTCCTTGTATGAAAATTAGCATACTGACTGGGGAAGAATGGGACCTGACACCTGGAAAGGGGTACCTCTGCATGGATGCAAGACAGAACTAACAATTTCAAACCTAAAAGTCATCCTGAGGCTCCCTTACCTATGGAAATAGTTTGTCCTCCTGTGTCTCAAGAGACTAGCTTTCTCTTGCTGAACACTTTTGCTGGATAGCCTCACGTGGAGTGGCCACTTTGCAAAGGTATGCTTGTTGTCCTCAAGACCTGCCATAACCACTCATTGTTCTCAAATCTTTTTTTTAATAAATTTATTTTTTATTGGTGTTCAATTTGCCAACATACAGAATAACACCCAGTGCTCATCCCGTCAAGTGCCCCCCTCAAATCTTAACATGCTCCAGAGGATCAGGTACATAGTATACCCCCCAAAGGGAGTAATTTACAGCCAAAAAACCTGCAAGATTTTGATTTATATGTATTGGAAAAACTCAGGGAATATGCAGGGGAGTAAACATCAAAAGGTGCTGGAGGAGGATGGGAATAAACAGATCACACTGATCTCATGGATATGGATGGATTTCCTAGAGATTCCAGATTAATGTATTAGCTCCTGGCTTCATAATGTATTATGAAGCCAGGAGTGTCTTAAGAGCTTACTTGGTTCACTGAAACTTGAGCCCAGTGGCAGCCTACATGTAATAAGTCTGAGATGCCAGAACTTTCCCGGCATGGCACGGGGGGGGCGGGGGGTGGGATCTAAGGCTTAGCAAGAAAACAAAGTTGGAGTGCATTTATCCTGTGCAAACTGCACATCCACCCACCTACCCCACCAACATCTCCCAAGAAGGACCAGAGACTCTCCTTCCACAAAGACATCTAAAAATACATTAGAAAGGAATACGACATCTCCAAAAAACTCTGTGGCCATTCTCATTTGTAGACCAGGTATGACCACAGGAGATGCTACTACTGAGATAGGCTTCTAGAATTCCTTGGGGATGAAGGGATTACAGGAGCGGCGGAGGCCAAGTAGCAGCACTTAATGCCAAAGACAAGACTGGTGTATTTATCATAAAAGGCAACAGGGACATTACTGATACTCAAAATGCTCTTTTTGCCCACACAAATCTCCAGTGGTAGATAATTCATCTTGGCGTCTCTAAGAATGAAATCAGCATGGAGCATACTGAGTATTACATGATCTATAAAACTGAAGAAATACTAGGTCTGGTGGCCACTAAGTGACACCAGAGGGAGTCACAGCTTCATACCCAGTCTCTAGGCCTGGCCTGGTCTTATAGATCCTGGGCCCTTTGATGACATGCCAGGTTTCCTTGAGGAAAACCTGCAGTTCTGCTACAGGTCTAGAAAGTCTTCCTCTAAGAGCACATCAAAGGTACCTGCTGCCATTTACTAGATGGAAAGTACACTGGGGAAAAGGAAATACCTAGTGGTTTCAGGGATGACTAAACACTCGCTCTGAATTGATGCTAAGTTCCCTACCAGTTGACTGAGAAAGAAACCACTTGAGCTCGATTTATAAATGGTCTGTGTAATATATTGGTACAAACTAGACGTCTGTAGCCCCAGTCAGGGGTAATCCCCGAAGAACAACTTCTCAAGAAAATCCTCCCAGTAGGCAGCACTTGGGCAGTCCATTTAGTGACCCACTCTATCTGGAATGAGAGCTGTCCAGAAGTGTGGATTTACACTAATCCATGGATGATCACATATGGTTTGACTAGATGATCAGGGACTTGAAAAGACAGGATGGCAAGACTGATAAGAAGAGTTTTGGGAAACAAACATGTGGATGGACCTCTCAGATCGGGCACAGACAGTCCCATAAGCAAGCTCATCATCGGGCATCTACCGCAGAGGAGATGCTCGATAATCAGATGAACAAAATCATCCTCTCTGTAGGTATCAGACTCTTTCTTGGCCCCCACAATGCTGGCTCAAGTGGCCATGGTGACAGTGGTGGAGACTGTGTGTGGGCCCAACAACTTGGACTTTCCCCTCCTCAAAGGTGAGCAGCAGTAATGCTTGTAACTGACAGCACCTCCATCATTACCCATGGCATGCCCTCTTCACCATTACAGCATTCCCCGCTGCACGGCTTCCGAGGAAGAAACCATTCCAGAGCACACAGAAGTGCAGCAATGGGCTCGAACCCCTGGGGTGAACTGGTCTCACCACATACCCACTCACTCAGAAGCAGCCAGCCTAACCAAAAGGTGGAATGGCTTAGGAGGCCTCTGTTGTATCATCAGGCTGGGAGACACATCCTAAAAGCACTTCTGACTTTATGCTTTGAACAGAGGCCACTGGATCTGGGAATCAAAAAAGGGCAAGAGAGAGGCGCCTCGATGGCTCAGTGGTTGAGCATCTATCTGCCTTTGGCTCAGGTCGTGATCCTGGGGTCCTAGGATCGAGTCCTGCATCGGGCTCCCCACAGGGAGGCTGCTTCTCCCTCTGCCTATGTTTCTCCTCTCTCTCTGTGTCCCTCATGAGCAAATAAATAAAATCTTAAAAAGGGGGGGGGGCATACAGGTGTCTGGGGGAGGTTCACTAGGTTAAGCATCCAACTCTTGGTTTTGGCTCAGATCATGGTCTCAAGGTCATGAGATGGAGCCCAGTGTTGGGCTTCATGCTCAGCGGGGAGTCTGCTGGAGATTCTCTCTCTCCCTCTCCTTCTGCCCCTCCCCCATCCCACTTGCATACACACAAGCACAGGTGTACACTCTCTCTCTCTCAAATAATTAAATCTTTTAAAAAAAAAAAGTGGGAATGGTTCCCCTCACTACTGTATCTAATAATCTATTTGCAGATTATTATTATTATTATCCCAACAACTTTGAGCTCTGCTGGTTTGGAGGTCTTAGTCCCCAGTGATGGAAGTTTTCTACCAGGGGACACAATAATGATTCCAGTGAATTGAAATATGATACCGCCACTTGGCTATTTTAGCCTTTTTATGCCACTGAGCCAACAAACAAAAAAAGAGGTTCCTCTACTGACCAAAGCGATGGATCCCAATTACTGAAGGAAAGTTGGGTTGTTGCCAAACAGTGGGTGCAAGGAAGTCTATGTCTGAAACCCAGGAGATTCTATGCCAAGACTCCCAGTACTTCTATGCCCAAGAATAAAACTTAATGAAACACTATGGCAACCAATAATAGGCAGGGCTACTGAGGACTCGGAACCTTCAGGAATGAAATTCAGGTCATCCCAGCAGGTAAAGACTCCCGGCCAGCTGAGGTTTTAGCTGCGGGGAAAATGAAATAGAAAATGAGCAGAAGGAGGAATCCAGAGATCATGACTAATTACAGAAATGAGGACTGTAAATAAGGATGATAGCAGCTTGGTGTATTTTCCCCTTTGTTTGATATCTGCATATCCATATCTAAATATGTACACTTATTTGGGTACATCAACTATTTCTTCTTTTTCTTCCCTTTAATTTTTTCCCTAGTTTTACTGAGACTGACGAATAAAAACGGTACATATTTAAAATACACAGTATACTGGGCTGATATACACAGGCACTGTGAAATAACCACAATCGTGCTAATTAACACATAACTGTCACCTCGCATAGTTGCCTTTTGCATGTGTGTGATGAGACGACCTCTTAGTAAATTTCACGCCGGCGTCAATTACAGTCACCATGGTGTATATTAGGTCTCCAGGCCTTATTTATCTCGTGACTGAAAGTTGTACCTTACGTACCACATTTTCTTTATCCGTTCATCCATCAACTCCACTTCTTAGGTTGTTTCCATATCTTAGCTACTGTGACTAATGCTACAATGAACAGAGAAGCACAGATTTCTTTTCAAGATAGTGATTTCATTTCCTTTGGATATATACCCAGAGGTGGGATTGCTGGATTATATGGTGGCTCTATTTTTAATTTTTTTGAGGAACCCCATACTGGTTTCCATGAAGGCTGTACTAATTTACAGTCCCACCAACAGTATATAAAGGTTCCCCTTTATCCACATCCTTGCCAACACCTGTTGTCTTTTGACTTTTTGATAACAGCTGTACCAGCATGTGTACGGTGATACCTCACTACGGTTTTGATTTGTATTTCCCTGGTGATTAGTGATGTTGAGCATCTTCTCATATACCTATTGGCTAGTTGTAGGTCTTTGGAAGAACGTCTATTTCCACCATAATTTGTGTACAAGTTGTTAGAGGTTAATTTTATGATTTAGATTTTGGGTAACAGAATATTCAGTGGGACTATGATGGAATTTGAAGAGAAATTAATAAAGTCAGCAATGGATACAATGACTATTGGGACTGTGTCATTGGGGAAAACGGTAAGAACTTCATTTGTACAAACGACAGCTGATTTTTCCTGGTAAAAGCACAGAGTTGCTTCATTATGATATGGAAGTTCAAAAGTGTGTGAAGGGCATCCATAGACGCTAAGTAGCCAAAGGCATGAACTGTCCCCGTCAATAATTTGCTGCCTCTCAGCACTGTATTACTGTTTTTTTGTTCTGCCTTGTGATATAGGAGCTAGACAACCCTACAAGCGTTTTTTTCTTTGCCAGCTGGCACAATGTCAGGCTGTGTCAGTAAAGGGCACTGGAGGGACACTGCAAGGCACAGCAGAGGAGGAGACTTCTCTTCCTGATTCCTGTGGGATTTTTTCTCCAGTGGCCGTGGTAGCCAGCAGCATGCACGAGATCCAGTGTTCCTCACCCTCAAGTGTTTTATTAGCACCCCCAAGGGAGGATTCTTGCGGACCAGCGTCAGCCTACCACACCCCACCAGGTGGCCTCCTGCACATCAGCACTGGCCTATGGCATCCCTGAGAACTTCACGAGAATCCCAGCAGATGGCTATTTGTCAGCCAGCTCCAGCCTGTGACACATGGCAAAGCCCTCCAACATCCAGTAGGCTACAGCCGGATCCTCTCCAGGGAGGTCTACCCTTCAGCCTTGCGGGGCCTTCCCTGAGTCTGTTCTCCCTCAGCTCTAGAGGTGCTGGTCGCCCCCTACATTTGCTATTTCTATATTCTTTAGAGACTGTTAAGAGTTTACAGCAGTTGACCTTTTGCTAGTTAGTAATTTTATTTTATTTTTTTAGTTAGTAATTTTAATATTAAATTTTCACTGTTTAAATTGTGGTTTCTACATATTGACTGGATCCTCACTGATATAATCTACTCTTTTGTACTGAAGCATCTCCCATATTGGGGAGAACTGATATACCCCTGGACTGGATTTACTAACTGTACAAACTGCACACTTTCAAAACTTACTTACAACTACTTTAAACAAACCATCCTTTTGATAATATTTTACATGAATGACAGGAAGTTGTACATTTTTTTTAAAGATTTTATGTATTTGAGAGACAGAGAGCATGAGTGGGGGCTGGGGCAGAGGGAGAAGCAGACTCTCCACTGAGCAGGGAACCCGATGAGGGGCTCGTTCCCAGGACCCTGAGATCATGACCTGAGCTGAAGGCAGACGCCTAGATGACTGAGCCACCCAGGCGCCCCAGAAGTTATAATTTCTTGAATGAAAGAAGATAGTTTAAAATCAAGTCTAATATGCCATGATGATGCAGATGCAAACAATGAGGGTGAAGTGGCATAATTACTACCAACGTCTAAGACAAGCCCTGCCATTAAGGACTCTCTCACCTTCAAAGAATCCAGTAAGTCTCTCTGTCGAATATATTCTCTGTGTCATACTTTACACTCCAAAATCACTGTATGCAGAACAGAGTCTTGTAAAAAGCTTAGGGGGAAAGTGTGTGGGTGTGCTTGTGCATCTATACGTATGCCTGTGGCTCCTGAGTGTTCACGGCCACAAGGATCAAACTGAGATGCTCAGGCAACCCAAGTAACCAACACATGAAGTACTTTATAGGTTACATTTTTTACTTGCTGCTTGTCTAAATTGCTCCCCCACCACAAACCCATCACGCAGGGACAAGAATCTGGAAGTAATTCCAAAAAATTAAGAGGGCCATAAAACTCTGTGGTTAGTTCTTGCTCCCCCAACTAGACTCATTTACGTTACTAACTTCAGATCTTATTCTTTCAGGCCCATCTAGTTAAAGAAAGGCTATTATCCCCTTAAATGTAAACAGGACGATAAACTAAGAAATATTCTGACTTCAAGGAAAATGGCATTACAAAGGGAAAAGAAACAGGACATAATTAATCTTAAGGTGTGCTACGTGGCTAGATCTCTCCATTTGTAAAATGGAGCAAAAATAGCTGGCCTCAGATAATATGCTTTCAGGTCCAAAATTTTCTGATTAAAATTGTATAAAGAACAGAAAATCCCCTGAGGCAAATTCCCTGACATACCATAGACTTAGATCTGTATTCTTGTCACTTCTCTCTCCATTTATCACTCTCCAAGCACCTGCCATCCCGTCCCCCCTCCTTACCTTGACTAAAGGCAGGTATATCACTCGAACTAAACAGAGAAGGCCTTTATATGACTTAGGTGTTTTTCTAATATACCTTAGGGGGAAAGAGGACAGTGTCTCATTATCAGGTGCCAAAAGAGATTAATAAAAATTTCTGTAGCCAAAAATGATTTATGTCGGTTTGCCTCATTCAGATATATTTTCTAGATGAGCACTCCTCTAGACTATCCTAATATTTGTTCTGTACTGTATAAGCTTGGAAAGTACTAATCAATTTTTCTGTACAATTAAGGAATATTTAGGTTACAATCTAAGCAGTGAAATTTTATTAAGAAAATAAATAGCAAAATAAATGATGTGTGTGAGTGCCTTGGTATTACTTTCATGTAAATAATTCAAGTAAATTTCATGTAAATAATTTCATGTAAAGCCAATTCATATAAAATCTTATCTTTTTATTATTACAAACTTCATCATTAAAAAAACTCTTCAATTAACCAAAAATTAAATATGCCAATGCATTCAACATTCCTTATATTTTTGAAAAAAAAAATTCCTAAAAAGAGCTGTGGGTGGGAGAAGCCTTTCAATGGAATAGAAATGTCTGCTAATTTAATATTCTACTATATATAAAACGTTATTTTTTTCTTTCGCTGTCATAGAAGCAATAAAAGTAAAACAAGAGGAATATACACAATCTGAACATTCCAGAATTTTCAAAGAAAGATTTTTCTTGGAGTAGCTTTCCTCACAGAGATAACAATGGAGGACAGAAGAGAGAGCTTCATGTGGAAGAAGAAAATGGAAAAGAGACAACGATCTTTTCTTATCACTGGTCTTGGTTTTTGTCTCATTCCTTTATTGCCACTCAAGGACTGGAACAAAAGAATCATTGCATTAACACTTTACTTATTATTAAAAATAATCGCCATGACTGTAGTTCGGGAAAATGAACAAAGGTAAAGAATATACTATTATCAAATCAGAAATAATTCAGCAAATGTGGACATGGTATTTGCAGTTCTCAAAAAGCTGCTGCTTGCTTAAACGCACATTCCAGCTTTTGTTTTTTACACGTTGCATTTTTTGCAGTGGCACTTACACTTTTTGTGCTACCATGAATTCCAAGAATAAATTTCAGTATGTTTTATTAGGAAAAAAAAATAATGAGGAAGTTTAGAAGTTTATAAGAACATATCCCTACTTCATAAAAGAAACTCTTTGGGGCATTCTTAAGGGACTCAGCTTAACACTCCCTAGTCTTTCAGATATACTTCATAGATAAATATTTTTTAAAGGTCAATTCTTTTATTTTTATTTTATTGATTGCATTGTTAAACACTAATGAAAATTGCATCTTATTATAGGAGACTTAATTATAAAATTATAGAACCGAACTTCACTAATCCTTTAGAACTGATAGTTCCAGGGTGCCTGGTGGCTCAGTCAGTTGAGTCTGACTCCTGGTTTCAGCTCAGGTTGTGATCTTAGGATTATGAGATCGAGCCCCGTGTTGGGCTCTGTGGTCAGCGGGGAGTCTGCTTAAGGTTCTCTCCCTCCACCCCTCCCTTGAAATGCACATGCTAATAAATAAATAAATCTAAAAAAAAAAAAAACCCAAAGACCTGATGCTTCCAAATGACCAATGAAGTCACCAGTGTCACCATCAACAACACAAATCCAGTTTGCTTTAAAGGAAGTTAGGAATCTGGATTTTTACCTAAAATCATCAAACTTTCAAATGTTGACCATGAATTTTTAAACATTAGACTACTGTGGGACATATCTGCGGGACAGACACCCCCATGAGCTACCAATTGGGGCCACGTTCTGAATGACAACCCGGGAGGACTGGCACACAGCTAGCTACACAGCGCAGAGGCTGTGTGATGCCTCCCACTGTGTGACGCCAGGCCAACTTCACTCCCGCAGGTTACTGTGTGTAGACTCTAGAGTGTGCAGCCCTCAAAGTACAGACTTTGCAGGTCTGTTAGTTGGGGTCCTTGGTGGCGTAAATATTTGTCCTCTGATGGTAGGTTTATTAAATTCTGACACAGCCAAAAGTTACTGAAACCCAATCTGTGAACACATATGTTAACATACACCTGTGCATTAAGAAAAGAAATACACACTGTTCAAGGTGATGCACAGATGCACTAAGCTACTGCCTTTGTCTTCAAAGAGTAGAAGGTCAAGGAGATGAGGAGAGGGGGATTTAACAGGATTAAGAGGTAAGCACTGAAATAAGTACGTGGTGGGAAACCTGCAGGCGTGGAGGCAAGTGAATCCAAGTGGGGGAATCTAGGCAATAATATGGTACTAACTTTGTATGGTGACAGATGGTGACTACGCTTACTGTGGCGAGCATTTTGGAACATACATAACAGTTGAATGACCATGCTGAGGACCTGAAACTAATATAATACTGTATGTTGACTCTACTTCAATTTTAAAAAGATTTTTAAAAAGGGGAGTGCTGAGTTTGAAGAACACGGGCCAGATATCATGATAAGGGTAAAGAAAAGCAGAGATGTTGGAAGACTGGATAAGATAAATTATGGGCAGAGAAGGGAAGCTCAGGCTTGTTCTTTTCAAGGTGAAGTAGCAGTTCTAAGCTGTGAGATGCTGAGGGGTTTACCCCTAAGTGGCTGCAGGACAGAGAAGTGGTGGTGATAGAAGTCTGCGGTCGGGCTCAGAGGGCCGTAGGGTGGGTACCAGATTGCCTCAGGATGATGGTCAAAGACAGCGCAGAGATGTTAACTGAGGCAGGCACTGAAGCCCAGTACAGTGGGAACATCTGCAAGATGAAGTGGTTCAAGTGGTTATATGGAGAGAGATTCAGGGATGAGACATGGTAGCAAATGGAAAAATAGACTAATTTTCTTATATAGCATATGAACTGATTTAGTCAAAGAGGACATCACTTATTTTGATTTAGAAGTTGTATTAAAAAAGACTCTGGGTTTTTTCTTAAAGTTAAAAAGGTATTAACTTATTATATCTTACTTATTACAGAATTGAATTAATAATATCTTTTTTTAAAGATTTTATTTATTTATTCATGAGAGACATAGAGAGAGGCAGAGACATAGGCAGAGGGAAAAGCAGGCTCCCTGTGGGGAGTCCGATGCAGGACTCCATCCCAGGACCCAGAGATCACGCCCTGAGCTGAAGGCAGACGCTCAACCACTGAGCCACCCAGGTGCCCCTGAATTAATAATATCTTAAAAGAGGATCATCAAACATTCCTTTAGAGGAAACAAATAGATCACACCCCACCTCCAACAAGATTTCCTAAAATACTAGGATGAGAAAGATATTTGCTATATCAAATGGGGACCAAAACTGGGTGGCTCAGTCGGTTAAGCATCTGCCTTTGGCTCAGGTCACGATCCCAGGGTCCTGGGATGTAGCCCCACGTCGGATCCCTGCTCAGCACAGAGGCTGCTTCTCTCTCTGCCTCTGCCCCTCCCCTACCGCTTGTGCTTATGCTCTTTCTCAAATAAATAAAATCTTAAAGAAAAAAGTGTATTTCTGAAAATGTATTATAGAAATATCTTATAAACATAGATAATTCAGCTAGGTGAGCTTAAAGATGGACTCAAAGAGAGAAATAAGAAATTTCGGAAAGGTTTTTGTGTGTAGACACAAATGGTGGGTCCCTCTGTCTGGCTCTGGGTGCTCTTATCCAAAGCTGACATGGTCGCAGGACACTCTGCCTCTTTTCTAAATTGCTCTCTGGGTGGAAGAGTTAATGGAGGATCTACCTCCCCCCACCCCTTTCTGCAGGCCCTGCTAAGATAAACAGGTGTGAAATGTTTTTCTCTGTTTATATACAGTTCTTAAAAAGGACAATTTCTTCCTAACTCATCCTGACAAACGGCTGTGGGTAAACATTCCAGATCCTTTATGAGTTTGCTAAAACAAAGAGGAAAAAAATCCACAATGATAAAGGAAAAGCTGTATTTCGAATACCACCCAAGTAGTGAGTTAGAAGGTCTTTATACATTTTCACCTACAGAGCAAATACAGTTTCTTCCCCTTATAATTACCAAATCTGGAGCGAGCCAGAAACACAGAGTTCTACAGCCTCATTGGTTAACAAACAAATGTTCTATTTGTATTCCCAAAGAATACTACAAAGAAGGTGCCAAGTGCCCAGATAAATGCAAATTACACTTAACTTAAAATGTCTGTAGTGTTTCTCCAGCTATCAACTAAGGCCTGGAGAAACTCTTAAGTAGAATTCATGTTTACTTTATACCATATGTATGCAGAGCCTCATGACAGCAAAGAAATTGGAGGGAAAAAGAAAGATAAACAAGGAGATTAAAATTCTGGGTCATCAACAATACTGTGGGAGAGGTGAAGCAGAAAATATCAAAAAACATATAAGGAAACTTCAAAGCACTTTGCATGATTCAAAACAAAACAGGAGGTGAATTGCCAAGGTGTACAGAACAGGCCAATTATAAAGATATTTTCCCTGTCTCCATGCTAAAAGTAAGATTCCATGCAATTGGTCGGCTCCGCTTTCTTTTATTATTATTATAAAAATAGCACATGCTCACTGTTTCCCATTTTTCATGGCCATACACAACTCTAGATACATTCGTCTGTGCATTTTTTCCAATTATTCCCTTAGAACAAATTCTCAAAAGTGAGGGTTGATGGGTCAAATGACGTTTCATTTCCAGACTTTTGTGAATCTCCCAAACCGCCCTCTGGAAGGCCATGCCTGCCATTTTAGACTTCCACTGGAAGTCTACACTTCTCTGAACCCTGCCCGGCTCTCCTCTGCAGGCCTCTCTCTCAATGGCAGCTAGCAGGTCTCTAGCAGCACTTGTTTCATCGGGCCTGGAGGTAAGCAGGGCGCCCTCCTCGCTCATTACCACTTCCAGACAGCCCTCCTCGCCTCCTCCCTAGAAGCTGAATGCTAGGTCATTCGACTGCATCATCCATCATCCCTCACTGCTGCCAACTGACACCAAGAGATGAGTGTGCCCATTACCTACCCCTTCACCACTGTAAGTGCCATCATTCCTTCCCACCTCCACCAATTTTGTGTGTGGGGGGGGGGGAGGATATCTCCATATTGTTCTATGATGCCACCATAAGGATCCTATATGACAATGATTCTCCACTGGGGGGAAGATACCAACTTCTGGCAGATAGGGAAAGGGGAAGGAACAGGTATAGTATCATAGAAAATGTGGATTTTAAAAGTTTGGGAAACACTATACTGTAGGTAAGTAGCTAGTTACTGGCAGCTTTTTTTTTTTTTTTTTTAAGATTTTATTTATTAACTCACAAGACACAAAAAGAGAGAGGCAGAGACACGGGCAGAGGGAGAAGCAGGCTCCCTGTGGGGAGCCTGATGTGGGACTTGATCCCAGGACCCTGGGATCACCCCCTGAGCCAAAGGCAGACGCTCAACCCCTGACCCACCTAGGTGCCTCTCGACAGCTCTTAAAAAAGAAAGCTCTGTTGAAATGTGCTCAACAAGCGACAGAGGAGAGTATAAATACTCGGTGTGTTCAGACTGTAAGTTGCTGAACTAACCACTATCACAACAGTCACAAATGCTGAAAGTGGACTGGGTGCCGGGAAGCGTGCTGAGTGTCCTCAGGGGACTACCCCACCTGGCCCTCATGATCACCCCACGAAGCAGGCCCTCTTATTACCTACATTTCACAGGAGAGGAAACTAAGACCCGGTTAAGTAATGACCAGCGCAGCCTGGAAGTGAGTGTCCACTGCCCGAGCCTGGAGCGCAGGCTCTGAAAGCACTTGGCTCTACAGCTTCCTAGGGACTAATGTCTCCATCTTCAGCAAAAGACAGACGACTTGGTTTAGAACCAGCAAATGAAAGTTCATTCTATGGTCTTCCTAAGTATTTCGCCTGCCATCTCAGCCAGCGGACGGATTCCCTGTTAAGGACATGCTGCCAGAAAGTTTTTCCTGGTTTCTCTCGAATGGCCTTGATCTCAGACAGTTATCTCCTCAGAGTCACTGACAATTTCCAGACGACACGTGTCACGCACCCTGGAGTCCAGGAAAATCCCTTCTGTTGTCTCTGGCGGCCAGGCCCGGGGAGCCCTCACCCCCAGCCCTCCCTGCCTCCGCGGCCTACTGGAGCGCCCCGGGCCTAGGCCCCCTGTTCGGGTCTTCACCACGAGACAAACCACCCCGGGTCGCCGAGCCCCTCTCCCACCTGCTCACCCCTGTGTGACCGCGCACAGTCCAGCCGGACCCCATCTCCAGGTCCCCCCAGCTCCGGAAACCCTTGCCCTGGGCCCTCAGGCCAGCAGCTGGACACCCTGCCCCTGAACGTCTTCCCTAACCTGTGCATCACCTTCCCCGACGGAGGCCGGGCTCCGCTCCGCAGGCCGCCCTCTCTCCAGGGCAGGAGCGGGTCCCCCTCCGCACTTGCTCCGTGGGGCCTGGCGGTGCGCAGGGGTCCTCCTCGCCGCTCCTCATTACCTCCTCCTGACCGCTCTCCCCCTCCCTAGAGGCTGACTCTTACGTCGTCATCAGGCCGCACCATCCCTCATCCTTCACTGTTGCCAACACACACCAACAACCCCCAAGAGCTCTCTCCGTTTCTTGAGGGTTTTCGCTCCTGGCTCACTGACATCTTCCCCAATTACTATTCTTGTCTCACAGTGTGGGAACGTTCACATGCACGTAAACGAGGCTCTGGCACTTGTCCCCTCAAGCCCTTGAACTCCGCTGCAAGGATCCAGTGCTTCCCCACACCTTAGTCACCCATTCCTTTGCTCACACCCTAGACCCAGTAGTTTCAATCACTGCACACACCCCCACCCCGCTTCTACTCCCGGCTCCTCCTGTTAGCACCTGGGATCCAGCGGCCCCACGGCCTATGACCACCCGCACTTTCTTCCCAGCTGTCTTCCCTTCCCTCCTTACCTTGCTTAAATTCCTTACCCTTCCTTTGGGTGCATCCTCACCGCCCTCCTTGTGCTTTTAACTGCCCTGTACTCAGGAAGACCACAAGCCCCCAAAACCCCAGGTCTCGGTCTACTCCACCCCTGCACCTGCTGAGCTGAATGCGCGGCTATCACCGTCCCAGGCTTCCTCAGTCCCGTGGTTCTCGGGGTCTTGCACACAGATGCTGATTGTTTCAGCCCCTTTTGTTGAAAACGTGACCCTTGCCTTTGCTGCCTTGCCTTGGGGCCTTGGGGCCTTGGGGCCTTGGGGCCTTGGGGCCTTGGGGCCTTGGGGCCTTGGGGCCTTGGGGCCTTGGTGCCTTGGTCAAACATCTACTGACCAAATATGGATCTATTATTTGTGGACCATGTTCTGTTCCATGGTCGATCTGCAACGTGAACACCACCGAGGCTTGGTGTTGGGGCTTTACAATAAGTAACGAAACGAGGCAGGACATCGTGGAAGGCCTCCAACGTGGTTCTTTTTCAAAACTGTTTTGTTTGTGCCACGTCCTTTACGTTATCACACAGGTCTTACAACCTGCTTGGCAATTTCTACCAAAAACTGGCTGGCGTGACAACTGGGCTTGTGCCGAACCTGCAAATCCATCTCAGGAGAACCGGCATCTTAACAGCACGCTCTGAGCGTGACTGTCGTGTATCTCCCGCTTACCGACGCCTTCTCTCGGTTCTCTCAGCAGCACTTGATAGTTTGCGGCATAAAGATCTCGCAGAGTTCTCTTGTTACGTTTATCCTTTGGTAGTTCATTATTTCTTTTTAGAAGCAGAACTTTATATTTTAGTTGTGGTACATAATATAAAACTTACCATTTCAACCGCTGTCTGTAAGTGCACGACGCATGACGCATTAAGGACGTTGTTCGCATTGTGGGGCAAACGTCCCCACGATCCTCTCCCAGAATTTGTTCATCATCCCAAATGGAAATTCTGTATCAGCTTATTGATACTCCCTATTCCCAGTGGCCCCTGGGTACCACTGTCTGCCTCCCGCATCTGTATTTGCCTACCCAAGGCACCTTGTATAAGTAAAATCATGCAGTGATTGTCCTTTTTGTGTTTGGCTTTTGCTTAGCATGCCATCTTCAAGATTCATCCATGTTCTAGGGTGTACCCCAATTTCATTTATTTTTTAAGGGATGAATACTATTGCGCTACCTCCATATACAATATTTTGCTTATCCTTTCCTCTGTTGATGGATATTTGGGATGTTTCCAACTATTTCATAGTTTTATTGTATTGTAAATGGTATTTCTTTAGGGTGCTAAATCAAATTTTTCACCGCTTGTATCAAAAATGAACTCCTCGTCTTCTCTCACAAATCTGTTCCACCCACAATCTTCCCTATTTCACAAGACGGCAAATACATCCTCTGTCTCCTCAGAGCAGAGCCTTTGGGCCTTCTGCGACTTTATGCCCACACAGCATGTCCAATCAGTGAGCAAATCTGGTTAGCTCTATCTCTAAAACAAACCCCAAATGCAACCACATCTGAACTGCCTCCACGGCAACCTTCCTGGTCCCAGACACAAATACCTCTCACCGGGGTGATAATCCTAACTGGCCTTACTGCCCCTGCCTCTGCCCCATATGGTCTTTTCTCAACAGAGTTTATCCAGAGTAACCATATTAAAAACACAAGTCAAATAATTTCACCTCTCTAACCCAAAGCATTCAGTTGCTCACTATTTCCCCCCCCCCCCCAAGTTGAAATCAGAAGGTCTTACAGTTGCCTACCAGGCTCTATGCCATTCAGCCTTGCTCTGTCTCCGGCCTCACTTCCTGTTCCTCCTCCCCACATCCACTCCACAACAATGGCCTCCTTGCTATTTCTCCAATGCAACAGCTATGCCCCCACCTGGCATTTGCCTGTCCCCTCGGGGAGTTTTATCTACATATAAGCACAGGGTTCTCTCTCTCTCTCTCACCTCCTTCAAGTTTGTACCCAATAACCTCTGCCCAACCCACCTTAATTTGCAACTCTGACCCCACGCTGGCCCTCCTGGTTTCCCTTACTCTGCTGTTTTTTCCTTATATTTTTTATATAAGCTTTTTTTTATATAAACTTTTAATTTGGGAATAATTTCGGATGTACAGAAAAGTTGAAAAGATAAGGCAGACAGTCCCGCTCACCTTGTTTCCCCTAAGTTTAACATGTTGCACCACTCAGACTTGTCAAAGCTGTGAAACCACCACTGGTGCATTACTAATAACTAAACTCTAGACTTTATTTGGATTTCACCATTTCACCATTTTCTCCACCAATGCCTTTTTCTCCCTTCCTATTCTAGAATCCAATTCAGGATACCAAATGTTTGCTCTCCTTGCGTCCTTAACCTCTTCTGGATTCTGACAGTTTCTGCCAACAACCCTGAGAGGCAGTGCCCAGGCGTTTTGTAGAATGTCCATCAATTTGAGTTTATCTGGTGTTTTCCTCATGACTAGACTGGCATTACAGGTTTTGGGGAAGAAGACCACAGAGATGAGGTGTGTTTCTCATCACATCACATTGATGCGGCTTATCCCTAGTGATGCTAACCCAGATCACTTGGTTCAGGTGGCATCTGCCAAGTTTGTCCACTGTATAAAGTTACTGAGCCTAAAGTCCCCAGTTTTTCCTTTTCTATACTCCAGTCTTTGCAACTGAGTCACTAAGTTCAGCCCATATTTAAGAAGGGGTAAGCATCTTTATGCTTTAACATACAATTTAATTAATGTTTTATTCCCACATTTGAAGGTAAGCTCTAAAAGGACATGAATTATTGTCTATTTTATCACCGGTATGGCTCCAGTATCTAAAACAGTACCTCGCATGTAATAATATTTGTTGGACAAGAGAATACCAAAGAGGAGATTTCCTAGTAATCTGTTCAGGTCATAGCTTCTTACAGCAACAATAATATGCCCCCGACGGGCTTAGGGGAAAAAATCACATATGTCATTCACGCTAAGGTATTACTAACACGTTGAGTTACCTTTCTCAGTAGTATGTGCAGTTTTATTAGGAGAGTGGAATTATCAATACCAAAATTTTAGGCATTAGTAATAGGATTAAATAGAGAATATAGGTCAACTGCCTAAAATAGTGGCTGCAAATAATGGGAACTCAAGAAATGCCCACTTTCTTCTATTTCTTTGCCCTACATTTAGGAGAGAGAGATTCTGGAGGCTCAGAGGGTCTTCCCTGGAACCTCAAATATATACTTGTTCTACCTGCCAACAATTTTAAATTATTTTTGAAACAAGGCAGAGTATAAATTTTTAACATTCCACATTCCTGAATCCAGTTAATATTAATCTCTGAATCTCTTACTAAAAGTCTGTTCCTGGTCTGTTAGGCAGATGAGGTAAGTCTACCTAGAAGCAGAGTTTCCCACATATCCTCATTGTTCCGAGACATGTACCCTGGCCCTAGCCACAATTCCCGGGCTCTTCGGAGTATAAACTCTTTCCCAAGGAAGAATGCAGATTACACTTAGGGCCTTAGTTTGTGGTTAAGAACCTGTCCTGAGATTTTAAGGGGAAAAAGTTGTCCCAGTTTCATGACTTTAAAGATTCGCCCACAGTTGAACTGGTTTAGGAAAAGTCAGTTTAGATGCCAACGAACCTGTGTACTGCATTAAAAAATACCCATCAGATGACATAAAAATGAATACCTGTTGCTTATGATCAACTCTACAATTACAGTTCTTTTTTTTTTAATGTATGTATTTTTTTAAATGATTTTATTTATTTATTCATGAGAGAGAGAGGCAGAGACACAGGCAGAGGGAGAAGCAGGCTCCACGCAGGGAGCCCGATGCGGGACTCAATCCCGGGACTCCAGGATCATGCCCCAGGCGGAAGGCAGGCACCAAACCGCTGAGCCACCCAGGGATCCCCTAAGCCACCCAGGGATCCCTACAACTACAGTTCTAATAACAGAAGCAATTTAGTTTCCCACTGAAGGAAGTGCTGTTCTACATGTTATAAAAATTCAATGAGTTAAGCTGATTCTGTTCATTAATTGCTTAATATAATCTCTCTTTAAAAAGCAGAGCAGCCATATAGTCCCCTCCTCTTTTCACAGAGCCTGCACACACACTCACCAGATATTTCCATCCTTATCAGTGTAGCTGATTTTACCAGGCACTATTTTCAGACAACCAGCAACAGGGATAAAAGTCATATTCTCAAGTTATTAAGATTCTGGCAGTCTCATTTCATTTAGGACACCTTAACTTTTCTCAGGTCATCGATCAATGAACATCTGATATTAACAGAGCTAAGAAAAAAGCATCTTGGATTTCTGTTTTGGAAACACATTAAAAAAAAGGAGGGGGGGATCCCTGGGTGGCTCAGCGGTTTGGTGCCTGCCTTTGGCCCAGGGCGCGATCCTGGAGACCCGGGATCAAGTCCTGCATCGGGCTCCCTGCATGGAGCCTGCTTCTCCCTCTGCCTGTGTCTCTGCCTCTCTCTCTATCATAAATAAATAAACAAACAAAAAAAAACAAATAAATAAATCTTTAAAAAACAAAAAAGTAAGAACCATGGCCAGGAAAATCCTCCCTAGCTGCTATAGAATAGAAGCTTTCATTCAAAGACAAATGAATTTACTAAGAACTCAAAAACTCAGCCAAACATGAAGAAGGAAAAGCTACGAAGTAGACTAGGAATGGCAAATTGCATTTTTTCTAGAGTCAGGAATACAAGACCTTTCTGTAAATCTCACAAGTGAAAAAAAGCTGAGGTGTGAACACCCGGTTTATTATTTTGTTTACTTGTACCCTATAGATGTACAGATTGTTTATAGTGAGCTCAGGAAATACAAAGATCAGTAAGATCTAGATCCTGTGCTCAAGTAGCTGACATACAGAAGAGGGTAAGATTTGTTCTATGTGGCCCCAGAGTCAGACCCATTATCAATGCCTAGAAGTTACACTATAAAGAACTTTCTAAGAATTAAACTGTTCCAAAACTAAACAGCCTGCATCTCACATGTCATCAAAAGCAATATTCAGACAGGAACTGGGTGTCCTAACCAGGAGCAGGAATTAGGTATGAATAAAAAAAAAATTAATAAGATAGTCTCTATCTTGGGTAATTTCGTGTGACTTCCTGTCTTCACTAGAAAACAGAGAAAAAAATTCTAGATACCTATTTATTTATTTTTAAAGATTTTATTTGAGAGAGAAAGAGAGAGAATGAGCAGGGGGAGGGGCAGAGCGACAAGGAGACTCCCCATTGAGCCTGGAGCCGAGAGCTCAATCCCAAGACAACAAGATCATGACCCAAGCTAAAGTCAGACACTTAACCAACTGAGCCACCCTGGCACCCCTAGATACCTTATTAATAACCAAGTGACATAATCCTATTGTGAAGATTAACAGCCAATCATATCTATTTTGAAACTGTCTGAAATACTCATGGATGGCTCTTCTCCAATTTTTCAGTTGTTCTCTCTGTATCTGGCTCTGAATTTCTCAGAAATTCAATTGGTGCTTCATACTCTTTTTATAAAGAAAGAACCTACCTTTGTATTACACCAGTCAGGACACAACATTTTTATTGGAATGCATTCATTGGTTTGATTTCAGCACAATATTTAGAGCACGGCTGGATATTAATTAACTGGATAATATTAACTAACCGAAATGCTTATTGCTTAACATACCGAGATCAATAATACTTTAATGAAGAGTTGAAATAACAGTTTGCAATTAATGTTCCTCACATGGCCAATCAAAAATAACTTCCACATGCAAGTAAACATGTAATCTAACAAAGTTTTGAAAGGACTGTAAAAATGTAAAACAACTGAGCAGCAAAAATAAGGAGGAATAGGGGCTTTTGTTGCAGATTAAAGATTTTTATGGTCACATCATTAATCTGAAGAAAAGCCAAAAGTGATGCTTGTCTGCATGTAACTGCAATTCACAGATCATGATAAGAACATTATTTGTAATTCAGGTGACTTTCTAATCAAATTCAGTTCTAAACCCCCCTGGTTCTAGGAGAAGCCCTTCCTATGGCTTTTCCCCAGCGACGATTACCTCTCCTCTAAGGTTTGTGCAGCCCTCAGAAACATCAGCAATACGTGCTTACTCGTTTAACATATACATTTGTTCAATATGTGTCTAATTTCTTAAATCTCTTTCGAGTAGTTCACCTGGAGGGGGGGGAGGTCTTAAATTATCAGCTCCTAGTAAGGAAACTGCCATGCAGAGACAGGCTGAGTGATGGATAGCTGCTCAGTATACCCTTTGTGTGACTTCCTGTCTTCACTAGAAAACAAAGAAGAAAATTCTAGATACTTATTTATTTATTTTTAAAGATTTTATTTATTTGAGAGAAAGAGAACATGAGCAGGGGGAGGGGCAGAGGGACAAGCAGACTCCCCACTGAGTTTGGAGCCGGGGCTCAATCCCAGGATGAGGACTACGTTAATTATGAAATAAGATGAGGGATCCCTGGGTGGCTGAGCGGTTTAGCACCACCTATGGCCCAGGGCATGATCCTGGAGTCCCGAGATCGAGTCCCATGCTGGGCTCCCTGCATGGAGCCTGCTTCTCCCTCTGCCTATGTCTCCTATGTCTCCGCCTCTCTCTCTCTTTCTCTCTCTCTGTCTCTCATGAATAAATAAATAAAATCTTTAAAAAATATATGAAATAAGATGATTTATTTAACAGTGCTTATCCTCTAAGTGATGATTTACACGTGGTGCACCAACGTTGAAGTATATGGCACTCTGAACTGTTTAAAATTTCCTAAGCAGGAGTGGCAGGGCAGCCCAAAGGGTGGAAAAGCTGGAGCATTTGTAAAAATCACACAGCAGAGACCTTACAGAGAAGGCAAGAGCTGGGAGCTCCGGCACCACGCAGCTGAAGGAAGCCACCCCCAGCAGTCGGCACAGCCCGTGGGTGCCCCCCCCGGGGCTCAGGGACAGAGGCTGCGGGTGTGCCCGCGCAGGACCGGCCCCAGGACGGAGCAGAGGTCAAGGGGCAGGCCCGGGCTGGCCCAGGGGAGGCGGGCAGGGCGGAGGCCGCGGGGCTTGGTGCGCCGGGGAGCCGCCCGGGGGATGGGGCTGCAGCAGGGCTACCTGGGACAGGGAGGATGGTCGGACGGCGACAGCATCGACAGCATCCCACAGCATCGGGGAAGGCAGAGCCGCCCTGGCCCTCGGGGTTCGCCCCAGGGCTGGGAGGGCACCAGGGCCTGTAAACGCGGCCTCCGGCACCTTCCCCCACGTAAGGTTCTAGCAAACCACCAACTGGAGCTTCCCCCAAACGTGGCCCCATGGCCAGGCTGACCGCAGAGGGCGGTTGTGCCGTGCACCTGCCAGGGGACCGTTGTCCGCGCTGGCGACTTGTCAGCGGCGCTCCGAGCTGCGAGCCCTTCTCCGCGTGTTATCCCACGTCACCCTCGTGCCAGCCCGGGCGTGGGTGCTGGGGAGGCAGGGGGGGGGGCCCGGGATCCCACAGCCTCTAGGCCACCGCCGGCGGGACACGGTCACCTGACGTTCCAAACCACCGCCGACGCCCGAGGCCCCAGCACGCGCGCCTGCCCTGCACCTGCCCTGCACCTGCCCTGCACCTGCCCTGCACCTGCCCTCCGACTGCGGGGGGGGGGGGGGGGGGCGGGTAGGCTCGGCCGCCGCTGCCAGGCACCGCCGGAGCTGGGGACTCTGCAATGGGAGGCCCTGGAGCGCGGCTTCCAACACGTTCCCAGGGGCAGCCTGATGCTCCGGGGCCAAAGGGCACAGTCTGGAGGCCACTGACCCACATGCAGAACAATCCAGAAGGGGCAAATCCTGCCGGGGATGGAACAGCTGTGCGGGCGCTGCCTCAGCGGAGCTCAGGGCAGGACCCGCAAGGGAAGGGGCCGGGGGAGCACCCAGGCTGGCACCGGGCGCGGGCACCCGAGGGAAGGGGCCGGGGGAGCACCCGGGCTGGCACCGGGCGCGGGCACCCGAGGGAAGGGGCCGGGGGAGCGCCCGGGCTGGCACCGGGCATGGGCACCCGAGGGAAGGGGCCGGGGGAGCACCCAGGCTGGCACCGGGCACGGGCACCCGAGGGAAGGGGCCGGGGGAGCGCCCGGGCAGGCACCGGGCGCGGGCACCCGAGGGAAGGGGCCGGGGGAGCACCCAGGCTGGCACCGGGCGCGGGCACCCGAGGGAAGGGGCCGGGGGAGCACCCAGGCTGGCACCGGGCGCGGGCACCCGAGGGCGCAGCCGCAGAGGCTCGGCTGCCAGCTCTGCGGCAGCGAGGTCGGCCCGCTGGTGCCCGGAGGTGCCCGCGGCCTGCTGCCGCGCCGGCCCGGGGGATCCCACACGTGCCAGAACCCCACGGCGGGCGTGGGCAGCCACGGTACTCCCGTTTGCCTCGGTCCTATCAATGCACCTGAATAGGAGACGACTTACAAGATCGGTGATGCCGTTTCAGGCCTCCTTACTGCGTCCAGAGCCGGCGCTCCCACCGCAGTCCGAGCAAACGGTTCTTTAGTGAAAAGTCAGCCCCACAACTGCAGAGCAAAGGAAGACGGGTCTCCCCGGGGCTAAGAAAGTGATAAAAACATCTGCCAGCCTTGGGTGAGCCGCTAAACGCCCTGGGGCTGGTGAAGTCCGGGTAAGAGAAGCTTTTCCTTTTAGTTCTCTGTGTCGATTTCAAGAGTGTATTTTCTGTTTCTCACCGGCATTTCCCCCTTGATACAAAAGCTGCTTGGTAGTTCCTCTTCTTATGCCCTGTTTTGACATTTTGATGTTCTCTCTTTAATTATAGATACAGCGTGGGACAGTTTCAAAACCTGAATTTATCTGATTTCAACATTTCTACGACAAATTTGGTAAGTTTGTTTGTGTGTGTGTGTGTGTGTGTGTGTGTGTGTGTTTTAAAATAAAGGGAGTGGTGCTTTGCAAAAGGCAAGGCAAAAATCCTCATATTTCACACCTCTTGAACACTGTTTCCTTTCAGTTCTTTTGGGGAAACAAAAGGAATCATTTTCGTATCTCATACTTAAGTCTGGTTTCCTACTATCAGTAGGAGAAGACCCACAGATATCAAGGTAACATAAATGCTCGCAGGTCTCCATCTCTTGGAAAAACATATCATGTGCAGACATGTCTGGTTTAACATACCATTAAATATACTACAAGAGCAAAATGAAGCTGCTGTGATTAGCCTTTCTAAAAGGGTCGTGAAGCCGATGAACTAATTCTCTGTGCTGTGTGAGGTCAGCGCTTGGAAAGAGGACCTTGACCTGCAATATCTTTCCCTGCCTTCTCCACTTCCTGCTTCAATTTCTGCCTAAACAATACTGTTCGATCTCAACTCATCTGAGATTTACCAAAAAGATACGATAATGACTTCTTTCCTTACCTTTATAATAATATCCTTCAGATATTATTTTTTCCTGTTGAAATTCTTAACAAAAATAAATAGTGCACCGTAAGTAAATCTGCAACTAACATAGGCTAAATTATCACTGAAGAATTCTTTGAAAAAAATCGATAGAAAAGTAAACATTAAACATTTTAGGCGCACATGCTGAGACAGGAAAATTAGTAATCTGTGACATATTGAAGAATTTTATAAAACTCCATTCACTTGAACATCCTGAGAAAGTGACATAGACTGTCAGAGCTATAATTTTTTTTATTTTTTCCAATTATAAAAGTAAATATATGGCTCACGCAGTGTTCATATTTGTCAAAACTGAGTGATCTGTGCACTTCATTGTATGTAAATTTTACCTCAAAAGGAAACAAAACAGTAAACACCTACTAAACTCTGGTAATAATATGCATGCTGAAGTATTTAATGGGAAAGGTACTGATGCATGCAACTTATTTTGAATTACATCAAAATGGATTGATGGATAGAAGGACACATAGCTGAATATATATGTGATGAAGCAAGTATTTATGTTAATGACAGACCCTAGACGGTAGACATATAGATGTTCACTAGAAAACTCCTTCAACTCTTCTTTATGTTTGAAATTTTCACAATAAACTGTTGAGGGGAAATATGAGAGTATAGAAGAATATGGAAAACAACAGAAGTATAAGAAAAAAATAAAAACACCAAACAGACACCAAGCAGACACCCAAGACTTTACTATGTATGTATGATGCTTTGTAGCTTGCTTTACCACTTAGCGACATAATAACGTGCATTTCCTTAGTTCTCTAAATATTCTTCCAAATGCAACAGAATTCCATCGTACAGAAGTAGAATAATTTTTTGCAGCTTTACTGAGGCATAATCAACAAATAAAATTGTAATATTTTAAAAGTATAAAACATTTTACTACACATATGTACTGTGTTACTTCCACTGTGTGAATCCTTTCGTATCTATCACCTCCCATATTTGCCTATATGTGTGTGTGTGTGTGTGTGTGTGTGTGTGTGTTTGAGAAGTAGCATAATTTAAAAGATAATTTGTTACAGAATACTTGGGTTGTTTCCAGTTCTTCACCATTATCCATCTGAGATGAGCAGCCTATTATATCCATCTTTCTGCATATCTCTGATTATTTCCTTAGGATGAAGTCATAGAAGTAAAATTGCTGGCTTAAAGAGAGTAAATATTTTAAGACTTTTGATACATTTTTGCTAATCTCTTTCCAAGTAGTTTACCAATTTACATCCCTAACACACGATCACAAATCATAGCTAGCCATATTAATGCTTCAATTAAATGCTTGTATAAGTAAAATTTATCTGTAACCATTCTTCCTCCCAAAGAACAAAGGCTCTTTTAATTTTTTTTTTTTTAAGATTTGCGTTATCTGAGGAAGAGTGAGTATAGGATAGGGAAGGGCAGGGGAAGAAGAGAATCTCAAACAGACTTTGCACGTCACTCAATCCCACAACCTCAAGATCATGACCTGAGCAGAAACCAAGAGTCAGATGCTAAACCAACTGTGCCCACCCAGGGGTCCCCAAAGGCTTTTTTTTTTAAAGCAAGTCTACATTAAGCCAAACGAGTATCCAAATCTTGGTTTCTAAATATCATGGTTTCAAATCAGGTACCCTGAACCTGGGCTTCTTGAAGAAATGGCTGATTGCAGGAAAGAGATCAGCCTGGAACATCTTCTTGTGCCAGAAAATAAGGAAATGCTAAAAAGTGATGGAGACATCAAAAGGACACAGGAACTAACTTGAAGGGACTCTTGCATTGGGACATTTTCAGCATGAAAGGGAATAACAACAGTAATATAATGTAACATTTTGAATTTTAAAAAGAATCTAAAAGTCTACAATGAAACAATGAATGAATAGGTGAATAAATAAGTGAAGAAAGGAAGGCTTTCACTTACGCTAGACCTTTTTGCTTTATAATAATATCTCATTTAAACAAGAATTGCCAAAAAAATTTAAAAAAATAAATAAACAAGAATTGCCAACAGATGCTTAAAACATTGGGTAACTTTTGTTGAGAGAAGATACTTACATAGCCTCAGAGTATCTTCCAACAGCTTAATTATTAATTACAGATGGAAAAAAGGTATTTTTACTATGGAGAAACTGGGTAAACCCCTCTTAGTCGAGGGTTCAAAATTAGTATTACCAGTAACAAGACAAATGGACATTGTAGTTTCCCATTAAGATATGCCAAGGGCACATGACCGGTGAAGTATTACTACTTCAAAACTGCATAACCTTAAACTAGGCAAGAGGAAGAGGAAATCAGATAAACCCAAAAAGAGGGACATTCTACAAAACAGTCCTGCACTCTTCAAAAATGTCCAAGTTTAAAAGACAAAAATGGAGAAAACGTTCAGTTAAAGCAGACTAAACAGATATAGCAATTAATGCAATATGTGATCCTGATTGGATCCTGAGGTTGGAAAAAACTGCCATAAAAAGTCCTTTTTTGGACACCTAATTTCTGAATGACACACATTTAGGTTAAAATCCTACACAAGAGCAGGACTTTGTAGTTTCCAATTCCTATTTTCACCCCTGTGCTTTCCTATGTCATTTTCCTAGCTTCTCAAAGATAGTTAAAAAAAAAAAAAGTATTATGGGGAGGGGACAAATAGGTTGCAATGACTGTTTTCCTGTCAAAATTTGTTCCATGATTCAAAAAGTCTTTCTCACATTCAATAACCATATTAGAGCATGTGTGCTTTACTGAAGCTGCAAGACCTAATGCTTATAAATATTAGCATGCTTAAGTATTTTGAATATAAATTGGATAGAATTGGCTTATTTTCTCCCCAATCTGGTCAACTACAGATTTCAGAGTTAAGAACCACAGAACAGGGGTTCTGATCTCCTGGATTTGAACTGCCCCTCCTGAGGCACCTTAATATATTTTTCAAGTCTCTATTTTCCCATCCATAAAATGGGTACAATAATGCTTGCCTGTAAAGGGCTTAAAAGTTCACTAGATAAAAGAAGGTAGGTCCATCCAGAGTAATAAATGGTTTTACTAATTGGCTACTATTTTTCTACCTAGCACCCTTCTGTATAGTGTACACACTGGCACTAAAAGCTATCGCTCCGTAATGCTTTCCACAACCTCCTGGTACCCCAAGGCAGAAATATCTTAGACCTTCTCATCTGGCTTCAACAACTGGAAACCCAGCTGGTGATCACACAGTCACACAGCACTGCTGGGAGGAAATGCCACAAAGTGCTGCCATTTGGGTTTCCTTCTCTAATCAATTGCTATGGTTCACTGACAACAGTTAAGGGGGGGAAGAAAAAAGAAAGAAAGAAATCATCCAGGGGAGATTAAAAGATATTTATGGAAAGTTCACTTTAAAAAGACATGGGGAAAAAAAACAATAATTAGCCAAAAGAGGACATAAATAGAAATGACCAAAGCAAGCTACAGAGGGTAGCTGTTAAAAGCTATCACTGCCACTGAGCCCCTGCAGGTCAGCTCCACAATTAGCTTTACTCTCCAGGTACCAAACTGAACGTGGTGACCAAGCTGTGTCATATTTCTAAGGAAGATGAAGGGCATATGTACCGAAGATGAAGGACCAGCACAAGTCCCACACTCTGGAAGCCAAGACTCTTTTCTGATTTTATGAATAGGGCAGCTCTTTGTCTAGCATCTGTTAATTCTTTATTAAACAAAGTTCATCACTTTTGGCTTCGAGGTGAAATCCAAGAAACTATTATTGTGTATATTTCAGTAGAACAATAATGCTTTGTATTTTTTAAAAGACAATTCCTGATGGCCACAAATTCACGAAACCCAAAATAGAAAGGGAATAAAATTTTCACACGTTACTCTTTACTGACCCCTCTCGGCTGACCTAGGGAAAAGAAACGCCTGAAGCCTAAGAAGGGCTGAAGCCTCACCTTCACCCTCGATGAGAGCTCAGAGAACATTCGGTCTTTCATGCCATGGAAAGAAATCCTCTCAGTTCAGATGACCCCTAGGAGAACTCAACCCTAACACACACGTGGCAGTGATTTCTATTTATGGGGCTCCCAGAATGGAAATTGGGAAACAGCCTCATGGATCAGCCCCAAAGGCCTCGCTTGCTAGGTCCCTGACAGCCTGTGACCTCTGACTCGGTTGAAAAGCTTACATAAGTGCAATCACAACCATTTCTGAGAGCAGAAAAAGACCTTACCTCTTTCTCTATTTTGAGCAGCTTCTTTACAGCCACCTCCTTGTCCTGGGATATCCATCTGGCTCGATATACGCTCCCAAAACTTCCTCCACCGCAGTTTTCAAAAAACTGCAAGTCATCAAATTTAATTTGCACAAAGGAGGTACCGAGAGACGACATCTCATAATGACAAAGTATTAGACTCCCACAAAATCTGCAGAGAGAAAGAAAAAGAAAAGTTGGATTATAAAAATACTAGAACAAATCCTCCGAATCCCACGTTAGGGAATGTGTAGCCAGTGCTGTGAAACCTCCAGAAAGAACCTGGATGACTTAGGAGAAAGGAAAGCAAGGCTATAAACAAATCAGAAGGAAAACACGTACCCTGGCAGCCCATGCAAACAAAAGTCAACAGCAACTTGTCCAGACTTTGAAACACAGCTGTTCACGGAGAAATGGCTCGGATTTCCCCCCTGACAAAACCTGTAGCGGTGCTTCCTGCACATGGAGAGCAGCTCTGCCTAAAGGCTACTGTGTCATCAGGTCTATCACGAAGCCTGACAAACCGGAGGCATGCTTTCAACAGCAGGCTTGCATAGCTCTTCCGGCATCCGAGGCATGCCCGCTCTCCACGTTGTGCGCACTGCACACAAAATATACATCATAACCTAACCAGCTGGGCATCCTGGCACGAGCAGGGCCACGATGCTGCAGACTGAAGGCCAATTTCAGGGTTTATATCCCAAAAGCCAAGGTTCCATTTAGGGATGATAGAGAAGCCGGCCAAGTGTTTTCTACAAGTGGCTCCCTGGGCTGTACACCGTAGCAGAATTTAATTAAAGAGTAGAAAATTTGCCCCTGATTACAATATATTAAGTCATCCAAAGAACTCTGCCAAGAATGTTTAAAAAAAAATATTATGTTTGTCTCCAGAGGAACAGATTACCCCTCCCAGAGATTATTACAGTGATAGTCTTCTGCGGTCTAAGGAGTTTTACTATTATCTGGGGAAGTGGTCATTCCTTACACACCGTGCCGAACCACAGACCAGCAGGAAAAACAAAATAAAAACATACAAACAAGAAAACAAAGGACTAAAATTTTGAACCTGCATAAAAAAGCAGGCGGATAACAAAAGTCTGTGTACATAGTCTTGCCAAACTGTAAACCAGAATCTCACAATGAGGGAGCAAAAAGATAAATCCGTATGTATACAAAACACCTGGGGTGGGGTCCTCCTAACTGTCAATGTCATGAGAGTTTATTTTAAAAAGCAGGAAAACTTCTAGCATAAGGAGACAGAAATCAATGTGATGACTAAATGCAATGCATGACCACAAACTGGATACTGGAATCAAAAAACAAAATCTATAGAAGGTATTACTGGGATTTTGGGGAAATTTGAATACCAACTATCTATTAGGTACTATTATTTTATTCGTGGATATTAATGGTATTTTGCTTTGATAAGAGGATGTCCTTATTCTTGGGAGATCTACTGGGGGACACACTTAAGAATTATGCCTACAACTTAATTTAAAATGGTTTGACCCCCCCCTTCCACCTCCAAAAATAGTGCATGGGTCTAGAGGGAAAGGAAGCAAATATGGCAAAAATGTTAAGAACTGGTGAATCTAGGTAAAAGTTGTTTGAGTGTTTCACTAGTCTTTCCATTTCTCTTGAGGTTTGATTATTTTCAAAATAAAAAGGTGAAGGAGGCAGTTTGTATCTATATAAATTGACAAAATTTCTTCATAAACAACTGGAAGGTCTGCTGAGTGATGTACACAGTTGGCTCAGAGATCTTAATGTGCAGCTGACGAGCAATCCCATTTTAGGAACACCATGTCACTGAGGAATGCCAATTTCTTCTTCTTCTTTTTTTTTCTTTTAAAGTAAGCTCTATGCCTAGTGTGGGACTTGAACTCACAACTCTGAGATCAGGAGTCACATGTTCTACCTACTGGGCCAGCCAGACGCCCCGAGAATGATGATTTCTTACACAAAGTCAAACTCTGCTCTACTCTGGGGAGAAGGCAAGAGAGAGAATTGTTTGTCATATAAAGTTTAAAAGTTAGCTCACTGTCTACATAAAACCACAGAGGAAAAAAACTTTAAAGCTATATACATATGTGAGTCGACAATTTACCTTACTAACTTTTGCTTCAATTCATATTCAGTTAATTACAGAAAAGAAGAAAGTTTGGGGGCACTTGGGTGGCTCAGTTAAGTATCTGCCTTCAGCTCAGGTCATGATCCCAGGATCCTGGGAGAGAGGCCCACATCAGACTCTGCTCAGCAAGGAGCCTGCTTCTCCCTCTCCCTCTGCCTGCCACTCCCTCTGCTTGTGCTCGCTCCTACTTGTGCATTCTCTCTGTCAAATAAATATATAAAATCTTTAAAAAGAAAGAAAGAAAAGAGGAAATAAAAGTTTAAATAATATTTAGGAATGTGCCAAAGGTAGGAACATAGAATATGCAAGCTAAAAAGTTTGTTCAACAAAATGCAAAACACCACTTGCAAGATTCCCTCAGTGTTACCAATGCTAAGTCTATACTGCTATCAATCATTTTTATTTTTATCAAAGTATAAAAATAAAATAGGACTACAAAGCTTATAATAAAAAAAAATAGAACTCTCTTGCTCTACCCCTCCCCACATCCACATCTCTCTCCAGAGGAAACTAATTTCAACTTCTTTAACATTTTTTCTATTTACTTCCATATTTCTAAAAAATGTGTTCATATTGCTATTTCTTGGTGTTCCATTACAGATATTATCTATTCATTTCTCCCTATGGAAGAAAAGAATTTAGTTTCCATATACTCCCATTACTCCTTGCATAAAAATATGTCACACTTGCCGAGTCCTCCCAGCTTCCAACTATACTGTAACATTTAGTTAAATCAATTCAGGAGTCTAACTATTGTAGACAAAGTAAATAATCCCAGGAGTACTGTGTAGAATTCAATGATTTTTTCTTTCTTGGATAACTTTTTGTTTCTCCTAGAGTTATTAGTTTCTCTGTTTTTGTTGTTGGCTTAGCTTCCCACTCCACCCCACCCCCCTGAAAGATTTCATTTATTTGAGAGAGCACGAGCAGGGGTATGGGCAGAGGGGAAAGCAGACCCCCCACTGAGCAGAGACACCAACACATGGGGCTCAATTCCAGGACCCTGGGACCATGACCTAAGCCAAAGACAGATGCTTAACAGACTAAGCCACCCAGGCACCCCCTGGCTTAGCTTTTTATATTCTCAGCACTTACATACCTCATCAAACTCTCCCAAGAACTGCAAAAACTCCTCTAATGAAATAAAAAACATCAGGTAATTTGGGAGAAAGTGTTCTATTGTTTTCTTAGAGACATTCTCCCTGTACTCTTCATCTTGATTCTATCTGGCTGGATGGTTGCTATCTAGGCCTGACTTGGACTGGGACTTCTACTCACCATCATCCTAAAATTTCCTTCACCTTCTCCTTTGTGAGAAGCCCTGTCCTTGAATCCCCTGGTTTCTCTTTCCTGGTTTAATCGAGACTCTGTCTTAAAACATCTTCATTCACCAGTAGCCTGGCTAGGTTTGCAATTCTATGGAGGAAATAATTTTCCTTATAATTTCAAAGGTATTACTTCATAGTCTTCTAAGTTTCTAATGTGGCTATAAAGCAGCCTGATGCTGCTCTGGTAACTAATTCTTTTTATACTGTTACTTCTCTGAAAGCTTTGAGAACCCTGTGTTCCTTTCCAGAAACCTGAAATTAATAGGACAAGTTGAAGAGTGTTTAGAAGTCCTTCCTACCATTCGTTGGTAGGACATTCAGTGAATCCTCTCAGCCCGTACTCTCAGTGAATTCATGTCTTTTAATTCTGGGAAAGTTTGTGTTACTCTTTTACCACTTATAGCTTTTACTTCTTGTTTTCTCATTCCCCATACACACATGAGGAACTACTTGCAGTTCTCAGTTCATGCTAACCTCTCTCACGTCTATCCCCATACCTTTGCACAAGCTAGTTCTACTTTGAATGTCTTCCTCTGCCTGGGAAACTCCTGTCCTCAACTCTCTGCTTCAAGTCTCATAAACAGAAATAGATTCTCCTCTGTGCCTTAGTGCCTTTCTTTATTCATTCATCTTCCCACCAGACTATAAATCCCTTAAAGGCAAAACTTTTTTTCTATTTACATCTGGATCTTCAGCACTTAAGTACACAGCCAGGCACGTCGCACATTTTCCATTCAAAAATTGCTGAATGAATGAATAAATGAATGAATAAATAGTTTCTGGCTGTCCTTCCATCATACCTTTTGTAGCTAGAAAGATTTCAAACAGGCTAAGGAATCTCTGAGCTCTGTAGTGTTTACAAGTTCTCCCCAGAGGACTGTGAAGAAAATTCTGATTTGAAAACTGCTGCGTAGGCCTTTTGGGAAACTGAGGAGAGTATGTTTGGGACTCCAGAAGTGGGTGTCTATGAGTCTAAAGGAGAAGGAAGAAAAAGAGGAAGAACAGCAAGAGGGAAAAAAAGGAAGTTCTTTTCAAAACAAACCTAGAGATCTGAACCAGGATGAGATCAATAAATCTAAACGTTTGGTACAGAGCAAATCCAGGGAACATGGATGAATTGAGGCAGGATCAGCTACAGTTGAAAGGGACCTAAGAACACCAGAGGAAGGCTGACCACTGAGAAGTATAGTTCTCCAGGACCTTCCCTCCTTGAGGTGAGGCAACTAATCATGTTCTATTCATGTCCTTCCCAGAATCACTGTTACTCACTTTGTGATACATCCTGCCATTTGGAAAATGGCTATGTGTGAATGGAACTCTGTAATTACTTGAATGTTTTATTAAGACCATAAAAAATTTAGCCCCATCTTATTACTGAAGAGACTAACAATTCCGGGGTATGTGAGTACAGGTTTTAACTCCAGTGAGCTTGGCAAACCATCATGGACTTAGCTGAAAAACCTGATTGAGATTCCCATTGCCATCCATATGGGTGTCAGACCACATACAGGGTCCCCCCACCATACGAGAGGAGAGTTTTCCTATGAGACCTTTTGTTACCCAAAATGGTATAAAGCATAAAAGCAACTGCCATTAATTTACATGGAAAAAAGTTTGAGTATTTCCAGATGCCTAAATTGACAATTTTAGACTTTTCTGGGATTTTAGACATACCTTGCTAACAGATGCACAAAATAAGTCAAGATAAATAAAGTACAGATGCTCTCAGACACGGTTTAAAGCTACAGCAGCTGCATGCTGAGATGCTGAGTGTGGTAGGGGAGGGAGGTGAGAGAAGTTTGGGGTGCCTACCGCCTCTATATCAGCTCACTGCAAAACAAACACTGAAGGCAATTTCCCTTCACACCTTTTTTCCCTAAATGTGAAAATCCTCTTCGGATTTCTTTCAGTTAGTAAAAACAGGCACCAAGGTAGGTCTTTCATAAAAGCAAAGTGGTGTGTTGCAAATTTTCAAAAAGTGGAAGATACCTGTATATTTATTTTTCCCCTTGAGCTAATTTAAAATCATTATTCTAAGAGGATCAACTTATGATCAGAAGAATGGAAAATCTGAGTTGCTGATTAATTGTACTTAGAGCATCTTGGGGAAGACTACCAGCTAATGAAATTATGTTCTCATTTTTCAGATGCATTCTCCAGTGAATAAAACCGAATTTAACAATGAGTAATCTATATAAATATATTTAACCTAATATGCCCATCAAATGATGTTTACATCCCACCATATTAAAATAATAGCTTTTACCCAAGAAAGGCAATTTTTCTCCATGTAACAATTCCCAGTCTAATTTTGTAGCATTTTAACTTTTGTTTCATAAACCCTCACAGCTATTTTAAGTATTAATAAGGATCTACCACACAGCGCAGAAAGGTAAGTTAAAGCAGAAATATTACAAAAATCAAAGCTAACAGGGTGTCACAGCACTGAAAATGCTGAAAATCACTAATGTGGTGGAGTCCAATTATTTGAGTACTTGAATAGTAAGACAGACTTTTTCAATTTTTAAAAATGTTAAAATTGAAATTTAAAAATGATTTTTAACTATTAACTAAATTGCTGAAAGCGTATATATATCGCCATCAGCAGGAACTATCAAAAGTGAAAATGTGTGGAGGCAGGAAACCTTAAGTGGAGTATTATTTGACTTTAAAGTTTTCAGCTTTCTAATCCAAAAAAAAAAAGAAAAATGGACTTTTGTCCTGAATTTAAAACAACAAAATAAAACAAAAAAGACCTTGCTAACATTCTATAAAAAACAAACAAGATTTAGAATTAGATAGATAATGGGTTTTAACTCTGCCTCTACCTCTTGGTAACCTTAAACCAAACACATTTTCTGACCTTGACATTGCAAATGTCTAAAAGGCCCAATAAATAAAAAATCTGAAATCTATTCTTTTACCAAATGATTCACAGTTGCTAGCTCAAAAGTTTGCAGAATATTATCTGACTTGTTTAATGAGTTTTATTTCCAAATAACAGCTATCTCAACACAAAAGCAGCACGGTCCAGGGGAAAGACCCAGCTAGAGCCAGTAGCAAACCTGAATTTACTAGCTGTTAGACCTTGGCCCTGGCACTGTGCCTCTCTGACCTCAGTTTTCTCACTGGCAATAATACCCAACCTGCCTGGTGCTGGAAATTGGGAGATGCTGTGAAAGTACCTTGGGTAGTACCAGCACCCAGTACACAATACTCAATAGATGGAAATGATGATTGTCAAGGTATCTTAATATTTCTTGTTTTCATATTTAGCCATTTACTTCTTTGGCTTTCATCATCAGGTATGTTTTCCTCCATAGTTTTCTTCCCTCTGTTTTCAGATCATTTTACACCTCCAGTAGTTTTGCAGAGCAATGATATATAGATAAATGTACTATTGGTTCCCAAATCCCTCTTATCTATGAATGTTTTCATTTTTTCTCACTCTTCTGTTTGCTGCTTTTGCTTCTGGCCATTTTTGCAAGATCTTATTAGTGAGTAATTATAATTTTCTTTCAAACCTTTTCATGAGAATAAGTTACTAAAAGACGATACTTTTTTTTTTTTTTGCACTTTTAAAATAATGGTTTCTAGGCCTATTTATTCAATTATAGTATTCACTTTGGTAGGTTCCTAGAGTTTACCTACTTTCCATGCTGGTCACTGTCTTCCTTTATTAAATGATCTAAGAAACTGCAACCACTTTCATTAAATACCTGCAAATCATAACTTTTTTTTCTTAATTAAATCCACCTTATAAAAGAACTAACTTTACTAGAAAATAGGTCTTTGGGCTTTTTTTTAATTTTTCTTTTAGATTTATATGGGCTTATAATTTCTGAATGCAGATTCTTCCTCTTTTTCTATCCCTAATTTACATTTTCCTTTTTCCCTTCTTCACAAAAGTTACAAGTTTATTTTTGATGCAATACAGGAAAAAAACAAAATTATTTTAGAATGACCTGAATAGGACCAAAAAAGCCTTTTAGAAAACAGCCCTCCCTCAACAAATTCTTTTGCCAAACTTGCCGCTCTAATATTTATTTATGCTCGTATTGTTTTGCAGCCTCCTTAACATAGATTAGTGAATAAAACAAAAATATGCTTTATCACGTGTATTAAAAAATACCACTTGGATTATGGTTCTAATTATTGACTTGGTCTAATTATTAATATGGTGCTAACTATTAATAATATGAATTCTTTTTTTTTTCTACAGGTCTTATCTTTAAAACATGGGGAAAGCCTAAGTTTGGCATATTTGTTCACAACAGCAAGCGCAAAGATTCTAAGATTCTATTCTAGAAAAGGACTGCTCTTCTACTGTTTTTGTTTTTAAACCACTCAAAAGGCAAGCCTGGGTGGCTCAGCGGTTGAGCATCTGCCTTTGACTCAGGGCGTGATCCTGGAGACCCGGGATAGAGTCCCCGCATCGGGCTCCCTGCAGGGAGCCTGCTTCTCTCTCTGCCTATGTCTCTGCCTCAGTCTCTCTGTCTCTCATGAATAAATACATAAAATCTTTTATAAATAAATAAATACATACATACATACATACATACATACCACTTAAAAAATATCTGTAAGTCTAGCCAAAGGAGATTAGGTATGCAAATAGAACCAACTCATATTGTGTCTACCATAGATATTCCTTCTTTCCTTCCTCCAAGGCTGCCACTGAAAAGCAGCCTGTAGAGAACAGGTTGGGCTCAGTGGACAGGATCTTTAGTGATGATGGACAGCAGAGAGAAGTAGACTTTAAGACTCTAAGAAATAGAACAGCTACTGTTTTATTGTGTGTGTGTGTGCACGCGTGCGCGCACGCTTCACCATACAACAAATCCCTCTAATTACAGCTAAGGTTAAAGTAAAAATGAGTTAGCTAAATGCAACATTCTTATTTGTACTGTAATATTTTAATTAATGAAGACAGACTTCTGCAACACACATGTCCGTGCCAGAAATGTTGTCACTGGAGGCAAAACAGGAATGTAGGAGGCAGGGGCACTTATGCCACAGAAAGACTGTGTGGAAATATGCCTGTGCTCAAACAGAAGCCCAACGAGGCAACATGAAGTAGGTACAATTCCGTGACATGAGGTCACTGCAGAGGGCCTGGTGTCCAAGGACTAGAGGCATGGGAAGAGAGCTGGACCAGAGTCTATGAGTCAAGGAGCATTGCGAGGGCACATTTCCATGGGGCGGCTGGAAGAAGAATCCACAGATGTTTGCGGGTGGGAGTGGTGGCGGCGGGAGAAAACAAGAGTAAACAAGGCTTACTTCACTCAGCAGGCCTACCCATCCCTAATGGTGCTGCCACTTGGCTCTTGTTTCTACCCTTGAGCCATTTTCTGTCAAACAGAAAGTATCTGACAAACAGGTACTGTCTTAGACTAATTACCTAGAACAAACGTTCCCTGAAAAGGGTCAATAGGACAGTTAAAACCTGGCAACTCTGATATAAGATGAAAGCAAATGGGGATTGTTAAAACCAGGGAAGACCCTATAGAATGCGCTGCCGATGTAAAAATCCCAGAGAGAATTCCTGGTTATTAGAGTTGCCTGCGAGAATATGCCAGTCTGTCTAGTAGTGAGCTGCCTATCACTGAGTGTTCATTGGGAGGTGGGTATGTGGGACAGGAGGTTCTTGCAACAGCCAGAACAGCAACCCTAAGAGTATTCTATGACTAATCAACCTACAATAAAGTATGGATGGTCTCCCTTCTGAGGGATACAATCATGAACCTGACCTAAGAGTCCCTGGCAAGGTGGAGGAGCAGTGATCACAGTCAGCGATGGGGATGATGGAGATGACTGGGCCATACTCCTCAATTTCTCCTCCCAAACTGGCTGGGAAGGTGTGAGTTCTGTTCCAGATTCCTCTCCTATAACCATTCTTTCCCCTCTCCCCTCTACTCCGTTTCCAAAGCACTTTGTTCACGCTGAAAGCCACAGGATAACCACAGAAAATAAAAACTCTTTGGATGATGATCTACTGCTATGCTTTTCTCAGCAAAATGGAACCGCATGTCCGCCTTGCGATGGGCGGAGTGGCAAAGCCTAATGGTGCACGTCCCTTTATCAGAACCAGGCTCATGCCCCTCCACACGGGGGGTATCTAGCACTGTGCGGAAGGTGTATAAATAAACCCACGTCCTACAAGTCCATTTTACCTGAACATCCAGGGGAATAAACACGTCATCTGTTTGTACCGGTTGGTTCAATAAAATTAAACAGCACGGCAGAGAATGAGAAATTCACTTGATTTTTAAGATTAAATATAAAAGTGCTTAAAGAAAGTGCTTGCTTAGATGGGGGAGTATCTGTGGCTAGGTTTACAGATCCCTGAAGAAATACATTCTTCTGGGGCACCTGGGTGGCTCAGTCGTTGAGCATCTGCCTTTGGCTCAGGTGGTGATCCCAGGACCCTGGGATCGAGTCCTGCAGGAAGCCTGCTTCTCCCTCTGCCTATGTCTCTGCCTCTCTCTGCGTCTCTCATGAATAAATAAGTAACTTAAAAAAAAAAATACATTCTTCTCCACAATAGGGTACTTTAGTAGAAAAGCTTCATAAGAAAAGATTCACTCCAAAATCTTTAGATGACGATCCTTGCCTTCTCTTGGTTTTCCTATAGAAGGTCCAGAAGGATGTTAGCCCCTGAAGATAAGCTGTGCTTGAAGCCAGCTATATGAATGGATCCAAGTAATTTTGGTTTTGGTCTTCTAGATCATAGCCTTCCCCCTACTCATAGAACTCCTGAGTTCTTTAAAATCCGTGTATAGATATTTAAATGCAATAACTTTCAGATTCTTTGACCAAAATATCATAAAGCTGTGCACAAAGCTGTTTTACAAAGTATAAGGACACTCAAAGCAGGAGAGTAGCTAGGAAAACCTCCCAGGCCTGTAAACACACACGAAGTACGTTTTGGGAACGGGGCCAGCTACCAAGGGCAAGCCTTACCTGAGTACAGGTGAGACAGGCAGCTTGCTCTGTGTCTAATTAGAGAATGTGGAAAAATACTCTTCCTACCGCTCAGTCATGGTGGCTGCAGTTTCGGGGGCTGGTTCTTCAGGCATTTCCACGTGCTGCATCACACGTTTATGCAGCAGGCATGTATTACGGTGCCCAGTTTACACATGAGAAAACGGAGGATGAAGGGGATGAAAGTTGCCCAAGCCAACTACCTAACTTACAAGTAACATGATCAGGATTCAAACTCGGGCCTGACTTCAAAGTCATATCATTTTTTTCACCATGTCTTTTTTTTTTTCCACTCCATCATTCTGCTCTTTCCTTCAAATCTGGTTTTGGTTTGTTTTTTTTTTTTTTTTGCCTTAAACAAACCGTTTCCTTAATACAGTAATCATTAGATTGCTTATTATCCACCTAAAGTTCAATTTGAGGCTTTAATTTCCTATTAGCATTTGTGATGCGAGGTTAGGGTGTCAATGCGAGGCTGCTTTGTTCTCACAGAATCTTCTACTGTGCTGGGATTATTTAACTGCTATTAGGGCATAATCGATGCTTCAGCTGTCTGTAGGAGGGTCTGACACAAAAGCACCCATGTATCAGGCAAACCAATCTAAGCTCTAGCATTTACAGTTCTCTTTCCTTAACAGGTACAGTTTTCTGGTCACAGCTGGAACTCTGCTTATTTGTGTGTAGTGGGGCAAGGTTAATAGCCACAAAAGAAGTAGCCTAAATCTTCCCTGCAGTAGGACCAAAAGGTGCCTTAGCTATTCCTATTACATTTAGATAGACAAGACACCCTCCCTGTCAATCTGTCCTGGGTAGAATAAAATGGAAAAACAAATGATCCAAATTGATTTTTATTTTCAATATCTCTGGATACAGACACAAGGCTATCTTATTCCAAGAAGTACTGTGTCACCACAAACATCTTTTTCTGGTTTTTTTTTTTTTAAATCATTGATTCTCTCCTCTCTTTTCTCTGAATCTAACAATTTCTAAAAACTGCCCATTTTTCTCTTTTACTCCACACAAATAGCTTCACTGTATGTCTGACCTCCTTTCATGAAACATCATTGTAATTTCTCCAGTGTTTTCTCTGACTAGATCAGTCCTCCAGGCTCCTCATAACTCCTGTTTATAGTTTTGTAGCCCTGTCAAAGTCAGTTTCACTGCTCATTCCAGATAGGCTCTCAGCCAATATATTGCCAATAACACTCACTCTTGTGCTAACTTAAAATACACAGTGCAGCTTGCCAAGTTTCCTTATTTGGCAAGAAGGTCCCTTAGTTCCCAAGATCTTTGACCATCCATTTTTAGATCCAAATCCTCCCGCTTAATATCTGGATATTTCTCTCTCTCTTTTTCTCTTTTTAATGTGTCTTATGTGTTCCGTAAAAGAGTAAGACGAAGAGACCAGTCATCTCTTTGCTTTCCTAGACAAGAAAAAAGGATCCTTCCCATTGCACTGTGGTCATTGACTCTAGAATTATCACCACTGTAACTTTTGATTCAAACAGTATTTTCTAGGTCAAAAAAAAAAAAAAAAAAAGCCTCCCAGAAAAGTTACAGTAGGAATTCTGTTGTGAGAGACTAAACTGTACACATTGCTTTATGAGGCCTTTTTCTTAATTTGCTCTTTCCAAACAAACCGGATTCATGTTCATTTGCAATCTCCCAAATCTCTCCCACTGGCCGCAGCAGGAACTTTAAACAAAGGCTCTGCAAATGACCAAAACCATAATTAAAGTGCATCCGTCAGACTTTTTTTTTTTTTTTTGAAAATCATAAAAACGACGTGAAATTTCACTGTGGAGATGGGCCTGTACTGCAAGAAAAAGTCGTGGACTCTCTGGAATCACTTGCTTTTGTCTTTCAACACGTCTGTAGGTTTGGATCCCCTGAACCCCGACTGCTCACTTCGACCGAGGTCAGTGAAGCAAGGAGGGCTCTGAGCTCACGCAGCCTCCGAGCTGAAAGCAGCGGCCACGTTAGCAACCGCCTCGCACGCATCCTGGACGCGGATCCCGCCACACTTCCTAACCCGGGGCCTGCTGCGGATCCCCGCTCGGCCCGGAGGCCGGCGCTTTCGTTATTGAAGAAACTACAGAACTAACTACGCACGAGGCCCTCCCCACCCGGCTTCTGCGAGCCTCTCGGGGTGCGGCAGAAACACACGCATGCAGCCATCTGACACGGCGCGGCCCGTGTCCTGCGCGTGTGCATGTGTGCGCGTGTGTGTGCGCGTGTGTGTGCGCGCGTGTGTGTGCGCGTGTGTGTACCTGCGTGTGCGCGTGTGTGTGTGTGTACCTGCGTGTGCGCGTGTGTGTGTACCTGCGTGTGCGCGTGTGTGTGCGCGTGTGTGTGCGCGCCTGTGCCTGTGCGCGTGTGCATGCATGTGTGCGTGTGCGTGTGCGTGTGCGTGTGCGTGTAAGGCAGCTGGGGGCCCTGCCGCCGGCCGGGCGTGCTGAAGTTGCTCTGCGAGCTGCCCGGGCCTCCGCGGGGCCGAGGGCGGAGGCCCGGGGGCAGGGCTCGGGGCCCGGGGCGGGGGCCGGGGGGCTGCCCGCTGTCCCGCGGAGGCCCGGCGGCGGCTCGCGGAGGGACCCCCCGCCCCGCGCAGCCCTCGGCCCGGGGCCGCCCGCGCCTGCGCCCCTCGGAGCCCCGCGCTGCGCCTCCCGGGCCCGGGTGGGCGGCGGCCGGGCGGGCGCTCGGCCCCGGGGGCGCGGGCCGGGCACGGCCGACGGCTGCGCGCGCCCTTCCGGACGCCAACCTCGCGGGGCCCTCGGGCGGCCGCCGGGAGCGCGGGCCCGGGGCGGGAGGGGGCGGAAGGGGGCGGCCGGCGGGGCCTGGGCCCGGGAGCGGGCGAGCGCCCCCCGTCGCCTCCGCGGCCCCGCGCGCTCCTTACCTGGCTCCCGGGCGGGGCGCGGCGGCGGCGGCGGCGGCGGCAGGAGCAGCAGGAGCAGCAGGAGCAGCAGGAGCAGCCGAGCAGCAGCCGGGGCGCCGAGGCCCCGCGCGGCGAGGGCGGGGGGGGGGGGGGGGACGGCGGCCCGCGCGGCTCCCACGCTTCCGCCCGAGTCAGGAGTTGAACATTCCGCCTCTCCGCCCGCGCCAATGAGCGAGCCGGCCGCGGCCTCAGCACCACCTCCCTGCGAGCGGGCGGGCTCCCGGCGGCACCCCGGGCCGCACCGCACCCGCACCGCACCCGCGCCCGCACCGCACCCGGCGGGCCGAGCACCTGCCCGCGCGCCCCAGGCCCGGCACGGGGGGCCCCGCGCTCCCGGCAGCCGCCCCTCGTGCTCGAGGTGCCCCCGCGCCCCGGGCCTCGGCCGCAGACCTCGCCCTCGGGCCCCGCGGCCCTGGGACGTCGCCAGCGGTTGGGGCCCCACCTGCCCCGGCGGGACCGTCCGCAAACACCTGGGGAATCTGGAGGAGGGGTCCTGGGCCGCCTCCCTGGTGGCTGACGGTGACTTTACCGAAACGGAGCTCAGACGAGGACGAGCATCCGCTCCAGGCGTGGGCGCAATGTGGCCCCGAGTGTGGGGAAGAAAAGTGTTGATTGGGCAGGATGGTCCTGCGGAGGAGGAGGCGAGGGTCGCCGAGGGGCTGACGGCGTCGTCCAGGGGTTTGAGTTTGCAATTGTGTCCTCTGCGGGCACTGCGGGAAGTTAGAGTCAAAGGGTTAAAATAGGTGTTTGTGTTTGCCCCGTGGAGGGGACACAGAGAGCGCGAGCAGGCCACGTGGTTGCAGGATGCGTTGCTAGGGCGAAACTGGGGAGCAGCGAGAGGTAAAAACTGTCACCACCCGGTGATGGGGGCGTGGGGGCCTGAGCAGCGCAGGAAACGGAGCCGGGAAAGGGGGAATGGAATTGAGAGACCTGTCTCAGGAGGAGGCCACAGAAGCTGGGGGTGTGGGAGAGAAGGAGGAAAGAGTCAGAGGTGATGCCAAGGTTTCAGACCTGGGTGACTGGAAGAGCGATGGTGTCATTGACAGAAATAGGGATATGTCGGGGAGAAGCTGGCTTCCTGCTGAGTCCGAGGTCATGGGAGGAGAAACAGGTAGAGATGCAGCCGTGGAAATATGAAACGGAGACTCAGAAAAGAGGTCATGGGAGAAAGAGCATTGTAAATCGCGGGTTGAAAACATGAAAGCGGAGGGATGGGTGAATATAAGCTAGAAACACCACTCTCTAGTCTGTTATTTAAATTATCAGGGATCCCTGGGTGGCCCAGTGGTTTGGCGTCCGCCTTCGGCCCAGGCCTGTTCCTGGAGTGACAGGATCAAGTCCCGCATTGGGCTCCCTGCATGGAGCCTGCTTCTCCCTCTGCCTGTGTCTCTGCCTCTCTCTCTCTCTCTGTCTCTCAAGAATAAATAAATAAAATCTAAAAAAAAAAAAAAAATTATCGAACGTTGCCGGTGGTGAGAACTAGCAACTTTAGTACTGATCCATTCTGTATCAGTAACTGAAGAACTAGGATTGATGGAAACTGTCATACTAACAGAATTTTTTTTTTTTTTTTTTACTAACAGAATTCCTGATCAAATAATTCTCAAAATCACCTAAACAAGAAAGAGTAAAGTAAGACTCCAGGATACACCCACTTAAAACGTGACTCCAGTCATGCTACCTCACAAGGCACAGATGCTAGGCTAGGAATCAGAGAACCCGGCTTCTGGTCTGTCTTCTGCCTCGGATCAGCTGGGGTACTTTGCTAGACCAGCCTCGGTTTTCTCCTTTGCAAAATAAATGGGCCCAATCGGATGTCAGCCACAGGCTCCAGCTTTAAAAGTGTGAATGTATTACTTTAAATTTGGAACACAAGCCTTAAGAGTCTTCATATTTTCAGCACATCCCCCTTCCCATCCGTTTTTTTTTTCCTTCATTCTATTTCCCCTACGTAATTAGGCAAAGAGAATAACCAGCAGGGATGGAGAACACTGAAGAGCAGTTTCACAAATGTGCTTAAATGATAAACTGGTAGGCATTCTCTTATCTTCCCAAATAGGTTGCAAGTTCCTTGAAGTCATAATCTTACAGTGTGTCTTATCTGCCCACAGCTGAAATAAATGCATCATTATGTGATAAACTGGTTGCCTCAAGTCTGACTCTCCAGTCAAATGGCCCATTTCCTTATGACTAAACTGATCTCTTTAAACCCCAGACCTAATAAATATAGTCTAGTGCTTATTCCCATGGCTGACTCTGGTTTTTCAAACTTCCAAATCTTTTCCGGAGGGCCCGTTGGTTAATTCTCACCTGCATAGGTTTACCGATGTAAATAGTAATAGCCAAAAAGACCTAGCCAAACCTCTTATCAAGCCTTTGTATTCCTTTACTTCAAATGTCTCCACACTAAAAATAGATGTACTCTCAGCAGTGGGGTGGATTGGGAGTCCTTAGCACCCTCTTATATCCAAGAACACCCTCCAAAATAAATATGCAATGTCAGTGAAAACAGTGTATTTGCTATGCAAATAGATCTTAAAAAAAAAAAATAGGTCTCCTGGTCCCCCATTCCGATTGCTGTCCCTAAGCTCCTCTCGAACAGAAATTCTGGAACTGCCACCGGCTATCGGTGGATCAGAGAAGTGCAGACATAAATTCTATTAAGGATAGAAGGAAGGAAAGGCAATTTACAAGGAAGAAAGCATCTGATTATCCTTCCCTCCCTGTGTGGTGATGAGAGCTCTGAGGCACGCTGGCACCCAGGAGTATTTTCTCTAGCCATCTCAGTCCCCCATGGCAGACTGTGAGTGGCCTGTGTCTAGATCATAGCTAAGAATTACCAGCTTTTACACAAAGGTTGGTGTTCTCCCTCCTGCACCACGCTGGATCCCTGAGAAATGAAGGCACACAGTCACACATCCTTTAAGATAAGCAACCATGACCTTAAAATGATGAATAAAGCCCGGGTCATTGTTTGAACTTAGCTTTCACATCTAACTTAAGGATGGAAGAATTTATGAGAATATTTCAGGTGCCAAACTTGCTTGGATGTTCCAGGGCATGAAAGGAGGAATAGGGCAAGAAGAAAAATTGGGGACTTTTATTAAATTTGTTCAAAAAGCATTTACTGAATGACAGGCACTGTGCTGAACTGTAATTATAACAGTGACCAAGACGTGGTCTCTGTTCTCATAGTTTGCTGAGTGCAATGGAGGGTATTATGCTGAGTGAAATAAGTCAATCGGAGAAAGACCATTATCATATGGTTTCACTCATATGTGGAATATAAGAAATAATGAAAGGGACCATAAGGGAAGGAGGGGAAACTGGAGAAAAATTAGAGAGGAAGACAAACCATGAGAGACTCCTAACTCTGGGAAACAAGGGGTTCTGAAAGGGGAGGTGGGTAGGGGATGGCTTAACGGGTGACAGCATTAATGAGAGCATGTGATGGGATGAGCACTGGGGGTTATACTATATGTTGGCAAATTGAAATAAAATTAAAATAATTAAATAAATAAATAAAATAATAAAATAAAATAGGGACGTCTGGGTGGCTCAGCGGTTTGGTGCCTGCCTTCGGCTCAGGGCGTGATCCTGGAGTCCAGGGATCGAGTCCCGCATGGGGCTCCCTGCATGGAGCCTGCTTCTCCCTCTGCCTGTGTCTCTGCCTCTCTCTCTGTATCTCTCATGAATAAATAAAATATTTTTTAAAATAAATAAAATAAAATAGAAAGGCCAGAAAAGACACAAGTGATTATTCTGTGGTGTGCTTTTTTTTTTTTTTTTTTTTTTTTTTTTTTTTTTTTTTTTTAAATTTTTTTTATTTATTTATGATAGTCACAGAGAGAGAGAGAGAGGCAGAGATACAGGCAGAGGGAGAAGCAGGCTCCATGCACCGGGAGCCCGACGTGGGATTCGATCCCGGGTCTCCAGGATCGCGCCCTGGGCCAAAGGCAGGCGCCAAACCGCTGCGCCACCCAGGGATCCCAATGTGGTGTGCTTTTAAGAAGGCAAGGATGTGGGGTTACAGCAGGGCACGGAACACAGTTTTGAGAGGTCAGACAAAGAACCTCTATGTCCACAGGAGAAGAATGAAGTGAATTTGCTGGACAGAAATGTGGGAAAGGTATTATAGGCAAAGGGAACAAGAAGTACAAAGGCACAAGAACATTTAACAAGTTCAAGGAATAAATCCTTCAGATATCTGAGTAAAGGCATTGCCGGGAGGGAGTAATTGTCCTCATGATGGTAGTCATAGTAGCCGACTACAAGAAGAGTAATGATCATGGCAATACTAATAGTGATGGCTTCTATTCACTGGGTGCTCACGTGCTATGCACTGAACTAAGAGTTTTATACCCACTCTTCATCTGACCTTCACCATGACCCCAGCAGGGAATTGGAATCATCATCCCACGCTGTAGGGCAGGAAAAAGTCCTGGAAAGCTTTAGCAACTTGTTTCCCTCCGGGAGCAAGAGGTGGACTCTAGGGCTTGTTCTTTTAGATCAAGCAATTTTCCAACTTTTTGGTCTCAGGATTCCTTTACGCTCTAGAGTGTTTGAGGGTGCCAAATAGTTTTTGGCCAGGTAAGTTATACCTCTCAATATTTATCACAGTAGAAATCAAAACAGAAATCTCTTTATTTAAAACTCACTTACGCCAGCCAAAATAATGCGATCTAATGAAAAACAAATACTGTGCAAACTAAAAGTAGTGAGAAGAAAGAATGTCATTGTTTTATATTCTTGCAAATCTCTACGTCTGGCCTAAAAGAAGACAATTGGATTCTCAGATCTGCTTCTGCATTCCAAGCATTCCAGTAGGACACCACACGTTTGGGAGAGTCGACTGTTCACTCCTAAGAGAGAACAGTGAAAACAACACCTTAGTATCTTTCTGAGATGAGTTTTGACCTCACAGACTTGCTGAAGGGGCTCCCAGAGTGCATTTGGAGAACTGCTGTTTTAAAGAGTCTGAGGTGCTCCTTGAGCTGAAGAGAACCAGTTGCCTTGTGTCCTTCTTGCCTCAAGATGCAGCGTCACAGGGCAGCAGCCCAGGATAGGAAAGAGAGCACTTTGCTAGACCTCAGCTAATCTGGGATGTGGTGCCAGCCCTGGCCCTAAGCGGCTCTCACGTAGTTGGGACCATACTGCTCGATGGTCCTGTGCGATGATAAAGACCTACTCGCCCAACTCCTGAGTCCCATGCACTCCTTACTCTTTGCTATTGTTTGCTGGGCTATTCTTTAACGTCCTAGATCTAAGATGTGACTGAGGGACACCTGGGTGGCTCAGTAGCTGAGCGTCTGCCTTCAGCTCAGGGCGTGATCCCAGGGGCCTGGGATCGAGTCCCACATTGGGCTCCCTGCATGGAGCCTGCTTCTCCCTCTGCCTGTGTCTCTGCCTCTCTCTCCGTGTCTCTCATGAATAAATAAATAAAATCTTAAAAAAAAAAAAAAAAAGACATGCCTGAATCATCATTGAGCTTGTCATACCCTTTCAGCAGAGCCTTGCCATCTGTCCTATTTGCCCTTAGCCCTGCTTTGTTGCAAGAAACTCATATGCTTCTTCCCCAAATATATAACAGTTGGTATGATTTTCTGGCAAGATCCTAGAGTAATTACTAAGTGCCACAACGGAATGGAAAGCTGGTAATTGCTTTGACTGCGAACACCAGGAACCAGCATGGATTCATTGAAATTAAGACACACGAGACAAACCTGGTTTTCTCTGCTGGAATCTTCGAGGACAATGAGGACTTCCTCAGTAAAACATGACAAAGTTTCTCATGATGACTTTATAAATCAGAAGGGGATTTTAACGAATGACAGTACAATACGGTAAATTGCTATTAGACTGAAAACACGTTCAAAGGTGAACCCCCAAAGTGCTGGTGTCGCTCGGGTTGCAGTGTTCCCATACAAAGGGTTTCTAATGGTATCTTGCTGGGCTCTCTCTTCTCCATCCTGCCCTGTTCAACGTTTCTGCAATTTGGATGAAGACCTAGGTGGCATGTCTATCTAATTAGCGAATAGTATGTATTTGGAAGGAGTATCTAACACAGAACATAGAAAAATCGGATTAAAACTCAAAAACCTTCACTCAAACACTTTAACTGACACGTCGCTGCCTGCTGAATAAAGTCCAAGATCCTTAGGGCCATGATCTAATCTAGATTTTCCTCACCAGCATTAATCCCCATCTTCACCAGCCTTACTCTGTCCTCCTCCTAGCACCTCCACCTCCTTCCCTGGATTTTCCTCTATCAGTTCTCATCCTCAGCGTCACACCTGGCCACCGGGAGTAGTCTTTCCTCCGTCCATCACACATGTGGCAGGGGCAGATTCTACTCAAAGGGAGCACGAAATCTTAAGGGAAATGGAAAATGTCATGAAAATAGTCATGTTTCTGAAATTGATGGTTCCGCTTTAACGGATCCAATGAATAGACCCGAGCTTTCAGGTAACTCTCTGAGCCCCAGGTGAGCTGGTAGGACATTGGAGATACATTACTTGGTTTCTTAGCGTCTCCAGAGCTTCTAGGTGACACAGCTTGCTGTTCTTCTGGATGCAGCAAATGCAGGCCAGAATTTCAGACATTCTAAGAAGACCAATGATAGTAGCTCATATGGCGTTCAGAATAGCACAAATTTATTAGAGTTGGGCACCTGTGAGTAAGAAGGAAACCCCTTCTATCTGTTGATCTCTGGAAAAGCAAGAACCATATTTCACAAGGGAATTATTAGTTCCAATGAATAAACGCTCCTAAATAACCAAGTGACATCAGCCACCTTTTGTATACAAATTTCAGGTACCTGTAGATTTTTCATAGCTCCTCTTCATTGTAAACACTATTGGATGATGATACCGATATGTAATCGTGTGTGTCTTCCCTATTCTCTCGTCATTCCTTTCTCTTCATAAGCAATTTTTTTTTTTTTAGAGATTTTATTTATTTATTCATGACAGACAGAGAGAGAGAGAGGCAGAGACACAGGCAGAGGGAGAAGCAGGCTCCATGCTGGGAGTCCAATGCAGGACTTGATCCTGGGTCTCCAGGATCAGGCCCTGGGCTGAAGGCAGCGCTAAACCACTGAGCCACCCGGGGTTCACTCAATAAGCAATTTTTTAAAAATGATTTTACCTGATCTGGTTGCTTTGTTTTGCTTGCCTCCAAAAGTCTGCAATAAGCAATACAGTTCTTCAGGTCTGCCTATAGAGGGGCTAGATGAGTCAAGGAATGAATGCCTCCTTCCCAGTAGCAGGCCTAGGACCTCTCAAGAGTGGATAAACCAGTTTATCACACTGGAAATCCTGATCAAATTTCAAAGTCACTTTTCCATCCACACTTTTTTATTATTGTTTCTCAAGTTGAAAATTTTTCAATGAATATTTTTTATAAGTTCTATATGCCCCCCCTTTTTTGCCACCATTGGCTTTCCCTAACTTTTTAAAGTCCATTTGTATTAAACTCCTGTCCAGGGATCCCTGGGTGGCGCAGCGGTTTGGCGCCTGCCTTTGGCCCAGGGCGCGATCCTGGAGACCCGGGATCGAGTCCCACATCGGGCTCCCGGTGCGTGGGGCCTGCTTCTCCCTCTGCCTCTCTCTCTCTCTGTGACTATCATAAATAAATTAAAAAAAAAAAAATTTAAACTCCTGTCCACATTGTTGTTTGTAACACCTTCCAATTTAGTATCATCTGCAAATTTCATTAACATGCTATTTACTCCCTCTTCCAGATCATTAATAAATGTTATTTCTTATGTATTAAATTTTGCGGTCGAATAGATTTAATTTGCTGTTGTAATTTCAATGCATGTTTTCTAAAGATACAATGCAGTTAAGAATGGTCTTAACATAGGCTTAAATCCATCCTCAGTTTATAGTTATTTTACTATTATGCAATCCATTTGTGTTCTCTAATCAGCACTGTTGTGAGCTCCATTGAAGCAATAATCTATTGATTTTCTCTTCGTTCTTTTTCAATACAGTCATCATCTTGACTTTAAATGCACAGAAATAGCAGAGTTACGACTATTGTTGTACTCTAATCCACAGCTATTTATAAAAGGAAATGAAGTCTTTTTTCTCAGTAGATATTCTCCCACTGATATAAGAAATATTCTACATTTAAAAATTATAACCATAGTACTGCATATTCCTATAGTTTCAATGTTCTAAAAAGAGGTAGGTTCTAGATATTGTTTTAAGAAAGCAAATGTAAAAAAAAAAAAGAAAGCAAATGTAATGTGTATGTATATAGTATTTATATACTATATACAGGAAAAGATAATATGTGTATTGGAGAGTGTGGGTATGTGTTTTCTTATAAATCTACTCACTGACTTCTTGACTCCTAGAGAATCTGGGGTGACTTTGTTTTTTATGATGGGCTTAGACCCACTACCTTCAGATCAGTGAATGAGGTTCATCAAGCCTTTGCTTCACTTTATGTCACATATCATCTGACTTATTATGCCTTCTGTAGTGCCAGCGTTCATTTTTGATGAGATGAGGCCTCCTACGTGCTTCATTGCTTTTGTCCACATATTGCAATTTTAAGTCTTTATGCATGAGGTTAGTCTTCGTTTTCCTACATATCACAATTCTCCTCATCACTGGGTATCAGGTAAAAGTAAAAGAGTTGAAATAGCTGGATAATTGTGTTAGTGTTTTACTTCATTAATACAGAGCAAATCATACCCAGTTGTTATGGCAAGCATTTCAAAATAATTATGTCACATTTGCAAAATCCAACTGAACTATTTCAGTTGAGTAATCAAAATTCAACCTCACTTACCCAACCATGGCCTGTCTATGAAACCAGTTTATCTGGATCATTTTGCCATGCAAATTAGTTGCATAAAGCCCTCTAACGAGTTTCAGTGGGTTAGATTACACAGCTTGTTGTCTATGACCAACATCCCCAGCCTCTGGAGGAAGTAATGTCAGCTATATCGTATCTCCAGATGATTCAGATTATTTCCGGTCCTGACATTTCGGGATACAACAAGTTTTTGTGCTAACATCCTGTGAATGATGCTCTTAGGTATTCTTACTTCAGTAGTCTTAGCTCCAATATGTATGTAAGTGGGGATTGACTTCAAGCTCTCACCATTTCCCAGACTCTTAGTCAAGTCAAGTTGAAACTTGTGTGGTCTTAATACATGAGAACTTGAGGACTTGATGGATCCCTCAAGACAGATGTTAGTGAGAACTTTGAACTATCTAAAACTCAAAGATGAAGGCTCTCAATGCACCATAGCATAGGGACTAAGAACATGGGCTTGGGAATTAAATAGACCTGGACTGAGGTTTGCTGTTTATGAATTGTGTGACCTTGGCCTAGCTTCTCTTGGTCTTAGTTTCTTCATCTGTAAGATGGGGACCATAATAGGTTTTTTGTTTGGATTGAATAAGTAAATATATGCCCAGTGTTTAAAACAGTACCTGGCTCAGAGTTGGTGTTCATTAATGCTATATATTATTATCATTATTATTGGTCCTGTTCCACATGCTAAACATTTGTTATGATTATTGCTGTTATTATTACCATTATCATTATTATTCAGTTACCAGAATTATTTCTGTTTCCTCTAGAGTCAGTTTTTCTCTTTATTTCCCTTTATTTTTCTCTTTTATGGTACTAATTTCCTCGGATAGCATGTGATCATTAGTTATTGTTTAAGAATGAAAAATTAGGGGCCCCTGGGTGGCTCAGTCAGGTAAATGTCTGCCTTCAGCTTGGGTCATGATCCCAAGGTCCTGGATTAAGCCCCACATCAGACTCCTTGCTCAGCGGGGAGTCTGCTTCTCCCTTTCCCTCTTCTTGCCACTACTCCTGCTTGTGCTCTCTTTCTGTCAAATGAATAAATAAAATCTTAAAAAAAAAAAAAAAAAAAGGAGGGACGCCTGGATGGCTCAGCTGTTAAGCTCTGCCTTCAGTTCAGAGCGTGATCCCAGAGTTCTCAGATCGAGTGCCACATTGGGCCCTCTGAGGGGAGCCTGCTTCTCCCTCTGCCTGTGTCTCTGTCTCTTTCTCTGGGTCTCTCTCATGAATAAATGAATAAAATCTAATAAATAAATAAATAAATAAATAAATAAATAAATAAATAAATAAAATTTTTTAAAATAAGGAAAAATAATATTGACGATTAGCTGGCATGGATTTTCTCTGTTGTTGTAAAGTAGATTTTTCTCCTTTAGGACACTTCCCTGAATGGAAGGTTCAATGGAACCTCTAGTACATAGAGGGACAAGTTGACGGCAGGCATGCTTTAGGATATTTTCGTAGTTGACTCAGCCAGTACAGTAGAATTGGTGCTATCATGCCTTGGACTTTTTCCTTCCCATTTTGTGAAGTTATAACCCATGATAGCTAATGAAAAAATATGAGAGACTGTGCTGGAAGTGTACCCAGGAAGAATATCTAGGAAGAGTAGCTCAATTGATGAAAAGTTTGCTACAACTTGAGAGGCCAGTTATCCAGATGGTTTAAGATCAGGAAAAAATTAGGAACTGGTAGAAGTCCTTGGATATTCTGAAGGGCATCAAAAATATCATTGCAGCCTCTGAGGACGTATCCAAAATAGCAAGGAGAAAACTATCCCCTCAGCTTATTATGACTTGGGGGACTTTAAGAGAAAGGAAGAGTGATGTCAATGTGCATCTTGGAAAATTATCTCCAAGGAAGGTAATTATTTTCTTAGGCTCCTGTTGCCATGGATGTATGTCCATGTGGAACGTGAGGTAGGGCACAGCAGAAATACAGAAGACTTTGGCATTTCCCTCTTTCCTTCTTTCCTTTCCCACTGGTTTCTGAAGTGGAGAGAGAGATTTACTATCTAAGGGGAGAGAGATTTACTGTCCCCGCACGAATTAGGACATTCACCTTTAGGAGGCACAAGGAGCTTAGCTAGTTTGGGTTCTAAATGAGACTATTTTCTCAATTATAATGATAAAAACAATTTATATCTTTTATTCTACGTTTTATTCTATGAATGACCCTGGTAACAAGAGGGTCTTCTGTTTGCCAAGAACAAACAATACCTTCATCCTCAGTTGGAGTGGAGATTTTCACGTTTGGATCTAGGGCTACGGAGGTGGGGGGTGGGGGGGTGGGGTCTGGGAATCAAGCTGATTTGTATAAAAAAGAAAACATGACTTTGGGTTTCTGAGGATGATCTGCAAACTAGAGGGGTGGAGAATATAATTGAAAACAAAAAGAAAGATTTGGAAGACAAGATATGTCCTGTGAGGATTTTTTAAAATGAAACACTATGGGATTCTGTAATATAACCCCCTTCTCCATCTTTTCTATAAAAGTCTCAGTAAATCTACATCCTTTAAAAAAGCTTCAATTTCAGCAGAGTCAATGAAATAAGGCACCGAGAATAATATGAAAACAAACATTCATGGGACGCCCGGGTGGCTCAGCGGTTTAGCGCCTGCCTTCAGCCCAGGGTGAGATCCTGGAGTCCCGGGATCGAGTCCCATGTCGGGCTCCCTGCATGGAGCCTGCTTCTCCCTCTGCCTGTGTCTCTACCTCTCTCTGGGTGTCTCTAACGAATAAATAAATAAAATCTTAAAAAAAAAAAAAAAGAAAGAAAACAAACATTCAGCCTAAGAGATTGTTTCAAATACAATAGGAGCCCCTTCCTGAAATCGAGTGGATTCTTTATGGTTAATGCAGTTAAATGTTATATCATCTTGTGAAATTAAAGATTTCCCATGGCACATGTATGATACATAAGATATTTATAAAGGGCCCCGCCCACATACATATGAACAGAGTTCTATTTTGAAGAGAAACTTTAGAGAGAAATACACCCAAATCTCTTGTCTAAACTCCACTTACAATATTTTGGTAAAAATAATATCATGCTTTGGTTCCCCAAACTCTTTTCTGTGATTTTTAGTTTATGGCATCAAAAGCCTGGGGGCAAAAAGAGAGGCGACAGTGTGGCCTCATAGTTAACAACATACGCTCTAGGGGATCCCTGGGTGGCTCAGCGGTTTGGCGCCTGCCTTTGGCCCAGGGCGCGATCCTGGAGTCCCGGGATCGAGTCCCACATTGGACTCCCTGTGTGGAGCTTGCTTCTCCCTCCTTCTGTCTCTCTCTCTCTCTCTCTCTCTCTCTCTCTGTCTATCATAAATAAATCAATCAATCTTAAAAAAAAAACATACGCTCTGGAATAATTTAAGCCTGTGACCTCCAGCAAGATAATTCCTCTCAGTGTTTCTTCAGCAGTAGACAGTAAGACTATTCATCTCATAGGTGTTTAGAATAAAATACTGCGTGATGTAGCTGCAGACAGTAGGTATTCAATAAATGGTAAGTGAAGCGACAGGTGAAAGGCATTGATTACTGAACCAACATATCCAGAAAATTCTCTCCTAAAGTCAGCAGAGAATTTTGTATTTAAAACCCAATATTCCTTACTGACCTTACTTCTCTTCTAATTTTAAGTGGAAGTACAGGATTTCCTCTTTTCCCACCCCAGCAATCACCTGCTCTTGGTGCCCAAAAGATTCCCCTGCCCCGTGTTACACACTTTATTCAGTTGCTCCAAAGATGCATTTTCTAATGTGTAAGTGAACTCCGCACATGGGCCTATAACACAACTGCATCATCTCGGTGATTCCCACAGCCCTGCCCCCTGCGAGGCTTTCAATGTTGACTTAATGTTATTCATTTGCTTGTGTTGTTAGTGAAAGCAAATTCTTAATTAAAAGGACCGAGCATCACCTGGCTCACCTAGAGTGCCCCAAGCACTAATCTCTAAAACCGCGTCCCCTTCGGCTCATACCTTCCATTTAATTTCTGAATTAAATCCAGAAGTGGATACAAGCGGGGTTGACGCGGGCCTGTGAGCCTCAGGGGAGAGGAGGTCGGAGCCACTAGAGGAACTCCGTCCTCGGGAGGCCGCTCCTACCAGCGCCGACTGTTTGCAGGCGATGGGGCCCCAACATGTAGATGAACACCCAGGTGAGGTTAAAGCCTAGCTCCTGGGATCCCTGGGTGGCGCAGCGGTTTGGCGCCTGCCTTTGGCCCAGGGCGCGATCCTGGAGACCCGGGATCGAATCCCACGTGGGGCTCCCGGTGCATGGAGCCTGCTTCTTCCTCTGCCCATGTCTCTGCCTCTCTCTCTCTCTCTCTCTCTCTCTCTCTGTGACTATCATATAAAAAAAAAAAAAAAAAGTCTAGCTCCTGCTGTGATCTGGACTCCGTCGCCCTTGGGTTGGCTTCTGATCTGCTCCTTCGTCCCAGAACATTTGATGTGTCGGTAAAAAGCCCGAGTCCTATTCTGCCTTCACCTCGGCCCTCTTTCATCCGTAATTTGAAATGCATTCCAGCTCCCGGCACGTAAGTTGTTTTTTTTATAAAAAAAGATTTTATTTATTTATTCATGAGAGACACACACAGAGAGAGAGGCAGAGACACAGGCAGAGGGAGAAGCAGGCTCCCTGGTGGAGCCCGATGCAGGACTCGATCCCGGGTCTCCAGGATCACGCCCTGGGCTGAAGGCGGCGCTAACCGCTGAGCCACCCGGGGATCCCCTAAATAAATATCTTTAAAACAAAGAGAAAGAGGAAGCCCTTGGTCATCGAGCCGGCCTCGGGCCTCCTCCAGTCGGCTGAAGATCTGGGGCGACCCGGCCTGGCATCCTCAAGCTTGAGGGTGTCTCCCCAGGGGGCTCTCGGGCCCCCCCGGACCCCCTGCCCGCGCATTCCGCAGGTTTCCCTTTCCCACCACCACAGGTGCATGACCGGCTCCTCAAAATCACCGCCCCCCCCCCCCGCCCCCGCCCCCGCGCATAGAGGCCGCAGTGCGGTCTCTGGAGCTGCCGTGGAAGCCCCAGCAGCTGCCACGCTCGCCCGCCCGGGGCACACTCGCCCACCTGGTGCAGACTCAGCTGTCCAGTGCACACTCGCCCTCCCGGGGCACACCCGCCCACCTGGTGCAGACTCAGCTGTCCAGTGCACACCCGCCCACCTGGTGCAGACTCAGCTGTCCAGTGCACACTCGCCTTCCTGGTGCAGACTCAGCTGTCCAGTGCACACTCGCCTTCCTGGTGCAGACTCGCCCGCCCGGGGCACACCCGCCCACCTGGTGCAGACTCAGCTGTCCAGTGCACACTCGCCCTCCTGGTGCAGACTCAGCTGTCCAGTGCACACTCGCCTGCCCGGGGCATCTCTACAGCCCGCGCGTGCAGCCCCGTCCCCCTCCCGCCGCGGCTCCGGCCGCCTGGTGCAGCCCCCCCAGGCCCAGGGCCGAGCGCCCCTCGTCCCCCGCGCTGAGCCAGTGGCCTGTGTGCCCGGGGAGGTCAGGGCTCCGGCACCCGCCACCGCGCTGCGCCCCCGCCGGTCCCGCGGCTTCCCGCTCGGACGCTGCCCCCGCTCCGGAGTCGGCCCTCCCTCGCCGGGGTGACCCTCCGGGGCCCCGACCCCTAGTTCCCGTCGGCGGCAGGCGCGGCAGCTGCGGGCCCCGAAGTCGGGGGCGGGGGGCGGAGGCTGCAGTCCACCCCGTGCAGGGCCCCGCAGGGCTGCCCTCGGGAGGAGGCCGGGCACCCGCCGCCACCCACCCGGGGAGCGCGGGGCAGGGACCGGGGCGCCGACTGCCCGCCCAGGACGCGACCCCTGCTGGGGGCGGGCGGCGAGGGGCGCGTGGCCCGGGCGCTGGCGGTGGTGCCGCGGGATCGCCCTTACATGGAGGAGGCTTGGGCTCGGGAAGGGTTACAAACGGTGAATTTTATGTCTCTTGGAACAAAAAGTTAAAAGGTGGAGCAGGGGGGACCAAGCCAGGAGGGCGGCTGACTGTGGGTGTCTGGGGCACCGCGGCTTTCAGGGTGCGGCCTTGCCCACCTCTCCCTCCGCCTTACCTTTGGGCCTGCGAACCACAGCCAGTAAGGAATTGGGGGTGACACCACGCGTCCCTGCGAAGGGTGACCTAAGGCGATGACCCTGCCCCCCAGGGGCTTCCCTCAGCACCGCCAGCCCCTGCCCCAAGCGCTTCGGTGGCTCCCGCTGGCCTTGGTAGAAGGTGAAGCCCCTGGAAAGGCCGGTATGGCCTTGGCCTTGCAGCCCGGGTCTTCTTGGGTCCCTCAGCTGCCAGGGTTATTGCCCACAGGACATAGTCTTCCCCCTCTGCTTAGCGTCTGCATCCTCCAGGGTGCGGGTCAACTGTCACTCCCACAGGAAGCATCTCCTCACCTGGGCTTTAATCCCCTTATCACATGTCCACCGGCACCATATCCCTCTCCGGACCGGTTTGCATATTATGTCTGATTATTTGATTAATCTTCTGTCTCTAAGGTGACAAGCTCCAGGAGGACAGGGACCCTCTAGTTCTCACCGTCGAATCCCGAGCTCATAGCGGGCCTGGCATTATTTGCTAATGAATGAGTGAATAGAAAGTTCACTAACAATGTCTAATTAAGTTGAAGTTTCCTTAGATTAAGTTGAAGGTTTAGAAGTCCGTTTATAAGTAACCCGTCCATCCACCACCACGCTGGTCCCCATGGAGAGGAGGGCCCCAGGGCAGGCTGCCCATCCAGGTGGGCAACTTCAGCATGAAGAGGATTTTTGAGCTAAAAGCAATCAAATCCCAGCAGATGGGGAAAAAACTCTTTACCTTCCCCCTCAACTGCCTCAAAGAATATAGATGGAGGATCTGCCCCCGGACAAGGGCTAGCACGGCGCCCGAGTACAGCGTGATACCAACTGGGTAGTGGAGACGGGGAGGAGGCCCCTAGCAAGACCTGTTGGGTCAAAGTCCTCTCTCTGTCCCACGGTTCCGAGGGGCCCAGCAAACGTTTGTTTACCAAACATTCATTCTCTTTCATTCTTCCTAAAGATCACATCCCTTCCCTTTGAAGGCCCCCTATTCCCTGTGCCTTAGCTCAAGATGACATCTGGCCCTCATTTTGCCTGACTGTCTTTCAAATGTCCACGTCCGTGTGAGTATTCCCCATAAGTATGCTGCTAAATTTAATTTTCTCCTGTTAATCCGTCTCACGTCCATTTGATTCTCAATCCAGCTAGAAAGAAGGACCCTGAAGCACAGAGGAATTCTTCTGCCCCAACATAAAACAAATAGAGGAAATCAGGATCATTCCAAAGCAAGAAGTGGAATACTTTTTAGATTGACAGTGTAAGGAAAGCTATTCAAGGCTGGGGCTCTTTTTTTTCTCTTTTTTTTTCCTTTTCTTTTTTACCACACTGTGTAGTAGTCTATGCTGATTTTTTTTTTTTTAATTAGAAGCATGTTTTGAAACCAGAATATATTTCTTTTAATTTCCTCAATGCTGGTCATTGACAATGGTGGTCATTGATCCACATTCATATTTAAGAGGAAATGCCACTGAATTCAGGAGAAATCTATTTAACCAGCATGGTATTCAACAATTGCTGGAAAGGCTTAGCTCTTGTACACTGCGCCAGTGTCCTTGCTAAGCAGGTATGTTTAACACTTAAATGTATAATTTTCTACAGGCACTTTGGGTAAAAACATTCTTTCTTCACGTCTTCCAGCAAACCTCATTATCCTTCTTGTGACCCTGTGGGCCTCTTATTTTCTTTTGGCTCGTTTGCAAGTTGAAAAATATTAACTGCATCTCCTGCTTCAGGAAAGGTTGCCTGGCTACTGCTCCCCACTTTTAGAGTGAGAATTCTTGTACTTTGCCATTACTACCTTATTCTCATTTGGAAGACTAAGAGGAATGCATGGAAGGGCATGTGTATTAATTTTGAATAATGTCGAGCCTAAATTAAAAGGCCAAAAGATGTCATTCACCATGAAATTGGGGGAAAGAAGCTGTCAGACATAGGATTCCAGCTTTTAAGTAAGGTAGGGATAAAGAAGAGTAAACAAGAGCAAGAATGCCCAAGGGATAGGCTATCAGCTTCATTGCTCAGCTTTCAAAATTATCAAGAAAAGGAAAACTATAAAATGGTGAAAATTTGCAGTCAATATTGAGGTCTATATCTCATAGACCTCATGGTGAAATCCTGAAAAATAAAGACTTCAAAAAAATTTATTCAGTGACTTTTTTTTTTTTTTTAATCTCTATCTCTAGTGAATTCCAGGCGTTCTGATCCACTAAGTGGGAGGCATAACCCTGCATAAGACATCCCTGGGGACCTTGAACTAGGAGATGAATGAACACAGAAAGGCATTTGCCTGCTTTAGCATTTCTCAAAGTGAGCTTCTACTGTGTAATGTTTGGAGGGATTACAGTAGGACTTCTCAGAGCCTTCAATATGTTAGTAAACACTGGGAATCGTTTCTAAGAATGGGGTATATTATGCAGTGGCTCCCAAATTTATCTGAAGATACCATCTTGGTTTTGTTTTTCGCTTCGCAGTTGTGTGTCTGTTTTTGGAGGAACAGTTTGTGACCTTGCAGACTAGTATAGCCTGGAACACACTCTGGAAAATGCTAACATGAAAAAATAGAGACATATTTGGACTTTAAAGAATTTTAGAAATCTCTTCATCAAATATTTACTAAGTGCTTCAATGACCGAGAAGTGGTATGAGGCCCCATCATACCAGGCAGTTCTAAAACCGTGCTTTTTCATAGCTGCTAATAACCAAAAAATGGAAGAACCCAATGGCCATCAACTGACAAACAAGAGGTGGGACAGCCCCATGATCAAACACCATTCAGCCATAAAGAGAAGTGAAGTACTGACACATGCCATTACATGGACAAAGCTTGAAAGTGTTATGCCGAGTGAAAGAAATCAGACATATAAGGCTACACATTATATAATTCCATTTATACAAAATGTGCAGAATAAATGCTAAATCCATAGAGACGGAAAGTGGAAAGTGGATAGTGGTTTCCAGAGCCTGGGGTAAGAGGAGAATGTTCTGGCATTAGTGATGATGGCTGAACTCCCTTGTGCATATACTAAAAACCACTGCATTTTACACTTTAAAAGGGTGATTTTTATAGTCTGTGAATTTTATTTCGATTAAAAAAAGCTGGAATCCCACCATATCAAAAAGGTTACCCCTCCCATATTTTAGGAATTGAGAACGCCACCACCTTTTCTGGTCAACAGTTATATTTAATGAAGATACTAGCTGTTATTTACAGAAGATATACATACATACAATTCCTACACATGAAAGGTAGCCTAATTGTGAAAAGAGGAAAAAAATGTACTCCAAAATTACATACTAAATAAAATAAATAAAAACTAATCATTTGGCACAATATCTATTATATAGCAAATAAATAACTCTATACCATTGATTGAGTGAACTATTTACAATCTATTTGAAAGTGCAAAACAATTGCTGAAAATCAAGATATTTGTAATAACAATTATGTCCAGAAAATACATGTGTGTTTTTTTTTTAATCAGTAACAATAATTAGCCAATAGTAAAGGTTTTTAATGCCCAGGAAAATACTTTGATTTTGAAAAATGTTTTGTGCATATTGTGCTCTTTTGAAATGTTTTGTTTTTGTTTTTTTTTTAATCTGAACGCTGGCAATTTTTTAGAACCTTGGAGTTTCTTAGTGGAATTCTTATGTATGTAATCCTGATTTGTAAGTTTAAAAAAGTTACATTGTAAACATAAATATTATTCTATATATCATTCAGAAATTACAGACCAGTCCTCCCTAAATTACATAAGTAGTCATAATGTTTTACAGTAATGTGGTCGGCTTTAATTCCTTCAGAGGTAAGATTTAGAAGATGCTAGAACACAGCTTATGCTTTGGATTTACATGATTCCTCAACACTTTCCAAAAACCCCATGCTCCAAATCAAGGTGTTGAGATAAAAACTGAAACTATGTCACCACAGATGTAGCCAAATAAACCCTATTTGTAGCACATCTCACCTTGTGAACTCTGAGAAAAACTGTCAGGGGCTTCTTACGGCTCTTGACAAAGGTATTTCTACCAAACCTTCCAGGTGGGATTTAATTTACATTTCAGCAAAGAGGATGGCACGATTGGGAAATAAAACAGTGTGACTACAAATTGGAGATTCCTAAGCTAGGGTGTGAACGCTTTATGTAAGTCAAAGAATTTCTTCTCTTGTCATGACGCTGGTAAGCTGCAGCCCTGACATGTCTCGGGGGGCCTTTCTGCTTGTTTTGCAGAATTTTCTAGTGACAATACAGTCAGTGGTAGCGTACATGGCATTTTTGAAAGATTGTGGACTGGAGGCAACCATTGTTCTGGGCACTTTAAATGTCTACGGTCGGCGAGGCTCTAATCTGTGTGACATCTGTGATAAAGTTCTCTGGTTGTCAATCACATTTAATTGCCGTACATAACTCCGGACGTCCTGATGGTTCTTATTAGCTTGAGCTGCATCAGGATCTGCGGAAAGAGAAAAAGCGCACATTGGCTTTGCCCAATATATGCATATACAATACAGCTTTATTTTCTCCAATTATTTATTTTATCCAATTACTTATTACATCTATCGTGGATCCCCAGGTCTCATTGAAACCTTTCCACATACCATATTCATCGAAATGTTTCCACTTGTTCCCTCTCTCCCACCCTTTTCTTCCCTGGGATCACCTTTTTGATCACTTTCCTTTGTATTATATGTTGTAAAAAAAAAAAAAAAAAAGGCAGCAAATAAAAGTGAGAGCATCACTTGATAGTAGCTCCTGGTTGTACATTAAAGTCACTTCCTCTGTCCCTCCCACCTGCGTCTGACACTCAGCTCTCCGCCCCCCTTGGATAGGTGAGGACTGATGAGGACTGATGGCAAAAGACACAGTTTTCGTTAGGTCCCAACAAAAGGGCTTAACACCTGGGCTGAACTGAAACAAGGCAGGGCGATCAGCAGGTCCAGCCCTCCAGACGCGGGGTCGGGCACCGCTGCAGCCCTGAGCCCCTTCCCAGGCCTCGCTGACGTCACAGCTGCTGCTAGGCCTTCCAGGGATTCCCTGGCTGATGGGGCCTGTTCTGAAATGCCAGCTACTGCTCGTTCCTCACCTGCTCCCCCACGCACGTGAGTGCCAGAAATCTGAAGGTAACAGATTTCTCTGAAACCAGGCTGAAAGGCCCATCAAATGCCCACAGCCCTCCACATGTGTGTGAATGAGGAAAACCAAATGTGAGGGTGATAAACTGGAGACATGGGTCCCCCGGGAGGTGACTCCCCAGCTCCTGCACGCTGCTGCCACGGGCCAATATGCACCCCGAGTTGCCAGATCTTCCCACTGTTCTAGAGAAACGAGAAGTCTGGATTTCTTTCCTGGGAATTCTCGCCATTTCTTCATGGAGACGTCATTTCCAAGCAAGAGGGGGAAATGCTCTGTTTAGATGCAGCACCTCTGCTGCTGGGTCTCCCGTGGGTCACCAGTGGAGGACTCTTATCTAGCGGGCATGGGGAGGGCCGAGCCTGGGTCTAGACTCCTGACCAGCGTCCTTTCCCTCATAACACCCTGCCTCCTGCAGGCCATCTGCTCTTCCTAGATCCATGCATCCCTCCCAAAGACAGTTGGGCTGCCATCTGCATACGGGGTGGAGGGGAGCCTTGCAGGTCTGAACGCAGAAAAGCAGAGAGAAGATACAAAGGCCCCTACTCACTCCCAGAAGAAACTCATCAGTGTAATTATCACATATAAATAATACCACAGCGCTTAATTCCTCGCTTTTCCCTGGCAGTGTACTCTACATGTACAATATACTGTAATTACATTGTACATATTCCCACAGTGTTTACGAATCTATTCCTATAGCTTTATCTATAGACTGTTGACTTCAGCGCCGAGCAGCTGCTGTTTACCAGTAGTTATTGATAACTTCCACAAATGCAGTGGATATTTTATGTATAGATATATAATTCACCCCCCCCCCCCACTTCTCTAGGAGAAGATGGAGGAGAATGTAGGATTTACGCTTATGGAACAAAACATATGACAGTTCCTCTGTTCTTAGATCTCATTGAGAACCTTCTCAAGGCTATGATCCCTCTCAGGCAGACAGAATTTGGGTTTCATTTCAGGAATTTCTTGGACGCCATGGAGGGCCATGGATTCATGGGCCTTGTTGTAGACCAACACATCACTTACATATTCTCAAATTCACTTGTATAACTGCTTTAAGACCATAAAGTAACACATTTACACATACAGTAAATGACTAGCTGAAGAGATGTGAGACACTTTAATTCTTCTAGAATCCTCACAGGAATGGTTGACGATGCACAAGACTATTCTCATTTTGGAAGGACGAGGAGGCACAATCATTTGAATAAAAAGTTTAAAGGTCTACTTCCTCCCCAAGTAAAGATTATTTTTCCGAGTATTTTCCCCCTTGTATATTAAAAAAAAGGAACATTTAGCAGTTCTGACAGCCTGTGTTAGCAAACTCTCACTTTGGGTCAGTCTTGGGCTGGGAAGGGTAAAGATAGCTCTGATCAGTAAACTGAGAAGCTTTTAGTCTCTTAGCACAAGGTTTACGGGAGGGGATGGTACTGGGAGCCCCACAGTCATGTCCATCTCAAATTATCACATTGGCTTAATAAGCCAAATGACTTCAAGTGACTCATACAATGAATTTAGCAAAGAACTTCATAGGGGCCACCTTCTGACTCCCAACCCTGCTGGAGGTAGCCAAAGCTCCACCCCCACTGAAAGTCCCAGCCCAGGAGACAGTCGCACTGGTCTGGCACGATGATCTGGTGCTGTGATGCAACTCAATCCCAACCAGTTTACAATTGCTATTTATTAGCAGTAATAGTTTTATATTAAAGCATTGTTTAGTACTAGTTATTGTGCTATGCCCAGATTTAGGAAGAACATCTTAAATTTGCTTGGGAATACTAGGAATATAGTATGAATTCCTGCTATGGGGCCTTTTGCAAATGTGTTATACACATCAATGCATTCTTGCAACACCTCGAGAGACAACAAATATTATCTTTCCCGGTTTGTAAACGAGAGAACCGAGTCATCAGGGGTTGATGTGAGTTTCTCAACATCAAGCAGTGAGTCATAAAGAGAGTTGGTTTGAGGCGGGATTTGCTGGCAATCATGCCTTCGCTGTCTCTAGCCACACTATAGAAAGAGCACATGTATTCTCTTTAAGTTCATTCATAAAATAATATTCTTATGGTTACTTTCTAGTTTTATGACAAGAAAATCCTTCCACTCAAGGCCTCTATCCCATGGGAAATCAGGGTTCAAACTGTCCCCGACATGATCAGATATTGTCCAGACTTCTAGAACGTCTCAGTAGCCTCGTTATAAAGGATTCAATCATCCAGCTCTCGAGTATATAGCACGCAGCAGCGTTTGACTTACTGAAGGGCTGGCTCCTGCAGAATCGCACTGTTCTGGCAGTATTTGCAATCATGCGCTAGAAAGAATAAAGAAAATAGAAAGAATGAAATGCAGGTAAGCTTAGCGTGTAATCCATACAGGAGAACAAACCATTATTTATTTCCGTAATAACTGGGCCCGTGAAAAACAGCCTGTGCTGAGACATCGACCATCTGGAGGCAACGTGGATGTCTAACCGGTTTACTCGCATGGAAGAGGCACCTACAGTCACCCACACCCTCAGAGGAGGGGTACCAATGGGAGAACTCTAGTCCAACTGTTCTGCTTGTGCCTCTGACATGAGAATCAGTCTGTTGTTTCTGAGACTGTGCGTTACTCCTCGGGACTGGTTTTCACCATCCCTTCTGGAGGTCACTGTGAACGTGTAAGAGAATCCGTGACGATCGGAGATTCGCAGAAGGGTTAGCTTGTCACCTTCCTCGCAGGCAACAGGACTCGGTGATGAGAAATGAGATGACGATGCACAAGCCTATTCCCATCTTGGAAGGAAGAGGAGGCCTGAATACAACCAAAATATCCCACTTATGTGTTTTTGTAAACCCTGTGCATTACTGACCCTTCCAACCTTCCAGCAAAAGTGTGCGTTTTAACGTTAATCTTAATTATTTGATTTCCTCCCTCCTCCCTTCCTTTTTCTTCCTTTCTGATTGTAACACTAATGCGTGCACATTTTAGAAAATGGGAAGATGCAGAAAATGTTAAGAGCAAAGTACAAATCACTTAGGATATCACTTCACAGGGTCACTTCATTAATGTTTTGGTGCATTTCCTTCTAATGCCTTAAGAAAAAATGTGCAAAAACATCTTTTTCAAACAACTGAAGTCATAGTTTACATATGTATTTCTGTTTTGATATAAATTTTTTCACATGGCCTTGTGACTGTTTTTCATGCCACTTGCATTTTAAGACATTTAAAAGATGAGTAGGTATTCAGTCTTTCGGGCAGATTGTAATTTATTTGACCTTTATTAATTTTGTCATCAAGTGATCCTCTTAGTTTCTTTGTAATGTTTTGGTTGTCATAAAGATTTAGAAGGGATTTTTTTTTTTTAATATTGTGTTCAATTTAGTTTAAGACAAAAGAAGAAAGGAGGGGGAAAAAAAAGAGCAGAAGCATGAGGAAATACATCAGTGAGACCCAGGCACCGTTTCCCAGCCAGGATGTCCATTTCTTGCTTGGGGTATTTTAAGGGTAGCTGGGACCCCCAGGCTCTGTGTTACTGTCTCGGGACACCGTGGCTGCTCAGACTCTAAATGGGGTCCCGCAGAGATGGTGGATTAATTCTAACACTAGTAGAAAATTGATAAGACTCCAGCCAGGAAAAGAGATTTTCTTATCTCTGAGTAGCTATGTAAATGCCAGTCCTTGCTTTCCTCTCTCATGGACCCTTGGCTGCCAAAGTATAGAAAATGACTTCGAGAAAGCGTCTGTAGTGTTAAAACAACAAAAAACAAGCAAACAAACAAAAAGCCCCAGCCCTTTGGCAGGAAAAAAAATTCATAGAGGACCCAAAGCTTCATAGGTATGTACATGTGAACACTGATAACACCCTGCTGGATACTGTGGCTTTGAGGACTCCGGCAAGCATTAAGTGACACGTGTCTGCACTGGATAATTTCTCATACACAAAGAGGCAATCGGAAAAGTTATGAACTTTGTTTTCATAAAAGATCCATGTCCGTTGATCAGCATGAGAAATATGTTATAAATACCTCCAAGAAGACGTAACATACAATGTATAATTAGCCTCTGGTATACGGAGCCCTGAAATAAACAGGAACTATGATAATTTTCCTGCTAATTTACTTTAAGTTGTTTTTTCACTTCTCTGGGCTTTGCATCCGAAGGGCACAAGTATATTTTATGTAGAATTATTGTAATTCTTCAGATATTGAATGGAGTGTAATTACTGAAAACCCTGGGAAATGCTGCCAGTGTGCCCCTCTGAAGAATAATAAAACAATTAGCAGGGGTCAGAAACCTCTTCCTATACCATTTTGTAGGGAGCAATTGTTCTGCATTTGAGTTTTGAAAGCTAAAACATTTCATTCTGACTTTGGTGGAGGACTACTCTTTACAGCTATACTCGGAGGCTTCGTAATTTTTAGCTCATTATGTGGTTTAAAATGTGAGAACAATTGTTTAAATCAGTAATTTCCAGCTCTGGAGTTCATTCTGCCTTTCTAAATCTTTGATTAATTTCAACAATGGTTTTAATTTTGACGTATCCTTTTTAATTGCACTCCAAGGTAACTTCGGCTTAACTTTGAGATCCAAATCTGGCTTTGCCAACGAGGCCCACTGTTTGTCTTGTGAGGGGGCCACGGTGCAGCTGCCACGTGGGGACCCTGGCCACGGTGCTGCAGCGTGTGTGACCCCGCCGCCCGGCCAGGGGACGCTCGGTCCCGGGCTGCCCTCCCGTGCACCAGGGGCACCTGCGGCACCTGCGGCATGCTGCCAGAACCGCGCCCGGCGACAAGCACCCGGGGGGCCACACAGGCTTCGGACGTCCCCTTCTTCACGGGTCTGCAAGGGGCACGTGCCTTTTACAGCCTGCCATCCACGGCAGCCTCCTGCCCTTTGGAGACATCCGGTCAGAGCTACTCATCCCCGCCGAGGACAGTCCCTTTCATTTTAGATATCTCTGACTGTTAAGAGATTTCTTTATCGGGGATCCCTGGGTGGCTCAGCAGTTAGCGCCGCCTTCAGCCCGGGGCGTGACCCTGGAGACCCGGGATCGAATCCCACGTCAGGCTCCTGGTGCATGGAGCCTGCTTCTCCCTCTGCCTGGGTCTCTGCCTCTCTCTCTCTCTCTCTCTCTCTCTCTCTCTGTCTGTCTCTCATGAATAAATAAATAAAATCTTAAAAAAAATAAATATTGCCAATTTCTTTAGCAATTTCTCAGTCTAACCATGTAGCAGCTTCGGGTCTCCTCAGGGCAGCGGCGAGCATGGTGCCCTAGATTAAGCCAGAAGCGTCTGTAGTGTTGCAGAAGAATGATTATTGCCTTCCTTGGTCTGAGGATGCTACACATCTGAGCCCGCAGTGGGGAGCTGCCGCGAGCTGAGGCCCTGAGCCTGCTGCACGGAGCTGCTGCTCAGCGGCGGCCTCCCGCTCCGCAGATGCGCGTCGCTCTCTTGACCCAAAGTGGAAGCTTCTGCATTTCTCTAGAGTCCTCCAGTCCTTCCGCAGACTTGAGCCTTACGTGTTGTTTTGGACGGCAGACGGCCAGGTATTCACCGGTGTTCGCAGTTAAGGTTGAGGAGCCGCGGGCTTTGCTGTCCAGCGGCCCCGGGGACGGGACGGAGCCACCAAGGCGCCCAGCCCGGCCCGATCCCGCCGAGCAGGTTGGCGGCCGGAGCCGCCGGGCAGCTCTGCTGTGCCGCGGGGCTGGTGGGAAGAGACCAGGTTACTCCAAGGCAAAGCTGCTCGTCCTTTTTCCCATCTCAGCGAACCTGAGGTTACCACACACTCCCTTTAGCGAGTGGCTCATGCGAACAGCCCCTGTGATGTGGGGGTGCAGAGAGCAGGAGCGTTCCTGCAGGAGGCGCTCTGGACCAGCGTGGGGCGCCCACCCCCTCCTGCCCTGACTGCCCCGGGACGGTCCTCCCCAGGAAAGCAGGGCACTTAGCAGGCAGGACCTTGGGGAGCATCTGCAGGCGCACACAGCCGCCGGTTTTCCGGGGACCAACTGCAGGCCCAGGTCTTCCACGTTCCTCTGCACAAGCGGGCGCGTTCCCAGGGCGCCCCGCCTGCAGGCTGCAAACCCAGGGAGGGAGGCTCGGGAGGAAGAGAGGAGCTAGCAAGCCAGGGACTCTGTAACTGCCCTCGTGGTTTTGGTCCCTGAGCTGAGAACAGGGTGACACAGAAGCAGATGTCCTTCCTGGGCCTGGCTTCCAGAATGCGCAGGACAAAGACGCTGTCCGCAGGACGGGGCTGTGCGCACCCAGCCTGGCACAGGCCACAGCCCTGAGGCCATGGTCCCAAGCGCAAGTGTCCCTCCAGCTCCGATGGTGAGGAATTCACCTTGGAGCCCGGGAAGGGTCGGAGGGGCTTCTCAGACCAGATCCTGCGGTCTGGGCCTCCCTGGTGGCCTTCTGTGGCCCCTGCCCGCAGGCCTGGGTTGGCCAACTCATGCCTTCACGCCTATCCAGGCAGGTCGACTGTGCAGCACGCCCTTGCAGCTGGCTCCAGCTCCTCCGTGATCTCTGTACGGATTCTGGCCCCTGGCCAAGCCTTGCCTCAGCTCTCCAGTCCCTGAAGAGGAGCAGACTCCCGAGCCTGTTTTTCCAGTTCAGACCAGTGGGCCCTGCAGGCAGTGCCACCTCGCATGGTCACACTTTTTCGACCACCCTCCCTACCCCCCACAGCTGCCAGGACAGCCTCCCTCTTGGGCCGTGCTGCCTCTCTGCTCTGAGTCCTGTGAGATGTCAGGCCCCTTTGACGTGCCGCCCCTGAACAGTTTTTGTCTTTCGAAACTTCTCTTGCCCCTTGAGATCTTTGCCAACCTTGTTCTTAATGTTTCCCACATTGCCTTTTCTTTTCATATTTCTGCCCCTACTGATTTGACTCTGACCCCATCCATAGGCCTATCAAAGAATCACAGTCGATTTTTCCTTGCAGAACATGTGCAAAACCACACCTACATCACCTGATTATTTCACTCAGATCCTCGTATATTTAGGATAGGAATTTTTGTCCATAAGACCTAGAAATATATATAGTCTCTCACGTGCAGAGATCATGCCCATGATAGCAACCAAGTAGAATTAAGTGCACGGTAAATTAAGTGCACCAGAGATAAGACAAGAAGGCCCAGGAGCTCAGCCAGCCTCCACTATACGCATCATTGGGGAAGAACTCTGAGCCCTGTCCCCTGGCCCTGGATCTTTAATATTCAAGAGGAATGTGACATACAGATATACACAGGTAATGTGCATGATGCTCGTGGTATATTGTACAGATCACGGCCATGGGACATCGGAGCTCAGGTGTCCAGGCACATGTCTAAGCACAGGCCGCATATTGTTATCTCTGCATTCAGGAAAGGACAGTGAAGGGCAGACACAGCACCACGGAGAGGAGGGAGACAGAAAAATGTCCAGCCCGGAACAGAAGGCTAAGGGAGTCATAAACTATCAGTAATGCAAAATGCTGCTTAATCAAATTTTCTAATAAAATAAAAAAGATTCTTGGGGGGCAGCCGGGGTGACTCAGTGGTTTAGGGCTGCCTTCAGCCCAGGGTGTGATCCTGGAGACCCGGGATTGAGTCCTGCGTTGGGCTCCCTGCATGGAGCCTGCTTCTCCCTCTGCCTGTGTCTCTGCCTCTCTCTCTCTCTATCTCTCATGAATAAGTAAATAAAATCTTAAAAAAAAAAAAAAAAAGAAAAAAGAAAAAATTCTTGGATCAAAGCTTTGATATATAAAATCCGTTAAAAATGCTTCAGTGTATTGTTACTCACTAGGTCCAACACTGGAATATGACTGAGTTATTCTTTTATTCAACAAATATTTCTTGCACACTTATGATGTGCCAGACACCTTTTTGGGTGGAGAAATATCAGTGAATAAAACAGATCAAATACCTGGTTTAGGACACTTACATTCTAGTGGGGAAGACAGACAACGAAGAGGCAAGTAGAGGTTGTTTCAGATTATGAACCCAGCTGTCAGGGCAAGGTGATCTGTCTGAGAATGCTGGGTGTGGAAAATAGGAGAATGTTTGAAGGGTAGGCCACTCGGAGGAGGGGACACATGAGCTGATGCGAGAGAGTCAGACAGGTGAGGACTAGCAGGAGGACTAGCAGGGAGACAGTTTCAGGCAAAGGTAACAGCTAGTGCAAAGGCCCTGAGGCCAGAAAAAAAAAAAAGAGAAAACGCTGGTCTTGCCAACTTGGACTGACTACAGAGGAGATGAAGTGTGAGGTGAGGCTGGATGGTGCTCAGGGTAACAAGTCTGGATTTGATCATATTATGTTGTATTTAACATGGTTTTGGTTTCCTCTTGATATAGCTGCATGAAGTTACCTCTCTCTGCATTTTGCTTTCGGTTATCTCCTGTGTTGCGATTACTATCAATATTTCATGCGTTTATGCTTTCACCTTCTTAACTGTATACAATCTCTTAAGGGCCAAGGATTATGTATTGGATTTCTTTATATTTCCTAGCAAAAGCCTTTGCCTGAACAGTCAACACAGATTGCATTGCTTTGAAACATATCTTTTGGAGAATCTGCATTTAGCCCAGTGTGTGAGTTCTATATAAAGAAATAAACTTTCAAGGTCCTCGTGTAGATTTCTGTTGTGTTGGAAAGTTCTGAGAGTTGGATGTATTTGAACATTTCAATTTTCACTTGGAGATTCTTTTATCCACGCTTGATATAAACCTAGTGCTTTCTCCATGGATGTTGTAATAATATTATCGGTGATAGGAAACATATCGTTACTAATTATGTAATGCCATAATTAGTGACACAGAAATAAAAGGATTCAAAGCATTTCTCTTTCCTCAATGAATTAGCTTCTGTTAATGTTTCCAGAAGTGAAGAAGCTGGCCCCATGCTTCTCATTCCAAATAAAATGACTATCTTAAAATAATGTTCAAAAATAAATACACCTAAATATGGGTATGTCTGAAATAGAACCAACCTCCTAATACAGTAGCAACCGTGGCTATCAGCATGCTTTATGCAGCCTGGGATATAGTGGCAGCCAGCCAGCATATTATCCTCTAATCCATTGCTAGTCTACCTCCTAAATGTTATAAATATTCATGTATGCCATAGAAAGCTACAAAGGGCTTTATTCAAACATTTTTTTGAATACTCCTTTATGTTTCCCCCAAATGAAAGAATGTCTGCTTTTTTTTTTTTTGCATAAGGATCAGAGTGTGAATTCTCTTTTGTTCATACTCATAAATCCTGAAAACCAATATGCAACAAATTCTCTAATCCTCATTTCATACCTCAAGGGTAAAAAGGTTCAAAATAAAAATACTTAGGGCTGGCACAGTAGTCAGTAGTTTGCTGTGTCTGCAATGCTGCCACCAAGAACAGGCATCTGTGTTCCTGGCTACCCTGGTGACTTCTGCCCCTGGCAGGGGCTCCCTCTAGGGAGACCGCCGAACAGCCCCACAAAGGCTGCCAGCTGTGCTCACCACCTCAGCCTTGCGATGAATGATTGGGAAATGGCGTGGACATCGACCTGAAAAGAGAGATGTCTCCTTCCCTAGGACACACAGGGGCAGCAGCAGCCACTAGTGGGAGTTGTAAGTGGCAGTGGTAGTGTGGGGTGGGCTCGTTTACGGGGAGAGAAGGTCGGAAAGCTGACGACAAATGCCAGGTTGGCCAAAGCCAGGTTTAAAAAATATAATCAAATCTTCTCGAAATTCTGTTTCATTTTCTAGTAACATCGAACTCACAAAAAGGCAATTTTAAGACTAAACTTTCTCATGGTGTATGAATGAATAAAAGGAGTGAAATAAAATTTACGGTTGCTAGAGTGGAGGACCAATAGTTCTCTTTCAGTATCCTTTCTTCCTTTTCTCTCATAGGAGTAGAACCCCTTAATTTTTAGTGGGATACATGGATACCCCAATAAGGGTCACATCTTCTAATTTTCCTTGCATGTAACTAAGTTTCCAGCCAGTCGAAGGTGAACCCAATGGTGAGTGCCACTCCAGGTCATGTCCTGACAGGGAAGGAGCATGTCTTCATCTTCTCCCTCACCCCTTCCCTCCACCTGACCTGGCATGGTGGTGGTGTGCCATCTTGGACCATGTGGATGAAGGAATGGCAGGAGAGGAGAAGCCTGGCACCTTGACTGTCTCGTGAGCCATCACGCTCGCTTGGACATTCACATGAGAAAGAAATCCACTTAGCGTGTGTAAGCCATTGTTAATTCAGGTTTCTGCTATCATGGCCAGGTGTGTGAGCGCCCACTGCTGTGGACACAGAGTGGACCAATGGCGAAGGGGAACTCTAACAGCCATTGGATACGACTCTTCCTTTGAAGGTTATGGGTATGACACCAAGATCTAAAAGCCCAGAGGAAACAACTCTCATTCTCCTTGACAAATGTTTTTGTTATTCTTGTTTGTCCTGTTGAGTTCACTTTAATGATCAAAAGTTCTAAAGCTCACTCAAGTCTTTGGAGACTCTGTCTTCTACGCCTCTGTGCACATGTATATTTTAGAGTCAAATAGTTGGCTTAGCTATCCCTTAGTTTGCATTTCTGCATAAGTGATCTGGAAGGTTCTTTACCTATTTGCTAAATCTTTCATTTCTGGAAAACAGGTTTTAAGAAATCAGGGAAATGTGTTTAATTCTCCATACTAATAAGTGAGCAAAGAAGGTTTTTTTTTCCCCCTTTGATCAAAGAATTATTAAACTGACAGTATTAGAGATGCTCGTACTCTGCTGTCAGAGGGGAACACTGCTGAGGGAATATTTGCCCTCTAGCACAGGGTGTCTTTGAGGAGTGTGGACCCATGGGTTATTTTCTAACGAGCTTAGGACATGGAAACATTTTCCCCAGCACTTGCTATACTTCTTTACCAGGCTGGGCTTGCATTAAGCTCATTACCAGAGCTGGATGGTGTGATCTTTCCAGAACCACCACAGGATGTTTCCAGCTCTCCTGGAGTTGTGTATGCCAGCTGAACTTCAAGAAACATTTGGAAGAACAGTTTTCTGAGAAGAATTCTATAGCACTATATATATATGGCTTAAAGGAATACTTATGGACTTTGGACCCATCTAGAATCTCCAGACATACATGGAGGAGGCGTGATCCCCATTTCTGCTGGGGAAACTGACCCACAGAGAAGTTAAGGGATGGCTACCAAGGGACAAAGCTGAGAACTGAACCTCAGGTCTCCTGAACTCCCACGTCCTGAGCTTTTCCTGCAGTGCCATATTCACCACTGCAAACCATAACCCCAGGCAGATGCTTACCCACACGGAGATAACACTGTAACACCCTATCCATCCAGGCTGCAGCCAAAGGATTTAGAAGACAATGGAGCATTCCATTAACATGCACTATGTAGCTAAAGATAGGTTTTGGCATGACCTGCTTTATTGCTTCACGGAAGATAAGAAAATAAACTGCAAAGTAACTAATGCCAGATAACAGCTTTTTCTTGATGAGGGGAGCTGCAAAATACCAAATGTGTGCCAGTTCCACATCTGTTGTTTTTTAAAAAATTTGTTTTTGGGTACAAAGATTTTCAAGTCCCTTCTCTGAACTTGGGCGAACTTTATTTATTTATGCATTTAGATGAATGCTCCATAAGAAAGGTCTGCTATGGAGTTGCCTTTTACCTACATGCACTAAAGTCAGGCTCAGCAGATAAACAACTCGAAGGCATCCTGGGGAAGTCTAGCTCTATGAACCTTACAGCAAAACAACAACATGGAAGTCACTCTGGAACATTCGTGCATTTTAGCAACAGGCAGCCAAGGACGAGGCACACAGCATAAAAGCTAGCTGCTGCTGTGAACTGCAGCACAAATACCATTCAATTTTCCAAAAGAGAACTGACAGCCTAAAATAGGTAGCCGATTTGAACCAAATATTTCAAAACTCTTTTATGTGTAACTAGTTTTTTTTTTTAACGCGGCAGCATATATGGAAATTATTTCCCTTATTAGTGCAAATGCAGATTTTATTTTAAAAAAACATTGTGGTTAAGGTTATAATACTGTACGTACCATTTTTTCAAAGTTTACTAGATTGTCAATGAACGTCTTGTTCCCCTCATGAGTAAATGTCATATCTGCACAGAAATAAAAGTCACATTCTAATCACTAACAGAAATATGTCATACAAAGAAACCACAATAGCACCATTAGATTATGCTGGAGGATTTGCATAACACTGCAGTTGAAAAAAGCTGATAATAGTTTCTTTTATGTTGGGTGTTTAACTTTTGAAAGCACTTTACCCGAGATTGGTAAAATTTCCAAACTAACCCTCTGTTTCACTATCAAGTCTTCCAAATCATAGATCCCTCCTCCTCCGATAATCTTCCCAACCCTTTCCGAAAAGTTAAGGGGGAGAGGAGGTGATGGAGAAGGTGCGGGGATGGGGCCGTTCTTTCCAAAGAGATCAGTCTAGTTAGGCTCTTGTTCGTTTTCTTCCCCACATACTCATCCCTGGCTTGACCTGTGTGTTTTCTTAGAATTACCTTTAATGAGCAAAGGCATGAAGGGGATGAGAGGAGGCTCCAGCTTAGCCACTGTCAGCCTGTAGGCCCTGTGGTTCCTGGAAGGATCCTTTAGAGAAACAGAGATTTGGCTGGTTAATGACTAATGACACATATACCACCCCCTCTACCTCCCAACGCACCTAGACTTGTTATCCCCACAATCAGATAGTTTTCAACAAAGTGTAGCTGTACAAGAAAGGCTGAATTAGCCGAGTTAGCTGAATTTTTATCTTAAAACAACTTCCCGTCTGACATGAAAATGATTTGCTTTGCTCCCGTTTTTGCTCGAGGGGCAGACTTGCCTGCGGGGGTTGAGGGGAGAGATTCCTTCTGAGAGCAAATACAACCGGAGTAAAACAAACCCCAACCACGAGATCCCCCTCTCCTGAAGCACGGTCTCCTTCCTGGGAGTTCCAACTCCCCTCTCCCTGCCATTGCCTTGCCAGCCCCTTGCACCCTCTCTGAAACCACCTCATCACTTCTACCAGGTCCAATTCACTCCTTTTCTGACTGTGAACACCTCCCAGCCAATGGGGAACAATAATTTTGGCAAGGCAAGGAAAATGCAGCTTCCAACCCATAGCCAACCTGGGCTAGGCGGAAAGGATCCTATTACACAGCTTTTCTTAGTTACACAAATTGACCTTATGTGGGACATAAGTCCTCTTTAAGTTAGCTCCTGAGGGTGCCTTTCATTAGTCAGACATGCTTGTTTTAGCAGCACTAAAATGGGATCATAAACTTCTTAAAGTCATACAAGGACAGGTAAAATTTCTGAAATGAGAACTTCAATTCAGCTAATCAGAAATTGGATTAATGCAGACAGTGAACAGAATAAAGGAGCCACTGTCACTTACCATTAAACTTTCAAACTCTGCATAGAACTTCTTGAACTTGCTTGGCAGTTTCTGTTAATGAAACAAAAATGCCACACTCATATGTCAGGTTCAACATCGAGATATGTATCCTGTGTTACCATATCTAGGGGGAAAAATGTATTTCTTTGGCTTTTAATCAAACATCTCTAAAAAAAAGAAAAAAGGCCAGACTATAATCTGTCTTCCATTTGAGCATAATCTGGAATACAGAGAATTTACCTTTTAAGACTCTGTGAAACAAAAGTAATTACAGATGCTTTGGTCTTACTGTTTTCATAATGTTTTCTAGTAATTCATAGAGAGGACTGCGTTCTCAGACCACAAGTGGTTTGGAATTACCTCCTCCCACACCTTTTAAACTCTCAGATTCCCACAATTAGCACTTTAGACCAGAGAATATTAGGATTAAAAGTTTTAGAAACTACCTATTTCAATCCTCCTCTTCCCTTATAATGTAAATTACACGAGCACGGAAATTTTCATTGGTTTTGCTTATTGCTATATCCCCAGTGCCTGAATAGTGTTGGGTACGTAGTCAGTGCTCAATAAATATGTATTTGAATAGATTAAACATCTCCTATGGAAGAAATTAGGTCTCACAGTTTAAATGACATATGCAAAGTCGCACAGCTGATGACAGTCAAAGCCTCTGGGATTCACGTCACCTGCCTCCTTTCTACGGCCATTCTCACATGCTCTAGGCTTTTCCACACTAGCATTTCCCCATGTGATCTCTCCTGCCTGCTACCCTACAAACACTGCTGGTTCTCCTGATGCAGTGCCCGATTTAGGGCCGCCCACCGGCTGTACCCACATTCTGACACTAATAGGCCATTATGGAGTCCTCTTTCCATCTACTGGTTCTCACTTTGCTTGGGTCCTGAGATCTTCGTAACCCTCAACTGTTCTCTTCTGATAGGGCCACACCAAGACCTCTAGAGCAGCATGATGTGTCTCCACTCCCGACACTAAGTTTTGACTGAGTCCCAGGCCTCAGAGATTCCCAGCTCAGCTCTGCTTCCCGCACAAAGTCTACCGGCTACAACGCATTGACCAGTTAGGCCTCTGCAATCACAGAAAAGCTCCTCTCCCTTCTTTATCATGTCTGAATTGGTTTGTCATATTCCCATTTAAACACCTGTAAAAAATCTTATTTTGTTTCTTGGACCAGTCTCCTACATATCCTCCAAGCTCATTCTCCTAGTACCTCTTTTCCAGTTCAGTTTTGAGGAAATCTGATATCCCTGCTCAGGGGGGACGTCCAAAGGGATGAGAGCCAGGATGGGCACCAAGGGATGTGAGGATCTCATTCCACATGTAGTATCCAAATCACCATGGTAGGGGAGATCTTGCCATGGACATGGACCACTTTAAAAATTAGACGTGAATTATAATTTAGGTTAGGTCTATTGCTTGACTTCTCTTTATGTAGCTAGCTTTTGGGTCAAAGGCAGGACGGCATATGGTAATACAGATCTTTGTAGGGTTTTTTTTTTTTTTGAGATCTTTGTAGGTCTTAACACTATTATCTACATACACTCTGTGCTTCCAGAGCAGTGGTTCTCAACTGGGGTCAGTTTTGCACCCCTCATCCCACATCCACCAGGGGACATTTGGTGACATCTGCAGGCATTTTTTTAATTGTCACAACTGGGGTGGAGCAGAGCGAGGAGTGCTACTGGTAGATAGGAGGTTGAGGCCAGGGATGCTGCTAAGCATCCCATGTTACACAGGACAGCCCGCAATGAGGAATTATCCTGCCCGCGGTGTTAGTACTGCCAAGGCTGAGAAGCTGCTCTAGGATCTCACTCCATTTGCTTGCAATCAGATTGGTCTTTCGCTTCCAGGTTGAATGGTTCCCTTTGCCACGTGCTGGAGGTTTCTTTCCCTGTTTCACTCATGGACAGTTTCACTCGTCTTCCATCATTCCTGGGACGTCAGGCCCCGAGTCTTGCCCTGCTCACGTCGGGGCCATGGTGCCTGTGGAGGTTCTTGGCAAGTTCAGGTAGAGAAACCCAAATCAAAGATGCTTACGAATGAAAGTTCTTCCCACAGGATGGTATAATTACATTTTGCCTGGCAGAGCAGAAGCTTCTACACCAGGAGGGGTTAACCTTCTCTTTCAGCAACACGCAAGGCTGGGAACCGTAGCAGGCCGAAGGCTGGGCCTCTTCAGGTTCCGTAAAAATGAAGGACTGACCAGTTAACTCTTTCTGCTGACTGCACCCTCCTGCCCCCAAGCAGCCTGATTTTTCTCTTTAGACCAAGAAAGGACACTCTGATAGTGTTCCCTGGCATGCTATGGCCTCATGTCTGGCTGCTGTTATGATCCTTGCACCTGGCCTCCTGGGACCCCTGGAAGGTGTTACGCCCTCTTTGATCCTCCGCACCAAATCATTTGGTCTCCATCTGGGCATCAGTAGTTGGAAACAGGCCGGGGAAGGCAGACTCTCCGAGAGGAAACCCTAGGTTTCCAGAGATTCTAGGAGCCTTGGGCTCCAAGACAGGGGAGCGTGAACTATGGCTTCATCGCCTCGTTTTTGTGGCAGCCCTAACTCTGTCCGTTTACCAGCTGGAAGATGATACAGCTGCGTGGCACGCAGGCCTCACCAATTCCCTCATTCCTATATTCAGGGGATGAGCTGCTGTGTGCTGCATCTGCCTGGAATTTTAAGAGAAACCCAAGACAGAAGAACTTGTGCGGACCTGTCCTATAAACAATGGAAACATTTAGGAGGGGCAGAGAAAGAAAACAGTTTCAAGAGGGAAGTGGGGAAGGAAATGTTTTAAGGAAAAATATTTAGAAATGCAAACAGCTGCCTTTGGTGCCTTTTTAAAGCACCCTCGCAAATTAAGTCTCTGTTATCTACTCCTTGACCTCTTTTTGTGTCCCACTTACACATACTTTTTTATTTTTAGTAAGAGTCTATTTTTGTGTGTATGTTCTATTAGAGATTAGTATTTCTTCAGCTATATACCACATGTAAGGGGTCGGGCACATTTTGAGTACTTAGCTGATGAAAAATGAAGATGTTTAGCACAAATAACAAACTGTCAACAAACCACTTAATCATATTTGTTCCAGAAATTCACAACACACCTGCATGACTTTTGCCGCAACCTGAATATTAGCCAACTGTTGTTCCTCCATACACAGAGAGGTCGGCCAGGCGGTTAAGAGATACTTAGTACTCAGCTGGGCCAAACAGTTGGCCTTTTGGCTAATTTTCCCCAGAGCAAAATGACTACTTGGATAAAAATGGATCTTCTGTCCTCTTTTAATTATAGATAAGGCAATAAGCAGACATTCCAAAGAACAGCAGCATCTATGAGCAAAACCTATGAAACCATGCAAGCCATGTTGTTGGCTCATGTTCTACCTAGGAACTAGACGTATTACTATTTACCTTGTACAGACCAAGAAGCCAAGACCCTCACCCGTTCCCCCCAACACGAAAGGACAATACCTTTTTAAATTCACACTCTCAGGCAACTGGAAAGGAGACAGGTCACTTCTCTCAAAGTGTCCCACCTTTTCCATTGTTATACCAGTGTGAGTGATATTTCTATTAAAAAAGCTCACTGGTGAGCCTGTGTTTTTATTCTTAAGGTAAAAGTCACAGCTGGATCTCAGCTGAAGCTTACCTCCCACGTGAGTGCCAAGCGGCTCACAGCAACATTACTTAGTCCCATGACGATGGCAAAAAAGGAATTCAGATTTTTGTACTCCTTACAGCTGAAATACAAGAGGCACATGGCTGAGTAAAATGCCACCTCTGAGTGAGATTAAAAAAAAAAATTAGAGTTCTATTTTCTGATAGTCATTAATATTCGTCAGGACTCTTTATGAGAGCAGGCAATGATAGATTTAATGCACTGTATAAGTTCCACTTGGGTGACCACGTTTGGCTATCTGACTTCCCACTGTAATTTTAGAAAGGTGATGGTTCTGGCCATCTAGGTTCAGGTTTTGAGAAGGAATTTAAAGACCCCTACCCTAGGGATTGTTATGATGACCTCGGAGCTTCCTAAAAGCCTTGTTGGACCTGGAAGGAGACATCTCATAGGATAAGACAAGTAAGCAAAATGTCCTTGAAGACTTTGGGACGTTGAGCCCAAGACTGGTCGCCTCCTGGCAGCCTGAGAGGGCACCGGGAAGTCATATTGCTGCAACCGCCATGGCTTCTGGTTTATTGAGAAATAGCAACTTACAAGTCATGATTCCGATAAAGCTGACAAAGAACCTAAACAACTGACCAAAATAAGTAACCTTAGGGCAGCCCCGGTGGCTCAGTGGTTTAGTGCTGCCTTCGGCCCAGGGCATGATCCTGGAGACACGGGATCGAGTCCCACGTCGGGCTCCCTGCGTGGAGCCTGCTTCTCCCTCTGCCTGTGTCTCTGCCTCTCTCTCTCTCTCTGTCTCTCATGAATAAATAAAAAAAAAAAAAAAAAAGTAACCTTATCTTCTCTGTGTTTTACTGATGTGGATGAGGCTGATCATTTTGAATCTGTACTTATGCAACTATTAACCTTAATGAATGTTTATTTGGGAATAAGAATATTGTGGAACAAGGTAAAAGATTCTTACTAGAATGGCAATATTTAGCCCAGGTACTTGATTTCACTTAAAAAAAGAAAAAGAAAAAAAAAAAAAAAAAAAAGAAGGAACGCCCAACTTCTTCATGCCATTTCCTTGAAAAGGGAAAGAATTATTTTGCAACAAGTGCAAATCCTTTACCCCAAATCAGTATAGTAATCTAAGTCAACTGCATCATAATTAAATCCTGTTTGGATGAACATTTTTGCAAAAGGCTAAATTGTTGCTTTTGCTGCCTGGGTTCTCTTTGCAGAGGAAGCAATGAGCGATTCTTAAATGGTCTGTGCGCAAAGAGGAAAATAGATTTCAGAGAAGCTATCGTGTGTCTTATCCCACTGGTGAAAAAGCAAGCAAGGCCTTTGCTGTGCTGGGGCAGTGGCTCTCAGGTCATGGACTGAAAGCAGATTCAGAGACCCCCCCACCCCCGGCCAGGGCTAAAGGCAAAGGGGATCACGTTCCTGTGTTTGCCTTTGTCCTATCCACGTGATCTTGGACTTGCAGGAACACAGGCCTGCCTTTCTGGTCACTGCTCTGGTCACTGTTACCAACTAACTTCATCACCCTAGGTAAGTCAGGAATTATCCCCATGCCTCAGTCTCCTCATCTGCAAAAGGAGATGATAGCACTTAAACCCCCCAACTTCATAAAGCTCTGGGCAGGTCGAAGAGCTTACATGGAATTTGTTGAAGTTCTCTAAAAACACCGTGTAAAAAATGCTATTGCCACTGGGTTTTGATCTCGTCCTTGTAGATCTTGGTTTATGAGAGTCTACAATCTTCTCCAACGGGGCTGTGTAAACAGCTCCACTGCAGGACCGCATGGCTTAGTAAAGGTTAAATAATACAAGCCAATTTATACCAAAGGCCAAAGCCACCTACTCAGTCACATAATCAGAAGAAAGATAAAAAAGGCAAAAGCATTACAAACAATTCCTGAATTTTTGAAAGGCTCCCTTTTGTTGCCACTGTAAAATAATAGGATTAGGCCCCGAAAGGCTTTCTGATTCCCCCACATTGGTGTGCAGATTGCCTTTCTCTTCTCCTTGTGCCATTTAGCACTGCCAGGCTAAGGTGAAGAGAGAATGTGCTCTTTACAACAGGAAAGCATGTATGGTCACAGTTTCTGTAATCCTCTCCTTCCGAATATGCAAAGACACCTGTCCCTTGCAACCAGGGTGCTCAGTCTCCTAGAAAAAAGTGGCTATCCTTTGAACCAGAAATTCATAAGCATCATTTTACCAAATCTTTCTTCAAAAAGGCAGCTTTTCCAAATGAAGAGATACCGGCATTTGAATCTGCAGATTTGGATATCCGGTTGAACCCTCAAATTTTTGGCAAAATGATTCGAAGCATTTGGCAAGTGGATATGTATGAAATGTCAAGCAGCATTTACCTCTTTGTTTAGCTCTGGAAATCAGACTCTGTATGGGATCTAAACTATTTGGCTCAAGAAAATTGCTAGCTGGGGTCACTTGGGCTCCCCACCTTCCTATGCTAGAGCTCCCTGCATTTAGAAAGAAGTCTCCCAGCCATGGGCCACATTTAGCATTTTATTTTTAGCATTGTGGTGATACCAAAAACATGGAAGTAAACAGGAGGTTGTCAGGCATATCTAAGTAGCAGGAGAAGATTAAATTCATGTCAGGGAGAAATCTAACTGGCCCCTGCAGTAAATAAATTGTTTCCCATGAAGTGCTATTAAATGGAATATTTATAAGTTGCTCCCTTTTTCTGATGTTGATGGAGATGATTTTCATACCAGGTTAGCTCGCCTTTATGCATTTTACTGATTTTATTCTGGCTGAGTTGGGTGTGCGGATGTACGTGCATGTTTCCACTGCCCTCTACTGGCAAGAGGGTGTCATGTTGGACATTGACTTGAGCCTTCTCCATACAACTTTGCTACAACACAACTTTGTTTGCCAAAGGACTCTTTAAATTGGAGGAGGCACAAGGCCAGGTAGTACAGAGCAAAAAGAGGTCACGATTTTGACTCCGGCATCAGTGCTGTAAGACGTTAATTGATTATATACTGATGTCCAGTATTTCAAAAGCCAAATGAAACGAATCTTTTACGAGTTCAGTTCTTAAGCCCCTGTCATTGTTCCGTGTGCATAAGGAGATCCTATATCTTGCCTTTTTTTTTTTTTTTTAAAGACGTAGCCTAATGGAACAAAATGAAAATGCAGTTCAAACGTTCTTCTCTTCCCAAGCTAATGATACTTACTGGGCTGCTATCTTAATAAATTTTTTTAAGAGCTGAACACGCTTGCTGGGCTGGGAACAAAGGCAAATCTCAGTGACAACCCAAAACTGAATTTCATTAAATCTCCTCAGGAACAAATCCAAGTTTGCTGTGGTCTTTTTAAAATTATGCCTTCCAAATGTGTGATAAATTAGCTCCAGCTAGAAAAGAAAAGAAAACAATTTTATTCCTTTGTTTTTCAATCAAAACACCAACGAGCCTTCTCTATTTGTCAAGACAAGTTGACGCTGGTCAGCAAATGTGAATACAATCACTGGCCAGGATTCAACTTGTACTACAGAGTGAGAGGGCTTCGGGGGGCTTCTTAAATATAGAACTAATCACGAGGTGCCATTGGCTTAACATACTCGGGAAGACAGAGCTTACTGTAACTCATGAAGATTTTTCTTTAATACCCAAAGACTTTGTAACAGGCTTTATTAATAAACTCAATATTTATAAGGACGGTCATGTGGTTTCCACATTGCAGCACATACCAACATTTGCAGGTGAGCCATCTGGCAAGCTCCATCCAGAACTGCAAAGGTATCTCTAATGCTCTCAACCGAGCACCTTACCTCATGCACACAGTTGAAGAGTTCCCAATCATAAATTGTCATCTGGTATGCCAAATCTTTGGAGCTCATCAGTTCAAAAGTTCCTACTGTTCCAACAGTTGGGCCTTCCTGCTCTGGCAAGGGAGTCTATGAATAATAATGGAAAAATATATCAGAATCTCAGAACAGATAAGTACTTCATGCTGAATGCTTTAAGGGGAAAGGATTCTGGAGGTGCTTTCAGGAATATCTTGAAACTTTGATTTTACCCAGAGTGGAAAGACGCCTTTGTTCTTAATGCTCACTTGCTTCAGTGCCATCCTTAGAGTCATATCATCATTATCATCAATTCCACTGACTGAAAAATGTGGACCATAGCAAATAAGATTAGGGGAGGAGTGACCTATGGAGGTTCCCCTGTGCTTGGGGCTGGGAGATTCCTGAAAACAATTCCTTTTCTCTGGTAGAGATATAAGAAGTCCTTGGAAGTGTTTTCCTCCTATTTTTCACTGGAGCTGTTCCGGAGCAGGTACTGGCATGGGTAGTTTTGGACATTTAGCCACAGCACCACTTACTGTTGCAGGGGCTGGTGATGTGGTGACGCTGCTGCATGTCCAGCTCTTATAACACATGGCCTGAGCTTACTGGGTGGCAGAGGGCTCTGCATACTGACATTGCATATGCTGGCCCATCCCTCCACTCTCGGAGAGAGGCTGAGCTGCAGATGATATCACATGGTCATGGTGTTTTGGGCTTAGGGCTTCAGAAAACCAAATTCTGCTACTTTCTGGAAGACCCTCATTCAAAACTTTCTGATTTACTTATCTCATTTGTATATTATGAGAAGTGACTGAGACTGCTTTTCCTTAGTAAAAGGAATGATTTATATACATTGGAAACTTATGTGTAATATATGAACATTTATGGATCTGTAATACATGCCCAAAGCTACAAAAGGCACATGAATTGACAGAGAACTTCCCTAATGCCATGCTCATCATATTAAAATATTCAATATTTATGTTGGAAATACTAACGTTGTGCAAGTAATAGCATTGTTATTATCAGCATCATCCATAACCACTTTATTCCAGAAATGCTCCCTGCTTTCTGGGCGCTAAAGAAATGACACATCCAGGATGTAAGTGGTCCCTGCAAGTTTACAGTCTAAGGGAGGCTCAGCCCTGACCACGGAGTCCCTCTATATTCAATAAACAGTCAGCTGCTGGCATTGATTTGTGAGTATAAAAGACAGACAAAAGCAACACACACCTGATGCCCAGGTACACGGATAAACATGTGGGAGAACAGGAGTGGGCTTTTTTGAGAGTTAATGGGCATTTCAAAAGAAAGTGCAACCTGAAGAGGTTCTTGGAGAAAGAAGCCGGGCTGTAAAAGATTAAACAAACTTGGCTGGGTTAGAAGGGCAAGGTTTTCCCTGAGCACCCAGGACGGTCTGTCGAAAGATGGCAAGAGAGGTAGGGAGGCTGGAAAGCTGTCGGGAGACCTGTTTGTCAGGAACAGAGAGTCTAGGGGAACCAAACAGACAGACAGCTCAAACAGCTTTAGAAAATCTGCGAGTGCCAGACGAAAAGCTGGGTTTTGCAACAGACCAGCTTTAGAGGGCAACAGACTTTAAATGCAAATCTCACTCTAACGACACAGACTTGGATGCTTTCCCTTGTCTCTTGACTGTCTGTTTCCAGTTCTGGGAACTTGGTGTCGCAGTAGTGGGTATGCAGGCTTTTTTTTTTTTTTTTTTTAAGATTTTATTTATTTATTCATGAAAGACACACACACACAGAGAGGCAGAGACACAGGCAGAGGGAGAAGCAGGTTCCCGGCAGGGAGCCTGATATGGGACTCTATCCCAGGACCCCAGGATCATGCCCTGAGCCAAAGGCAGACGCTCAGCCACTGAGCCACCCAGGCACCCTGGTATGCAGGCTTCTTAACATGACTGACTGGGAATAATGTCAGTGTTATCAGGTAAGCACAGCCCCCGGCACAGAGGAGGTCCCTATTCCCACCCCCCCCCTTCCATAAAAAGTCCCCTCCCGAGAGATGCTGTGGCAACACAAATGGACAGGAAGTACGATCTGTGCAATGCCTGGACGTAAGAGCTAAGCACTGTTGTTCCTGACTGGCTCTACACAGGGCATACAGAGTAGGGAAGAAAAACATTTATTCCAATGCTTTGAAGCTTGGGGAACTGACCTGAAGCTATGGGCAAGTAGCTTATGGAAACAAGTAAGGAGAATGGCTTCAAGCAGGGTAGGTCTTAGGTAGAAAGTTGGGGACACTTTTTATAAAAGATTTCCTTAATTAATTTACTTGAGAGAGAGAGAGAGAGCGAGCCAGCAAGACCGCCTACAGGGGGCAGGGGTGGGGGAGTGAGGAGCAGAGGGAGAGGGACAAGCAGACTCCGTGCTGAGTGTGGAACCCTAGGCAGAGCTCCAACCCACCACCCCGAGACCATGACCTGAGCCAAAATCAAGAGATGGACACTCAACTGACTGAGCCACCCAGGCGCCCCTGAAGTTGTGGACACTTAAAGTCTGGGTCTGAGGACTCCCAGTCAGGCTCACACAGGCCCCCCACATTCTCTCTCCTCCCTCTTGCTGCTGCTGCTGTGTGCACAGCCCTCTGTTCCGTGCAACTGCCTTCTTGTTCTTCTTCCTTCCCAGCCTACCAAGATCCCATCTCTTTCCCTTGAGGCCTTATGGCTTTCCGTAGAGGGGATAAACCCAGCAACTACAGGGAAGATGCCAATACTAAGAAATATATAAAATTTTTAAGTCACAGATGCTGGTCTATCATTCTTGCATCCCTTTCGAGAGAGTAATAGAATAGTAATTATTTAGAGTGGGCAGGGCTCACCAAAGTCCTCTCCCTCTTTGACATGCTGACCCCGGGCCTCCACAGGAAGCAACCTCTTGCTCCACTTTCTCATATAGTCCTGTGGAGATTTCCTGTCACATGAGGTGCTTGTAGGGTCTGCAGTGCCCAGGCAGGTCTGAACACTGCCTATCCAGAGGCACAGAACTCCCATATACTCTCCCTCAGGGAGAACGGCATTATTGCTCTCCCGATTTCTAACTAAAGAACCCAAGACATAAAAGGATACACTGGCTAATGGAAGCTGCCACCCCAGCATCCCTCTTTCCCCCTCTGTGCCTGGGTCTGCAGTGGCATTCGTCACCCTGTATTCTCTTTATTCTCTGGAGTCCCTCCTTACACTGTGACTTCCCTGTGGCACATGAAGGATTCATCTTCAAGACCATCCCAGAGCCAGAACCATCCACAACACCTGGAATGATATAGTAAGCCCTAAATAAAAGTCCAAGAAACTAGGGAATGGATAAGAGTAGAACCAAATCATAGTACAACGGGATTTTATTATAATTTGCTCTGTACTGACATTTCTGCTCAAATAAAATGTCACAAGAGTAAAGCTCCAGAGCCCAAACAACTAGGATAAATGGCTGGCCCTCTGCTATTTCTAGGCAACACAGTTTAGCCCTATAATTTGTTTTGTTCCAGGCCATTTGTGTTAGTCTCGTCTCCCTAATGTGACCGTAACCATCATAAGGACAGAATCTCTGGGACGACTGGTCTAGTGTCACACAGAAGCCAGCGTAGCACTGAGTACAAAGCAGACACTTCCTAAGTATGTGTTGATAGATCAAAGGGTTTGGCCAACATTCTGCACTGCAGAGTCATCCTGTGTGTGATTCTTCCTAGAAAGACTGTCCTCAGAGAAATCTTTGGGAAGCTGGAAGAGGTTCCATGTGTCCAGTTTTGTGAGGCAGGTAAGGCTCCACCATTCCTCGGTGTGACGGTGTAACCGCGGCCCCGTGAGCCGCACAGCACCGAAATGGAGGAAGCTAACAAGCTCACACGCCCCAGCACTTGCTGCGAAGTAGCCTTTCAATTGCTCAGGCCTTAAATTGGAAGACTAACAAGGATGAAGAATTCGGAAGGCTGCAGGGTGACGTGCACATAAACAGAGGTTTAAAAAGTTAGTGTCTCCCCTACAGGGAGCTGGAAACAGTCCACACTCTCCCTCCACACACCATGTCATTCATTTCTTGCTGCGGCCAAGGACCAGGTGGCAAGAGAGGCTGAACGCCGTGTGGCAAACAGATGGCAGCACCTGGACTAGGGCTACAGCTAAACTGGCCTTTGATGGTGTTCACTTCCAGGAGAGGGCAGCGCGACTCGTTTATGACATCCCCCCACCCCTCACCCCACCCCAGCTCCTCAGTGTTGGGAACTCTTGCTCTTTTAGAGAGCACTGCATGTAGAGGACTAAAGATACAAATGAAAGGACCGGGTACAGACTGAACTTCTAGCACCAGTGGTTGAGGCAAGTGAGAGTGCTCATGGGCAGAGACGGCTGAGGGACAGTCACAACACAAATGCCATATTTGCTAAGTTCGTTCCCCTCCAGCCAGACTCAGGATATGGCAAAAATCCACTTCGCTGCACTGGAGTGAACAAAATGGCTCTCCCCAAACTAGAACAAAGAATTACCACGAGGCCAAAATGTTCTTGAGAGGAAAGGAATCTTAATTTACTTCTAATGTCTGATTTGATGACACTTGAGTGCATTTATACAGCACTTATGTGGTTAAACTGTCCCCCTGAAATGTGATGCTGTTCACCTCTGGCTCTTGTGTTGCACTTTTCTTAGTAAAATCAGCCCCTGTGTGTCCCAAGATGGAAAAAGCCGGTTCCCTGTCCTCTGAACTGGCCCCACAGGCTTTCCGAGACAGCTTGAGAGCTACTCACCAACATGTCTAATTTTTATAGGATAAATGGAAATGAACCCTACCACCTGCATAAAAGACAGTAGACTGCTCAACTGTTAGCATGGGCTGATTAGTCCTTTACTCCAAGAGAGCTGTGTGTGCGCTGGGAACAAGAGTTTTAGGGATGTAGGGAAGAAACTTGCTGGCCTCTGGTATTTCCTACACAAGTGAGAGCACTTTCAGGGAACTGCATTTTTCTTAGACGGGAGAGTAGCTTTGCCCTAATGCCTCTTTACATCCCACAATGGAGCATGATAAATCGCAATGTCTGGTCTTAAATAGTTTTTTTCTCTCCTGGTCTAAGCATTCAGATTTTTAATATTAGTATCTAAATTGGGGGGATTTCAAGGAGGCGATTTACTACAGAGTTCTAAAAGCTGAATTATGCCCCAATAGTGGCGCTACTTGGCTAATTTCCACAAAAGAAAATCTAAAGCTCAGAGCATATCAAATGAACACCTGAGGCTTACCTAATAGAGCACAGAAAAAGAAAAAGCCAAGTAGCATTCAAGAGTTTTTAGCAACTAGGTTCAACGTAACTGCAAAATTAAGCTCCAGACAAGTTTTTCTGATTGCAGACACTGCTCTGAGGAGGCCATCCACACCTACCAGTGAATCGAATTGCTCTCGCGGGCAAGCAAATAGGCGTCCATTAATGGTGAGCGTCGTAAATACTGAAACATCATTAGGTTTGAGCACCACCTTTTCTGTGAACATAAAAAGCATGAGATTGCCTATTAAATGCATCTGAGATTTGCTGCACTGCCCTAATCACACCAACAAATTGTCAGCTCAGTGAATTACTGGAACACGCAGAGCGACTGCATAAAATACAGGACTGGAGGGACCCACTGAATAAAAAAGACACAGCATTCACGCAGCCACATGACACTCAGGATGCCGTCGGAAAATGACCACAAAACAGGAATGGAAATACCCAAGGGTCAATTCACCCAGTTCTGCGCTGCAACTGTAATTATATACAAGAACCGCACTTGCTATTTATATAACAAATTATCTTTCCAGATGGCAACAATGCCCAGCACTTTGGAGATGGAAAGATCACTTTTAGAAAAGTTAGGGGGTTTCTGACATCCCAAGTGACTTAAGATGTAAAATTCATTATTCTTATTTTTTTTTCTGATTCCCTAATTTGGAGGGCAGTTGCATGACTTAGATTAAGCCTCCTATATTTTAAAAATTAACTCATTCAACAAATATTTATTTAGCATTTACTATGTGCTGGACACTGCTCTAGGCATTGAGGATACAGAAGGGAACAACATGGGAGGAAAAAAAAAATCCCAGTCCAAAAAGAGCTTCTATCACTGTGAGGGGCGCAGGCAGTGAACGAGACAATTATATCAGAGAATGAGCAGCCCTGAGGAGAGAAACTGGCAGGAAAGGAGGCTAGGAAGTGTACGTAAGCAGGAGAGGATACAGTTTTAGGAAGGGGATCAAAGAAAGGAAGGAGGGGGCCTCGCTTGGACATGGACATTTGGCTGAAAACCTGAAGGAGGAGAAGGAGGGATCTGGGACAGCTGTGGAGAGAATGTGCCACAGGGATGGGTGAGAGCAAGCATCCTGGGTCCGTGTGACTAGGACAGAAGTGAGGGGGGTATCTTGGGAATCCATGATGCAATTAAAAATCCTGCATCAGTAGAACCACTTGACTTCAAACCTGATCCCGTACCCTCGTGGGTATGAAATCATTTCCTGGTAAATTAGCCTTACTGCTCCTTCTTCCGGGCTCTTGCTGCAATCCATGCTGACCCTCCCAAAACTCTCGCCAGCATGGATTTGTAACTGTTCATTTACTCCACCTCCTTGCCGGCCTAGCAACAGCTTGGGGACATGGCTACACCCAACATATCCCTCCCGTCTCAGTTATACTAAGTAGCCAGTGAATATATAGAGAAAATGAACAAATGACATTTCAAGAAAGCATACGGCAATTGAGTAATCCCATGGGGAAACTATTCCTCATTTTATTCGATGAGTTGGGCTCCTGCCCTCTCTAAGGGGTAAGGAAGGGAACCATCATCAGATGGAAAGATCTAGTCTAAAATCACCTCCAGCTTCAGACTTTTGGAAACCCATTGCCTATAGGGTCCACATTTCAGAGGCCCAAGTCCTTAAGCTTTTTTGTTTAGGGTTTATATATAGAAAGAACTCCAAGCTGACATCCACACTAGAGTCCTCAGCAATGGCTGCCTCAGATAGATCGCTTCACCTCCTTCTGCTTTATAGTGGGTACCTACAAAATAGGGCATATTAGACACTTACCCAGCCCACTTCTAACCATATTATTTTGTTATTTGTGGGAGCACACACAGCACCGATTTGTCCCTTTGGATCCTCTTGGAAGGGCCATGCTAACTCCTGGCAGGGTTTCTGTTTGGATGGGATATTCCATTTTGCAGGAGCTACAAAGTGCTAATTAAGGCTGTTACCTCCTCCGGAGCTCATCTTGACGATGATCAGGCCTTCCCCAGAGCCCAGTTTGTCAGCAACTGCACTGATGACTTCCTTCACCGAGGCGGCCACTGGCACCCGAATGGTTGTGTAGGTGTGGTCCATGCAATAGACTTTAAACAGAACTATTGGGAAGGCAGTAACAATATGGTAAATTAGTCTTGGGAGTTCTTAAAAAAAAATCAGCAATGAGAAAAGTTTAGATATCCTCCCAAATTTGTGCCATCTTGTCATTCTTACTATTGTACCTATTTGTAGTCATTTATGCCTATGCCTGCCCACTTCCAAAACTCCTGACGTTCGGATTGGTCTAATAGGTACACACATGGCTGCCATCTCCAATTCAAAGAACCACAGCAGATATTTGTGAAAAACCCATACATAAGTGATGGGGAGCAAATGAAGTATGTTCAGGCCTGTTTGCTGGGTCTGCCCTTGCCTGTGAGTTTCTTTTTCATAATCCAGGAAGTGCTGTGAGGTAGGCTTATTGCTAGACTGCTGCTGTCTGGGGTGGTGGTGGGGAGCCAACAGTAACACCTCGGCAAACCGGAGTGCTGCTGCCTGGGGCATGAACACATACTGACATTCCTGCTCACTGTTCACAGGTTTGTGTACTTTGGGGCTAGGCCACAGAACTTGGGCAGTAGTGAGCTCAGCAAACCCACATATGGCATGTATATGCTCATCTCTGAACACAAATCCTGGAAGCAATTCCAGCTACTGTAACCCTTGGGTTTAGAGGTGCTCCTAAATGACAAGATCCAGTTGTGGGTTAAAATGAAATTTTTATCATTAATTTTATTTTGGTTGTGAGTCTTTAGACTAAACTTGAACAACGAAATGGTGGTCGTCAGCATGTGCACCTTCTTTGTGGCTGTGAACAACACTTGTGGTCAGGGCCAGAGCCCTTTCTTTGGGCAGGAGTCCTGCTCTGCAGATGGCCCTGGCACCTCCCCTCTGCATGGCATTGCAAAGTGCCAGCCATCTGCTTGCCAGCTCTTCCCAGAGGTGGGCAACCTTGACAACTACTTCCTTCGGAAGGAGATAATCTTTCCTTCCTTCGGAGGAAGGTGGTAGGTAGTGAGGGAGAGGGAGAGTCAGGGAAGTGTGGACAAGCCTCTCCACTCCAGGCCCAGAGTTCGAGGATAAATAATTGGAAAGCAAAAGGGCATCTTCAAGCAAACCATCTGGAGTGCAAAGAGATAGTCCAAGAGAAGCTATTCTGTGGGTCCATGTGTTCCCGGGGCGGGGGGGGGGGTGTTTATTGACTTTGAGTAATCTACACAACCATGGGTTGGAAGAGAATTCTTACCTTCATCAGAGCCGCGGATGGGCTGGCGCTTCTGGGCTCTCTCATCGCTTGTGTTGAACTGTTGCAAAAGAACTTTGTGCTGTAAAAATAACCACAGCAACCACCATTAAAGGGAGAATGACTGATGCACATTTGCAAATTCAGAGGAAACACACTCTAGAAGCAGTCACAGGCAAGAAATGAGGAACATGTATGTATTTTGTATTCACAAACACATCACTTTTATAAGCTGCACTGTAATATTTCTGGAGAACTGTACAATTAGAGAATCCCAATCCACTGTCACTTACCTTCTTTTGAGGAGCCTTTGCATCTTCTGAACTACGAGAAACAGAGAAAGCACATTATTTAATACCGTTGGTACTGTTATTCTGAATTACTTCATTGGTGTATAACTTAATCTTAAATTACAAAATGAAATGACAGCAATTCTTGAGGAGCAGTATGAGCCTCGTCATTTTAATACCAAGAGGACACACAAAGAGATCGGCTCTCATCCCAGGCAGACCCCTGCCAGAACAGATGTTGAAATCCAAGATGTCTAGCTGTCAAGGCCTTTCTAGAAGCATACATTCTTTACGGTAAGCTCAGAGCATAGTGTGTGAAACCTTCCATGTTTTCACTGAGGTGATGCAAACATTCACCAGCAACAGCTTTGGTGGCAGAAAGCACATTTTCCATAGAAGTAATTCCCCTTACACTTTCTTTAAATACTACTGACTGTTTTATTACTGGATTCACTGCTTCAAACCAAAGGGACCTGAGTTTACTGAGTTGGACACCTTACAGGAGGATCTTTGCCTCATCCCAGGCTTTCTGCTGGTAGCCATCCAGCACAGACGGCAACTGAGCAGAATGTCCCCTCTTTACCGGGCCTTATCCCACCACCCAGGCCCGAGGCCCCATCCACTCAAACCAGAACACTGTGCGGCTGCTGACAAACCAGGTTTCACCTTTTAGGGGTGAAGGACCTTTTGGAAAATGTTTTGACTGAGAGGCATGCACTTACTTGATGAAAACACACCCCAAAGCCAAGCCCTTCCTTACATTTGTTTGACAATCTTCTCTAACTCGGGTAGTTGCTCTTTGAGTGCAGTGATCATCCGGGCATCATCTGATACAGACACATAAAACTCCTGTAATTGGCAAAGGGCAAAGGCTTTTAATAAGAATTGCAAAGGCACACAATTCTGTAAAGAGCAACAAAGATGGGTCCCTACGTCATCCGCCTTACTAACATCAACAGACCATGGTTTCATGACTGGAGACAAACAGGGGAAAGAAAATGTTACAATAGGCCTAAATTCAAAATTGCAAGTGAGAAAAGGTTTTGGAAATAGATTGTAGTGATGGCTGCCTAACATTGTGATTTAATCAATACCACTGAACTGTATACCTGAAGATAGTTAAAATGGCAAATTTTATAATATTTTACCACGATGAAAAAATTCAGAAACACTTTTTTAAATCGCAGATGAATTGTTCATATGATATTTATATGAAAGGCAATGTAATGCAATGTTTTAGAAAGGAGCTCATACTTTAAGAACATTTTTTCACCTCAATATTTTTTCAGGGCATTTTTGACATTTATTTTGAAAATTATTTTAGCATTTGTTGCTTATTTAATGTTTCCCATTAGTTGTGGTTGATTATTGGTGGTAAAATGCAGGCATGGTCTTCAGTACTGTACTGACATTATTCTGAGTCTGTATCAACTCAGGACCCTTTACTGACGTCCCTGGAATGATCCTGACCACCAGGCAGCAGCAGCTTGGAACCAGTGGCCTCCACAGCAGAAGGTGACAGCTGTGGCAATGTCAGCTTAACCACCACTCTGGTTTATCTGCAAAACAGTCTTTATTCAACTGGTAGAAGCCAGGAGTCAATGTACGACACAAGCTACTATTATTCCTTAATATCTTCAAAATACTTCACTCCATAGCCTTGAGAGACCCTCATGGTTCCCTTCCCTCCCTTCCCCACCTCTCTGCCTGCCAAATTATATGATGAAAAGGGAGAGAAGAGGTACTTTTCTTTTGGGTAATTCATTCTTGAACATATAGGCTGATAACATTTGAAAGAGAAGCCACATTGCCTTTTGCCTACATAGAAGATCCCCATCGAAGTTTCGGAGGACAGAGTGAGTCATCAAGGACTCAATGCCAAGGCCAATGCTCCAATGTGGGGCTGGGAAGAAAAAGGGAAGTTCAGCTTAAAGCAGTGTTTATGACATAAATCATGTCCCTTTGGAACTACCTCATGGTCCTAGAAAGTCCTCAATCAAATGTTGTTTCACTCCACCCTAAAAGAGGTACTAATGGATCTAGTAATCCCACTTCTAGGAATGTAACCAAGGACAGACCTGCTTATGCAAAAATATTCACTGTACTATTATTCGAGGAATGCAAATACTGGAAGTGATGCAAATGTTCAACATTATGAAAAATAAGTGTATCTCTGGCAGAGCCACTCAAAAGTCATTAGGAACTTTTATTAGAATGACTGTACTGACACAGAAAAATCCTAATATAAAGTGGAAGAAGCAGCCCACAAAATGATGGGTACCATGTGATTACAACCACAGAAAATATGCAAAGAAAAACAGAGCAAATGAAAATACATTAAAACGCTAACAGTTATTGAATGAGAAAGGCTGGAGAGTGGATGATCTTGTTCTTTACTTCTCTCATAGTACCTTCCTGATGAACATGTTAACAAAGACTAGAATTTGCAATCATGGTCTTTCTGGGGAAGCTGCCGTGCTTTTGGGTAGTCCTGGTAACTGCAGGGCAGAGATATATTCTTGGAAGGGATGACTCCCCATACCTCTAGGAAAGCCACAGCCACGTCATCCTCTTGGAGGACGTCTCCGTACACGGCGGCCCACTGCAACACCAGGCGGATGACTCGCCTCTTATTGTTGAGAGCGTAATCCATTTTTTCTTGTTCTGTTCCTTGTGAAGGCTGCGCGTGGTAAGTGCCACGGAGTTAAGGAAGACATGTGGTCATTTCACTGAGCTACTTGAAAAAGCAGAGGATGATAGATCCCAGTTTCAGAAAGACAGCCTTTTGGACTGATAGGATCCCTTCCCTGGCCTCTTAAGAAAGCCCTACATACATAAAGATTCTGGACCAAGTGCACAGAAACCCTGGTTCATGTCTGCTGACTTGGATAGGATTGTTGTCCAAGGAATAAAACTTGCACGGCTCCACTGGGACTTGGGTGTTGACAAGGGTTCCTACAGCATCTAGCTCTAGCTCTCGTCACACTCCCTGCCTGCCCTCTGCTTGGACTTTCACTTGTAGGGGAGGCAATGCTTCCGACTGTTGCTTGTCTCTCGGTGCCTTGCCATCCCTTTTTGGTTCCCACAATTCTGCACACATTTCTATAAAGCCACTCACTTCATTGTCTACATTTCAGCTAAACCCTTCTTCGTGGGCATCAAAGTTCCACTGGAGCCGTGACCGATACCAAGAGTGCGTGGGGAAAAGTAAGGATGGAGGAAGACAGGCTCACCTAGAGTTAGGAAGAGCAAAGGTTCCTGCTCTATGGATCTGGTGAGGTACTTAAATACACTATATCATAACTTCTTCTCCTGTCTAGAACCACAATTTAACTCATACTGGCTTTTTGTGCATTTATGGCTAGTCATCTTAACAAAACTATAAGCTTCTGGAGCAACTGGGATGATTTATTATTTGCCCTGTCTTCTGTACCATGCCTAGCACAGTGACTTTCAGCTACCTATGGTATTTATCCACTGATACGATAAATACTTAATTGAGTGTCTTACTGTGGGTCAGGTAAAGGCTTCTGCTCTGTTTACAATCATGTGTGTATTACAGTAGAGAGAATATATTATATGATTGAGAAAGATTTTTGATGAGACACACCATTCCTTTTCATTGATTTATAGTGGTTCATGCTGCAGACAATTAGTTCATGGAACCATTTCCTCTTTGTCACTTATGCTTAACCCCAGAGTACCTTAGTGAAGTTCTACTTTACGTCTTGTGGTGAAAGCATCCTTCCCTTCCTACCAGTGAGCAAACTGACTGTAAAGGAGCACAAATGGCCAGGATCACATGGTGAGAGAGAGTATGGAGCTGGTTTTGACCAAGACTCCTCATTCCAGCTAGTTTTCTTTCCCATTACACAACACTCCTGTGCCTCATAGTTGGCTATATAAGACCAGCTGTGCCTTAGCTTACGACCATGACTTAAAAGGCTCAGTAGAAAATCCTTGTGCCAGTGATGTGCTTGAGAGCCAAACCAGTAAAGGGCCTTTTCTAAAGGGACTATAAATAATCATGATCAAGGTAAATGACAGAACCTTAAAGCAAAGGTTTACTGCATGTAAATGGGTTGCAAAATGGCTTTCATAAATTGAGCACGGGATTCATAAAAAAGAAAATTGCTCAACCTGTATTGCTACAATTCTCTCTGAACTTACAATAAAAAAAGGGGGTGGGGGAGAAAGATCACTTTATGTGAAAATTATTTCTTTTCTGATTAACCCTTAGGCCTCTTGCTTGTATGCACACATGACTTGATTTTTCTTTCCAAAGAACTGCAATGTGGGCACTACATTTTATCACTATTTTTATGGTACCCAGCAACATAGGCACCAAGTGAGTTATTCTTGACTGATTGAAAAACATGTACTGGTTTACCTAAGAGGCAGTAGAGAGAGGGAGAGAGAGAGATTGAGTCTTTTTTACTTGCATAGACTAAGTTGGTTCGAACTATCAAATTTGCTATCAAGTGCTAACTTTCCAGGTTGTCTTTTTAAAAAAATATTTCACTTATTTATTTTTAGAGAGAGAGAATGAGCAAGTGGGGGGAGGAGCAGAGGGGGTGCGGAGGGAGGGGAAAGAATCTCAAGCCAACTCCATGCTGAGCACAGAGCCTGACACAGGGCTTGATCTCAAGATTCTGAGATCATGACCTGAGACAAAACCAAGAGTCAGAGGCTTAACCGACTGAGCCACCTGGCACCCCTCCAGGTTATCTTGACTTGGACTCAGGAAGCAATGCAAACTCTTGTGACTTGGATACAATGATATCAGTGGCACACCTGTGGCTATTCTACAAGGCCTTAGGGGAGGATACTTAATTTACATTATCTCTGTGGGTCAGGACAAAGATTTTTCTTGACTTCTGTGGAGGAAATCTGCTTTTTTTTCTACAATGAAAGATAGAACACATGATTGGAAGGATTAACATAAGAACGCTATAAATGTGTGTGGAGCTTTATGGTTTATAATAAATATGCTCAATGTGCTCATATGATCATATAATGCTCTCTATAAATATTTACAGACCAGAGAGAAGAGATCTGCCCGAGGTTGTTCAGTGAATAAATGGTAGGGCTTATAAATCCAGACATGGCTCTTTCCATTGTCGTTCACACCTCTTCCCCCCCAGCCCCTGACAGTGACTATAGTGACTAGACATTAGTGCTTGGGTTCATGAAATTATTGAGAGTGATTACATCTGGGAAACAAAAATCATGATGAGAAAGAGATTTCTTCTTTTTCTTTTCTTTTTTTTCCCTTTTTTTCCCCCCTGAGTTCTAAGTTTCCCAGAGTTGACGAGTACCTAAGTCAGAGCTGAGAGTCCTCTGTCTGAGCATCCTCTGCTTTAATGGGTAGCTCTATAGGCTCCCAGGAGCCAGCAATGACCAAATCCAGAGGGACTAGAATAAGGCTTGCTTTCTTTTCTCATGAAAGTTAAGTATTTTTACCTCTGGAAAAATAAAAGGAAGCACTGATTTGTTTCACAAAGTCTCCTTTTCCCCTTACAGATGTTACAGGAGGTGGGGGTAATAGTACTTTTATAAGCTGAATCCATGCATATGCTCAAGGATTCTGTTCCTCCATAGGCAACATATTGTTCCATATCTGGACAGTCGGTTGAATCAGATTCTCAAGGAACACAGAGAAGACTTTTTGTAATTGATTCTACCTGAAATGGTTATAGATGAGGTGTTGGGGCATCTATTGATTTTCATAACACTTTCCCTAGGATTTTAAGAGATTTATGTGATTTATTTTTAGATTTTATATACCTCTTACAAAACAGTGGAGAGAGGGAAAAAACTATATTCCCTTTGGACAGCAGCCAAAGCTGTGCGTGTGTGTGTGTGTGTGTGTGTGTGTGTGTGTGTGTGAGGGACAACGTCCCACCAGGGCCCTTGTCTCAATATGATGTAAAACAATGCAACCGAAAAAGAGTAACATTTCAAATATAGTTTGTTCATAAATTCAAACACATCAGAAAGGTTGCAAAAACCATTACCTTCTTTGGCTAGAACCAGAACAATGCATTAACCATTTGATGGAGAAAGTCTTAAGTGGATATAAACTCATCTCTTCTCGAGGACAAGTAATAATTTAGAAAGGATTGTCAATGGATACCACACACATAAGATACATTCCCTCCCCTCCATTAGATACTTTTAACAACACTATTTCAACACTATTTGGCTAACTGTTTAAGTGCAGTTAGCAGAGAATATAAAATACATCATAATCCAGTGATTTTTGTCAAATGACAAGGAAATACTTGTTTTAGTCAGGCCATGACTCCTGTGTCATGACAGTTGAGTTCAGGTAAGAAGCAATATGGCTCCTTGAACTCATGGCAAAAAAGACACAGAAAGATAACATGGTCTCATAAAGCGCTAGATAAAAGTCCTTTAGAGAATCTAGAATTATCCACTAAATTTTTATTTTAATACAATTAAGAAGAGGCCTTAATGGTCAAAATGGCCAAAGTCATCATTGACACATTGAGTGGATTTCAGATGATTCACAGAATCTGTGAGTTGCAAAGCCTTTTGATTATATTTCCAACTCTACCATTTCAGAGGTAAGGAAACTGAGGAAGAGTTTAAGTGATTTTTCCAAATCTGTCAATGGAATTCTTAGGATTAGAACTCTTTCCCCACTACTTTGTTTACCTGTCTATGTTGTCACATTTTGTCTGATATTAATATTTCTTTATGGGGCAGCCCAGGTGGCTCAGTGCTGCCTTCCACCCAGGGTGTGATCCTGGAGTCCCAGGATCGAGTCCCGCATAGGGGTCCCTGTGTGGAGCCTGCTTCTCCCTCTGCCTGTGTCTCTGCCTCTCTCTCTCTCTCTGTATCATGAATAAATAGATAAAATCTTATTATGCTAAATGTATTATGCAGCAGAATTAGGTGACTTGATGTTTACTGGATAAGGGGAAAATCAGTCTGAGATGCAGAAACTGATCGCAAAAAAATCTTCAAAAGAAGACAAAGCACGTACAGAAAACTAAGAATTAATTGCTGCAGCTCGCTGACAATCTGATAGTCAGAAGGCATAGCATTTCTAATGTCCAAATTAGATCCTCTCCGCTATTGTTTCAACCAGTGCTTTTGTTCAGTGCCTGCTGATTTAGAAAGCAGTGGCCTGGGGGTGACTGGCTTGCTCAGTAGGTGGAGCATCCAACTCTTGATCTCAGGGTTGTGAGTTCAAGGCCCATATTACGCATAGAGCTTACTTTAAAAAAAAAAAAGGCAGTGACTCATCGCTATTAACCAAACATTTGAGAGGATTCAAATCCTCACTTGAGGTTTCTCTTGTTATGGTAATAAGATTTTTCACCATCTGGGAGCATTAAATCAGAAACCTTTAACAGCAGGAACTAGAAACAGAAAAGGCCTCAAATGTTTGTTGATTGACTGGTTACCTTAATTTAATTACACTGTTTGGAGTGCTATATGTAACACAAGTTTCTAAACAAACAAACATCACAGCTCTTTAAAACCTCTGTCTAAATTATGTGAAATTCTGTTTTGTCGAGATGTCCAATACAGACCATGGATACATTCTAAGTAACTTCATATTCAATGTCATCGAGTGGACAGAGTCCACACAAGTACCAAACATCAGGTGCATCTTTGAAACAGAATCTTTTAGTTACTGGGTATTTAACTTCTAGGAGCACGGACTTTCAGAATGACTAAATCTCTTTCAAATTGGACCAGTTCCTTTGGCGTCACACAAACATGGCTGGGGACAAACTGGATCTGTTTTCAGTGAATCAGGTCCGAGGATCGGAAGCAGTGAAGGCCACAGTGAGGCTACAGTCTTTCTACCTTGCCAACAGCAGGCTTAATATTCCATTGAGTCATTTTCCTCATGCCGGCTCTGCCGTTCAAACACTGTAATTATTTCATATATTTTTACCTAGTTATTATCTTACTCACCACAGGCACCTGTAATTTCTCTCTATTTTTTTTTTTTTTTACTGCTCATTTACTTATTCTTAATTCAGCTAATAATGGTTCCATGTATTAAAATTATCATGGGGAAAGTAAGTGAAAACCTCCTAGGACGGAGAGGCAGCAGATTCATTACAGCCTACAACAGGGAATAAAATATTATGTATACTTTTTGCAGTAAGTACATGCTAATTATGCAGCTATTTATAAAACACTTATCAACATTCAAACTGATACTCTTCAATGTTGTTGTTTTTTAAGCCCTGCTTTGCATACAAGATCTCTGCTAGCAGCTGAAAACAAACTTTGGGGGTCATCTGCCCACTGATGAGACAAAGCTTTGGTATATTCTTTATATTATGCTGTATTCCTTTCATGATGGGTGCAATAATGTATTTATATGGGGCACTATTTATATGGGGCTTTAAGGTTTACAATGTACTTTCACACACAGAGCCTCATTTGATCCTCACAACAGCCTAATGAACTGGGCAAGACAGGTGTAATTACTCCTATTATACAGACGGGGTTCAGAAAGGTTAAGGATAATTGCCGAGTAATACAGTTTTTAAGATGCAGGTCTTAAACACAGGCCTTCTGACTTCAGAGCTTGTGTTTTTCCCAATGTGTTATGGGGCCTCTTTACCACTCCGCTGCCCTTTGTGGAGCATCCCCACAACCTGAGAACTGAATCTATCCCTTCCTTCATGCAGCAGGTGCCTGGAAGGCAAGTTCTCAAAATTAGACCACGGGGGTTCACAACCAGGCTTCCCTACTTACAAACCGTGAGACCTTTGGTTGGTTAGTTGACTATTTAGAGCCTCAGTCTCTTCATCAGTGAACGTCATAGGATGGCTGTTAAGGATGAGATGAGGCAATATTGGTAAACCATGTAGAACAGTATCTGAGACATATTACGTGCTCTGCAGGAGTTAGTCACCATCATTATTATCGATCCGCCCCTGGAGAAATAATGTTAAATCTTTAAAATGGGCAGTTTGGGAACTTTTCATAAGACCTGGCCTTTCTGGGTTTAACTGTAATGTTATTCCCACCACACAGCTGCTCCTGTTTTTTGTTTTGTTTTTTTTTTTTAATCTACGATAGTCACACACAGAAAAAGAGAGAGGCAGAGACACAGGCAGAGGGAGAAGCAGGCTCCCTGCACCGGGAGCCTGACGTGGGATTTGATCCCGGGTCTCCAGTATCACGCCCTGGGCCAAAGGCAGGCGCCAAACCGCTGCGCCACCCAGGGATCCCACTGTTCCTGTTTGTATGAGCCTACAAACTTGGAGCTCACAGGACCGCTTTCTGTGCTGTCATTTCTCTTTATGTGCCTCCCATTTTCTTGCTCAGAAAAATTTTTTTCTCACTGATTTTCAGAGTTCTTTGCATTTTTAGAAGCCTCTAGTTCTTGGCTATTTTTTTGGTCTTAATTCAGGGGCTAGTATTCACAGTAGACAATTAACTAGGATATGGACTAACAACCCACTGCTGGGTTCAGCCCACTACTGTTCCAACACTTACTAGCTATGTAACTAGGGGAAAATCACCTATGTGTTCAGTCTCCTCCCTTAATGTAAAAAGAGTACACATCCCACGGTGTTGATATGAGGCTGAGAAAATGTAAATAAAATACTTTGTGGAATATCTGATAATATGGTCATTTTCTGAGGAAGAGGACACCATGGTCACAACATACCATCATCAAACCAAGTTCTCCTTATTGGAAATAGTCTCATGTTGCACATCTGCAGAAGTAAATTGCTCTCACAGCAACATATGGATTAAACACTTACAGAACCAAATGGGGGACTACAATGCTAAAATTTGGCTTCAAAAAAATTTAAGATAACAACTTTCCTTAGACACTTAAATAATCTTCCCTAAACACTTAGCTTAATCCAGAGAATAAGAACCTGATACTGTTTCGTAAATCATCAACAAGAAGAACAAATTTTGATAGAAATTCCTCCTCGGAAACCCAAGTCAACCTATAGAGAGAACATTCCAGGTCAGTTTTACAGAGAATAAATGATGGAGGCTATGCCTTTTCAGTAGAGGAAGCTATTGTGTTTGCTTTGTCTCTGTATAAGGGCTACAATATATGTAAAGGTAGTTTTAGCTAAAATTTAGTGGCAAATCTGTATCTATTTTTTCCTCTTTAAGAAATGAACTCTTTGCATGCCAAAAGCATAGAATTTATGTTGAATACTAAGCCACAAGAAATGAAGATACTAAGGAAAAATATTTGGCCAAGAGTATTGCTGTATTTACATTTTTATAAATTTAAATATAAGCCATTGATCACTTAAGATTCATTCAGCTGTAGTGACAATGCCCTGAATGACAAAGACTTTTATCTGTTGACATAACAAAGAATCCTTGACAAGGTAAGCATCAGGATTGGTACAAGTACAACGATGCCATATTAGACCCATTTTTTTTTTCCGATTCTCATGTATTTCAGCTTTATCATAGGACTTATTCCCCTGGTCACTGTAGGAAGGTCAACACTGGCAATTGTGGCTATAAACTTCCTGCTCTTTTTCTTAAAGGTTGAGAAAGCTTTTTACCCAGAAAACCCAGGAAGCCTCTGAATCTCAGCCTATTTTGGGCATGTGATACGAGAACAAACCATGGCCGAGGGCAGCCGATTACTGAGTAGCCAGACTGACCCACTGAGATGGCACTGATGATGACAACAATGTCCATTGCAACTAGAATTATTTAGTGCCACATGGAGTTTTTCCAAACATTTGCCAGGATATGTGCAGTTTTAGCTCCATGTACCTTGATTTCTCCCACATGTAAAATGAAATAAATATCATAACGGTCCTTTTAATGTCTCATATGTGGGGGGCTGGGTGCTGGAAAGATAAAGTAAATGATGTGAAAATGCTCCAAATCAAGGATGTAGTTATTAAAATTCAAAATAACATTAATTTAGTTGTGATCACTTACTGAACTGAAATGCCTGCATGCATTTGTACAATAAAAGTATGACAGAGTTTAATCATAAAATACAAAATTAAGACAATAAGGGAGCAATGTTGTAGTAAACATCAGAAGCATTCCTCACCTACTTTTAAAGTAAGGAAATGACTGTATATGGGGGCAAAGATTTTTTTTTTAAGATTTTATTTATTTATTCATGAGAGACATAGAGAGAGGCAGAGACATAGGCAGAGGGAGAAACAGGCTCCCCACAGGGAGCCTGACACAGAACTTGATCCTAGGACTCCAGGATCACAACCTGAGCCAAAGGCAGATGCTCAACCACTGAGCCACTCAGGTGCCCCTATGTGAGCAAAGATTTAGGTGAGAGAATGTTGATTTATTCCATCGTGTTTGTTATAGGAAAAAATTTTGGAAAAAAAATGTAAATATCCAATAGGAAGAGGCTAAGAAAGTAAATTACGACATATTTACCATATAGTATTGTGAGTTCATGAAAATGAAAGGATCTTTTTCTCATGCATCGGTGTGACTTTGTTGCCTAGCACTATATGACACATTGTGTTTGATAAGTATTTATGGAATTAACTGAAATAAAGGATGTAGTTTCACTTATATATATATAAACATACATATATACATCTGAAAAGATATCCACAACATACTATTACGTGAAAAAGAACATACTACAAAAAAGCATATATAACATGATCTCAGTTATATAAGATACCTATATTTAGAAAGAAAGTGTGGAAAAGTTTTTAATGGTGGAGAAAGATATTCATAAAATATTTTTTAGTGACAAAGAATACAAAATTACTTACATATGACTCTGTTGTTATATTTAAAAATATACATCTACATGTAAAGAAAAAAGACTGGAAGGATACATACCAAAATGTTAATAATGGTAATACCTGATAGGGTTATAGGTAGTTTTACTTTTCTTCTTAAAGCCCAGTGGAAAACTGAACTAAATTTTAAGTGCAAATCTTAAAAGATTAAAGAAACTGTAGATGAAAAGTACAGAAATTGAACAAATATAATTTAAAAAACTCATTAGAAAGCACTTGTATTCATCAGGTGAAATCATGTTCCAAGCATATCTAATGAATAGAGATCTTCTCTCATTAGCACATAAAAGGCCTGAAATATTAATGTTAAACAGAGTCCTACCATCTTCCTCTGTGCTAAAAGCAAAATTGGAGGTGACATACAATGTGGATTAAGGACAGAAATAGGTGTCAGTGGCTCAGGGCTCAAATCTTTTCTGTGCTAGTAATTACCTTTCTCTGAGCAAATCATAATTTTTCATTATCCTCGTTTATTGATTTGGAAAAAGAGCAGTGAAAGTACCGACTTCTTCATAGGGCTGCTAGGCACAGTCATAGATATTAAGTACTTTGAAAACACTCAGCCAAAGCAACTCACTTTAAATGTGAGTGCTTTAATGGAATGGGGTTAAGTATTTTACTATCCCTTATCTCTTGATAATAATATGGGGGTTAACCCACTCACTCAGCTTCACATTATTTCTCCATGTCGCTTGTGTATGAGGTGTTAAGCAGTTTATGTGTATTTCTTGTTTTGTCTGCTAGTTACCTATTTCTCTATTTTCTGTTTTTCTTCACAGGCAGTCTCTGGGGGACTGTCTGGTAAAGTGCTTTTCCTTCCTTTGACAAGATGTCAACAGTGACCAAAGGGCCAACTAGACCCTCCTTCCTAGGATGTAGGAATCAGGTGAGGGCCTTTGGTGCTTGGAGCAGATTTGCCCCCCAAAAGCATGGTCTTTACTTGTTGCCACAGAAGCCCTTTTGAAAGCCTGGGCTCTTCTAGGACTCCTTCAATTCTTTGTGTGACTCCACATCTCTCTGATGAATTCCAATATTCCTTAAGATAGTCACAGTTGGTTTACACTGCTAATGACCAAAAAAAAAAAAAAAAAAAGCCTACATAAGAAGCCCATATAATGTGTTTCTAGAGAGAAAGGGAAACTAAAAATTGAGTCCTCAGCAAAATATAGAAGCACTTACATGATCTTCAGGGATTGAGTCCTTTCTGCTTGCTTGCCTGCAACTGGGTGAACCCCTGGCAACCCTGGGATGCCCTCCCTAGGCATTACAGGACAGCAATTCTTGTTTGAGGCTCTCATTCCCAGTATCTAAGAACCAAACTATGTTGTCCAATATGGTAGCCACAAGCCACATGTGGCTATTTAAATTTAAATCAATGAAAATTAAGTAAAATGTCAAAATCAGTACCTCAGTCACAGTAGCAAATTTCAAAGCTAGTGGATACTAGTGTTGTACAGAAACAGAATATTTCTATGATTGTAAAAAATTCTACTGAATGCTTCATTTATTTGGTTTTAGTAAGTTAGGCCTACTTTGCTTTTAATCAACTGAGACACAGATACACATTTATCATGCAATACATTGTCAAGAAATGTTCTTATATCCTAAAGGATAAGCTCTTAAATAATTTGTGAAGAAAAAAAGTGACACACAGGCTTGAAATCCTACAACCTGGACCATTCCTGACTCTACCACTTGCCTTGAGCTGTGCTTTTGAGTCCCAGAATCCTCATTGGTAAAACAGAGCTAATACTAACCCAATAGACACCTGTGAGGATAAAGTGGTATAATATGGGTCAATGCTTTTAGCAAGGTGCCTGACACATAGTTGATTCAAAATACAGCAACAAACGGGATCTAACTTCTCAAAGGACAAAATACGAAGGAAGTGATCTGAGGGCACTGTGGTTTCGATGATACCCAGCCATCCTGGATTCCCTCCATCTACTGAGGAAACAATCAGGATCGGATATCACAGGCCTCCGCCCATTCTGCTGTTCACTTTCCTGGCTTCTTCTCCTCCTCCCACTACCATTTTCCCCTATACCTCCCCATCTGGACACAGCATGGATTTTCCCTGTAAGAACCTCTATTTTAAAAACAGAGATCTGGGGATCCCTGGGTGGCTCAGCAGTTTAGCACCTGCCTTTGGCCCAGGGCTCGATCCTGGAGCCCTGGGATCAAGTCCCACGTCGGGCTCCTGGCATGGAGCCTGCTTCTCCCTCCTCCTGTGTCTCTGTCTCTGTCTCTCTCTCCCTCTCTCTATCATAAATAAATACATCTTAAAAAAATAAAAATAAAAACAGAGATCAATGACATAAATGTTCTCAATCACCTCTAAAGAATAAGCTAAAAAATGAAGAAATCAGAATTTGCAAAAAAATAAAATAAAATAAAAATAGAAGCCTGAACTTGGGGTTTCTAGTTGTACAGATGGTATGATGTGGCCCGCTATACTCCCTCATTCTTCTTTGTATTTTGTTTGCCTTAACCTTATCAACATGTTAACTGTTGGGGAAAAAAAAAGTCAGTGGTGGTTTTGATTTTTTCCTTCTTAACAGGTCTCAAAGGTCTACTATTAACGATTCCCATCCATGGAGTTAAAAGAGCAGAGAGAGATCCGGAATGTGTTAACTTTACTTGAGAAAAGCTGAACATAAGCCAGAAAGAATATATAATGTATGTGAGTCTCATTAAGCTGTCATTACTTGGAAAGATAGTTTCCAGGCAAATAAACACCCAAATCTCACTCTTGCAGTTCCTTCTGAATAACACATTCAACTCAAATCTCCCATCCTCACACATTCTGTTGACTTCAAAGAGAATTATGAGTGAACAAGAAAATGAGAATCAGGTAGGGCAATTATAATTCTGAAAAAGAAAAACATGCAACATTGATTGGATTGCTCAGAGAAAAAGAAAGCCATTCTCCTTCAATATATTTAACTACTCAAAAAGCCAAAGTGTTCGGGGGTCTGAATTTTTGTTGCTTTAAAAATAAAGCAGAATTGGGAAACATACTTTCACACGACCCCCAAAGTTGAGGGTGTAACTTGATAACATTCACCATTTTTATTCAACTTAATTTTCTGAATGCTCTCTCTATACCAGATACCCTGTACCAACTGGTCAATTCAACAGATTATTCAAAAGCTGTGCCCCCAAAGCTCAGTGCTTAGGCTGCCCAGGGAAACTGTTATTAGAGTTCCAAGTTTTGTGTGACTTTAGTCAATTTGATAATAATAAAACTAGCAGTGAAGGAATACATTTTGTATCTAGAGGAGAGGATAGACTAGGACAGATGTGAAAGAAAAGCTACTCCATGAGGATAACCTATATTTATGCACAAAGGGATTAATACTTCCTCTTCGGAGGAAGAACCCAGGTGGGCCACAGGCCATGCTGCTGGATATCCTGCAGAGCCATAAAGTCTGTCTTGAAGGTTAGGGAACTAACTGGCCCTACTAACATTGTCTAATAATACTCTTCTCCATAACTTTCTTTAGTCTACCTCCCAAGTATGTATCACCTTCCTGAGGTAACTTGGCTCACATTTCTCTACACAGGTAATGGGGAGGAGATCCTTAAATGTGATGCGACAAGAACTGTTAGAGAGGGCTGGAGTCTACACCAACTGTGGGAGTTTCAGTTTAACAAAGGTGGAGGGCATGACCTTGGCTGGGCCATGACTTACCTTCAGAAAATGAAATGAGATAATGACTATCTAGTCATGTGGGGTGTCTTCAAGGGAATAGAGACTTCAAACAACAAAAGGATATTGGGCCACCAGGGCTGGGCAAAGCTGGGTATTTGGCATAAAAACACAGTGCATCATAACAAAGTCGTTTAAAACAGAATCTGCAGGGGGAAGAAAGCAAAGCGGAAAAAGAAATTAGGTTTTTGCAGAAATCTTGAGCAAGAGTATCTTATTCATTTGTTCTTGGTCAATGGATCTTATCCATTGGCTTGGGAGATTGTGGTTTTACCGTACAGAGAGGCACTGCATATGAAAATAATAATGTTCACAGAGCTTGAGATCAAAACTCAATTTCTTAAGGCAGTGAACAAATAGTATTTTTGAAAGAGACTGGTTTTACAAATAGCACTGGTCACCTCAGCCACAACGTATATTAAAAAATACACAGAATTAAAGAGCTACCCATGGGCAGCACCACGTGTGCAGAATTAACACATGGTCATTTCTTTGTCTGCATTACACCCTATGACTTTTGTCAACATCTGTTTTCCTTTATGTCGTTTCCACCCCTTATTTCCAGAGGGAGCAATGAAAGATGAGAGGATGATGGAATTCTAGAAGAAGGAGGTGATAAGACCAGAAAGTTGATGAGGGACACAAAAGCAGGACAAGATAAAAAGGACAAGATAAAGGCTACGGGCAGTGACTGAAGCAAAACAATACAAAACAAAACAAAACAAAAGCTTTCTGGTACATTAAGATGGTGGCTGAGGTTTGTCAAACGCATGGACCTTTTCAAATAGAAGATGGTAAGAAATGTGAACATTTTAATTGAATCTATTAGATTTCCAACGTCTATGTTTTAAATTAACTTCTATTTAAAAAATTGAGATATAACTGATATGTAACATTGTGTATGTTTAAGGTGTACAACGTGTTGGTGTGATATATTTATATATGACAGTACGATCGCCATGCTAGCATTTGCTAACACCTCTATCAAGTCACATGATGCCATTATACTCATTTACAGATAAGTGATGAGTAGAAACCCACTTGGTATTATCAGTTAATTGAGTCCCATTATTCAGTCCCAGGGAAGAAGCAGAGAAGGTGTTAGACAAGCTGTATGGAACTTTTCCCCTGAAGTACAAAAGGATTTTGGCTTTGTCTAAGTTTAACCCAGGGGTCACTTTTATAAAATTTATAAATTCTGGAGATGGGGGGTAATTCTTGCTTATAGGAATCCCAAAAGAACTATGCTATATAGTAGTTTAAATTTTGCTAAAGCAGAGATTTGAGTGGGGACTAGCATAGTAACCACCTAGCACCACATTTCAATGTGGCTTTCTTGTTCTCTACTCATAGGCAGTTACCTCTTGAGAACTGACTTAGAAGATCACTTCCTACTAGAAAATAATTTTCTCAAGTCACTCAGTGACTAACGCCGATCACAGAAGTAAAAAATTTAGAAAACTGATAGGTCTGAGGCAAAAAACAGATGTTTTGGTAAATTAAGAGAATGCACTGTCAGACCCAGGGGTGTTTATTTCTATGACGAAAACCAGTTTCACTGTCAACTCTGACATTTCTCACTGTATTTTAAACCCAGAAATGCCAAGGTCTCCCTCTCTACTTCTTTATCCGTGTTTCATGGACCTGTACTAGTTACTTTTAGTGCCCAGGATGAATTGTGTAGAAAATTCATATTTTTTATTATGAGACAGATACTGATAGATTCTTTATCTCCAAGCCATGAACATTACTTGTGAGAAAAACAGAATCAGAAAAATTGCAGAGAATGAAGTTCAATATTAAATTATGATGCAAACCTAGTTCTAACAATAAAAATGGAAGGATTTGGAATCATATTCTACATGCCAGCCACAGAATGCACTGATTTCTAGGCTTCGATTTTTGAAGAAGCAATAATCTAGTCTCCACCTCTTTCAGAGGCGACTTTAAAAGGAAGGATATATTTGTCCTTCATTGGTAGTAAAGCTCTTACAGATCTTTCCTTAGATGCCATAGTCTCTCGTGTACCAGAATCTTCCTTTTCAGGCAATATTCACTTTACAGAATATGCTGTTTCTTGTGCTAGGCAATCACATATTCTGGGCAAATAGTTAATCAGACGGGAAAGATCTGTTATATTTTTCTGAACCCAGGTTCTAGAAATTTGGTTATTTGGGGGTGATGTATGCCTCCTAGAAGCAAGGACTCCCCTTCTAATGGGTCCATTGAGGGTTTTCTTTCTCAAGAAGAGGTTTTTTTTGTTTTTGTTTTTTTTTAGCACATTCTTTTGCTCAGACATCTTCAACCATTCCTCAATGCTTACTTAGCTTTGCACTTAAGACCCTGTAAGACCTGTAGTCAAATCCTTAGACCTTACCTTCCTCCTCCCATTTATATATTTGATTGTCTGGCAGAACCAGACTAAATGGTCTTCCTTACCCATTTCTAGGTCAATACTCATCTTGTCTTTCAGTATGGAAGGCTTTGTCCCCAGTCTCTAGTTACTAGCCCCAGCCTTCCTGTAGGGCCACTTCAAAGGCTATATTCTCCATGACACTTTGCCTGGTCCCCTCAGCTAGTCCCTTCCTGAAGTACTGACCGCATTCTGCCTTACGTTCAAGTTATTTGCACATCCCTTTATGTCCTTTAGCAGGTAATAAACTTCCTGAGGACAGGAGAGTAGCTTTTTGGTCCCACCTTGTCTAATCTAAAGTATCCAGCTTTGTGTCTGCCCAACAGGATACTAAACAAATATTGAACCAAAAATGACTGCCCTGGCCTCACAGATTCTGGCTTTTATATGTACTACTCCCCAATTAATTTGCTACATGAAAACAAATCTCAGATAATCTATAAAATGAGAGGCTAGAATGAAGAGATAAAATAAGTAAATCAGTGGCAAGATACTTTTCAGCGGTATATAATAATAATGATGGCTTTACCTTAAGTATATCACAAAGGTGATGGAACTGGGCTTTGAACTATCACTAAATATTTGAGATAAATCTTTGAGCTTCTTTTAATGATAAAATGTTTATCTATGGGCTCAGTGTGCTTAAAATATTAACCTATCATTCTGAGACATCCAGTAACATAGGATTTTTTTTTAAGTTGAATAATGCTCTCCAAAATCATGTATGAGATAGTAACTGAAATGGAGAACAATGTCATAACTCTGAATATGTAGTTTAGTGGTGAAATTCATCTCATTCATCCTCAGATCTCTGTGTCTTAGTATAAAGGACTGGTTCACCGTAAGGCATTATTATAAGTTGAATTCCCCCCGGCCCCAAAAAGCTATGTTGAAATTGTAACCTGCAATACCTAAGAACGTGATCTTACTTGGAAATAGGGTCTTTGCAGATGTAAGCTAAGAAGAGGTCATTACTGTAGGCCTAATTCAATATGACTGGTATCCTTTCTAAAAAGGGGATATTTGGACACAGAGGCAGATGTACAGAGGGGAGACTGTGGGAAAAGGCAGGAAACTCCATGTGAATATGAAGGCAGAGATCAAAGGGATTGCATCTACAGAACAAGGACTGCCAAAGATTGCTGGCAAACCACCAGAAGCTAGGAAAGTGGCATGGAGCAGACCGTTCCTCACAGCCCTCAGAAGGAGCCAATTCTGCTGTCACCTTGATTCTGGCCTTTTAGCCTCGGGCACTGCCAGACGATTAAACTGCTATTGTTTAAACCATCCAGTTTGTTATGGCAGCCCGAGGCACACGTGGTGGTGCTCAGTTACACCCCGGGGCAGCCTACTGTCCACAGCCGAAGGAGCTACAATGCAGACAGAACCATATTACTCTCAGCTGGAACAAGGTTGTGCTTTTTATGCAGACAGCCTCAAATCCTTCATAGAAATAGGTAGGATTTAAATTATGACTGAATGGACGTCCATGGAAGGCTGGCTCTTCCTATTATGTATGAACAAGACTGCACCATCTACAAAGGAAAGCCAGAACTGGGTGGGCAGAGGAGGGTTGGAAGGATTGCTTCCTGACTTGGCCACACAGGAATGCTCTTCTACTGTTAATACATATAATTCCCTCTGAAACTGTTTGGCTACACGCTGAGAATGAATTCAGGAATTTTTTTTTTTTTTTAAACAGTGCCCCGCATAGATTTAATAGGCAGATGAAACTTTCTTGGTGTTTACCTGTTGCTTCATTTAAAGCTGGTTCAAGACGTATTGTTTCTAGAAAATGCTCTAAAATTTTTTCAGGTGTTCCTGACATCACAGTATACCTGGATAAGAAATAAAGATATCATTAGTTTTTCAAAAGTGGGCAAATCATAAATGAATAGCTTTTTACATATCTAAGGTAAGGGTTTTGTGTTTTCTATTTTATTTGATTTTCATGTATTTATTCATGTATTGAGTCTCAGAGAACCGTAATGACTTAACTTATGGCCCATATTCTCCTCATGGTAAGAGATATCATGTACCTTGCCAAAGCCACACGGGAAGGCAGTGAAAAATAAAAAACCCACAAATTGAAGTAGTTCCTAAAACATTATTCTTTTTTCCCTACATGGAACTAAACAAAACTTGGAAAGTGACTCTCGTAGGCTGGGAACTGAGAAACTTCAGCTTTGCTCCGAAGGGAATGGAAAGGAACATGTAAATCACAGGGCACTTCAGGTCAGGCAGGGGGAGACAGTAAGGGGAAGTGACAGTAAACTGGGTTATCCATATATGGGTTATTCGTAGCAAAGTCTCAGTCTCACATTGGATTCCCCTGCCTATTTCTGGAATGCTCTGTCTTTCCCAACTGTACACTGGTATGTGCTTTGGAAATACAGCTAAGAATAAAACAAGAGAAGAGAAAACAAAACCCCAAACACTGATGAGCAAACAAACTCCAGTAGCATCTGACTAGGAAATAAATCAATGGTAGAAAAATCCATAGAATTTATTTTAACGTCAAATACTGTAATTTGGGGGTGGGAGTGCCAGTCATTATTTCAGAAGATCCATCCATGGGTTTCATAAGTCCGCAGGACAGAATTTATTTTTTTAAACTGAATGTGGGTTATTTCAAAGTCCTATTAAAGATGGCAACAAAACAGTGAATGAAAACAACAGGCAAAATCCATTAAGATGATCTGGGTGATCCTATTCTAAAATTCAGACTTTGTGTTTCTGCTCGGAATTTCACTTAAAGCAAAATGACAGGAAGAAAAACAACAATGAAAATAAAACTCCCTTATGTTCAGAGAGCAGTGGTATAATTTGGCTCCAGGAGAACCCAGATTTCTTTGCCTCCTCATCAACACCCTCTCCCCGCGTGCTTGAGACCTTGCAGGAAATGTGTTGAGATGCCAGGAATATCTGCAACGTAGTAATTCTCAGGGTCTTTACCTCCTGCCCAAAGGAGTATAGAAGAGGCAATCCAACATACAGCCATGTGCACAAGCAAACACAGGCTGAGTGGAACAAGCCTGGGACTGAACAAAATAGCAAATACAGGCTCCCTGGAAGGTAGGGTGATCATTACAACGATTATCTGGATTCTCTGTGTGCTTGCGAGTGCGTGTGTGCACTCAGGACCAGAAAGAAGCTGAAGCGTTACATCTTTGAGGAAACCTGGCTTTGGAGCCTAGAGGAGGAAAGGGGAATAGAAAAATAAATAATCTATTTTAATCTAAAAAAATATCACTCCTTTCTCAAAATAAATGAGGTGAAAGACAGGATTTTTTTCCTCTGGTAGGCAATGGCTATTTGAGGAAAGGAGCACCCGCTCCTAGGTCATATCTATAATGACCTTGAACACATAAATGAAGAAAGTGGCTGAGGTCATTCAATAATTTCTGAAATTCATGATTCTTGGGTAGTGCTCACCAGATGAGCTGAAGATGAGAAGCAGCTGACTACATTAATAAGGAAGCAGGTTGGAGAGGGCATTGGCATCTGTTGAGTGTTTACTACGCCCCCAACGGCCAGGTGGGCACTGAACGATGTCCTGCTTATTCCTGCCACTTAAATATTATCTTCATTCTGCAGAGAGAGAAACTGCTCGGCAAGGGGAGGCTGGGGACCCATGATCACAGAGTTCCTAAGTGTCAGGTCTCTGCTGAGCCTGGGCTGGCTTTGGAGCACAGGTGTGTGTGTCGTGGTGCTGAGTACCAGGACGCTCGGGGTGGAGGCTACTCTAGGTACCTGCATGTGTGCAGCTCATTCTGAACGGGAACTTGTCTGCTTCTGAAAACAAGTTTTATTTAAGTAAGAGTAAAAAGACATTGCATAAAACACCCGTTGCTTATATTTCGCAGGGCACTGGGTGGCTGTTGCTAGGAGGCTGCAAGCTCTACCACTGGCTAAATAATGGATATGCCAGTTTGAAATCTGTTCCCTCCTCAAAAGTTTAATTCTGCCTAACATTCTGCTGTTCTTGGTTTGGGCATCCCTTGGCCAGAGTGTAATGTCTGGCCAAAATGAATGAAGACTGGAGGACAAGCCAAGGTAGGAAACTATCACCTCATTAGGGAGAAGCGACATCTCTAACTCTGCCCACCTGCTTAGTCTCGACACCAAGGGGATCTCGGTTTTGCTACCAGAGGCTCCCCCTAGTGGTACCGCTGCTGCAAGTGCCTTAGCCCATCCCCTCCGGCCCAGCACCGCAGAGGGCAGCGCAGGTGCTGAATTCTCTCGGGGCAGGGATCCCTCACCAGGGAGGGCCCGGGAGCTTCTGGCCAGATGTAACCATCTGTGATCCTGCAGCTCGGGGCTTGGCTGAAACATCACGCTATTGCTTTGTTTCAGGCTGGACACTGCCAGACGCCCTCTGCCTGACCTCTCTTTAAAGGAGGGACTTGAATACCAGACAGCATGGCTCTTTCAGTTTATTGCATGAAGGATCTGCTCCGGTCCAAGTTAAAGAGAACCCCAATTGGTTACATTATCCAAGCTGTGGGCTCTTAAGCTCGTGACAGAAAAATCTTTTCCCAACGCCAAGTCTGGAAATGAGGACACTTCTATCTGCACCTCGAACAACAATATAAGATGGGGAGGGAGGAGAGCCCAAAAGAGACTATCTTCCTGCACACAGGATGGAGCTGAGCAGTTGGGTGGTTGACAGTCTAAAGAAAAAGCAACACAGGAACTAAAACAGGAATAGTCACTTCAAAAATCTCTTTCTGGGCACTTGGATGGCTCAGTGGTTGAGTGTCTGCCTTTGGCTCAGGTCGTGATCCCGGGGTCCTGGGATTGAGTCCCACATCAAGCTCCCTGTCGGGGGCCTGCTTCTCTCTCTGCCTATATTTCTGCCTCTCTGTGTGTCTCTCATGAATAAATAAGTAAAATCTTTAAAAAAATCTTTCTTTCCTACTAAAATCACATAACCACAGGGCAGAAGATATCCAAAATGGTAAATGTTTGAGAGCCTCATCGTGAGAGCCTTTATTCATCACAAGAAACATGTCCTGCTATTGATATTTTAATATCACACTGCGAGATGAGTGGCCTGGGCAGTCAGGCAGTTTTGAAAGTTTTAAAATGTATACATAAAGAACTGTTCTGGATTTCTCAGGGGAAAAGTGAATCAGAAAAATGAAACATTATTAGGAGCACCAATGTGGTAACCTTCTTTGAGCTCAAAAGGATGATTTCTGAAAAGACAGAGGCCCTAGAAGTTCCCAAATTTTAAGTCCACCCTTAGACATCATTGTTGGCATATTATCAAAGTTATCCAGAACATCAGGTCAAAATTCATTTACATGGAGCCCCCTTTAAACTCTGGTGTGGCTTCAGAAAACTTAACATGGGAAACAACCCCTTGAGAGAATGGCTTTTTCCTCTTTAGGGAGCTGATCTTGCCTAGTGCATTATTTTGTGCTGACTGATATTTCTTAAATGGTTTGCTGTGAACATGCACACGTTTTTGAATTATATAAGAAATCTGGATTGGTCTACAGAACACAAAAAAGGAGATATAACGGAAATCAGATCCAGGCCTAAAATAAATTGAATACATGGGCTTCTCCTCTTCTGTTCCCTTTAGTTTGAGTTCATAAAAAAAAAAAAAATCTATATTTGGAAGGCGCTCTGAATGGACTATGTTGTAACAAGCAAATGCTTTTGATCATTCCCCCATGGTATGAGAAGGTGAAGGAAACGGGCCTCCAGGGGACTTCTTGGTCAAATGTTTCAAGGTTAAGGAGAATTTTCAAGGCTCACTTTTTCTGGTAGCAAAATTTTCCCGAGATATCTGAGGCATTATTAAAGAATGCAGATTACCACCAAAAGATGGTCTGGATGTAATTAAGCACACTGAAGAAAATCAATGGGGAGGGGCCTAACCTTCACATAAAAAAATGTTTTCATTTTTATCTTCTGTGGGCTGAAAGGATGACTGTTGAAAACATTTGTGTAAGAACATTTTTAAGAATGGATGGTAGTGAAAAATAAAAAAAACCAGAATGAGTTCTGGATGGCAATTTATAGGTCTATAAGTGAAAAAGATAGTTTTTCATATTACCTGTTTTATGTCAGCCCTTTTGAAATATATTGGTCTGCAATGGTTATGTGAGAGTGTTGAGGATACAGTATTTACATCATGTACTTTGCTATTGTAAGCTTCATGGCCGAAAGCACAAAAGCATTGAAGTTGTCAAGCCAGACCTGATGCCAGCTCTACCACTACAAGCCCTGTAACCTTGGGCAAGTAACTTGCTTCTCTGAGACTAAGCTTTTCCCATCCGTTAAAAGGGGTTTGTTGTAAGGATTACATAAAACATGCAAAATATATTATGGCTATTCAATAATATTCTATTTTTTCCCACCTTCTTTGAAAATATGTTGATTCACCCAGATGAAAATGTCTGAGCTTTGGGCTTTTAGTCTAAACGGTAAAAATTCATCAGTTACTGTGAGTAGCCTGATTAAAGGGAACACCCCATTTTTGTGGCAAACAAAAGAAAATTACTTAGGAGGCATTCTCTTTCAGCATGTTATTTGGTGACACTGTCTTTAGCTACAGAATTGGTGTTTCTATTATTCCAAGATTGAAGATTAATCTTTACTTTAAAAACAAGATTCCGCAATCTTCTACAATTTCTTAAAGCTACATTTCCTTGTTCTCCTGTCTTACTATTCAAGTGTTGGTACATTTGGTGGGGAAAAAAGCCTCATGTGAGAAGTTGCAACAAAAGATGGGACTGAACACAGACATCTGAAAAAGGGATCAAGTTCGACAGGGAACCTGAGAGATGGGAAGCAAATATCCTTTTGATGTTAGCAGGACTGAGTATGGATAAGGCCAAATGGATGTTTCTGGGCTACAATCAACAGACTGTCTTATATTTGAAGTCTGCGTTTCCGGCAAAGATGCTCATTCTGATAAGATGAAAACACTTCTCGGGAAATACTACACAGGAAATTCAAATACCAGAGGTTCTCATCACCTCGGGGCCTACCTATCCTTTGCGCTGCCTGGCATTCCTATTTCCATTGTTCTTCCCGTCTTCTGTTCCAAAGCTATTACAGTTGAATACCGTATATAGAGAGCGTCTGTAGAGAAGGGGAACAGTCTCCTCTGAATTAACTCCAGGCAGCACCAAGCTCAACGCAGTGCCAGAAATGGATACATTATCCTCCACAAGATGTGTGATTAGTCAATAGAGAGAAAAAAAAGTCACACACACTGCCGTCTTCCACAAAAAAGGAGAGCATGCTATTGTAGAAATGATGATACCATGTGAAAAGGTTAATCATAGTCTGGCAATTGCAGTGTTGGATGCAAACCTACTTTTGCTGAGGCTGTGAGTTTCCTTGATTAGAAGCCCTGTTCCCTGCTGGGACCTTCTCCAGCACCAAGACATCTTGGTCATGTTCTTTAAGTCTGACTGTATTCGCCTCAACGTCCTGCAAATACAAATTACACCACATACAGATGCTGCTGTTTTCTCAGACAATGAAAAAAATTTCAAATGCTTCAGAAACTCATTTGGTGCTTGTGATGCTAATTGTTGCATCTACAAATTAAGTCATTTTCAAAGTCAGGGCTGGAATGGTCAGAGAGAGGACCAGATGAGGTTTGAGGCATGTGGTTTTAAAACTCTGCTTTTACCCCAGATTCAGAAAAACAGCCAAGTAGAGAGAGGAGTGTGGTTGTGCTCTGAGAAACCTTTCAAAGAGGTGGCATAGCGGGAAGACGGGGAGCAAGTGCCTTATCCTGACAAAAATATGTGGCAGGTTTCTTCATTTTGATTTTCTTCTGAGGGTGTGTCATTTTCATAGGTGTGTACCTTATCTCTCTCATCAAAAGGCTCTGTTTATTTTTTTTTAAGATCTGTTTGAAATGTATTAAAAACATTTTTCAGTTATTTTGGATAATTTTATAAATTGTATCAATAATGATCCTAATCTGATTCTTTCAGTGAATTATTTTTGGCTGAGTTGGAAATTTTGTGTGTGTCAACTTCAAAGAGCTACTAAAGTTTACCTCTAAATTTCAATGTCATTTAAACAATTACATTAAAAATCTTAATGTGCTTTTTCTCATCATTTGGTCCCCACTTTAAAAGAGATCAGTTAAGAGCCAAGTCAAATTCCATGAGGCATTTTTCTCTATATTCTTCAATGGTATAATTCCAATTTAACTCTCCTTGCATTAAGAGATTGCATTCCTAAGACAAACTGTGTTGTCAGAAATTTTGCCACCAAAGGCAAATGCTTAAGGCTGTGTGTGAACAGGTGTTCATATATTAGGAATGGAGAAAGACATTGTAAATCATCATGAAGTAATGCCAAGCATATCAGAAAGCACAGAAACTGCATTTAGGACTTCAGGGTAGGATAGAAAAGGTACTAAGGCTGGGAGAGGCAGAGAAGGGAGTCTGCTCTGTGAGCCAGCAAGGAGGGAAAGAGCAAAGTGATCCTTGAGAGAACCATCTCTCAGGGTGAACTCAAGCTGGGGCAGGGTGGACTGCAGGCCACCTGAGAGGCCAAGGGTGATGGGACACTGTCATCATCCCCAGGAGTCCCAGGGGTTGTGTGTGTGTGTGTGTGTGTGTGTGTGTGTGTGTGTGTGTATAGTGGGGAGTGGGGAGTGGGGAAGATCAGGGACCATCTCTTCTCAACATCACCCATGCTCAAAAATACTTTAATAAGCTTACATCAGGTGCATTTGCAGAGCCAACTGCAAAGTGCAATCTCATTTCCCTATCACCCCAATTATTCTTCACCTACTTGCTAAAGTTTGAAATTCCTTTAGTGTGAATCAATTTGACATAAAGCACTTGAAATGAAAATGCTTGGTTGGAGTAACCATGACTGACGTTAATTCCCACTAAAATGTAATCACTCAATAAATCAGGAGAAGGCGTGATGATATGAGAAAGGCTCAGCCTTGGGAAGAGACAGGAGGTGGGTACTTAGAAGGTCTACGATGGAGAAAAAGCTGGAGAGTGAGGGGGGAAGGACACAAACTGGCCAACCTAGAATTGCCAAAGAGAAATGTCTCAGACTGACATCTGGCCCTGTTTTTCTTTAATTCTCATGGGTCAGGAGGGGTGTGTGCACTTATCTGGTCCAGCATGCATGCTACATTTGCAGCTTTATTGGAATAACCGCTTTGGATCACGGAACGCACACCGGCATACCAGGTTTGTAACCAAGGCTCTTTGTTCATAGAGTGTTCAGTAGTTACAGGACTAGTCAATTAACACCACACTCTAATCTTTGCTTGTCTAGCAAAAGGAAAAATGAGATGCATCTCAGCCACACTTTGCCTTGGACTCACCCTTAGGATCCGGTTGAAATCCTCTTTGTCTACTCTTAAGAAGTGGCAATTATCTTCTCTCAAGACGATAGAAGCAGCTCTTGGGGCATCATTCACTAATGCTAACTTGCCAAAGTCATCCCCTTCGTGCAGGGTACACACCACACCCTGGAGGAGCAGAACATTCAGATGAAGACGGTCCCTGAATCTGAGCAAACACCCACTCACCTCAGGCCACAAGACCCCTTTTCCCCCAAAACACTGTATATATAAACGGGCTGCACCCAGGGATGCCAAGGGAGAGTTCTATAATTAGATTATAATGTTTTATTTTTTTTTCATTGAGTAATATGGATTATGGGCTAAATTAAATGTATAATTTTATATATTTATTTTAAATATATGCATCTATAAGGAGATGAGCCCCAGAAAGTTCAATCTACTGAGTATGGTAATTGAGATAATTTATGATTAGAGATGCTATAATGTCTTTTCTATGTTGAGTAACAATGTTGTTGAAAGTCTAATTGTAGCACTGCATTGTTAATACTTAGAGCCACACTAGTAAATGGAGCATAATAAAGTTTCAAAAAGAAAAAGATATATATACCTTGCCATAAATGACTACATTCACCGATCCTTTCAGAATAATGTACCAGGAGGTGCCTTCTTCCCCCTGGTTAAACACTAGATACAAAAAGATGAAAAGACTTATGACAAGAATAGAAGCACATCAATATAAATTACAGCTTATCAAATCATCATTTTTAAGTCCCCAGAATTATGCATTTATTCCAGAAGGAAAAAAAATTACTGGCAAATACTAACTTATTCAGGTGGAATAGTGTCTCGTTTTCTATAGAACATGAAAGGAACAGAAATACTGTGTTATTTGCTATGCTCTAAAAGATATGAATTTACTAGAGACCAATGTACCAGCAATCCATTTCTTAAAGCAACACATACACTTTCCCCCACAATTCATCACAACTTATTATGTTATAGAAAATAGTTTTTAAAAGTAACCTGACCACCAGTGTGAAGTTTGAAAACATGAAAATCAGCACTACCTAATGTTTATGGATACCTATGGATATTATTTAAAAATGGGTTGGAATGACAGCCACTACATACAGGGTAGGAGTTATCTTGGGGAGAGAAGAAAAGAATAAGATAAAGGAAGGAACAAAAGGCCTTCAACTGTATCTATAATTTCATTCTTTAGAAAAAATGAAAAAATGGCATAATGTTAGTGTTTGATGAAGATGAAGTGCTTGTGATTATCTCTATTTAAAAAAAATATTTTATTTATTTGAGAGAGAGAGCAAACGGGGGAAGGGGTAGAGGGAGAGACAGAGAATCTCAAGCAGACTCTATGCTGAGTGCAGAGTCCAAGTAGGGCTCGATCTCTCGACCCTGAGATCATGACCTGAGCCAAAATCAAGAGTTGGAAACTTGACCAACTGAGCCATCCAGACACCATATTTAAATGTTTTTAATAAAATGAAAACAATCAGTTAAGTTTGAATGAAAAAAATAGATGAGAAGTTGTAAGTCATCACTGATGATAAAAATAAAATATATTAAAGTGAACCTTTAAAATGTGAAGAAAAAACATTCTTACTAAAATAGATACCCATGTTAGGAATACCACTTATGATGACTGAAAGTAAAATATTGTGAAATGCAATTTTTATAAGTTTTTGGTTTTACAATTCATGTTCCTGCTTATTTGGCTAACACAGTCTGAAGAAAGAACAAGATTTTCCAAAGAACATCTCTTGAAAAGTTAACAAGTGTCCATTTAAAAAAGTGTCCTATGTTTCACTAAGTTTAAAAAATGTCAGTTTAAATGGAGCGAACATTTTTCTTTATTGCAGAACTTCCGAGAATCTTGGTGCACTGGTGTGTCTCCTGATCCTCCACGGGAGGTTAGAGAAGGAGGCATTTCCTGGCTTGAATAGACCACACACCATGTTTGCCAAGAAGCATTTTGTAGAACTTGGGAAAAATGATGGCTTAAACAATTTTGCTCTCATTTGTTAATATCAAATTTCAATGTCTTGCTTCCAGCACAGAACTAAACAACTTGCATTCTGGAGAGTTATTGATATACTCAGCACTGCTCTAGTATTTGGGGCAAAGAAATTTTCTCAGGCTTGGAGCTGATACGTGGAAGTGAGAAGAAAAAGCAAGCAGGGTAGTTTACTGCTGACTAGGGCTCTGGGGAGAAAGACTTGCTCTCCGAAAACCAAACTGAAGTAAAGTCATTGTGAAAAGGTCCCACGTAGGGTCCTTTCTGAAGAGCAACGACTTCATCCCACCCTCTTTAGACACTGCCGTGGGTCAGCAGGGAGCAAGTGGGGACTCAGGCTGGCAATAGCTATCAGGCTGGTACCAGAAAACCACCTTGTGGATCGGGCACACGCTGAGAATAAATGCAGGCCCCGAGAAACCAAACTGCCACATGACCTGCGCCCAAAAAAGGAAAGTATTTGCAGTCAGGTTCCCAGGGCATATGCTCGTGAGAGGCTCGCCAGGCACAATGTTCCATTACGTTTACTTACACACAGTTCCTCCTTTGGCATGAGACTCAAAAATGAGAACACCTGCTAACTCCCGTTTCACCTAGAAGAAAAAGAGAGAGAGAGAATTCCAAAAGGCCAGATTTGGGGGTGGGGTGGGGACTTGTTTTCCTTCTAAGCAGTGCTGACTGTTTCCTTCTGCCCACACAGCCACCCTCCACTTTGCACTCTAATCTAGAACCACTTTCACTAAATTTGCCGCTGGATTCTTAAGGTTCTGACAAAAGCTATTTTGCAAGTTAATTCATACAAGACAATCTCCCCCCAGAAACCATTTAAAATGTGGCTTCACAGGGAGGAACTAGCCAATTTCTCTGCCAGTCATCTGTCTTAGGTATGAAGGTGAGAGCACCTACGATGTCAGAGGACTCTGTTGCCATGAGAGGCTCTTCCTTACATCACAGGTAACGCATCACTACACACGTGTTGGAAGAGTCAATGTCTCTGAGGTGAATAGTTAAGCCTAGATGTGTGAGCAGATTTATATTCCTACATAGCTAATTATTTTAAAATTCTAAATTATCGTCCCAAACTTTGGCTCTATCTTCCTAAGAACAAAGTGACCTGAGAACTTCCCACAGTGCCTGGTTGCCCAGGATTTGAGCTAGAAGACGAGACTCCCCCACAGTCCTCTCAATTCCACCAAGCTAGGCAAGTGACAGCAGGAGCATGCTGGCAATGTGGAACACAGGTAAGGAAAAGGGAGTCTCTTCTCACTTCTGTCTACAGCATGAACTCATGATGCCTACACGTGCAGGGGCACACCAGCTGTCCCTACTCCAATGGACACAATGAGGATGACAAGGGCAGTGGTGTGCAGGAAAGGGAGCTGGGCTAGACCACACCCCTGAATATCCTACTCAGGTAGGCAAGCAAGCTTCTAGACTCCAAGTAGTGCAACAGGGCAGGGATGGGAGGGCAGTTCCATCTGAGTCGGAAGGGGAAAGGGCTTGGAGCCCTTTCCTTGGAGCTGTGGCAAGTTCCTCACTGCTCTCAGGAGACCTGACCCCCCCACCCTCCAGAGAAAGGACTGCAGGCATTGCAACCATATGATAGCATAATGTCATCTAGTGAGCTGGGAATGAAAGGAAAATCAGACATGTAGATATTGCTGAGGGGCCTTAGAATATGATTTTTGAATACTGAAACAACTTCTAGATACTATTATTATTGAACTATTAGCATAGAGAAGACTTGTGTTACCTGGAAATCACATTCCTGTATTCCTTCTACTGGAGGAGGTGTTTTCTGTCCCTATTCAGAGGCCAAATCTCTGTCCACTGCCTTCCTAAATAACCTGATCGTGTAAAAGTTCAGAATCAGATATAGCGATTGGGCTATTTTTCACCAGTGGGTACTACTATTGTGCTCTAATACATCTGAAGCAATTTTCTCCTGAACCTTCTGCTTCCTTCTTAGTAGGGAGCAAACGTGGGCAAAGCTGGCCCTGTAGGCCAAGACAGGTCATCTTGATTTCTCTCTTTTCTCCTTTTGGTTCTATATTCATGGAAGGGTCTCAGAGCTCTTCTTAAGGCCTAGTTCTCTTGTCTAAGTGTACAGATACCAAGATTCAGGTTTGGAAGAGTCAAGTACATTTTTCAGTCCTACTCACTCCTACTGCTTCAGGGTTTAGGGCACATGACCAACTATTAACAACGTGATAATACCTGATCCCATTTTGGGATTGTTCTTGGGTATAACTTCCTTACCATCTCATGAGAGAGAGTAGGGGTGATTTATGAGGTAGAATTCAGGCACTCCTTCACCACCACCCCCAAACCATAATACTCTCCTCCACTGCTAACAGGGCATTTAACACCCCCACCTCTTCAACCATGCTCAACTAAGAGAAAACCTACTGTGGTAGAAAGATGGGATAAGGCCTTAATGTGAATGAGCTCTTCATAGATAATCTCTAGGTCATCCACGGTCCTCTGGCCAGGTCTACAAAGAAAAAAGTAAAAAGAAAACAATGACAAAAAACTCATCGTAAAAGCTTGAAACAAAGAAATGGATTCGGGGATCAGTAATGTGTTGAGGGGACTTCTTAGGAGAAATCTCTGTAAAAAGATATTGACAGAGGGTAAGATCACATCAATATAATTCCTAAAGGGATTTTTGAAATCAATGTGCTCCTCGATGGAAGGATGTGCACAGAGTATCCTTCCTTTCCACTCTCAGGGAAGGACATTGTGGTTGGCTAACTTTCTCTCATTTTGTAGATGATTGCTCTAAAAAAACTGTTTTCATTACCATCTGAATCAATAACTTGTCTTTTAACACATCTAGGAACAATTGATTTCATCAACTGGATGACTGATCCAAATTCCTTGGGATCTAGTGTGATGTTTTAGCCTAACAGAATAATGCTGCTGCTGTCACTATTGTTTTGGGGAATGTAATATGCTTCTAGCACGGAACTCAAATAAAGGGTTAATAGAGACTCAGAATTTCTGACCTATCCCTGACAAAGTCAGGGCATGAGATGAGCGGAAGGCAAATAGTCATGTCTGGGATTAGTCAGAAAGGAAGAGAAGGAAAGTATACACTCTCATTTCCCAAAATTTGTTCCATGGATGACCAGTCTTTCGTGAGATGTCAATCAGTGTTGTATCTAAAGTTTTTTTTTTTCCTATAAGTTATTATAAAACTAGTCTCTAATAACCTGCCTCCAAGGATAGGATATGCAGGTGTTATGGACATTTTGGCATGGGAGGACTGAGTGGATTCCTAATTGTCTTTCATGTTGGTGATTGTTCTGGAATCACTAATAGTGTTTAATTATACACCAAAGATAATTGACATGACTGGTCAATAATTTGGGTTTTCTACTGCTCTCTACAATAAAAGGAATCCTGGCAAATAGATTTTTGAAATTTAAAGACAAACACACACACACACACACACACACACACACACAATAAAGACAAACACAAGGGTTATTAATCCTCAAAGTGCTATGTGGATGGACAGGCAGCATTTACTAATTGATGCAGCTAATTGATACAGTCATGTATGTCACCTCTTAATTACTGTCAGTCTATTTTATGTATCTTGTCCTAAAATTCCAACAATTTATGGTATTCCTCAGTGTTACTGTATGCTAAACATTTAAACCTTCATGAGGTACTGATGGTGTTCCATCCTTAATTACATTACATTTTAATAAGTGTTCCTTGGTCAAATCAGTTGACCAAGCACTGGATTTTGAGTCCAAAGATCAAGTTTTAACAGTGCAAGGTTTTAACACATCAAGTTTTAACTCAACAGGCATGTGACATTAGTGTCAGTCTCATCTGTAAAATGGGGACAATATCTTCCTGAGAGAGATGTGAGAGCTAAGGAAGTACTGGATGTAAAGGTACCTGCATATTTATTTAAGTGGAAAAAAAAAAAAACCTACCCCAGCAAACATATTCAAAGTTCAAACCCTCACTTCAAAAATTAAACAAACTTACAGATAAACTATGATGTTTGGGCCAGCAAATTACATCTGAAATTTAGCAAGCTATTGGGTAAGTAGTCTGAGTAATCAAAACTGAATTGTAAATATTCTAAAATAGTTGACTGGATTGAATAATTTAAAAAATTAATTTTGCAACCATATTATACATAATATCAGGGGCTTGACAGATCAAGTGGGGCTAACTGGAGGAAGAAAGCTCTTTGCATACCACGCACATTACCTCCTCTGTTTCCTAATCCTGACTACTCAAAGGGACGGGTGCTAAGTCCATGACCCAGAGCGATGCCAGGCAGCTTCCCCTCCTGTGAAGAATCGCCACTGAAGGACACCACTGTGCATCAATCGGTGCTTAAGAACGGAACTCAGAAAGAAGAGGACCCAGAGACCCCGAAGAAAAAGCTATGGCCATGGGGGCTCTAAAGGAACCAGGCCTTCTTAGGAAGGGGCCTAATCTAGCACTTGACTTAGACATGGGCATTTTGAAACTGGGACCCTTGGGGATTTAAAAGTCAATTGAGTCACCTCAGTCCATCTCCTGCGATAGCGGCAGCTAATGTGAACGTCTCAGGTAAGCATAATAGGATTACGGCTCTTCAGCACGAGGAGCAGCCCTGCTGTTTCTGCTACTTGACATCAGCTGCAAATAGCATGGACCCTTCTAGAAGCATGACTAAAAGGGAAAACAGTTGCCGAGTCTCATTCTCACCTCCGTGGGGAGGAAGAAAACTCAGCTGGGAAAAGAGGTTAGAATTTAGCACTAAAATCTTGACAGAGTCAAAGTTGGGAACAGATCTCTGAGTTTAGGAGGAGCATTTACAATATTAATCAGTGTGAACTCCATACTGACCAACTCTTACAGATTAAAAAAAAAAAAAAGTGCTGTCCTTAGGATCTATAGATCCCCTTATGTTAGAACTAATTATGTATGCCAACCAGACTCCAAGAGAAAATCAAATGAAAATGGTTATATTTTGTCCAAGAGTTAAAACCTATGATGAAGAGCACTGTCAGCTGCTCGACGCAGCATTTGACGCAGTGGTTCCAGGCCATCCTTGGAGCCACTCTAGGTCATCTTAGGACCAGCACCGGAGTGTGGGAGAAGAGAGCTGAGGCTGGTAAAGAACTGAAGGAATTGTGGAAATCTCCTCAACACCCTGCTGCCCCAAACCGCCGAGCGCTGCCTGGAGCTCCTTCTCCCCACGCTGCCACGCTCCTGGCTCTCTCTTGCCTTCCTAAGTGCTTCTCCTCGTCTTCTTTGGTCTGTTGTTTTTTTGTTCATTTCTGGAGCTGTGCTGTGCCCCAAGGCTCTGCTGTCAGCCCTGTGTTCAGTGTTCTCTACCTTCTCTCTCTCTCTGGGGGGGAACCCCCCCCCCCAACTTTCATCTATGTAATGCTGAGACCTAAGTGTTTATCTCCAAACAAATGTTCCTGAGCTCTGAGGGCTTCCTGGCCATCTGCTCTCTGATAACCCGTAGGTACCACGAGCTCAGTGGGTCCAGAAAGGCTCCCTCATCATCACACAAGGCTTTGGGAAGGCAGATCTCCATCTCCTTTTCCAGACTCGTCTCTCTCCACACCTTACCTCATGGCTCTGCTCTGCCCCAGCCATACCAGACACCTCTGCATCCCTGCAACATGCGAGGCTTTTTCGTGCCTCTGAGACTTTCCACGTGCCCTTCTCTTTGCTAGATTTTGTTCTGCTGCAAGTCCAACTCAGATCTCATCTCTTCTGGCTAAAATTCATTCTCCAACCCTTATTCTCCCATGGCACATAGTCCTGCCACTGTGGTAACCACAACGCACTGGGAAGAATGCTTAAATATTCATAACTCTAGTCGATTCTCAAGAGAAGCAGCACCTGGAAGTGCAAAGGGCACTGACTTGGAAGCAGAAACTCCACTGGAGATCTAAATCGGGAACTTCCTAGGTATGTGATCGGTGTAATGCCTTGTGTCTGCATCTGTAAAGCGGGAATAACAAAGGATTGTCGTAAAGATCAAACGAGTTAATATATGCTAAGTATTGATACATCGGGAATACAGCCCAAGTGCAGGATGGCATTGTTACCAGGGTGCCTGCTCAATATAGCTCATCAGATGCCCCAACACACATGTTCTTACAATTCATGCTGAATTGAGAGTCTGCCCAAGGGAGAAGGCAGCGGTACTGTGGACCAACTCTTGGTCTGAGGGATATGGGGGCTTGTGCTCTGCTGTGCTTCCTCATGAAGATCAAGTAAGAGGAGGTGCCTGTGACACAACTCATTTTTGATACGGCACATGCTTGTGTCATGGCAAATAGTTAATAACAGAGGAAGTGGACGGGATGATACTGAACCTCGCCTCTTACTTCAAATCCCATAAAATGATAGAGAAGACATATTTTCTATAGGATTATAGATTTTATTCATCCAGCTGTGAGGAGGAAGTTACCATGTTAGACCAGCTGAAGTCACTCAGTCTAACTAAATCAAGATCAGTGGCAGCCCGGAGAGAGGTGACCATCGAAGACCAAGCAGCACTTGCGGGGCTCAGCCCTTTGTTGGCCGTATTTTTATCTGCCATGCTAAAGGTCTGATGGGAAAGGCATTTTAAAATCCAAAGCAGCACTGAAAACAAACATGCATCACCATCACCACAAACCACAAAATAGTACAATGGGCAGACCAGAGAGTTGTGGGAATCCTGGGGTGATAGAACAAAATGTCTGGGAAATGGCCGGAAGCAGCCAACAGCTCCATCCTCACAGATAACCACCACAGGAGGAAGACAACAGAGAAGGCAAGGCAGGTAAGATGAGGGCAGGAGGGGGTCAGACTGCTTCTCCCAGGTCAGTGGGCAGGCGGCCCTGTTTCCCACGCCCCACACTGAGCAGTGGGCAGCAGCAGTCTCCCAGGCTAAAAACTGGAGACCTGCTCTCTAAGACAAATGCCCAGGGAAGAGTCTGCCAGAGAAGCCCTGGGCTCTCCTGCCAGGCACAGAGGAAGAAAAGGAGGGAAACACCCAGAAAGGCTCCATTCCTGAGACATCCTCCTCAGTTTGGCAGCTAACGGGAGGAAGGGGCGGGGTGGGACTTCAGCCTGTCCGCTCCCCCCCTGCCTCTCATAAAGCAGAGATTGCCAGGAAACGGGGCCTCCGCGGCCTCCAGGGGCGCCCTGTTGGGGACGCGGACCACACCTGCACAGAAATCCGTGTGGCGGCCTCTCCTCCCCCCGGACCTCCATTCATCAATAACCACTACAGAGAGGCAAACACTTGCATGAGAACTTGCTGGATGCTGTGGAGAAACCCACGGCAGCTATTTGGAAACATAATGGAACAAAGCGTAAAACCAGGTTAGTCTCTGAGTCATAAATAACATTCAACATGGAAGGAAAAAAAATAAAAAAGAAAAAAAAAAGCAAGCAAGCAAGACAGACAGACACAACCGTGTGGTCTCCCGTGGGCAGTGTAATCACCAGGCCAGCCACCGTCACTTGGCAGTCCACCCGGGTTGCAGTGAACTTTTTGGTCCTGTTTATAGCACATGTTTTTTTTTTTTTTATTTTAAAGATTTTATTTATTTGTTTGTTTGAGACATAGAGAGGGAGAGAGGCAGAGACACAGGCAGAGGGAGAAGCAGGCTCCACGCAGGGAGCCCTACGCGGGACTCGATCCCGGGTCTCCAGGACCAGGCCCTGGGCTGAAGGCAGCGCTAAACCACTGAGTCACCCGGGCTGCCCTACAGCACATGTTTTAATGTGATGACGGAAGTCAGGACTGCAAGGTGTGAGTGGACTTACTCTAAAAAAAAGCCGAGTATTTTCCCAGTTAGCAAAGCAACGGAAGCATTTGTGAGAGGTGGGCCGCGAGCAAACTCACTGATGTTCCTGGGGCCTCAACCTACCGTTAGGACTTGACGTTGAGGGAAGTCCCAGGGAGGAGGTCAGGTGGAGCCCGAGTGGCCAACCCATGCCCACCAAAGTGAATCACACTATGAGCCCCTCTCCCCCGCCCCGCCCCAGGTGGATCTTGGAGTTTGCGGGGTGGCAATGACACGAGCCAGCCCAGCCTCTCCCAAGGCCGCCAGCTCAGAGCTGCTGTGCCATCTAGTGTCTCAGAAAAGACTCACCTCGCTCCTCTTGATCTTGATCCGCAGCCCCCCCGAACCCCCCCTCCGCCAAAGGGCACCTGAGCCTTCCCCACCACAATCGCTGAACAAAGTCACATTTTAAAAGTGGGTTTCTCATGGCAAACAGTGGCATTAAGCACCTCTCATGCTTTGGTCTTTACGGGGGTGACAAGGAAAAAAAAATGGAGAAGAGATCCTGCAAATCAGACCCCAGCCTGTTCAAACGGTAATGAAAGGGTCCCAAGGACTGAAGGCAATTTGGCTTTCAAGAGTCAAGGGAACACTGTGCCCCAAGCCGGAGGAGGGAACTCCCATGCACCTTCACAGAGTAACCTATGAGGCTGGGGAAGTGAATTGACTCTCTGGCTGCTCTGAGTGGCAGCCGCTGAATGTACCTGGTCTTTACTTGTCCTTCTCCAGATGTCACAGGGAGAGATATTAGGCAGCCCTGCTTCTTTACAAATCTGCGTGGTGCCACATTGATGTGGATTTGTCGGATCCTGCTGTGGAAAGGCCTAGTTTCTGCAGGGGATGCATTCTGGCGGCAATGTCTAGTTTCAGACAAGATAATAAACGGGGATGGATGGAGGAGCAGTTTATACATTAAAGGATGGGAGGGCTCAGGTGATATTGGAAGCTGCTGGTAAATACAGTTTTATCAAGGAATTTATCAAGGTCAGAGATGGAGCTCCTCAGTTATTGGAACGTGGATGAAATGAGGGATTCGTCGACACACCCAGCAGCACGTTGGCGTGGCCAGGGGTAAAATATGCAGGTAAGAAAGTAAATAACCTAGTTCTTCTGGACCTCTTGTCTGGTAGACCTATTCCCTGGTGCATGGCGAAAATACCCAGAAAAGTCAATGTTGTAAATATGTAGGAAGCCATGGTCATGCTTCAAAGTAAAGGAAATGATTTATTTTATTTAATTTTTTTCTGAGGGGTGGGGCGGGAATGCTTTATTTTTCTTGCAACACTCCCCCTCATTCCACCTGACTGTTCAGTTTGTAAGTCATTTCTCTAACTTGGATCCTTTTCCAACACTCTGAAGATCTTGAGATCTCACCTCTTCTACTTCCCCTAAAGGAGGTTCGGTGTCATTTCCCACCCTTTTGTCTAATAAACCAGCAAAACGTGCTTCTTTTCCTCACCTCTCAGAACCCTCGCTTCTTAAGAGATAGATCTTCAGGGTTACAGACATTCCAGGAACCTGGTGACTGGACATTTAAAGTGTCCTGTTTGGCTCTGCTCACTGCCCTGTCACACCACCCTCCCTTTGCCTTATCTTTAACCCAGGAAAGAACATGTTCAGTTTACTTCGGATGAAATTAGGCATTTTTTAGTTCCGATAGCAATGCCTGTGTCCGTGGGATTCTTTCCTTCTTTGTGAGGTTAGAAATGAATACAGTCTACCACTGTAGTGAAGGGCAGATGCTTTAGGAATATTTGTGAGAAATGAAGTCATCCCCATCAGGATATGGGGTAAGTTTCCATAATTAAAGCCCCTGAATGCTAAGTGTTTTTAGGACAATGTAATTTAAGGTTTTTCATATTTAGAAACTGAATATGCCCAACATTCTTCCAGAAAAACTGGTTACTACGGGGACATGCTAGAAACTTAATATTAAACCTTTGAAAAGGGGCAAGTATAAATATTTTCCTTTAAAATACCTAAGCAGTAAGTTGAGAAAAACAAATTTGGATAGCACCAGATAGGATAGTTACTTGTTTGTCTTTGTGTATGACATATATATGTATCAGATAGAAAGTTCAAACGTTTTTTGAGGAGGTGCTATGTAGATGTGTTACTACCTTTTCCTTGCAAAAATTAATTCTTAATCAGGGACAGTTGGATTATCCATATTTCTTTGGATTTTACTTCTCATTCAGTAAATACACTAGAGGGGATGAAGTTGAGGCAAACTAAGAGAGGAAAAAATATTCTCCATGAAAAAAAAAATGGAAATGAAATTGGATGTGGAGTAAGCAGACATACGGACTCGGTACCTGGTTCAGCCACATGTACTTCCGTGTGATATCAAGGAAGGCACTTGACATCTATTAAGCTCAATTTCTTTTCATGCAAATGGTGGATAATGACATAAGTCCTGCTCATTTCATAGAGTTGTTTTGAGATTCAATGATGTGAGGACCAATCTATAAGGTCAGTATATGAACTACAGTGTGATTCATATATTTATTATTAGGTTCTGTTTGTAATTATGGCTAGTGGGTTGATGTGAATATTTTTCTAAGTAGATGATAATGCTTGTATTCCATTCAGGTCTATAAGGTAATAATTGAGTAAAATGAGATTAGTCTGAAGTAATTATTTTTAGATCAAATACCCAAGACATCTTTCCTCATCATTGCTCTAAGAATAAACCCAGGAGGCCGTTTTGAATCCTTTTTGGCCTGAGAAAGGTGGTAGACCACGGTAAAGAATACAGATTCTGGAGCCAAACCAATCCTGAGTCCAACACAAGCAGGTTATTTAACCTGTGTCTATTTCCGAATCCATAAAATGGGGGTGATATTAGTAACTACCTCATAGTTCTGTTGAAAAAACTGAATTAGATCACAGTGGTTAGCATATGTATGCTCAATAAACACTGGCTATAATGAAATACAATGGCATTTTTTTCCTGTTTACAATCTCCTTGTGAAGTTGGACGAGGGTAAACGCACTTTATAGTTTAAGAGATTTGTAATCTAGAGCTATTGGGTACTAAGTAGTAGATTTGGTAAGACTAGAATCCAGGGCTCTGCAGCTCAGTCTCACCTTCACTTTATTTAATAGCAGTCTCTTGGGTCCAATGCATGCATCTCAAATGCTGTCATTCAATTCTTCAAATACAATTAATTTTAACCTCAAAGAACTTAATATCTGGTATTGTGTCTTTAGTCTTAGCATTCTCCACAGTGAGCAGAGAAAGCTACCTACTGTGAAGCTGACCATCCACACCCCACTTTGAGGTTCTGCGATGGGGCTCCCAATGGCTATAAAATAGATCCAGTGTGCACAGAGTGCAATCTGACCTGGGCCTAAACCTTCAGGCACATTTACTAGCACTCTTGGTCTGGGCATTCATTCAGCGTGAAACAGCTTATTGTTCCTGGCTGGAACTTCCTGACATCTTTCTGGCCCCAGTCCCACCCCTGCACTCCTGTCAGGCTAGGAGTTCTTTCTTTGTTCTGGGAAGAAGTGCAATAGAATATTATTTTTTGTTGCTGTTAAGAAAGGGTTTGAGGGGCACCTGCGTGGTTCAGTGGTTGAATATCTGCCTTCGGCTCAGGTCATGATCCTGGGGTCCTGGGATCGAGTCCTGCATCAGGATCCCTGCGGGGAGCCTGCTTCTCCCTCATTCTATGTCTGTGCCTCTCCCTGTGTCTCTCCTGAATAAATAAAATATTATTTTTTTTTAAAAAGAAAGGGCTTGAGAATGAACGTAACATCCAACAAGGCCAACCGAATGTAGTAGGGACATTGGAAGGTAGACCACTATGCACCTATTAAAAATCCTGTCCTTGGAAAATATTTAAAGTTAAGGGAGAATATCACAATATATTATTAATGGCACAAAGTTAGGAATTGAAAAAAATAACCAAGGGACATGCACCAAAATGTTGATAATTATCTCTGGGAGATGTGATTGCAGGTGTTATTTTTCTTTAACTCCTTTTAGTAGTTTCCAAATTTTCTACATGAACACATTGATTTTAACAATAGAAAGTCATTAAAACCTTGAGGTAATCTTATAATGAACCCTACACTGTAAATGGGCAGCTACATCCATCTTCCCCTCTCCCAAATTTGAATCTCAAAGGCAGTAATCCAGTGGTTGGCTTCGTGGGCACATAAACATGAAGGTTAAGTAGTAAATTGCCTTTACTAGGGGAGAGGCAACAAATCCAAACCCAAGAAATGGCCTACTTAATGCAATCATTTCTTCTGGTAAATTCTACAAGCTTTCACTTAGAGCACAGCAATCTTTCCAGAAAAAAACAAAGGCAAAGTTTGTCATGCAGTGGAAGAAAAGATTCATAGTGAATTTCTCATTTCATAAAGATCAGGATCTTTAAGTCGTTTCTTTTTTCATCTGATTTGCATTTGAGGATGAATTTCATAACTTTGAACATTTCTTGGCATATCCCAACAGAAATCTAAACCCTAGGCACCACTGATTTTAGGCTTGCTAATCTGGGATCCCTCGAGGAAGCAAATTTCCCTGTAATTATCAGGATTTCAAATTTCACACCCTCAAAAACAGCTTGGACAGATAAAGAACCTCTTAAAAGAGACTCTACTAATTTGGAGAAAATACACAGGCTCTCAAATGCCCTCTAGAGCAAGTGTGTGGAACAGCAGGTGGGGGCTGTCTTAATGCAGCCAACTGACCAAGGTGTATTTTCTCATACCACTTAATCATCTAAATCGTTTTCTTTTAAACTTATGCCCCGTAGTATATGTTAGAAAATATTAACTTATCACATAAAATAAACAAACTCAAGTTTTGGGCCCATTTGGAAGATGCCAGAATGTGCCAAGAATTCTCTTGTTCATATCTTTGTTACATATATTTTATGTTTATGTATTATTTCTTACATTTAATACACACACACACACACACACACACACACACACACACACACATTCCATCCCCTTCTGCTCAGGCCAAATAACCACCTATCCCTTTCTCAACTAGTTAAGCTTCTAGGCTTTTAGGGAATTTCAGATTTGCAGACCTACTTAGAACTAGATTTGACAAATGGCATTACTTCCTTTCCCTCCCATCTTTAGGCTGGTTTCTTATAGATCTTTCTAAACGGTGGGACATCGTGTCTCACTTTTCTTGGAAGAAGAGGCTGAGAGGAATGTATGTCAAGAGCCTTCTTTGTCTCCTTGAAGCCTCTTTTTATCCACCTAGCCCCAAGTTTATAACATTCTGCTTATCTGGTCCTCTACCTTTTTTTTTTTTTTTTTTGCCCATGGTCCTCTATCCAAAAATACCTGCTCAAAGGTAAGCAGAATGAACATTTCTACTGGCAAGGGTCCCCACCATATCTACTTGCTGTAGGGTAACCTCTTGTTTTTAGGCTTATAAACAAAGCAAAATCAAAACAATTAGCTCCAAGAGCTCATTTTAGGTTTGATATCCCTGTCTTCGAGCTGCAACAACAGCACTGTCAAACTGTCACTGTTCTGTAGTACTTGCCCCCCAGTGCCATCCAGGTCTGCACCTGTGAAACCAGGATGGGCATTGTGAGTCACTCTGCCTGCCACCACATAAAAAGCTAATTTCACATTCAGAATGTATGTTTTTTTTTTCAATACCAATAGCAACAAGAGTATGCCAAAAAATTTCCCCTGAAGCTCTATTCTGTTTTTTAAACTACAGAACATTCTTTCATAGTTTGACAGTTAAAATGCTGCAGTTAATGTAATAAACAGAGAATTTTTCTAAGTAGCCTGTCAAAACAAGTGACACTTTTTTTTTTTTTGCTAGCGAGTCTCAGATTCAGAACAATGGGAAGTACCTTTCAAAGCAACATCTTCATTATACAATCAAATTCTCAAAGTAATCTTCTCATCAAAGAATATTGTGTTATTTCTTTCCCAGTAATTATCAGAGTTCTGCAGCCTCTCTGGCAGTGGTGACTATTATAAAATGCAGCTGTGCTGTGTTAAAAAAATTGAGGGGTCCTGCCCCGGTCGTTATGGAGCCAATGCATCTCATGCCTCCACATTTCCTAATGACTTGACTTTCTGGGCAGTAAAAAGTCAACACTTCCAGGCCCTTTAAACATGCCCTTAAGTTTCCAGGAGCAAAGTGCTCAGCCGGTCTCTTTAAGGATAGTGGTGATACTGGCAATTCTTGATCAATTAAGCATATTTTTTCCCACTTAAATAAAATTAATAGAAGCTCCAAATGTCATTATCAGGCTGCTCCCCCATGGCCCCCAACAGTGTGTGTTTGTATGTGTGTGTAGAGTTTGAAAGTCTGTCCCCCAAATTAGATTTCTTCTTTTTCACTTTCCCATCTCTTAGGGACTGTCATTCCAACAGAAAGAAAAGGAGTACTAAGTCAGAAGAACTGAATCACAAGTTGATTCCACTTTTGTAGTATCATAAAACCTAGAAAGATGGGAACATCCCAAGGGCACCCAAATGATGTGTCTTGGAATACTGGTGAAACCTGTACTTTCCAGTGACAGACTAGAAAAATCCAACCTTTGGAATGTCGTTTTTTCTGAAGAATCCTTGGGCTGCCAAGGATCATGCAATTCAGTGCTGTATGGAGGGAAAAAAGCACAAGCACAGGCTTCTATTTTTAAGGGTCACTAATGAAACTAGCTCTCAGGCTCTTGTGAGGGTGAATCAAGCAATTAGCATGAATGTTTCTGGCCCACAGCAGGCACTCAATAAATGTTTCTTGCATCAGAATCCAATTTGGGAGTGCTTCACCTACTGGATTATAAATTCTCCAAAGGTAGGAACCATTTTATTACTTTTTTTAAAAAAAAAAAAACCTCTTTAGCCGATGCTCAAATATCTTGAATCGAATGGCATTTCTGCTTCCCTTGAAGCAACTAAACAGCTGACAGTACATTAGCCAGGATTATATAGTTGCTGGATCATTCATTCACTCAGCAAATATTTACTGATGGTCTATTGGGTGGAATGCACAGAGCTAGGAATATGGCTTTTCTTAACTTCTATGCCAGATTCAATCCCCATTTCCATATCATACTCTATTAATATACACTACATTTTCCTTTGTAGCATGCACTAGAGCTCTTATAAAATGATTCCTTGAATAACTAATTTTTTAAGATCTGTCTCTTGGATGAGGCAGAAAGCTCTAGGAAGGAGGTGCAATGCTCTTGTTCAATGTTTCAGCCTTAGCAGCTAACATATTATCTAGAGCAAAACAGGTGTTTATCAAATATTGGAGAAATAAATGAATAAATGAATGAATGAAGTAAAATGAGATATGTTTTTGCCTTTCAGAAATTCACAGTTTGAAGCAATGTTTCTCAACAGGAGCATTATTTTTCAGACAGCTCCTTATTTTGTAGGGTTCTAGGTATTGTTGGGTGTGTTTAGCATCCCTTGGCCCTTGCCACTGCCCAGTGAATGGCAGAGGTGCGCCCCTCATGCATGGACTCAAAATATCCCCCGACCTTTCCAAATGCCCCTTAGGAGGCTGTCCCACTTTTCATTCAGAACCAATCACTGTTTGGTGTCAACTTGAATTAAAGTGGCAGCCGGAAGGGGACGGATCCAGACAACAGGACAAAGGTATGTGGGGAAGGTAGAGGCGAAGCAGGCTGACATGAAAGAAAGCGTGGTTTAGAATGGTGTTCATTTGAGTTCTCTCTGCCCTGATGGTTCTCTTGTGTCCCCTCAGCCACTCACCCCTGTGATCCTTCAGAGAGAGCATAAATTGGCTGGGCAAGGTTCTTGGATGCTACCCATAATTAGGTCAGTGAGGGCTGGCTTTTCTGTTTGATAGTTTGGATTTTTCCATCAAATTTGTGTTTGAAGGAAGGGTTTTGGGGCTCAAGGGGCTGAACTAGAACCAATGTTCTAGAGTTAAAAATGATAGCACTAACTGGATCAGGGAAGGCCTTTGAAACACATGGTGGTGGACATTAAGACCCAAGAGAAAGTTTTGACAAAAGGGACATAACACGACAAAGAAATAAAATACGTTGAAGTGAGGAAATAGAAGCACTGAGAAGTACTCTACATTGGTCTCAGGGGCAGATGTTTGGGGAAGCTGGTCTGAGGGACATGACACTTTTGCAAAGGGCCTCATGGCCATACAAGACACTTAAAGTATAATGCTCTTGTCAAGACCCACTAATGTGTGGAGTTGCCAAGCCTGTGACTCAGAGCCCACATCCACAGCTGCTGGCACTGGTTGCAGGGTGGAGGGCCATTTTATTCCCAGAAAAAAACATAAGCCTGTGTATAGTGGCCTCAGAACCAAGTGCCAACTCATCCTTTATTGAAAAGGATTCCCTGAGATGGGGGCCGTGGCATATGCTTCTTTGCATGGCCTAGAACCACGAGGAGAACTCCCTGAGTAAAACAGGGGCTCAGTACACTCCTGCTGATTAAACACTTCAGAATCCTTCAGTTTAGCTGATGGGCTGTTACTGAGGGTAAGGAGGGGTTTCAGCTGAGATGGAAGGGGGAGAGCATCTCACTGGTGGAAAGGAGGCTTGGAAGCACTAACAGAGCAGTGGTATTCTCTCAAGCACGGGTCTTCCAGCTGAAGAGCAGAAGGTTCAGCATGGCTCGAAAGGATGCGTTGAATGAATGAATGAGCACAAGCACAGGCAGGATGTCTGTGGTTCTGATGACCTCCGTCCTATTGCATTAGAAAGAAAGGGGTTGCCGCAGTCTGGCATAGAAACAGAGCAGTTTCTGTTTGTCATTGCCCAAAGGTCGTTTAATGTGTGGACTCAATTTTGACATCCTGAACCAACCACTGAAAATCTGTACAGTTTAAACTCCTACAAAAGGGAAATGGAATTATCTGGCTCAAAAATAAAACAGAAGGGAGACGAATACTGCTGTGTCACCCCTCTGGCCCTGGGGAAAGGCCAGGACTTTTGAAATCAGTCTACTTCCCTGTGGCCCAGGCGAGCGCACCTGCACACCCCTGCGCCCCGGGGACCCGCCGAGGGCGAGCCCGGTGCCCTCACTCACGGTTTGCGGAGGATCATCCTCATGTGGGCGTCAGGGCCCATCTGCGACAGCAGCAGCATGGTGTCCTGCAGCTCCTCATCACACTCCTTCTTCTCCTCCTCGGTAGGCAAAGGGGCATCCTCGTGCTCGTCATCCAGAAATCGATAAAATAAATATTTGTCTTGGAAATGGTGCTCCTGGTCCACTATGTGAAACATGAAGGCAAGCGTCAGCTGTTGTGGGTCTGCCTCACAGCCCCGGTCACCAGAAGCAAGTGGATGGTGTCGGGCAAGAGAGCCGAGTGACAGCCAAGTGGAGAGACTCGCCCCTCTCACTGCACTTCGCCTGGGCCGTGCAGCAGGGAGACCTGACATCCCAGCTGTGGTCATGCACCTCGCAGCTCTCTCTGACCCGCCCGGCTCTGCTCCCCGGCTCGGGCTTGCCCTACCACTTTCTCATGAGAGCCTGCCAACTCTTCTGAGATGAGCACTCTGACCAGCAAAAATTGCCTTGGTGACATTTTCTAGCATGTGGGGCATGTGTCCCAAACAGGAAAATAACCAACTGCCAGACCGTGCCTTATAATGGGATTTGAGGGCAGACTTAAAACGACCATACTTTATAGGGATCAGAATTCATGTCTTTTTTTCTGTATGTACTGTTTGTAAATGTGTCTACACTGAAAAAAGAAAAAAAAAAAACGAGTAAAATTAATTGTTTGAATGAAACTGATAGGACCAAGCTTCTAGGTCCTATAATCCTAGAAAGAACTTAAGGTAATTTCCATCCAGTTCTGATTTCAAAAGTTTTTTTTTCTCTTGTTCCTTTTAAGGAAAAAGAATTAGGGGGATCCCTGGGTGGCTCAGCGGTTTGGCACCTGCCTTTGGCTCAGGGCACGATCCTGGAGTTCCGGGATCGAGTCCCGCCGTCGGGCTCCCTGCATGGAGCCTGCTTCTCCCTCTGCCTGTGTCTCTGCCCCTCTCTCTCTCTCTATGTCTATCATAAAAATGAATAAATAAATAAATCTTTAAAGAAAAAGAATTAGATGTCGGTAGGACAGTCAGTGAACTCAGCTCAGAATCTCTCATTTCTAAGCCCCCTTTCAGGATGGAGCATCAGCATGGCCAAAAGATGAAGAGAAATGGTAGATTCCTGGTGCTCAAAATATGATCCCCAACAGCAGCATCAGCAGCATCTGGAAGCTCATTGGAAACATGGACCCTCAGGCCCCATCCCAAACCTGCTGAGTCAGAATCTGCATTTTTAAGAAAGATTTGTTAATTTATTTGAAAGAGAGACAGAGGAGGGGAGAGAGAACAGAGAGAGAGAGAGGGAGGGAGAGAAAGAGAAACCCTGAGTGAGCACAAGCAGGGGGCCGTGTGGAGAGGGGTAGAGAGAGAGGGAGAAGCAGATTCCTCACTGAGCAGGAAGCCTGACACAGGGCTCAATCCCAGGACCCTGGGATCATGCCCTGAGCTGAAGGCAGAGCTTAACCAACTGAGTCACCCAGACACCCCCAGAATCTGCATTTTAACAAGAGTCTCAGAGGGTTCGTATGCACATTAAAGTCTGAGAAACACTGACGAAGGCATCATTAGATTCTCAGGTATTGTTAAGTTAAATGAATGATTTTAATAGTTTGTCAGTTTGGAGAAATGGTCTTAAAGCAAATGGCATAAGTAGTTCAACTACAGTTCCACTCCAGGACTGACCAGCCAACCTGCCCAATGACAGTCCCTGCAGGAATCAGGGGCCTCAACTGTCGAGCACATTCCTGATCTGCAATACGGTCATCCCGTGTGTATACAAATCGGCTCCCCCATAGTTAAAAGGCAGCTTCTGAATTCATTACTGTCTTTCATGCTATCAACCCAGCCACACATTTCATTGCTCTTCATTTGGCCCCCGCACCAGGATTGCTATGCTCAGAGTATAATCACACTATCAATGAACCATGAATGCAAACTAATAAACATAATTGGAACTGATGCACTTGGGTTGTAATTTCATTTTCCCTTCATACATTCTCCCAAGTTAGGAAGGCACAATGGTGGAACATAGCAATCAATAGCCTCCACTCGCTGCATTTGTATTGCTAAATGAAGATGCTGGCTCTGTGGGCCCCTAAAGGGATCATAATTCTTTTTTTGCCCATGTGGGAGTTTAGTGATGACTTACTAGGGAAATGCATTTAGCATTTCCAGAGGGTTTTCCAGGGACTGTGGCTTATCTTACCGTGATTGAGAACACTGTCCTCCACCAGCACCTGCCACATGCCAACAGCTTGAGTTCGGGAGTGAACGCATGAAGTCTGCTGCAGCATCCAGTCCACCAGCTCGGTGCCCACACAGCATTGCCTAAGGAGAGGGGGGACACAAAAGAGTGGGAAGTCACCCCCTTGCAGATGAAGGCTGGGAGATGGCTTTTGAAAGACCTTCCCAAAATGCTTGTGCTCTTCCACCCTAAGAGGTCTCACTGCAAACAAAGCACATCCTGGTGTGGCCTCAGGTTCTCAAACTTGTACAAACCAGTAAAACCACTCAGCTCATGAGGGAACCTTCCAGCCAATGAAAAAGCATTACAAACTGCAGATCCAGGGGAAACAGAATGGCCACGAGATGGGGAGCATTATCTAGCAAGCTAATCCCAGGGCCAGAAACTCTCTTGCCTTGAGTCGGTCCTAGAAAATCTCAGTGTAAAATGAAGGCAAAGCAAAATTCTGAATTCCTTCACCTGAGCCTTGTGAGGAATGAGTTAATGTTTGTGAGGCACTTGGAGGTGCTACATGAAAGGCGCTGTATAAGTGCAAAATTATATAGCACTTTATATTTTCAAGTAATACTACTGATCTTCCTCAGAGGGGTGTTGGGAGAAACAAGCAATTAGTGATGCAAATCTCTTTGAAAAAAGTCCTATGTAATGAGCATCAGCACTTCCGCAGAGCCTGTCATCTGAGGAGCTCCACATGCTTTCTGTAATAGTCACACATTCACCTGTATGTAAGTTGCCCCTCTGTGGTAAGCTTGTTGGGATGGGCAAACTACGTGTATTAGTTAGAAACATATAATTATACACACAGACACACACACACACACACACACACACACACACACACAAGGGAACACTGAGGTGGGGTGAGAGAGAAGGGTGGGGTTTATGGCATGATGGTTCAAAGGTGGAAATGAAATCTTGAAGCCCTAGGAATGAATCCCAGGGATAACATAGGAAGTCACAGAGCAGCTGGGTCTATGTCACTATGTCATTGGTGGCCTCCCCTTTGTGCTAAGGACAGCACCATCTCTGGGGTGGAGCTCAGGAGCTCCTCTCTAGTTTAAACTGGAGAAGCTTCCTGGTGCTGTGCCACACTAGGAAGAGGCTTAGCCTGGGAGGGATCATGAGATACAGCACTCGGTCTACTAGCTAGTAGCTATCTGACTGTGGCCATATCGTTTAAGCTCTCTGGTTCTCAGTTTTCGCATCTGTAAAAAAACAAGGAGGAAAAGATGGCCTCTAAGGCCACTTCCGGTTCTAATATTCTAGGAAGTCTGAGATCTGTCCAAGCTCCTGGGGTGCCCTGATTCAGATCCTACTATCGAATATTTCACAAGGAAGATGTACTGAGAAGGCCATCAGATTTCTAGGGCTGCTCTGAAAACAGTCTATACTCATATAAAGAACTTCAATGAGTGAAGGAGGCATCTATGTACTGTTCATTCTTAACATATGACCTGTCAAAACATGCCTCTTCCAATTTGAGAATTTATAAAAGAATAAAAAATTAATTCCATGTGGCTTTTAATTCGATTAATTATCTTTACTTAAAGGAACTGAGATGATCTCAGAACACCTGGGCCTTTGTACAGGGTATGAGAACCCTGTAGTCAGAATACAGAACAAAGATACATAGCTGGGCCACTTGCAGCTGATGGAATCACTGGGCTGCCTCTAGCCACTTTAGAATCGATAGTGTACCTTAGCATGTGATCACTGGAGGTGACACTACATCTGAAGAGACTTCAATGCTCTAATACTGCGGCAATGACAAAAGTGGGTAGAGAGTAGGAAGGAGAGAGATGGAACTGGGAAGTACAAGATATGGGGCAAGGAACCCAAACTCCGGTCCAGAAAAAAAAAATCATCCCTTCGGCTTCCAGTTGAGTCCATGGGCTATTACCGACAGATCATTAATTTGTGTCATAGGGTGTGGAATAGATATGACACCTATATTTCAGGGGTTTAAAATACTAGTACTATGGAGCAAGAAAGAGTTTATGGTTTCTGACTTCTAGTTTCCATTTTGTCTAAAAGATGACATATTTTAATGGAATTTCCCTAATGCAAGTCAACACTTGGAAAAGCATAGTCACATCCTAAGTCAGGGGAAAAAATAATAAAGACTGAAAAAGAAAAAGGTCATTTTTCTTTTTCATATGAGATTTTGAGATTCACTTAATAAGTTAAACTGTTCTAACTCTCTGTGGAAACATGTGACACATGATTTTTTTTTAAACCTTACTTCTCTTAAAATTATAGCAGTGTGTAGAGACTACAGTCTTCCTTTTGGAAAGGAATGAATTTCCAGGGTTGGAGAGTTCCCAATGCAGTCATCCAAAATGGTAGCTAGTAAATATCAACATTAAAAGGGCTAGGTGTCTTAAGAAATGGCATATGTCTTAAGAAATGGAATGTATCCTGTTTGATAAGACCAAAGTGTTTCTCAAATCCCATCTCATTTCCAAATTTCTATTGAAAAAAAGGCCAATTAATGTAACAAATATACTGTCAGTTTTGGTCTTGTAAACATATTCATGACAAGCACAAACAGAAGAGTGTTTGTTTTCATGCAGAAAAAGTGGATTTTTGGAAAAAGTGATCCAAAGAGGAAGAAGCCATGTTTTTCCATCTCTGTCCTTGGGAAAGAAACAGATCTTGAGGCACATGTACTGGAAAGTTTGCTATAGGTTAATCGGTCTAATTTTATAGGTTCTGTCATAGTTGACAGTCACTAGAAAGATACATATCTTTTATGATAACTTTAAAATTTGTATTCTAAGCTTTTCACTGTGTCTTATGAATTTGGTTCATGTGAATCAAATGGCTTTTGACTCATGCCAGGTCTGACGGGTTCTGAAATCATGTCTAGGCTAAATGCAAGAGTTGAGTGATTGCTGAAAGAGGGTTATGAGGGTGCTCCATGGGTGGAAAGAGAGAGTGAAGGCTTGTGTGCCATACATAGGCCATTCCAGTTCCTAAATCCTTGTTGAATTGAAAAAAATCAAAAGCCAAAGATCAGTCATGAATCTTTAGTTGACCTATCACTGTTCAGTCATCCCAGAATATTCAACTAAATAATTTCTTAACTCCAGTGACAGCTATAATGAGTCCTTATTCTAAATGATTACAGATGTGATACAGAGTTGTATATCTCACTATATGTATACTAGAATGAAATCCTACAGTGGAAAGTAAACTCTGTAAAGGACATTGCATAATTTTGTGCACTCTTATATCCTTAGGGCTTAGAACACAATAGTATCTGGTGCCCAGTAGGTACTTAATACTGGGCACCAACATCTGTGAAATGAATGAATGATAGAATGAATGAAAAGATCACTGCACATGGAAATCAACCAAGGTTGGTTGGTTTAAATCCTGGCTCTACCACTCACTAGACTTGTGACTTGGACAAAGAAAATTATTTAATCTCTCTAAGCATCAGGTTTATCATCTGAAAAGTGGCCTAACACCTACCTAGCAGGGTTGTGAGAGGGAAATAGGGTAACATATGGAAAATGGTCTGGTAGAGGGCTTCAAGCACAAATATATGCTCAGTAAATGTTAGCTGAGTCTCATTTAAATCTAATAGTTTCCCTAAAAAAAAAAAAACACTAGCAAACAGAAATTTAAAAAAATTTCTTCTATCATAATTAAACCAATGTCCATGCAAATTAGTTTAGGAATAACTTCTCAGAATATTAATGATACTTAAAGTTAAGCAGGGATCAAAGACAAGCTTAGATCTTCCAGAACCTTGAGGATTACAAAACAAGCTGCCATGGATACAAACACAAGAAAACATAAGGTTGTTCCAATTTCACTAGACATGAATCTGAGGCGGCCATAGCCTTTAGGATGATTGCACATACCTGTATGTCTTTAGGTGGTATTTTCTATCTCTTATCATGTGAGGGGCTCGAGAAAGAATGGCATTTCGTAAAATTTTTCCAGCCCTGAGGATCTTCTCTGAAGGGACCTGGATTTTAATGAGGTGAAAGAAGAGGAAGAAGAAGGAGATTTTATAGAAGGAAAAACAAATCAGATGAATACTTAAATCACTTTCTGACTCTGGCTTGAAAAATACAACTCATTCACGCATTTACATTGTTCACTTGTCTGACATGTCACTGTTTCATTTAAGAACTGAAACACACTGAATATTTATTGTGTCTAGAAAATGTATCCGAAGTTTCTTGACGTGATGCTCTGACATACTGACCACCTCCAGTAGTTACTTAAGAAGCTAGCTCTGATGGCTCATCAACCCACCTACATCCCATTACCTTGGTAATGGTGTTAGCAGGACGAAGAGGAACGTGAGGTTCAATGAGAGGTGTCTGAAAAATAAAATGTTAAGGCAAAAGAAAATTAAACTAAAAGTTCGCTAAAGAAAATTATGGGTTGGGGGGATAATAAGAAACATCCATTTTTATAAAACTCAAAATAGAATTAAAAAAAAGAAGGGATAAAATCTGCCTGAAGAACTTGAATGCAGAGGCATTCAAAGGGCAAAATTAGACCTTCAATTTGCCAAAATTTAAATATAAATTATTAAAAATGAAAAAAAAACAGGAATGATTAGATGTTTGCAGCCTTAATGAAAAGGGAATCAATATCTACTCAAAGCATAACAAACATCAGAGCACAAGAAAGAGCAAAACAAGATAAACATGTATGGAGATTAAAAATGACCCATCTCAGGGGATAGGGATAAAGCATTGATTTAGAATGAAAATGAGCGATTTCATTTCCTCTGTCGTGTAGTTAAGATTCTTTTTCTGCAATCTGTATTTTTGGAAAAAAGCTTTAATTGCTAAATGATAACTTCTCGGTGGTTTTATGTACTCAAGTTCCTAGAACCCACTGGAACAGCTAGTGTACCATCTCTTTCATTTGCAAAGTGGTATACAGCTTTGGGGATTCCGTGACTGTCAGTGCAGCTCTAGGATCTGTATGAGGCCCCCTCCATTATCCACGTTCTTTAGATGAAGCTGTTGAATTGGGATCCCAGGAAAATGCCTTGGTACACAGCTACACAGGTAGGTCCATTAGTCCTAGCAACGCCCCCTCCCTCTAGTTCTCTGTAAGATCTGGCAATGGCATTTCCAAATGGACGAGAAAGATATGAGTGGTCAAACATGGTGGTAAAACCATCAATACAACATGGTTTATGCCACTTCCAGAAGGTAGGAGATGACGGTGCATTTAATTATGAGATTGTATAGGCAGAATCATGCCCCCCCCACCCAGATGTCCATATCCTTATCTCCAGAACCTGTGACTATATTAGATTACACAACAAAAGGGACTCTGTAGATGTTAAGTTAAGGCTCAAATTAGGGAGGTTATCTTGGTGTTTCCTCATAGGTCTAGTGCGCTCATATGGGCTCTTAAAAGATAGAAGGGAGAGGCAAAAGCATTCTAACCAGAGAGACAGCAGCATGAGTCAGACTTGGCCTGATTTTGATGGGTTTGCTGATATAAGGGGCCAAGAGCTAAGGAAGGAAGGTAGCCTCTAGAAGATGGAAAAGATGAAGCAATATATGGACCTTCAGAAGCAAATGGCTGCCAACACCTTTATTTTTAACCGAGTGGGATCCATTTCAGACTTCTAACCTACGCACTGTAGAATTAATTAACTTGGGTTGTTTTAAGCCACTAAGCTTGTGGTAATTTGTTACAGCAGTAAAACAAAACAAAACAAAACAAAACCTAATGTAGACATTATTACACTTAATACTAAAAATCCTACTTTTTGCAAATTCAAGCCATTACACTCAAAATGAATTGGTAGATTTTCCCTCTCATCCTAATTAAAAAATAGAATCAATGGAGGAAGTAAAAGTCAATATTAATTTAAAATAATTTACATACCAAAAATCAAATATACATGTATAAATATATGCCTTTCTTTTTATCGACAGCAAATTTCAGATGAGTTATGACTTTTATATTATTATAGAATTAAGGAAATGGTATAGAATACAAAGTTGTAAGAGAAGGACAGACGAGATGCAGATTTACTTTGAATGACTGAAATCTCACTGGCTTACTTAAACATTTCCATCACCTCCCTGACATCAAGGAGACTTTTATTTTCTCCTCTTGAAATCACTAGAGCACAGGCGTCAAGCAATATTACAGTATTTTAGCAGCATACTGTTTACAACCACCATAGACCAAGGAATGTCAGTCTGGGCCAATACAGTAGGAGCTTTAAACAGAGACTGTCTTTGCCCAGAAATAGCCCACATTCCCTTAGGGCAGACCTTCAGATGGGAGAGCAGCCGTGCCCTGTGTTTGTACTACTTCCTCAAAGAAGATAGAGTTGTGTGATCCCAAGTCACCTGAAAAAAAAAAAAGTTCAAAAGCTCCAGACCAGCATGCACCAGGGCCCTGGAAATGTGTGCAGTTAAAACATGCTGATTATTTTTGAGTTGTGAGTTCCCAGTAGTCCTGTATCCCACTTCCTTATGTTACACAGCTTGGTTTATATGTCTAGGACTACTCCTGGTAATGTATGTAAATTGTAGAAGCTTCTGGTTATTCTTGAAGATAATAGAAACACATTTCTTCTTCCTGTCTTCAAAGAAAGAGGTGCAGGTGTATGTGGTCTACAGTAGGTGGATGTGGGATTAGCTTCTGAGGCAATCTTTGCTTTCCTAGGAAAAAGTTCACCTTCTTTTGCAGTAGTATTTGAGATCCTGGCTGGGCGAGAGGTCAAGAAGATGCCCATGCTTGAGGATTACTGGTGAATATTTATTCTTTGGTAGGTACAATCAAACATTATTTGAAGACTGAATCTTTTCATTTGTTTCTACAGAGATGGCTGTATTTGAACAAAATGCCAAAAGTGGTCCCTAGGTTTGTTAATTTGGATAGCTCCCTTTTTGATTCCTTGGAGTCCTCAAAAGAAAGTATTACGAAAGCAAGGGAAGCATCAGGCTTCAACAAGAATTGTTCCTTTGATTTGCAACTTCTAAAGAGGTAAAATGTACGCAAGGTTGCCATTCAGCCTGATAATCCTAGTACTGGTTCCAGGACCCAGAGACTGTTTAATCTGTTGAAAGGCAGCGTTTTCAGAACCTTTTCCTGGCTCAAAGATTGTAGGTTTAGGGGTAACACAATGAATGGATGCTTTGAGAATGGGACAGTCCTTTTATTTAAATAAAACCTCCAAGGAACCCATGCAGGGTGAAAGCGGGGAAAGTTTTATTTTGGGGGAATAAAAATTTGTCTTTGAAAGGAACACTATGTCCAGTTAGGCGAGAATCCATGCTCTATGCCTAACAGCCAGAGGTGGTGAGACAGAGGGTATCCACGACAGGCAGTCCAGGTCCCTGAGAAACAAAATCAGTCAGTGGCCACTGCCTGTTCAGGGATCCCTCCATTATGAGCATGGCTTTATTGCTTTTGGATCCGCTTATTTCCTTTTTTGGTTTCCCTTGGCTTTCACGTAAAGTTCCTTTTTAAGAATTTCACCTTAGCTGTGCTTTAGAGAAACAAGGAAAGGAATTTCATTTTACAAACGATTAGGTTAAATAAAAGAGGGAAAGAAGCAGCATGGTGATATTAGTGAGAATCAAAACAAGAAAAGAAGCCCTGAAGGCAAGACCAAGCATTTCCTATGTCAGGCCTTTTACGCGTTTGTCCACATGTACACCGTTATCTATGCTATCTCATTTTTTATGGAGAACATTAGGGCCAGACACACGTAGGGATCAAGCTCACTCAGCTAATATCTGTTAGTGCTCAGGGTTGAATCCAAGTCTATCCCAGTCCAGTGTCTATATGGGAGGTACAATGACCCCCTCCCACCTGCACTTCTCTTTGAAAGACATCTTTGCTCACCCTTTGGGAAAGATAATGTTCTGCTTGATTCAAATCCATCAAAAAAGTGCATCTAAGGCCTTCTAAGTTATTAGGTATCAGACTTGAACTTATGAGTTTTCAGCAATAAGTATTCACAGTGATCCACTATGAATTAATGCATCATGCTTAGTTTGAATTAACTTTTTAAAAAGCATGTTTGTGACAATAAAACATTTGGTATTGAGGAGCTATCCTACTAAGGCTAAGACAAATGTATCAAGGACACAGGTAGCAGCCAAAGGGTAATAAGCAGGACAACGAAACCACTCAGGATTTCCCACAAAGGGAATTTAATGCTGGGAATTGGTTTTATGGATGATGGAGGAGCTGTGAAGGCAAACAGGTGTCTGAGAAACCAAAACCAGATGTCAGCAAAGAAGGAAGCCCTCAGTGGAAGGCCAGAGGGACCAGAACCTGAGTTGGGCATCCTGGTGGAAGCAGGAACTGTGGTGGCCTCCATGTCCTAGCAGTAGAGCCCCGGTGCCAAGAGTGGGGCAAGAACCCTCCTGCCTTCAATCTCTGTCTAGCCAGAACCCAGAGAAATGAGGCAAAGAATTTCATTTATAAATGATTAGGTTACACAGAAGAGGGAGAGAAGAGAATCATGGTGGTATTAGTGAGATGATCAAAGAGGGAAAACCAGCCCTAAAAGCAAAACTGTGGCCAGAGGAGCCTGGGAAATGGTGTCTGCAAAAGTTGTCCTCCTTGTGATGCACAGCTGAGTACAGGACGGGTGAGAAATGCTTGAAGGACAAGCAGACCCAGGACCTGCACGGCAGGGTGGAAGTGGTGGCCACGGATCGGTGACAGGGCTGCCGCATCTCCCAGGCTCTCTTCCTGTTGGACCACAAGGAAGGAAGGTGGACAGTGAGCTAGCAGGGTGAGCCTTCATTAATGCCTCCTTGGTCTGTTTTCTAGGGCTGCCCGAAGTTTTGTCCTATAGCCAGAAAACACACATCACAAACAAGCTCTAAGGAACCGACCCCTCTCTGATGAAATTGCATACATTTCAACACATCAATCATGTGTTGAGGATAAAAATTTTTCTTCCCCACCTGGGCATGAAAGAATCCAAATTGGTCTGTGAAAATATGATCCTAAAAAGCTAGGCAGAGAGAACAGATAAAGGCAGAGGTATTCAGCTTTCTCTCTGCTTTTCTTGGCTTTCTCCACCGAAGACTTCCCTCAGGATTGACCGTAATTGGTTTTTGTTTGTTTCTGGAGAGGGGATGCATTCTACTGCTTTTTATTATATTTATATTACTACTGAAAAGGAGAAACAGTAAGGGAAAATATTCCTTTTGGCACCAGAGCCAATTCAGAAATACTAATCAGGTGATGAAAAATAGGAATTTAGCCTCCATTACAAAATGCACAATAACTCCCCAGTAGATTATAATGAGGTATAAGGCACAGTAATAGGTCTTGAGAAAAACCATATTCAGACCCTTTTGAAAGGGGGTAATTCATTTTACTCGAGTGTTTGCTCACAGAAGCCTTTTGCAGGCACAACATTTTAAGCCAAGAGATAAGCATAACAAGCTAGATTGGGACACAAAGCTCACGGCAGAACTCTGGCAACTGAGTGCAATAAAAAGTCACGTAAGTCTACATCCAATTTAATGCAAGTATTTACGGGTGTGTTGTGTGCAAAGCAACATGAGAGGCTAAAGTAGTGGCTCATAAAGTACCTGGTCTGAATGAGCTCTCGATCTTAATGGGAAACAAAACTTCTGTGGATTATAAAGAATGAGGGAGGCAATATAAGTCAATGAATCAAAGCAACAATATTCTGGATTTTAAATTCCCCTTTTCAATTTCTAGTGAGGAAATCTCTAGGAGCTGGGGGAAATAATATTCAATTTTTTCGTGAAAATGATATACTCTTAGGAGTTACATTCCTTGGCATTTTGGAATAATACAACTAAGGCCTCTTGCAAATGTATGTCTCATTCTTATAATAATTATCATCTATGTCAGCACTCTTTGGCTGACTAGACGAAATTAAAGAAAGGGCGAAGTCAGACTTATAAACAGATTTCACCACTCTGAAATAACTATGTAAGTTTTTCCACTTGTTAAATAATGACAGAACCATCTATAGACCTCTTTGGCTTCCATATGTACGCCATTAAAAAAAAGTCTTTTTTAAAGTTCTTAGTTCAAAATTGGGTTATGGATTTCCAATTTCAGCTTCTACATGTAAAAAGATTGAAAGTTGCTACTCCTGTCCCTACAATAAGAAAAGCTAAACAAAGTGAAAATGACTTTTGTTGGGCCCACCAGGGAATGGAGATCACAGGGCAAACTGCTGCCCCCAAGTCCAGAGAGACAAGGCAACCCAGGATCACACTTGCGATCAGCCCACCTGGAACAGAAGCCACAGACTGGTAGGAATCCTCAAATGATGTTCAGTGAAAGGAGAAAGGCTTAGGCGGACATGGCTTGAAGGCCATGGCAGCCTGCTTACTTAAGCAAACCAAAATCTAAGCCTATACATGCTTCAAGGTTACGAGATTGAAACCTAAGCACAAGCAATCAAACTGCCAACTAGGTCTGAAACTAGAGTGAGTCCATAATCTCCCTACTTTGCTTTTACCATTTTATATAAAAGTATCTCCCTGAGATCCTGTCAGTGGACTGCTCTTGACCACTGTTAGTTTGGTGCTGCCAGATTCAAATCAATTTTTGCTCAAAAAATCTCTTTAATATTTCTCAGTTTATGTTTTCAGAGTGGTAATTTTGATGAATTGCTGGGGTGCCTTAAGAGTGAGAAACTCCTGGGGGAGGCAATCTTAGGTGGGCCCCTACACTTTTATGGGTTTTACCTTCTGGCACTCCACCAGGTTCTCATGATGAAGAGCCAAGAAAGATCTAGTGGTTCTGGCAGAAGGAAAGAGAGTGCACTGTGAAATATACCCAGAGCATTCTCCATGACAAAGGCATACTCTCCAGGGAGAAGACTTTCCTAGAGTCTTACCTCACCTGGGGTAAGGGCATTTTTCTGACTCTAGCCCCTTCTAGTCTTCCTCTCTCACCTAAGGAGGAAAAAGAAGCTATGAAACAGCTCTGAGGGTCACAGTGCAGGGACACAAACCCACTAAATGACTGAGGCTTAATGAAAACATTACAGGGCATTCCCCTTCCCCCACAGGCCCCCAACATACCAGTATAAAAACAGTGGATCACAGCCAAAAGAGTTACAACATGCAGACTCTATCTAAGGAGGGAGTTCTTGGGGAAGCCGAACACAACAGAGATGAAAACGGGACACTAGAGGAATTTGAAGACTTGGCATCTATAGTTACAACAAACATTAAACAATGTCCAGCTTCTAGCTAGATTAACATAAAACCTTAAAACCTCACGTTATCGACCTATTGATCCCAGTTCCTATTACCCAGTATATCACATCTGGCTTTCAACCAAAAATTACAAGGCATACTAAACGCAAGAAAAAGAGTCTGAAGAGACAAGGTAAGCATCAGAGCCAGACTCAAATATGACTTAGGTTTTAGAATTGTCAAAGGGAAAATTTAAATTAACTATGATTAGTCCATTAACAATGGAATTGTATTTCATTAGTAATACTAATAAAAAGTAGACAATATGCGATAATAGATTGGGTAATGTAAACAGAAAGATAGAAACTCTACCAAAGAAATGTCTTCCTTCCTTCCCTCATCGACCAGCACAGAGAAGGCAGAGGAGAAAGGGGAAGATGTGGAAGAAAGCAGACCACACATTTCTACCCACCAGTCACATTTCTTCAGAGACTAGATGTTGACAAAAGCTAGAAGGTTCTCTTTTTAAAGATTTTATTTATTTATTCATGAGAGATGCAGAGACAGAGAGAGGCAGAGAGAGATACAGGCAGAGAGAGAAGCAAGCTCCCCTCAGGGAGCCTGATGTGGGACTCGATCCTGGACTCTGGGATCAAGTCCTGAGCTGAAGGCAGACACTCAATCGCTGAGCCACCCAGGCTTCTCAAAAGCTAGAAGTTTTAAAGATGAATCTGGTAGAGGTGCCTAGGTGGCTCAGTGGTTGAGCGTCTTTGGCTCAGGGCATGATCCTGGGTTCCTGGGATCGAGTCCCGCATCAGACTTCCTGCGTGGAGCCTGCTTCTACCTCTGCCTGTGTCTCCGCCTTTCTCTCGTGTCTTTCATGAATAAATAAAATCTTTAAAAAATGAATCCAGTAAGTTATTTTGTAGATATTGACAAAACTTATATTAAATTTATATGGAAAGGCAAAAACCCAGAATAGCCAACACAGTATTGAAGAAGAGGAACAAAATTGGAGGACTGACACTGTCTGACTTTATAAGACTTACTATAAAGCTACTGTAATCAAGATAGTGTGGAGTTAGGAAAACAATAGACAGATCAGTGGAACAGAATAGTTAGCTCAGAAATAGAAGCACATAACTATAGTCAACTGATCTTTGATAAAAGAGCAAAGGCAATTCAATGGAGCAAAGACAATCTTTTCAAGAAATGGTGCTGGAACAACTGGACATCCACATGCAAAACAAACAAAAAAAATGTGGATACAGATTTTACCTCCTGCACAAAAAGTAACTTAAATATATTACAGGTCTAAATGAAAAATGCAAAACTACAAACTTCCCAGAAGATAACACGGGAAAAAAATCTAGGCAACCTTGGGTATGGTGATGACTTTCTGGATACAACACCAAAGGCACAATAATGAAAAAAAATTGGTAAGCCAGATTTCATTAAAATTAAAATTTTCCACCCTGTGAAAGACAATGTTGAGAATGAGAAGACAAGCCACAGGCTGGGAGAAAATATTTGCAAAATACGTATCTGATAAAGGACTATAATCTAAAATATACAAACAACTCTTAAAACTGAACAGTAAGAAAATAAACAACCTGATTTAAACATGTACTGAAGACTTTAACAGAAACCTCACCAAAGAAGATACACAGATAGCAAATAGGATTAAGAAAAGATGTTCCTCATAATATGTCATCAGGGAAATGCAAATTAAAACAACAGTGAGATACCACTACATATCTATCAGAATGGACAAAATCCAGAACACTGACAACACCAAATGCCAGCAAGGATGTGGAGCAACCAGAACTCTCATTCTCTGCTGGTGGGAATGCAAAATGGTATAGCCACTTTGAAAGACACTTCGAAAGTTTGGCATTTTCTTACAAAACTAAACATACTCTGATGTGATCTAGCTCTGTGATGCTCTGTGGTAACTACCCAAAGGAATTGAAAGCTTATGTCCACACATAAAAAAGGTGAAATAAGCCATCTGAAAAAGCTGTATGACATATTATTCCAACTATACAACATTCTGGAAAAGGCAAAACCTTGGAGACTATATTAAAAATAACAGGGGATCCTGGCTCTCCCAGTTGATAGAGCATGCAACTTTGATCTCGGGGTTGTAAGTTCAAGCCCTACAATGGGTATAAAGATTAATTTAAAAAAATCAGTAGTTGTCAGGGATTAGGAGGAGGGATGATAGGCAAGCACGGAGGATTTTCAGGGCAGTGAAAATACTTTTACGATACCATGATGATGGATATATGTCTATATACATATGGGTTCAAACCCATTAGAATGTACACCAAGAGTGAACCATAATATATGCTATGGAGTTTGGGTGATTATGATGTATCAATGCTGGTTCATCAGTTATAACAAATATATCACTCTGGTGGGGAACACTGATAGTGGGGGAAGTTATGTATGTATAGAGGCAGAGGGTATATGGTAAATCTCTGTGTCTTTTCAATTTTTCTGTGAACTTTAAACTGCTCTAAAAAATGAGTTCTTAATATAGAAAAATGGACATGACTAATCCATAACCGAAATAAAATTTTTGGTGGTCAAATAAACAAAAGAATTTATGGATTAAGAATGAGATGTTTTTATGGTTGCCAAGTACCAGTGAGAAAGAAAGTATTCCACTCAATGGTTAAGAGTGGTTATTAGGGGATGTCTGGGTGGATCTGTGGTTAAGCGTCTGCCTTCAGCTCCGGTCATGATCCCGGGGTCCTGGGATTGAGCCCCGCATTGGGCTTGGAGAGCCTGCTTCTCCCTCTCCCTCGGCTGCTCACCTTGCTTGTGCTCTCTCACTGTCTAAAATAAATAGATAAAATCTTAAAAAAAAAAAAAAAAAAGAGTGCTTATTGGAGAGAGGAGATTAATTCATGTATGTATTTCACTGAGTTGAGATTCCTCAGTCCAACCAAATCAACATGCATATTCATGTTTTTAAAGTGGCTTTTCAATTATAGAAGTGAAGTCTATAGTTTAGCCCCAGGTTGTAGTTTATAGATCAGAAGAGACTTCAAGTGTATTGAAGGCTGCTTGGTGAGTTCATGAAACTGGAACGAAGAAGAGCCTCTAGGGAAAGGTTGCCCAGATGTTTGTGTTAACTGGTCTGGGAGTACTGTGCTCTAGCAGGTGCTAGCAAATGGTTCGAGTTTCTCTCCAGCATATACTAATGCAATGCGGCGAGATGACATGTTTTTAGAATGATTCTGTCAAGCCTTAATCTACAATAAAGATTGTTTCTAATTTCCTCTAGTAGTGGGAAAGAACCTCAATTAGCTACTAATCTTTCTTTTCACATATAGGATGTTCGGAGTGTTTGCTTTCTAGGAGGTGTGTCTAAGCCAGGTATTTGAAGGCAAAAAATGAAATGCTAACTTTCTGGAGAGGAATCCATATTTATTAGTTAGAATTGTTCTCTTTGAGATCATACAGAAAGTGGTTCATTTTTTCCTTATGAATTGGCCTGATTAGGCCCAGATTTTCTTATAGTGATAATACACCATATTACTAGTAAATCTTCATTTACTTATAGTAATAGGAGTAATAGGAGCTAAGAGATGCATAATAAGTCAACCATAATATTCCACAGAGGTCACTGTCCATTGTGGCATGTTTACCCTCACAACTGTGATTTTCATGGCAATATAAACCTATGGATTATTATACTTCCTTTTCCTCCTCTTTCTACAAATTTAAGCCTTGTTTATTGTTTGCCCTCTCTTCCATTACAAGAAATTCTGTCAATAAAGTGAGAATTAGGCACTGCCTATCTACCTATTCCAAATTTGCGAATAGAATGTTGAGCACTTTTGGGAAACCAAATGAATGTTAAGATTTAGGGGCATGGTTTAATTCTCAAAAATTTATGGGATTAATGCTCATTAATAAAAGATCTTGAACACCCTGACATTTCCTTTTATAACCTCAAATTTAAATCTGGGCATGGAAGTTAACATTTATTTAACAGTTTATTTTTTATTTCTTTTTTAAAAAAGATTTTATTTATTTATTCATGAGAAACACACAGAGAGGCAGAGGGACACAGGCAGAGAGAGAAGCAGGCTCCATGCAAGGAGCCCAATGTGGAACCTGATCCCAGGACTCCAGGATCACGCGCTGGGCCGAAAGGAGGAGCTCAACCACTGAGTCACCCAGGCATCCCATATTTAACAGTTTAAAATAGAATGAATGTAGGGGTGCCTGCATAACTCGTTGGTTAAGTGTCCAACTTTCTATTTTGGTTCAGGTCATGATCTCAGGGTTGTGAGTTCGAGTTCTGCATTGAATCCCCTTAAGATTTTCTTTTTCCCTCTTCCTCTCCCCCTCCTCCTCTTAATAAAAATAGAATGAATATAGAAACACTATGATTAAAACTCTACTTTCCCTGAAGCCAGGGCGTCAGAATCTTGCTGGGTACAATTCAAAAGCAGGAAAAAAGTTTGCATAACACATTTTAGAAAAATCTCTTGTGTTGAAGATGCTCAATTAATTAACACATACAAGCTAATATAAATATATATTCTGCCCACTACTCCTTTTCTACACAAATGGTGTGTACATTGGCCTGACCCTGCTTTTTTTCACTTAAATGTGTCTTAAAGATCTTTTCATATCAGAACATAAAAAAGCTTACTTCATCCTTGTTTTGGTGTTCCTGCATGCATTTTTGGGTATGCCAATGCATGTATATGATAGATAATTTATTTAATAATCGTTTATTGGTAGACACATAGCAGTGTTAACCTGAATCTACTGTATACATAATGAAGGATAAAGCACACAAGAAATTATGCGATATCGAAATTTATCATCCCTGTGTCCTTGAAAACTCAGAATTCTGAGTAGGCTTCAAAACAATGAGATATATTAGGCTTCAAAACAATGACCAAACCAATAACAATGAACATCTTGGGTTTTGAAATCAAGTCTTCTTGGAAGAAATGGCTGATTCCAGGGACAAGGAATGTATAAGATGAGCCTGGCATATCTTGTCATCCTTTGCCCATCCTATACTATACAGCTATCTACAAACCCCCCCCCCTCCCCCATCTGGAACTCTTTATCCCTCTTCCTATAGCACTTACCACACTTGACATTTTATATACTTGTTTCTTATCTGTCTTCTCCACTGAAACGTTAGCTTCATAAGGACAAGAACTTGGTTTTGTTCACTGTTCTATCCCCCGGCTCTTGGCAGCTACACAACAAGTATTTATTGAATGAATGGAAGAATTTCTTCATTGATTCATTCTTTCTAGCAGATTTCGTTTGTAGGTGAGTGAAGAGAAAACTGTGAGAGACGGTAAGGGGTAATTTATGTTCAGGTGTGGAGTTTGTGAGGAGTTGGTAAGGGGTAACTTATGTATTCAGGTATATGAAGGAGTTTTGAGGAGAAAGTGACTGGTTGCTTCCTTTGCCACTGTGGCGTGAAGAAGTGGGTTCAATGACTTGCAACTAGTAGAAACTTCCTGATAGAGAGGACTATTAAGTAATGCCTCTCTTCCCCTGCCTTTAGTTTTTTCAATGAGCTGGGTTTTGTGTCTGATAAAATGAGGAATAAATCAGTGCTTCTCAAATTTTAGTATCTGTATGAATCACATAGGGGTCTTATTAAAATATAGACAAACTCCATTGGTCTGGGGTGTGGGTCTCAGTAAAATACAGACTTTAATTCCATTGGTCTGGGGTGTGACCTGAAATTCTCCATTTCTGCCAAATGATGTTGATGCTGCTGGACTGCGAACCATACTTAGAGCATTTGAGAATTAGATGACTACCAGTAGCACCCTTTGAATCATTATGTCATAATCCCTTACAAAATGTGAGTGTTTCCTGAAGATTGGGTCTAGTTGATGCAATCATAAGATCATTACCCTAACAACATTTATATTATCCAAGTAAATCACTATGTTTTCTAGTTAAAGGAATAATTTCCAAACCACTTTTATTTATTTTTTTTAAATACTCAAGGGCCTTTCAGGAAAATTAAATGCTTACAATTTATTAAGGAAAATGCGTTTGGTCTCTAGGGGTGTTTGAATAATATACTTAAGATTCACAAATAACACACTTTAAAATTTCTAAATTACAAATAACTCATCTCAACCAAATTCATTACATAAACACTTAATAAGGTTTCCAAGCATAGGTGTAACACAACATAATCCTTATATCATCCTCCTCAGGGAGTAAGGTGAAAAGTAAACGCATTCAATATTTATGAAATTAGTATTTGAAAATGAAGGAGTGTTTACAATGTGAATCTAAATATCAATGGCAATTTGCTGTGTATGTCAGTCTCTGTCCTTATTCTGGATGGTTGAGGAAGAAAAGGAATTTATTATAGGATAATAAAAAATTCAGAGTATCTCTGGAAGAGCCAAGAGACAAGCTGAGATGACCCAGCCAGGAACCAGGCCCAAATCACACTGCAGGTTCCCTTGGCCCAGTCTCATGGCCTCTGTCATGGGGCATCACTGAGACTCACCACCTGTACATGTTGGATCCCAGAAACTCTGCTACTGTTCACCCTAAGACCCAGACTTTCCCTCTACCCTCATCAAAAGAAATGGATTCTGCAAAGACTGGCAGAGTTTGGGTCACATGCTTGAACTTTAATTTGTGGTACCAAACTTCTAAAAACTGAACTCTGATAAACCCCAAAGTTTGCATTCCCTCTCCAACAAAAACAGAAACGAAAACAAACAAAAAACCCAGGGAGAAATATCTACTAATCTGGGTTGTTAAAACCCAAATGTAGAGAAGAGATTTATACGTATAAATGTGTATTTATATAATATAAAAACAAAATTACATCTGCCTATTTATCCTGAAAAAAAAGGCAAAATTCCCATCTCTTAAAAACTTGGAAGTATTTTCAAACAATAACTTTCACAAACCCATTAAGTATAAATTAATCCTTAAAATTATTTAACACAATAACAAGCTTAAAATAACATATAATGAATTACCATGTTATGTAATTCCATTCTGAATAAAAACATGTAAATATCCATTTATTCCATGGATATTTGAAAATGTCCTCTGTACTGTGCTAAGGTGATTCATTAGAATCCAAATGGAATTATTCTGGTAAATTATGCTAAGTTTGGTTATAATGCTAGGTTTAGATTACAAAATGTTTTAAAAGAAAAGGGATTGGCCCTATTAGAGACACCCTCTGATACAATTTGAGAAGGTACAGAAAGCACTTAAAAAAAAAAAAAAATCAGCCCACTACAGGTGATTTTTCTTTCTTTGTGAAGATTTATAATCAATGTATTAGATGAAACAATTTTAAAATCTAGGGAGATTAGGGATTGGGTAAAAGTGTTCCTGAATTTTTTGATTTTGAGGAAATCTATGGAATCCATTTCCTACAGACATCAATTGTGTCCTGAGTTGACCTCTGGGCCCCTTTGCATTTCCTGACTCTCCATTACTGGAAATATCTCACTGCTTGTGCCACAGTTATGTACATAGCTGTTTCTGGAAATACAATATGAGTTCCTTAAAGTAAAAAATTGTGTCCTTGTTATCTTGGAATCCCTCTGGTGCTTTGTTCATAGAGATTATTCATTACATATTTATTTGATTAATATGTGGAGAAATCTCTGCAGAGCTTTCACCTGGTTGTGGTATGAAAATAATGGAAATAGTTTTTCTTCTTTTCATTTCTCAAATTCCAGTTTTGTGCTTCAAGGTTAGTTTTAGACAAGGAAAGACTAAGTTTATTGGATGCTGGCACTCAATTTATGGATCATTTTCCTTTTGCTTCTTCCCTCCTGGGAATAACATTTCTCTTCGGTTCAAAATCTAACATAAGGTGTTTCAGGTTGGAAGGGAGAAACATTAATTTCAAGTTGCCCTTTAGATCAAGGAAGTTCTGGAAAGCAGTTTGTCCTAGAAATAGGAAGATAGGCATTGTTGTCTGTATTAAAACTAATAAATATTAATATGGGACAAATTAATCAATTAAGACAAAAATGTCTACCAGGAAAACACAAATATGTTCTCCTGGTTTTTAAATGCATGCTTTGCAAAAATGCCCCAAGGCACTATTTTAATAGCATTAGTAACTCCCAGTTGGGAAAGGGAAAAAAAATTACCATAAAAAAAAGAGTTCTTTGTCCTATACTTTGAATTGAAAATCATGTTCTGAATTGACTTTTTATAGTCTTGTGCATGTAGGTGTATCTGTCTGTATTGATTGGAAACTTTTAAGATTTCTTTTTCTGTCTCAAGCAATCCAGTAGGCTAAAGCTATAATAAGCACAATGTTAGTACCCATACAGGACAGGAACATACAAATGATTTTGATAACCTTTGAAGGCACAGCAACCTGATAGGAGCAGTCCATGTGATTTATGTCATGCAAAATTCCTGCAAGAGCAAATACCTATTAATGTTTTCAGGAAACCTTTTGAACCTTCTAGAAAGCTCATCAAAACAAAAATTCATCAAAGTTCTAAAAAGCATGTAACATAAATATGAAAACAAGGCAGGAAAGCATACATACTACACTAAGGTACCAGTTCATTTCACAGCTGACTTATAAACCAGGTTCCTAAACACAGTCTTCTTTCTTTTTCTCTTTTAATCATCAAGTTGCACTAGTGTGGATGATGGTGTCAATAAGACATGCCAACTGTGTATCTTAAAAGGCCAAAGAAATAAGTAGTGCAATATATGAAACTTTTAACATTTCATTACTCTCATATTTTTCTTCTTTTCCCTTTCTGTATTTTTCTAATTTTCTGGAGTGTGCATAAGAAGAAGAAACCCAAATTTTAAAGCCTTACTATTACTGGAGAAATAATAAGCTTACGGAGGCTTAATCATACTTTAGAAACCTGGCATTTCTACCTCAGGGTCGGCAGCTTTTTAGTCAGAGTAATTTGAAAGGCTTTAGAAATACTTGAAACATCTGCAAGTACAATGAGAAGGAATCAAATGTTATTGTGTTCTTTTATTGACTAGAAACTTAAACTGTGGACACATTTTTTATTTTTTGGAAGTAAGAGGAAGATTATAGCTCCCCCTCTGGACATATTTTCACAGCATCTCCTGGAAGGTGCAATGTTCGGGTGCACATAGCAAAGCTACTATAGCCGGCGATTAAAGCTTTCGGCCAGACTGTGGTTAATTAGTATAAACGATTTGGTGATTAATGGGCTGTTTTTCGAGAAAACACCAAGTATCTCATTCTCATCTGCTTCTAGTACATGAGGCTCTGGATTCTGGAAGGGTTGTCTGCAGTCATGCAACAGAACAGCCTAAATGTAGGAATGCAGTCACGACTTGCTGTAGGTGGGTGGCAGGCCTGCTCTGGGCGCCCACCTGAGACAGTAAGAGAGGACTCCACTGCTTACCTGTATTCTTGTCTCAACCTCTACCTGGCATTGGAAACACTACAAATTTCTGCTTGGTGTAGCTTAAAATGAAAGAAATGGTAGGCTGCATTGTAGAGATTTATTTTAGAGAGAGAGAGATAGAGAGAGTGGGGTTGGGAGGGGCCGAGAGAGGGGGGGAGAGAGAGAATCTCAAGCAGGCTCCCCGCAGCACATGGAGCCGATGGGGGCTCAATCTCACAACCCTGAGATCATGACCTGAGCGGAAATCCAGAGTCTGATGCTTAACTGACTGAGCCGCCCAGGCACCCAAGTAGGCTGCATTTTAAAGTAAATATCTTTTCCGAGCAAAGACTGAGCTTTTAATGTGTCTTACCACTTAAATCTAAAAGAACTTTTGAGACTGAAAGTTTGATTCTTTTTACACAGTGGGGTTCCCTCCAGAATGCAGAGGAGGGTGTAGCACCAGGAAAGGGAAGGAAGGAAGGAAGGAAGGAAGGAAGGAAGGAAGGAAGGAAGGGGACAGCCTCAGCTGTTCACATGTTTTGGCTAGAAGGGATGGAAACACTCTCCATGTGACTTAATCTTGTACTAAGTTATCTTATTTCAAAACTTCATTAAGTCAAATGCCCTAGATGGTTCACTGTAAGTAACTGATCTGTTATTAGTCGGTAATATCATTGCTTTTCCTTACTTGGATAGCCATTTTGAGAATTGCTTCTAATTATCATTAGGAGTTTAAACCTCTGTGATCTTACAGTAATATTTTAAAAAGATTTTATTTATTCATGACAGACACACACAGAGAGGCAGAGACATAGGCAGAGGGAGAAGCAGGCTCCCTACGGAGAGCCTCATGTGGGACTTGATTCTAAGACCCTGGGATCATGCCCTGAGCTGAATGCTGACGCTCAAACACCGAGCCACCTAGGTGCCCTCTTACAGTATTTTTAAAGCTGGAGCCCATGGGAATCTTTATGAAGGCATAGAGCAGAGAAAACTCTGAGACGGTTCATATGAAAGCTGTTGTCAGGATATAAATGTAATCACAAACTGGGGTGAAAGGCAACATAGTGAAAGTGATTTTCTCCTCTGATTTGGGGTTGTAGGGTAAGGGAAGCTGTTCCATTTCTTTTCTCTTCTTATCTGTTTAGGATCCTCCAGAATAGGAGTACAGAAAAGAAGAGAAAGAAGGAAAGCTTGGGGATTCATCCTATAAGAGACTATTCCAATCACAGGGGAAGATAAGAATAAATATGAATTGAATGCTATGTGCTAAGTGCTTCACATGAATTATCCTTTTCTGGGGGCGGGGGGGCAAGGTCATATGGTAGTAGTAAGTTTATTTCTTTTTAAAGTTTTTACCCGTCTCCCCACTAGCCTCCCCTCTGGTAACCATCAGGTTGTTCTCTATAGTTTGCCCCCTGCTTCTTTCCCTCTCTTTGCTCATTTGTTTTGTTTCTTAAATTCCACTTATGAGTGAAATCATGTCGTGTTGTCTTTCTCTGACTGGCTTATGAAAATCTTGCCAATTGCAACAACATGGATGGAGCTACAGAGTATATTCTGCTAAGTAAAATAAGTCAGTCACATGAATTATCTTATGGGATATTCACAATGACCCTCTGAAGAAGCTACTCTTAGCATTACCATTTCACAGATAGTGAAGCTGAGGCTAAGGATCATATGCCTGGCAGCTGGCAACTCTGGCACATGATCCCTCTGTTAAGCCATTACCCTATACTGTTTTCTGCGGAAAATGCCCTTGCCCATCTTCCCTGTGAAGTATGGTGATTTTTAAAAAGAGCCAGTCTTGATCATGTCACTTTCCCATTTAAAACACTTCAATCGGGGCAGTTCTGGTGGCTCAGTGGTTTAGCGCCGCTTTCGGCCTGGGGCCTGATCCTGGAAACTTGGGATCGAGTCCCACATCGGGCTCCCTGCATGAGCCTGCTTCTCCCTCTGCCTGTGTCTCTGCCTCTCTCTCTCTGTGTGTCTCTCATGAATAAATAAATAAAATCTTTTAAAAATAAATAAATAAAACACTTCAGTGGCTCCCTACTTTTTCTAACAAATCTAGACTTCTAAATGCTATTTAAGAGCCTCATCATACTTTTGCCTCTTGCCTACCTTTCCAGCCTCCTCTCCACCATTTTCCACCTTGCTCCAATTGCTCAGAATGTTTTCCAATCCCTTAAAAACACCAAACTCTTCTATTTTGGAGGTTTTGCTCAATCTGTCCCCTCTGCCTTTAACATGCATTCTCTTCCTTTTTCCTGACTTCCTCACCCTTCAATCTCACAGTCTGGTGCCCAGGTCTTCTATTAGGTGCTTCTAGAACTTTTAGCTAGTCCTACAGGTGACCACTGAGTCCTTGAAATGCGACTCGTCTGATTTCGGATATGAGTGTGAAACACTTAAAGTCTGAAGACTAGGTACAAAAAAATTGTAAAATATATTGCTAATACTATTTTATATTGGTTGCATATTGAAAATGAATTATTTCAGATATCTTGGGTTAAAGAAAATATATTATCAAAACTAATTTCATCTGTTTATTTTTACTTTTTAAAATGTGGCTGCCAGAAAAGTTTTATTTTTTAAAAGATTTATTTATTTATGATAGAGAGAGAGAGAGAGAGAGAGGCAGAGACACAGGAGGAGGGAGAAGCAGGCTCCATGCTGGGAGCCCAATGCGGGACTCGATCTTAGGACTCCAGGATCATGCCCTGGGCCAAAGGCAAGTGCTAAACCGCTGAGCCACCCAGGGATCCCCCAGAAAAGTTTTAAATTACATATGTGACTAGCATTATACTTCTATTGGACAGTGCTGCTTTAGGGTATTTTGCATGTCCTTTTAGTTGTAGTAACTTGTTTACTTTCTGATACTTTTTTTTTTTACCAGAGGGAGGGCCATCTCTGTTTTATTCTCCAGTGCTGAGAACAGAAGCTGGCAAAGCGTGCTGAAATTGAACTGTTGACATAAGGAAGGCTAATAAAAGGTAGGGATCCGTGGGGAAAAGGAGAGCAGAAAAAATATTATCTCCTTTAGAATGTGCTATGTGAATGTGGCCCTTGAATCTTGATATTAGAAAGGAAGAAAGATTGTACTGATGAATTTGGGCTAAGAAAATTTAAAAATATATTACCAGAAATATAAAGGAGGCAAATCAACTTTATCTTGTGTATAATCAAAAGAATGTAATATCTGTTGAGTGTATGCTATGTGCCAGGTATCGTGCTGTGTGAATTTTATATGCATGTTTTCATTTAATCCTCATGACAAGCTTAGGAGAGAGGTCCTGTTGTTATCAACCCATTCTTTAGATGATGAGCCTGAGTCATAGAGAGCGGAAGTAATTTGCTCAAGGCCACATAATTAGGAAGTGGCAGAGCCAGCATCTGAACCCAAAGCAGTCTGGTTCCGGACTCCTTGTTGGTTTACTCCTGTGGCATAGAGCCAAAGTCCAGCTTCCATACAAGTATAAGGAGAATCTCTGCCCCTAAACACATGCTCTACCTTAACTACCTTAGTCATTTACTTTTCACAAGTCTTAATAATTACTATAACAGACAAAGCATTTTATCAAGTGTTAGTTTTCTGTCAGACATGGTAATAAGAACTTTCCATGGTTTATTTTATTTACTTTTCTCAATAATTTTCATGAGGAGGGTATTTTTCTTTTCTCTTTCAAAAACAATAAAACTAAAGAATAGAGAAATTAGAAACAACCAAAATATCCCACACTATATAAATGGTTAAAAATAAGTGATGATACATCAGAATTAGGGGATATTTTGCAGCCATTCTATATATATTATACTTACCACCAAATAATGTCATGGAAGAGTTAAAATACATGGTAAAAATGATTACACTAAAAACCTAACAGCAGAAATGTCCTTTCTCACCACTCCTATTCAACATCATACTGGATGTCCTAGATAGTGCAACAAGACAAGAAAAATAAATAAATGCTATTCAGTGATCAAAGAAATGCTCAAACCATGCAAAAATATGGAATCTTAACTGTATATTGCTAAGTGAAAGATGCCAGTCTGAAAAGGCTGCTTACTATATCATGCCATTTATTTGACTTTCTGAACAGGGTAAAATTATAGAGACAATAAACAAATTAGTGATAGCTAGGGCTTCAGGTATAGATGGATGGACATGTGAAGCACAGGAAATTTTTTAGGGCAGTGAAACTATTCTGTATGATACTGCAAAGGTGGGTACATGACACTATGCATTTGTGAAAACCCACAGGACTTTATAGCACAAGGAGTAAAACCATATATAGAAAGTAAAAAAAAAAAATAATTAGGAAGTTAGGAATCCCAGGATAGAATGCAGACTGTGACAAAAAGAATTTGATTATCCTACAAAAGTATGAAATAACCTCACTGAAGGGAGCGGGGCAAGGGAGGTGGGGAAGGTGCTGACTTAAATAATTAAAAAAAGAGTGGATTATGTAAGACTAAAGGCAAAACACCCTGTACGTGAGCACTCTATTCTAGCTGATACAGAATGTTTCTCATGGGGTAAAGGTAGTAATCAGGCTGAAACCACAATACATGTATAGTGGAATTAGACAAATAGATGGTAGATAGTATGAGTCAGATTTCTCTGTTGGAGTGGGAAATTAAAGATAAGCAAGGAGAAAAGGCTGGACTTTTCTCCAGCTAATGGATTGGAATTAGAGAAGTGAGTGTGAATTAATAAGTAATTAGATATAGATATATACACAAATATTTATAAATATGTCTTTATGCACAGGTTAATATACCACATCTATTTCCTTACTGTCTCAGCTGAAAGAGCAATGATATCTCAGTAGCAACAAGCACACCCACCACCCAGATCTTGGTTTCTAATACCATTCTTCAATGAAAGGAATCAAGAATCTTTGGCGATGGTGATTACTACGATGAGGAAGGAAATACACAAGCATCTAGTTATGTCAGAAAGTAAGGGTCTAAAAAGCATAAAACAAAATAAAATGCCATCATGGGAGTATGTCAAAGAAACTTAGGAGCCAACCAAAAAAATCTCTTAATGGCCAAAACTGAAACAATTTGAGAAATGAAATAAATATGGTAGTAATGTATTATAACCCAAAGTATAAAACAGATATTCATGAGTCCACACTGATATAAATAAATGATTGATTGACTGACTTAATTAATTAATGTGAGAGGAGAAACAAATCTTCCATGCAAAACAATTCCAAATAATTTATGTAGGTATTCACTATGAAGGAGGTAGGGCCTAACTCCTTATACTAGAGTGTGGGCTGTGCATGGTGTCTTCCATCCAAAGAGTTCAGTGTGGAAAGGGGGGTGTAGGGAGAGTGACTTTACAGTGGAGAAAGTTGGAAAATACCACTTTAACCAGGCATCAAAGTCAATGGTAAATCAAATTGATAGTATGTATTCTTAATATGATGTGATGAAAATGGACTATACCTCTGTGGTCTGTCCCCCAAAATCTATAATCCGAGTCTAATCTTGAAAAAAAATATCAGACAATTCCTAACTGAGAGACATTCTCTAAAATGCCTGATCATTATCCCTCAAATCTGTCAAAGTCATCAACAGCAAGAAAAGTCTAAGAAATGGTAGCAGCCAAAAAAGAGCCTAAGGAGACCTGATCACTAAATGTAAAGTGACATCCGGGATGGGATCCTGGAACAGAAAGAGGACACCACATAAAAACAAAGGAGATATGTAAACAATGGACTTCAGTTAATGATAATGTAACAATATTGGTTCATCAAAAAAATGCTGAAAGATTAAAAACTATCAACCCATAATTCTCTATCCAGTGAAAATATCCTTTAGAAATTAAGGTAAAATAAAGACATCTCAGATAAGGGAAAATTTAGGAGAACTCATATCCAGCAGACTTGTCCTACAAGAATTTTGAAAGGAAGTCCTTCAGACAGAAGGGAAAAAATACCAGAGGGAATCTTAGAACATTAAAAATGAAAGAAGAAAAACAGCAAGGTAACTAAAAATCATTCCAGAAAGAAGGGGATGGTGTGAAACCTAACCTTGACAAGATATAGATAATTGAAAAAAAAAATCATTGCAGAGGAAATTCATTTCCAATACGGTTGAGACAATATTAAATAATAAAAAGTCTGTTAAAAAATCTGATAAAAAAAGTAGAACATGAAACTATGCAGTATGAACTGAATTTTGTTTCTATATGTATATTTGTTTGTATATGTTAAATACAGAAACACACAGAGCTCTAGCTGGTGGTGTCTATGGAAGAGTTTTAAAAATACCTTTATGTTTCCAAATATTCAACATAAGCATTATTACACTTATGATCAGTAAAACATAACTATTATTTAAAAAATTCACTGTCTCACTAGACTTCATTTGAGACTCTTGGCATAAACATTTCCTTTTAGGCACATAATGTAAGCTTCAATGACTCATCTGAATGTAAATTTGGCTCATAGGGTTTAAAGACTTAAAATCAAATAGATAAAAAAAAAAGAAGAATCTCTGTAATATTCTAGGACAAATGGGATTGCTTATGTCATCTACTGGTTCAGAACCCACATCTAAGTAGCTCAAAAGACTTAACAAGATCAAATCTTGTTAATTTCCACATCATACATGTTAAGAAGACATTGAAAAAGAAATTATGATTCCGACTGAATGGAATGCATGGAATTTCTAAAGCACAATGCTCGTTGCAATCAAAGCTATTGCAAAATGTGATGTCAACATTATTCTCATAAGTGCTTCTGTCCTATTTCTTCATAAACAAGGGATGAAGACTAACCCCAAATGAGATATTGATTGCATTATGTTGTTATCTGAGTACACTAGAGGAAGGGGGACTGATTTTTTAGCAGTCAGCTGAATGTTCCTCTCTGAGGAGGAACAGCTACTATTTCCTGTTCCCCCTTCTTCTGGGCACAGATCTTCTCCTCATTTTCAGACCTGAGCACACAGTGGCATCTCACGCACACTAGTTCAGAGTTGGGGTGGAGGGGCTGCTTTACCCCCACTGGATCAGCCAGTGTCTTTTCCTAGGATTTTCTAAGTGTAAGGAAGGGGAAAAACTAGGGACCAGTGGCAGCCATGCTTCCAGGCTTGGGAAGAAGTAGTAGCAAGTAGAGCCTTTGGCTTCTATTAGCAGAGAGCCAGCTCCACACCTGCTCTTCCTGTGGACTGAGGATGTGAGTCCTCAACTTCACCTCTTGTTTGCTTTTGACCTCCTGTTTGCTTTTGAGGTGGTTGGATATGGATTTTTGTCACCTGTAATTTATATAGTCTGGAGTTATACAGTAACTGCATTCTTGTGAAGAGAGAGAAGAATGTTAGGGGGTGAATAATGAAAACATTTTCTCAGAAATCCTCTGTGTTCAAGTGACATGGCTCTTACAATGCACAGAGAATTTTAGCACTTAACTCCCATCTCTCTCAGTACCGCATTCTGATAGAATTATCCATTTACCTATTTCTCTCCTAAGCTGTTTAGGCTTTTAGGCTGTTTGCTCTCTGAAGTCAAAAATTCGATTTTATTGGACTTCACTTCTCTAGAGCCAAAGCATGTGCCTGGATGGCACATAGTAGGCACTTAAAATAAATGAGTTGATTTTAACAGGATTACATAAAATAAGATCATTTTCCTCCTATTAGGGTATTATTTCAATCCTTCAGGCTTTATTAATCGGAAATTTGTGGCTAGGCTGGAAAAATTAAATTATTTAAGGAAAAGGGGGTTATTAACCCATTTAGTAGTATAAGAAACTATAAAAAGAGAATGATTAAACTAATTAAGAAAACAAATTGTTTCGAGCAGGCCATAGCCATTTAAAATCACTGATTCATATAGAAATAATTTGTGGGCTCAGTTAAAATAACATCCCTCTACCTATTCATTAAATTAGGTCCCTGAGGATGTCTATTAAGTGATGCTTTGTTAGCTTGATTCATTTATTATTTGTACTTGATATAGCCCATAAATCAAGCTTTTATTAATCTGAAAGGTGATATCTGCAGTTGTACACAGAGTTTACTTACAAACATAAATTCTCTTAAAATCTACAAAATATAACAGAGGAGGGAAGGTGAACTTAATAAAATCCCTGCTGATTTCTGTCTCATTATTTTTATTTTTTTCAGACACATTCTAATTTTATTCATGCCCCAGGCACATGCTACTCAATATAAATACCCAACATCTAATCTCATTTTCCCTCTCTGATGTTTATTATCATTAACTATTGACTAGACAGAGGGACAGTACAAACACCTAACTATGTTCCTGGATGCTCTCTAATACAGTGACTTTCAAACTAGGTCTCCAAGCTCCTTTTATCTACAGCTTTCTCTTTTGGAGTTGTTGGGCGATTGCATATTTCCACATGGTCAGGCCCCAAACCCTGAAGTCATCTTTAACTCCTCCTCCCTCACCTCACATTTTAATCCATCACTCTTATCGTCAAAATCCATCCAGAACAGAGCACTTCCCACACCCCTCCTGACACTGTATCATCATCTCTCAACATGTGGTACCACACTAGCTGCCTAGGAGTCAAAGAATTCAGTGATTTTGCTATGTAAAACTTCTTCCTTTTCATTTGCTGATTTATGTGAATGAGCTTTCCCAGCGCTTACATATATAATAGCCAAGGAGATCAGAATTGACGTCAAACCCATTGCAGATAATGAATTCACTTTTAAAAAGCATGAAAGTCTTTCAATAAAGTATTTCCAATAATCATTTACTTCAATATTTAAAAATTGTTTATAAAAAAACTATAAAATATTTAGTTTGGACAGTTGTATAGCACCACGGTCATAACTGAAGCCAGAAGAAAAAAATTTTAAAAGACAGTTATAAGAAATTTTAAAACACTAAAATTTAAATTCATATATTTCTTTTTGATACATGAAAGTATGAAAGGGTAATCAATAAGAGACTTTCAATCATAAAAATACATTACAACATGGACGTGCCATTTAACCCTACGTAGCTTACAATGGGACAGTTAACATGAAGAAAAATGATCTTCTTATTTTAAGACCCTGTTAAATGAGAGCCTTTGTTACTGTGGTTGAATCTGTATATTAACTAACATATTGAGACAATTAAAAGGTAACCTGTTTTGGAAAAAAAATACATTACAATAGGATAAAATTCTGTGGGGGAAATAGAATGGGAATGTGATTTAAAGGAGGAAAAGAAATAATACAGTATCGCTAACAGTTTAAAGAAGAGCGTGTTCACAGTTTTTAAAAATGGTGAGTAGCAAATTGTCTCCCACAAAGCCTAATTCTGGTCTAATACACAGTAAGCATTCTATCAAAACTTGTTGACTAATAGAATCACTTCTTGGGGAGATCTGTTTGACTTACGGACAGGATTGGAACTCAGTATCTTTCTATGGACTTGCAGACCAGAAATCTCTTCTTTCAAGCAACTCAAGTATCAACAGCATATTAAATTAGAAGACATAAGTGGATGAATAAATGAATTGGATATCCCAACTAATTTGGAGGTTTCCAAATGCTAGTCATTTTGCAAATGGAAATAACATTTACTATTAATATTTCCACTTCCACTTTCTACCAAAGATTTCAGGCCGAGCAACTGAAACTTCAGCTTTCAAGTTAGACATGCAGAAACACTGGGATGGCCACCAGAGGGAGCCCAAGTGTTTTTCTGAATAAAGCAGCACAGAAAGAAAACACAAAACACAAAGTTGGGGGGTGGGGGGAGGGTAGGGGCGGCAAGAAGGCCCACCATTACCTGGATCTGTCGTTTAAAAGAATTTCTTGTTGAATGACAGAGCTATTTTTGCATTTATGTTACAAATTCCTTTACCAGGCCGTTGTACACTGCAATGCTTTGACACTTTTAGGAGGAGAATTGGTGAAATATTTAAAAGTCTCACATACCCTAAAACTAGAAGGTCCAGGGGAGGCAGTCGTGAAAACATCCATGATGCTCCGCTGTACCCCTAAACAGGCCAGGCCTCTTCTCCAGCTTATCTTCATGTTCCTGTTCTTACTCTATCCTGGTCCATCTTTGCAGTCAACTCTGGGTGTGGTTTCCTCACTTTGTTTGGAACCAGGCTATCAAATTACAGCACTGAGTGAGCACTTGGTGTGACATGAGAATTTTTCATTCTCCTGGGCTGAGCCAAATTATAGGAACATTAAGATGAATGACTTTCCATTTGGCATCCTGAAGCCTTCCTAGAATTGAGGACTAGACCAAGTCCTGCCAGGAGTCAGGAGGCCCTCTATAATGCTTCCCCGGAACCAAGTTCCACTTAAACCAGAGCGGACTGGGGGCGCCAGAGTGGCTCAGTCGGTTGGGCATCCCACTCATGATTTTGGCTTGGGTAATGATCTCAGAATCATAAGACTGAGCCCCGCTTGGAGCTCTGTGCTCAGAGTGGAGTTTGCATAAGATTCTCTTTCTCCCTCTCCCTCTGTCCCTCCTCTCTTGCACTCTCTAAATAAATAAGTAAATACAATCTTAAAAAAAAAAAAAAAAAAAAAAAACAAATCAGAACACACTGGCCAACCTTAGGGATCCCCCATCCAGGCTGGAGAGATGTCCTGGAGCTGAGACTACAGACAAGGATGTGATCTTGTTTATTTATTTTATTATTTTTTTTAATTTTTATTTATTTATGATAGTCACAGAATGAGAGAGAGAGGCAGAGACACAGGCGGAGGGAGAAGCAGGCTCCATGCACCGGGAGCCCGATGTGGGATTCGATCCCGGGTCTCCAGGATCGCGCCCTGGGCCAAAGGCAGGCACCAAACCGCTGCGCCACCCAGGGATCCCTGTGATCTTGTTTAGAATCAAACTCCAAGACAATCTGTTTTAGGCTTGAGCACTATGGAGTTTTAGAATTTTCCCTGTGCCTTATCTTATTTGATCTCCCAACAATCCTTTTACTGTAGTAGGTCAGAGATCACCATGTTCCTGATGAGGAAACCAGGTCACGGAGGTAGGTGATGTACGTGTGTAGTGCCTCGGCTACCAAGTGTCAGGTACAGAAACTGATGCGTGTCTGGGGACACAGACTATAACAATGACTAAGTACTAATTCAGTCATACAAATGTCTTCTGAGATAGAAAATTATCACCTTCCTTTTCCCTCACGTTACAACTGAGTGAAAAGCATCACAGACATTAACTTAGTGACTTAGCAATTGTTTTACTCAATAGTTTCATGGTATCTAACTTATTTTTTTTCATGTCCAGATGATGTATGCAAATAAATCAGCACACACAAATTAAATTCCACAAGGTTAGGTCCTCTGCTGAATGCTGCTACATTTAACATGCTTAGGAATGCCTTGAATATGGACTCAAAAGCATTCTTAATAAATTTGACAATGATATCCAACTGGGTGGTGATGGCTGGCCCTTAGGAGAAGTGCGATAAAATGTAAAATGACCTTGACAAATGAAAAAGGTCAAAGGACAAAATTCAACAGAAAGCCTTGCAGAGTGATTCATTCAAGAGAAGGGTGTGTGTGTGTGTGTGTGTGTGTGTGTGTGTGTACGAGGAGGGGAAACAAAGGAGAACCACAGAAATGCCAGAGCACTCCCTGGGCAATTACAACAGAAAAGGAGCTGGAGATCAGAGTGAACAAGAGGCTCTAAGGACATTAGCGATCTAGATCTGTCATTTTTAAAAAAGAAGGCACAATATTGGGAGGTACAAATAGAGGGGAATTCAAACTAATTCCTCATATACATTTTTATGTAGAATGCAATGAAAAGATTTTACTTTAGATCTGATGAAATTAGCCTTGAAAGAGAAAATTCTGGTACTCTCTGTTCCTTGATTTATGCAATGTTCTTGGCCTGGAATGTTCTTTCCCTTCTGTCTGGGTAACATCTCCTCTCCATCTGGAGCGCACACAAAGCATTTCTTCTTCTGGGGGGCCTGCTCTGAGCCCCTGCCCCTCTCTCCAAGAACTACACAGACCTCTCCCCACCATGCGTCTCTTGAGAGTACATACCAGGTGCCTAAGCACTTGAAATAAATCATTTCATTAATCCTTCTGGAAGCTTCCTGGGGTAAGACACTACTATTACTTCTGCTCTGTAGATGGAAATGGAGGAGTAACGTTAACTAACTTGTCTACCTCCACATGGTTAGTAAGTGACAGAGTTGGGCTGGAGCTCAAATGTGAAGAACTCCTAAGCTCACCTCATCATGCCACATTCTCTCAACCACATACGCCCGTGACTCAACCTAAGCACTTGTGTTCACATGTCTGCCTCTGTCCATTGGCTCTAACTCTCTGAAGGAAGGCACCATGCTTTATTTATTTTCATGGTCCCACATAGGGCTTTGGATGGATCACTACATGTTTATTAAAGATTTTCAACCAAACAGATGGCATATTCTGTGGGTATTTCTGAGTCATCCTTTGTAGGATATAAATATATATATAAATAAAACTAAGTTCAAGTGAAGAGAATTTAAACATTTCTAAAAGCTGGCCATAAGAATTCTGAACAATGCCAGATCATATTAGTAAAGGTGGCTTTATAATTTCATTTTCTGGAAATTTTAAAGAATGAAAATAGTTAAATATATATGTATACACACATATCTGTATGTGTTTATATATATATATATATATATATATATATCCATCCATCACAATCATCTATCTTCAAGGTAATTTTACCTAAAGGTAAAGAGAATGACTACAGAATATTATACTATCTATGGACTCAGAGGAGGCTGACACAGAATTGTTGTTAGAAAAGAATCCAAATCCTAAATGACATGTAATCACTATATTAATTTATCCAAACTGAGAACACTACAGATTTCTCTCCTAAACATTAGACATATTTTGCAAATAATTGGGTTCCAATTTCTCAAAACAAGAACAATAAAAATTCAGATACATCAAATTTAAACGATACTATCTAATTTATTCTCACCATCAATTGAGATAACGTGCTAGCAGCCCAAAGTTACCGGTGATGAACATAATTGCCTACAGCACAGTATAAAATATTTCTGGAGACAGCCATACAGTCTCTCATGACTTTGAAATCAGCGCTATAGTACATTATCATTAATGTGACATCGTGTTCCTCACCCCTGCTGCTGGTGGAACTAATTCTCAGCAGCAGGGCCGGTATACAGCAGCTCACCTCAAGGCCGTGTCATTTTTTTCAAGTGAGAGCAGGGGAGAAGCTGCTGGCTAGAGAGACTAGGGAAATTTCATTTCTTCTATTACCACTATTTTTTAACAATTAAACACTCTCATGTTCTCTGTGATAGCTTGCCCAAGTCAAATTCTGGTTACACAAAGGCCTGAGAGGATGTACATTTGCCAAGCTGGGTAAAGTGTGGTAAAGCTCAGTGGCCACCCTAGAAACCCATTGGGATCACAACAACATTAGAAAGTTCTACTCCATTAAAAAATATAAAAACTGTAGAGAAACCAAGAGAGCACTGAAATAATCACTAAGGGTGAATCACAATTTTATAAAAATAATTCTAAAATATATTAATGAACCCCCCCCCAATATACTCCAATATGTGCCATTTCACCCAGCAAACCCATGGAAAGCAGGTCTTATGAATATTGCCGAGAGTATTCAGAGGAAACCAACACACGGCTTAAGTGACAACAGAGGGATCAGGTTTTTAGACTGTTACCCACATTTACTATTCAACATTTAGATTAAGGGCAACTATACATCATCCTAAAAATTCAATCAATATATCACTGCAGGAGAGAGACAGAGAGAGAGGGAGAGAGAGAAAAGGAGGGAGAAAGAGGGAAGGAGAGAGAGGGAGGGAGAGAGAGGGCACCATCAGCTTTTATAAAAGAGCAGAGGAACAGATGGAATAAAAATTCATCAAGGGCGTTCTTCCCCATAAAATACATAACTCACAAACACAACAACAAACATTTCTTCAGAGACTGAGACCTGATGTTGTTCTTGGCACCTTCGACATTAAGTCACTGGTGTTTTTTAGGAGGTGGGGCATGGTAAGTGTTGGCTCACTGAGCTCCCTGTTCCCATAGGCCAGTTAAAGAAATGAGTGTTTACACTCTACACAACAGCAGGGATGGAGCCAGCAACACTGCCAAATATAATCTTCACCTGGGCGATAAGCAGTTTGTCCTTTAAAATCAAAATGAGCAGGCTTAGGATTTTCTGTCCTTCGCATTTGGTTCATTTGCCCTCCTCCGTAGAGCTTTGCGCCTTGGGCTGGTTACATAGGTGTTGTTGCTTGGCGGTGACAGCAGTGACGGTGTTAGCTAACCCTTCTCACCCTAGAACAGACGAGATCGGCTGCCAGGCATAAACCTGTGAACTTGGGCCAAGATGTCTTGATAAGCTCTGGACGTGTATCAGTCATGTTTTAAAGCAGGACTGTAAAAACCGTTTCACAGAAACTGTTGGTTTGAATTCAGTAGGTGTTCTAAAACTGGAGTTAAAAGGTTTTACAGGGTTTTTATGGGTTTATCCAAGTTTTTTATATTTTAAGTTTGTTTGAGGACACACAATTTCCTTTTTCTTCTTCTGGCCCAGAATCATAGCCAATGTATGATGGGAAAAATAAGATGTTGTTATTTAATAGGTGGAATATATTTTGTTTTCTTTTTCTTTTCTATTATTTATTTATTTATTTATGAGAGACACACAGAGAGAGGCAGAGACACAGGCAGAGGGAGAAGCAGGCTCCCTGCAAGGAACCTGATGCGGGACTAGATAGATCCCAGGACCCCGGGATCATGACCTGAGCCAAAGGCACTCAACCACTGAGCCACCCAGATGCCCCTAATTTGTTTTCTTTAACCTCAAAAAAGAGCAGTAATAAATTTTATTATATTCCCTAAAAATGTCTAACATTCCTAACCTTTTGACTCTAACAGTTTTTTTCTTCCTCTGATCCTATTCTCCTTAATGAGGATTTTCAAGCTGTATAAATTATTTCCTCCCCATTTGCCATTTAAAATTTGTCTTTATAATAATTTCTAAAATTTATTCTTTATATATATCATTTATGGCTTTTAAAAGTTTGACAAACTGTTGATTTAAGTCATCTTCTTAAAATAAGACCTACCAAATAGTTTTATAAGATTCCCAAGCTTGCTCACTACTAATTGGTAGCATCCAGTTCTTCTTAGTACTTAGAAAACCTTTGAGCTCTGAATTGATTTCAAGTTTTCATTTAAATTCTAGTTAGCTAATATATAGGGTAATATTAGCTTCAGGTGTACAATATAGTGATTCAACACTTCCATATAACACACAGTGCTCATAATAACAAGTGTACTCCTTAATCCCCATCATCTGTTTCATCCATCCCTCCCTTCCCACCTCCCCTCTGGTCACCATCAGTTTTTATGTATAAGTTAAAAGTCTGTTTCTTGGTTTGTCTCTCTCTTCCACCCATTTATTTGTTTTGTTTCTTAAATTCTACATATGAATGAAGTCATATGGTGTTTGTTTTTCTCTGTTATTTCACTTAACATAATACCTTCTAGCTCCAACCATGTTGCAAATGGCAAGATTTCATTCTTTTTTATGGCTGAGTAATACTCCAGCAGGTGTATGTGTACACACACACCACATCTTCTTGATGTACTCATCAGTCAGTGGACACTTGGGCTGTTTCCATAACTGATTGAATTATTGGATTGATTTGTGTTTCAGATTAGGAAGGTACTCTTCCATAATTAGTAGGAATTTCGCTAATCACACTGTCAATACTATAACTGCCCTAAAAAATGGGGACTTCATATGATCCTTTTGGAAACTAGATATTTATAAATAAGGAAATGGGGTTATTTTGTAATATTCTTCATGAGCCTATTTTCTGGCTCCATCTACATTGAGGAGGCAAAGGATAAACTTCTAAAACTACGTAATTCCATAGCAATTGTCTGTCAAAGGATGGAACATAAGGAACAGAATCTACATAAGTAGCAGAAAATGATAGACAAGCTCATTCCTCCAAAAGGCATCTGTAACTTTCAACTCTAAAGTTTTCTTGCAATTGTGATTTTTAGCTTCTGTGTTAAACACGGTCATTCAATAGGGCACATACAGAAGACAGAAAATATATAACTTGAACAGATCAAAGAGAATGATTTATTTGTACAACCAACAGTCCCAAACAATCATAACCCTATCCAAAGAGTCTACTTGCTTTATTGGCTCAATGGCCATTTCTCTAATATCTTATCAACTATTTTATAGGTTCCAGTATCCTGTGTCATCTCAAGTTAAATGATGTCTCTATCAATTACAGTAAGTAGTAAACAAAATAATCTAGCGAGTTATTTGCCAGCCCATTTATTTCTATGAAAGTGCAATTTATGAAAAGAAAGTTCTTTTTATGCAAGGTGAGGCTGCATCTGGAAATAAAGTAAAGCTGGCAAGGCAGCTAAAAACACCACTTACTGGCGCCTGCATATTTGGTTAAAAGTTAAACATGGTGATTAACAAAATCAAGAGTAGGAGCTGGATAGGAGAATATACTCTCTCCACAAAGAAGCTGTTTGGACACTGAAACAATGGTCTAAGTGCTTTTATTTCAGTCCACAGGCATATTATTGCTATTTAGAAACATAAAGGGAATATAAGATTGCCCAGCGTGTAGTTAAAGAAGGTAAAGGATAAAAGAAATCATCATAACAGAACTTGTCTCTTATAAAGGAGAAATTCCAATTAACACCACTTTAAGGCTCTTAGGCTTCTTTTTATCTTTCTAGAGATTCAACTCTATTCACGAATGTCTTTCATCTCATTTGCTTTACTTTGACTGATGGCATTGGAGAGCTTTCTTGATAGCACATGGTGACATTATATCCACTCTATTTGCTGATAGAGAAAAAGGGTGTTTTTTCTGTTTGCTAGAGAATTTGATATAGAACGAATGACCCAAACAAATACAAATGAACATACCCTATGACTAATATCAGGGAGACAGCCTGGCCCACCCCCTAAATTTTCAGGGCAATATGTGGGTAACAACTCAATGTATCTAACTTTCTGGAAACTTCAAATTCCTACTTTGTCACAAAGTGAGTTACAGGATGACAGCTGGTAAGCCTCTGCTTAGAACGTTGTGTCTGTTGTCCCACTGCAGGGAGGTCCAACCTAAAGGTCATGAGGGACCTAGGAGAGACAGAGCTTCCTTTTGAAGCTTAGAACATTTTAGACCTCCTATGGTTTGGCCATTCTGTGTGTGCCCTCCACATCACTGATGGTTCCTTGATGAGGAAGCACCAGGCTCTTTTATCCTCTTTACTTGGCTAGTGATCTGTGTCTTATTTGTTTTGGAGTGCTTTGGGACATCTGTATCCAAAATCGTGTGGCAGGATGAATCTGTTCCTGTAGACTCTAAAGCTTTGGCTTTCCATGAATCTGATTATCAAGAGCTATGCTCAACATACAAAGGTATTTTTTAATAACAAAAGATCAGTGGAAAGGTTCATTGAAGAAAAATATTTTGAGGAGAACCATAAATGGCAAAAGGATAGTTACTTCATAAAAGGATAGGGCATTTTTCAAAGGAGAAAAGATCTCAAGGAAATTATACAAGTCTCAACAAATTAATAATTACAGTAATAATCTTAACATTTACTTTATTGGACTAGTCTCTATGCTTTCCACAGATTATCCCATTCAATATTCATAATGGCCTCTTAAAGTGGTCATGTCTAATAGCCACATTTAAAGATAAGGCAAGGATATTTTGAGAAGTCAAGTAGCTTGTGAAGGCCCACAGCCAGGAACTGAAATCCTCTACCAAACCAAGCCAAGTGAAATTTTGGTGTGACATTCAAAGTGACATCGCTGTGTCTGGAACACAAATCTGTAGTGGTAACAACAGAAGGCCAGAATTCCAAATCGGCCCTTGAAACCAACATTATGAAAAGAAGACCTAACAAAAGCTAGTTAGATCTCTGAAAAGGGATACAGAAATAATCTGAATTGGATGAAGATGACATCTCTGTCCACAGACACAGAATCAAAAGCGGGGAAAGGAAAGGAGAATGCTCTGTAATGACTCTGTAACATTGCCACTTGGGTACAGCAATCGGGGAACATAATGGAAGGTAACACAATTGAGAGCCACCAAGCAACACTTCAAATTAATCACTATATATTTCCATCATTAACCCTTCCATGTTGTTGAATAAATTTAGATGCTAGTTAATACATGATTAATATTATTATTATTATTTGCATGCAAAGCCAATGTCACAACACCACTACCATCCTTGGAATGTGCACTTGGTACTGGTTCTTGGTCAAAAGTTTGTCCTAAACCTACTTAGTCGCTTATCTTGCTGCCCTAAACAAGTAGAGCAATTACTTATTTTCAGATTCCAAAGAGAAATATTGACTTTAATACAGCTTGGATACAACTATAAAATCTACCGACCCTGTATTTCATATTTTATATTCCTACTAAGGAAAAACGACTAATTTTCTGTGTGTTGTTAAAGTAATTATTTGTTCACTTGTCTGTATACATCATGGGAAAAAGAAAAACCCTTAGCAATCATACTGTTTGCCCCTAGAATAACCTTTCTTCAGACTGGTTAACATCAAGGACATGTGATGACTATGTCAGAGCAATCAACCTTCTCCCCCCTCATATTTCAAAGTGACTCACCAAAGATGCCAGAATAAGATTAGAAAAATATTTATTGCTCTGTTGAATGTGGATGAAGAGCTCTCCTGGCTGGTAGGGTTACTATGATTATTTTTTACCTTATGACAGTTTTTAGAAGCTAGGCAGAGAGAGTGCTACTCACGTTCTCCTTGTCAGGAATCCCTAGAAGAAGAAAAACAGAGAGAGAGAGAGAGAGAGAGAGAGAGCGAGCATGAATTCTAAGATGAATCTGTAAAATGGAACTGAAATCCTTTGCTGAATCAAATAAAGTAAAATGTTGGTGTTTCCATCAAAACTTACATAATGCTGCTTAGAAAAATAGCAGCACCCACCAAAATCTGTAATATAAATAAATCTATGAATCAGGATCAGGGCTGTGTGCCAGACAACAAATCTCATGCTTATTTTGCTTTTCTACCATATGCTTTGCTTTGCCAGAGGTAAAAATCCATCTCTGATTCATTTATACCATAAAAACAACTAATTCCTCTATGCTGGGTATAGAACACTCAGAATTTGGGATAGACATGCCAACTTTTAAGTTGTGCATACTGTATTTTTTACATTTCAAATCACCTCATAATGCTCCAGGGATTTGAATCTAGCTTCAAGTCCCCCATAAAAACCACCAGAACACAACTTCCATTTGGGGCAAAGCTGCCTCCTGAGTCAGGTCTGAGTATGGTAGTATCTGTTTCTAGGGGGCGTCCCAGTTTTCTCAGTGAAAAAGTAATCATTCATCCATTAATGCATTTATTCATTCATTTACAAACATTTTGTGAGCTACAGGCAGCCCTGGTCCCTTGCACTTCCTTTGGAGCTGTTAACTCTGTCTGATATGACAATGGTGGCCAGACTAGAAGGTCCACAGCCCCAGCAGAGCTTAATGTCTCAAGTACAGTGTGCCCAAATGGCCTTAGATTGAGAGACGGAACCACAGGTAGTTTGTATGTGTGGTTTCCCCATGGGGCAGTTTGAGCTAGTTTGCAGTGTAAAAATACAGTACATCCAAATTCCAAGGGAACAGAACATTCTGTGTTTAATAACAGAGTACGAAGGATTTATACTATCGGCTTTAAAAAAACTGAGTGCCCATTTTAATAGGCAGTAGTATAGTACATAGAAAGGGTAGGAATGGAAGAAACTATCTGAAAACATTCTCTAATTAAACGTTGACCCTCAAACTGAGATAGTACTAGGACATAAAAAGCCTAGGCAGGAAGCAGGGGAACAAGACATGTTTGCCATTATTTCCCAAATCTATCAGAAGGGGAAAGGTGGCCTAATATCAGCACTCTGAAACTTTGAATCCCAGCCATCCATTCACTATTCCATTCATTTGTTCAACAACCATTTGAAAAGAATGGAGTTGATTGTGTTAAGAGATATGGGGGTGGGGTGGGGGGTGTAACAGAAGCTTCCTTTCTAGGAGTTTCAATAAGATAAATACATAGCAGCACAAATCACCATATCTGAGTGGCTGGAGATTAGGGTCTCTGTAGAGAAATAACACTAAAAAGATGATTTGGAGCCATGCAGGAACTTGAAAGTTGGACTAAGGCATTAGTAATCTTGGAATTTCATCTTCCATGGCAGGCAATGGACAATCATTAAAATGTTTTGAGCAATAGAGGATAAGGAGGGTCTGTTCAGGAGAAAAGGAGGGTCTGTTCAAATGAAAAGAGACTTAAAACATAAAAATCAGATGCATGAGCATGGTCCTTGAAGTCCAATTTGAGCAAAGAGCTATAAAGACATTCAGTTTGGAAAATCTGAGTATGGACTCAGTAGTTGATGTGATTAAGGAAAATCACACCAGTTATTAGGTGTGATAATGACGTTGTAGCTATGCATGGAAAAAAGTCTTTATTTCAAAACTATCTGCTGAAGTCTTTGGGGTGAAATGTCTGTATGTGAATAGAAGAAGGAAATAAGGCAAATATTTAAAGTATTAAGATGCATATTATTATTAATAAATCCTATTTAAGCATTAGAATATTAACGGTAATTAAAAGGATGAAGACATGGATGTTAACCATATCATTCTGTATGTTTGAATTTTTTCACAATAAAAAGTAAATTTAAAAAATTCTATATAAGTCAGATGTAGGGCAGACCAAGGGAGAGATACTGAAGGTTAACAGCCAGTTGAGTCATTCTTGCCCTCAGGTCAAGAGCAACGAGGCCCTTGGTGGCTGCAGAGGGAACAGAAAGGAAAAAAAACATGAACCTTGCAAAGGAAGGAGCAAAGGACCAGATGGGTGATTAAGTTCAGTGCATGAAGGCGACAGAAGTGAGGGCTCTAGAGTGGTTGAGGTTCAGAGCCTGGTACAGGAGAAAAACAGGGCAGGGAGGAATGCAGATGTGGGAGGAGGGATGGGTTTTGTGGGAATCAGGATGTATTCTGTCACTGACACTTTGAGTTTAAGAGACCAGCAAAACATCCAGGTGGAAAGAGAACCAGCAGTCCTTTGGAAAGTTAGGCCACCGTGGGAAGAATCGGAGGTATTGGTTCAGGAAGTTCGTATCCATTGTAAGAAAGGATGGTCACGGGGACAGTATAAAGAACAGAAGAGGAAACCTGCCAAGACTGGACTCTTGGGTACAACCTAAACTTCTGGCTGAGAGGAAGAGGTACCTGTGGAAGAGACCAAATGACCAAGTAGCCAGAGAGATACCAGACAGCCAGGATCATGCAGTGGAGCCTAGGAACTAAGGGAGAAGGGAGTCTGAACATGGAAAGTCTTACTCAAAGGCAGAGCGATGGTGAACAGTAATGATGGAGGCTGGTGTTGGTTGGTCACTGGAGACTTTAGATGGTTTGAGTCAAGAGGTATGGGGCAGAAGTCAGACTTAGAGGGCTTAAGAGTGACCGGTGGGGAGGAAATAATAGCTAATGTCACTGGGAAGCTCACTCTATGCCTGGGGCCTCTAAGCACTTGACATGTTTTGCTTCATTTAATCCTCACAATGGTCTTGTGAGGAAACCAAGGCACAGAGAGAGATGAAGTGTGTTGTCTGAGGTCACACAGAGAGGAGACAGCACAGCTGGGATTTCAACTAAAGGACTCCTCGTGAGCTGGTCATCCCTTCATCAGCCAGGAAAGAAAAAATCAAGAACACGGGAAGGAATAACAGGAAAGAAAGACCTATCTTTGAACCACCACCACCACCCCAGCCCCGCCCCTGCCAGACCCCCACCCCAAGGACAGAATAAAAACAGAGAGAGAGAGAGAGAGAGAGAGAGAGATCAAGCAGAGGCTATGAGGTGGAGGGCAGGGAATGTGATCTTGGTCAAGCAAGGAGGACGATCGCTGTAGAGTGACAAGTCTGGCAGTAAGTGGGAACTGCAGAAGCTAGAGAGAGGATTTGAAGGGTGAGTCTTGCTCAGAAGACCCTGGCGTGAAGGCACCACGTGGTTCATCATGCTGTTTAGTTGCTGAAGTGCGACAGCTCCAAAGTGACCCAGCACTGGGCACCTTGCCACCCATACACGTTCAAGAGCCAAATAAGAGGACTCACTCAGCACAAGCCACTCCCAGGGCCAGTAATGAGCATGAAAAAGATGCTCTTGATACTGGTGAACAGACAGATTCAGGAGGCAGGATTTCTTTGAATCTCGTGGGTACCCATGAGAAAAGAGTATCGCAGAGAAAGACGTCCCGTCTTTTATGAAAAGCCAGAGACTGGTTGCATAAGAGGCCTGGAATTTGAAGGAGCCATGATTTACAAAGAATAAATAATGACTCACACTGCTTCTCTCCTACACCAATAGCATCAAAATAGCAAGAGGTGGGGCTCTCAGGTGTCTAGATGTGACTGAGACAAATACAATTCAGAAATCCTATTTTTAAAAGAGCATAGAAATACTAGGTTTCACCATAAAATGGAGAGATTTTGAGAGAGCACTTTAAGTATGAAGTTCCAACTAGTACCAGAGCATACCTCCATCAGCTAAGACCACAAAATAATACTATATTAACAACTTTTAAAAATAACTCAAGTGTGGGCTGGCAGGTCTGTTTATCCACAAAAGAGTCTGGAGACTTACTCTGTCAAGCTGGTGTAGGACATATTTTTTTGTCATATGAAAACACATACCGCACGACAAATTTTTAGATACAAAATGTTCACATTTTCCACTTACTGTCATTGTTAGAGCCCGTTTCCATAACACCATAAGGAGGAGCCAGAAGTCCTGCCATGTACTGTCGATATTTCTGAAAGACAAGATTGTAAACTCAATGCACAGATATTTACTCACTCGGAGCATTCATTTATTTACACACTAAAAAGCAGAAATGTTGGGTGTCAGTAGGCATCTGACTCTAGTATTTACAAAGCCATGAAATGTGCTGTCTGGGATCTGTGCTCTAAATAAAGACGCTGTGCTGTAAGAGGTCTTCCTGGATAAGGCTGAAAGCACCCCCCCCACCCCCGTCCCTGCCCAGGGAGGGGCTAATACCCCAGCCAGTTCTTTTAAGTACCTGTGACTGACTAACCCAATTGCGTGGGTCTTTACCCTCCCCCTCCCCCTCTTGCCCTGCTTTTCACTCCGGCAAACACATGCTCAGGTTTTTGTTGGAGGCAGAGACACTTGGATTTTATAGATGCAGATACAAATAATTGTGCTCCCTTCTTAATAGGTGAATGGCACCGAATCAGCTTTCTTTCAGAGTAAAAAGAAATGCATCTCTGGAAAACGTCTGTTTTGAAAGAAGCTGATTCGCTTCCATTTACCTACTTCCTTTTACACTGTACACCTGCCCGTTACGTGACCCCTAAAGAACTTTTGGTATGTTGTCAAATAGAATGGTTTGACTTCATTTAGAACGATCTGGATTCCTCTGAATTGTATTCCCCTGATCCTTGGTCCAGGCACGCCTTAAAACCTGGGGCTCAGAGATATCCATTAGCCCCCAAAGTCTGTGCTGTTTTGAAGGGATAAAGTTTGGTGAGCAAAAAGCCACCAGAGAGCATCCACCAAGAAAAGGGTGATGTTTACGAAGAAGGCAAAATGGATATTAGACATTGTGTCTTCTCAGGTAATAAATACAGCCTCCTCCCCTCTTAGAATGAAAACCAGGCAATTTTATTTATTGCATGGTGTCATGTATATTTATGGTTTATAATTATGATGACACATAAATGTTAAACAGCGTCAAAAGAATCAACACTCTGTAATGTGCTTGTGGGTTACACAGACGTCAGCAGAAAAGCCTTCATCTGTAGCAATGGGCAGCTGGTGATATGCAGTGTTTGAGCAAACATCTGGCCCATTTGGTAGATTTGAATGGTGTTTGTAATATAACATTGACAATTTCTCAAAAGAACCTTCTTCTAGTCAAGATGTGACTAGCTTTTTTTTTTAAATCCCTTTTTCGCCTCATTCTGAGGCAACTATACTAACACCTGCATGCAAACATTAAAAATCACGATTTTCTTTGCCTTTGAGTTAACTAATCACTCAAACATACCCACAGGACTAATCTATCACCCTGAATTCCTGACATTTTCTTTGACAGCTTCCCAGTTCTGATTCTCTTCTTTCTTATGCCACCATCTAGTCTTCTTCCTCACGAGAGAGCATTGATTAAGCCCGTTTCTGGGCACAATATTATGCTGGACTCTGAACAAAACAGGCTCATAGAGAGCAGATGGGGACTGGGATGTGCTCTAAAAAGGTTTTGTGATCCCGTACAGCCTTTTGAGTTATTCTTCTTACTGTTAGCAATTCCTTACCAGGCTCTTTAAAAGAAATAATTCTATGTTAAATTAAAGGAGCAATTTTGCTTTGCTTGGAAATGTTTTGGATGTGGCGGATGTTCTTTGTCTCAGGTACCTCAATGTCAGTTCCCATGAGCTCCATGGAAGGACCTCCCTGACCCCTCAATGAATGGGCCTTCGCCTTCCTTTAGCTGCACAGCACTTGGTCTGTTGTTCATTCATAGAGCACAGGAACAGGGCTGCTGCTCCAGGAACAGAAAATAGGGCAGCCCTTGAGCAATCAGAAGGTGGACCAGATTTAGGATGTGTATGTACTGAACACCTACTGTGTGTAGGCAATGTCCTAAGCACAGGGCTCATTGCAGAGAACAAGCAGACAGGCCCTTTGCTCTTGTGAAGTGTCTATCTCTGCAACATACCTGTTGAATTTTAGAATTTTTATGGAGAATTTCAAACTTGTATGAAAATAGAATAACACATACCTAATGTCTACCTCAATAATTATTAACTTATGACCAATGTTGTTTCCTCTACACTCCTATCCACCTGCTACCTCTGGAATTATTTTGAAACAAATACCATATATCATGCTTTTTGATTCATAAATATTTCAGTAGCTATCTCTGAAAGGCAAGAGCTCATTTTTTTCCCCCAAAAAAACTACAAACTACAATACCACTATCACAACTAAGAAATGTAACATTTCCATAATATCCATTTGATGTTCAAATTTCTGTTTCACAAATGTCATTGTGAATTTAATTCATAAAGTACTTTATTTAATAAGACACTGGTTTCAGTAGAATAACTTCTGGTATACAGGGAATGCAAAAACAGGGCTGAAATTTCTATTTATTTATTTATTTATTTATTTATTTATTTATAGATTTTATTTATTTATTCATGAGAGACACAGAGAGAGAGAGAGAGAGGCAGAGACACAGGCAGAGGGAGAAGCAGGCTCCTCACAGGGAACCCAATGTGGGACTCGATCCCGGGACTCAGGGATCACCCCCTGAGCAATGGCAGATGCTCAACCACTGAGCCACCCAGGTGACCCCGGGATGAAATTTTAATATGTATCCTAGGGGTGCCTGGGTGGCTCGTTCAATGAAGCATCAGACTCTATTTCAGCTTAGGTCATGATCTTGGGGTCGAGGGATCCAGCCCCATGTTGGGCTCCATGCACAGCAGGGAGTCTGCTTGAGATTCTCTCTCTCTCCCTCTCCCTTTGCCCCTCACCCACCATGAGTGTACATGCACACACACTCTCTCTCAAATAAATAAAAAAATCTTAAAAAAATTTTAGTGTCTATAAATAAAAAGTCAACCTTTCAAAATTGATGGGGCATTTTTTAGAAAACATTCACTACAGCAGGAAAATTGATTTCTTATGTACCATCGTGTGGTACACCCTATATCAATTAGGATAAAAACAGCTAACTAAAATAAAATCTAAATCAGAAAATAGATCAGAAAATTGGGATTCCTAAATAAATTGCCTACTGCTTGATCTTTGGGCAGCACGTCATCTTCCAAGCACCCGTTAAAAAGCAGTCTGTAAAAGAATATATCATATGAAAAGACGTAGAGCCTCATTTATAACAGAAAGGTACTTAAAACTGTAGTGCGATGTCATTTTTCACTTGTCAGATTTGATAAAGTTTCAAAAATTTACTAACACACAATTAGTTATCTCATACATTGCTTCTGGGAGTATAAAATGAGATAATCTCAGCGGAAGGTAATTTGGAAGTATCCATCACATTATATGTCTGTTTCCTTTGAGCGTAGAACCTCCCCTAGAGCTCCCGAAATACCTGAATACACATGCAAACACGTGTATCTGTCTGTAACAGCAAACAAAACTACAGCAACGTCAAACAGGAAATAACTCAAATGTCCACAAGCAGATGGCACCTGGGTGCTTCCTGATGAAGAGATGATGCTGGAAATTTTATGTAGCCATGAATGAAGCAGCACCACCTGCTGACATAGGATGATCTCCACAATATAATGTGAAATTAAAAAAAGGCAAACCATAGCACTGTGTGCAGAGTATGCCACCATTTGGTGGGGATACAAGAATAGATGTGCGTATGTGAATATTCATAAAGATTTACAATTCTAAAGATTTGTAAATGCATTGACTATCTCTGGACATATACAACAAGAAAGTTATAACAAAGACTGCCTCTGGGAAAGAGATCTGGGTGGCTAACGGTCACATGGGAGAGAGACTTAGTTGTCCCTGTTCATCACCCACTGTGGCTGCTGGCATGGCTGGTGGTGCTGGCTTGCTGTGGCAATTCAGCATCAACCATCAGAGTGTGTATGGGGCCTGGCAGCACGGGATAATGATGGCAGTGCACTGGACAGCTCTTCTCTCTTACACATGTGGAGGTGGGAGTAATTCCCTTTATGTGTGTGTGTGTGTGTGTGTGTGTTTTAAGATTTTATTTATTTATTCATGAGAGACACAGAGAGAGAGGCAGAGACACAGGCAGAGGGAGAAGCAGGCTCCTTGCAGGGAGCCTGATGTGGGACTCGATCCCAGGACTGTGGGATCACGCCCTGAGTCAAAGACAGGGGCTCAACCACTGAGCCACCCAGGTGTCCCGGGAGTAATTCCCTTTGATCATACAATCCTCCAGAGGGGGGACTTGGGGGATTAGATACTGGGCTACCTTGTAATAGCGTTTATTGGCGCTAAAGTAATGAATTGAAAAAATGAGAGATGACTGTATTAGTAAACCTAGATGGTGGAGCCATTCATATCTTCATCGAAGTTTAAAAGCCACTTCAAGCTTTCTGAGAAACAGGATAAAACTAAAGGGGATTCACCAAGGCTTCCAGCACAAGGCCAGCTTTAATCTGAGTTGACAGTTTTTCAGAGGTGGCTCAGCCACCTTTTCACGGTGGCTACTCAATGTCACTCCCACATGCCTTCCATACCTTGGCTGCTGGGGTGTGCAGTGGCCTAGCTGAGGCCCCTGACAATGTCCTCCTTGGGGCCCTGGAGGGGCCTCTCTCTGCAAAGTCCTTTCTCTGGATCCCAACACATCCTAACACATCAATAGTTTAAATGGCCTCACTCAATCATTTTAAAATCACCACATGCACCTGAGAAAGAGCTATGCCTTTAACTGCCACAGACACTTGTCTTCAATGTGGAAGGCCCCTGGCAGGAGGACTCTTCAACATTTCCATTCCCTAGCCCTCCATGACCTCCGAGAGCAGTTAGGACTTCAGTTCATATGACAAGAAAACCACAAGGGCCTTCGAGGGTCTAAGGAGAATCTGGTAGGCTTCATTCTTAGGATCTACTCCTGGCTTTGCCTCTAGTCAGCGGGGTCAACTCAGACAAGTCTCCTGAGCATTCCAACTTCACTTCACCTCAAGTGGGTGCTCTGAATTAGACCCATGGCTCCTTGGGCTGAACTCTTGGACGACCCTCAGGCAAGGAGGGCCAGCAGAACCTCAGCCCCAATGGCAACTAGAGTGTCTTCCTTTTAACTATTTTATAAATTGGAGTTCCAAGACGAATTTCATCTGAAAGATGACTTTTGCTTCTAAAAATTAAAAGTTCACAAATCACAAGACAAACTCCTGAACTTCTAAGCCAGACCAATGTCACTCAAAGATTTCCGTGAAGAATCAACAAGGACCAATCTAGGATTTGTCTACCAAGTATTAAGGAGCCTACTCTGTTGGAAAGACTTCTATGGTTGAGAATTGGCCAAATTACAGGTTGCTTTGCACCTGAGAGGTTTATCAACAAAACTGGCACTGGGAATTGAACTGAGACACACTACAGTGCAAGGCTGACCCTCTCCAGCTGAGGCGTGCAGGGCCCTAGAGCGGCACGCAGCAGGGCAGACGAGATGTGACAGGGGTTAACAGAAGCTCTTCCTGGAGCTTAAATTTTATTCTACGTCAAGTAGTTTAAAGGATTACTTTTATACTTTTATATTACGGAGTAGAAAGCTAAATTTGCATAAATTTTAAAGATTAAAGCATGAGACTTCAAAGAAATTTTGAGCTTGCTGCTGGCTACTTCTAGCTACAAAGGGTCTGGACCCCGGGCAGTATGTATTGATTTCCTCTGCATTCGGGGAACTTCAGTGGAAAAAACCAGAACCTCTGATGTTATGAAAAGCGTGCAGACATCCGAACCGCACAAGAACCGGGTCTTAATTCTGATCCTACCACATGCGATCTGTATGAACTTGAGTAAGTTGGTCACCTCGGTTTCCTGGAATAAAGAGTCCCATCTTTCAAGGCCACTGGGAAAATGAGTAATAAAATCTATAAAAGTATGCAGCACATGTTTAGGCACTTAATAAATAGTTGCCGATAATAATAAAAATAAACAACCAAGGATTCATCAAGATAATCACACTATATTTGAGTTTTCCAAGCAGAGAGCCTTCAGCTTCAGGAAAGAACATTCTTGGCATGACATTCCTAAGGCTGCGGATATATGCAATGTAAAGAGTTAATACATCTATTGACTTATTAAACAAGGTTGTGGAGGAATAGGAGTTTAAGTAATAAATTTATAGGATAAGTAATAATTTTATAGGGAACTGCCGACTTTTATACCTACAAGGTAAAACTGTCCAACGAGAAAGGAAGGGCACGAGAGAGCAAGCCCAAAAATAATTTCACAAAAGTAAGTAGAGCCTTTCAGTCATCAGAACCATTTTATATTCAAAGAATATTTTTTTAAAAATGAACCTGTGAGTTATAATTGGCCAGTTTGTAAAGCCAAGTCAGTGTCTGTGGCTTGGAACAGAGGGAAGAGGGAAAGCAGAATGAGGGGTGTGGCATGCAGTAGAGGGGAGGGACAGCATCCTTGGGCTGGTGAGGCCAAAAGCCTGTCCCTAAATCCAGGTGGAGATGTGCTACTGGCTATACTAATATTTTTGAAGAAGGGACAAAAGATGACAATCTCAGGCTGGAAGAGCAACCATGTGGTCAAAGGGATGCCAGGGGGATAAATCCAGCTCTGCTCCACAAGCCTTCAGCCCCAGCCTGGGGCTGCTCCCACCCAGAGCTAGGGCTGCTTTTCTCTAACTTGCACCAAGTCTCCATATGAACAGCTGTAGTCCAGGAGCCAGAATACCAGAGCTGGGTGGCATCTGCTGGGGGAGGAGGCATAGCCATGATGGGTAACATTCTGAAAGGCCAGTCTCGATTTACAAAGCAGGACTAACAGAATAAAGGAAGGCTGGCAGCTTGAACCCTAGCTGGACCCTTATGACAAGAGAAAATAAGGTCGTGATGGAGCAAGATGCCCTATTCTGCAGGTGAAGGTCTTCCTGACACACTGTATGGCCTTCTCTGAGTGTTCTTCAAGCTGCAGCCTGCTGCCAAGACCTATCCACAGGCTGCTAGCAGGAGCCTCCACAGGGGAGCCAGGGCAGGACACGGCTGTAACTACATTCCTGCCTGGTCAGAAGCAGCCAGGCTAAGATGTGGGCTCTGGGCACGTTCCTTCCCAGAAACATCACCTCCGCTCCTCACCCCTCTTGCCTAGGAGATCAATAGGCTGCAGGGAAAGCATAAGTAGCACCCTTAGCCTGGAATATCAGTGCTAGAAAAGTATTAAAAACAGGAAGCCACAAGGAGGACTGACAGGCATTGCTGTGAGCACTCGGGGGAGAGGGGATGTGCTCAGAACAGGGACGTGCTAATAAGAGCTTGTGGCAGGGAGTGGCCAGGATTGGGGCAGACTAGAAAAGGGCTGCTGGTGCGGGGCAGGGGGGGCAGTGTCTGAGACTATGTCTTATCATAATGTCCCACTCATTGTATCTGTACTAGGTTCTCCCAACCTATTAAGGCCAAGTTCATAAAATATAATGGCAAACAAGTCATCTGTACTTTCTCTGAAAGCATTAGAATTTTGGGGGAGAAGAGCTTAGAAAAAGGGTCTAACGTTTAGGCCCCCTTTTTTCTGTTTCTCAGCAAGAGCTTTTTCATTACTTCCGTATGACGTGTAATGTGTAAAGTGAAAATGGACATGGCATATTGCTCTAAAATCTCAGAGAGCCAGAGAATTCTCAAACATGTGAAAAGTAGGAAAGAAGGGGGAAAGTAAAGCAGTTGTAAATGGAAACCTTCAAGCAGAACTTTTCTGTTTACCCTCTTAAAGTCATATGTACAGCTTCTCCCACAGCAGATCCCTGGCTGGCCTGGGTTTACCTCTTATGCCAAGTTATTCTGTTTCCTTGTTTCTCGATTTCTATAGCATCTGCATAATAGGGCTCAAAGAACTTCCATTGCTGCGTCTTCAATGATATTTAATTACATCCTTTGGTCCGAAGATAGATATTTCTAAATGGAGACAAAATTCTGCTTGCCAACTCCTGGCCATTTTTAATTCATGACTAACCTGCCAAGAGCAGTAGTTTGGAGCATGATAATCACAACAATAGCTCTAATCTGAGGAAGTTTTCCAACCCAAGTTGTTTAAGAGCCCTGGGCTAAAGCCCAAGCAAGATGACCCTGCAGGTAAGCAAATAAAGTCTCACTCAAAAAGCACCTATTTGAAATTCTCTCTCCTACCAGAGGGCGGTGGAGGGTGGGGCAAATTCAGATTTGAGAGAGGGTGAGAACACAGAATCTGAGGCTGGGGAGCCTTGGAGGTAAGAGGCAGGGGGCAGGGAGAAGAGCCTTCCAGGTAGACAGGGAACAGGTGTGCTGTTAAAGGCTAGGCCAGTCTGGCAGGAGAGTCAGGACAAGGGTGCTGGGGGGAGGGGAAGGCGGCGAGGCCTTACCTACCTGGACAGGTAAGGCCCGCGGTCACAGTAAGGATTCTGCACTTCATCCTGGAGCAACAGGGAGCGGTATAAGTAGAGCAGTGACAAGAACAGATAAGCATCTTTAAAAGATCATTCTGGCTGCAGCCTGGAGAATGGTTTTGATGGGAAAACAAGGAAGGTAGTGGGTCCTGAAGGGAGAGACAGGCCTGAACTAGGAGGAGAGGTGGGAGAGGGGGATGCGAAATAGGAGGTTAAAGTACTGTATTCCTAGAGGTGAAACAATGTCCAGCTACCTACAGTGGACAATATTATAGGCTCAGATTTCTTGCTGAAGCACACTCAACACATCTATACTTTTAATATGACTAAAAAGTTTAGACACTTCTGGGAGCTTGCTGGAATGATTATGATTTAAGTAAGTACATACTCTGGATCTTTGAGTAATTAAGTTAGCCATGAGCTTCTCTTAGGGAAATTCAAATTGAAAGCAAGACACACACACACACACACACACACACACACACAGTAGGTCAATGCTAAGACACTCACAGTGGGTCAATGCTAAGACACACATATAGTAGGTCAATGCTAAGACACACACACACAGTAGGTTAGTGCTAAGACATACACAGTGGGTCAATGCTAAGACATATACAGACACAGTGGGTCAATGCTACTTAATTGAGTCATACACTAATTTGCTCAAGAGCTGTATTGCATAGGCAATCCTCACGGCTCTCCTTTTACTAAGGCTTCACCTACTATAGTCCATCTGATGTATAAATATGACTATGCACGTTGGAAAAAAATAGCCTCTACTTCCTTGTTTATAGAAAAAACAGTTGACTGACATTTTATTTAACCATAACAATCTTTAAGGGTGATGGATATTAATATAGTTATCCTGAATTAGAATGATTGAGCCCAGCACTTATGAAACTAACAGGACTATCACTAATACATATCATGGAAACATACAAATTCTAAGAACGTGCTACTTAAGCATTTGATCATACAGAATTAGGATGCATTGATAATTTAAAAACCTAAAATAAAGGATCATTTCACAGTTGGTAATAGCCCATGACTGTCATCCCATTAGAGCAAACTACCAACATTTTGCTTTTGCTTTTTGGCTCTACAATATACTGCCCAAGGGGTAGTAGCAGAGCAGCAGGGAGACAGTGAGTAGTGACTCAGGGGGTGCTATGGTCTGGATGTATTGTCCCAAATCTATAAGTTGAAATCCTAACACCTGATGTGATGATGGAGACTTTCTTAAGTCATGAGGGTAGAACCCTCACAAATGGGGTCTTATAAGAGGTCCCACAGAGCTTCCTCACCCCTCCTACCAAGTGAGGACACAATGAAAGTGCCATGCTGGCACCCTGACCTCAAACTTCCAGCCTCCAGAAATGTGAGAAATACATTTCTGGTATTTAGAAGCCATGCAGGTTTTGTAATAGCAGCCCAAATGGACAAAGAAAGAGAGGAAGACTTTCTGGCCTAAGTAGGTATCAGAACTTCCCACTTTAGAGAAATGTCTTTAGTTTCTGGCTTCATCTCTCAAAACCGGAAACCACTGGAACATATGCATAGGCACTATGCATTTCTCCAGGTCTTTTTTGAGTAAGTTTTTCTAGAAGCATCCATACATAACTCACCTATCCTATCTCCTTAAATCCAATCCTATCCTGTGGCCCCTAGTGGGCATACAGTACCCTAGCTTTTGCCATACGCATGCACATTGCTCACCAGAATAGAAACTACACAAGGACAGTGATTTTTATCTATTTTGTAAACTGATGGAGCTCAATAGCCTGGAGTAGGCTACTTCTCAGTTTCAACTCTTCTTGACTTTTGGAGACTGTCTACATTGATTCATTCCCAACTCCTGCAGCTTTTCTGCCCACATACACATTTTTGCATGTACTTTCTTTATCGCCCTTCATTATCATTGTTTCTAAGATTTCTGCTTCAAGCTGCCATATACCACCTTGGAGCATCCTTGTCAATCCAATCCAATAGATCCCTACTGCATATATTTGGGAATCATGGTAGGAGAGCTGTGTGGTTTTGGAAGCTTCTGATCAGTGCAGTGATACTGCACGCCTTGAATCCTTGGAGTGGTTCCCTGGTTTCTATTGTCTCTCTGCTTTAGATAAACTGAACTCTGTTTCCCCTGCAGATTGTGTTTGCTGGGACCTCACCCAAGCCCCACACTTTCTGACTCCTGTCTATATCCTCAAACAACAGATTAGCCCCCCACCTCGTCTCCTAGCAGGAACGCTAGGAGGTGTCACTAATGGAGGCAGTGCTTTAGCCATTCTGGAAAACAAAGTAGAAGAGAACAGTATAGGGCCACGTGTCTGAGGGGGTATGAGAGTGGGCAGGCCTGAAAGAGTTGCGGGGGACACAAGCTTTAAGATCCAGGCAGGTGTGGTACCTCATCCTAGTTCTGTAAACCTCCGCTGGTGTGAACAAGACGTGCAAGGCACCGCACAAAACTGGCCTCCACCTGTACCTCCCACCTCGGTTCCCATGCCTCAGTTCCCCAGTCATACTGGCCCCTTTGAGATGTTCCAGCACATTGAGCTTTCCCCTTAGGCCTCCTGCACCTTCCTGCTGGCTGGAAAGTGCTTCTCCTCACGGGCTTTGCTGACATCTGCTCCCCTGTGCTTTCACACAGCTTTTTCAGCTTTTTTTCCATCCTGAAACTGGGGAGGCTAAGTCCCCAGTTTATGTGAGTCTCTTGTCATTTGCTCTCTTGGCCTCGAGTCATTGGTGTCGGTTTGCCCAGGGAATGTGCAGTTATGCTCCATATGTGTGTCCTGGCTTGATGCCTTTCTCCTCTGTTCCACTACAGGCTAATAGAGGCCAGAGGCCACAACTATGTCGCCCGCTGCATGCTTAGAACCCCAGAGCACATAGCCTGCTACTATTTCCTTGAGTGAAGGAATTACTGAGAATTTGTTAACCACTCTGAGGTTCAGGTTCCTCAATAATAAAAAACCAAAAATATTACCACATACCCCTTACGGTTGATGGAAGGACTGAATGAGATAACCCACACAAAGCTCCTCCCAGCCCGAGCACACAATAAATATTGGTTCCCAGTCCCTCTACGTCATGATTTTTTTCTTGCCACCGATTCTGCTAAGGGGAATGTTCCCATCTAAAACAAAACAAAACAAAAGGCTTGAAAGAAAAGCACATCTAATGCATGAAGATCTACAAAAGCAAATCTAATGACTTGAAGATATGATGAAAGAAGCTACTTGAGATCATATGATGTACATGGTCAAATATCTCTGTGATATTTGTTTGCTCTTCATGAATAGGCTTCTTGCTTTCAGAGAAGTGATAGTGGGAGCATGGAGATCAGTTGATGTTGATAAAAACAAAACCTAAATCTAACTCATCAAAATCTATGATACTAATCAATTTTGTAATTTAAAAGGAAGTACTTGAAAAAAAATAAAAAATAAAAGGAAGTACTTGGGGATAGAGTGGCCAGTCTGCTCCACCAGAATTAGCACCAAAACACACTCATTATTGAAAATTTAGTTTTAAGAGACCTATGTGTGAATCTTGCTGAAAAAACTGGCAACTGTATATAAATAGCTGAAGGTAGAAAATGATTCATTTTACATATCCAACTTCTTATTTCCTTCCTCCCTCCCTCCCTCCCTCCCTCCCTTCCTTCCTTCTTTCTTTCTTTCTTTCTTTCTTTCTTTCTTTCTTTCTTTCTTTCTTTTCTTTCTTTCTTCTTTCAAGATTTTATTTATTTATTCACAAGAGACAGAGAGAGAGAGAGGCAGAGACATAGGCAGAGGGAGAAGCAGGCTCCTCACAGGGAGTCAATGTAGGATTCCGGGATTCCGGGATCACGCCCTGAGCAAAGGCAGACGCTCAACCGCTGAGCCACCCAGGAGTCCCTATCCAACTTATTCCTTTTAATAATTCTGCTTATTGCTGTTCCTTTCTAAGACACATCATTTTTTAATACGTTTTCTGTTTGGTTTTATTTCCAACAGGAGTTGGAAATAAATTCTCTTCTCTCTCTTCTTCTCCCTGTCTTTATATCCCATCCTCCTTCCCTTTATACACATTTATAAAAATAAATTTTTACTTCTATAAAATAAATAAGAGCACATGATAAAAATTTAACTACAAGGAGTGTAAATGGAAAAAAATAATTATCTCCCTTAGTTACCCTCCACTTACTACCGACCTACCCAGTCCCACTGTCAAGTTAATCACTGTTGATATTAATTTCTTCTGCAATGATATTGCAGATATTTGATATAGATATTTCTATCTATCTATCTATCTATCTATCTATCTATCTATCTATCTATCTTATCTATCTATCTATCTATCTATCTATCTATCTATCTATCTATCATCTACTGGCTTTAAACAAATGAGATCATTTGGTACATGATGTTTTATCCTCTCTCTCTCTCTGTCTCTAATAATGTATTTTGGATAGCTTTTCTGATCAGGACATATTTCCCCATTGCTTTTTTTGTTAGATACCTCATTTTGGGGCCATTTCCCCATTTAACCCAATTGGGGGAAATCTGGAATATACTGAATTTGCATCATCAAAATATCTTCCTTTATGTAAAGCAAAAAAATAAAGATCATATACACAGGTCTTATCAAGTGATGATTTCAGTTATATTCATGAAAATGAGATAGCACTGTAAAAATTTAATTCCAAGACAAACAAATATGCAAGCATATCACTCAGAAAATTTCTTTGATCTCTCTGATGCCTTTATCTAATTGGTGTTATTATGTTGTAACTCCTCTGACTGCCAACTGTATTATCTGTAACCTTGGCAAAGGCTTCCCATGTAATACAGATGAAGAAAAAAATATTGTGTGTATTCTCTCCTTTAACACTGTCAGAAGAAAAAAGAAATGTAATTAAATTTTAATCTCTGTCAGTTTAAGAAGAATAGAAGTTGTAGAACATTATAGGTGGTGTTTGAATATTATTAGTGTTAAAAAAAAAAACCAGATTTACAGCTTTTGATAATTGTGGTTATATAAGAAAATATGATTATTCTAAGGAAACATGCCCTGAAGTATTTATTATTTAGGGGTAAAGGAGTATGATGTCTCACCTTACAAATGATTCAGAAAAAGAATAGAAAGGGAGAGGAAGAAAGAAGTAAATGGGGCAAAATGCAAACAGCAGAAGTGGAGTAGAGTCTAGGAGAGTTCTTTGTACTCTTCTTCCAACTTTTCTAGGTATACTTAAAATTATATCAAAATTATAAGTTACCAAAAAAGGAAAGGGAGTTGGGAGTTAAAACTTAAAAGGATTACTCTTAATGCATTTATTCTGTCAACATCTGCATTCCCCGACTCGACCCTGTCACAGGCTCTGCCTGCATTTCATAGGTCCAACTGCCTCTGCCTCTCCACACTTCCTTACTGGAATAGAAGCTCTATACCCACTGGCTGGGAAGGCCCAGAGCTATCCCTGAGCACCATGTGCCCATGTATCTGGCATGTGGGGAGACGGGTGTAGCAGGTGGAAAGACAGCACCCTAGGACTACAAAGCCACAGCCTTCCCCAAATCCCTCCTCACATGGCCCCCATGCCTGGACTTCGTTGCCTTTACTCCTTGATGAGTATATATTCTTCTTTTTTTTTTCTGGCCCTCAATGTGGTCCACAGCCTGCCTCGCCTTTGTCTGCCTCTCTTCTCAAAGGGCTATTTCTTGTCCTGCTAGCTCTAGCCTTAAATACTGCCTACACTTTACAGATGACCCAAAGCTATAATGCACTCTCCTAGTTTAATTTTTTGTTCTTTCACTGTTGGCAAACCCTACTTACCAGACCAGAGGATTCCCTTAGTCTCAGTGCCATTCTCTATCAAGCTGGAATTTTCTAGGTTCTTTTAGCAGGCATGCTGGTTGTTGGCCACTACCCTTACAGCTTTTGTAACTAGGTTTTCTGGGAAGTGCATTCTGGCTTCCATGACGCCCAAGGACACCAGATGTCCCATCTCCAATGTTAATAGAGCCAAAGAGTCTAACTGTCCCACACAGATTAACCTTTGATCACACACAAAAACAAATTTTTGCTGCAATCTAGAAACTCAACTTCAAATGTCAATTCTCCATTCAGAATATGCCTACACTGGACTTTCCTATAAATGATCTCTATAGTGCTAGAAGGAGAGAAACAACTTTTCGACCAGTCAACACAAAAATCTAAGCAAGATGACACAAGTGTGTAATGCTTATGAAAACCCAAAGTATAAAACATGAATGTGTGTTTTCCAATATTTGCAATGCACAGATATTCTTGGTTTTATTGCCAGTTTAAATATAATTTCTGATGTTTTTAAAATAACATTACATTTCTCCCCAGATCAATATATCTATAGCTTATAAGTAACATCTATTGAATACAATGATGTGTATTTAAACTTTGGGAGGAAATTATAGCATATTGCATCAGACAGAACAATCTTGAGAAGAGAGAATTTTAGGGAACAGAGGAGTACATTGTTAAAAATTCCTTAGCAGCCTCACTGGAAAAGGAAATATTGCCAACCACTTTCCTGCATGGTATGCAGCTAACCCAGACAAAAAAGGATTCTCCTTCCTTCAGTGAAAATGTCAAGCTGAAAATGACACCTTTAAGGACAGACATGGGGACAGCTCAGGATGAGGGACGCCAGGTGAGGGACTCTAGTCTGGACCCCGGCTCCCAGGGGAATCTTATCTGAACCCCTCCAACCACCGCCAACCCCTTCAGGTGATAACATTCTGGTTTATCCTCTGCTCTCTCCTTCAAGTGGAAGTGGGTTGCTCCAGCCTCTCTGCATCCCAGGGAGCTGAAATGCCTAGTTAAGTGCCTCTTTGTCTCATCTATGGGTGTAAGGACTGGCCAAAGGGACAGATTTGAGTCTAAGAGAGTATATTGACCAGAGCCCGTCCAAATGAGCCAACCAAATGACGCAGCCCTGAGGAAGGGATGGAGGTGGTGGAGAGGTTGGAGAAAAGAAAGGAGTAACTAGTGCTGCATCAAGAGAGCAAAGAGGCAGTGGTCTGGGGATACAGAAGGTAAGGTGCATGCAATGCTGGCCAGTGGGATTCATTCACAGGGTGCAGGATTCAACAGCCACCTGGCATTTCTTCCTGGCTGTTGACTGTTTACCATGCTCTCCACCTCCCTTCCAGATCTCTGTCCCCTTTTCCATCTTGATGTTTAACCCTCAAACCCACAATGCCTGCATGGGAATCATCCTGGTACCCACATTCCTCTTCTCAGTTTGGATCTGCTTCCCCAGACTAGACTCCACATGCTTATTTGCAGGTCACTCAGGTGCCCAGGTTCCAGCCTGTAGGCTGGCCCTCCAATGTTGCCAAACAATACAGCTCCTCTCCCCGAGGCCAGTCGCCAGGGAGCCTCCCCCCGCAACCTTGTCCTGCTGCCAGTCAAGCCTCTCACCTGCAATTTGACAGACATCACTTTGCACACTGTAGAGTTTGGTACACATGCTATTTATAAGTATCAAATGTAGTTGCTACACCAGGAAGTTAAGACACAGAGTGAAGAAGGCAATTCCAAAGATAACTTTTATTTAAAAGCCTCCCATTGAAATGAATGTTCACCTTTGTTTCAGTGAATTAATTTATCCAAATCTGGTTCTCAAGAGACTAACCCGGGTGTGGTTGGTCTTTTGGGGGTGATAAAAAAATGTTCTGAAATTGATTGTGGTGATGGTTATGCAGCCTACTGACCGCTATTGAATTGTACACTGAGTGGGCAAATTGTATGGTATGTGAATTATGCCTCGATAAACCTGTTTTTTTTTTTTTTTAAAGAAAACACTGTAAGGACTTTAGGATGTGAACCTAACCTACCAAATATATCCACCTGGCTGCTAGAGGGAGGGATCAGAAAAAGATGTGGGCAAGTCATTTTCTGGAAATCCTGGGTGGACCCTGCTGAAGCACACAGCCTGATTCCACCTGTATGAAGTCAGGTCTGACCATCCCTCCCGCAGGCAGCTCCCCACACAGGAACACTGCACACCGGGAGAACTGGCATGTGTAGGTTTCTCTGCGCCTATAGCACGCAGAGCTACGCCTACTTTTTTCAGCATTGGATTTTTCCAAACAAAAGGAGAAACCAAGCACATAAAACCCAACAGTGAATTGATGAGCAACTTTGCATATATATAGAATTTCCAGGCAATAAAGCATGCTCTCCAACAAGCTTGTCTTTGTTTGGAGGAAAATTATGCTTTGCTTTCTCACAATGCCCTCTGCCAAGCCCAGTGTGCCCTCCTAATTTAAATTAGTCTTGCAATTGTATGATCTTTCCAAAGGAAACTAATTTTCACTATGCTCATTCAGGGAACTTAACCAGAACTTGATTTTTTTTGGAGGGGGAGGTGGCAAGCCACATAGTAAGGTTTTCTGCTTTGCCACAATCCTAAGATTAATCATTTTCTGAATATCTATAAATATTATTTTGATTATGTGAATGGCTTTAAATAGCTGTTTATGAAAAACTCACAATACTGTAAGTCTGCAAAGAAATAAGCCTAATATAAAATGTGAGCAAGAGAATTAAACACAAATTGCACAATTATATTCTAATTTGTAGATTATAATTCAGTGTGCTATAATGATTTATCCTGAAAACATGCTATCTCAAAAAAAAAAAACCATTAAAAACTGATTAAGATAACTTTTCTCACAAATCCAAAAATGCTTCATTCACTGGGTAATTTCCTTCTGTCCTATCTTAACAAGGACATAGCGAATCAAAGACCTCAAAAGGAGGTTTATAAATCTTGACAGCTTCTGCAGGTTCTGTTTTCTTATTGTATGTTAAATTCTGTATGAAGTTCAGCAGTTCACATAATCTGGCATAAAAATGGAAGATTTAAAAAAAAAGTTTAAAACTTTGATTTCTCATAAAATGTCTTAATGGTGTCTCTCTCTCATTGCTGGGTTATTTCCCAGAAAAGACTCCATTTTCACTATGATTTTCCAAAATAAATCTGATAGAAAAGGATATCAAGGCAATTGGAAATGTGAGAAATCTGATCAAAAGTGGATTAATTTTTTAAGTTGTTATAACTATATAGCTTATTCTATAAATTCATAATCTGGACAAGACAATCATTCTGAATGACTTTGGGGCAAATTCTTCTTGGCTTTTTTTCTCTGGGTGGGGTGAGTGTTAGTTTTATTCCTCCTCTCCCCAACCACTTCCTTCCCATATACAAAAACGAGATAATCATCTCTGAATGCCCTTGGTGACCCAAGCATATATATTTTGGGGACAAATTATGTCAGCATAAAATTCGAAATTGGCAGTCTCGGAGAACCAAGTTAGAAGTAGATTTGCTGTGTTTAAAATTAAACCATTTTAGTAGTAACTAAAATCGCAGAAAGTTGTGAACAAAACCTCAGGAAATACGTCTTTTTTGGCCTGTTCATGTGAGTTACAAATCAACACATTTGGTTTATCTCAAGTGAAGCATGCACTGTGGACTTTCACCAAAAACAGAGTTGGTAGAAAGCACTCAACCCTTAGATGGGAAGGCTACCAGGGTAAAACAGGATCTCAGACTCCTTGCAAATATCCACTGGCTCTATTTTCTAGCAGTTTGCCAATGGCAAGTTTGAAAAAGCCAAACTTTTAATTAAAAGCTATGGAAAAGTAGCATGCCACATGCTAAAACACACACAAAAAAGCCCCCCAAGCCCCCCAACCAACCAAACAAAAAAGCCCCCACCAGAATGACTCACAACAGGACAGGAATCAAGAGTAAGTACTAAAAGCAGAATCCAGCTGTTGTCTCAAAAAGATTAAAAACAAAGAACAGAAAACATGAAAGCAACAGGGCTGCAGGGATGCTACCACAGAGCATTTAAAACAGACCCAGAAAGTAACAACAAATCACTCCTCTCTCCCACCTTCCCTCACATACCAGAAGCTATAGGAGCTCTCTAGAGAAAATTCAAAACACAGTTCTTCTGTTTGGTATTCTTTGAAGACGACTCAATGCACAAAGCATCAATCAGCCAATGAACACGCAGAAAGTTCAAGACAGTTCAAGTCCAATTTTATGATAATTGTTATGCAATGCTCATTGCCCACTTCAAAGGCCAAAATAGTGTGTGCAGATGCCTGTGTAAGAATGAGTGTTTTTTAAAAGGTTGGTACAAACTGGAATAAGAAAACAGATGGCAAGACATTGATACCATTATTTTGGATTTCTCTGAAATGCCCCCTCAAAGCAATGACAGATTTCAGCACCTGCTTATCACAAAGTCACAGATGAGTGTTCTCTTCTCATTAAATCCTCATTCTTGCAGTCAGTCTAATAGCTTATGGCAGACTAAATTTCCATTCAGATTTAAATGAATGTATCATTTTTTTCCTACTTCTCCGGACAGAGTCATTTATATGTGCTTCCAAAATAAACCTTCCAGGTTTTTTCTTTCACTTTTTACGAAATAACTTTTCTACTCTCTCTCAATAAATCCTTTTCCCTGGAATAAAAAGAGAAAGAAGGAAAAGTGTAAGACCTAGAACTGGAATTTTATAAAGCTTAGCTCTGTCTACTGTAAGCCTTGCAGTAAAAGGGAGCTTAAAATTTGGAAGAAAGCAACACTGTAAAGTGCAAAGAATCTGGAATCCCTTGCCAGATATATACAACTGTGAAGTGTCTGTTTTTATTTGAAAGCATCCATAATGAAGTTGTAAATGAACTTAAAAAGGCCTTTCTACAGATCTGTATAGGCACCCTTCCGACTCTAACATTCTCCATAGACTACTCCACATCAAATAGGCAGTGAGCAGGTTCCTTAAAACAGAGGAAGAAGTGGGAAAAAAAAAAAAAGGTGGATGGCATAGTAGTTTATGGGTAAGGCTAGGGATTACTCTGGAAATTACATAGAATGGACAACTGTGACAGGTCCAGCCTACAACACATCCTTTGGGTGCAAAGAGAGGTTTTCTCTGATTCTTCATGTCTTTACATTCAAGGGTGTAAAAGAGATCCTTGCAGTACTGAAGTAAAGCAAGGCTTTTCAAGTAGCATCTTTGCCAAGGATTCGGGCAGAATCTTCTGCTGACTGGGACCTAAACAATCAGACCGAAGCACTGTAAATGTCAATATTCAGATGAGCAGGGCTGAAACTAGAAGTGCATTTTGAGGCAAAAAGCTGATGGAATTTGACAACTGTGTCTGAAAGGACTCAAGTTTCAGCAAAGGTGCTTTAGCTGCATGCACATTTCTTCAAGCCTTTCAGGCAATCATGGAGCCCTTTCTTCTGAAGAAGACATAGAAAGTTAAGATCTGCTTTGAACAAATGCATCATATAGAACAGGACAGCAGTTAATACCCTGTACCCCTGAGGCCCTAACTAAATCAAGAAGTTTATTTTGGAAAAATAGAAATACAGTTGTCATAACATTAAAGAGAATAACAATTAAAAAAAGAGAGTTTAGAATCCTGAGTCAAAGCCTTGTGCTCTACTCCCATGGTTAGGGGCAGTCATCTGCGGAGTTGCTCTGCAAAGTGCTATTGTTTCACGATATTTCAGGAATGCTCCTGGGATGCCTGGGTGGCTCAGTGGTTGAGCGTCTACCTTTGGCTCAGGGCCTGATCCCAGTATCTGGGGATCAAGTCCCACATCAGGCTCCCTGCATGGAGCCTGCTTCTCCCTCTGCCTGTGTCTCTCTCTCTCTCTGTGTCCATAATTAATAAATAAATAAAATATTTTAAAAAAAGGAATGTTCCTAAGCCCCTCACCAACTTCCACTGTCTTTCACATGAGACGCCAGGTGGTGGCTTTCATCTCTTGGTTCTGAGTGAATCTCAAACTGTGCCCCAGCCCGTGTAGGTAAGTGTGTCTTAGCCAACTTCCCCGTCTTGTCACACCCTTCCTCGCTTTGCCCAGCTGGCTCTCACCACTCATCATTCCCAGCCCCTAATCACAGATGCATAACTGACCACTGCCATTGTGCTCTCATTATACTCTGTGTAGACTTCTAGCATCAAGTCTTTCTGGTGGACCATATGCTCCCATTAGGCAGGAAGCACACTTTACCCTTTTGATTTTCACGTTTGGTTATCAGCTCAAAGTTTGAAGATCTGTACACAAAAGAATGCCATGCCTGAACTAAGACACCCAGAAGGCTGGCACACATGCATGCTAGCCTGGCCAACACTGCATCCTATTCACTCTCTGGGCATCTTTTAATTTGTATTCCCCTGAAAGAAGAGCTTGAAACTGGGACTAACATGCATCTTTTTCGGGAGGTGAACCCAGGAAGCAGGAGTGAAGGGCAGGAACACTGAGGCAAGGAAAGAGGGAAAGACAGTATGGCTGTGTTACTGAGCTGGTTTTCTTACTGGGGACTTTTGGAGAAAGCATCCCAGAGTTCTGTCTCCAAAGCACAGGAGTCTGGAGATTTATCTACAGACTTTCACCCTCCATTATTTGAAGGGTACCTCCAGAGCACTAACTTCCCCCAAACTTCCCAACTGTCCCGAGGTTAGGCTGTGCAAGCTCTTGTGGGTTAGGAAGAAGTCCTGAGGTGTGAGGCTGGGAATAGCTTATGTGGGGCATTGATGGGTGCAGGAGCTGTCCACCCCAGCTGCAGCTGAAATGGAAGGTAGGCCATGAACACATTTAACTAAAGTCACTAAATCAGGCCTTACATCTTTTTCAGGATTATGCAGCTAAATAAATAACTTGATTCCAAAACACAATCCATTAATCCATAAAAAGAAAGTGCTTCATGGATGATGTGGACGTCCTAGCTAGACCTTCAGGATGGAGTTCCCAGGAGACCAGGTAGCTTTGCCAGCTTATACTCAGTAACAGCACCCCCCACCATCACCAACCAGCCCTGATTCTCACCCTCTACCTTCCCTTCCATCCCCCATCATTCATAGGGCAAAGGGCAGGGAACTGATATGCATCCTTTCTCACTCACTATGATTTCTTTTTACCATGTAAATCAGTCTTGGTCACTTCATAAAAATGAGTGAGGGAAGCAGCAGAGGAAAGGAGGGCCCTGCTGATCTGAATAAGTTCAAACATTTAAAGATAGCTTCCCATCTCCTCTCTCTCTCTCTCCCTCTGGCTCTGATAATTGGTTAGGAGGAATTCCTATCCACCTTCCATGTTGGGGGGATCTATAACCAATGACAGCAAACTGATACTACTTAGCTTTCTCCAAGTATATCTGATAAAGCTTCTTGCATTCATTGTCACCAGAATTTTCTATGCTAGTGGGAGAAAGGGCAGACCAACTGCAGTTTTGCTATTTTTTACCTGAACCTCTGTACTACAGTTTCTTTATTGGGTAAGGATGACGTCAGGCACCCACCCGCTGCTCTTCTGTGTGCATGCACCCTCCATTGATGCACCCCATCTGCTCTGCTCCCACCACGCAGAACAACTGTCAATAAATTTGGCCCTTTGTTTCTTGCAATCAGTCCCACTTTTCCAACATGAGCCTTTTAGCTTCATACTGGCCCGGAATTTTGAGATACACAGATGTCAAGGCAATGAGACGAAGAAAAGGGACACAGAATCAGAAATCAAAGCTGGCTTCTAAAGAAATGTCTTTTATGGAGGAGCACAGAGCATATTTAGGGTGGTGGAAATACTCCGTATGATTCCACAATGGTGAATACATTTGTCCAAATTCTTGTGATGTATGGCAGGCAGCAAGAGCAACATTTTTAAAGTTCAGGTAAGGTCTTAAATAAAAAAGGTACGAAAAGCTATAAAATCCAGGTCGGCTTCAGGGATGTGGGACCCACGCAGCCACGCCCAAGTCCTACATTCAAAAGGGCCCTGTGCTTAGTTTAATGCTTGCTGTTATCAGCTCAGAATTCCTAATAATTTTTAAACAAAGGCCCCATATTTTCATTTCATGTTGGACAAATTATGTATCCGGTCCTGAGTAAAAGAATAGGAAATGTGAGACAAGATCATTCCCTTGTAGGCGAAAGCATAGCAAGGAAGTATTTGCAGGGATATTCTCAGAGCACTCACTCCCTGCTTCTCACTGACTCATGGCAAGTGGTATCTTTTGGTTTAAAGATGCTCAGAATTTCAGATTTCCATGTGCCTTGTCACATGCATCCAGTGAACTGGCATGTGGGGTCAGGAGGACAGAGGAGGGAACAAGTATCCTGGTAGAGTAGTCCTGAGAATAGGAAGTCTTATGGATGAAGTTCTAAATGCATGGTATTCTAAACCCCCTTCACTGCTTTTTCCTTATTTGCAAAGTGGGGGAATAATACCTCAAAAGACAGCCAATGGTCATGCTTCAAAGTAAGATTCACTTGTGTAAAGCCTAACTTCATTGTTAGAAAATGCTTGGAGGGTCTCCTGTAGAAGAAGCAACAAAAGTCTCCCAGTGGTCCCCAAGGACAGCTGTGGAAATGGCTGTCGCCAGTCATCCAACTCCTGACTCTGAGCCTTGGCTCTTATCAGTCATCAAACTTCCTCTCCTTAAATAGAGCCACTGCAAATGTCACCACCAGCTTTCCTAGGACAAAATCAGGGATTTGGCGTCAGAACCTCAGCTGCCAAAATAAAAACCCTCTAAATCACTTTCTGTTCCTGCCTTACATGTTCTCTGTTCACTGTTTACCATTGTGATGGTTGATCAAGTCTTGCTTTCAATCCTACAGGAGTTGGCTCTGGTGGCTTTTTAGCTTGACAGCTGAAAACTATGAAAGCATATATTATTCTTTCTTTTAGGGCTACAAAAAGATAGCCAGTGCACCCAAGGGCATTCTCCCAAAAACCTAGTGGACAAAACTCCAGATGTATAGAACAACCTTAAATAGTTTTGCAAGCTATAGTAAGTTTTCCTTGACAAAATCTTCTAAGAGAATTCGTTTATTATCTAGAAGTTTAAATATTGGCTTTGACCTGAATTTTACAAAATGTCTATCCATATTTTAAAAACTTTCTTGCTGACTGACACTAAAAAGTATTAAGCCAGACACAATCAGAGATGTACTGGTTAGCCTGAATGTATGTATATATATAATTTTTTTTATTTAAGCACATCCTTGTGCATAGACATGTCCTCTTAGGAAACCTTGTTCCATCAGTGAAAACTGCAAGTTGAAATGACCTCCATGGGAGAAGAGGCACTTGTTATTTGGATGCAATCCTAATTACAAAGTAGCTTGATGAACAGAGACCAAATACTGCCCATGTTTATAGCAACAGGACATAATTTGGTCTCTCAACAATTGAAATCTGTTTGTAAGCAAACAAGACCTCTTTACTGACATTATTACCATGCATAAGTATCATTGCCAAAGCTTTAACAATGAAAATCCAGCAAAAATGGATTTCTTTCATTATAGAACATGCCCAAAAGATGTTAAAAGCCCATTAACTTGAAAGTGGACAGTGTCATGTGACCTCTTCCGCAAAGTAGTAAGGAAAAAAAAGTTGAGTGCCATGACTCTTAAAATGTAACTTTATAAATATTAAAAAAGAGATTTTAGTTTGTGAGTTCTCATTCAAATAGATGTCTGACATGACAAATATGATTTTACTGGTATTTAAAATTAGGTCCAAACTGATTATCAATCTCTGAAATTGCTTGTCAGCACTCATTCTTTCCTTTCGTCTTTTCTTCTTCTTTCCTTTAGTGAAGGGGTGTCTAGGATGTCGATTAAAGTTCATCCTTATCACCCCATAAGCGGTTACCAGCCCCAGGAAGATGGACAACTGGGCTCTTTGCCAGGTCAAATTCCCCCCATTAGGGAGTGGAGAGTATGAAACATCCAGCAGGTAACTGGCTCTAGCAACATGAAATCACCATCACTCAGACAAATGTGGGAAACTCTTGAAAAAAGATGCTTTCCATCTTGAATTCGATCTTTCACAGAAGAGAAGAAAAATATTAAGTTGGTCGTAGCAAGCCAGGTCATTAAAACTGCTATTGCAGGGATCCCTGGGTGGCGCAGCAGTTTGGCGCCTGCCTTTGACCCAGGGCGCGATCCTGGAGACCCGGAATCGAATCCCACATTGGGCTCCCAGTGCATGGAGCCTGCTTCGCCCTCTGCCTATGTCTCTGCCTCTCTCTCTCTCTCTCTCTCTCTCTCTGACTATCATAAATAAATAAACATTAAAAAAATAATTAGGGATCCCTGGGTGGCGCAGCGGTTTGGCGCCTGCCTTTGGCCCAGGGCGCGATCCTGGAGACCCAGGATCGAATCCCACATCAGGCTCCCGGTGCATGGAGCCTGCTTCGCCCTCTGCCTATGTCTCTGCCTCTCTTTCTCTCTGTGACTATCATAAATAAATAAAAAATTAAAAAAAAAAGAAATAAAAAAATAATTTAAAAAAAACTGCTATTGCAAAGGCCGTGTGGAGTCAAAGCAAGTTTAAACATTCAACATTTACAGACAAAGGTAGAAATGGTATCAAGGAATGAGAATCATCCTTATTTACCATAAATAAAAGCTGAGGGAGATAGAAAATCAACTTATTTGTCCGCAAATGAAAGATGGAGCTAATATTAAAATTCTCTGATCTGCTTCCTGCCCGCCAACATATTCCCTGCTTCTTTGACTACGGAAATAAGTATTAACAATTTTACTAAGCAGTTCACTCTCCAATTAACACACTGTGTCTAGAGAATCCCCACCAACGGTCCCTGTGAGGTGGTGCTACGGAGTCAGCTTGGGTAAGTCCTCTTTTTTTTTCCCATTTGGAAGGGCAGGACAGGGGAAAAGTAGAGTGAGAATAATTCTTAAAAACACTTTACAATTAAAAATTCTGTAATTCCTCCAACTGCTCTATGTGTCCCTGTTTTAATACCATGCCTTTCCTGTGCACTGGCTAATAACATGCAACCCCCTGACATCAGCCTTCTTGGTACCCACTAGGTGCTAAGCACCTGGGAGATACACTGAATAGAGATATAGAACTGTATCCCCTACAGCTTATACTCTAGTAGGAGATAAAGAAAAAACTAGGAGTTATGACACAAAAAGCAATGATAAGTGCTTTAACACACATCTATATACAGTGCTATGGAAACTCAGAAAAGGAAAAAAAATGCATTTGTGGAAATTCAGAAGTTTTACAAGGGAGATGAAAAACCAAGCAGGGCATTGATAGCTTGCATGAGTTTTCTAAGCAAGAAAGGAGGGAATACTTTTCTAGGCAGAGGGCACAGTATGTGCAAAGGCTCAGAGACATGAAAAAGTTTGACTAGAAGAGGAAATGGTGAGAACAGATGAACATGGTTAATATAAGGAGTTTCCTAGAGCAAGACCAGCAAATTTTCTTCTGTGAAGTGACAGAGAGTAAATACATGCAAGCCATACAGTCTGTCACAGTCACTCACCTCTGCCATTAACCTAAAAGCAGCCACGGATAATACTTGAATAAATGTGTGTGGCTGTGTTCCAATAAAATTTGTTTATAAAACTAGGCAGCATGTTGATTGGGCCCACAGGCCTTCGTTTTATATCCCCCATCCTAGAGCATCACAGGAGATAATATTATAAAGGCAAGTTAAAAATCAGATCCAAGAAATTCCTCTGGGCATTACAGAGATGCTTGAGGAATTATTACTTTTTTTTTTTTTTTTTTTAGTAAAAGTGATAAAATGTGTATGTAAAAAAATGACAGAAACAGGGAGTATATACATTTTTTGCACCCCATATCATTAAAATAAAAGCTGTTATCTTTACTTCATTATACGCTGATATACTAAAAGTAAATCTAGCTAGGGCATGCTTTCCCAAAAAAATATAGAAGTGGGATTCTTTTTAACTAAGTAAGCATCTGGAAAACACTTTATATAGTACATATCACATTCCACTTGGTCTGAAACACCTGGCTCAAAAAAAGGATAGTAAAATCTTTACTCTATAGTAAGAGCATTGATATAAAACTAGTAAACATTACCATAGAGATAGGAATCTGACTTCTGTCTGATAAAGAGCTATAAGGTGGAACTACATAATTATCTACAGATCTGGAAGTGTGTTACTTACTACGAATAGCACTGCCATATGCACATACAAAATTCACAAAAGAAGGGGAAAATAATAAGGAAAATGGGTAACATTCTCAGAAACTTTGTTTTGAGTCACATAGTAATAAATATTTATTTATGGCTGTTTTTTGTCAGGGGCTGTTTTGGGTGCCAGGTTACAAAAATGAGCAAGAGACTTCATCTTCAGAATTGATAGTCTAGAGGAGGGCTCAGCAAACATTTTTATAAAGGTCTAGATAGCAAATATTTGAGAATTTGGGCGATCCGTATGGTCTCTGCTGCAAATACTCAATTCTCTGATTGTAGCCCCAAACCACCCATAGATAATACGAAAACAAATGGGTGTGGCTGTGTTCAATAAAGCTGTAATCATTTGCAGATCCCTAGTCTAGAGAAAGACATTAAATATATCATAAAAAAATAAGTCATATCATTGTAAATATGCAAAGCTCTTGAAGGAGAGGCACATGCTAGGGACACGTGTTAGAGGGACTGAACTAGGCTGGAAAGGTCCAATAAGGTTCCTGTGAAGCTGAGAATGTGAAGGAGTGGGTAAGCCAGATAGTGAGAAAGAACAGCCCAGACAGAGGAAGAGCAGGGCAGGGAAGCAGAGACAAGGGGCTGCGGGGTGGGGAATGAAAAATGAAGAGAAATCCCTAGTGGAGTCATCTGGAAAACACTTTACATAGTACATCTCCGATGCAGCTGGAGTGCAGGAGCAGCTAGGCCATTTAAGGACACTAAGCTGCAGCAGTGAGCTTGGATTCTATTTTGAGACAAAAGAAAACCATTTAAGGTGTGGAGCTCAGGCAGGACTTGATCAATCTGCATTTCTAACAGATTTCGAGGTTTCTGGGTTCGAAGCTGGAACCCAGAATGGTATAGCAGGGGAAAATTCTATCTTAGGTTGGCTTCCATTGAGAACACACCCTGAGACAAGGCCTTGGGTTCAGAGTATAATTGGGAGGTGATCTCTGGAAGCACATGTATGAAAGTGGAGAAAGTGAGGCAGGGAAGAGAGAAAAGCCAATAATGGGGATAATGGATATATTAATGAATGGATTACTGCTGCAGGTAACTGGGGCTCCGTCCCACTGGGAACCCACTGAGGAAGGGAGTAGGACACACCTTAACATTGTCTTGGGGAGGGTTAAGGAAGCTGGGGCATTTATCCACCAACCCTCACTCTTCATCTGTTGAATGTTGCCGTACAGGCATCAATCTCTGACAATTTCTGGTTGGCTCATTGGCTGTGACAATACCTCAGCACCAAAGAAAACTATCAGACAGAAGTAGAGAAACAGAGATGTTCAAGGTAGGAAGATGCCTAAGGGCAGAGGGACAGGCCACTGCCACTACAGATGAATTCAGAAATAGGACAAAGTACATGGAATTGGGCAACAACAGGGTTTGCTACAAATTACTGTTCAGTTTCACTAGAAAGTTGATAAAGCAAGAAAAATACAAGGGATTTTCAAATTCCAAAAAATTTCCTAAAGAAATGTCCCCCTTTTTAACAAAAACTGAAGTCTGCTAACTGAAGTATGTTGCATATATTTTATCTGATAAAAGTAATGCTGTATCACAGGGGCCATATTCAAAATATTTAACTGATGAAACAGCAAAGGCACTGACCATTCCAAATGGGCCTTGACCTTCAAAAGTCTTTCAGAGCCTATAGGTGTGGACCTGAACACTAGCTCTGCCATATTTTTTAAAAGTGCTCCTGGAGTATGATAGGAATGGAACAGAGAAGGTTCAAATGCAAATGTAGAGCTTAAATAAGAAAGTGCTGCCTGACACAGTGTCACAAGGAAGTCAGAGGGATCTTGGATGAGCTCCTTGAAGAAAAAGCGTATCTTCTGGGCAAACTCAGCATTGACATGACAAACATTAATCCAAGACAGGAATGTAGGTTCCAATGCGTGAACACCATCTACTGACTGCAAACACAGGTTTTCTAACCAATCTGCCTCCCTGCTGCAAATGGGGAATAAAAGTGCTAGTTATCCAAATTACAGTCCAAGGTCAACATGAGATTAAGGTCTTGTATCTGAAGGTAAAATATTTCAAACCATTTTCATGGCTTCCAACTTGGAGACGCTGTGATTATAGTGGCATCCCAGCAAGGAACGGCTTTATACATTTTAACAGCTCACTGCTGGCTCCCTGGTCCTGGGGTGGAGTTACATGGGTAGAGTAGAATTTAAACACTGTGATCACAGGTCACTGTTGCAACAAAATTGCTGTGGTAGCAGTTTAGTTACTAGAAGAAGCCTAATCGATGAAGACAGAAATTGGTCTGGTACCAGCTGTAGTCCCAACACCATGTGTCCAATTATTTCACTGACTATATATATCACTCCCCTTCTCTACTCAGAACTGACTCTTATACATGGCTTGTTCTTTTCACTACCCTAAATACAAGTTAAGGAAGAAATGGATGATCTGGCCTTCTTCCATACCATATTTTGCATCTCATTTTTACACTGCCTGAAGTTAGATTTGGGTTGGGCTTTCTGTGGTCCTGAGAACTATGCGTGCATTGCTTCTGTGGCTAAAGTCCAACCTTAGATATTGCAACTGGAGTACTCTTCCAACCAAACCCACCTTTTCCAAAGACATCTTCTGGGAGAGTAAGAACATCTTCTGGGTAAAAACCTAACCAGGTATTTACTCAGCAGACTTTTTCTTAATGGCAGGCCCTATTTTCCTTCTTCTATCACGTGTCTGGCCAACGAGCTGATCTTTCTTTTAAGAGTCTTCCTCCATCTCTGATTTGAATTGTTTTGACCTCTTAGAAGAAAGGTGTGGCCTTAAAGTCCTTGAAGCTGGGGTAGCTTCTTTTTTATATATATAAAACTCACTGATTTAAAACAAGCCTAGTCCTGATGTCTCACCACATGCCTGATCATTTGCTTCCTTGCCCCTCTCTACCCTTCCAAAAAAATGGACGATCAGAAGTTAAGCTTAAAATTTAATGATATAACATGGGTAGGTGCAATCATTTGACTTGAAGCCATTAAAAGCAGGAAAATGGCCTGATGTTCCAAGTAGCCAGCACTTCAGAACTCTTGGATCTAGCATGTCTTCCTAACTATGGTGTTGCATCTCACTTAAACTTTACTCAACCTTACAATATAGATAGAACAGATATTATCCTCACATTCACCAACGAAGAAACTGAATATCCAGGCTGAAGTGACTCACACAGCTATAAATTGCAGGACCAAGATATAAGTACAGACCTTGAGATTCTGAATTCCATATGCTTTCCTCATGGCATACAGCCTCCCCCCTCCTCTACCAGTAGCATCTCATAGTACATTTTGAAATTCTCTGTCGTTTAAATTAAGCCTCCTTGTCTTTCAGATACATGAATTTTAGTCCTAAACAGCTCTTTAAAGTTCCTGCACCCTATTAAACACATAATAAAAAAAGGCCCTGAATGGGGCCCATTAACTGCATAATAAAGGCAAAAGTGGGTCCATACTGAAGGCAACCACAGGGTTAGCTAGCCCCAGAGGACACAGGACTGCAAAGAGGAATTCATTTCAGGTAGATACCCATAGAGGTTTAGAGATTAGGAAGTGAATATGAGAGAGAGAGAAGTGTCAGTAAAACAAATTCAAAATTGAGAAAGAGAACATTAGCTAAATAATCTCTAAGCATTTCATGCTGTGCACACCAGGACAGAAGGTTAGTCCAGAAATAAACTTAATAAATATAATTTGAGAAGTTTAATATAAATTTAGACAAAATTATTAGATCCACTTAATTATCAACAGCTCCTGATTAAAATCCATAAACACACCACATATGTATTTTAACACTTTCCCATCTGTATGTACAAAAGAGCTGATGGGCAAAATCTATTAGAAAAAGGGATTTCTCCTCTTCTTGGATTACTGAACACCACAGGGTGGCATTTTCTTTTTTTTCTTCTTCTTCTTCTTTTTTTTAAAGATTTTATTTATTCATAATAGTTACACAGAGAGAGACAGAGAGGCAGAGACACAGGCAGAGGGAGAAGCAGGCTCCATGCACCGGGAGCCCGACGTGAGATTTGATCCTGGGTCTCCAGGATCACGCCCCGGGCCAAAGGCAGGTGCCAAACCGCTGTGCCACCCAGGGATCCCAGGGTGGCGTTTTCATTACCTATTCTCCCACCTTCCTCCTCCACGTTCATCAGACAGGAGCTTCACAATGGTTTTATAAAATGTTTTAAATGAGGGTACTTCATTTAAAGGCTGCTGATGAATTTCTCTGATAAGGCATGTATAGAATTCTCTCTCATTCCAGATCCATGGAACTATGATAAACAAAACTGCGAACATGCTGGAGTACCACTAATGCTAGTAATATAATTTTAGCACTTTATAGTAACAAAGTACATGTTGATATAAGTGAAAGTGCTATCTCATTTAAGCCCTACTGACAACTGAGAGTCAATCTTAAAGAAATCAAGTAGCTAATAATCTAGGACTGAAACCCAGTAGCACGGGCTGTTTCTTTCTATTTAGAAGATGTGCTAAAAGCTCTAGCCCAGTCCAAGGGCATTATGTTGAATTCCAGCTAAGACTATAGAACAGAAAATTGGGGCACCTGGGTGGCTCAGTCAGTTAAGCATTCAACTCTGATTTCAGCTCAGATCATGATTTCAGGGATGTGAGATTCAGTCTGGTGTCAGGCTCTGTGCTCAGCATGGAGTCTGCTTGAGATTTTCTCTCTCCCTCTCCCTCTGCCCCTTCCCCCACTCACATGCAGTCTCCCTCTCTCTAAAATAAATGAAATCTTTAAAAAACAACTGTAGACAGGAAATAAAACAAAACCTTTCATGTATGGTAGGACTTCATGTGTCACAAATATGTGGAATATTGATGGCAAATAGGAGATAACCAGTATGGAAACTGCAAAAATCACTCATTTTATTCATTAGAAAGCTCACTGAGAGCCTCATCAAGTCACTCTTATTTATATACAATTAAAACACGCTTGGCTGCCTGATTCCTAAGAGTACAGCATATCAGAAAAGATAATTCTAGACTGAGAGAAGGTAGTAAAAGCAAGCCATTAAGAGTAGTAAGAACTGACAGTTGACCATTTAGGAAGGTCAGACAGAAAAATTCAAGAGGCAGAGAAGCTGGAAAGCCTGTCAACCATACACATGCCTACACACTGGGGCAGTATTTCTCTGTCAGGTGCAGGACAAGGATGATCGATTATGAGAATGCTCCTGAGTTGAAGATTAAATTGTTTATTATACTGTTTCAGGAAACAGAAGCCATTTGTAAAAGCTCTATCTCAAAATTAGCTAAATAAGAAACACTTTGGTGTTTAAAGGGGTGAAAGTTAAAGTTGGTCAGAAAACTTGACCAACTAGAATGACTCATACCTTAGTTTCTAGATAATAACAATTGCTAAGAATGAATAATGAATGAACTTGTCTGCATGCCCTGCTGTTAAAGCTTTGCATTAATTGTCTCACTGAATCCTAATCACCAGCCCAGGAGGTAGATAATTTTGTATCTGGATTTCATAGATGAGGGAAATGAGGAAGAGGGAGGTTAAGGAATTTGCTCTAGTCATCAGCTAGTAAATAGAGGTGCCAGGATTTGAACATTGGCTGTTCACTCCAAAAGCCAAAACACCAAACTAATTAGTTATCTATATTGAACTGTACCAGTTTTTAACTGTTGTGTTTCTAGGCCTTTCCCTTATTTATATAACCACAGGGAAACCCCAGTTCTCAAAAGTTCATTGATAAATCAATTGTTTGAAGTTCAGACCTTACATCATTCATTCAGTAGTCACTTCTTGAGCATCGACTGTCAGGGATTGTATTGGTGCTAGAGACACAGAGATGAATGAAACACAACTCCCACCCTGAATGAGCTAACAGGATAAAAGGAGGACTGACACATAAACAATTAATTACTATAAAACAGGCATGTAAGGAAAGTAACGCTGGTGTCAAGGAAGATGCAGTGCCATGCCTGGTGGTTAGTAGCCTAGAGAAGCGCTTTTTATAGAGCACAAGCTCTCATGAAACTAAGAATAGCCCTAACCCCCGAGCCTCCCTAAGCTACTCTGAGCTCTAAGTCCACCAAAGCTCTGGAAGCAGCAGGAGAGAGATGTGGACAGTAGGACCCAAGTAACATGTGATGTTTACCCATCTTTAATGATGGACTCCCTGATTCCAGCCAGCAAGTGGGCAGGAGATTTCCCTACTCTCTTTATTCTGTAGGTAAGTGGCTGCTTTGGCCAGCTATGTACAATGCCTTGCCTCATCTGCAGGCTAAGCAGGTATGTTTCCCAAAAAGTATGGAAAAAAACCTCTCCTGATTCATCATATAAATAGACCAACCACTACCAAAATAAAAAAGGAAAAACTTCCATTACGCCCACCTTTGGTTTCCTGAACAGTCTCTTTGGGAAGCAATTCAGTGTGCTCTTCCCAGAAAACTAAGTTGCAACTTTCCTATTTTTATATAGGTTTAATGAATTTCACAAATAATACATTCTTGTTGTAAAAAAGTTAAAAGACAGCAAGTCGCCATGTACCCCAGCTGTGGTTTTAGTCCTTCCTGGAAATGGAACAAAGTAGAAATAGGTGTCCTGCAGCTTGCACACACAAAATCCCTCTGTATCTAAACCTCACATGGGCATGAGAATGTCTGGAGGGACAGGAAAGATGAGAATGTGAATTGGGCACATCAGCAACCATTCATCATCACTTTGTGGGTAAGCAGGACAAAGAGAAAAGAAAACGAATGGGGGAGCCTGGGAAGGAGGGACATAGACAAAAGTGATGGAGGAAAATGAGTCCCAGCACCACCTTTCCATCTCTAGCTATGTGTTGCTGCCTCTCTAACTTTATGCTTTGTTTTTCACATAAGGTGAGTGCAGAGTTAATTCATGGGAAGTGCACATTCTAATGCAAAGAGCATGAACTTCAGTAATTTTTTCTAATAGATTCAAAACCCAACTCCCACCGCCACTTTGTAATGCTGGTTGAATCACGGAGGGGGTCATAGATGAGGTTTCTTAATCTATTTGCCTCTATTCTTAGGAATTACCTTAGAGCAAGAAAACAAAAAATAAAGAGGATCTATTCACATTGCAGGCTTTGAGTATGTTTGGGATCACACAGCACTATCTTTTCAGTAATTAGGAGATTCACTGCTCTCCCAAGACAGAAGGTCCTTCACACCTACTGCTCTCCCGGGTCTTAAGAACAGTTAAGGAAGAGCTTCAGGCCAGTCCTTGGCTGGGTATTTTCCAGGGTGCAGACAGCAATGGCAGAAGGGAGAGGTTTTTACTCTGAGAAGTCAGATCCGAGTGTGCAAGGGGGTTGGGTTGAGTTGGTGCCACAGCTCCACAAGGTATTAAAAGAAGCCTGGAAGAACAAGGTTTGGCTGGAGTAGGGAGTGGCTTCTTTTCCATGTCTTGGACTGGACTTTATTTTTTAATTTTTTAAAATATTTACTTATTTATTTATGATAGACATAGAGAGAGAGAGAGAGGCAGAGACACAGGCAGAGGGAGAAGCAGGCCCCATGCCGGGAGCCCGACGCTCCGACTCCAGGATCGCGCCCTGGGCCAAAGGCAGGCGCCAAACCGCTGAGCCACCCAGGGATCCCCTGGACTGGACTTTAAACTTTTCTTTCTTTCTTTCTTTCTTTCTTTCTTTCTTTCTTTCTTTCTTTCTTTCTTTCTCTCTCTCTCTCTCTCTCCTTCCTTCCTTCCTTCCTTCCTTCCTTCCTTCCTTCCTTCCTTCAGATTTTATTTATTTATTTCAAGAGAGAGGCAGAGAAAGAGCACAAGCAGTGGGGAAGAGGAGAAGGAGAAGCAGACTTGCCACTGAGAAGGAGACCAATGCGGGGCTCAATCTGTGGATCCCTGGAGATCATGACCTGAGCTGGAAGACACACACCTAACTGACTAAGCCACCTATGGGCCGCTAAACTCTTTTCTTTAAACTCAACGGCAGCATGAAAATCTTTATTTAAATTGCTGCATTTGTATATATCTTTAGTTTGTGCTAATTGATTCTGTGCAATTGTTGGATTAAGAAGGAAAGGTAGCAACTGAAGGGTCAAGGAGGAAAGACTTGGAGCTGCTCTGATATTTTCTACAAAATACAGTCCCAAGACTGTGCCAAGATTGTAATGAATGCAAGATGAATGAGATGCCTTGGCTTCCCAAGTATTCTCTAATAAATTCTCTTATATTTTAATTGAGTCTTAAATGTGCATGTATATACATACATAGTAGCGCCCCTCTGAACCAAGGTTTCAGTAGGAAACGAGAGTATTTCAATACAAGATGAAAATAGGATGAATCTTAGAGAGGGTTCTTAGGGGTCTCCTAAGGCCTAGTCTTGATATCAGCCATCCCTCTTTTGTCTGGCCATATTGAGGATGCAATCATAGACACATTGTACTTACTGTGAAAAAATCATTGGATTTTGTACTCAATGATTTACACTCTGTCCTCTAAAGTAGCATCTTCAATTAAAGAGCCCCATTACTTCCCCTGAGCTGGTGGTGTATTATAACAATCAATTGCATTTGACTAATGCACCCAAGTAATGGGCATTCAATAAATGTGTTCCAGTCAGTCTGAACTGTTCATAGACAAAGAGAGCCTAAGTGAGATGGGGTTTGCAACACCACTGCTGCTTGGGAAGCTGGGAAGAAAAGCAAGGATTTGCTCAGCTTTTCACTGTCTTGGACAAGATTTCAAAAACATATCTAACTCATGGTAAAGGGAGGACACATTTGGTGAACAACAGCTTTTATATGCTTGTGCAGCACAGTATGATTTCAACAGAACATCCATAGTATTAAATCAAACATCATAAAAAATATTTTTTAAAGATTTTATTTATTTATTCATGAGAGACACACACACAGAGAGAGAGAGAGAGAGAGAGAGAGAGGCAGAGACACAAGCAGAGGGAGAAGCAGGCTCCATGCAGGGAGCCCGACATGGGACTTGATCCTGGGTCTCCAGGATCAGGCCCTGGGCTGATGGCGGCGCTAAACCACTGAGTCACCCGGGCTGCCCAAACATCATAAAAATATAAACCAGGATTTGCAAACTGGCAGGCCATCCAGTTGGCTTAAAAAGTTCCTTAACCTAAAAGTTGTAAATTATAAAGACAGGCATAACGATGCTAAGATTACTCACCAGAAGCCAGTCCAACCATATACTTAAAAAAAAAAAAAAAAAAAAAAGAATGAAAGTATTGCATATATATGTCTCTGAAGAGTTTATTAACAGGGGCCAAAAGTACGAGTAAAAACTATCAATAATCAACAAATGTATTTGGTAGAAACAAGAAAGATGAAACAATTTGATTATCTACACTTCTTTTTAAAGAGAAATAGTTGACTCTAGGAGAGAAAGACAAAAATGTGGAAACTGAGATACAATTTAAAAACTAAATACAGGTATTTTAATTACCCAGTTTTCTCAGAAATTGCATATTAGACTTATTTTATTTTGGTTCTGTTGTCTTTTAATATCACTTCAAAGGCAGGTAGTGTACCAGGAGAAGGATCCAGAAGGCTCGCTCCTGGGCTCTGCTACTGCCTTGCTATGTGGCTCAAACAGGTTGGTTAACTTCTCTAAGCCTCAGTGTCTTTATTCATAAAACCACAAATAGAACAGTAGCCAACTGCCACCCAGCACTACTGGGAGGATTAAACAACCATGGAAGAGTACATGGGAAAGTGTGTGCAATATAGTAACTTCTCAATGAAAGTCTTTTTTTTTTTTTTTTTATTCTGAAGGGCTTACCCTAGTTTTAATATATATTTGCCTTGGATGGTCATTTGCTTATCTCAATAATGGTATCACCTCAAAATATTGTGGCAACTCTCCTTTAGAATTTCCTTCAGTGCCAAAAGTAATTCATTTCCTCCTTTTGTCAAAAGGTATATAATATCCCTTCAAATGAGATCTAGGAAATGGAGATCTTATTTCTATTTTACACATGAAAGCCTAGCCCAGGCACAGAAGAGTTAAGTGATTTGCTCAAGGATATAAAATGGGTCAGAAGCTGAGATAAATCATCTAGATTTTGTGCCTTGTCCTCCACTACACTTCATCTAACCCTGAACTCTGTGAGGTATTTCTCTGAGTTCATGAAAAGAAATTTCCTATGATTGCCACATTTCACTTGAGTCAGCTCTCTTACCAGCAGACAGCATGGCAATACCCATCAAAACATTCTGGCAAGAGCCTCTACACCTCAAAAATCAGGGCAAATGGAAGGCAAGTGAATTCACAAGTTCCCCTTTTAAGCAACATTCTGAATCCATTCTAAAGTCACCCAAATAAGAAAAGTCTTATTCATGTCTCTCATTCCTGCAAATTAGCAGGGTTTCAGATATGATAGCCTAGTTTGATAATCACAGAGCCATATGGAAAGAAGTAACTGTCTCTTTTCTTCCTCCTCTTAGAAAATATATGTGACTTTCTGTGAATTAAAAGCACTGGAATGAAAAAAAATAAAAAAATAAAAAAAATAAAAGCAGTGGGCCGCTGGTCAAGCCACATTTAAGTAAGTTATCTGAACCCTGAGTTAGGCAAGTGTTATTTATTTTCCTTAATTCTAATAGAAATAAAGGTACAAGTTCTATACCAAATTTTAACTTGGGCTAATGGTGCTATAGCTCTTTTCTTTTCTTTCTTTTTTTTTTTAAAAAGATTTTATTTATTCATTCATGATAGGCAGAGAGAGAGAGAGAGAGGGGCAGAGACACAGGCAGAGGGGGAGAAGCAGGCTCCACGCTGGGAGCCCGACGCGGGACTTGATCCTGGGACTCCAGGATCATGCCCTGGGCCAAAGGCAGGCACCAAACCGCTGAGCCACCCAGGGATTCCCTATAGCTCTTTTCAAAACATCTCAAAAGTCCTAAATTTTCCCAAACTGCTCATCCGAATAGCTTAATCTTTAGTATAGCACACATTCAGTTAGATAGCTTTACATAGGATTTTATAAACTTAAATCTCAATTTATAGATAGGATAAAATCATAAAGTCATTTCAGGAAGTAAGAAACAGGCATAAAGGTAAATAACCTCACCTGGCTATATCCATGCATACAGAAGCAGGTTGCTGGAGATATTCCTGGTCATTCTAAAACATTCCACAGCAAATGAAATGAGCCATTGCCATCTAGAATTAATTATATGGGTTTCAGAACTTTGTTACTGAAGCCACAGCCCCATCTTGGGGCTCATCTGCAAGGTTGTGGCCTCTCAAAAACAGGACTAGGAAAACAAATTCTGACATAAACCGATACAGGCCACAGCTGCTTAAGAGGGATAAAAAGCTTAAAGATTGAGCTGGCATTTTTTTCTTTCTCCCATGAAGCTTTAAGTCTCCACAAGTTTAATTGGACTCTCATTTCAAAAGAGACATGATGGACAGCTTCTCAAAACTGGAAACTGGCTTGGTAACATGTGTACAGGATATAGATAGAGATATATCAGCTACGTACATTTGTAACACAGCATTGTATACAGGGTCACATGTGAAATGCATTTCTGCTATGGGCTGCCTTTCTATGGGATACCATAAAAAAGGCTTAAGAAGCAGTGCAGCAGTTACCTTAAATCCCTTTAATTGGGTAAGCTGTAGGCAAAAGCAGCAGAGACAGCACAGTGGGGTTAGGAGGAAGGAAGTGGGAACAGGAATGAGGAGGTGACTCTGGGGTGCTGCAGCATACTCATGGTACCACAGTTGCCAGGATGGCTCCTATTTTGAGCTGAACATACCCTGGGAGTGAGGAGTTCACCTTTCCCTAAACTACCCAACTACTAAGCACCTATCATGTGCATTGCATTGTCTCCATGAAGGGTGTCAGAAATGGTACCTGCAGCTCACATGAAAAGACATTTTATGCATTCTTTTCATATCTTGCATTGTCTGAGCTCAAAATTCCCAAGTTCAGTTTAGACATCAGACACAATCCCTGCCCTCTTGATGTGTGTGTGTGTATCTGACTGAATACATAAAAACAAAAGAATCCCCAATTCAGTAACAGAAATACAGTGTTATTAGGCTAAATATATGAAATTGTCATTTTTGTAGGCTCAAAGTTGTTGAATATGTGGAATTTTATATGGTTCAACTTAATAAAAATCACCAAGTGCAATGAGGGGCCAAATGGCCTAGCAACTGAACTAACAACCTGAAGATTGAATCAAGTTGTTTTGAATACACTGCCCATTCCGTATGTCCCACACAGCAACATGGGTGAAGATATCTAAGTATCAGAAACCGATTTTGTGTGATTTTCAATAGAAAAAATCTTGCATTAACTCTATTCAAGATGTTGGCTTCCTTTGTTTTCTACTATTTTCCTCAAAATATATAGGTTTAGAATTACCCATAGGGAAAGAACTTTTAACAAAAAGATTGATTTCTAATATGTTCATTGGAGGGGCTCAAAATAATACATACTAGCTGTTTGTTTTTTAATTTGTTGCTATTCAACAAGAATACAATACAGAAGAATTTATCAAGGCCTCAAGCTTGTTCTTTTTCCATCATAAACTTTCTATATGAATAGAATCTGTTTATGAAGAGCTTTCCCGAGTTATCTTATTTGCCCCCTAAAAATCCCATGAGGTGAAAATTAGTATTTACACTTTACAGAAAAGGAAATGAATCATTCTAGAGATTCACTTAAGTGGGGAAGAAAGCCAGTTTTGTTTTTTAACCCCGCCTTTGGCTTCTGATTAAGATTTTGGCTGGCTTTAGATTCTGTACCACAAACGCTTTCTAAGCACCTACAAGATGCCAGGCCCTTGACCGGGTGTTTTTCTTTGTGTTTCCTCTTTTGGCTAACACTTTGCAGGAAGTCAAGCCTTCCTAAAGTGTGCAAAAACTTAGAGGAGTCATGACATTCAGTTGGCTCAAAAGTAGATGCCTCTGCTTTTAGAAAAAATTATCTGAGGAGCTCTCCTTCCGTCATGTAGCCTACTTTAAGCTCTTTCAAGAGTCATTCATGTTAAAGAGTTCAAAGATGAGACCTGGGTTTTGTCGCTTAAATGTCCTTGTGTACCCTGAGGTTAAGAGGCATTCCTGGGATTTTATAAACAAAGGATCTAAAACCTCCTGTGACTTAGGCAAAGAAAATTTTCCTTTTCCACATAAGCCATGGACAATATAAAGTGATGATACTGATCTCTTGTGCTAATAAAAGTGCCCTTTGAGGAGGCTTTCTTGGGTAAACACTTTGCCATCATCATAAATCTGTCTTGCTTACTGCTCTAAAGATTGTGCCTAGAATAATGCCTGGTACACAATAGGAGTCAATGGAACTGACTGCACGCATGGAAACAAGCACATGAATAACTGAAAGGGACATGGGGTAAAGTGTCAGTCCCTCTAAGCCAGTTCCTCTAGGACTGAGGAACATCTCAAAGAACAAATTATTCTTCTATAACTTCTCACCTCTGAAAGAAATTAGTTGGCTAATACTATTAGCTGGGGAATGCAATGTTTGTTATGTCTCAAAAGTGACAAAATAAATTAAAAATCTTAGTTTGGGGGCACCTGGGTGGCTCAGTTGGTTAGGTGTCTGCTTTTGGCTCAGGTCATGATCCCGGGGGTTCTGGGAACGAGCCCCACATTGGGGTCCCAGATCCCAGCTCGGCGGGGAGTTGCTTCTCCCTCTCTCGCCACATTCCTCTGCCTATGCACTCTCACATGCTCTCTCGCTCTCTCTCAGAAATAAAATCTTTAAAAAAATTAAAAATTTTTAAAAATCTTAGTTTGATGCTGTGAACTATAGTTGATCGGGGACAGTGTAAGGTAGACCCTGTCTTATTCCAACTTCAGACCAGCTCTCAACTGTTGTATGGATTTGTCAAAATTGGTTTCCAGCCACCTATCCTCCAATATCTGAACGAATATCAGAAACTCCTTTGGAAGATCACAGTTAATTGTAACGGCAAAATGACACACGTGAATGATTACAGCATTGTTCAGCTCTCTGGAAGAACTGTCGGCCTTACCAGAGGCCTAGAATGGCCTGATTACCACAGGACTCACTTTGCAACCTTGCTAAATTTTGCTGGAAACAATAAGTGGTGGAGACAAGTTGCCTGTCTTTGTAGCTCCACATGTCACTCCACTGCAGAATGACCTGAGGATGCTGACAAATCTGCCCTGACACTAGTATTTTTGGGAAGACCACATCCACAGACCTTTTCTTCTGCAGTGCTCCAAATGTGACTTAATAGATATTTGTATTTGCTCCAACACTGAATTTAAGAATTTAGCTAGTTTTTTTTTTTTTTTAAGAGTTCAAAGACCTTTCTATATTCTCCTTTTAGATTAGGAAAAACTATAGAACTTATACTTTGTTATAGTGAAGCTGAACTATGATTCTGTCCTCTAAATTAACAGGGAGGGTCGGCTTCAGACAAATAGCTGCCTGCAATGCAATGTTTGGATCTCTGTGCAAGAGGCATACGTTTAGAGCACAATGAACCAGAGAGAATTCGACACCTGGCTCTTTCCTCCCCTGCACCCAAAGGTTCCTTCCCCTTCTACCTGACCCTCTGCATTTTTATTTTTATTTGCTTTCCGGTTTTAAAGATTTATTTATTTATTTTAGAAACAGAGGGGAGGGGCAGAGAGAGAGGATCCTCAAGGAGATTCCCTGTTGAGCACAGAACCTGAGACGGGGCTTGATCTCACCACCCAGGGGATCACGACCTGAGCCGAGAACCAAGTCAGAGACTTAACCGACTGAGCCACCTAGGCGCCCCTCCACAGTTCTCTTTTTAAAACTTAGAATGAAAATGTAGAGATGGTCTGTGTTATGTAAGAGCATGTTATTATGTAGTCTGCTCTAATTCCACAAAATGAAATACAGGACTCATATTTTCCAGAAGCACTGGAATGTCAAAACAAATTTAGAGTTCTGAGAGGATTGCAAATGAACCTTGAAGCAAAGGTCTTTCTTTCAGTTAAGCATTATCATTAAGGATATGAGTTGTGTGAATAATATTGATTAAAAAACATTTAATTCATGCTTTTATTATTCCAGACATTGATTACTGGGATGCTCGTTTTGTTAGGTGGTCCAATAATCTGTTCATTTGATTCCAATCTGTTCAAAATGCAATTGCATGCCTGAATGATAAGAGCCCAACAACTGAAGCATGTCCCACCTTCCCCAGTTTCTTGGTCATCGATTAACAGTTGAAATTTGGATTAACTTAGGTGCGACATGATGTGAATTTATGAAAGGTATTCCACTTTCTTTTTTCATGAAATTTCAAATATATCCTATATTCTTCAACAAAATAGCTTTAAATGTTAAATAAGCAATGTAAAAAGTAATTTTTCTGTTCTAAGTTGCTGGACTTCCTCCAAGTCACATGAAACCTTTCCAAAATGTAAAGATCAAAGGTTCAAAACAATTTCTTAAATGTTTACCCCTTTACCTTTATAGATTGGCCTGGATGAACATTAGTCTGTGCCCATTTGATCAGGGTAAAACTGGACTAGGCCAATAGATTTAGTTCTCTCTTTCACCATCGTTTATTATAAAGACCCAACACATAGCCATGTCCTTGCTTGTAAATCCATTTACTCACAAAGTGCTGAAAATTAGAATCTTTCAATCATTTCTGGTTATAAAGTGATACAGGTACAATTTCAGAGAATGAGGAATCTATTTAATAAAAGAGTACTTTCATGGACCTTCATGTTGAGGCTCAAAAGTCTTTTCTCTTGGATAAGAACTCGGATCACAAGTAAACCCAACTCATTTACCTTCTGTTTTCCAGTGTAGGTTAAAATATTAAAGAGTTTATGTCTCATTTTGCCCTGCTGACCCCATTCATTGCTTCAGGATCACTCAATTACTTCAAGGACACACAAAGACCTGAAGGAAACAAAGAAGCCAACTGAGTGTCTAAGTAAATTTTTTAAAATCCAAAGCACAGAAAGTTAAAGCACTTTTTATTTTAATAACCAGTCTGGGGACAAAAAAGGCTTTTGAGTTCCAACACTTTGGTTTAATTAAAGGGACAAATTACATCAAGTTTATCTGTAAACTAAAGAGTGAGAAAGAACATAAGAAGATTTCAGAGTTAGTGTTTCAGCCCCAGAGGAGATCAATATAACAGAATAGATGGTGGTGGGATATCTTTGAGGGAAGTGTTTTGGGAGAGAAGAGTCATTTAGCAAATTATTGCTGTGGGTCAGAGAAAGAGGCCTATCTCCCGAATGCCCCATTCTGGGTCAAATCCCTAGTTTGGAGGAGATCTCCAAGCAGGAATCTGCATCTTGCTTCCTGAGGTGAGAGCTGGTGTGATACAAGCATAGAAGTCCATAGCATGTAAATATTAACAGAAGGCTTGGGAATGGATGGAACTCCCACCCTACTCCTCCCAAAGTCAGAAATGAACAGAACCCCTGAATATTATCTATATTTTACTAGTATGTAAAGAAAGATCAACCCACAGAGACCAAGACATAGGAGAGCACAAGGAAGACACAGGAAAACTATATTTCAGAGAAAATGGTGATTTACAAAGTCAAATGCTGTAGAAAGATTAAGGACTAAGAATCCTCTTCACATTCAGAACAAACAGGCAGTTGGATGCCTTTAGCTAGAGGGGACAGAATTGGCTGGGGGGCAGGGGTAGGACTTAAACCGTGGAGGGTTGAGGAGTGGGAAGAAGGACCCAATGAATGTAGACAAGCCCTTTGAGAAGTGTAGCTATAAGAGGGGAGAAAAAGGAGAGTAGATGAAAGAGTACAGAAGAAAGATGAAGATTTTGATGTACCTTATTTTTTTTTTAAGATGGGAGCAGCTAGCATCTCTGGGCACTCTGATGAGAAGGAGCTAGTAGAGATAAAAAGGTGAAACATAGAGGAAATAGAGCAAAGTGTGCATAAAACAAACACCCCCAAAAGATGGAGGTTAATGAGGTGCAGAACACAGGTGGAGAAATCAGAAGAGGGAAAACCTCTTATTTTAACCTGGGGAAAGGTGAAGTGCATGAACACAAATGGACAATTTAAAAATATGTATGTATTAAATCACCAATATTTGCAATGCCTTGCTCTCAGAAAAAGGATCATTTGTTTGCTGAACTATCTAGGACTTGTGCTGACTGAGGTTAGGGGTGGGAGGAAACGAAGATAGACTAGTCTGTTCTACCTATGAAGGAATGAAATCAGACAGTCAGGAGTAAGATGAGGGGAATTAATGTGGGAGAAGCGTAGGAGGCAGAGGAGGAGGACAGAGAGAGACGATATATATCTTTCTTGGCTTATGATGGGGTTACACCTTAATAAACCCACTGGAAGTCAAAAATATTGTAAGTCAAAAATGCGTTTAATACACCTAACCTACTGCTGAACATCATAGCTTAGCCTAGCCTATCCTAACCATGCTCAGAACACTACATTAGCCTACAGTTCGGCAAAATCATCAAATACAAACCCTATCTTGTAATAAGGTGTTGAATATCTCATATGGTTTATTGACTACTATGCTGAAAGTGAAACACAGAATGGTTCTAAGTGTATTGATTATTTACCCTTGTGACCACATGGCAATTGGGAGCCCAGCATCAAAAAAGAGTATGGTGCCACATATCCCTAGCCTAGGAAACAAATCAAAATTCAAAATTCAAGGTCTGGTTTATACCAAATGCATATTGTTGTCACATCATTATAAAGTCACAAAACTGTTAAGTTGAACCACCTTAAGTCAGGGAGCATCTATAAATTGACAGCTGCCATGAGAAGCCAGACTTCGGAAAGAAAGATATATAAAAACAATTTTTAGGAAATCTAGCTATATGTTCCGGGATTAGTCCTCCTTTTGGTCTTGGCTGACTCCTCAAGAAACTTTTAAGTAGAGACCTCCATCATCTTCCAAGGCTTTCTGGTGTCAGATTTTTTTTTTAAAGATTTTATTTATTTATTCATGAGAGAGAGAGAAAGAGAGAGAGAGAGGCAGAGACACAGGCAGAGGGAGAAGCAGGCTCCATGCAGGGAGCCCGACGTGGGACTCAATCCTGGGTCTCCAGGATCATGCCCCCGGCTGAAGGCAGCACTAAATCGCTGAGCCACCCAGGCTGCCCTGGTGTCAGATTTTGACTTTCACCATGCTGAACTATCCTCAAGGCAATTGGCTGCATTCGGGATATGCAGGTAATTGATCTGGTGGCAGGAAGCTGAAATCCTACATGCTGAGATGCAAGGCTATCTCCTCACGTGGTTTGGTCAAAAAACAGGAGAAAAGTTGAAAAATCTTCAAAAAAGGTGTTGGGAAGAATGTCAGGAATGTATTAGGAAAACATATAAGGATCACTGAGGTATACTGAGGGGTCCAATTGAGATTGGAGGTCATAAATTTGTCACAGCATCAATCTGGACAGTGGTATGATTTTTCTTAAGCAGGGCTTAGCAGTCTGGTTGTAGGCAGGAGAAAGCACACAACTGTACTGATGAGGGGATGGTATTCACTTCACCTGGTAGGCACCAAGGGCTGGCACAGATGTGTTTTGTTCATTTCTAAGTATAATACAATGCCTGACAAACAGAAATCACTCAATATTCTCTATTGAATGGATGAATGGGAAAACTGACAATATTGGTAAGAGGGTGGTTGACATGATAGGCCATGGTACCCACACGAATGGAGAAGGCAGTGACAAGAAGAGGGGGTTAAAAGGGGAAGTTTAAGGGGATCAAAGTTCCTCTCCTCAGTTGTACCAGTCACATGAGCGGCATCGCCTACTCAAAAAAGAACCTGAGTCTTAAGCACTCCCTGGTGGCTGATCCAGCAAGCCAGTAGGCTCAATGGTCTCCCCTATTTTTTATTCTTTAAGAGCAACAAGCGCATCACACACACACTCCTCTTTTCCATGTGAGAACTCCCTTAACTTCCCTTCATGCCATTCATGCCATATCTTTCTCACTCATTCTTCAAACCGGCTCTTTCTCCTCTTTAACTTTGGTCCCAGCTACCTTAGGTAGATCCTGCTTTCCTTCTCCTCCTTTTTATCTCCTCCTCATTCCTTTTCCTTTTTCAAGGAGTGAAAACAATCCTGGTCATGGTAGGTATTATTGAAGGTAAAGTTCATGAAACGAGGACAAGGAAATCCCTACGTTTTAAAATTAAAGAAATCAAAGTCTCTTAAAGCCAGTGAAAGTGGACATAAATTTTAAAGTAGCCACATCCCATACCATCTTGTAATTAAGCAGCACTTCTCCAAGTACTGGCATTCAAAACATTTTCCATTCTTATGGTATTGCTTGTGTTTTAATTATTAACATAAAGTCTTTTTTGCTATCAATTTTTCATTGCAAATGTATGTGACTTCTACTATAGGATGAGTCACACAGACTTTTGAAAAGTAACCGAAAGATGTTTACAACATTGTTCTGATAACGGATTTGCAAATGAACATTTGGACCACCACCTATTTGCCAGTCAGTGCTTTGGCATAGTTTTGATTCCTGCTTGAGTTTCCTGAAAAATCACAACAAATTATTTAAGGAATAACAGTTGTCAACTTTCTGACAAGTCATAATGAATGGTTAAGTTCTGAAAGGTCAACCAGCTATCTTTTGGCTTCCATCTCCTCTTTAGAACCAAGCTATTTTGAGAATTTCCATTCCTCATGCTCTTTTTCTTCCCAACCCTGACACTATTTGTATCCTCTCGGTGGCATTTTTTTTTTAACTCAGGAAAACTTAAATAAGTTCCAAGATTGCAGAAGAGCCTTATTATTTGATGATTGTGGGTCTTGTCTGGGAAAAACTCCAAACATAGATTTGCCATTTTAAGCAATTCCTTTGAATTCTCACTCTATTGTCAGCAACAGTCCTATATTATTGGTTTATTATTGATTTTTTTCTTTCCCTTTACATAAGTTAACTAGGCACTCCAATTTCCTCTTCTCTCTTCTTATGTTCTCTTGGTTTCTAAGTCCCTGAAGAACTGTATTGTTTCAGCTTTTTGGGATTTGAAGAACAAACAAACATCACACACACACATGCACACACACATACCCCGACCTTGTCATTGTCACAAACCCATAATCCTTCCCCTCAGCACCATGGTTATTTCTTCTTTATAATATTCTTCTCCACTCTACTTTAATATAATCAGCTGCCACATTCTGTCAATTTTCCCTTTAAAACATATTTCACATCATCCTTTTCTCTGTTTCTGCTCGTACCATCCTGCTTTGGGTCATATTCTCACCAAAGGTTCTATTACAGAATCCTCGCCAGCTTTCCTGCTTCACTCCTATTCTCTCCCCAAGCCCACCTCCATGCCCAGCAAGCATTCAGTCCATACGGTGACTTTTCCTGCTTGTAGCTTGTGAAGGAGGAAAGCACCGCCTCTGCACTAGGCACAGCCCTGCAGGATGAGTATTACTTTCTTCATTTCACACAGGATGAAACACTCTCCCAGAGGTTAAGCATTTTGTCCCAAATCACCTATCTTGTAAGTGCTCAAGTCACTAGCTCTCATATCTGAAGAGAAGAGAGCCATCTTTGTTGAAACAGGAAAATAAAGCATTTGCATAGCAAAGATTTGATATTTAATCTCTTCAAAGTCAAGGAAGAGTCAGACTTGCAATTATTACCATATCAAGGCAACGTTTTCAAGAAATGGGATTCATACAAGAGAAGTATAATCCACTCGTCTACTCTCAAAGAGTTTATAATCTACTTGGTTAGCGTATGTATCTAGAACATGCTGGATATACAGTGTGTGCTAAATAAATATTTGCTCAAGCCAGGACCAAGACATAGAAGGAGAGTCCTTGCTACTCTTATTTTGGCTTGCCACTAATCGCATTGTTTAGTCACTGGATGCTTCTTATTATAAAACGCTCTCTACAACACTTCCTCTTGACCTGGTCCCAAGGAATATCAGAACAATACAATGTTAGGGAAAAAAAAGACATTGAGATTACTGGGCTGCCTTCCAACCCATGGGCCGATTTATTTTTTCCTAACTACAAGATAATTATTGCTGGATATTATTATGGGATTTTTCCATATGTCCTTTAGTTAGGACAGTGATGACCCAACACAGCCTTTTAATGTCTCTGGTCTTGTGCCAGCTCACTTCTTTCTAGCACTTTGCCTTTGGTTTTTATCTTTATGACTATTCAAACATCCCATTCCCTAATCAATACCTCATTTGGCCACTGCTGTTGACTACATACCTTGACAAAGACTCCTTGGAAAGGGTCTTTTTTCCTCGCAGCCGGCTCATTTGAAACAAGCTCTTGCTATGTTCATCATTTTGGCAAACAAGGACAAGTTCAAGGAAATTGGAGGCCAAACTTGACAGAGCACTGGGTGCAGCTGCTGGCCCAGCTGTGCAATGATTCTCAACTGGTCCATTACCTCCAAAACTCAACTATTCAGCACAGCCTTCCCTAGTCCAGCACTCCTGTCGGTCTAATATATTTGGCAACAGCCATTATTTCAGAAATGAATGCTCATGTGTATTTATAGCAAATCGCATGCCTGCTCTATCAACAATTAAAGCGATTAGGATTCAGCAGACATATTCCTCTAATTAGGACAAGATGGAAGACATAATATATAGAATGCTGCAGTTTGGTCCAGGTTTATTCTTCCCTGACAAGACTGTCATGCTGCTTTTCCTCAGTCACACATCCATTCTCTCTGGGGCCACCCTGCCCCCTACAGAACACTCACTTCCTGTGTCTATCCCACGGAATTTTCAGTCAGGGGATTCTGTTCGCAACGGACACTTCAAGTTGCCCTGGCCTCCCCTCCTCAAACCACACTTCAGGCTCAGGGGACGGTCTGAAGGCTTGTTTTGAGGAACATGTGGACAGCACCATGTGGCCACTAATTTCATTCAGCTACGCCCTTCCCCTGGAGCCCCAGAGTGTATGTTATACGCTCACACTTCTGTAGTCTTTCCTCTGAACAAAAGCCCGAACTCGGTGTCTGGGCCATAAATCCCATCTTGCTTCACTCTTACCCATGCATTATTTAAGCCATCTTCCCGGGGAGCCGGCCTGAGACTTTCCCTCAGAGTAACAATCAGCAGGCGCCTTATGCGCCGTTTTAACGGGAAATGTAGGATATCGGAGAGAGTTCCACCCATTTGCAGTCTTGATAATGAAATATGATAATCTAATTTGGTAAAAATAAACTGTGAAATCAGAGATTTGAGGCAAAAACTTTAAAGATGCAATTCAGACGAGCAATCAATGCTTATTCAGCTTCTGTACCATCTCAGCTTTCTCCCTGTGCAGATGCTTAAGTGATGCTAAATTAAATAATTGACAAATTTTTAAAACTGCTGGAAATTACCATCTGTATTTAATTTTGGAATATAAAAAGGTCCATAGAAAACACCCTTTATGATTATTTTGTCTAATAACAGATATGAAACAATACAAACATCCCAGTCATAAAATATAATGCGTTCCGAGTAGTCTGGCTTACATATTCAAACACAGTTTTTCAAAACAAAAGACCACAGGAGGAACGAAATGCTGGGTAACCAATACATTTTTTTTTTTTTTTTTAGGTGAATGGCAAAAGAACTGAGCTTTTAGTTTAAAATCCACCTCTCTAACCTTCATCTCCCCACAAAACAAAAAACAAAACAAAACAAAACAAAACTCACCCACAGGCTTCCTTCCTATGGACAGTAAGGATAACCATCACTTTTTCACGTTTCTCTTTCTCCTGGATAAACACTGGGCTAAACTGTCCTTCTGTTAAGAACTTTATTAGGTTGATATTACATCCGTACAAAATGAAGTCTACGACTGTAAATAAACATGCTTGAAGCTTTCATGAATACACAGAAAGAGAAACAAGCTCCCTGCGTGGGAACTCACTGGTAAATACGTGGATAAAACAAGCTGAAACTTACACCAGACACTTCTCCCAGGTCCAGCACGGCAGGAGCCCTAAGGGTACATTCTAGTTTTTTTTAATCCATGTTCTGTTCTTCTCACTGATGGGACTACTCAGGCACATGGTCAAGTTGCAATCGGCTTCTCCCTCAGTGATGTATGAGAGCTGGGCTGATTTATCTTGTCTTTCTGCTGCATATTAGCACTAATGTTTCTGCGTATGCATCCTACCTTTCTTTAGCCGTAGCCCCGGCTTTATCATTGGTAATCTAAATTAAAGAGCCAGTGAACAGAGCAGGGTTGTTGTCCCCCACCCCTCCCTGTTTTCCATGAAACAATTGCCAGGCAGTCATTCCCGGACAAGGATTCCACTGTTTATTCTATTGAGCCTCCCCTTCAATATCCCATTGAGACTAGAAGTCAGTCGCAAAAGGATAGGTCCAGGGAGACTGTCTTAGTTCAAAGGTCTATTTATGATTTATCTTTCAAATGGTACAAATGACCTCAGGAAATATGAGGGAGAGCTGTCATTTTCCAGTTTTTTTAGCCCAGAATACAGAATTGACACTGTTTACAAAAAAAAACACAGTAACTTAATACCCCACTTTATTGCCTGTGGTACAGTGCACCTTTTGCTGACTTTTTTTTTCCTAAAAATCTCTTTCTTTTTCCACCCATGTTTGTTTTACATATGTAGCATTTAATGTTAATTTTAAGGAGGAGTATGAGTGCTATAATTTAGCAAGTTACATACAATCATCATTAACCTTGTTATAACTTGTCAATAAATAGCAGCTGAAGCATGAGCCAAAGACTATTTAATTCAGGAGTTGTCAATTCCTTGCTTTAAGACACATTTAGAATTTTCTCAATCTCCACAAATGTTTGGGAAGAAGAAACACGTCAGAGTACATTTTCATATGAAAGTTTTTAATTTCGAAAATTTTGCTCTCTTAGCATCTCAACGCTTTTAGCCCAGATTTTAATGCTTCCTGAAATAATATTAGGTTTGTTTTCTCATTTTAAGCAGCATAACTTTTTCACAGCTGTTAAGCAACAGAATTTGGTGGATGATAATGTATAACACGTTTCATCTTTATTTTTGTGTTTTTGTTACAAGAAAACATGGTTGTTTTCATAATTATAAACACGTATGTTACATCTTTAATTTCGCTTTTTAAAGTTAATAAATTATAACACCCATTTCCACATAAGCATAAAATATAGACTTGCCATTTTTAGTAGCTATTTGATATTCAATTCCCTAATTCCTTGATATTTGCATTGCTTTAATTTTTCATTATAAAAATAAAATGTCTCTTTTCAGAAATGCAAAATACATTTCAGGCCCTTGGTCCAAAAAAAAAAAAAAATAAATCTCTAACTTTCTGCTACTCAACATTCTTCAAAATTGTGGTTGAGAAAAATAAACTTGGGAGTTCTGCTTGAAGACTATCTGGGGTACCAGTTCCTCTAAATTATATCCCTGGGTGAAACTTTAATCACTTATACTAATTTCTACACTCTAGAACTTGGTTATACTAAACTCCACAAACATCCAGAGTAATTACTTTAAAAATTTAAATCTGGGCCTGTCATTCCACTGCTTAAAACTGTGCATCGCTTCCGGTTATTCTTAGGATAAAAGCCAAAATCTTTATCATGGCCTTCAAGGACTCAGTTTTATTAAACTCAGAAGATAAGCCCACCTTCCCAGAACTGACTGGCTGGGACTCAGAACCATCAATCAATCAAGTATTGAACCTCTGCTCTTTACTGGCCAGTCAGCTTGATTTGAGTATGGTATCGGAGCACTGGTGTGGGATGGGAGAGAATTTCAAAAGCAAATACATAGGCCTTTTCCTTTCATTTGAAAGGAACATTCATGAATAAGATTTCACCACAAATCAGTTTACAAACTGCAGTGAAATCAACATGAAGCAAGCCAGACTCAAAAGTGCAAAGTGAAGATAAAATCAAGGGTTAGGGAAGTAAGATGAAATGAATCATTTCATGAATGCTAACTGAAACTGACTTAGGCCAGAGGAGGAAAAGGCAAACAATCAGGAAGGAGCAGAAACTCTAAAACAATTATACTCAAGCTTGGTCCTACTGTTATGCTTCCAAGGTCTATGGTTTGCATCAGCTAAATTAATCTTAGATTTACATTTTTTTGTATATTCTTTTATTGGAATTTGATTTGCCAACATATAGTATTTACATTTTTAAAGGCCAACTACCTCCTAATTGTGGTCCTGAGTTTCTTCAATAAATAATTTCCATACATTCATTATATTACTGTTGATATACTTTCCTCCAAAAATTCTCTTTATTTTAATCACTAAAAGAATCACATGATAAACTTCACCAGTTTCTAAGTAAGATGGCCCAAGGAGCATATCACAAGACTCTGAAAATAAGAGATTTCCCATAACTAAAGATCTACTTTGCAATCAACCAAGAACAACATAATCCTTTAATATAACATGTAAACTTGTACATAAAATAATGTAAATACTCAAAGACATGAGAAGTATCCAGTGAGTAATGAGATCTTGAGAAGGGCCTAGTACATGAGGAATTAACATCATTAAGGCCCCACAAGTCCAAGAGTATTTCCTATACTTCCTGCCATTGTCCTGAAAATCCCTACCATTAAAGTCTACCCTTGCAAGAAATCCTAAGACTCTGGAACCAAACTGCCTGTATTCAAATCACAGTCCTATCAATTACTAACTGTATAACCTTGGGTATGATACTCTAACTTAGTGTAATGTGTCTTTCAAACTCATCCATAAAGTGGGATAACAGACTTCTGCTTTTGCTCTTTCTAAGATTTTATTTATTTATTCATGAGAGACACACAGAGAGAGGCAGAGACACAGGAAGAGGGAGAAGCAGGCTCCTCGCAGGGAGCCCAATGGGGGATTCGATCCTGGGAGCAGGATCACACCCTGAGCCAAAGCTGGACGCTCAATCACTGAACCACCCAGGCGTCCCAAGACTTCTGCTTTTGGTCATAAAAGTGATTCATATTAGACCAACCTTCTCACAGATAATAATCATGAACTCTGGATAAAATATTTTAAAACAATAGCTAAGTGAAGACCCTAGAGAGTGGCCAAGAGCAGGCAAGAGCTAACGGGGTGGTGGTGGGGGATGGACAGAGAGGACCACTTGGAAGAACAGCTCTTGATAAATTAGTCATGTTTTATAGCTTCTTATCTAAGAGGAGACCCAATCAGTCAGTTCCACATGGTGGCTAGATCTCTGCCGTCTTACTAGCTGAGAAATTAGAATGACAACAGCTATAAATTTTGGGAGGAAACCCCAGAAAGAAGATAGCCACAGAGAGGAAGCCTCAAATTCAGTACATATAATCTGAGCAAATCACTGACTGCTCCCAATACTATACATATATAGAGAAGACTTCGACCAGTCCAGCTAAGATGACAAGAACTAAACAGATTTTACTACTGTCCATCACAGGGAAGACAAAGTTGGAATTTGACTTCTGTTAAATTAACTGCCTACTAAAACAGAAATCAATTTGGAATCTCTATAACATGCCACTCACAATGTCCAAAGTACATTCCAAAATTACTAGATATGCAAAGAAACGGGAAAACTGATCCTCAAAAGAAAAGATAATCCATAGAGACCGACTTTGACATGATGCAGATACTGGATTCAGCAGACATAGATTTTTAAAGCAATTATTATAACTATGCTAAAGGATATAAAAGCAATTTCAGCAGAGAAGGAGAAATTATTAAAAAAAGAGCCAATTGGAAATTCTAAAGCTAAACAAAAAATCTAAAAAGAAAATTCACTGGATGTAATGGTAGATTAGAAAATAATAATAAAAAGTTATTGGTGAACTTTTAGATAGAACAATATAAATGATCCAATTTGCATAAGAGAGAAAAGAACTTTAAGAATGAACAAAGCCTCAGGATCCAGTGGGATATAATAGTATATCTAACACATGTGTAATTGAAATCATAGACCGATAAATGAAGAGAGAATGAGCAAGAAAAAAAATTGAAAAAATAATAATCCAAATTTGCCAAAATTTAGTAAAAACAGAGATATAAATTTAAAAAATTTTAAATCTCTGCAAACCCCAAACAGGATAAATAAAAACAAAAGAAAATATAAATCCATGCCAGGGCACATATTCAGACAACTAAAATTCAAAGACAAAGAGAAAATCTTAAAAGCAACCAGGGGAAAGTGGCATATTATATACAGGATAAAACTATACTAATTTTTCATCAAAAGTAATGTAGGCTAGGCCACAGAAGAATGACATCTTTATAATGCCAAAAGAAGCAATAACGGTCAAGCTAGAATTCTATATCTGGCAAACATATTCTTAGGCAATGAATGCTAAATGAAGACATTTTCAGAGAAACAAAACCCAAAAGAGTTAATTGCCAGCAGATCTACACTACTTGAAAGGTTGAAGAAAATTCTATGGGACAAAAATAAATTCCACAAATGGTTATTTGTATCTACAGAAAGGAACGAAGATCACTGAAAATGGTAAATGGTAAACATGTAAGTATGAAACACACACACTCCTTTGAAATTCTTTAAAATACAATTATTATTTTTTAATTACAACACTATATTGTAGAGCTTATAACTTAAATAGATAGATGTAACATAAATACATGACAACAGCAGTGCAAAGGATGGACAGGCTGGTAAATGAAACTATGCTGTTGCAATGTTCCAATGCTTGACACGAAGCTGTACAATATAACCTCTAAATAGAATGTGAAAAGCTAAAAATATGTATGGTAATCTCTACAGCAACCACTAAAAACTAATGCAAAGAGAGCCAATTAAAAAGCCAATAGAAAAATGAAAACAGAATTTATGGCAGCCATGAAGGTGCCTCACTTGGATCTCCCTTCTAGAAGAAACTTGCCAATCAGCTGTGAGGAGTGCAGTTGGCTAGCTGACAACATCCAAAGGCAGCACCTTTGGGATCCACTGTGAGTGAATCAGAGCTATATTCTTCACAATTAGCCAATGAGTAAACACAACAGGGATATGTGCACTTGGCTGATTTTGCCCATTGCAACACTCAACTATCAGCAATCTTTGACTAAAATCTTCCATCAGGCTTGCAGAGACTTTCCCAAAATCATAGTGTAGTTGGGAGGCTTTTTAAAAAACCTTTCCTCTTTTCTTGCTCCCTCCTTTCACAGATGTCAGATGCCTGCTCTCTCTCCTCTTTATCTTGCACTTATAACTTCATCTTGGCACCTGCTTCCTGAAGGACCAAACTAATGCAGAGTTCTAAAAAATATTCAATTAATCCAAAATAAGGCAGGAAAGGAAGAGAGAGGAACAAAGCAGTAGATGGATGAAGGGGAAAGAAAGAGCAAGCTGGTAAATTAAATCCAATCTTATAAATAATTATATTAAATGTAAACAGACTAAACATTCCAATTAAAAATGGAAATTGCCAGAATGCATAAAAAATTAAAACTCATCTTTGTGTTCTCTATATCCCTTAAATAAATGGAACAAATAGTATGAAAATAAAAGCATGGAAAAAGAGAAAGCATAAGAAAGCTGGAATGACCATATGAATATCATATGAACTAGATTTTAAGGCAAAGAGTATTACTAGACGTAAAGAGAGACACTTAATAATGATAAAAGGGCAATTTACCTGAAAGAAGTAAAAAATAATAAATGGATATGCATCTAATAATACAACATTTTGAAACAAAATTGACAGAATTACTGAATAGAAAATCCAAAATCATAGCTGGAGATTTTTAAGACTGTTTGCTCAGTAACCAATAGAACAAAACAAAATAAAACAAAAATAACCAGTGAGAACATTGAAGACCTGAATATCACTATCAACCATACTAACCTAATTGACATTTATAGAACACTGTACCCAACAACTGCAGAAAACACAATCTTTTCAAGTGTACATGGTACATTCACCAATACAGACAATTTAGTGTGCTATAAAGAGTCTCAATAAGTTACAAATGACTGAAATTTTATGAAATATGTTTTCTGACCATAATTCAATTAAACTAAAAATAGTAACAATTAATAACTAGAAAACCCCAAATACTTGGAAATTGAGAACACACTTCTAAAAAACTTGTGAACCAAAGGAGAAATCACAGGGAAAGAACTTCAAAGTAAAGAGTAATGAAAATGCAATATATCAAAATTTGTGTGCCATAGTCAAGTAATTAGAGGGAAATTTATAGATATAAATGTTTATAGTAGAAAAGGATAAAGGTATAAAAGCAGTGACTCAAGCTTCCTTCTACCTGAGAAGATAGACAAAAGAGCAAATTAAATCCGAAGGAAATGGAAGGAAATAATGATTCTTTAAAAAGAGCATAGCTTTGGGACACCTGGCTGGCTCAGTGGTTGAGCAGCTGCCTTTGGCTCAGGTCATGATCCTGGGGTCCCAGGATCAAGTCCTGCATCAGGCTCCCCAGAGGGAGCCTGCTTCTCCCTCTGCCTATGTTTCTGCCTCTCTCTGTGTGTCTCTCATGAATAAATAAATAAAACCTTTTTAAAAAGAGCATAGATCAATGAAAAAGAAAACAGAAACAATAGAGGGAAAAAAAGAAAACCAAAAGTTCGTTCTTTACAAGATCAACAAATTTCACAAATTCCTAGATAGACTGATCAAGAAAAATTAAAATGAATGAATAAAAATTACCAGTATCAAGAACGAAAAAGAAATCTTTAGAAATCTGAATATACTGAAGGGGATAATAAATAACTCTAATAAACAACTTTGTGTCAACAAACCTGGAAACTTAGATAAAATGGAAAAACATTTTTTTAAAAGATTTTATTTATTTCATGAGAGACAGAGAGAGAGAGAGGCAGAGGCATAGGCAGAGGGAGAAGCAGGCTCCTCTTGCAGGGAGCCTGATGTGGGACTCACTCCCAGGACCCTGGGATCACGGCCTGAGCCAAAGGTGGATGCTCAACCGCTGAGCCACCCAGGTGTCACAATGGACAAATTTCTTGAAAAACAGAATTTACAAAAATCAACACAAGATAAAATTATAAGTTTTATTTTATTTTATTTTTTTCATTATAGAACTAAGACTTTATTGTTATTGTTGTCAACAATATTTTTTAATAATAAATTTATTTTTTATTGGTGTTCAATTTGCCAACATACAGAATAACACCCAGTGCTCATCCCGTCAAGTGCCTCCCTCAGTGCCCGTCACCCATTCACCCCGACCCCCTGCCCTCCTCTCCTTCCACCACCCCTGGTTAATTTCCCAGAGTTAGGAGTCTTTATGTTCTGTCTCCCTTTCTGATATTTCCTACCCATTTTTTCTCCCTTCCCTTCTATTCCCTTTCACTATTATTTATAAGTTTTAATAGCTCAATGTCTCTTAAAATAACTGAATGCATTATCAAAATCCTCCCCATAAAAAAACTCCAAGACAAATCATTTCAAAAATTTAAGGAAAATATAATATTAATCTTATGCAAACTTTTTTTCAAAAAATGGAGCATGATGGAAGCTTCCTCAACCCATTTTATGAGGCCAGCATAATTCTGACACCAAATCTGACAAAGGACACTATGAGAAAAGGAAATTACAGCTCAGTATCTGTGAATATAGATAGAAAAATTCCTTAACAAATATTACCAAATAAAATCTCATAATATACAAAGATAATCATTCTGGGGCGCCTGGGTGGCTCAGTCAGTTAAGCATTTGCCTTCATCTCAGGTCATGATCCTAGGGTCCTGGGATCAAGTCCTCCTTCAGGCTCCCTCTCCCTGCCACTCCCCCTGTTTGTGCTCTCTCTCTCTGTGTCAAATAAATAAAATTTTTTAAAGATAATCATCCTGTTTTACTTCATGACCAAGGAGGGTTTATCTTAGGAATGTAACTCAGTTTTAACATTTAAAAATCAATTATTATGGGATCCCTGGGTGGCGCAGCGGTTTGGCGCCTGCCTTTGGCCCAGGGCGCGATCCTGGAGACCCGGGATCGAATCCCACATCAGGCTCCCGGTGCATGGAGCCTGCTTCTCCCTCTGCCTGTGTCTCTGCCTCTCTCTTTCTCTCTGTATGACTATCATAAAAAAAATAAATAAATAAATAAAAAATAAATAAAAAAAAAAATAAAAATCAATTATTATAATAGACGTATTACCAGAATAAAAGAGAAAAACCATATAGAATTTCAATATGCTCAGAAAAGCATCTGACAAAATTCAATACCAATTCATGATCAAAACTCTCAGAAAATTAAAAAATGGGAAGGGTGATTTCCTCAATCTGCTGTTATAATTTTATTTAATGGTGATATATTGAATGCTTTTCTCCAAGACCAGTAAGAAGAAAAGGATGTCTACTCTCACCAATTCTATTCACCTGGTGCTGGAGGTCCTAACCAGTACAACAAAGCAGGAAAGACCAATAACAGGCATAAAGGTTAGAGAGAAAGAAATAAGACTCCCATTTTCTGCAGATAACATAATTGTTTAGATAGAAAAATCACAAAGAAACTAAAATGGGATAATGGTACCTATTTCATACAGTTGTTATAAGAATCAAATGAGTTTAAATTTGAAATGTGTTTAGAATTGTGCCTGACACATGATGAGCACTGCATAACCATTAAGCAAAATTTAAAAATGCATATATCTAAATATAAAATCTGGAAGTGTTACATATTAGCTTATTGACACTGAGTATATATTTATTTATCAGAATAGCTAATAGAGAGCTACTTTAAGGTTATCTTCATTCTGCGAACCAGGTTATGAAGAAGTTCAGGGCAAGTAACACCACACTGCCTAGGGAATGGCTAAGTCTCACTAACATCCCTGAAACAGAAAGATGAAGTATGTTATAGTTTGACACTGCCTACAGAGTTACTGCTTTCATATGTGATTTATTATGTCTACATAATTATACAAACAAGTCCAACTGTTTTTAATGAACACATACCTTGTGATCTATAAGTATTCTCGCAGCAGAATATCTATGAAAGACATTTAAGTACAAAAAAAGTAGTTGGCATAATTGTATTTACAGTATAATTCCATTTTTAAGGCAAAAAGATAGGCATATATGTTAAATGCATTAATATGTGCATAGGAGAATGTCCGGGAAATATCCAAATAGAAGTGTTAATAGTGAATAGCCCTCCATAGTGGAAGTAGAAAGGACTTTCTTTTTTTTTTTTTTACCTCATATCTTTTGTATATGGTTCAGATTTTTAATAGTATTATTGATATTTTTACTTTGCAACTTAAAAAATACAATAAAATCCTCTACTAATGCAAAAAACACACCAACATTTACAAGTCACAATGTTTAGAGTCCTTTTGTTTTCTACATCAAACAAGAGGAAAAGAATTCTTCTTTTGTGTTCTTTAAACAGAGGTAGAGTTTTATTTTAGACATCAAGAGCATATTCCAGATATTTGTATCTCTAAGATCCTTCCCAGGATCCCCATCTCCCTCTGCCCCATATGAGGAATGAGGAGAGTTACAAACCCAGGTGAGGTCAAAGGGTCAGTATGTGGGTACAGGTGGGCTCATCAGAACTGAGAGCATGATAAGGCAGTGGGCTTGAGGCCCCTATGAGCCAACCTCGCTTCATTCTAATTCATACCTTCTCACTCCACCTGGATTCCAGGAATTGGCTTCCCCACCTCCCATACCTGGATGCAAGGAGACCTGGGTAGGAATATGGATCAGAGATAATCCATTACCACTGAAAACACAGAATTTTAATTAGAATGACCTTAAAAAAATGTCTAATTCATCTACAGACATCCACTTGCTGTGTGAGGAAACAAGTCCAGGGAAGTAACTTGCCCAAGGTCATAGGGTTACTAAGTCACCACAGCAGGACTCTTGAGCATCAGGATAGCATCCTTTTTGTTACAACAGAGGGTGGGTCTAAAAGTGCATGTCTTATTAGTGCCAGACCAGGGGCTGTGCCTTCATGAACAAAGAGAGAAAAGAAGGACGCAGGCTCAACCAGGCTCAGAAAGAGCAATCTTCCTGCCTTTATCATAGACCTTTGAATTGGAGTGCAAACATCAAAAACTGGCTCTGTTATTCATTTACTTTCATTACTAGTGTTCCATAAGATGCATATGCGCTTTCTCTACAAATAATCCATTAGTACAAAAGAGAGAATGTTTCCTATTTGAGATATGCCTTCTGGCCACATCATTCAGAGATGCTTTTAGTATATAACTAACACTAATGAAGGGCTCTTGTTAGAATGTTTTCCACATTTTGGTTACAGGCAATAGGAAACCTGGAGATACTTAAATTGATGCAATGTGTTGTATTATACTCTATCAAATTGTTTTGTTGTTTTTTTTTTTAACAGTGGGAACTATGAATCACTTTCTAAAGTTTAGGAGGCTTGGGATTTACTTAAAATCTATAAATCAGAAACTGATTCAATCAGATTATCCTGCAAACTTGTCCAGAACTATGAAGAAATCTCTCATTCCTCCATGCTAAAAAAAAATAAAGCTCCCAAAGAATAGTCAAAATAGCATTCCAAAGGTTATAAGCGAAGGCTCATACTTAATTAAAACTTAATGTAATTGATAAGCAAATAAAAAATCATCCTTATCTATTTATCAGTAGAAGTTTTCAAAGCTCCTCTTCTATAGGTGGTTGTTTATTAACGCTGATAAATGGTTATAATAATCTCAGAATAAAATTGTTGCCTTTACTCAACATCACATTTTTTTCACCGTCAACAGAAACCCTTTCAACAAATTATCTTAAGTTCCTCGAATGCATTAGAGATATTATATATACTCTCAAGTCTGCAAGAACATACCTTGGGGTTAAGGAGAGGCATCCTTGCATTCATTATAGGAAGCTAAAGGGGGATGCATAAGTGGCAGTTCCTGGCTGGACTTGAATGCTGCTCACATTTATTATATCGCCACCCCCAACCCCAGACATTTCATCATTAATGATTTTCCAATACTGAAGCTTTTTAAAACCTTGATCTTTTGTGAAAACTCAGGAGGATGATACAAACCTTCCAGCTGAACAAACAGACTAGAGCAGAAAGACCATTGCCTTAGCATTTGCCACAGAAAGTATCATCTGCCCTGACTTCACCCCAGTGTTTCATTAAAGTGGTGTCTTTCAAAATATGCAAATGACAGTAATAATTTGAACAAACAAATGAATTAGGTGAGCCTCTATAGGCAATTTACTCAAGGTAATTAAGAATGCTAAATAAACAAATTATTATTTTAAATGGCAAGAAAGCTTTAATTAAACTTGATTTCTATACTTAAAATGAAATTACTAACTGAACAGAAAGGATCCAGTGTGAATTAAAAGCAAAGTGTCAAGAAGGTAAAAAAAAAAAATGTACACTCTGACTTTTGATTCACAAGATTAGTACCAGGTGTCACTACATTTTCATTGGAGCTGGCTCAGAGAGAAGTATCTTTGTATATGAATTTAGAATTGACAAAATGTATTATTTGAGGTGCCTCGAGCATGAGCACATTTTAGAAGGTAGAGATGCTAAGCAAAAATAGAATCAACCTAAACCCAAGGTAATTTCTCTCCAATCAGTATCTCAATCTTTCCTTGCCAATAAAAAATGGGATCCAGCAGGCTATGATCCATCCAGGGATAAAGAGTCCTTCAGTAATAGGTGGAGGGACATGGTAGCCCATAGCAGACCCTCCCCAGTAGTTTGATGGCCCCCGGCCATGAGGTACATTTGTATGATGGACCAAACCAATGACCATGGAAATAAAGGAACATCTCCACAATTATCCTGAAATGGATAAGGCTAAAACATGGTCCTATTAAAGTAGATAACAGTAGATAATGTATTTAGTCCTACAAAATAACACAATCTTAAAAATAAGTATAGTCTATTTTGAAAGCTTCAAGTAACCTTAAGTAATCTCCAAGACTAGGCATCTCCATGTCTCTTCCCTTTTTAATGTGTTATCCCAGTAATTTTAATAGGACTCTGATCAGACCCAGCCACCAGAACTGGCAAGCAGTATAGCCCTCTCAGAACCACCTGTTTTCTTCTCCACATGAAACACGTTGCCTGGTGCAGCTCCTGGATCTTCCCTCTTCCACCTTCAGCCCAGTGTCCCACAGGAATACACAGGAGTGTCCTGTCCCCTTCGCTCTTGGCTTTCTGGTCAGGCAGGATGACCCAGGGCAGAAGTCAAGGCGGAAGCTAAGAGCATGAGCCGGGTGGTGGCAGAACAGAGCAGGGAGGGGCCTGAAGACAAGCTGGAGAAGCCATTCTAAGTCACTACCTTTGGCATCTGGGCCCAGTTACCCTGCCGTGCAAGACTGCAAGACCATTTTCATATTGTTTCCCTAAATAATCTGCCTGGAGAATGATGCTCGGGATACTATTAAAGTATCAATGACAGTGATTAGAAGTTTATGTCAAGCCTGTATGCTAAAGAGTGGAGAGAATTTCAGATTATTGTACTTTCTCTTATGCACTCATGCCTTCACTCTGGAGAAGCAACCATGAACTGCTGATTCTAACTAGAGAGGGAGTAAGTATGTCTAGAAGTCAGGAGATCTGAAGAGGCCAGTGTGTCCCTAATTCTTCTATTTGCTCCTTCATTCCTTCATGCATTCATCAGTAAGAGTCATTCAGTCATCGTTCATTTATATGCACAAGGCATATACAGAGACCCCCCGCTCTATCCTCAGGTTGTTCATGTTCCAGAGATAGAAGACACATCAAACAAAATGTGCTGGAAAGTCAGGATGAAATGGAAGCACCATAGAGGATGCTCCCATGTATTTGAGGAGTGAGAAGTTCAAGGGAGGAAACAGAGAAAGCTGCCTGTGACCAAACATTGGTTCCAATAGAATGTACCTACTCCTTTGACCCACCAGAAGAGGGGCTGTGCATGGTGTGGAGAGGGCTTTGTCTCTCGACTTACAGCAGAAATTCCAAGAGTGCTGGAACATACCCTTGTGTCTAGCACAGAGCATGGGATGCTGTGAGGTCTCAACATATATTTGCTGAATAAATGAATGATCTAAGAATTTGGATCTGCCCCGGGGACTTTTGCTGGACAGAACCTTAGTGAGTGAACACATTAGAGGACATTCAACAATATAACCCTGTAGAATTTGCAGACAAGAAACCTCCTCTAAAATGTTTGCACAGAGTAGCAGAATTGTGCAAAGGAAGTATGCTGGATCCATAAAATGTTTGCAAGTGAATGGGTAGATAAAATGTGGTACATCCAATCAATGGAATACTGCAATGGAAAAAAAAAAAAAGAAAAGAACTGACATATACTGCGCCATGGATGGATTTCAGAAACATGATATTCAGTGAAAGGAGCCAGAAATGGAGACCACATATCACATGATTGACATTGATAAGAAATGTCCAGGAAAGGGAAATTTACAGAGAAAGTAGATCAGTGATTGCCCGGGAATGGGGTGGGATATGATTAACTATAAACAACCATGAGGGATCTAAGCAGGAGGATGAAACTGTTCTAAAACTAGACTGTGGTGATAGTTGTACCACCTTGTAAAGATTCTCTTTGAATTATACACTTGAAATGGTGAATTTTATGATATATAAATACACCTCACTACAGTTGATTTAAAAGTTTTGCAAAGGGAGTCATAAATTTTAGGTTTGCCATCATACTACTATGAGGCGATTGCTAACACAGTTGTTGGAGAACACAAAGACAAGAACTCAGAGTTGAAAAGAACCCCCACCTCCTAATTCCCAACCTCTGGGCCCTTCCTAAAAAACCTCCTCAGTTGTTGCCAGGGCTGGAAGGTGGCAGGGAATGGGGAGTAACTGCTAAATGGGTATATGATTTCCTTATGGGGTGATGAAAAAGTTCTGAAATGAGACAGTGGTAATGGTTACAAAACATTATGAATTTACTCAATGCCACTGAATCATACACTTTTAATAGCTAAAATGGTCAGTTTTATATTTATGCATTTTACCAAAAGCTGTGGCCATGTCTGAGGAATGTTTTCACATTTCACATTTCCCTTTCATCTGCCAAATCCCTGGTAGCTACAGAGGGGCCAGCAGCTGTCCCTAGCCATCTCATGGCAGGATATCTTAGTCCAGGTGACAACATAGCTCTAAGAAATTTGTTTGCTGAATTCTATTACCTTTCCTCTGATTGGCAAACATCAGATATTAATTTAAAAAAATCTGGGCTTGGCTTGCGTGTTAATCCTGCCCACTTGAAACTGGTTGGCATCATTCAAAACAACACACAGGGATATTCCTGAGCTTTCAGGCCATTCATTAAATGTTGCTACCATGGCTTCCTGCTCCCTGAAAGTGTAGGAGGCAATTATTTCTCCTGTCATAGATTTAGCTATGGCATATTATGAAACACTGGCTGTTCATCAGAAATTCTTTAGGTCCATAAATCTCTAAGACTCCCTGTTCCCATATAATCCAAAGTAGCTCCAGCCTGGCCTAGAATGACTTCCACATGATCCCTACTGCAAATGCCCTAAGCCATTAGCATCCACAAAGATTTTTAGAGTACTTTGTTCACCAGTATCATTTGCACTAGTATTCCTATCAGACTACCTATAAAGCTGGCTAAAATGGTCTTTCTTTCTTCCCAATAAGAAAAGAAGTTCCTTATGAATTAAGTAAGTTTCCCAAGGATGCCAATTTATTTAGGGCTCGAACCAGGGTCTGAACATGTTTAGTAGTATTCATATGATCTGTGGTGTACGTAGAAAGTAAGGATTATCAGCTACAAAATATTTTCTACCTCAAAGATGACATTAAACTGATATTTTCATTTTGAGATTGGTTAAAATATGTCTGCAACTGAATGGAGTGAAAAAAAAAAAAAAAAACAACACCCCAGGCTTCCATTCGTGAAATAAAATTTGGAGAGCAAGTACTAAATGGCCAAATGTCTATAAGAACTCCTCAGAAGAATTACTTCTTCGCTGCCAGCCAAAACTCACAGGGACACACTGTGGCTGAATTTTTTAATTGTGCTTTTTAGATGCTGGATAATTTTCTGACTATTAAAGACAATCATAGCCAAGCCTAACAATAAAAGTAATTGAATCTCATGCTTGAGAGCATACAGCTGATTCACCACAGGGTGTAGGAGAGGAAGGAGGCAAATAAGAGGAGGTGAGAAGTCCAGAAGTAATTTTCGCTCCGTGAAAAGTAGAGACTGCCTTTGCAGTAGAAAAACCTGAGATGGAAGTACGTCCTTATATTCCAGGCCTTTCTTCAGTGTGGCATCTGAAAACTACCAACAGGCATTAGAGACTGAACCCCAGCCTCTGCCCCAGGTCTCATAACCTCTGTTTAGGATGTTGAGATGAGATTTCCAAGAGAGGACAGGGTGAGGCTATAGCTCCTCTGCTCTTGGGAGATTGTGCCTGCTCCAAGTCTCCCCAAATGCTGGACAAGATGGAGCATGTAGACTTAACGGGGCAGTGTACTGACCAGCCAAAATACAGCGTAACTTGTATGTACAAGAAGGGTTTTTGCCTTACATACGTATCAATTGCATTCAACCTCAAAGATCAAGCTTCTTCTATGTGTAAGGCAAATAACACAAATACTACACAAACCCATCCTTAAAACAATTAACAATTTAATGGCAAAAGTACCAGCAGCTGTTGGATATAAGCTAGCCAGCCACCTGGTGTCAGAACAAGATCTATTTCTGTAAATATTAAATGTGCATAGATTCTAAGATTTAGTTGGTGGTCACAGAGAAGGCCTTCACAGATTGGCCCTTTCTGAGACGAGATTCTAGTACAGGACATTTGGGTAATGAGTTAATTTTCTCTTCTATAAATGGGAATTCAGGGCCATGGTCTCAAAATCAACCACAAATTCAAAATCAAAATGAGTGCAATGAAATATTTGAATATGAATATTCACAAATGGGATAGGGATTATAAATATCCTCATGTCCTCAAGAATACAGTCTACAGGGATGCCTGGGTGGCTCAGTGGTTGAACGTCTGCCTTCAGCTCAGGATGTGATTCCGGGGTCCTGGGATAGAGTCCTACACCAGGCTCCCTGCAGAGAGCCTGCTTCTCCCTCTGCCTATGTCTCTGTCTCTCTCTGTCTCCCATGAACAAATAAATAAAATCTTAAAAAAAAAAAAAAGAATAGAGTCTATATTTCTACTTAGCTCTAAAGAGTGACATTATCCCTTTTTCTTTACTACTCTTATCCAATTATTTTTAACATCCTGTATTCCCTGGCAACATCTCTTTTACCTGTCCCATTTTTCTAGACTATACTCACCCTAGGCATGGCCTTATCACAGCATATCTAGACTGTGGTGATAAATGTCCAGTTACTGTGCTACTTTCAACCTCCCCTTCATACTATGGAGCATTCTATAGCCATATAATTTTCATTAATTGTCACTATGATCACAAAAACTTTAGCAAAAAAAAAAAAAAAAAAACTTTAGCAAAAACTCCAAAGACTCATTGGTGTAAAAAATCCAAGTCCAGATTCTTTGGCTTAGATTCCTATGTTTTCCCAGGCTCCTACCCACAAAATCTCTGCTCCACCCAAACTGATTCCCTAGCACCTTTAACTTCACCACCTCTATAACCTCACTGATGTAACTTCATGGCCTGTGTGTTTTCCAGACTGTTTCCATGGCCTGTTTCCATGGCCTGTGTTTGGCAGAAGAACCACAACCATATCTCCCACCCCATATGTTCTTCTTACTATTTGACTTTAAGGAGTTAAAGGTTAGGATCATGTTCCCTCTCCTTGAATCCACATGTACCTGTGAAGATGATCAAAGTGGCAATGGATGACTTACAAGGTAGTTCATAAAACTGAAGGACCTTCTGCCTGTTTCTCTCAGGACATTGGCTCCTGTTACCCAGTCTCCTTGCTGGGAGGAAGTCAAGCAGCCATGTGTAAAGGCCACAGGTAGGTGTTCTGGCCACTAGCTCTAGCTGGTCCCAGCTGACAGCCACCATCAACTGATAGACTTGCCAGCAGTGAGCCTTCAGCTGATTTCAGCCCCTAGCTACACTCTAGGTTGTCCTCAAAGGATCCCAAGTGGAACATAGATAAGCTGCTCTCTCCCATTCCTACCCACTGCATTGCCCTATCCATATTGCACATTTGTGAGCAAAACAAAAGAGTGTGGTTGTTTTATATATCACATCTTTTTATCCATTCATCTGCCAATAGGCATCTGGCCTCTCTTCATATTTTGGCCATTGTGGACATTGCTGCTATAAACCTTGGGGTGCATGTGGCCCTTTGAATCACTATTTTTGTATAAATGCCTAGTAGTGCAATTGCTGGGTCCTAGCTTAGTTCTATTTTCTAAAAAATTTATTTATGATAGTCACACACAGAGAGAGAGAGAGGCAGAGACACAGGCAGAGGGAGAAGAAGCAGGCTCCATGCACCGGGAGCCCGACGTGGGATTCGATCCCGGGTCTCCAGGATCGCGCCCTGGGCCAAAGGCAGGCGCTAAACCGCTGCGCCACCCAGGGTTCCTGCGTAGTTCTATTTTCAACTTTTTGAGGAAACTCTATGTTTTCCACAGTGGCTGCACCAGTTTGCATTCCCACCAACAGTGTAAGAGGGTTCCCCTTTCTCTGCATCAGCCATCAAAAAGAATGAAATCTTGCCATTTACAATGATGTGGATGGAATGAGAGGGTATTATGCAAAGTAAAATAAGCCAGTCAGAGAAAGACAAATACCGTATGAGCTCACTCGTATGTGGAATTTAAGAAACAAAACAGATGAACATAAGGGAAGGGAAGGAAAAAAATAAGATAAAAAACAGAGAGGGAGGCAAACCATAAGAGACTCTTAATTCTAGAAAACATACTGAGGGTTGCTGGAGGGGAGGTGGACAGGGAGATGGGATAATTGGTTGGTGCGCATTAAGGAGGGCACTTGATGTAATGAGCACTGGGTGTTCTATGTAACTGATGAATCCACTAAATTCTACCCCTGAAACTAATAATACACTATATGTTAACTAAATTGAATTTAAATAATAAAAAAAAAGAGTGTGGTTGTTTTAAGTGACTAATTTTAGGGTAGTTTGTTATGTAGCAATAGATTACTGGAATCCACTAAAATACCATCCCCTTCTTTTTGCCCTTCTCAAGTCCCATTTACATCCAAAGCCCAGTACAGATTGTTAACCTCACCTAAAAGTGATTTTTGTCTATGTCTCTCTCACTTCAAGTTTGAATAGCATTCAGTAAAAACCTAAGACCTATCATAATCTTATTGAGAAAAAAGACCATGCCTGTAATCTTCTGAGGAACCCATTTTCATCATCTCTCAGAATATCTTACACATCACAGATGGTCTATCTATACTTGCTTCATAACTAATTCTCTAGCCCCCAGAGTAGGTACCTAACAAATGACACACATTATGACAGGTGATGAATATAAAAAAATAACAGAAAGAGAGGGACAATAAAAATTTTTAAATGGAGAATTAGGTAGTTATAGGAAATCCAAAAATTCAAGTCATTAAACTGCCTTTATTTGAGTAAAGTAGATGCTTTTTAAATTAATAGTTTATGTTTAGGAGTGTGTGTGTGTGTGTGTGTGTGTGTGTTTTCAGCCAACATGTAGATTTGGATGTCTGCTTTGGGAATTGTTCCCTCGTTAATAATTAAATTCTAAATGGGCATTTTGAGAAGTGGTACTATCTACACTGTATGGTCTTGTAATTACTCAAGAGTAATTAGAGTATAGGAGAATTTAGAAATAGAATGTTTCCTGTCAAATGCCATCTGTATCAGGGGTTCTTAAAATGGGGATCATGAAGCCTACTTAGATGGTGGTCACTGGATGAGATTCATGAAGTTCATGCCTGAAATTATATACAAAGTTTTATATGTATACATTTATCTAAGGAGAGGGAGGATATATGACTCTCATCAGATTCTCAAAATAGTTTTGGAAACACAGTTAATCCAAAACTTTACCTTAACGCCTGTGCTTTTAACTCCTATTCAGAGATTCTGCTAAAGGGACGGGAGGTGGGCCAGCAGTGAGGAAATATCAAGGCTGGTCTGTCTGTGCCACTGCCTTACATGATGGCCTTAGGAAATCCTTCTAAGATCTCTGGAGCTGCTTCTAGACCTCTTAACTATGAAAACAGGAGGATGCAAAAGAGCTACCAAGGCATCTCAAGATAGTTTTCCTGAGAAATGGCCTCAAGAGGAAGAAAAGGGCTACTTCACTTGGTGGTTTTCCATTGGATTTTCCTCCCTATAAAAGAACTATAATATTAAATTTGGTTAAAATCTACATCTAAGTATTTATAAATGTTTATTTCATAAACATAAATTGAGTGCCCACAATGTGACAGTCATTGGCTATGGACATTCTACTCAGTCCTTTAAGACTTGACCACTACTGAGTAGTCCACCCCAATCCTGCACATAATGCTAGGAAGTAAAGTGATAGTAAAAGTATCAAAAATGAAGAGAAAGGCCCAGAGGACCAAAGAACAAGTGACCGCTAAGTGGGTAGAATGAATGTGTAGGAGAACCAGGTTGATTTGGCAGATCTGTCCTGCCCAGTGGATGTACACTTGCTCCTTTCCCTTCCAGAATTGCATGCTCAGTTAAAAGAATAGCTTTTTCCTCTAGAGGAAAATCTTTCTTTAAAGATGTGTAAGTAGCTACATTCGTGCTCAGAATCTCTAAACCAGTTCTCACATGAATAAAGTTTATGACAACCAAAAAGCAAGCAAACACAAATGCTTAATGGAAAGGAAGACACATAATGTGCAATTTAGACCCAAGGATAATCTGACCATAATTCTCCTCATGCTCAAAGTTTTCAATGGAGGAAGTAAGATTTTACTTAGGCTTTAAATTACAGATGAAACATAAGACAAAGTACTAGAAAGAAAACAGTTATTCAGCACTTATGAGGATGGGAAGCAAGACATAGATCATTTTATCATTCTGTGAACAATTTCCCCCCTAATCTGAGTACTTTTAATTTTTATAGTAATTATAATTTTCATACATATGTGACTTATCTCTTGAATTAGTCATCTCCTTGGGCCCAAGGCACATATATTATAGTTTTTGGATGTCATTTGAATGATGATGTGTCCCTACTAACTACTCAGTAAATATTCTATGGATGAATAAGTGGAAGTTTCTTCTTAAGGCTTAAGACGATGGAAAAGACTGGCTTTATAAGGAAACTGAATTTCTTTTTAACTCACCATAATTATTTCCACAATATATTTCTTTCATGAACAATAGAAGTATAAATGGGGATCCTCAGTTTGTTGCTAATAATTTGGAGTTGGGGACATGAAAATCTACATTAGGAGGGGGCTGTTTTCTATTTGGGGAAAAGGGGAAGGATAAGGAGACAATCTTATTTATTGCCCATATTTGGAAAATGGCATAGTTTGTGGCTCTTAAGAAAAAAATATATAAGTAGTAAAGAACACATATGGTACAAGTAAATGAAGTTTGATTTTCTCCAATACATGGTTCATGTAATTCTTCCTCCTGACCTCTCCCATGACTGTTTGGTGTACTGTGTATGTGCCATACCATTCTGGACTTTAGATAAATTTGCACATGTGGGGACGCCTGGGTGGCTCAGTGGTTGAGTGTCTGCCTTTGGCTCAGATCGTGATTCTGGGATCCAGGATCGAGTCCCATATTGGGCTCCTGCAAAGAGCGTGCTTCTCCCTCTGCCTATGTCTCTGCCTCTCTCTCTCTCTCTCTCTCTCTCTCTCTCTGTCTCTCATGAATAAATAAATAAGTCTTTTTAAAAAAAATTTGCACATGCATAAACAAAATGCATAGGGCAGCAAAAGTGTTTGGTGTGCACAATATCTTCAAATTTTATCAAAAACGTATATACAAAGTCCCCCGGAATCACCTCTAGACCAAGAGAGCTCCCACAATAAAAATTATACTTATGTGGTAAAAGGAGTTAAACTTTTCATCACTGGTATGCTTAGAAAGATCTTACATTTATTTAACATATGCACTTTATACTCCACATGAGAGTTCCTTAGACAAAACTGTCTCTGGATTCTTCTTTACTTTTTGTCATAAATCAAACATCCGAAAGCTCATATAATACATCGTACTTCATTTTCTCTAAGTCAATCACAACAGAAAACAAGTTGCAGGGAAAACAAAGGTGAGAAATGGTAGATTACCCTTCACCCAGATTCCCAGCACATTTAGAGGCTGGACTATATGATCATCTTAGTATGGTGGGCCATTAACATGACTCTCTCTCTTAAGTGCGCTTAGACTGAAATGGTGAAGTCATTTTTTAGGAGGATGTTCTTTCACATCATGACATATACAGAATAAAAATCATGTCTCAGCTCTCAGGAAACTAGAGGGAATATCCTCCAACAGGCCATTTTTTGTAGGAAATGATATGTAATAGCAGGAGGGGATAAAATAAGAACAGTAGCTTTCTTATTTAAGAGGATGTTCTCTTCTTAAGCATCTCTTGATTTTTCATCTCAGGGTCTCATACGAAACATGACCAACACAGTAGGCGCTTTATGTTTGTTGAATTTAACTCAGTGTTACAGATTCCATTTTCTTCTCACTGTCAGTGAGACTAGTACACTATATTTGGGTTACTGCTCTCCAATTGAATATAAGCATTTTTCTCACATATATTCCATTAAAGGAGGTTGAAACTGGGTTGTTGTTGTTGTTTGTTTTTGCTTGCTTATTTGGTCATTGGCTTGTTTGGTTGGTTGGCTGGCTGGCTTGTGGCTAATAGTCTTGATCTTAGGACAGTAGGAGAGAGAAACAACATGGTACAAATTACAACATTTGAAATCAGACAAGACTAGTTTAAGTCCTAACTCCTTTACTTTATTAGCCACTTAACCTTGGACAAGTTCCTCAATCTAAGTCTCAGTTTTCTAGCTTATAAAATGGGACAGTAATCCCTACTGGCCAGGGTTGTCAGGCGGATTTGATGAGACAAATGGCTACTTAGCATAATGACAAGCCCACAGTAAGCATTAAGCATATCATTAATTTTACTATTATTACCTCATTAAGTCATAATTAGGGTAAAACAAAATAATATATATAAGTACCTCTTGACAGACAACAAATGCTAATGCTTATGTTCTAGAAGAACATACTTTAATAGGCAGCATGAGCCATCTTCCTTACACACCCCAGGGAGTGTTCTTGTATGATGGTTCTTCTGGACGCACGTTGCTATTAGAGTACATCCATAAGTCTAGCTCAGGTATACCAACACTTCACAAATCTTTCACTCTAAATTAACTCAAAAAACACTTTCCAGTGACCAGAAGTCATAAGAAATAGAAATAAGCATCAGAGTGTTCAGATTTGCGATGAGAATGCTGGTAAACATTACTACTTTGATGTGGTACTTTTGGATGTTGAAAGCACTAAACAACTAGCCTTGGGAGATGCTGCCGTATGGCCATGAGCTATTTCCAGCCCTTCTTGCATATCCCGGCTTTACCTGGATGGGATATGTGCAGATTTGTCATTCATACCATTAGAATAATTATGGCCTGACCCATCTCCTGTGTCACATCCTCAAGTCTCTTCACATGACTCATCATTCAGCTGGAAAGCAGGAAATGCTCCATTTGGGGGAGGAAGTCAAAAGGACGCCACACCTCAGGACAACACCATTCTTGCTCAAACAGTGTATTATTCTCATCGACCAGGCAACACCCAAACAGAGCACGTTTAATCACACCAACAGCAAGGAAGATCAGGGCTGTGAGTTTACACTAGTGTCTCACGTCTCATGTCACCAAGAGCTACAACCAAGAGGCTGTTCCACTGATCCCCTACCCAGCTGACTTCTGGTGGTTCCAAAGCACCAAACATCTAACCTCAAAGCACAGAAACCAAAGCCTTCTTCAACTTATTCTAGCATAATCTCTTGGAAATGAAACTCACTGGCAGAGAGCAGAACTAAATGTAGGTAGACAGAAGTGGGTGTGTTTTGCACATATATATGCAAGCCTACATTTCTATACATGAGAAAGTTTTGGCACCAAAGGAAGCTACTATGAAATTTTTTGTTGCCAAGGTTGTTTGCTATTTATCTATTCACATTTTTCAAAATAAGCCTGCGTCCACACTGAGATGTGACATATTTAATTGCATGGAGAGTGTATTTTCATTACAAATAGGTCAGGAGTTACCTTGACTCCCACTTTTATTCAGAAGATCCGGAGTTGCCAGAAACACCATCTTCATTCAAAGTCAGGGAAAGTTTGGAAGAGTTGTACTCAATCTTATCCTTTTTTCACCCTAAACTCATATTCCAACCTGGAAATGGATACTTTAGAGGACTAAAAAACTGGTTAGCCTGAGTTTTTTCATGACTCCAGTCTTTCATGGCTACTAATAATTTGACTTCTGAATTAGAAATGGATAATTGTTAAGAGAGTTTATTATTGTTATACAATTGTGTGTAGTTTTGTTCTATGATTTATAATTGGATATCAAAAAGGGTAAGAGACTAGTTTATCATAAATATTGAGAATGTAGCCTAATGATTTACATTTGTAAAACATATTTGAATGAATATGAAGTTACATATACATATATAAAATTTTTATCACTTAATGAAATTCTTTCATTTAATGTTCACCTATGTGCTAGACACTCAGATACTCTACAAGCATGCAAGCTCTATTTTCTTATTTTATAGATGAGAAAACCAGGGTACAAACCCCTGGCCCAATATCACATACCCAAGAAGCAGTAAAATCTCATTTTGACTCAAGTCTATAGGACAGCCAGGCCATGCGTGTTCAGGCTAGAAATTGCCCCCTCTATGTATTAATGAACTTGCATATTATAGGATAATGTTTACAGGTTGACACATAATTTAGAAATAATGTCTTATAAAGATTTAAATCCCTTCAGCCATACATCCCTAATCCAGAGGTACCTTGTACAGAGCTCCTAATGAATCTAAACACAATTAAGAGCTGCAAATAAGTCACCTAATCCACCAAACCAAATGTGACATTTATTTTACACATCAGAGCTGGAAGATGACACTGCTACAAGCGTGAAGAGCTCACTTCTTCAAGGTCTGTTTACTCTTGCTTTAGATACTGTGCTGAAAGGGTAGCTGTGTTGTTTCCCAACACTTGCTAGCAAAAAATCACCAGGGACAGGTGATAAGAGGGGGTTTCTACAGATAAGAATATGGATTGCTATGAAAAGTGAGAGCCAAGAATTTGGAGCAAAGGGGAAAACAGAAAAACTATAGAATTCTGTTACAAAAGGGTGCCATCTAGTGGGAGGGCAAAAACTGCACAGCTTAGAAGCCCCTAAGGGCTTCTACCAGCCAACTGAAGTACAGTATAAGATCATCAACTTTTCAGGATGACACAGTCATTATAATAGAGGAAAACAAAATGTAATATTTTACCTAAGACAAAATGGGAGAAGGAAAATATAATCTATAAAAATTTCTTCCAAAAATACGTATTTTTGAAGAGAAAGGGGGGAAGGGCCAGAGGAAGAGAGAAAAAGAGTTATCTTAAGCAGACTCCACGCCTAGTGCAGAGCCTGGTGCGGGGCTCAATCTCACAACCCTGAGATCATGACCTGAGCTGAAATCAAGAGTGGGTCACTTAACTGACTGAGCCACCCAAGTGTCCCTCCAAATTTTTATGCTTAAAGGAAGAATATTTCCCTTTACTGAAAACCAATCTTTTGATAGGCTCCTCATTTCTCGAAGAGGCTGAAAGCAGTTTGTTTTTGACAAGTAAACATCTTATCTATTTCCAAGGGGATTGCTGTGTATTAAAAAAAGTCTCCAAGCTTTTCCGGAAGAGGAGCTCACTAGCTCTGCTTTACTGTTTACTGGCACTTTTTACCACCATTTTAGCTTGCATCTCCAAATCAAGTTTTTAATGAAGAGTAGTTCTCTTCTTCTACCTTCATAATATGCATTCAAACAGACATTCCTATCAGTCTCCTCCCCAAGGTTTTTGGAGCTGCCTCTACTATTTTCCACACATATTATATCCCATTTTTCTAGAACCACTAACAAGCAGTGCATTAGGTATCTGGGAATAATCAGATCCAGGCACGAAAGTGGAATTACTTCATCTCTTGCATCCAGGGTTCTTTAGCTCCAACCCTGAAGACAGTCCCATTAAAAGTATCTGATCTGTAAAGAGAATGAGTACCATGTACTGAAATAGCTAAGCCATTGATATGGCCAAGGAAAACAGCATTTGATATAATTTTATTTTTTTATTTTAATTTTTTAAAGATTTTATCTATTTATTCATGAGAGACACACAGAGAGAGAGAGAGGCAGAGGGAGAAGCAGGCCCCATGCAGGGCGCCCGATGTGGGGCTTGATCCCAGGTCCCCAGGATCACGCCCTGGGCCAAAGGCGGCACTAAACTGCTGAGCCACCCGGGCTGCCCTGATTTTAAAAGGCATTCTTCCCTTTAGTTTCCCCCAAACAGATAAGGATGAATCATTACTAGAAACTGCATTTCGCAGTCAACAGACCTCGCAACCAACTAACTCAACCTCCTGAAGTAGCATCTTCCCAATAGTGAAAGGATAAAAACATTAAATGGGTAAATTGAAATAATTTCTAAGGGAAGTGATTGACAACAAAATGTCTTGAGGGAAAAAAATCAAAAAGCAAGTCAGAAAATGTCTCTCTAGTTTTAAGTGCCTATTCACAAAATATGACACAAAACTTGGAAGATATTTTAACACATACATTAAAAGGAGGGCCTGTTTAATTTACAGAGAGCTCTTATAATCTAATAAATTGTAGATACAACACAGTAGACTACCAGACAAAGGATATAAATTGGTCATTCATTCACAGACAAAAAACAAACTATAAAACAAACAAATAAGGGGATGCCTGTGTGGCTCAGTGGTTTAGTGCCTGCCTTCAGCCCAGGGCGTGATCCTGGAGACCCGAGATCCAGTCCCACATCAGGCTCCCTGCATGGAGCCTGCTTCTCCCTCTGCCTGTGTCTCTGCCTCTCTCTCCCTCTCTCTGTGTATCTCATGAATAAATAAATAAAATCTTTAAAAATAAAAAAATAAAAATAAATAAGTGAAACAAACAAACAAAAAAATCCAACACCGCAACTGCCAGGAAATATTTTTAAAGATACTTCACCTCACTCATGACTAGGTAAACAAAATAATAATAATAATATAGCAATTTTTTTTCCTGGCAAAATTTTCAAAGTTTGAAATTACACATTGTTAAAACATACAGTAAAGTATGAATTGGTGCCAACTTTTTAAAGTCTAGTTAGAAAATATTCATCAACTTGTAAATTTCACACATGTCCATATAATTCCATAGGTAAGGACTTACTCCATAAACATACATCAAGATACGTGTAGAAGAATGTCCACTGCAGCATTGTTTACAGGAACAAAAGCCAATGTAACTGTCCATGAACAGGGATATAAATAAATTGTGGTAATGCAGCCAATGAAAAACTCTTAGCATAATGTGACTAATCAGAGTGCACTGAGACAGAAGGCTCTCTAAGACCCACTAAATGGAAAAAAAGGAAGATATAGATAATATGAATGATGTAATATCATTTGTGGAAGTATATAGGTTTAATGTAATACCATTATAAAGTTATTGCTCATAACAAAACACCCCAAAACTTAGTGGTGTAAGACATGGCCGTGTATTATTTCTCATGATTCTGTGGGTTTCCTGAGCAATTCTTCTGTTGGCATCACCTGGGTTTACTCAGGAGGCTGCAGCCAACTGGGAGTTGGTTGGGACTGAATGGACTCACTTCTCTGGGTCCTCAACTGGTATGGCTGAAACGACTGGAATGGACCACATGGTTCTTCTTCTCAGGTGTCTTCACATGATAGAGGAAGTTCCTTGGGCAAGATTAAAACTGTAGGACCTCTGTAGGCTAACACACAAACACAGTCATTCCCATAGCATTCTCAGGGCCAGTCTGGATTCAAGAAGAGGAAAGCAGACTCCACCTCTTGGCTGGAAAAACAAATTTGGCCAATTTATGGCCATATTTTATCTGCCATTCTAAATATGTACATATCTACCTATCTATAGCTACATCCTTCTGAAATGTTATTGAAGAAGCTACAGAAATAATTACTCTCAGGAAAGGAGCAAAGCGGCAAAGGAAAAGTAAGAAACTTATTTTCAGTTAATGCATTTCAGCGCTGCCTTCATAAGCATATCTGTGCAGGTACATAGGGCCTCATGCCCAAGGGCTCTGAGCCCTCGGTGTAATGCTCTATTACCATCTTGAAATTCTTAGTGATTTTACCTTGAACTCATGTTTTATAAGTGAGGTGCAATAGAACAGTGGAGCATGTATGTGAGCAGAGACAGCGCAATGTGCGTGTCCACTTTTCCTTGACACCCTTTTCACACTGAGCGTTCACAATGCCTGGTGAGAACAGAATTCCAGTGCATTCGTGTGGCATGGGACAACTCAACACAACTCAATGCAAGTACACAGTAAGCATGTTACACCTTTCAATGAGCAAGTCCAGGTACTGAAAGCTCCAAGGCCCCATTTTCCATTCTAATCAGAATTTGCTTTGAACACAGAAAAAGTGTGATGGTACTGACAAAGGAACTCTATCATATCCTTTCTTATTCATGCTACTTCCCTGTGTGACCCAACCACTTACATGGAAAATAATGACATAAAGGGAAAAGAAAGCTAGGGCAACCCGGAGTTCCTTTTCCTGAATCCTGCCTTAGTGATCTGTCAGCTACAGATAGAGAGTATGGGTAGAACTATGTGCATCACGAACCGAAATAAAAACAGTTGAATTAGTTTTGTGCATGGTTTCTACTGTCCCGGTAAGAATATAATACACATGCATATACAAGCCAGGAAACAGAAATTATATCGTTTTGATGAGTCCACATACAAGTTAAATGTCCTTATATATGCATTTAAAATTGGCATTGCACCATAGGCAAACAGAAAATTTGCACTAATAATTTAATTTTTTCTTTACTTAGAATATTAAATAGCAAGTAATAAATCTATGGTGAGTTGATATAGAAAATGCAAAAGAAAGGAAAAAGACTTTGTATTTTAGCACTGCTAGTGATACTTTCTTCCTCTGAGGAGAATAAGGGATGTTCATTTTTATTTTGCGCTGGGCTCCACAAATTTGTAGTAGACTTTGTGCACTTGAATTTGTATATACCTGTCTTGCTTTTCTGCATTAAAAAATAGGTTTCTTTCTACCATACCCCACCCACTCTTTCATTTGACATTTAAGTTTTATGAGCTTTACATTACCCCTTACCTCAAATTGACAGTTTGTTTTTAAAAAAAATTATAAAAAATAATAAGACCCAGGGAACACAGCTGAAAGAAGACAGGTACCCAAGAAACATTTTCATTAAACAAAGGCAATATTTCATATTATTATTGCTGCTCTTTTTCTTTTGTGGGCAAACATTCTCCGTGATTTATAGCACTGAAACCATGGTCAGCACAATGAAATTAGGCAAGAATAATATGTCAGATTAAAAAAAAAAAAACAAATCCAATTTTATGAACTCAATTCATGACAGCTGCACTGTCAACATAAATATATATTCTCTCAAGGGCCATGGATGCAAGGTCATCTACACCACAAGGGATGCTTGTCTTGATTGGTACATATACATCAACTCAGAAAATGTAAAAGATATGTAGAGGTTATTTACAGGGAGAACTTCTTGGAAAATTAATGCCAAAAGAATTTCCCATGTTTTATTTACTAGCATGGTATCAATGTGATAGCCCATAGCTATAATGATTAAACACCTTTATTCAAATTGAAGGGGGTATTTCTTTATTTACCTCTTATACTTTCAATATTGCTAATCATGTATATTACTCTGAATTTTCAACAAACTTAGTAGTTTGTAATAACTAAAAATTAAAATGAACTTGTATATACTACAAAGACTCCTATAAGCCTGGTTAGGGAAGCCTGGATGGCTCAGCGGTTGGGCGCATGCCTTTGGCCCAGGGCATGATCCTGGAGTCCTGGGATCGAGGCCCACATCAAGTCCCACATCCCTCCCTTTCAGGGAGGCCTGCTTCTCCCTCTCCCACTCTCTCTCTCTCTCTCTCTCTCTCTCTCTCTGTGTCTCTCATGAATAAATAAAGTATTAAAAAAATGAAACACAGTCACATTTTGCAATAATGTTCTCAGATTTACAACATCACACCATGTCGATAGAAGAGTCAAGTTTTTGGAATTTAAATAAATAGTAAAGGAAAAGGAAAAAGTAACCTAAATCCCTGGTAGGTATGTTAGAGTCAATTTGTGTGAAGACTGATTTAAAATGTCTTGATATTTCTACAAATTTTTAAACTTTTTTTTCTTTCTCAAGAGGTTGAGGAAAAAGGAATAAAATGTAAGCTTTGGAAATCTTACCCAATAACCAACCAAAGAGAATATTCGGCATGAAATATTCTACAGAAGAAGCCAGTAACAGTGGGTTGCTTCTGGCAAAGGAGCACAGGAGTGAGATAAAAGCATGTTTTTCATTATATATATATATTTTCATTATATATATTCTACTGTACTTTTTGAGTTCAGTTACCATGTGTATGCATTACCTAGTCTCAATAAAATAAATTTCTTTAAATTAAAAACAAAGACAATTATTGTTCTGCATGATGGGCCATGCTATAGCTAACTTTTAGAAGTACCATTGTCTGAAGGCGTCCAATTAGCATTGTGGGCATTATTATGTGTGGGTGGTGTTGGCGGAGAGGTATGGAACTGAAAATACAAAACCACACTTCATGAAAACTTACTATTAAAGTTCAATCATTTTGGAGCTGGACACAAAACACTCAAATGTGCTCTATTTAGAGGGGCAATGGATCCATAAATTAGAAATTTTTATTTTAAAACAGGCTTTGGTAGAACCTCTTACTGCAAAGCATTTCTGTTTTGATGCTGGAACTTGGCATTTTTCCTAATGATTTCTTTTCACTACAAGAAGAGTTTCTGGATACCAATGTCTCAGGCTGAAAGCCACAATGAAAATGTATCCATCATCTCCATTCTCACATCACAAATTCTGTAAAGATTCTTTGAGAGTAAATTTTCAGTATTCTCCTACATAAACGGGGAACAGACTCTATGGTCTGATCTATATCCTGATTTTGTAGAAGGTGGTCCTTAATCATTGTAGGGGGGCGAGAGGGTAACAGAGCCCTTTCAGATTAGGATGAAAGCTACAGACCCTCTTTTCAGAAAATGCACACACATAAAAATTATCAGAGGTTTGCAGGTTTCTCAGTAGCTCATCTGTGAACTCCCCATATCCCATGAAATCTGGATTAGGGTCACCTATTGTAGACCAGTGCTCTTTTCTGACACCACACATAAATCTATCTGATAATGGACCAAAAAAGTTATCCTATTACTAGTGGGAAAAATGCTAACATTTGGGTCTAATTTTGAATTCTTCCTAAGTAAAGGAAAAAAGGGGGCTCTTTATTTCAAAAGTTTCCAAAACTGAGTTCTGGATACTTAAACTATATTCTTGAGACTAAACTGATAATAACTTATGACTAAAGAACTAATGAAAAGATAAGAGTGACTTCTGGCACTTATTTGGTGTTCAATAAAATTCATCTTTCATTGTTAAGTTTTTATTCACATGCAGAGATCCACCATGTGAATGTAAAATCCAAATGACCGCAATGATTTTTAACCAGATCTGGTCTCAGACCACGTCATGGATTACCACAAATCGGATGCTGTAGGGGGCTCACCTTCCTTCTCCATCAGATTGAGAAGAACCTGCCAAGTCCCACAGGAACAGAGAGATAAAAAAGGGTGACACAGAGTGTTCTGTGCCTTCTGTGACCCCTAGGATCCAGGCCAATGGCTACTGGGAACTCTGGCTGCACCAGAATCAGCAGATCCTCCACTAAGACCCCCAATTCATAAAGACCTGCAAATCTGGGAGTAACCAAATAGATCCCCAGAGTGTGTGTATTAATGGTCCTTAGTTCCCTCTGGGTCAGGTTTGAAGCTACATTTGGCCTCTTGCTCAGCGCTCTCTCAGCCCCAGAACCTCTCAGCTTCAAGGTTTCTCAGTCTTTTGGAGGAATAGCAGAGCTCTGGGCCTCCATTTTCCCTGAACCTTAGCAATCCCAGGTGCTAGACTTCTATTCCCAACCCCTCACCTGATCCCAACCTGTCTTATGGTCATGATCTCTTTCATCATCTGGACCCTCATCTCCTCTGGAGGCAACCCAGCCTCCTCTTGGCCTTTCATTCACAGACAGATCTGGTTTACAAAACCAACAATTACAAGAGGTAACACCTACGTGAAGGGGCTGCCATCATTCATTCCTGGTGTTATTCGGCGGGAGGGGGGTGGTGTGTGGAGATGGAGAGATGTTAGGGGAGACAGCAATTGGGCTGCATCTTGAGATAGGTGGAGAAAAGAGGTGATAGGAGGTAAGGGGAACACATAACAGAGATGGGGAAGGCACAGGCAGGAGCAGGAGCGAGCAGGCCCAAAGATGGAGTCTGCTTGGGGATGTTTCATGAAGGATCTGACCTTCTGCTCTCTGGCTTAACACTTTTGGGCTTGCTACATGTTTTTGCTCTAGGGAGCAAGCAGGCATGAAGCTAGTGTCCAGAAGAGTGGGGGGAGGACTTTGGGGAGGGAAAAGAAGGAGCTTAAAATCCTGTGCTGTTCTCAGGAAAGGCTAGGCAGCTCCAACAGCTCTTCTTTCTGTGAAGAACTTGAGGAGACAAGCTCGTCCTGGAACTGGGAGGGTCGTTATGAACATGCCTCTGTGTCCCACCAAAACAGACGTGTTCCTGCAGTAGCACTTGTATCCTCTGCTTGTGTCTGGTGGTATTTTTCTGTCTGCCACTTCTCTGTCAGCTGTAGAAGGACAACACACACAAGGGGACTTTCTCTGGAAACCATTATGACTCTCCCTGGCAGTTACTATCTCCTCCTCCCACTCAGCCCCTGTGTACACCTCTGCTATAGCTTATATTATCAGATTTTAAAATTTAGTTTCATATATTTATCTTCATTAGACTGTGAGCTCCTTGAGGGCCACATGCTATTCACATCTGTGTGCTCAGTGCCAAATACAGCACTTGGCCTTTCACGAATGCCCAACTAGTGCTTGCTGATATGATTTAGGTTGAGAGAAATATTTGCATGAATTAATAGAGGTAATATGGCTGGAAAGGATGTACATCCCTGGGTATCAGAGAAAGTAGTACTAGGCATCTGGGCAGACACGTGTGGATCTGAACTCCATCAGGGCACCTGGGTGGCTCAGTGGTTGAGCATCTGCCTTTGGTTCAGGTTGTGATCCCGAGGTCTTGGGATCAGGTCCCACATCAGGCTCCCCAGAGGGAGCCTGCTTCTCCTGCCTATGTCTATGCCTCTTTCTGTGTCAGTCTGTCATGAATAAATAAAATCTTAAAAAAAAAAATGAACTCCTCCATCTGTATCTATCCATCTCTACCTTCCACACCTTTACTGGGTGCTTCCTTGGGGCTAAGGGATTGATGGCATTATACCATTTCTTCCTCCCAACCATCTGCAACAGGATTATTGTTAACCGCCTTTTACAAATGAGGAAAGAGGTTTAGGCAGTAAAGTCCTTGCCTAAGGATACAGAGCTGGGCCAGAATGCCTTTGTGATCTGGCTGATTCCAGGCCCTGGTCTTTAAAAACCAAGCTGCCTCCCTTAGCACTGGCTAGATATGAGGAGAGACAAGGGAGGTAAAAGTGATGGTGGGATGGAATTGAAGAGGAAGAGATAAACACACAACTGATGATAAAAGGAGGCTGGGGTAGGACAGGGAGAAGCAGGAAGGGAAAAAAATGAATCTAAAATATCCAAGTAAACTTGGTGTTTCTTACGAGTCCTTTTTCAGTTTTTCTGAAATGTTTAAAAGTTTGAATAAAAAGTTGGAGGGCAAAAAGATAAGTCCTATATTTCAGGCCTAAATGAAGCCAGGAGAAAGGGTTAGAATGAAAGAGAAGAAAGTATAAAGCCACAGGCAGAAAGCAAGAAAAAGAATTTCAGGAAGATGGAATACCAACTCTGCTAAAACTTCTCTAAAAATTTCTTAACCATGTCAGGACTCATACTAGTTTTGACTATTATGCACATGCTTGTAATGATTATTATCAGGAAGTCATGTAATGATTTTATTAAATTTCATGTATTAATTACCAACTCATTAAGTATAGCCATCTGCTATGTATGACAAAATCTTTGGTAATTACGGAAAGAAAATGTCAATAGAGGTAGTGTGATCCACAATGCAATTTTCAGAGAAGTAGAAGACTTCTCTGGGTTTAAAGCTATTTAAAAATTTTGTAACTTTTTGATAAGTAAATACTTTTTAAGTGTTGTTCACAAAATTGTTTATGTTCCTGAGTAGGCGGATCTTTTCTCTCTTTAAAGATTCATTTATTTATGAGGGGGCAAAGCCCAATCCGGGGCTTGATCTCATGACCCTGAGATCATCCTCTGAGCCAAAATCAAGCATCAGATGCTTAACCTACTGAGCCACCCAGCCTTCCTAAGTAGGCAGATCTTTTATTAAATGCCATTTCTGATCATTTTACTACATATTTCCCCTTTTCCAAGTTCTATTATGCTTTTAACAGGGATTAGATATAAGTTGTTACAGAGAGGTTTTTTTTCTTTTTTCAGTGTATTTGCACTAGGCAATTCCGTGAATTTTAGACAAAGTAAAGCATAGACCAAAAATGCCCTCCAAACAAATAAAGCCCACAACAAATAGCAAAGACCTAAAAATAAAAAGCCATTTTCATCAACACTTATTGCTAAAAGCTGTGCTTTCCCTAGAACTATTAAAGAGGTAGACACAATTCTGGACAGTGAAGAAAACAGTTACAGATGCTCAAAAAAGAGGACTCATTTGGGGTACCTGCCCCTCAAATAAATAAACAGAATAAAATTTAAAAAGAGGATTCAATTCACTAACTTCAGAAGATACCCCAGTAACACTCATGTCTCTCTCAAAGGTTACTTAGAGCAGTGTTTGTGGGTGGGGACATGGGACAGTGGGAACTAAAGGCTGGAGGGTTCCACCATCAAATCACTGGGATCTTCACCAAAACCAAGCAGAAGAGCAGTGGAAGGGACACAGGTTATGGTACAGATATCCAGAAACGAAATTTTTTTTAAAAAGATGTTTATTTATTTATTCATGAGAGACACAGAGAGAGAGTCACAGACAGAGGCAGAGGGAGAAGCAGGTTCCATGCAGGGAGCCTGACGTGGGATTCGATCCTACGTCTCCAGGATCGCACCCTGGGCTGAAGGCTGCGCTAAACCGCTGAACCACCCAGGCTACCCCAGAAACGAAATTTTAAGAAAATTTTTTCATAGTTGCTAAAATAGGGTTATAAGAGATACATTATAATATAGATGTTATAAGAAATAATTGGAGCCAAAACATGAATTTATGAGAGCATTTGAAAATGTTTTGGAGAGAAGCAACACAAAAAGTTTTTAAAACTCCTTCAATTCACACAGGCAGCACCATTGACTAAAACACATTATTGCTTACATGTGATTTTTCAAATCACCTACAAACAAAAAATATCTTTATAAAACAAACTAAAAAAAATCTTAAACCACAAAATAGGCTTTTTGTTACGGATCTAATGGATTTAAAATTTATATACTTTGAATTCATGAAAAGTGAAAAGTCAACAGATCAAGATAAAATATTTGCAGGAATTACAACAAAGGGTTAATATCTTGATCAAATGAAGCATTCATATAAACTGATAAATAAATGCCAATGTATGGGTGAGTAACTTGGTCCTGAAAGAGGAAATATAATCAGGAAAGAAATATATAAGAAAACCTCAACCATCCCAGCAATAATCAAAGAAATACAATGACAATAATAGTGCCTCTTATAATGGAGGAAAATATGTAACGGTCATGCTGGCCAAGGCTGGATGTAATAGGCATGCTCAAATACTCCTGGTGGCAGGATAAAAGCTATTGAAAATAAATGTGATCATACTTATCAAGAGACATAAATGTTTTCATACCCTTCAACTTACTATTGTTTTTCTGGGAATTTATCTTAGAGAAGTGATTCTCAAAGTATAGTCCAGGGACAGGTCACAGATCTCAACATTCTCAGGAGGCCTATGAGCTCAAAACTCTCTTCATAATCGTGCGATGATATTACTTGCCTTTTTCACTCTCATTCTCTTACAAAGGTACAGTGTAGAATCTTCCAGGAGTTACGTGATGTGTAACGACAAGGTTGTTCTGACAGATAAGAGAATGTGTGCTTATTGGATGGTGGAATTGTGTGGGGGTGAGGGGGACTGGCACCTGATTCTCACACTTTCAATAACCAGACCACACAGGCAACCTCTAATCACAAACCCTCAAATAAAAAACCCTACTCAGGGATCCCTGGGTGGCGCAGCGGTTTGGCGCCTGCCTTTGGCCCAGGGCGCGATCCTGGAGACCCGGGATCGAATCCCACATCAGGCTCCCGGTGCATGGAGCCTGCTTCTCCCTCCGCCTGTGTCTCTGCCTCTCTCTCTCTCTCTCTCTCTGTGACTATCATAAAAAAAAAAAAAAAAAAAAAACCTACTCACTGTATTTCTAAAGTACCAATTGCCATTATTACTTAAATCTGGCAGGAACCCCAATTTGGAAGTAGAATGTCTATCTAAGAGAAGGAAAAATCACACTAGGAGATTTTAACAAGGAATAAACATATTGTTCAATCATAGAGCCTTAGCACAGAACGAAAATGCTGGGCAGGTAAATGCAGAAGCAGATGCAAAGGGGCACAGTGCCCACTTACCAAAGCCCACTGCTGGAAGACAGAGGTTCTTAGCCCTGGCTGCCCAGTAGGCCCATCTGGGGAGCTTGAAGAGGCCCCTGATGCCCTGGGCCCCTCTTCTAGAGACTCTGGTCTCACTGTTCTAGGGAGGGCCCACACATGGGAATTTCTAACTAGCTTTCCAGGTAATTCTAATGTGGAACTAGTTTTAAGAACTGCAACTGTAAATGATGAAAGATACCAAAAAGTTCTTGCCTTTCAAATGATATAATTTGATACAGTATGAACTGTTGCCTATCCTTTATACTTTCCATTCACATAATTTGTGGCTTTGCCTTCTTGAATTTGCAAACCAAAAAGGAAGGTGGGGGTGGGGGGAGACTAAATTTTCTAATTCACAGGGCATGTTAAATAATCAACCAACATTTAACTTGGAGCACACCTGATGGAAAGGCAGGATCTAAGTGAAGCTATCTTTATGTTTACAAATAAGGGCCCAGGAGCTAGACAGCCTTCCAAAAAGTTACCTAGAAGAGTTGGGTTAAACCAGGAATAGATCAGAATTTCAGGGCAGACCATTTGACTGCATCAACAGCCTTTAGAAAGTCTGTCTTGCATTTATTGGTTTGGGCCAGACAGCTCAAAACACTGAGGTTAGTAAGATCAACCATGGGCAAGCCTGCAGGAATTCGGAGAGGCTGACTTTGTGACAGGATTTCCTGCTGCTCCTTCCTCGGTGTCAGACACCCTGCCCCAGTGACTGTGCTCTAACCTCTCCGCAGCAGCCCGGAGACTGCACAGGAGTGGAATTTGGCCCAAACAGAACAGAAAAGTCCCATGACCACAGGGCTTCCTACACATAAAGAGCTTAACAATATCCCCCAGTCCATACCACGAGTTCCTTCTGAGTCTCAAGTTCTTAAAGTTTTCCCAACTGGAACTGCCTTTGCCGGCGGGACCCATTAAACCCCAGAGCGGATTTCTCCAGATGATGACTGAACAACAAACAAAACACAAAGCCAGGCATTTGGAAATGCAACACATGACACCTCAGAGGGCAGGCTGCCCAGGGAAGCAGACCATGGGACAGCAGGAGTGCAGACGCCCTGCCCCTTCTGCGTGGTCAGTCCATCAGGACAAGTCTGCTTCAAATGCTATAATTTGGTTAACTGACCCTAATCCTTTCGGGATGTTGAAAGACAGCCTTGTTAGCCGCATAAGAATTCAGAACCAGATTCCTTTGTCTTTGCTCGAAATGATACCCTGGATGGAAACTACTCTCTCTCTGCTCTCCCCTATAATGTCCTCCAGCACACCGTATCTTTCTGAGATACCTTATCCAATTTGTCTTACATCAGGGTGATTTTTGTTTATGCTTGTCTGTCTTCTCCGCTAGATTGTAAACCAGAAGGACGATGTGATACATCTGGCACTTCTGCTTGGTGGGAACCAAGTATATGTTTGTTGACTGTGACAGTTTCTTAAAGGTGAAATTTTCAAAGGGGCATCCATTAACACGGAGTTGAGAAGCTCCTCAGCAGGCATGCAGAGTGGTAGGATTGCTGGGAGAGTAATAAGGGCCACTGCAAGATCAAAGTACAAGGGGTGGGGGCAGTGAGGGGTCAAAAGTGAGCTGGCAAATGCATGGCGTGGGCGGCACTTCAAAATCTCTGCTACAACAGAAACAACTTCTACAAGATCCTAGTATCCAGTGCACACTCCTGAAACAACACCCAGAAGAGCACCAGTCAAGAAGCAATGACTACTGCTTACAGCAACCTGCCAGCAGGCCCACCCGCAGCATCTGGGCATTCTTGGCACCTGCCAGCCAATCCTTGATCTATTCAGACCCCCTGATCATCTTCTGAGAAATACTGAAATCATAGCTTACAGAGAGGGTATGACTTCAAGTCATCAATAATGTAACAGAGTTCCCATAAACACTAAGGAATTCGTAGTCTGAGAGCTGCAGGCAAGATACCCACTGAGCGGCCAGAGGATGAAATACCATCACTCTCAATCTGTTTCCTTGCCCAAAATTCATTTTTAATATATGCCATTCAAATATGTCACCAGATAAATACCTATATTTAATATTAATGTGATAAATATAACTGGCTAGTTATGAACAACTATCTATGTTTACCTAGAAACATATTTAAGATCATCAGGTTAAACAAACATATCCTTCACAATCAGAAAAAGACGAGTCACCACTCCCCCCTCCACACACACACACATCACAAATAAAGATGAAATCAAATTATGTCAGTCTTATTGTACATATTTAGGTCTGGTGGAACATAATTAGAAAAGCCAGGGATGTTTCACAGTATAATTCCTCAAACCAAAATACAAACTGTGACATATAACATTTCCCCACTAAAGAATAAAAAAAGATCCATTCTGACCTTATAGGGCATATGTCCTTCTTTTTCTGTCTCTCAAAGTTCCCAGACATCCAGGGAATATCTGTCCTTTATTTGGATAGCAAAATACACCTTCATGGCCGATAATTCCTTATTTGTATCTATTAATGTTAAAAGGATCTCAGTCCACAGAGAAAACCAATGCTGGTAGTTCTCCAGAAAAGCTCAGGCAACCAAAGGCAATAGGAAAAGACTTCCTATATACATATACATGTATTTAATTTTAGTTACCTCCTAATAACTTCACTCCCTTCCTTTCTGGGTTTGAATCATTTCGCCACTCCATGGAAAAGCTCGAAGACAGAGGAGTGAGACCCTGGCGCAGACATAAGGTCCAAGTCATCAGAGCAGGCTTCCGTTTGGTTTAAAAGAATCACAACTGTGAGGAAAGTCAAGAGAACCAGCCAACAGGATGTGTGTGGCTGGAGTTCCTGGCATGATATCTTGACTTTCATGTTTATTTTTGGATGTATTTTTCTTAGCCCTTTGATGCAAATTTCTGGCCTGGGAAGTAACCCTACAGTACAAGCTCCAAAGTGGCCAAAAGTAAGCACAGACTTCTGACTTGGGAGAAAGTAGGTCCCTTGGCTTTTGGGTTTTAGCTAGTCCTGCGATGAGGGTGTGGGTCTGAGGATGGGTCACACAGTCCTGCCTCATGGGCCATGGCCACTAAACTTGTTACTTGAAATACCAGCCCACCTTGGAAGCCTATCATTGAAGTAAAAGTGAAACAACCTGAGATTGTGTGCACACTAAATAAAGTAATAAAACCAGCCAAGGGACTGCTGAGATTTTTATGTTCTGATGTTCTTCTGTTTTAAGCATTCGGTGTTAATTTTTCTGACAGCCCAAGACAGACAGGAACATCAAGTCTATTCAAGCAGGAGCAGATGCCTCTGAGAAGTATATTATTCTAATAAGGTTTTTAAAGCGCATCAGCAAAGACTAAGCTGCTGTTATTTCAATACTTCCTATTCTCATAGTGACTTGAAAGATTATTAATGGAAAAGGACTTTTTCTCCCTGCATAGTCCAAGAAGAGGCAGTGAATGGAAATAACTAAAAAGCTTTTCAGTCCCACAACTGCCAACATATCTGGTAGCATCAAGAAATAAAACTCTCCGGAAATCAGGGAATAGAGACAGACGTAAAAATATTTCTTCAAAGTATTCATTCTCTTAGAAATATTCCTGCTTACAAATTGCATTCTTTTGCTAAGACAGCAGCATTCACTTATTTCCTCATTTTACCATTCAATTTTATATCTCATAAAGCATGAAATAGATTTTTGGTCACTTAACAATATTTACTGAGGCCACAGATACATTTGGGGAATAAAGTCTCCTGTATCAATCATTATGTCTGACAATGGTTCTCTGACATGGGATCCCCTGGTTAGAATAAAATCACAATATATGCCAAAGAGTTTCTGGGCAACAATTACAGCTAAGAAATCACTTTTATTACAGCATGGGTCAGACTATAAATTTAAAATATTGCTTTTATTTTTAGACTCTGTAGTTTTATTGCTGTCTTTAAGTTTCAAATGATTTATTCATAAATACGTATTATTATTATTTTGAACATGCTCAAACATGGCTCACAATGAAGGAAAGCTTCTGGCCAAATGATGTCCATGCAACTGGAGCACAGCTAAACAGGTGGTAGACCACTAGTTCAAGGACCTCTCTCTCAGTAGTGTCTTTTATGAATTTGATTGAGAGTGCTTCTTGAATCCACTTCTGTGGATACACTAGACTTACATCATCATTCAATTTCATGTATTTGGAATATTCTATGTAAAGATGTCAAAACATGCTGTAAAGCTGAAAATATGCTGTAAAGCTGAAAATATCTTCATACAGCATGATGTTAGAAAGTCAACAAGAAAACAAGAAAAACAAACAAAAAGAACTTTGTTGTGGTCATTTATAACCACTGGAAACCTTATATGTGCTGTGAAAAAAAATTCATGAAATTGGACAGTAAATCAGTTCTTTATTTAGTCCAAGAGCCACTAGCAGTCATAAATGCTCACAGTCTTGGATCAAATATTAATAACTGACATAAAACTCACAAGCCTACCCTTAACTACTCTGCCATTTAACTTTCTCACTGAGGGTATGCAATGCCACTAGTGCCCAAGAGTTTAAATTATGGTTGTCTCAAGAACTAAACATGTAGGCGCACCTGGGTGGCTCAGTTGGTTAAGCATCTGCCTTTGGCTCAGGTCATGATCCCAGATACTGGGATCAAGCCCTGCATCCAGCTCCCTGTTCAGGCGGGGGAGTCCGCTTCTCCCCCTGCTTTGTGTTTCCCCCTGCTTGTTTTCTCTCCTTCTATCTCCCTGCCCCCCTATCGAATAAATAAAATCTTTTTAAAAAAAGAATTAAAAAAAAAACCCTAAACATGGCATTCCAAAACTTTTCAATTAATTTTCTTCTGAATAAAATTCAGAAACAGAACTATCTCATGTCTCCTCTCCTCTTCCTTTCTCTCTTCATCCCCCATATTTACTGAAAAATGAGATGTTTTATACTCTGATTCATATATTTTATTAAGTTCTAAGACCACAGAGGTGTGAGAAGAGGGATGCATTATTGACCAACTCTGAATAAATTTATCATAACTCACTTGAGAAAACATGGCTTTGTTTTTAGGTGAAGCAACACAATGCTCTCAAATCTGACCATAAATTAGCAACTGAAACATGGAAGAAGAGGAGGAAAGAAAGCAGTTTTCATTAGGAAAGACAAAGGATACAAAGAAAAACATCAAGCTGCTTCCTTATTTACATCTTGGGGAATACTTTATTTGCTGTATTTGTAGAGGCTATTGAATAATGCTTCTGATTACATTGATGGGAATAACGTTTTAAAATACACAGGGTGCTATCAATTTAACTTACAACATAATAGACAATATAAAGCAAGAGGTATCTGGGATGAAATTGAATAGGGTTTTTAAAATCTCACATGTAGTTCCCTGAGTGTGTTCTCTTCCTGCAGCGAGCCGATGAAATTTCCCTTCCGTCAGGAAAGGAAGCAGGATTCCCTAGTTTTGTGTTGCCATTAAAGTCCCAAGTGTAAGATTTAAAATAGACTATTTGCTCAGCCTATCAAAGAGCTACTTTTAGACTGTGCTACCTGGTAGTGGCTACAGATCGTAATTCTTAAGAGTTAGTAGAAGTAACTCAGAATGCTGGTTGCTGGTCCTCGTGTTTTATCTTTTGGCCACCTTTAGTGACAACAGGGCATAAATAAGGAGACAAAGCTAAGCAAGAGGGTGCTTGACATAAAATGGACCTACCGTGACATTCTTCAAAAGTAAGCAGTCAAATGAGATGAACATGCAAATTGAGACCCTAGACTCAGGGTATCTAATTTTTACTATTCCTAACCTATAGCCCAACACTGAGCTCCTTATCTTGCCAACAAGAGAGGCATTATCCAGCTTACCTTTTTGTTGCTTTCTTTCTGTTACCTGACTGTTCAGGGAGGCTCCTACCTGAATCCTTCCCTACATAATCCTTTCCTTTTAATATTTGGCTGGTCTAACTTAGATTTCAGCTGCCAGTGTGAGCTTGAATTTTAATTTTGCTAATGAGTATTATTTACTAGCGTAATAAACAGCCGAGTTATAAACTCTATTATCTGATGTAATCAAGGAATAGGTATTCTGAACATCAGATACTTCATAGCAGATCAGTCCTATAGATGTCATCAATGGACCACTCATTCAAATAGAAATAAAATCTATTTCATGATAATGATATACACTCTGAAATAATATTATGACTTGGTAGTTTCTTCTCTGTATTCTCCGAGTAGAACAGAAGCCCTTGCTGGACAGCAGGAGCTCAGCCAATCTTGTTTTGCTGCTACGTCCATACGTGACACACAGGAGACACCCACTGAATATTTGTTGAAAAACGAATGGGAGAATAAACCTAAGTCAATCTTTTTAATTTAGAAGGTAATTTAGAATCTTACGACTTCTTAGCATTATCATGCAGTGTATATGCACAATTGCTCCCATTAATCAAGTTCTGACTAACACAGATTGCTAGATAATGGAGTTTCTTGCATTTTCATTTTGGCCAACTGTTAAAGTGTTGACTGAACATGTAGTTTGCATTCTCTACTTAGTTACACTAACAAGCAAACAAAATAAGTATCTGACTAATCTCCTACTCACTGTGTGGTTCCAGTCCCCCACCTATAAAATAAGAAAGCAGACAAAAACTCCATCCATTCTTCTCAGCTCACTTAAGTCACTGGCAGAGGAGATCAGAAACCTGCTCTGAGGTTACAGATGAAGGGTTGGACCCACTGAGCTGCAGAATCACATGACAAATTTGGGATACCAAAGACCACCCTGAATATCAGTACCCCCATTTAGTAATTTCTCTTTAAGGGAAGTATCTGTGGAAAACAGCCCTAAAACGTCCTGAAACGCAATCTAACTACCGGATCAAAATAAACTAATGCATCACCCGTAGTAAAGCATCCAGACATGACAAGCCTCCCAATGTACTCCGCATCACCTTTGACGTTTTCTTGCCAAAAGTGTTTGGTTTGATCTCATCAAGCTTTTAGCACTAAGTTCCATTTATAGGAAACCCTGGGGTAGGGATACCATGGAGAAACAATCAAAACGAATCTTGAATTTGGGAGAAACTGACTTGGCCTTTTTAACAAGTCAATGCCACGGAGAAAAAGAGAGACAGAAGAGAGGAAAGGAGGGAGAGAGGAAGGGAAAGGGAGAGAGAGAGAGACAGACAGAGATGTAACAACTAAATGTAGTATGTGTTCTTTATTTGAACCGGTTTGAAGTAAAACAAAAATAAAAGATTTATTGAATAAATATTTATTTATTTATTGGTATTTATGGGGAAATTTGAACTGTGGACTGGGTATTAGATATTAGGATATATTTTTTTAAAGATTTTATTTAAAAAAATAAAATAAAATAAAAATATTTTATTTATTTATTCATGAGAGACACAGAGATAGAGAGAGAGTTGGAGACACAGGCAGAGGGCAGTCTCCACACAGGGAGCCCGAAGTGGGACTCGATCCCGGGTCTCCAGGATCAGGCCCTGAGCTGACAGGCGGCGCTAAACCTCTGAGCCACTGGGGCTGCCCTAGATATTAGGATATTATCTTTAGTTTTGTAATGAAATAATGGTATTATGGGTATGTAGCAGGGTATTATCATTTTTTGGAGATTATGCTGAATACTAATGATAAAATGTCATAATGTATGCCATTTACATTAAAGTGGTTCAGCAAAAAAAAAAAAAAAAGATGAAGCAACTATGGCCATCTGCTAGCAACTGCCATAGTTTGGGTGTTCAATGTATTATCCTTTTGGATTTCCTGTATGTTTGACAATTTTTCTAATGATAAATGTTTTCAAAATGTTCACAGGTAGCAACTTCTCAGGAACTTCCCTCACAGTACTAAGGGCTCTTAATTAAAATAAAATCTTAAATATCCTCCACAGGCAACTTGAAAAAGTCAGAACAGACAAAAGCAGTGATAATGACATACATCACAGGTGGAAATCATTTCTGTTCTTAAACCAGTTTTCCAAATTTTCTTTTTTGGAAAAGACTTTTTCAGTTTACCTTTTAAACATGAAAGATCTGGGGGGGAAAAAGAAGACTTATTTGCCTCAAGCTTGGTCCCTTTTAATTGACAGGAAACCTTTCCACACATACCTCATGCAAACCTACGTTAGCTTTGCCTCCCTAAAACTAGCTTTTGTCTCTGAACTTTACAGAGCAGTTGGAGCTCTTTAATATTTTCTAAGAGGAACATTTCAAACAAGCAACCCCGCAATTTATTCACTACTGCCAAGAATAAAAGTAACAGGTTTCACCACCAAGGCCTTCCAAGGCTTTGCAGGACTTTTAAGGCAAAGCATCACTCATTCACCTGCAGGTTTGCTCTCTTAATGCATCTGTCATTTGTTTGGCTCTGGAGGAAACTATTTGATTACACAAAATTCTTTTTAGATCAAGTTTAAAATCTTAGCCACACCGGGACAAGTTGCAAAGCCTGCCAGCTCGATGGGTTGACACTTGGACATACTGAGCCAAGGACAAAGATAAGGAACAACCACAGGTTAAAATCAGAAGCTTGCAGAACTGAAAAGGAATGAGCGTAAAAGATGCAAGGCTTAGCCGGGCCTTTCTAAGTGCTCCACTTGCCATTACTGCATATAAGATGATTTATTCCCCCTACTTCTTGTAAATGAGTACAGTACCCTAAGGGGTACTGGTAAGCAGTGGTAAATGCAAAAGCCACCAGCACTGGTTGCATCCATCCACTGCTGTGCCACCTATGCATTTTGAAGTTGGCAAGTAACCAGACATCTTTATGTCCCTCATTTCCCATACCTTATTACTGGGCCCATCATTTTTAAAAGCATTTAAATGAAGCAGATGTTAACCCCATTCATTCCACTTTACCAGGGAACATGTCAACGATGATTTTTAAAATGCAAAAGAAAATGTCAAAGTATTTTGTTCTCTGGTTAAGAATACATCTGTGGAATAGGAGGGAGGAAATACATAAAACACTCTATGGTCATTCAAGAAATAATTATAAGGTATGTCAAACTACAGAAAATTGAGCAAGCACTAAATTAAAAACAAAGGGGGGGGATGTCTTGTGTCAAAATGGCTTTTTCACTCACTCATTTCAAAAACAAGTTTTGAAAATTAAATTCCATCTACTGGCTCAGAACAGAACACATTAAGGCTTGACTGTAATGCCATTATCCATGTGGCAGTTCCCTTTCTTTTCTGCAACTACATTAATTGACAAAGAAGCCTTGGGGCTCACCTCCCATAGAGCCTTGAAGTCCTTCTGCTCGATGCGGAGCAGTTCACTGCTCTCTCTGGTAACGATGGTCGCATGGCGGGGTGTGTTGTCCAGAATGGACTCTCCAAAGGCCGTCCCAATTCCCAGAGTACAGATGGTCACTGCATCCTGAGAATCCCAAAACTTGGTCATTAGAAAATTAAACATTTAACCGATATGGGTGAGTTGTCTTTTCTTTGAATTTAAGTATACTTTATACTAAATAAAGCAGTTGATTTAATTGCACAGTTCAACCAGTTATGATAATCTATACATCTGTCTCATCACCAACAAAATCAAGACATACAACATTTCCCATCACCCCAAAATTCCCCTCGGTATTTCCCAGCCAAGACCCTTCCTTCTGAGGTAATGAGTATTCTGGTTTCTTTCACCATAAAGGGTTTGGCTGGTTTCAAAACTTCATGTAAAAGGAGTCAGACAGTACGCCCTCTTTGGTGTCTGGCTTCTTTTGCTCAACACATCTGTAAGATTCATCCACGTTGTTGCATGGATCAGTAATTTTTTCTTCTTTTACTGACAAGTAATTTTCCATTGTGTTGATATGCTACAATTTGCTTATCCGTTGTCCTGTTGGTGAACATTTGGGCTGATCCCAGTTTAGAGATATTATGAATAAAGCTGCTAGCAGTAACCTTGTTCAAGTCTTTTTGTGGACAGGATTATCTTTTTAGAGGATAATTCACTGTTTTAAGAGAAAAGGGGGGAATCTTTTGAAAACAAAGAGGTTTTAGTGAGAGGATGCAGTTATAATATTTCAATAGGTAACGGGAAACTGGGATTCTGTGCTGTCAGCCTGCTTTGAAGAGATGAGGAAACTTGAGGGTCGAGGCACCTGATTAACATGGCCCTAGTTCACACAAACAGTAAGTAATGCAGTCAGACTCTAATCAGGGTCTTGGACTGTCAATTCCAAGCTTTTTGTATTGTGCTGCCTCCTGCAGCCACAACAGAGTAAAAACATCTTCAGATGAAGTACAGTGTGGCTAGTTCATAAAATGCCATGAATCAATGATTTAAAAGTTTCTTATGGTATACTAAGAAAGATAATTTCCAATCTGCATGCGACATCGGTGATGATATTCACATTTAATCCTAACTAGTTTCAAATAATACAAATAGCCCCTCCAAGTCACCTGGACATTAATTTTGCAGGGCATTATCAACTAAAGGAGATACACAAGGGTAGTCCTCTGAGTTAGAAAGCACAGTTTTCCTTTCATGCATCTAATACACGATAATAGGCAAATGTTATTAAGATCAACTTAGTGACTCTGTAATCACATTACTAAGACAAATGCCCATAAGAATCCAGTTCCTTGAACCATAGCAAATTGCTTCTGCCCAGATATTACCATATAAAATTGTGTTCAGGAAAATAAAATCAATAATATCTCAGAAAAGAATGAAAGATTGGGAGGAAATGTAAGGAGAGCTTGCTAATAAATTTTCCAGAGAGGCAGCTGTAAACAAATTCAGTCAGAGAAGTCAGATATTTCCCCAGAACTGTACTATCAATGTTCAGCGAGTCCGGTACCTCTGAGTAATTTTCAAATTCTAGTAAAAGCACAGAACGGATTATGATAAATCACATACTTCCATAAATTCTCTAGAATATCAGGTTCCCTTGAAAATCCCACATGCCTACTTTCTTATCTGGATCCTTCAGAAAGGATTCTTTTACCTAATTTGTACTTTCTAGTGTAAAATTCTATTTTAAAACTTGACAAGGATGTCCCATTAATGTTAGTCCTGCCACCGTCCACAGAGTTTAAATATCTAATGTTATCTGCAAAGTATAATGCAAAAGAACTAAGATGATCTGTTATTTGTGATCTAGTTGTAGATTTTTTGTGGATTAAACTCTCTCCTCTCTCCCCTCTTATCTCTGACTATGTAGTTTGTCCCTGAAAGGTATACAAAGAAAGATGTAGGCTGTGAAAATCATATGAGCCCGGCTTTTTGCTAGTGACAGCTCTTGTGATGGACAAAAGATTGAAAGTATTCTTGGCTCTCCCCTGGAGAGTTTAACATTACCTGTGCATTACACATCTACATAGCTGCCAGTGCAGGTCACACGTCAGGACCTCTGCAAGGAGACATGCCCAGCCTCGGCCCTTTGATGGAGCGTCTCGGCTCATTTCCAGTATCCCTTGCTTTCCCACCAGAACTGAGTGTGGGAGCTGTCCTTCCCACATTTCCTCCTTCATACGTGATCCTCTTAAGTTTTTGTTTGCTTGTTTTTTTAAGATTTTCTTTATTTATTTGAGCCAGAGAGAGAGAGCACAGACAGGGGGAAGAACCAAGGGAGAGGAAGAAGCAGGCTCCCTCCTGAGCAGGGAACCTGATGTGGGACTTGATCCCAGGACCCTGAGAACATGACCTGAGCTGAAGGCAGACATTCAACCCACTGAGCCACCCAGCACCCAGGTGATCCTCTTAAGTTGAAGGAGGAGGAATCACAAACACAAGATAGGATCTTGAAATTAGGACTGGAAACCCTCGCCTGAAAGGAGTATTACTTCTAGGTTCAAACTTAACTATCTACAGACTCAGTATTTTTAGGACAAATGTACTAATCTAAAGATTTATCACTACCTTTATGGTCCATCAGTGCTATTTTTTTGAATCCCAGGCAGGGCGTTGCGATGTGCTAAGAAGAGAATTACCAAAAAGAGAAATTTGCATTCCAGTGTTCTCTTGTTTAGCAGAACCAAGATAGGTTGCTCAGTATGTACACTGGAAGGCAGGATAAATTTGAGTCAGTGCGGTGGAAGCACTCTTACTTTAGTCCACACTAACATCTAACCAGGTCCCTATGGTCAGAATTCCAAGTCTGGACCCATGCACATAGGTGTAACATACGCCTTTGCCTGGGGCCAAAGTGTCCATTTCTAAATGTAGTATTACTGTTTCTTTAAGGTTTACACATACTCTGGAGATCTGCTCATGTCTCCATACTTATTTAATAGAGACTATTCAAACTGTTTTATTTTCTGCTCATTCGCAGATGAATGTGCAGAAAGGCCACCTCAGGAAAATATTTACAGTGACACAGAAGCTGAAGAAACTGGTCAGCACCTGCTCAGGGAATATAAAATATTAACAACAGCAAAGAAATGTTCCACTTTGTGATAAGATGGCAATTTAGGATTTTTCAAATATGAAATATAGATTTAAAACCTTGGAGTACCTGGGTGGCTCAGTTAGTTAAGTGTCTGCCTTCGGTTCGGGTCATGATCCCAGGGTCCTGGGATCAAGCCCAGTGTCAGGCTCCTCGCTCCTCAGAGAGTCTGCTTCTCCCTCTCCCTCTGCTGCTCCCTCTGCTTGTGCTCTCTCACTCTCAAGTAAATAAAATCTTTTTAAAAATTAAAAAATAAAAGCTTGAATGTCTTCAACACAGGAAGGTAAATTTAACAGATGCTGCTGGAGTCCTACCAGACTCCTTCCTCCCACTTTTGACCTCACCCTACCCCCCAAGTCATGGTAGCTTTCTGGACAGTTGCCATATACACATGTGGCTTCCTTCCTCAGGTATTGGCATTGCCCCACCTGAGAACAGAGTACTGTGCAGTCAATGCCTGTAAGGGCCAACTTCCATGAAAGAGGCATGAGAGTAGGAAGATAAATACCCCAGCTTCCTAACCCTACATGGTTTCTTAGATGGTTGCCTGAAAAGAGTGAGCCCAGTTGAAATCCTCTTAACATGCTTTATTGGCTGTCCTTCCTTCCTTGTCTCACTTGCCCACTCCCTTACAAGGCCTCCTGGGGTCATCTTCAAGAAAACCACTTGCAACTAAATCCTATCTCTAGGTCAGATTCTAGGGAAACCCAAAACAAGAGAGTGGGCTAGCCAGACATGGCTGTGTGAGTCCTAAATTGCACTGAGACCTTTGGGGAGGTGCTAGGCTGAACTTGCATTCTCAAAGGGACTTCTGTCATAGGGACAGACATCAGATTATCACTTAACTGCTTTGCAGCGGACACACAGTAAGTGTGATATCCATTGGGTTACCCATGGAAGGACTTCCTTGTGTTAGTAAAGCATGCTGGGTCTCTGTGGCCAATTCTATTATATAAGAGGGTTATGGACACTCAAAAAAAAAGAGTGACTGTGGCATGTCACTGACTTGTCATCTGCTTTCTTCCTTCCATCTGACACAACTCTCCCTTGCCTATCAGCCAACCTGATCCTCCTTCTCCTATCCTCTAAAACACTTAATTACCCACTTACCCTTAACACTATATATCCTATGGCAAGTCAGCATGCATGTGGATCTCCATGTGTGTGAGTAGAGTACCATGTGCCCTGCACTGGGCCAGGTGTCTTGACTGCGGTGCCTTATTTATTCCTCACAACAGTTAAGTGAGATAATGCATTTCAATTGTTTCACATACAGCCTGACTCCAAAGGGATGCATAATAAATTGTGGATATTCTTATTGATGGTAATATTAAAACAATCCTGCAACATCATTGCTATTTCATAGGCTGAGGAAAATCAGGCCCCAGAGATGTTCAGGAATTTGTCCAGGAGCATGGCTTGAAAGTGGAAGAGTAAAGACTAGAACTAGTCAGTTTAACTACTTCTTCGTATACCTCTTTAATTATCATATGAAATTTAAGTACTGCTTGCTAAGACTCAGTAGGAAAATCGATCAAAGTAATATTTAAGCCCACACAGATTTTTGTTTTCTCCAATCAGTCAATATATATAATTATTTATATTTATTTATCTCCATATATTAAGTCCAAGTCTCCAGGAAAAGAGAAAACAGCACTGCTCCCCCTTTGGCCTTCCAATTCCAATACTGGGGTCCACTTGACCCTCACCTAGTAGATCAAATCCATGCCAGACTGGGACACCAAACCTCCTTCTCATTAGAAGAAATGTAAACTATCATCGATTTTTCCCACTCTTCCTGTGACCCAGTTCTAACAGAACAGGAGCTCTAACAGAGCTTCTGCCTCAGCTGGGGAAACTGAGTTTCTGTCTGCATCTCTTCCTTGGTAACCTGCCAGGTATCTTAATTCTTTTCAAAATGGCCAACCGCCTGGTTCTGACAACCCTCCCTGGGCCCCAGTGCCTCTCCAGCACCCTCCTGTGGCCAGGCCTGTTTCTCAGCACACCCAGCTGCCCATGTCCATCGCTGGGCCTGCTTCCTGACTCTGCCCGTCATGTTACCACTAGTTAGACCTACTCAACCCTTCACCCTACCAACCTGGGGCCCACGCAGCAACAATGTTTAGCTTCCTCCCATGTTCACGCCCTCTAGACAGCTCTGCCTCCCTCCACCGTGAGTGGTCTCCAGTTCCCAGCTCTCCTCCTCTACCCAGCTAAGCACCAATTGAAATCACGAACATTATCTGGGTAAAGGATGTGTTTCAGTGGGATAGGCAGCGTCTCATTAGCTCCATTCATACAAGTAGGTGTCAAGTAAGTTTACAAACATGCCAACAAAGCCACCCTGATGGAAAGCAGGGGATATTCAGCAAAGGATATACACCCAGAGGCAACCTGAGTCAGAACACTCCAGCCTTGGTGGGGGAAATCCCCTGGAGGCAGTGAGTGAGAAAAGCATAGCCTGTAGACCTAGATTCAAAATTCTTCTCTGCTAATTACTGATCTTATGGCTTTGGATAGAATGATCCCAGAAATTTCAATATCCTCATTTATGAAATGGGCACAATTTTTCTTACAAGATTACCAGTAGGACTCAATATAAATAAACTAATATAGAGAGAGGTTGCTGGCACACAGTAGATGCCCCATAAATAATGGAAAAGATTATTTCTGACTTAGTCATATTTATATACATGTATAGGTTAACTACATTTCTAAAAAGCAAATTATATTTTTCTATTATCTAAAGAACAGAGAATCTCTAGATTCATTTTGTGTTAATCTTCAATTAACGATGGTTCTTCAACACTTAAATTCCAAGTTTCTCTGTCTCCCAGTCTGGATGTCAAGTGGTTTGAATGATCTGCAAAACACTTCAGCTCTCTAGGGGAGCTTGTATTCAAAGGAACTCTTCTGACGAATCCTGCTGTAAATCAAAGAATCCTTTTGTGCTGCTACTAATCACCCCTTAATTTGTCTGCTTTGTACATCTGAATTATGATATACTAGGTATTCTTAAAGCAGGCATTCTCATATGAAGCATTTTATTTGTCTGTTGCTTATAAACACTGCTACTCTATGAAAATAGGAATGGTGTTAAGAAAGCCAATGGCTATGTATCACTGATATCTGAGTTAATAAATAAATGTCTATACACATCTGCTGAAATTCAACTTATACAAGTTACAATCTGACGAAATTTGAAATAACTAACAATCAACAAAATAGGCATACGAATTCTCTGTGATAAGTACATCAAGATTTTTTAACACTCCTGTAACTTCTAGGGATATCAGATTTTTTTAGTAAGCATATTTAAATCATTTCCATATTAACGGCTCAAGAAAAGTTAACTGTCTCATAGCATATTTATTGTTTTGGCCACATGCTGGGTTTAACATCAAGGAACAAATTAGTCTTTTAAGTGTGTAGATCCTGAAACATAAATTCTTACAAAGTAAATATTTTGACAATTTTTATTTTAGGACTATAGGAAATACTTGCCATTAGGTTTGGTAGTGCTTGGGTTTATTTCATGAGTTTGAATTTAGTACTGGAATTTATTGAGTGCTCCAAGTCGTTTTAAAATATTAAAATTTAATGTTACTTAATCTCTGAATTTCTCAATTGTATGTACTGTCTAAAGAATTTATTGCCAAGCGCAAAGGCAAAATACTTCTAAGTCAAATGTGTTTTTTTGCTAACAGACAGCAAAGACAGGTTTGTTCCTTTCATAGCACTTCCCTGGAATCAGAGTATTAGACACAGCTTAGCAAGATCAGACAAGCTGGCTGCAGGAAGTTTTGATGAGAATGGACTAGCATTATTAGCCTTCTGATAACTGAATCAGAGGCCAGCTTCATTTGAGCAGAGAGAGCCAGTTTGTCCTGCACTGTGGCTCAATCTTGCATCCACCCAAAGAATTACAAGGCAACAAAACTAACTACAGTACGTGGATGCCTCATGTAGGATGCTAAATAAACTCCTGATTGGTTCCTAAACAATAGCATGACCTGAGCAGACAAGTTGTAAGAGATTACAAACAACGACGACAGAGTTGGCAGCTTTCACGTTTCATGGGCTCATTAAATGTGTTCAGAAAATGTTCCCTAATGGCAGTTATGTTCTCTGTCTGAAAACAATGGGGTGAAGTCAGAGTAAATGAGAGCACCCAGACAGGCTAAGACAGAATGACAGAGAGAGATAGAGCCACATGATAGACATACTTGTCCTTCGAATTTCATAACCAAACATGCAACAACACTTAAAAACATTCTTGTGGAGACAAAGAGAGGGTAAATAAAAGCACATTTTATTTGGGGAGAAGTACCAGTAAGAGACTGTTTTCCAAAACTGGACCAAAAATTGCCAGAGAATATCACAGAGGCAGATGAGAGGGTGGATAACATGCAAGTGCCAACAGCAGCCAGGATTCTCTGATCCCACGGAATGGTTGAACAATATCGATTGTTGAAGTCTTGCCATTCCAATACTGCGAACATTTCCTGCTTTCTCTATGCTAGCATTGCCCTCTTGTGATAAAATGGGAACACTGCAGGCATCACAACCAGCAGCACTCCACTCTTGGGGCAACAAATGTTTCCTTCTGGAATTAGTAAGAAAAAGTACCAGAACCCCTGCTATTTTGCAAGCTTTGCAAACATTATAGACATTAATTTATTTAAGGTAGGAATAATTATTTCCAGCTTATAGGTAATCTAACTTGCCTGAGGTCACACAGCCAAGAAATAGCAGATAGGATTTCAAAAGAGGTTTAATTTTTTAATCACTGTTGCATTAGGTAAACACACTTTAAATAAGCATCTGTGTCAGAGATGTAGAAGTTTTAATGAACTGATACACCATCTTATTCTCTGTTTTGTAGCATGAACTTTGAGTCACTAAGTAGCCATGAGAAATTCTTTCATATGACTGGAAAAATACACTTTTTGGGTGCAAAGATTAATTATTAAACCTTATATATTTCTAGGATTTAAATATTTGCCACCATGCCAAAAAAAAAAGCCATTCATTTATAAAATCTGCAGAGAAAAACAGGACCTTGTCTCTCCTTTTCTTTCTGAAACACATACACACAGATGATTGCCTATTCATTGTTTTTAAGTTTACTACTTGTGTAAAACTTGTTCCAATGTTCACTTCTCACTCTAAATCCATTCAAATATCAATGAGAAAAGAGCACACCCATAGCATTATTCATTCTAGTGGGAACATAAACTCTCTTTTAGGCCATTACGTTAAATAGGTACCCAAGACAGGCACATTCTTGAGCACAAGAGTTCAGCTGTGGGTGTCTGAAGGCGTTTGTGTCCCGGTTAGACTTAGGTAAGACTGTGTGTGGGGACAGGTGTCAGTGGGAACTGGGAGGATTAATCCTTGATAGGATTTGTGCTGCCAAGTGGAAATCTACATGAGCATGTGACCAGTTGGGATACTGTAGGTTAGTGGTGGGTTCTGGGGTAGGTCCCTTTGCCAAGAATTCTGAGTTTCAAGGGGTCAAAGAATGGCCAAGGCAGGAAAAACACCTGGAAAGTGGAAGAGGTGCCTCTGACAATTACATAGGGGCATACAGTACAAGTGTTTGGAGAGTAGGTTTTATTTATAGAGTAGTAAGCAATATAATTTATAGGAAGATATTTCCAAGGATAGCAGTCTCTAAAAGTTCATCAAAATAACAGGAACAGAATAGTCTATATATTTCCCAGAATTTTCAGTACAAACATAGTTTCTTAGTAGAAACATAGTTTCAACATAGTTTTTGAAGTTACCTTTCAAAGCAAAGGAAATGAAAGCAATGTAGCACCAGCTACTCAGGGAAGGCCTCTGAGAGGTAGGGCCCATTATCTCTGTCTTCATGCAGAGACTTTTGTCTCTCCCCTCCAGTCCACGCTTGAAGCCTCCTCCGACTGGGGGGACTCACCCGAAGGGAAAATAGGGAAGCAGGACAGTGTTGCCTTGGGGCTCTGATGGAAAGGCCTGTGTGAGGAGAGAAGTTGCTTCTAATCAGCACTCAGTAGGATTTTATACCACTGTCGGATATGTACTGAGTCAGGAGCAGACCTGCAGGGTGAGACAGAATCATGCCTCCCCAGCTGGCAGACTTGTGGTTTCTAAAGTGACCGGGTGAGCCTGCTCCAGGCAAAACTTGGAGGTGAGCCATCCTTGCTCCCCACAGTTCAACGGCTTTCTATCTCTATCCTCTCCTCTCAGGAAAGGGTCTGAAGTTTATATTACCTACCACTCAGTGGAGTGTTTATATTTTAATATTTTTCCCAAATGTGGAATCCACAGCTTTCTTGGTCAGAATCTTAGTTAGGTAGGCATGATCCAAGGGAGCAAAGAAGGATCTATACACCACCACCACCCACAGACACTAGAGGCACTGGGGAGCAGGGGCCCTTTAAAGACCCTTTACAGACACCCAGGCAAATGGCCAAAAATGCTGGCTAAAGGGAAGGATGTCAAGAGCAGGGCACTAGACTGGGTAAGGAAGTCTTGCTGATTTCCAGCTCTACGGGTCACCACTGTGTCATCTTCAGCAGACCACTCATTCACCTGGGACTTTAGCAAGATACAACACAGTTGGGTCTGCCTACTAGGGTGGCTCAAACAAAACAATGTAAGTGAAATGCTTTCTAAATGATGAAAATTATTACTACTATGCTCGTAGCATGCCACCAATGAGATGTAAGTGTGACCCCCAACCTAGAGTTCAAAGAATTCAAGAAGAATCTGACCAAGCAATCATAAAGAAGGCAAGCTCTGTTTTCTTAACCTAGTAAGCAAAAGGGTATAGGGGAATGGTGAAAACAGAGAAAAAGTAGTATTATATTAAAACAGGCAGAAAGAGAATATGAATTTACGAGCCAAATAAAATATTTATGCCTTTTGTATTCTTCAAATTTATGTGAAGTTATATCTTCCTATCTCCATATAAAAGAAATAGAGTGATTTTGCTCAGAAAAAAATTCCATCAAATCAAGAATGCCTAATAAGTGTATGACATAAAAATACTATATCAGAATCCATGAAGCGTTTTTTTTTCTTGTGTGCTCCTTACTTCAGTTAGTGGCATCACCATCTACCTCTTCATTCAAATCAGGATCCTCACTTTCCCTCAGCCCTCATACATTCCATCAACACAAATGCTAATCCTGTCACCTCCACTTTGTACACAGTGCCTTAATCTCCCCCCCCCCCCCATCATCCGTATGTATCTATCCCACCCTCTAACACAGAAACCTTTTGAACGGATGAGCCATGCTCATTTAACTCATGATCCAAAAGGTGGAAGGAGGGCCCCGCACCTCAGCGGCAGCCCAACAGAGTGTGAGAAGTGGGCCTTCCCCAACAGCATGTCTCATGTGGAGCAAACACCTGTAAGATGGGCCTGGGGGTGAGAGATGTGGAGCTCTGAGCTGGAATCAGGCCAGTGGTTGCAGGAGCTACAGGAGGAAAGCTTCTCCCATCATTCATTATTACTTCTGGTTAGCACCTGTACAACCATAATGGTCAAGAACTTGAGCCCCAGAATCATGGAGAACTGGCTCAGATACCTAATGGCTGTGTGACCTTTATTTAGTGTCTATCTGTAAGATGACACTAATAGTAGCACCAAACCAGGAAGGGCCAATTGTAGTTGAGTAGCCAACAAAATAATGCTTGAGAAGTGTTTTTCACACAACTACCTGTAGTGGGTGCTCCATTACCATGGTCTACGTCCACTATTCTGGCTCAGCTAATACCCTACTGAGAGTATCAGAGGGTATTTCTGAAACTCAGAGACAGGTTTGGGAATTTATCACTACCATCTTTGACTTCTGACTCTCAGATGAGAAGAAAGGCACACAGGTCAGGGAGAGACTTGAATGAAAATGGAGGGGCAGGCTAGCAACAGCCCTACTCACTTTGAAAGATTTCACTCTTCTGTGCTGTTACCTCTTTTCTCTTTCCTTAATTTGCTTTTAGTCTCTTTTAACTTTTCTTCTTTTTCTTCTACTACTGCCCTGCTTCCCTTTTTTTCTGTGTGAACAACAGGAAGAACATGAAATTTGGAGTATGTCAGACCTGAATTCAGATCTTCATTTGGCCATGCACATTTGTGTGGCCCGGGGAAAGTGATGCCTCATGTCTCTGAGCCTTGTTTTCAAGCCCAGTTGTAAAACAGGACATGAATGCCTAGAAATGATACACACAGAACCCCTAACATGTCAGATACAAGGACGGCACTTAGCAAAGTTGCTGCTGGTCTCTGAATTCTTAGTTAGCAATTGTAGGTATTTCCTTGCTTTCCTCCCATGGCCCATTACCCAAGCCCATTTCTCTACCCACTGGGGTACCTGATGGTTAATTTTATGTGTCAACTTGGCTTAACTATGGTAACTAGTTGCTTAGTCAAACATTAGTCTACAGTCTATTAGTTACATTTTGCTGTAAACAATATCTTCAGATGTGTTTAACATGCACAATTGGTAGACTTCAACTGAAGCAGATTGTCCTCCATAATGTGGGTCAGTTTCATTCAATCACTTGAAGGATTTACTTAAAAGTAAGCATGTTTCCCTTGAGGGTTCCCAAAGAAGACAGAATTCTGCTTCCAGACTGCAATATGGGAAATCTGCCGGCATTTCCAGCTTTCAGATTCAAGACTGCAGCATCAACTTTTCCCTGATCTCCAGCCATCTGGCTTGCCATACAGATTTCAAACTTACCAACCTCCACAGTCACATGAGCCAATTCCTTAAAATAAATACCTATCTATCTAGCTAGCTATCTGCCCATCTTCTATTTGTTCTATTTCTCTGGAGAATTCTGACTCATAGACAGTAGTATTCTGATTGGCTAACTCATCACCCTGATTTGGCCACATCCCCAGTGGGCAGAGATCCAGAGCCCATTATAAGGCCAGCACAGGTAGAAATGGCTTTTTTATTTCTCTCTGTCAAGCAACTTGCCATGGGAGGAGATCTGGCCATCTTGGTCATTCTTTTTAGCTTCCTCCTCCCATGTTGCTGCAACCATATCCTTCAAGTGACCAGCTCTGACTTCTCTCTGGAAGGTTGGAGGATATAGAAGTCAATGAGCTTTCTCTTGCATACATCTCAATGATATAAATGATATATGCAGAAAACCCTGGCTAGACAATACAGGGTGAAGTACACAGAGAAGGCAGTAAGCCAGCTTTAGTATAAAGCTAGAATTCCCAATAACTTAAGAGAAGACCAAGACCAAGCCCAGCTTAGGAAAGTTCTCAGCATAGGTCTGAGGTCAAAACCACAGCTGACGTTAAAAGCTTGTTAAGATTTTAAAAATCCCACGGCTAACAACAGAGTATTACTCAGCTGTTCTTTGCTAGGACCCCATGGTGAGAGAGAATTAGTCCAGGGCAATATTCCAGGAGCACCTGGTCAAATCCTATTTTAATACCATCAAAATCTCATGCCAGCTTTGAACATTTGATGTGTCGGCACATCTATGTTGATGTTATTTCTCATCCCTTAGGTACATCTGCTCTGCCTTTCTTCTTTTCTTCCTCCCTGTGCTCTCTTTCCCTTCTCACCTTTCTCCTCCTTAATTCTCATTTCCTCCCCTTTTCTCTGTTTCCTCACCTTCTCTTTTCAGTTCCTCTCCTCTCTCTATCATCACCCATCCAGGACCACCCAGAGGATCGAGGAGAATCATCCTCCACTAGGCCCTGTCTCCTCTGCACCTCCACACAGGTGACCTGGTCACAGTGAGCATCAGGAATAGTTCTGAGCAAGGAGCCTGAGGGTTCCCACCAGGACAGCAAGCAGTCTGCTGTGGAAGGTGTGCAGAGATAAGAGACATGGGGAAATGGGAAAAGATGACAAATAGCAGAGAGAGGGAAGTTGCAGGAGTCATCACATTTCTTTTCAGTCAAAAGCACAGAACAGGGCCTCAGAGTCTATGTTCAGGTGACTGACTTCTTGGGTTTGAGCCCTGTTTCCCCTAATTTCTAGATATGTTACTTGGGGCAAATTATTTAACCAGTCAGGGCCTCACTTCCTCCTCTGTAAAACAAGAACAGTAATATGACCTACTCTGTAGGGTTGTTGTGAGGGATAAAGGAGTAAACAAATACCTATTAGGTGCTTAGAACACTGCCCTGCACATGACAGATATCCAAGAACACTAGCTGTTCTCAGTTCCATTGAGTAACTGAGGCAGCTTACAAGAATAAGAATCACCTCTCACACTGGCCTTCTGAACTCTGGAGAAAACTGGCTCTGTGAGAGAGGGGAAGAGGGATAGTCCCAACAAGTTGAAAGGCACAAGTCCCAGGCCGTTTTCAATGGAACTTTCTATTCAGTGATGCACAGAAAAAGTATCTATGGGTTAAGCAGGACTTGGGCACTGGCCTGAGACTCTAACCATCCATAACAATGGGAATAACACTGGCAACCATATTCTAAACTCCAAATGCCCATTTAACAACAATCTTTGGGATGCTTTTCCATTTTTAGATGGTTAACTGCCCATAACTCCAATATACACACACGTTCCTACAAAATTTAAATCCCAAATTTAGTGCATCATAAATGTTTCTCACATTTGAAGTGTGTTACATATGAAAATGGCTCAGAAGCACTGTCTTAAACATGGTATTTGGCTGCAGGCTATTTGTCTCTTTAACTGATTTATAAATTTATTTTTTATAATTATTTTTATTTTATAATTATCCAATTCCTTTCCCATAGTTTTTATGTGAATGCTGAATACGCAGATAGAAAACTTGGGCCATTTTCAACTGAGGCTTGAAGGTGGCATTTAGAGATTTAAGGTTCTTGGCTCCGAAGTGAAAGTTCTGTACATTTGGGCCCCATGGAAAAAGGATGAGCAAAGGTCACTGCAGATGTGAAAGGACTGTCTGAGTCCAATTTTAAATATTCACAAACACTGTGGGGGTAGGAGGAAGGAGACAAAATCAGTGTTATCTACTAGGATGCTAAGCTTCTCAGAGGTCATTAATGAAGATCAAGCAAGCAAGTTCCACACTTTGGGAAAAAAAAAATATCTTATTGGTTCTTCCACATTTGAGAAGATAAGGCAGAGAAACAGTGAGAGATTTATAGGGAGACTGCATCAACCTCATTTCCCCTGAATCACTGCAGTGCCTCCAAGGCTGATAAGGATATCACTTCCAGGACAAAGGAAAGTAAGGATACCAGACGGAAGAAGAATCTGAGGAAAAACCTAGAAAAACTTGATTGTCCCCTTTGCTTACATTTCAATTTATATGACAGCAATTTATCACATTGCAATTGAATCATTTGCATTTCCCAATAGATACCAAGCTCCCAGAAGACAAGCATTGGGTTCCTGCACCTCATGTTCCAACACCTGTCACCATACTCAAACCATGGAAGATATGCAGTATGTATGTTTGTTGGGTGACTTAACAGAAGAATTCAACAAACCCTTGTCAAACTCCTTTCCTATGGAAAAGAGGAAAGGAGTTTGAAAATGTAACTTTGATGGCATAAAAGATATAGGCTTCATGTGTCTTTAAAAATAATAATAATAAATCCTACTTAAAGAAAAAAAAGAATAAAGTATCTCACCTGGTGACTGCTGGTCTCAGACACTTTAACATCCAAAGACCCTGCCAGGACAGCATACCAGTTTGTTCCAATATCACCCTGGCGAAACACTGCAAAAGAAACAGTAAGGTAAATATACCAAATGTAAGTTGTTTTTACCGTATGACCACTGATCATTATAAGCATGACCTGGATCTAGCAAAGCTCATCACCCTTCCTCTATCTGTTCTCATAAAAGCATGACATATTTCTCTTCTCCTCATCTGTCAACAGAGCTGTATCCTATTTATTCTATGAAGTGGAACTATACTAAAGGGAACTCTTGGGGTGCCTGAGTGGCTAAGTCAGTTGAATGTCTGCCTTTGGCTCAGATCATGATCCTGGAGTATTGGGATCAAGTCCCATGTCAGGCTTCCTGCTCAGCAGGGAGTCTGCTTCTACTTCTCCCTCTGCTCCTCCCTGTTTGTGTTCTCTCACGCAAACTCTCTTAAATAAGTAAATTTTTAAAAATAAATAAGTAAATAAAGGAAACTCTTATATTTACAGAGTAGTATTAAGGGATAATAATCCTAAATGCTACAAGATCCTTTGAATTTAAGAAGAATTCATTGATGTTTTATGTAATTTATCTTAAATAAATTTCATGGTATTGTGATTCTTGGAAAATTATTACTCTGGATGGGGCACATATTAACAAGGTTAGTTGATTCAACAAAAAACTAGTCTACAACCCCAGTTTCCTAAATCTACTTATATTAAAAGCAATGTATTTTTAGAATATAATGTCTCCTTTTAAGCTAAACAGCAAATGAGTAAGAAAAATAAAATCTGCTTTCAAAATTTTAACTAGTATTATCACTGCTTGTTTTCTTATATGTTTTGTAAATTCAAGGCTTTTAGGCATTAGGCATTATCTACTCTTTGGAAATGACTCTCATTAGAAATTTCTGAACCTGATTTTGCTTTACTTTTGTACTCAGAGAGAAAACATTTAGATATTTAGATAGAACTTTAGTTCTCATATCCTCACATTAAGACCAGTACTTTCGAAAATCATGCTGAAATACTGTTTCAAAAATCTCATACAAATCCAACTATCCTTTTAAACATTCTGGCTGAATAACTAGATTGAATGATCTGTTATTTTAAAATTCTTTTCACAATTAGAGTCAGAGATCAAGTGACTCAATTTAAATCACATGACAACTCAGTGGGACAGCTGAATTCTGGCAGGGCCAGTGCTCCTTGCATAAGAGTAAGCTCCTAGGAGCCATGATAATGATGACAAGCTGTTCTAAACTCCCAAGACATGCTGTGGAAAGATAAGAACAACAATGGCATCCTAGACAAGTGCAGTAATAAGCTTAAGATGAGAGACTGATGAGTTCATAGCCGGCCTTTCCAGTAACTGCTATTCCTAGCCTTTCTAAGCGATTTAGTTTGGTGTTATCATGAACTGCTTGGCCCCAAAAGACATTACCACTTGCCAATCAATTTTACATTACAAAATGAATCATGGAAGATTCATTTTGAAAATGGCCTTAGGAAACAGAAAATAGAGTCTCATCCCCAAATAATAATGTTTCTGATTAAAAATAATAATAATAAAGTTTCTGATTATCAGTAAAAAATAAATGCCACTTTGAAAACAATATGTATCAATAATTTTTTAAATATAAGCATGACCAAGTTTGTGTGTACACATGTGGGAAGACATCTTGAAGGATACAAAATGTTAATAGCAATTTCTGAGTTTGGGGATTGTGATTTTTACTTTTGCTTGTCTTCCAAATTTTCTACAATAATGTTTGACAGCGTTGGTCTCCCACTCAGAATCATGACCTTCTCTCCTCTTATCTAAGTTTACACAGATTTTATACAAGTTTCCATCCTCTTCCACAGGACTAAGAGCTCAGAGCATCGAGTTTCTTGCTTGATGTGAGATCCAGTGAAGCAATCATGATTGGTCCAAACCAATTTCAGTCATCCCATTATCTTTGACAGTGACTGGTTTTAATGTGGGTATATGATGTAATTTTGGCCAATGAAACAGAAGTCTACTGGAGGACTTCTGAAAACAGACACAAAAAGAAATAGTCCTACAGCAGGATATCTTTATATTGTCATGTGATGGGCAAAATATGCCAAAGAGGCATGTTGATTATTTTGAATCAAAGTTATTTGAGAAACAGTCAGTGCAAAGACACTCTGACTCTCTTCTCTGTCCCCTGAAAAGCAGGAAATAAGTCTCCCATGTGAAAGGAACCCTTTGTATATCAGCAGTTACACATTATTACCAAACATACAGAACTCAGGGCCAAGAAGGCTATATAAATAAACTCTGCTTAGTTTCTTCACTAATTAGTATCCAAGTATAAGTTTCTTTGTGTTGTTGTTTTTCCACAAACTTACTGTTTCTTTATCTAAAAAGCATCTAAACAGCTTGCTTTGGTCACATCTTAGGTCCCATATCTATGACGCCACCATATCTATGAAATTTAATATAATTTTTGATCCCATTAAAGTGTTTTATGTAAATTTATTAGCCCAGCCAAAAGAACCACAAGGGGTAGGGAGGATTTTTCCCCTCCCAACACATGTGATGCCTCTAATTGCTATAGCTGTCTTTGAATCACTTGGGTCAAGTCTGAGAATAAAAGTCAACACCTGAGGATTCATAGCAAAACATATACAAAAACAAAAACAAAATGGGAGAGAGATGTGACCTTAGTAATGTCTTCAAGTCATTTAATTAACTAACTCTGAACCCATCCTATCTCAAGACTTCTTGAATATGTATAATTGATTTTTCCCTCCTTGTAGGAATAATTGATATTTAACCCCACTGGATGGAACTTCCTGTTAATGCATCATAAAAGTGTCCCAACAGATGGAAAAGCATTAATTTTTAATGAGAAAATACTTTTTTTTTAATGCAGCTGTCACCTTTTGTTTTCTTTCCCTGCCCCTTATTCACACCTGAAATAGATTGATACCACTCAGGTTGATTCAAACATTACTATTAAGATTCATTAAGAGTCCTTTTATCTTTATTTGAATTCTTACTGACTCACATATTTCTTGGGGTAAAGAAAATAACTATGTTTCTAAGGATTTAGCTGAATCCTTCCAGCTCCATCTTGCAGGCTACCCTGGAAGAACATTTATATGCTGTGAACAAAGTTAAGGAAATGCTTACATGGAACCAAGTAAACAAAATAAAGAGAGTAAAAATCAGGTTATTAGCCCATAACCTAATACCTTTGGTTGAAGCTCAAATATTTGGCAAATAAATACTCCATGTACTATCTATCCCCATTGGATAACTACAAATGATCACAAACCATACATGAAAATACACCACTGAAGTTGCATTTCTTACATGTTATTCCTTTTTCCAGACTCTCATAATAACCACATAAACAAATCTGATGAAGGAGATTTGGGTGAAATTTCTCAAAAGCTTTAACTTCTTTCAGCCTCGTAAAGATTATATCCACATCTTCACTGGATCGTTCCAATGGTCTGAAAAGGAGAGAAAAGGCATTAAAAAAGCTGTATCAATAAGGATTTACTTCAGTCAACATGCATTATGTTAATTATATTCAAATTTATGCAACTACCCCAATTGCAAGTATTTCACTGCAAACATTTATACACCTATCCCCATCACAGGTATTTCCAGGCTTTAGTCAACCATTCACCTTAAGTCACAACTATTGCAGATGGAGTGATACTCTGATTTATAATAAGGAATGCATATTTAGTCCCTATCCACTGTTCCTGACACACAACTCTTAAAGCTCTTGTGATTTCCTATATAAAGGCCATAGGAGCATCTTTTATTATAATAGTTAATCTTTTGTCCTTAGTTCCTAAAGTGTTTCAGAGACATAAAGGAAAAATGGGTGTCTTGCTATTCATAACAAGACCTTCTCTTTACAACTGCATTTATGTTACTAAGGTAACTTTTGGAAAACCCCTAGGTAACCTAAGGATGGAGGCTGGTTGCCAAGGGAACCATCAATGTGATTAGATGGTTGGAACTTTCAGCCCCACTTCCTAACCTCTGGGGAGGAGTATGGAGATTGAGTCAATCAATGAAGGCTGGGGATCCCTGGGTGGCTCAGCGGTTCGGCGTCTGCCTTTGGCCTAGGGCGCGATCCTGGAGACCCAGGATCGAGTCCCGCATCGGGCTCCCAGCATGGAGCCTGCTTCTCCCTCTGCCTGTGTCTCTGCCTCTCTCTATCTGTGTCTATCATAAATAAATCTTTAAAAAAAAAATCACTGAAGGCTCATGATCTAATCAACCATGCCTACATTATGAAGCCTCCATAAAAATCCCTCAACTATGGGACTCAGGGAACTTCCAAGTTGGTGAACATGTGAAGATAGGGGAAGCATGGCATGCTCAGAAAGAGCATGGAAGCTCTGTGCTCCTTCCCATACCTTACAATATGCATCTCTTCTGTTTGGCTGTTTGTAAATTATGTCTTTTTATTTAAAAAAAAAATCTAGTAAGCAAACAGTTTTTCTAGATTCTGTGAGCTTCTCTAGCAAATTAATCAAACCTGAGGAGGAAGTGGTAGGAACCTTTTCGACTTACAGCCCGATATATACTGGTCAAAAGCTCAGGTGATATCCTGAATTTGTGACTGGCACCTGAAGAGTGTATGATGGAGAGTTTTGTGGGAATGAGCCCATAACTTGTGGGGTCCAATCCTATCTCTAGGTACATAGTGTCAGAATTGAATTGAATTGAGTTGAAGTGTAGGAGACCCAGCCAGTGCCTCAGAATTGCTTGCTGCAGAAAACCCACAGGTCATTGTCAGAAGTGTTGGTTTTCCACAGGAATGGAGAGAATGAAGCAAACACAGGAGGAGTTTTCCCTTTGCAGATGGCTAAAGCAGGAATCAGCCTCCAAGTCATGAGTTCACACACAGCTCAAGCTTTTGGGTATTGCTTAATCCTTTACAAGCACTAGAATGTGATAAGAGATATGAAAATAATGGTGAAAGTACAAAGATAAATAAGAACTGATACTGAGCCTCAATGTAGGCGATACTATAGGGAATGGTGGGAAGTAGAGAGAACTGTAAAGATGGGACTATACAAGGAACAGACCTTCTTTGGCCGTTTTCCTATTACTGGTTTTCTGTGCAAACATGGGCCCAGATGTTATCATATCTTCCAGTTGTTCAAGGAAAATTATCTAGATCTTTATTCACATTCCTTAAACATTGTGTTGTTCACACAAATGACATCAACAGACTAGATCCAACCTGTTACCCACCGTTTTGGATTTTCTGGATTAAGATGAACCAAAGAACCAAACAAATATGGGATAGTTTTGCAGATAATATAAACTGTTTCTTGTCTTTCCTTTGCTCAGTGTCCAAGTCTATTCCTTTAATATGTTTTGCAGGACCATGTGATATTCCTTCATAGATATTTTACAGGACACAGAGACTATCCAGCCTCATGTGTGCTCAGGAACCTTCTGGGAATCAGAAGAAATGAGCTAGTCAAGGATGTGACTGAGACCAGTAATTCTCACTAAATACCCATGTGCTTCCCTGAATTTACCATCTTCCCTTGCAGTTATGTTGGAACCATGCTGTGGCTAGTGGACTGTAAACAAAACCAGCACGTATCACTTCTAAGATGAGACTGTTAAGAGCTATGGGATGTCTTCTGTATCTCTTTTCCTCAGCTACAACTTTGCAGTGCTATGGGTTGAATTGTGTCTCAAAGAAGATTTTTTTTTTGCTTTCCCTATTTTTTTAATATAAATTTATTTTTTATTGGTGTTCAATTTGCCAACATATAGAGTAACACCCAGTGCTCATTCCATCAAGTGCCCCCCCGAGTGCCCATCACCCAGTCACCCCCACCCCCTGCCCACCTCCCCTTCCACCACCCCTAGTTCGTTTCCCAGAGTTAGGAGTCTCTCATGTCCTGTCTCCCTTTCTGATATTTCCCACTCATTTTTTTCTCTGGAAAGAAGATCTTTATAGATATAATCAATTTAATATGAGGTCACACTGATTAGGGTGGGTACTAAGTAAGGACTGGTATTCTTATAAAAAGAAGGAAATTGAGACACAGAGACACAGGGAAGATGGCTGTGTAAAGGTAGAGGCAGAGATTAAAGGGATGCATCTATAAGCCAAGGAACCCCAAGGACTGATGGCAACTACCAGAATTTAGAAGGAAGCAAGGAAGGAAGGAGGAAGGGTCTTCCTCTAGAGCCTTTAGAACATAGCCTTGCTGACACATTGATTTTGGATTTCCAGTCTCCAAAATGGTGAGAGAATACATTTCTGTTTTTTAAACACACCCAGCTTATGGAACCTTGTTTGAGAGTCCTAGGAAACTAATACAGAAGGCATGTATTTCAGATGCTAATGCCATAGGATGGAGACTCTGTGCAAGTGACAAAACTCCACTGCATGAAGCCACTGAGATTTGGGGTGTGTGTATATGCATGTGTGTGTGTGTGTGTGTGTTTGTATGTGTGTGTGATAGGGTGGAGGATTGTTATCACAGCATCACTTAGCATCACCTAGGCTAAGAGATCCAGAGAGGTCAGGACTGGATGTGCCAGAGTCCCAAGGAACTTGGGACATTGTAGGAGGAGGAGAGATCCCACCAGGAGAGAAGACCATTTCTGGAGAACATGAACAGATGACCTGTCACTAAAGGGAAGACTCAAATTCATCAAAGCTTACTACAGAGGCTTTTCACCTGCCCCCATCACCCTTTCAGGCAAGAAAACTAGACTCAAAGAGTATGCCCATAACTTTGGCTAGCCTCCCAATAACCTCAACTGAAAGGGCTTGGACTCTGTTTCTCAAAAGGAGGAGGGAAAATCCTGATGCATCAGTGTCCAGTTTATGAGCTTGCAGGCTTTACCAGGGAAGAAAGAGCACCTCAGGACCAGTGCCTCTTTCTACCTATTAGCCCTCTGTTATGGCTTTATCAACTCCCTATCAGAAGGTATGTTCCCAAAGTGAAGGGGCTTTGAAACAGCGGCTAGAACTTCAGCAGTTAATCAAGGGGTACAAAGGACTTTCAGCAAGTGTCTTTGTGTGCCCAGTGAGAATGCATTTCACAGGCAGTGAGGGTACCAGCAAGCAGCAGAGGCACCCCCTGGTAAGGAGTCATGCCAGCAGGGGCACACTTCATGGGAAGCAGTGTTGGCACCAGCAGGGAGCCATACCCAGCCACAGCAAGCAGCCGTGTGAACTCCACGGGCTGCTGCCACAGCAGCGCAGGCACTAGCAATGGCAGTATTTAAACGACCACGGAAGGAATCACAAGAACCAGGTAATCTTGAAATTGACTGGGCACTAATACAGTGGATTCTACTTAGTTATATAGGAAAAAAGATAAGTGGAGGCTAGAATCCATCTTCCATTAAGAAGGAAAATAGCATCCCATTTTGTGCATCCTCCCTAGAGTGTGTCCCATTTCAGGAAGGCAGACCAGAACAGCTTAAACACATTTTTGGCCCCACATCCTCCAGAAGAAATAGAAAGCAGCAGAAGAAAAACTCATGTGCTTCCAGATAGTTCAAAACGAGCACAAAAGAAAGAACTTCAGGATTTGTAACCAGATCATGTAAGGCCAAGTGACCAAAGACATCTGAAAAGACAAACTTAATTTGAGATAACCAGAAACAACTTTAAAACCTCTCTTGCAAAAACAAAACAAAACAAAACAAAAAAACAAAAACCCTCTTGCTGATATTTCTTTTTCTTTTTTTTGAAAGATTTTATTTATTTATTCATGAGAGACACACACAGAGAGAGAGAGAGAGAGAGAGAGAGGCAGAGACACACACAGGCAGAGGGAGAAGCAGGCTCCATGCAGGGAGCCTAACATAGGATTCGATTCTGGACCTCAGGATCAGGACCTGAGCCAAAGGCAAACGCTCAAAATCACTGAGCCACCCAGGCGACCCCTGATATTTCTGTAGGCATTCCCAAATTAGTCCTCCCACTGTTTAAACATTAAAGCCACAGAAACAATGAAAAGCAATGGTTTATCTGTTGTGGCTTTTACCAGGTACTTCCTGGAATGCAGAAAACTGCATTTAGCTGTTAACTAACTAACATCTTTACTAGCTCACCTCCTGTAATCTACCACTGGTGAGAGGCCTCCTATTGTCCCTCTCCTCTTGTTAATCCATAATTTCCTAATGCCGCGTGGATTCTCATCTCTGTAGAGGTCATGCCTGGCCCTTCTTTTACAGATCCCACAGTACCAGTAGAGAGCCACACCTGCAACAAGTCCTAGGGGTGTGAGGATGTTCTATGGCGACCTCAAACTCACTCTTCTTCTCTCCTACATTTGCTACTGCGCCTGCAGTCCTATCTGCAGGCATGGAGCAGCCTCATCCTCACCTCATCCTCACCTGATTACTCATCAGGTAATTCTACGAACTCATTGTCTTTCAAATCCATCCCTTCCTCTCAGCCCTTCCTGCCACTGCCTCAGTTGAGTGTGAAGGAAGGACCCATGAAGGCGGTGTCGGGACATGAAGCCCCCTTTCTAGGAGGCTGGAGAGCTTGGTTCCATCTAGTAGCCAGCACAAGTATTTTAAGAAGGGTAGTGGTATGGTTGGATGTGCATTTGAAAAGATCACCTTGGCAAGTCAAGGCAGATGTGAGAGAGTAAAGACCAGCAGGTAAGAGACCAGTTAGGAAGCTCTTGCAATGTTTCAAAATGATGAGGTAGGCTTCTCTAATTATAATTCACTCTAGAATCTTTTCCATTCCCTTAATAATTGTGTACAGCTGGCCCCCCTCATAGACGTCAGTAAAAGCTCCAAGTTCAGAGTTCATTTTTCTTAGCCTGGCATGTGACACCCAGGGCCCATTTTCTAAAACCTTAAATGAACAAACAAACAAAAAAACACCTCACTCTTAAAACATGTTCAAATAACAGAATCATTTACGAAAGAAGACACTGTAGTAGGCAGAACTGTAGGGTGACCCTCAATGACCCACATCCTTGTACAATTACCCTGAGTGTGGGCAGGATTGTAATTTGCTTTTGGTCAACAGAGCATGGCAAAAGTGTAAAACTAAAAAAAAAAAAAAAAAAAAAAAAGTGTAAAGCTATCACTCCCACGATTATGTTATGATACATGGCAAAGGCAAAGAGATTTTGCAGATATAATTAAGGTCTCTAATCAGTTGACTTCAAGTTAATCAAAAGGGAGGTTTTTCCCAAGTGGGCTTGACATAAACAAGTGAATCATTCAAAGAGGGTAGAAGAAGTGGGAGCTTCTTTTGCTGGCCTTGAAGAAGGAAGCTGCCATATTGCAAGAGAATGGCATAGAGAGGAATAAGTGAGGACCCTGGCTGGCAGCCAGCAAGAAAACCGGGAGCTCAGTCCTACAGCTGTGAGGAATTCACTCTACCAATAACTTTGTGCCTTGAAAGATGTCCCCAAGCCCCTGAAAAGAACACCACCCAGTTAGCACCTTGATTTCAGCCTTTAGGATCCTGAACAGAGGATTCAAACACGCATGTCCTGAATCCTGCCCCATGGAAATGGCCAGATAATAAATGTATGCTGTTCTGGCCCACTAAGTTTGTGGTAATGTGTTCCACAGCAATAAAAAAAAAAAACAAAAACCAAAAAACAATACAGATACAGTTATTTTCTCACATTGACTCATTTCCTTATAATCAGCTTAGGGTTCACTTCCTTCATGGAGCTCTTCCTTTACAATGTTGCCTCTCTTACCTGAAATCCAATTGGTAGCATTCCTTTTTGGCCTCTTATCTCATTATGTTAATATTTCACATTTTATGCATGTAAATTTTGTCTCCTTGGAGACATTGATTTATTCATTTATTCATTCGTTTGGTAAATACTATTTTATAAACCACTGATTCACTGTTCTCCTACTTTGTTTTGGTATTTTTCTCCTGTGGTTCTTTGGTTCTTCCAGGATGAATTTCAGTCTGTCACTGAAAATTTTCGAAATCAGATAGCAAGGTGAGACAGCTGTTAACCCTTCTAAGCAAAAAGCACTAAAAATATTTCTGATAAAATGCCATTATTTTAGTACTGTATCAATTGTAATGGTAAATAAGGTCTATTTGGTAGTATCAAAAAAATATCATTTTCCTAGGATGCATGTATGGTCTTGAGAGGAGTGGTTTTAACACAAACTTTTTATCACATCTAGCTTTCAAATTAATGGCACTCAAATAAATAAGACTTTACTTTGCAGTATAAACTATCAAAATCTATGGAATTTTAAATGGCTCTCTACCAAACACATACTTTCATGAATGCACATTCCTTTATTGCTTTCCTACTGTACAGTAGATACCCTTCCCTGGAAGAACAAGGGTGAACAAGATGATAACCGTCTCCACAAGACGCCCACAATCCACTGGTGAAGGGAGTCATGTAACCAAAATCAGAATACAGTATGGTAAGTACTGCAATGAGGGTATCCATCATATACTAGTCTGTACTTTATTTACTGTAAGAGAAGGTACACATGGAAACTACCAACGTTAGGGGTGCAAGGGATAGCAAAGGTTCTGGGTTCCGAGTGTTACCTGCATTCATGATGTAATGTGATAGTTTTATAGGCTCTTGAATGTTAATTCAGTCAATTCAGGATTATCTAATTAGTCTCTGGATTAATCAGAACACAAAATAATAATGCAGACATTTGTGAGGAAAAATGTACAATAACCATAAAATTAGCAAAAAAAAAAATCTCTCCTTGGATGACTTCTGTTGTTTGGATATATGATAATCAATATTTGCAAACCCCCTGCCATGTGGAAGGCCACCCTCTTGTCAATCTAACAATCTCAGTGCTAACACCTGCGGGTGCTTTGGGGGACCACCTGGGAGAGTGGATTCCAGAATCCAGAGTCAGAACTGTGTGGGTGCAAAGTGTGGGAAGAGGGGAGGGAATGGGGGAGGCAGGAGGCAGAACTGCTCTCTGCCCAGCTGCCTTCCTACAATCATAAACAGAAGGCTCAGCCAAGAAAAGGACAACACTAACATACTATAGTGGTACTGTCATCTTGTGGGAATGTATGGAATGCTTTATTTCCTCAAATACTTCACTTGTATTTTTTTTTTTTAATTTCCAAATGTCTTGTGAAAATCCGTAAATGTATTTCAGAACACTGGGTGTAATGTTAACTAAATACATTTGCATTAAAATGATTTAGAGGTTGGTTTTGACTCATTTTGTTTTAGCACTAACTTAGGGTTAGAAGAGCTAGTCCCCTCCCCTAATAAACTGTTAAATCCAAGATAATACAGTAATTTTAGAAATTATGTAAGGCTACAGAAGCTATTATTATTATTTTTTTTTTTTTCATGATAGTCATACAGAGAGAAAGAGAGAGAGGCAGAGACACAGGCAGAGGGAGAAGCAGGCTCCACGCGCCGGGAGCCTGATGTGGGGTTCAATCCCGGGTCTGCAGGATCGCGCCCTGGGCCAAAGGCAGGCGCCAAACCGCTGCGCCACCCAGGGATCCCTGAAGCTATTATTATTACTAGTATCATCATCTTCATCATCATCATTAGCCACAAAGACCTTTTACAAAAAGTATTTAATGAAAACAAGGAATAAAGTACTTAAAAGCATGTACGATCATTCTCATGTGCTTTCTGAAGCTTTTATAGATAGATGTGCATGCATGTTTTTCTCTTTTTCTATTATAACAACAGTAAGATCTCGACACTATGTACTTGACAATCTCAGCCCTTTTGTAACCTAATTAACTTTCCAAAGAGCTTTGAAAATTTTAATCATCACAGCCCTGTTACATGAAGCAGGTATTATGAACCCTATTTTACTAGCAAAAACATTTGATACTGAGGTTAGATGAGTATTAGTATACTAAAATCATGTATATTTATAATGCCAATGATGACACAGATATATCAAAAGTCTTTGAAACTCAAGATGTTTACTACTTATCATGTTATCGTTTTAATTCTATGATTATTAACCACTCAGAATACTGAAAGGTTTACTCTTTACTAATAACAATTTTTACCAACAATATCAACAAAATTCAGAAAGAAGTTGTTGAAAATGCATTCATTCAACCTGCAAATATTTACCAAGTATATGAGAGTAAGGCACTCCAGGCACAGCTCCTGCACCAAGGAAGTTAAAATTGAATTAGGAAGATTTGTACACATACATCAATTACCGGGGTGAAACGTGGTAAGAAACACAATTAAAAAGGAAAGAAGGAAAAATAAATAAATAAAAATAAATAAAAAGGAAAGAAGGGAATAGGAATTCAGAAGAGGAAAATCACTTAAGAAGTGATCGCTTAAGAAGACACCATTGAAGGATGAAAGTTCTACAAAGGCTTCATGAAGGCAAATTCTTCCTAAAATCAGTTCTTCCTTGAATTTCTGTGTTATGACTACAGACCCACCACTGTTTGGTCATTTAATTCTAAAAATATAGTGTATCGTTATAGCTCCCCCCTTCTGGAGATCTTCTGAATGACTCTTCTCTGTATGAGTTTCTTACCCATCAGCCCCCTCCCCCCCCCCATGCACACAGATACACACACACACAAATGTACAAATACACATACACATGCATGCTGACAAAGATTATTTGTTGACCAAATTTATGTAGACTTCTGAACCTTCTTTTAGGCCCATCTGTGCACCTCCTTGTAAAATGCAGTTCTAGCAAGAACCCTCTTAAGTCCATGTAACCAGAACCTCCCACCCTCCATATCTGATCACTTTGATATCTGATCTAGTTCCTGATGTTCCAACATTGCCCAGGAAATATCTGATCAGCCTTGTCTTCAGCAAGAAGCCTGTTAGGTCAGTTTAGCCAAATTCCTCCTTACCCCTCATGTTTCTTCTTGGTAATTTCCTACCCACAGAGTGACCCCCCTGACCCTGCTCCTTGGCTATAAATTCCCACTTGCCCAAGCTGTACTCAGAGTTGAGCCCAATCCCCCACCCTAACTGTAAAATCCTAATGCAGTGGTCTAATGTCTATCACAATGGTCCTACACAAAGTCTGCTTACCATCTTTAACAAGTACCAGTGAATTTTTTCTTTAAACACACACACACACACACACACACACATCTCTCGACTCAATTGCTACCAAAATTCTCTCTAGGCTCCTGATTCTGCCCATGTTCAGGGTGACTCTCAAAAAAATCCCCTTGATGGATCCTGAGACTCAGGAGCAACTGCAGCTTTTTATCCTCACAGCTAAGACTGACTGTCACAAGGCACACCAAGACCTCTGTGACACTTCCAAAATATGGCCTGTACATCTGCCATCAGGGAGCAGAGCATGTAAAGTCTGCAAATTCCTGGGCTTCGTGCCTCCCTGTCTAGAAATCATGCCTGCTTGCTTTTATGTCTTTATGAAAGAAGAAAGTGAAAACTGCCCCCTTGGTGTCCCAAATAAGAGAGTTGTGCCTGCAGGGCACTCTGGACTACAATTTTGGCCCTAGCAGAGCAATACTAGGGGTCAGAATACCTCCACTTCCCTTTCACGGACAACCACTCTGTTTTCTGTCCCACAGTGAGAGATGCCAGGTCTGGGGCCCAGGACTATTCAGACAGTTGAAAGAGCCTGCCTTCAGGCAGAGGGCAGAAACAGCCCTGCTAATATCTAAATAATGCCCACTGTTGTTAGTGAGAAGAGAAAGAAAAACCTTTTGACCAGGCTCAGTGTGTTGTCATTTGTCTTATTACCATTAAAATGAAAATATAAAATCAAAGTACAATCTTGTCCAATTTTAACAGACCCTTTAAAAAATCTTTCTCTGATGGCAGATGAGCAACTAAACTCAGTACAGGATCTTCATGCTGGCCATAAATCTCTTTACAACACACCCTCAGCCAGAGGTCCAGGACCCCAACCAAATTGCTTACGGGACCCCAAAGAGCACATAAAGTTTTCATAATTTCCCCTAGGCAATACATCTGTTCTATCAGCATTAAGTTAAAAATAATTTCTTTTGGCTACTTAAATTTTTAAAATGGCTTCTGGCATGACTCAGATAACTGATGCTTCCTTAAAATGCTTTCTAGATAAAACTGATGGCTTTTTTTCTTCTTCATAATTGTCACCATAATAAGCAGGGGCTCTCGAAAATCATTCCACAGTACCTAGTGCTATACTCAAATTTGAGAGGGCTCTATTCAGAACACTGCCACTACTATAATTAAATATTGGAGAGCCCTCAGGGCCTTAGGTCATGAGGATTAGAGAAGAGGAATCTCTTGAATCAGAGCCCTCTGATAATCTTTTTTTCTTAGCTTTCTATTTCTGGGCAACTCAGAAGGACATCCTTGAAGGAGAAAGGAAGAATAGGAATACGGAGGATGGGGGGGAGGGGTGGGGAGGACACTACTTTACCTAAGAAGAGTGATTCTTGATCTTTTATCCCTCCCAACCTGCCCCAGGCACAGGATACACGCCCATGAGAAGCAGCAAAGGGAAGCACATTTTTTAGAAGAGAGTTTTGAAAACACCTCATCTTACTGGATCAGGAGCTACAACTTTTTGGGTTTAAGAGAGAAGTAGAAAGAGAGAGAGAGAGAGAGAGAAGTGGGTATGGTACTATAATAGCCCCCAAGCCTGATACCTATTTCCTTGGGAACTTCCTCTTCCACTACTCCCCCTCCTACTCCCTCTTCTCCAGACACACAAGTGTCTGCTGTACTTTGAAGGCCTTGAGCCACCTCAGAGCTTTTACAATCGTTATTCCTTCTGCCAGAGATGCTCTGTCCCCAGATCCGGTGTGACTCACCCCACACTTACGGAAAGAAAGTCTGAGCACAAATTCTCAGTGAGCCTCCCCTGCCCGCCCTGCTTAACTCAGCTCTCTCAGCTGTACCTGACCCACTTTTACCCAACGTTTATTTTTTTTTCTACAGCACTGAACACTTCCTAACATAATATTTATAATAACAATAATTATTTATTTTGGCGATTGTCTCCACTAAAAAGTAAGCTCCAAGAAGGCAGGGATTTTTTTTTGGTTGGATTACTGCTTTAGCTCCAGTACCTTGAACAGGGTCTAGCATATGCTCAATGAACATTGCTGAAGAGTAAGTATACTTTTGTGCTTGTATTTGTACATGTGAGTATTATTATTAAAAGTTCATGTTTTAAAGAAAATTAGATTACTTTTTGAATAAGAAAGCATCTATCTATAAAATATTTTGCTGTTCTCTACCACACTTACCAAATCAGAGTAATAATGAATCCTCAGACCACTAGTCTTCTCAGTGAATGAATGCACAATCATTTCAATAACAGCTTATGTATACACCAAGTTTTCTTAGAGGATCCATTTATATTTTTTTCCTCATGTGAGCCCATGCTAATTTTCATGACTCATTAAGGAAACCTAAATATTAAAAAATGTGATACTACTCAGCCTTTTCTGAAGGTAAAAACCATATGGAAAATTGAAATATTGCAGTTCTAAAGCTATGTCCCAGAAACAAAGAGAACAGATACCGTTTTCTAAAGAGATACACTCAGAGAAGTCCATTAAACCAGGCCCAAATTCAAAGCGGTTCTAAACTAGAATATACAATATAGCACCAACAACTACAAGGGAGTTTATTATTCTTGCATGGAGATACTCAGACTGTTGTGGTAACTAACTAATCTTTCCTGCCCCACAATACTTGTAATGGATATAAGTATATTTAAATTAGGGGAAGATGGGCCTAAATTACACCTTAATTGATAAAACAACAGGATTAGAAAAACTGGTTTGCAGACCCATTGGGTGAAGACAGGTCTCTATATCAGTGATGAGATTATGGAGGTTTAAGTGGTCAGTTCTCATAAGGAAGACTAGATAACAGGATTCTAGGGCTTTTAGCAAAGAACTCAAACACAGAAAAAAGAACTTATCATGTCAAGGTAAGTACCATTTTGACCTAAAATCAAGGGTTTTTTTAAGACAATAGTTAAAGCCCTATAGGTGTCTTTAGTTCATTAACAAAATCATCTCTGTATCTGATGCTGCAGATAAGTCATTTATTGAACATAATGTAGAATGGCAGTTTGTTTTTTTTAATATAAGAAATTTTCTATTTGTTAAAAAAAATCTATTGTTTCAATAGATTTGAAAGAGAACTTCTATTTCTGTTACAATGGAATAACAGATGCCAGATTAACCCTCCCACAGTAAACAAGTAAAAGCTGAAAAAAAGACATGAAGCAACTGCTTTCAGACATTGGGCTAACAGGTAATATATGACTATGATCCCAGAAAGAAGAGGAATACACGTGGTAATCCACACAGTAGCTCTGAGGCTTTGCCTGGGTCATTTTTTGGAACACAGGCAAGGCAAAAGAGCCTAAGTAGAGCATGGCAGTCTCATGGGGCTGGTGAGGCAGCAAGTAGAATCAATGGACGCTGATATGGCTGGAATCTGCAGTGAAGTAAGCGAAAGAGAAGGGAGCTATTCATAGAAGGAGCTCCAAAATTCAGCATAGGGGTCTTCTTGAGTCATTAACTGCAAATGGGCAGGTCAATACTCATGGAAAGGCCTGGTAGTCAATAGTTCGTAAGGAGTAGAAGCTGAATGGAGATTCTGGAGGTCACACAGTGCTAAGCAATATAGCAGCTCTGACCAGCTAGAGTAAATAGAAGATCTCACTGATCAACCCGGACACTCAACTGAGACTTCTAATAAGGCCATTCTACCCCAAGACCTAGAACTAACTACCCTAACAAGGCTCAAAAATAAGCTTCAATAAAAGCAAATGATTGGTGAGTAAGTTAACTATCTATGAAAACAGAAGCTGAGTGTCTTTAAAGAAAGTAACAAATCCGAGACTTTCAGTATCAGAGCTCATAATCTCCAGCATACAATCAGAAATCACTACATATGCATGGAAACAAAAAAAGGGGACTCATAAGCAGAAAATATCAAGAGAAACAGACCCAGAGATGACCCAGACACAGTGGAAATACCAAACAAGGACTTTAAAACATCCATTATAAATACAAAAAGAGGGGAAAATTCACTGAATGGGCTTAAGAGTAGATTGGGCACTGCGGAAAAACAAAACAGTGAATCTTAAGGTAGGCAGTAGAAACAATCCCAACTAAAGCATGAAGAGAAAAAAAGGTTAAAAAACAATAAATATTTATTGACCTATGAAATAATATGAAGAGGGATCCCTGGGTGGCGCAGTGGTTTGGTGCCTGCCTTTGGCCCAGGGCGCGATCCTGGAGACCCGGGATCGAATCCCACGTCGGGCTCCCGGTGCATGGAGCCTGCTTCTCTCTCTGCCTGTGTCTCTGCCCCTCTTTCTCTCTCTCTCTCTCTGTGTGACTATCATAAATAAATTTAAAAAAAAATTAAAAAAAAGAAAGAATATCAAGAGTTTAACCTAAATGTAACTGAAGTTTCAGAAAGAAAAGAGAGAAAATAGAAAAGAAGAATTTGAAGGAAGAATGGCTGAAATTTTTTCAATTAAGAAGGCAGTAAACACCCCTAAAGAGTCTAAAGTTAAGTTATGAAGCAACATTTCTACTTTTTAAGTATGGCATGCTAAAGATGGCCCCAAATGCTTTGCCATTATCTCGATCAGGAATTGGGACTTATTTCCCCTCCTCATGCATCTGGGCCAACTCTGTGACCAAAAGAATATGGTAGAAGCAATACCATATCACCACTTAGCATACCACTAACAAGCTGTACTACCTCAAGCAGTTACTTAATCTCTCTACTTTTGGCTTCCTCATATCCAAAAGAGAGGTTAAATTATCTCTCTGATTTCTGTCCATCATCAGAAAAGTCTGAGAAATTATGTAGAGAGCCAACAAATAAATAATAAATAAAAATGAATCAGGTGCTATGCTCTATAATTACTTTGCATCTTAGCATCTAAATACCTCAATCAAAAAAATACCTAAATACTTTTACCAAACAGGATGGGAGCTCCCAGATCTATTGCTAAGTCAAAATACACTCAGGAATTTGGTTGGAATAATGCTTTCTATATGGTAGAGCCAGCTATAGGCTATAAACTAGAGATTATGTAGCATAGGGTACTGTCAGCTAGTTTTAGTAAACTAAAGATTACTTAGCACACAGTAGGGTGCATTTCCTATAGACACAGTCATATTCTCTTTTCCTTCACAGTGCTCAAGCTTTAATAGTGAATAGACTAGTAAATAAACCTAGATAGAGTTGGCTAGTAGAGAAAACACTGAATATGATTTTTTGATGAATTTTTTGTTAGACTAAAACCTTGTCATACCTACCAAACCTAAGACACCTTATTTCTATAGTTCCAACCCTACAAATACCAGAGAAAATAGCTGCCTTGAATTTCACTCTTTTTGGAAACAGCTTCCAATACCCTTTCAAAGTGTAAAATGGCAAGAGCAGTCCTCACCAACACAATTTTCCAGCATGCCTCACTGCAGAGGATGAAATGCCCCAGGCAGCAACACAATTTGTGCCAAGGACATATGGCAGGGATTATGATTAGTCAGGGGTGAAGATTCAATTTGACAGTCTTTCTTTGCACTATTAGTCATTTTGGTTATCAAAGTGATCAGAATTAATAGTCCAAATCAGGTAGGCTGGTGTCTAGAATGCTGGTTTAATAAAAAGAAAGCCACTCTTGCATATAATTTCAGGCAAAATTTGAATGATTGCATCCAGCAATTATGACTACCCAGAGAATAAGATGCCTAGAGACAGAGTTCCTAAAGTGCCAGTGGCTGGCCAATGTCTGTATCAGAGAGAGGCTTTGTTACAGTCATGAATGGTCCCTTTAGTAATAGGATATTGTGACTCTCTGTCTACACCTAACACATAGCTCTAATTTGAAAGATCATTAACAGCCTTCCTAAATGGCAGAAACTGGTCCACCTCTTCCAGTTCTCTTGTAAGGAACAGGGAACCACTCCTCAGGGTCCTCAAGAATTAGATGCTCATACCCACACCAGTCCCAAGTCTCTGAGCAAGCAAAACAGGAAGTATCTTTGTCCCACAGCTTTTCTTCACCCAAGCAGAGATAAAGAGCATCAGAATTCTGAATTTCAGTCCCTAATCTCTTTCATTCAACAAGTTTGCTGTGTATGGACCAAGTGCAAAGCTTTTGAGAATTACAGGAAGAATGACACTTTGATTATGCCCTAAAGCAACCTCTGATCTATAAGGGGATCTAAAACCTCTACCTAAATGATGATAATGCAAGGATGAAAGCAGTCTTGGGGGTCCATATAAAGGTATACAGACATCTATATAAAAACACCTGGGGATTGAGAGCTAGACAAGACATGAGTAGAGAAGGCTTCACAGCTCATTTTTTTCTTCCAATTCGCAGCTTCTCACAGCATCTTAGCTGAAAATTGAACTGGGTCATGGGAGGTGGGCAGAAATTGTATAAGCACAAATAGAAGGTAGGTTTCCAGGCAACAAGATGACAAAGTATGAATAAAGACATGGAAGTAAGAAATTACAGGCCCAAAGTAGTCAGTAGTTCCAATGGTTTGATGTTCCAATGGTTTCTCAAAGAGGAAAACTGAGAAATAAGGTTGGAATCCTAAGGGGGCAGGGCCAGAGTGCCAGCTGGTGAGGGTACAGACTTTATTCTGCTAACCATGGGGAGCCAGTGGAGATTTTAAGGACACTGAAAAAAACTAGAGCCATAATTTAGAAAATTCATCTTCTCACAGGGAATGAACTGGAAGAGAAAGGGACAAAAGGTATAGAGACTAATTAGGACAGAACCCTAGGGCTCCATATGTCATGTTCATTCTGGTATGACAGTAACTCTTCTCTTTCTCTCTCCAATGCCCACTTAGAAATAGTGTGACACTAAGTCCAGTTTTCCTTGAGACAATCATGGCTCATACCTATAGTCCCAGTGAAATTATTAATACTCTCCCATTCACTCTCAAAGGTATTCTAGTTTGGACAATAAATTATACACGCGCCTTACGTAGATAATCTCTCTCATTCTACCTCTCTGCAGGTGCTCTCCTGGATATCAGGGAAGCAGAAACATCTATATAATTCGTAGTCCTTTCCCTTCCTCACTCACCAAACAGTAATTATGTGGCCAGTTTGTCTCCCTCCCCATGTAACTAGGCAATCTTCATTCTTCTGGCTTTCAAGCTTCTGCTGCCTTGTTCCACCACTCCAGGATGGTGGGGCAGAGCAGGATGCAGCTCCAAGTGAAAAGGCACTGGTGTTGCGAGAAGGGGGGTTGGGATGGCAGAGGAGGCACAGCAAGAGGGCACAGGGACTCCTAGGGGTAGGGCAGGGAGAGATGGATGGTAGGGCCCTCCAGCTGTTGATGAGTAAGATTCCAGACCTTTGTCTTTTCCCATCTGCAAGTATCAGTGGGTGTGTGAGGATGATGAAAGGGTACATGGAATGAGGAAAACTAAAAACGTGGCTTAACTGCATTAATTATAGTCATTTACTTGAACATCATATGAACCATTTGTCCCTAATTACACTGCTGTCCAAGAACAAATATGTAAATCATAAAAGGTGCCAGATCATTTTTATTGCGGTTTTATTTGATTATAATAGTAATCTTTCTGTATGTGTTTGTAATTATGGTTTGTTACTCATGTGGCATGACCACTTGTTTACAATACTGATTCCTTCTCATATTAATACATCATCTTGCACAGTAAAAAGATGTGAATTCTTCAGATACCTATAAACTTTTACAGGGGGAAAAGGTCAAGCCAATAGGAATGATCTTTGAAAAGCAATGTAAATGTACAAAAAGTGGCACTACATTTCTGGGTGGGGCAAGATTACTAAATGAGAAGAACACTTTAGTCATTCAGATGGAAGTCAACTTAATGAGTTTAAACCAAGAAAGAGATCAAAAAGTGGTTATTGACATTTCCTAGAAGAGCTATGTACTGAGCAAATTCAGGAAGCAAGTGTTCAGACAAATTAGTAATCCTGGCTTTATGACCCAACTAGCACAAGTAAATAAAAAACACAAAGTGTTTTGGTAAGAAAATAAACTTGAGTCTTCTCCCAGACCATGGGCAACTTTAGCACAGGGACCACACATCTGACACTGGTTGCTTAGCAGAGTCCTGGCATACAGTAGGTGCTTGGTTATTCACATATTCATTCAACAAACAGTAATATTTAGTGAATCCATAATTCATTAAATTCATTTTATAATGAATTTTAAAATAACACTTTAGTCTATTTTAAATATGTTGATTTTTTATTCTCTGAGTTCAAAACTTCTCTTTGTATCTGTCTAAATTTCAACAGTTATTACTTTCTCCTGGATGGATGGACAATTTTTTTTATTTTTCCTTGAGAAACACATTTTTCTTCATAGATTAAATGTACACTTTAACCCTCCCCTAAAGGCTGCTCTATTGTTCATGATATAATAACTGTATTTTTACCTCATTGTTAGTTTACTTGCTTGCAAGTGCATGCATGTAAATTAACATTTAAAAAAATAACACTAAAAATAAAGTTTTAAAAGTAACACTTATTTATTCTCTCTTAATTACCGAAATGCATTTGGGGAAAATATTATGGGGGAAAAAATCACCGGCAATTATAACCTCCTAAAATAACCTCAATTTACTGCACATCTTTCCAATTGTTATCTAGCAGGCTAGCTGGCTAAAATCTAAAACCTGTTTCATTTTTCACAAATTGTACCAAACTACATATATAATTCGGTAACCACTGAACATTTTATGCTACAGCTTAACAGAGACTTCCAACCTTTTTAAAAGTCATGGTGCTCATAGAAAATGGCTGTGATAAACAGATCCATTTTCCCAAGCCACCTGCTCACATTCAGGCAACCTCGGCTAAGGGAATCAATCCCTCAGGTCTAAGTACCTGCACTTCAGCTGGGGAGTTCTGTTCTAAAGAACCAGTTCTGTTAAGTGTGATTGTTCAGGAACCAATCAGGGGGGGTTACAATAAGTGGCAACATTCTTCACTTTAGCATCTACCTAGTGCCTACTGTATGGCACCATGACACTCTCCTCCAGGTGGGTACATTCAAATAAGATAGGTCACTCCCTTGGTAAACAATTCAGTACAATCTGGCATGAATTATTTTGGAAATAAGAGTAAAAATAGCAGCTGCCATTTATTATATTCTTATCAGGGGCCAGCACTTGCTTTACATAAATTAACTCATGTAATCCTTCCAATACCCTTTTCAGGTAGGTCTTACTATCCTGTAGATGGGAACACTGAGCCTGGAAGTATGGAGTTCCCCCAATCTCTCTGTCAGTGGAAGGAGCCAGAGCTGGAACCTGGGCCACTGACTGCACTCTTACCCACCATATTTCTAATCAGGTCCACCAGAGATGAGTGACTTGTCTCAGGCAGACTGATAACTGGGGGCCACTTCAGACATTCTCTGGCTCTTAATTCACTGTTTACTGAGCAGAAAGACTGAGCACAGGATAGGGAAAGACAGGAGGAAAACCAGCTGGTGGCAGCCCTTAGCTACTCCTGTGTTCCCTCAAGAAACTCAGCCATGGCCTGGATCTGCATATCCTACTCAGTGAACATACGAACGAACATCCGAATGAAGTGACTATACATAACACACACCACCACCAATGCCAACAAAAACTAAGCCTGCATTTATTTAGTGCCACCTTCTTTAGAAGGGAGTTAAACTGTTAGTCATGAGCATCTTAATCCACTCTCAGCACCTCATTAAAGTGGATCTGCCATCCCAAAACAGCATTCTTTGTAGTAAGTGTCATAAGCCTAGGGTCGCCAGATTTTGCAAATACAAAACAGGACACCCACTTAAATTTGGATTTCAGATAAAGGATGAATAATTTTTATTATAATTATGTCCCACTGCAACAACCAGAACATATATGTTAAAATTATTTGTCATTTATCTGAGATTCAAATTTAACTGAGTATCTTACATTTTATCTGGGAAACCTAGGTAAGGTCAATTTTCTTCACCTCTTATTTCTGTTGATGTTTTAGAATCTCTCCTTGATTGGTGCCCCAAGACAACTGTCTTGGTCTCACATACAGCAAATGGAGATAGAGATCCAAAGCCTGTGTTCCCCACTGCTGTTTGTGCTTCTCAGGGAACATGGTTATCATCCCAGTGGTATTCAGTACTGCCTGAGAATGAAAGGACAGCCGTGGGACAGAGGAGGCTTCTATCCAGAGCATGAATTTTATTAAAAGATTTTTGGTATTTTTAAAATTCACTTAAAATTTTGAGATTTGATTTTTTTAATTTTTTTTATTATTATTTATTTATGATAGTCACAGAGAGAGAGAGAGAGAGAGGCAGAGACACAGGCAGAGGGAGAAGCAGGCTCCATCCACCGGGAGCCCGATGTGGGATTCGATCCCAGGTCTCCAGGATCGCGCCCTGGGCCAAAGGCAGGCGCCGAACCGCTGCGCCACCCAGGGATCCCTTGAGATTTGATTTTTAAAAAGAACTTCTCACATGAATATGTAGTAGTTTCTGGTTTTCCGTCTTGGCTAATTTCAAGTTTCTTCATGAAAACCACTAGGCCATAAATATTTTTATGTGCATTAAAAATACTGTACATTTTGTACTTTGAAGTTATATGGGAATCCCCAGAATCAACCCTGCAGTGCAGAAACAGTGAGCAATGTCTTTGGCGAGAACTGATTATGCTATCGTCACCAGCGCGTACAGCTGGCACTCTTCCGCCCGAGTGTTCACGCCAGGAAGTGTGATTTCTTGATGAATCCATAGAAGCTTTTATTTCCCTTTTGGCTGCAAAAAATCTACTGGTTTCCACAAAACAGTGCAACTTTCTACTGGAATTGTTTAAAATGTGAAAAATCAAATGTTTTGTTTACAAATACCAGTGTATAAAGAGCTCCATTTTCTGTTTTATTAAGTGTCCCTATGACAAAATCAATCAAAATTAAGAGGTTTTTTTTTTTTAATGATGGATGTATTTTTCCTTGTTAATTTTAAAATGGCAATACATTTCTTGTATGAATATCTGTTGGTGCATTCATTCTTTCAATGACCTTGAACTCCCAGTCTGAAATAGCTCCCAAGATTTCTCCTGGTAGAAATTCAGACCTATCTGTGCACAAGCAGTGCATACACTTTGTCCCAGTCAATAAAAAATTCATGCATCAAAACAACAGGAATCACTGAACATTGTGGCACCTAATATCACCCTTTAAGCTTTCCACAATGAACTTGACAGTGAAGATATTGGCACACACAGGCCACAGACAGTTACTTGGTGGCATGTACAAGAGTAGATCTAAGAAGCATAAGACGTGTTTATATGTCTATTTCAGATAGACGTTTTATCTTTGCAGAGACACAAATGAGCCCAAACCTTTTTATATCTTGCTGGGAAAATCCTGAGTTATAACTATACAGAAATGTGACTCTTACAACAACATCCAATTATGCACATTTTGAAGAAAAGTTGCCAGAATTTTTGCAGCTAAAGGCAGCAGACTTGGCTAGAAACAAAACAATCCAAACCAAAACCAAACAAGAAAATGCAGAAATTGCATGTAGCTTTCCTCAAGGATGAAATCGTCTTAAAAGGTAAAACCCAAATGATAGGAAAGAGTGGGTAAAACACACTCTTAAATCATCTTGAAAGGTAATGGTCTTGAAAGGTAAAACCCATATGACAGGAAATAGTGGGTAAAATATATTATCCAATAGCTATCTCCAAATCTTTTCTTTGCCAAAAAGGAGGCAGACACACAGGAAAGATACTCCTATCAGATAAGTCCATCAAACAACAAACTGACCTATATTCAAACGGCATGGCTGAACTGGCTAAAAGACAGAGGTTAACAGGATTTTTTTTTTTTTTTAATCAAGTAGTTGGATAAAAACAGGAAGATAAATCATTCCCCACAAATAGTTAAAATGGGGTAGATTAAACACATACTGACATAAACAGTGACTAAGGGTTAAAAAGCACATGAACAAACAATACTTGGTTGTGAATTTTAACAACAGGCATCTTAACGACAGATAACAACAGAACTATCAGGAGGCCTGAGGCTTGGCGGCCGAGCTGGGCTGCAGATTCAAACTTGGGAGTTCCAGCAGACACATCAGTTAAATCCACGAGGAAGATGAAATGGTTCCCAGAAAGTTGCCTAATAAGAAAAACAAGCTGAAAAATGAAACCCCAGAGAACACTATTTTCTTCCTTTCTCAGAAAGCAAAGATAACAGTGGTCATGTTGCCAGCTTGCTTTTTAAAATAAAATTTCAACACCTTAGAAATTGGGTTGATCAACATGGAAGGTGCAAGAATTTTTCAATTTTTATCTCAAAGTCAGCTATCAACGAATATCAAACACAAACTGGGAAAAAGAAGAAGAAAGCAACAATCGACGACAAGAAGGTTGAAGCACAAAAGGGAATAGTTGAAAGAAAAAAAGGACTCTAACTCACATACACCACTAAAATACAAAAGGGTCTTCAGATCACAGTCCAGGAAAATCTTGACCTTCTGAAAGTCTGGCTATGCACAGGGTTCAGAAATGACAGCTACTTCATGTCCTCCCCTGACATTCACAACCCAGAACCCAAGGTCTAAAGATTATAGAAAATTTCTTAACAATATGAAGATTCCCTGCAAATATCAACAGCCACTCAGCTATGTCTCCCATTTCTACCTGCTCACAGTGGAGCCAGAACATAAGAGAAAGGAACCCAATACACAAGCAGTAGACATGAATATCTCCAGGTTCTCTGGTTGACTTTGCTAGAAATAACCCATATCTGGTGCTCTTCAGGTCAGTGGAAAATACGAGGAAGTCATTGCCATGGCTGGACCCAGACTCACATACACATAGAACTTCAGCATTCAGCAGTACATACTCAGCACGGCCATAATCACTTTCATCTCAGCTATCACCCTCCCCAGGGCCATGTTGATCTGTATCCTCTATCCTCTGGATATGAGACGGCACTGACAATGGATATGAGACGGCAATGATAAGGCACTGCAGACAAAAAGACCATTCTGGCCCTCCTCTCTCCTGAGACAAGTGAAGCAGAAGTTGGGTTTGCAGAATAGTAAACAGAAGTCTTCAGAATAGTTTGGGGAAATGGAGCAGGTCAATTCTCTTCTGAGTTTTAAAATCACTGTACTAGATTGAATAGTGTCCTTCAAAAATTTATGCCCATCTGGAACTCAGAATGTGACCCTATTTAGAAACAGTGTCTTTGCAGATGTAATTAGTTAAGGGAAGGTCATACTAGACTAGGGTGGATTCTAAATCCAATATGATGTCCTTATAAGAAGAGGAGAAGACACACTGAAACAGACACAGAGGAAAGAAGGCCATGTTACAGTGAGGGCAGGAACTGGAGTCATGCAGTACAAGCCAAAGAATGCCAAGGATTGCCAGCACCCATGGAAGCTAGAAAGAAGCAAGAAAGGATCCTCTTGTAGAATCTTTAGAGGAAGCATAGCCCTGTAGATACCTTGATTTTTTTTTTCAAAGATTGTACTTATTTGAGATTGCGAGAGAGTGAGCATGAGCAGGGGGAGAGTCAGAGGGAGAGAGAAAGGGAGAAGCAGATTCTCTATTAACTAAAAAAACTATTAACTATTAACTAAAAAACTAAAAAGTCTAAAAAACTAATAGTCTAAAAAACCATTAACTTCAAGAATTGAGAGACAATACTGCTGTTTTAAAGCACCCACTTTGTGTTAATTTGTTGCAGAGCTGTACAAATGAATACATGGTCACATAGAAATTCACCATTCCAGGGCAAATGCTCAGACCTTTGTTCATTGCTGACTCCAACTTTCATGAAGCTGACCAAATTGTCCAATGCCAGGTTTTCAAGGGTTTGCTTCTTCCACAAAATAGAAAGCACCCTGGATAGATTGAAGTTTACATCAGTCTCCATGACCAAAAACGATGACACCTTAGACAGATGCTGTATCTACACATCATAGAGTACAGCTCCACAAAGTAGTCCTTGAAAAAGGGACAGGTCAATGTTTTCTGGAGTTCAGCTATGCTCTCAATTTAAAGTCATCTTAAATTAAGGTAATCTCCATAGGCTTATGATGTGAAGACTCTCAGCTGTATCTAACAGGATCTAGACTAACTGCTGCCCTTTTTTTGGACAGGTGAGATCACATCTTCCGCACATATCCTGCCACAGCCATCTTACCTACCATCATTTGAATGAATTTCCATTGGAAAGCCAAATACAGTAAAGGCAAGGAATTCAATGATCTATGTAGTGCTGTAGGATTTGGGAAATGGTACTTCTCCAGGTTCCATGTTGATTCAACCATCAAATAAAAAGGTATCTACTTTGAGGCACCTGGGTGTCTGCCTTTGGCTCAGGTCTTGATCCCAGGGTTCTAGGATCAAGTCCTGCACTGGGCTGCCTACTCGGCAGAGAATCTGCTTCTCCCTTTCTCTCTCCCTCTGCCTCTCCCCCTGCTCATACTCATTCTCTCTCTCTCTCAAATAAATGAAATCTTTGGAAAAAATGTATCTACTCTGTCTTATGCAAGGAAATAAAGTGTGTTTACTTGTGAACAAGGAAGTCTTAAATGGTAATGGTCATGAAATGGTAGTATTAGTTTTTACAAGTTACAGTATTTCCACTAATTTGTATACAAAGTTTATTAGTATGATCAAAAAATGCCAACAAATATGAATATGTATACATTCAAAACTTTATAACATATACCAACATACAAAGGTTTAAAAAAAGGACAAACTGAAAAATAGTTTCATTATATAAAACCAGAAAAGTAACATTAATTCTTTTTTTAAAATATTTATTTATTTGAGAGAGAGAGAGCAGAAGCTGGGAGGAGAGGCAGAGAGAGAGAGAGAGCAGCAGACTCCCCAATTAGCAGGGAACCTGATGTGGGGCTCGATTCCAGGACTTTAAGATCATAACCTAAGCTGTAGGCAGACATTTAACCGACTGAGCCACCCAGGTGCCCCAATATTAATTATAACAAATTCTTTTAAACAATCTGCCTATATTATGTAGCCATAGAAATTTGCAGGTCCATTCTTCCTAATCCATATAGCACTGAGTCAAAAAAATCAATTCATATTTTATGCATTCCCAGATAAATGGAGTTTACTGCTTTGATGCCACCTCTGAGGAAAGCTGATCTGATCTCTCAGACTCAGGTCCACCCTGTGTACATTCTCATAGCCTGATCTGGTCCTTCATAGCAATATGAACATTATATTAAACACTCCTCTGACTACTCATTCAGTGTCTGCATTCCAGGTAACTTCCATAATGGTATATTCTCTGTTCTCTTCTCAGGCATGAGCCTCAGCACCAGGGTCACACATAACATTGCTTGATGTAAGGTCAATGTATTAATATGCATTGCACAAAGGTCTTGTAAAGGATATTTTAAAAACTTATTTACTTCTGTGTGAGTAAAGAGAAGGAAAATGGCTTGTTCAGTGCAATGAGGATGCAGAAGAAAGTATACATTGCTGAGGAAGGCATGAGTGCAAAGTGATGTTTGGGGATTTGAGGCCTTGATCTTCTTCCAGGATCTCTCCAACTGACTGGCTCCTCCAGTTAGAACAAGGTTTAATTTGTGATCTACACACTCATGCTAGATTCTCATTTTGGAGATCTTGGCTTTAAAAAAAGATAAGTTAAAGCCTTGTCTTCTTTAGTAACTTGTCTTTGGAGATCTTGGCTTTAAAAAAAAAGATAAGTTAAAGCCTTGTCTTCTTAGTAACAAGGCTGAATTTACCACTCGACTCTCATAACAGCACACTGGCCTCCCTGGACCCACAGGCATATGGTTACCTCACTGTGGATCCTACAGTCACTCATGGCAGAAGCTCCTAGGTCGAGAGCCAATGTTTTGTCATTGGCCCACTCCTCCCTTCTCTATCTACACATCAACTAAGACAGTGGATCCATGTACATGCAAAGATGTCCACTTCCCAATTTATACCATCTGATTCCTATCCATGATCATGAGTTAGACAGTGGCAGGGTCCAAATGCAAAGTAGAGATATGGGAAGCCTAAAGCTAGGGGGAAATGGAATTATCATCTACCAGCTGGGAGAGTCCATTGTTGGCCATCTCTTTTTCTGTCTTCTGTCTCTGATGGGGGAGAGGTGGAGCCCTAGTCCCAGACAGAAGGTCCTACTCTACTATACAGAGAAATTCAGCCTCTGGGATTCCAAAAATCCCAGATATTTAATAACTGAAAATAATGAATAATTTTAAAAAGATTTTTATTTATTTATTCATGAGAGACACACACACACACACACACAGAGAGAGAGAGAGAGAGAGGCAGAGACATAGGCAGAAAGAGAAGCAGGCTCCTTGCAGGAAGCCCAGTGTGGGACTCGATCCCAGGACTCCAGGATCATGCCCTGAGCCGAAGGCAGACGCTCAACCACTGAACACCCAGGTGTCCCAAAAATTAATAATTATTAGCTGACCAGAGGGCATGTGAAAATGAGGGCTGAATGGAAGAGACAGCCCTTGACCAAAGAATTTGTTTTTAATCACTTTTGAGACTCCATAAAGAGATCTTAGTGATAAAAGTGTGACCTTTATTAAAGTGTGGTAGAAGAAACAGCAGAGCCGAGGTGAGAGTAGTCTATACCTGAGTAGGGAAACTTAGATGCATGGTAGCTGGATTGCTAAAGAGGGAGAATTGTTGGATATGGGACAGGATAAAGAAGAGGCTGCACACATTCATCACTTAACATCATTCTTGTACCCCAAGTAGGTGGTGCAAGAACATTTCCAAGTAGTTTCTTTAAAAGATGGGTTTCTGATGCGTTGGAAGAAAGCAGGTGTGTTCTATAGACAGCACAAACAGGAGGGCACTTGTATTAAGAGTTATCATCCTAATATCCACTGATATCCAAGTTCATTTGTTTTGCAGGTCATTCAGCTGTAATTCAATCTCCTTTCTTTCCTGTGCCCCATATTTTTACTCTTTCCATTGTTCCTTCCTCCTTCCTGATATTCCAAGATTCCTTCCTTTCTCAGCTTTCTTAGTCATTCACTTAGAGCAGATCTGTTAATGACAAATCCTCTTCGTTTTCTTTTATCTGAGAATGTCTTGATTTCCCCTTCATTCCTGAAGGCCATTTTCACTGGGTATAGAATTCTGGGTTGACAGTACTTTTTCTTTACATACTGGAAAAATATACCGCTTCATTCTGGGCTCCATGATTTCTGATGAGAAATCCACTGTAATTCTAGTTGTTTTTCCCCTAAATAAGGTATCACCTCTTTCTTGCTGTTTTAAAATACTTTTTACTTGTCTTTAATTTTCAGAAGTTTGATTACCTCGGCATGGATTTCTTTGGGTTTATCCTCTTTGGGGATTCACTCAGCTACCCGAATCTGTAGTTCCATTACTTGTGCCAAATTTGGTAAATTGTTAGCCATTGTTTCTTCCAGGATTTTTTCAGCACCACTCTCTCCCTTACCTTCCAGGATGCCACACAACATGAATGTTAGATCTTTTGTTATAGTTCCACAAGACCCTAGTCTCCTTCTTTTCTTCAATTTACTTTCTCTCTGTTGTTCAAAGTGGGTAATTTCTATTGCTAAGTGAGTATCTTCAAGTTTGCTGATTCTGCCCCCTGTCTTATCAATTCTAGTGTTGAGCCATTCACTGAAATTTTAATTTCAGTTGTTGGATTTTTCAGTTCTCAAATGTCCATTTGGTTCTTATTTATTTCTTGTGTTTATTTGCTAAGTTGTTTTTGCTTATACATTGTTTTTCATTTGTTTTAAGTATATTCATAATTGCTCACCAAAACATTTTTATGATGGCTGCTTTAAAATCCAGGTGGGAAGGACTGCTTCATTACAGTTAGGCAAGGATCAAAGTTTAGGATCCACACTGTCTTCATTGATGGCGGTTGAAATGAGCCTGCAGTGTTTTCTGTGGTGTTTGGTTAAAGTAGAGCATTTGTTTGTTTGTTTGTTTAGAGCAGCTTTTATCTAAATTTTTTTCTGTCTTGCTAGGCTGCCCCTTTGCTTATCCACAGAGAGCAGGCTTTTCTGAAAGCTTTTTTTTTTTCTGGCCTGTGTCCATTGGCATTTCTGGATTGTCATCTATTCCAGCAGCCAGTCTGAAATATTTAAGACAGAAAGAAAACTCAAGGAACTTACTACTATGTTTTCTTCAGATAGAGAAGTCCCAACCCAGTTTACCTTCTTCTCTCTACCTTTCAGTCTTTTTCTGGTTGTTTTACATATAATGTCCAAGGTTTATAGTTGTATTTAATGGAAGAAATAGGGAGAATTGAGTCCCTTTGTCCAAATTGGTATGGCTGTCTTTTTAGTAGCATTTTTGCTTAGGTAAACTGGGCAGTTACAATTTCACAACTGCCATATGTATCAAAAGCAATGTGCACTAACCAGAAACTCATTTATAGAGGCATACTTTCTCCTGAGAAGAGATGTTTCCAGGGACATGGCAACCAATGAGCCATATGTTGTTTATTTGTTAAATACTTGCCAATTCTGGCTTTATTGATAATATCACTTCTGAGTGTCACAGCAGCCCGCATGCCTCAGCTGTGATAGTTTGCTTCCTTGCTGTTCAGTATTTATCACGGTGATGTTGACTCCCTGTTCTTTTCTCCATCTGTTAGGGAGAAATAACACCCTATGTTTTCATAACTGCATTCATGTTATTCGACCTCTTGTCCTCTATACCTCTATACCTTGATGTTTCATCTTTCCTTAACTTGGACTTTCCCGTATACCCACATTTTAGGCAAATGATCTCCTTCTAGTTTAGACCACAGGATTTGTATTTGCCCTGCACCTTCTGTGAGAGGTATTTTATTTTTGTTTTCAGTCCTGCTGTCTTCCTCACAACAACATTCTAAGGCCTGGCACAGAGTCTGCAACCCTCCCAACTGTCAACCAGGCTGGAAAAGTAGACCTATTAGCTATGTCATCTGTAAGATATAAAACTTCAAATGCAAACCCAGGTTGTAGTCTTTCTTCTTCCACATGTTTGTTAACATGATTATCTGACATTTGAAGATATGAACATTTGAAAACATATTTACTAGCCTTTCAAGACATATTCCACATTTTCCTTTTTTTTTTTAAAGTAGGTTCCACAGCCAACATGAGCCTTTTACTCATGACCCTGAGATCAAGAGTCACATGCTCCATTGACTGAGCCAGCCATGTGCCCCAATATTCCCCATTTTCTTGTTTTCCTCCTACCTCATTGGTCACTCTACAGCTTCTTTTGCTGGTCATTTTCTCTGCCCCTGAATTCTTGTTGGAAGATACTAGTGTTTAATCCCTAGTCCTCTTCTAACACTCATTTCCTTGATGTTCCCCAATCTCATGGCTTTATATATCATCTATGTATTAATGATTGCCAAATTTACATCTCCAACTCAGACTGCTCCTCTACACTACAGAGTCACATATCAAATTTCCTACTCAACATCACCAGTTGAATGTCTAACAGACATCTCAAACTCAACATGTCCAAAATTGAACTCCTCATTCTCTTTGAATATGCCCTATCTCTAGACTTCTCCATCATAACAGATGGCTCTTCAATCCTTCTAATTTCCCATGCCAAAAACCTTCAAAGTATCCTTGACTCCTCTTCTGACATTCCCACACTCATTTCATGTCCTGCTCCTACTGGTTCTACTTCCCAAATCCCTCCTACTTCTTCTCGCCATCTCCACTGCTGTCACTCTGATCCAAACCACCATCATCCTTCTCCTGGATTACTGCAATAACTTCCTGATAGTCTCCCCTTTCCCACTATTGCTCCCTTCTCCACAGCATCTTCTCAACATTGTGATCATAGTGATCTTGTAAAAATGAAAGTCAGGTTATACCATTCCTCTGCTCAAAACCCTTCAGTGGTTCCCTGTTTCACTCAGAGTAAAGTCTGAGGCTTTTATAATAGCTATCAAGTCCCTATATGACCTGCCTTGAGTCTCTGCTCATTTTCTCTCCTAATCTTTCTCTTGCTCACTATAGTCTAGCCACAAAAGCCTCCTTACTGTTCCTTGAGCAATCCATACATGACCAACTCAGGTCTTTACACTGGCTATTCCCATTGCCAGGATATTCTTATCCTAAACATATGCTTTATTAACTCCCTTGCCTCTTTGCTTACATCATACTTTCCCAATGAACCATATTCTGTCCAACTGCTTTAATATTACAATCTTCGCCACACCCACTAGCACTCCTGATCTCTTATTTTAATTGTTTTTCCCATAACACATATTACTTTCAAACATAACATGTAACTTATTTGTTTATGTCTTTTTTAAAAATCTATTTCCTCTGTTAGAATGTAAGATCTAGGAAAAGAGGGATCCACTGTTTTGCTTAACTAAAGAATCCTAAGCACCTAGAAGGGTGTTTCCTAGGCATTCAATAAATATTTGCTGAATAAAGAAATGCTTCAACTATTCAAAAGACATTTATCTGGAAATCTCAGTTATTAAGAAAAAAACCACAGAAGTCAGATCATATAGTAAATAAGTTTAAAAGGCTTTGTATAACCAAAATGATAGCTTTAAAATACCAAACCTCTGAAATTCATGTACTTTACTCAGAAGAGAAATCCTCAAGGCCAAAATAGATATAATTGTACTATACATACAGTTCCAAAAAACTTGGTTAACCTGGATTCTAAGTTCAAAGGCTTAGAAGCAGGATATCATGTTTGCGCAAGAAGAGACACTTAGAGGGCAGCAAGCAAGGAGTGAAAGCTTCTGGACGATAGGGAAGAGTTGGCCAAAGGAAACAAGAAGCCTTAAAAAGGGAGGTGGGGAAGTAACACTGGGATATATTTGGTGCTGAAACAGATTATCTATATATGTCAAAATCACATTATAACACAGGATACCAATTTATGCTCAGTACACTGAACCTCAATCACCAAGTAAAAGAATTATATTCAGTATACTTTAGAAAAGCAATCATATTAAATACCTCTTGGGAATACCATTAAATATAATTTCTACCAGGATTATTCAATTACACCAAGTTTGAAGGATTAATAAAAATAAATTTGTATAAAATTTATGATGCTGGATAACTAAAGACTCACTGTTGACAACTAAACTGTTTGGCTTTCAGTTGTTTATTTTTGTACATCTAGAAATGAATCTTGTGTTCTAAAACAGATCAACCTCGTCAACTTTAAGATTTTATCAGATTTTAAGCACTCTGAGTAATCTGAAGTTCTTGTAATTTAGAAACCACGTACAGAAAATCTTTAATAGGACAAAACACTTGAGAAATAGTACATCTTGGGTAGATATGCTAAGATTAGGGCTACATTAGAAGATACACATCTGGATGATGTGACTCAAAGAGCCACCAGCCAAACATTCTCATTGTGTGAGTTTCATCTCAATTTCCTTTAGGTTAAAGTTTTGACATCTCTTGGTATCCTTTAAATGTTAAACTCTTTAACACATTATTTTAAATATTTTATAAATATTTTCAAATTATTTTATCAATTGTTAGGGAGTTTGTGAATGTAAGACTCTAAAGAAACAGATGCAAGATAAAGAAGAGAAATGTAGGGCACTGCCCTACCATTCTGTGTCCACCTCCAGGTATGAGCCAGTGTGTCTGTCCTACTTGTCCTATTTAAGAGATTGGCCTTCAAGAGTGGTATAAGACAGGAGCCAGGGGAGACACGACAACCCAAAAAGACTAAACAGAGAGGTAGACAAGAAACAACCCATTAGGAATTACCTGGGCAAATCTAGTGGGTTGACAATGGCTCCTTATATGGCCCTGGAAGCTCACTCAGAGTAGGAAGAGCAGTGTTAGGGTAAGAGTTAGAGGAGACTGTCCACCCTGGCAACCCCAGAGGACTTGAGACACTCAAAGCAGATTCAAGGAGGTCAGACAGAGTACAATGAGAAAGCAGAGGACTAAGGAAGAAAGATTGGAACATAGAGTTCCTCAGTGTTCTACAGCCACAGATCATCTTTATAGTGATGTATACAATGGAATATTACTCAGCCATTAGAAACGACAAATACCCACCATTTGCTTCAACGTGGATGGAACTGGAGGGTATTATGCTGAGTGAAGTAAGTCAATCGGAGAAGGACAAACGTATGTTCTCGTTCATTAGGGGAATATAAATAATAGTGAAAGGGAATATAAGGGAAGGGAGAAGAAATGTGTGGGAAATTATCAGAAAGGGAGACAGAACATAAAGACTCCTAACTCTGGGAAACGAACTAGGGGTGGTGGAAGGGGGGGGAGGGCGGAGGGTGGGGGTGAATGGGTGACGGGCACTGAGGGGGGCACTGACGGGATGAGCACTGGGTGTTATTCTGTATGTTGGTAAATTGAACACCAACAAAAAAATAAATTTATTATAAAAATATATATATAGTGATGTCCAGGACTGTGAGGCCTTTCAAAAAGATCTTACTGAGGGTGCCTATGTGGCTCAGTCGGTTAAGCATCCGACTCTTGATTTCAGCTTAGGTCATGATCTCAGGGTCGCAAGATTGAGCCCCGCATGGGAGTCGGCACTAAGTGTGGAGTCTGCTCAATATTCTCTCTCCCTCTGCCTCTGTACCCCCCAACACACTTGCTCACGCTAAATAAGTAAACAAAATCTTTTAAAATTTTTTTAAAAATTAAAAGCTCTTGGGATCCCTGGGTGGCGCAGAGGTTTAGCACCTGCCTTTGGCCCTGGGTGCGATCCTGGAGACCTGGGATCGAATCCCACGTCGGGCTCCCGGTGCATGGAGCCTGCTTCTCCCTCTGCCTGTGTCTCTGCCTCTCTCTCTCTCTCTCTCTCTGTGACTATCATAAATAAATAAAAAAATTAAAATTAAAATTAAAATTAAAATTAAAACCTCTTAACTTTAACTCGACATTTCCCAAATTTTTATCTTGAGCCTTTTTTTCCTTCACACTACCTACTAATATTACAAGGAACATACTTGAAACACCAAAATAGTCAAAAGGGAATGGGGTTTCATCCCATGTTGGTCCCTGGCACTTACTTGCTGGGTGACTCTGGACAATTTAACTTTCCTAACCTCAGTTTCCTTATTTGTAAAATATGGATAGTAGCAGCTATTTTATTTTCTTTATGAAAACTAATTTGAAAATACATATAAAAATCTTAAATCTCTTCACACATATTAATAATCTATTTAGTTCGGGATCCCTGGGTGGCGCAGCGGTTTGGCGCCTGCCTTTGGCCCGGGGCACGATCCTGGAGACCTGGGATCGAATCCCATGTCGGGCTCCTGGTGCATGGAGCCTGCTTCTCCCTCTGCCTATGTCTCTGCTTCTCTCTCTCTCACTGTGTGCCTATCATAAATAAATAAAATTTAAAAAAAAAATCTATTTAGTTCTATAGGTATCTCTAACCTAAGGAAATAATCTAATAATCTAAAACACAGGAAAAACTTAATATAAAACATTATAGCATTGTTGGTAACAGCAACAATCATTTTTAAATATCTTAACTGTCCAACAAGAAAAACTTAAGCTGTATAATCCACATCATTTCAGTCAATAAAAATTATATTTAGAAAGAATTTTAACAACCTAGGAAAATGATCATCCAATAATGTTAATTTTAAAAGGCATGAAGTATTAAAGAATGAGCTCAAACAAGTTAAAATACTCAGAAAAAATACTGTAGGAAAACACACTAAAATTTTATGATCATTTAATTCCTGGTGATAGGGTTTGTAAAAGTAAATTTAATAATTATAAGGCAGAAATCCTTTGGCTTGGCCCCAATTAAAATATAGTTTAAATCATAGTCCATTATCTCTCATGAGCTCCTGTCATTTTCTTCTGGGAAGGAGAAATACTTGTCAATACATGTCAACTGGGAACATTCAAAAAGAAGCAGGGGATTTGTGTATTGTTGGCTCTCAGCTGCAAGCCAGCAACAGCTCTCACAAACCAAGGGGAAAAAGGAGTGGGGGTAGTAGCAACCATGTCACATATCACACCAAGAAGCCATGCTGCTGTCTTACATAGCCATTGTAGCATGTAAACATTAGTGGGCTTTTATTTATTTTCTTAATGTTTTCCTTTTCCCCTATAATTTCCTTCCTTGCTCATTTTTCATTGTTTTAAATTCCTTTTAATTCCTTCAATATAAATCCTATGAGATAAAACTCCCATCAATGACATTTCTGCTATATAATTATAGAAATAAGTAGAATTCAGCACACAACATCAATTTTATGCCTGGGTTGCTTGTCCCAATTCAAAAGAAATAGATTCAAATGCAATTCTACTTATTCAAATACTTTCCAGCATTTTAAAAATCATTCCATCCTATTCTTATTTTATTATTACTTATTCTCCCTTCTCCCTACTACTTACACTCTTTCCCTAAAAGTGATGAATAAAATATACATATTTTTAAATTATTTCAATTTGCAATTTGACTACCTTTGATTCTCTTTCAGACAATCCAAACAAAACAATAACAGATTTCAGCAGTGTCCACATTTGATTTCTGTAAGCCCCTTGGAGGAGCAGCGCTGTTGCTCATTTTACTTGTGGATATTTAAGGTTAGGACTTTTAATGATAGAGACAGAAAAGCATTAGTTATCTAAACACAAAGAGTTTCTTTTATTAAATGAGTTTCACTTTGATATCCATAATCTGTTGAATGGTAAGTTCTAAAATGAACCTCTAAAGCCATTAAGATAACTATCCAATGAAGTACTGAAAAGGTAGGAAATAAAGCAACAGAGATAAGGTAAAATTCAATTCAGGCAAAGATAAGGCGCATTCACAAGCTGATAATGTACAGTTACAGCACAAGGAGATGAAAAAGCACAATAGAATTGTACTCCCATTCAACCCGCTGGCATCCAGGGTTGTCCATGCTTCAGAGGTCTGCCTTATAGATGAAGCCACCTTGTTATATGATCCCCTTGCTATTTTTTGTAATTCCATCTTTTTGTCTCAATAGAGGGCTCCCCTTTTATGCTCTGATGATCTGGATAATTAAACAGGGACTCCAGTTTTGAGTATCTGAATTGTTTTCAGTAAATAAAATGTAAAACCTGGTTACGGACTAGATAGCTCTAACTCTACAAATCAGATCTTTATATACCACCAGGGAATATTTACAATGAGTGCTGCATCACCACAGAGACTATTCTCAAATTGTCTTCAATTTTTGACATGAGGGGCACCTGGGTGGCTCAGTGGTTTGCTCAGGTCATGATCCTGGGGTCCTGGGATCGAGTCCTGCATTAGGCTCTCTGCAGGGAGCCTGCTTCTGTCTCTGACTCTCTGTGTCTCATGAATAAATAAATCTTAAAAAAATTTTTTTGAGATGAAAAAACTTACATACTACCATATCGTTTCATTAGTTGATAAGGAAAATATGATAAGAATTCAATTTAAAAAATTATCAAAAGGCAGATGATGCAATAATGACAGAAAAGTTGTTTAAGATAGAGAACAAATCCACAAAATGAGGAATTGTTGGGATTTCTAAGGATCCAAGACCATTTTCTTGCTCTGGTATATATATCTGTGAGGCCTGTTTTAGAGAACACTGACCCCACAGAGGTATTAGACAAATTCATCACTGATTAAACTGGCTAACTATGAAACCCAAAACTCCACTGGTAGGATGGGGATATTGATTCCACTATCCAACCAGCTGTCAACATCCAGTCAAAAGCACACACACAATATCTTTTCAACCTCATTTAAATAATCACACTTTTCCTGATCTGTATTACATTCATTAGTTCCCTAGAGGTAGTTTTCTTTTTCCTCAAAAATTATTTAAAAACAACTAAAGTGGGTAGTATTTCAAATAGTTTTCCATAATAATATTTAAAAGATAAACCAAAATTTCAATATTTATCCCTTTCACCAAGTTCTGAAATTATCTTTGTCCGTAGTAGGTTTTGCTTCTGTATAATATACTGTAATATTACTATAGGCACTAATATACTATATATATAATATATAAGGCACTTTCTCAAAATAAGCCCTTGTTACTAAGCAAAAGGGTAGCATTGTATTTATTCAGCTTGTGTCCTTATCATGAGCACTAAAATACTTCATTTGCCCATTTAATAAAGCGTGGATTACACTAATTTAAATTCATACTAAGTGGCCTCTCAGTTCATTCAAGGTCTTTTTTTTTTTTTTTTAAGATTTTATTTATTTATTCATGAGAGATACAGAATGAGAGAGAGCGAGAGAGGGAGAGGGAGAAGCAGGCTTCCTGCGGGGGGTGCCCAATGAGGGACTTGATCCCAGGACCCTGGGATCAGGACCTGAGCCAAAGGCAGATGCTCAACCACTGAGCCACCCAGGTGCCCCCAATCAAGGTCTTTGATGAGATGTTGCTTTTGCAGAAAGAACTCACCACCCTCTGTAAAATAACAGCATGCCTGAGTTTCTTCCCCTGTCCTCTGTTTTGTTTTCCTTTGCTGCTCTTATTACAATCTGACATTGCCATACGATTTGTTTGTCCTCTTAATCCATCACTCCATATCCTCTTACCTTTGGCCTCATAGCATTTATTAACACCTACTTTTTCCCGTTTTCTTCATCACTGTATTCCTTATCGTCTGGAACAGTAGCACATAGTAGCTACTCCATCCCTACCATGCACAAGCACATGGTAGATACTCATATTTAAAGACTAAGTGAATTATTTAATGTCTTCTTATTTAGTATTTAAGTTCATGAGGTCACAGGCATTGTTAGTTTTTATTACTAATCTATCCCTAGTAAGAATGTATGACACTTGGAAAGCAGAAAGTAAAATCTTTGAATGAATGAACAGCAGGAAAGTAGAAAACTAAGATCATCTTTTTCCTACAGCACATTTGGGTTGAGGAAAGAGGAAGAGGTGAGGAGGCAAGGAGAGGAATGGCAAAAGGAGTGACAAGGGATGCTAAAGTTAGAACTTTCTTATATTCCAAGTTTGTTTAAAGAGTTGACAAACAAAATGTGTAAGATTCAAGAACTCAACTCTTTTATATGTGCTCAATAAATAACCAATCAATGACTAGAAGAATAAGTTTGTCAGAGCCTGAATACCTGAATGTCTGAAGGCAAGACATTCATGCCTTCATTTGGGATTTAAACAGAATTGAAATGTCATGCATAATATCAATAATCAAAATTTCGGGGTGTCTGAATGGCTCAGTCAGTTAAGCATCTGCCTTCAGCTCAGGTTGTGATCCCAGGGTCTTGGAATCAATCCTCACATCAGGCTCCTCATTCAGTGGGAAGTCTGCTTATCCCTATCCTCTTCCCCTCCCCTGACTTGCGCTCTCTTTTGCTCTCTCTCTCTCTCTCTCTCAAATAAATAAAATCTTTTTTTAAAAAAAATAAAATTATTAAGTTCCAAGTAATAGCTACTTTCCATCAACATCTATTTGTTTTCAGTATCTCCAATAGTTAAGTCTTTTCTAAGGGCCTTTAAAACTTATTTCCGGGGGATCCCTGGGTGGCGCAGCGGTTTGGCGCCTGCTTTTGGCCCAGGGCGCGATCCTGGAGACCCGAGATCAAATCCCACGTCGGGCTCCCGGTGCATGGAGCCTGCTTCTCCCTCTGCCTGTGTCTCTGCCTCTCTCTCTCTCTCTCTCTCTGTGACTATCATAAATTAAAAAAAAAAAAAAAAAAACTTATTTCCACATTTAATTAGATAAAAGAGAAGTTCTTGAACTTTTAACCAATTTATAGGTAATAATCTTACAGAGCAATTCATCCTATTTAAGATGCTTAAATTTCACAATTTTACTCCATGAAAGGATTTTTGGAAAATTATATTACTCGTTTTAAGATTGTTTCACTGCAGGGCAGCCTGGGTGGCTCAGTTGGTTAAGCATCCAACTCCTGATTTCAGCTCAAGTCATGATCTCTGAATCGTGTGATCAAGTCCCACATCAGGCTCTGCACTGGGCACGGAGCCTGCTTAAGATCTTTCCTTCTCCCTCTGCCTCTCCCTACCCTCTCTCTCTAAAAAAATTTTTTTTCACTACAATGAATACATGGTCCTTGGTTTCCATGGTAATAGCTAAAGAATATGTAACATTCTCTGTGGCATAACCCATGAGTTTTCAACCACCATTTGCCAATGAAAACTATTTCTTCTGGAGAAGAACAGTAAATCAAGCTGATCCTGGAAAATGCTGACCCTTTCAACCTCATTAAGAAGATACTGTGCAATATGATGAACAGTATCCCAACAGTGAATTCAGCAATGGGTTTCATAAAGCTCTTAGTATATTGTGATAGAACAATGCCAAAGAGACATTAAACGAGAGTATTACTCCAATATAATAATACAGACTGATTTAATCTCAGGATAGATTTTAGGATATTTTAAAAATGGATGGATTACTTCTTTTCCAGGAAATCCTCCATAAACATCATTTTTCACATATGAGCTATTGATAAGTAATTGAGCAGCAATGACTTGGAAGTATTGGATGAACACTATTTCTTCTGGAGAAGAACAGTAAATCAAGCTGATCCTGGAAAATGCTGACCCTTTCAACCTCAAGAAGATTGGTACCAATACTTGGTATTGGAAGTATGACTATTTACCAATGAAATAGTTTCATAAAACTATGAAAATAGTTTTCATCGGTAAGTACTAAATAATGAAATAACTGTGCTTCCTTCTTTGTGCTGACCTTGAAAAATCATAGCTCTAATGCTATATTAGAAAAGAAAAATTTTAAATAATTATATAAATTTCCATCTTTAAGGGACGCCTGGGTGGCTCAGCGGCTGGGCATCTGAATTGGCTCAGGGCATGGTCCCAGAGACTCAGGATCAAGTCCCACTTCAGGCTCCCGGCATGGAGCCTGCTTTTCCCTCTGCCTATGTCTCTACCTCTCTCTCTCTCTCTCTCTCTCTCTCTCTCTCTCTCTCTCCCCGTCTCTCATGAATAAATAAATAAACCTTAAAAAATTTTTTCCATCTTTAAGAAGCCAGAAAAAGAACAAGTTAAACACAAAGTAAGTAGATGAAAAGGGAAGGCAGCATAAACTAATGAATTTCTCAAAAAATAGAGAAAATCAACTAAAAGGATTTTTTAAAAGGTTAACAAAATTGAGAAGCTCCTCGCAAAACTGATTAAGAAAAAAGAGCAGACACAAATTAATAATATGAGAAATGACGGAGAACATCATCACATATTCTATGAACTACATATTCTATCACTGATAGAATAATAACAGAATAGTATGAACTCTATGCTAATAAATTTGATAGATAAAATGGATAAACTCCTTGAAACAACTTATCAAAATTGTTGAAATTTTGATTGTTGAAATTTTTCAATACAGGTTGAAATAGAAAATCTGAGGAGCCCTCTCTATTAAAGACAGAATTTGTCATCAAAAAGCTTTCCACAAAGAAAACTCCTGGCCAAATGATATCTATAAAACATTTAAAAAAGAAATAACATCAGGGGATCCCTGGGTGGCTCAGCAGTTTAGCACCTGCCTTCGGTCCAGGGCATGATCCTGGAATCCTAGGATTGAGTCCTAGGATCGAGTCCCACATCAGGCTCCCTGCATGGAGCCTGCTTCTCCCTCTGCCTGTGTCTCTGCCTCTCTCTCTTTCTCTGTCTCTCATGAATAAATAAATAAAATCTTGAAAAAAAGAAATAACATCAATATTGTGCTATTTCTTTTTAAAATAGAGGAAAGAAAAAAGAAAAGAAAAAGAAGTATTTTCTGATCCACGCAAGTTCAGTCTCACATCTCTGTTCCACTTTGCCCTGGAAATCCTGCCAATGCAATAAGGCAAGAAATGTAAATAATAAAAGACACAAAGATCGAAAGAATAAGTAGAACTGCCAGTATTCACAGACAACAAGATTGTCTACATAGAAAATCCTGAGGAATCTACAAAACAACTACTAGATTGAATAATTTGTCCAAAGTTACACCAGTAATAAAATCAAAACCAGAATATGAAGCAATACAGTTTGGTTCACAAACTCTTAACCCCTACACTATGCTCTCTACTTAGAGAGGACCACGCAGCTATACTTGCTTTAGCCCACAAACCTCAACAAAACCATATACTTGGTCTTCGTAGTCTCATTTGATGATTTGGAAATAGAGGTTCAAAACGATTAATAGCTTTGCCAAGATGATATGGCTAAGGACGAAAGTGACAGAATTTGAATCCAGGTCTGGCTGACCCTAAAACAAAACTTATTTGAATATATCACATGTTCCAGACTGGAAGAAAGAAACAATGAGAGGATCCAGATCCAGATGGTAAGGCCCTGAAATAATGCAATAGAATATAAAGGCCAAGAAAAGAATTGGTGACTGGTTAGTAGTAAAAAGGGACATAGGAAAGGTCAAAGTTTTGAGAATTAGAGTAGTTTCAATAAAATAGGAGTATGGAGGAGAAACTAATGGAGAGGAAGGTTAAGGAAGATGAAGTCAGTTTTAGACAAACTGAATACCAACTTGTTAGGTTAGGCATAGTTTTGACAGCAATAATAGCAAACCTAACAAAAAGTAGTTTCTAAAAAATAGGATTTTGTTTCCTCACAAAACCAAAAATCTAAAGGTAGGCAATGATTACTCTAAATTTAGTAGCTGAACAAAGTCAGAATTGTGTTTCTCCTGGTTCTTTCTTCTGGGATTACAATATATAGCCAAAGTCCCAGGCCTCAGGTCGTACTTTCAGACAGAAAGAAGAATGGGGGGGAGCAAATACATTTGTCTTTCATCAGTAAAGCAAAATCTTTCCTAAGAGCCACCAGTAGAACTCTGCTATGTCTCATTGGCTAGAACTGCATCACAGAGTCACCTAGCCTCTAAGGTGGCCTAGAAGGTAAGAATTTTGTTTTCCCAACCCTATAGTAGAGGTAGGTGAAGAAAAACTATCCAATGAAGAGACCAAAAAAAAAAGCCTCTGGTCTGGAAGATAAACTGAGGATACAGGATTTAAGTAATCTACATATTCAAAGCACAGGAAATGGAAAGGTATTCCAGGAAAGAGCATGTATGAAGAGAAAAGAGGGTAGTAAAAGCACTTTGTTTCTCTTTTTGTGTAGGGGAAGCAAATGGATTACATAGATACAGCTGAGTAAACATGGTAGCTAGGTGCCTCCATTCCAGTCAGATTGTTTGCTTTTCTGTTTGGGTCTTTCTCTGTCATCCTCCCCACCTAGTTACTTCTGTCCTCTTTCTCTTTCCACAGTCTCTCTACTCCTAAGGAGGTCTCTCCTCTCCCTTTCTCTTTCCCTCATCTGTGAACTGGAAGTACTGGAGGGAAAATTCACTCTTCACTGCCACTGTTCAAGATGCATAAAGATGGATTTAAGTCTGACTAAAAGAAAACTAGCTCCCTTAGGTTGGAAAGGTGGTCCAGGAAAATAAGCAGCTACTATGAAAAGGCTATTCAATCTTAAAAATTCGTAGAAAATTAAATAGGAAATTTGAACTAAAAGGAATCTGCCATTCCTGCCTTCATCAGAATAGCCAGAGTCTATCTGGGGAAATACAAACTAAGACAAGGAGGCAGAATTTGCTTTGCTGAGCACCACTCTTCCTCTGAAGACTCTTTTGTGCTCCCAGGCTCTGTTCAGGAGACCAGGCTGCAGGGCCAAGGGTGTGATGGGCCCTAGGCATCCTTCTCTAGGCCCACTACTCCATGGGCACCCCATGCATCTCATGCCTCCAGTCTGAGTCCAGCTCTGACTGACCTTTTCCTTTCTGAAAATCCTACAGCAGATAGAATCAGTATCACAGAATTTAACCATGATTACATAATAGGTTGTGTTGTCCTCCCATTGCTTCACATATGTATGTCATGTTCTCAATAAGTTGCAAATAAGATAGTCACCAAGCATTAAACTTTAAAGACAATATATCACTAACATCACAAAAAGTAATCACTTGACATTATGTGCCTCATGATGCAACTACGTAATACTTCTGTGAAGTACTGTTGCCAGAAAATCGTATCTAAATCCAACCAAGCTCTAGACCCAAATGCCAATTTATAGGGTATACAGGGAACAAAGGGACTTATTAGAAGACAGCATGGGGGCATAATTAAAATTCAGACTTTAAAAAAAAATCAGTTTCTACAACAAAGTTACCATATGAAAGAAACAGAAAGATCCCAGAGATTAAAAAAGACTTAGAGACATGATCAACTAAATAGAACCGACCTGGACCCTAATAGAAACAAATTGCAAGAAAGAAAAAGTTATGGGGAAATTTGAACACTGACTAGATATTTGATTATATTAGGGAAATAATGTCATATTTTTTAATGTGTGATAATGGTATTGTTTTCTTTATAAAGAGTCCTTACCTTTTAGATATATACTAAAATATGTATAGATGAAATAATATTATGTTCTGGGACTTGCACCAAAATAACCCTGGGGGTAGTGGGGTATGAATAAAGGGATTAATAAAACAAGATTGACTGTCAGTTCATAATTGTTAGGGGGTGGTCTGTATAAGAGAAACATACTGTTCTCTCTTCTTTGTCTAATTTGAAATTTTCCATAATAAGCTTTTTCTATAATAGATCAGAATAGAGTTATGCAATGTCATTTAAAAAAAAGTAGTCACATCAGCCAAGAAAACACAAAAAAACAGCAAAGAGAGATTTTATGGTGCCCATTCAAGCCTTTTAGAAGGCAAAGGGGGAGGCCAGTGCAAGGACTTACTTGCAAGGCTGCAGAGACCACTCCATTCCTGAGGAGGAGGATGCATCTGGCCATCTCACCTTCATCTCATAAGCACCTTCTACAGTCAGGGTGCTGCAGTGAAACTGAAGATAAAATGATGAATAAAATAAAAAATCTGGCGTCAAGGGATGCAAAAGAAGTAAATAGGAAATTGTGATGGAATCTGATTGTGATACTACAGTGTTGGACAAAGTGTGCTGTGGGAGCACATGTAATGGTCATCTAACGGGGAGGTGACAATCAAGCTGTCCTGAAGGATTCCCAGAACTATCTTCTGATTATAATTCAATTCCCAGGCTCTGTCATTCTAGGAAGAGAGCGAACTGGCCAGAAGTTTTAAGTGTCCTGATATCCTGGCAGCTTTGCTTTTCACTATAAATGTAAAACATGGGCTTCTGGTAATAAATGGCAATAAGTCTCCCACACAGCTTGCCTAGAGAAGGAGTACATCAGCCAAAGGATGTGAGTGTCCACTCCTCTGATCTTATTTTTAAATTAATGAACTGTCTCTCTGGTTTTACAGTCTCTTAGAGTTTGGTGCTTTTGTATATGCCCCTAAAAAAATGTATTAATTCTTGATGGGCTGACAAACCAAGAATTTGAGGTTGCAAGACCAGCCCTGAACCCTGAGAATTCACCAGGGTACTATCCCCCTGGGACATGCCTGGGTCTGGGTCCACACCAGCCTTCCCCAGTGACAGCCTTCTGCTCTGAATGCTTCTTTGATCTTCAGTATTCCTGTAGGGTGGGGCCCAGTCTGAGGCTTCTTTGATTCTGAGTCATCCTCTTCACCATGTCTGCCTCAAAGCATTTTGGTTTTTAACAAATTTCTTCCTTGATTTCTTTCACTTTCATTCAATCACATCAATATAGTTAACTCGACATCTATTTGAGGATTAAGCCAGATGCAATGACACTGTATAAGAAGCATTTTTTAAATGAAATATCAATAATTTTAAAAATTCCTCAGCTGCTTTGAAAGACGACAATCTTTTTTTACACATCCATATTGTATTAACTTCATTTTCTGCCTTAGCCTGTGATCACCAGTGATCCTCAAATAAGCCCATCAACTGAGGATGTCCCTCCAAGCTACACTTGTAACTCAAGGATGAGAAACCAAATATTTTGAACTCCTTCCCAGATGAAGACAATTTCCCTCATCTCCAGTGGTTTCTCTGTCAATCAGCCAGATTCTTTCATCTGTAATGGGACATGGCAAACGTTTTCTTCAAAGATCCACACAGTAATACTTAAACTCTGTAGGCCACACCATCTCCATTACCTCATTTCTGCCAGCGCAGTGTGAAAGCAGCTGTGGACAACATATAATAACCAAACGAATGTGGCTGTGATCCAATAAAACTTTGTTTATGGACATTGAAATTTGAATTATATAAATGTAATGGGTCACAAAACAGTACTCTTTTTTTGGTTTATTTCCAACCATTCAGAAAAGTAAAAACCATTCTTAGCTCAGGAGACACACTAGCAGCTGGTGGATCTGGCCCCTGCTCCACAGTGATGAATACCAGCAGTGATTCACCATACATATGTGAATGTGTGTGGTATCTTCAAAATACTGTCTCACCAACCATGAGAATTATGACCTATAAATGGGTTTTAAATTCATAGGTGGCAAACTTAAATTCTTACATGAATGGTATTTTCACAAAAATTAAACAACGATCAGCACACACACAAAGACAAACATGCACACACACACACAAATATATTTTACATATCCTAAATCCCAAGCAGTGGGTACCATGTAATACATTTCTAATTACTGCCCCTGCTTAGAAAAAAATTGTGAGATTGATGAAATAGTGGTAAGTTTGTTTTGCTTTAACAATGTCGGCTGAGACTTTTTTCAATGTCTTTTTTTTTTTAAGATTTTATTTATTTCTTTATGAGAGGGAGAGAGAGAGAGAGAGAGAAAGAGAGAGAGAGAGAGGCAGAGGGAGAAGCAGGCTCCATGCAGGGAGCCTGATGTGGGACTCCATCCCGGGTCTTCAGGATCACGCCCTAGGCTGAAGGTGGCGCTAAACCGTTGGGCCACCGGGGCTGGCCTTCAAGGTTTTTTTATCTAAATGTTCAATGTCTTTCTGATTCTAAGATTAGTATTCGTACAATCTCATCTCCTCAGTACTACTACAGTCCAAGAACTTGGACACCTGATACATGAAAAACTTTGAATTTTCTTTCTTTAACCTAATCTACATTTCTATATATTTTTCAATCCCCTCCCCACATGCAAGTTTATATAGCATTTCCTGTCTACGACAACTTTCTAGGCATGCCTATAGAACACTTCAAAGGCTTTATTTTCCTTGTTTTGTTTGTTTCAACTTGTATTGTGTACTTCTTTACTCATGGACTTTCTACTTCAACCTGTCATTTTATTTCCAATCCCCGGGGTTCCTCTTTTTCTAGCTGTCTACATCAGGTGCCACTTGCATGATGCATATACCTAAACTACATTTTGCAGCTACGGAAAAGGTCCCAGCACCATATCCCCAAGTAGTACATATGAGTTCACTATACCATTCTCTCTCTCTCTCTTTTTTTTTTTTTTTTTGTATGTTTTAGGCTTCAAAATGTCTGTAATTGAAAGTTTTAGAAAAATAGAGCATACATTCCTATGCTCTAGATTTGGTCACAAGGGGCATCTGTGGTTGGGAAGAAATTAGCATATTTATATGCCACACCTGTGTGTCTGTTTTTCACATTGCTCCCTTTGCTTGGCACGCCCTCCCCAAATTCTTTGCCTGATAAAATCTCCTTCAACCTTCAAGGTCCAGGCAAGAACCTGTGGGAAGCATCTCAGCCAAACACAGCTGATGACTCTCTCTTTTGCATTCCCAAAGATTTCATACATCTCCATTAAAGCACTTATCATTTGCATTGCGGTTAGTTGTTCATGTAGCTGTCCCATTCCACCATCCATCCTCCAAGTTGAGAGCATTTTTTTTTTTTTTTTTGCCCTCCCTCACCTCATGCATCCCCAGTGCCCGACACAGTACCTGGAACCAGGTATCAAGATTGCATTTGTCAGAAATCCTGAGGGCAGTGTCCTAACTTCCATCAGCACCCTTAATTTTCTTTCCTCCTCCCTCACAAAATTAAAAGACAATTTAAGTAAAAATGCAACTTCAAAACAAGTCCTCCATGGCCCTCTTACAATGAGATTGCCACTACTAAACTGTTCTTCAAAGGAATTCTAGGGTCAACACTGCAGAAAAGGCCATGTTATCGTAACACCAAGAAATAAAGTATTTACATGGTACTTCACAGTTTTCAAAGTACTTTCACCATTTGTTGTTGTTTGGTTCACTAAATCTTGGTAAGACAGATAGTTCTATCCTCCTTTCTCAGACCTCAAGGAAATAAAAGTCACATCTCCGAGATGGGAGCTGGTGACAGCTCTGGTCCTAAGACCCTTGACTTCTTGATCTATCCACTTTCCTGTACTCCATGAATGCTACACTCAGTATTTGTGGAGGCCTTTTTATTTATTTTTATTTATTATTATTTTTTAATAAATTAATTTTTTATTGGTGTTCAATTTACCAACATACAGAATAACACCCAGTGCTCATCCCGTCAAGTGTCCGCCTCAGTGCCCGTCACCCACTCACCCCCACCCCCCGGCCCTCCTCCCCTTCCAGCACCCCTAGCTCATTTCCCAGAGTTAGGAGTCTTTATGTTCTGTCTGTGGAGGCCTTTTTAGTCCCACCTCTGGTAGATTTTTTTTTTCCCAATTATGAATGGTGGCATTAGATTGTGGCTCTATGTTCAAAAAATACATTTCAAACAAAATCATTTGGGCAGATACACATTATGAAAAGACCGAGTCAAATATACCCCACTTGTGTTAGTATTGCTCTATGATTTTGCCATAAGTACTTATTGACTAAAGGATTTCCAGTGAATTACTGACTGTTCAAAAAATGGCATGCCATGCATTTCTGAAAATAGAAATATGTAATCTATTATCTAAAAAAATTCACTCATGCGGAAGCACTACTATTTTTAGGTCAAGTACAAGAGCTTGATTTTTCTCTTCTTTTATAATTCATCTTTCCTAAACTATTAAATTTAGATTACTTATCACATTAGCAGACTCTTCACTTAAATATGCCCTTAGTTCCTCTACATAATTCTGTATGATTTAACCATCACTTCAATTCTTTTCCTATTTATTGCAAGCAATTCTTCTAATATTGGTACATATCATTTTCGAGTAAATAGGGCACTGCCTGCCAAAAAAAAAAAAAAAAAAAAATCTTGCCACTGCGTGGTAATTGAAAGTAAAGATTATTTCTCAGATATATTAATTTCTCAAATGAGCCACATTTAGCTTTCCTCAAATTACTTAATTTTTTCCCACAAAGGCCTCTAATAGTAAAATATTCCCAGTATGTCACCCTGAAGATTTTCAAGTTTGATCTGGTTACGAATCTGCTTAATCGTAAAAATTTCAATATGGCAGGGCCCAAAATATTTCACGCAAATGCAAAATAGAGCTGTCACGCAGAGCTGCAAGACGCGAATCCCCGCCCTGCCGCATCGAACTCAAGAACCCAGAGGCAGTTCGCTCTGCACCATCCCTCGCTCGGTTCTTAAACGTCCAGACGCATCACCGCCTTTTAACCGGGGGCATCCGGCGTAACTGCTCACACACCGGGCGGTGCTCGCCGCTAAGCCCCGCACCCGCACCCGCACCCGCACCCGCACCCGCACCCGGGCCAACGCAGCGTCAGGGTGCCGGGGCCTGGAGTCCCCGGGGCACCCCCCTCCCACCGCGCTGTCCTCGGCGTTACACGGCGGCAGGGTTCCCCCCCCCCTTTTAAAAAAAAAAAAAATAAGGGTCCTTCCCCCGGAGGACGGGTACTGGGGGAAGGCGGGGTCCCGCGTGACCTTCCTGGCGCGGCCCTCGGGAGGCGGCTGCGGGGTCTCAGCCAGGGACGGAGTCGCCCGCCCCCCCCCGCCCCCGCGCGGGAACTCGGAGGACGGCCAGCCTGGGTCCGCACAGCCCCGAGGTGCCCAGCCGGCCGGTGGGCCGAGCACCCCCCGCCCCATCCCGGAGCGCAGCCCCGAGCGGGGAAGGGGGAGGAGGCCGGAGGGGGGGGGGGCAGGGGGGTGGGGGGCGCGGGGCCGGAGCGCTGGGGGGGGGGCGCGGCCCGAGCACCGGGGGGGGAGCCGGAGCGGGGGGTGGGAGTGGGGGGCGCGGGGCCGGGGCGCCAGTGGGTGGGGGGAGCGCCGCGGGGGGGGCCGGGGCGGGAGCGCCGGGAGGGTGGAGGGTTGCGGGGCCGGAGCGTGGGGGGCGCGGCCGGGGCTGCGGGGGTCGCGGGGCCGGGGCGCGGGGCGCCGCGTGCACACCCGGGCGCTGCCGTTTCCCCACCACGTGGAAGAGTCCCGTGCGGGGGGCGCCCACGGGCGGCGCGGGCCCGCTGCCCCCAGCCCCGGTCCCCAGCCCAGCCCCCAGCCCAGCCCCCAGCCCCCGTCCCCCGGTCCCCAGCCCCCAGCCCCCAGCCGCAGCCCCCAGCCCCCAGCCCCCGTCCCCAGCCGCAGCCCCCGCCCCCAGCCCCCGTCCCCGCGCGGACCGGGCGGGCTGCGCAGGCGAGGGGCGGCGGCGGGCCGGGCCGGGCCGGGCCGGGCCGGGGCGGGGCGCGGGGTCCCGGCGAGCTACCTCTTATCCAGGCAGGCGATCCACTCGGCGGACGAGGAGGAATGGGCGGCGTGCGCAGCGACCATGTTGGGCAGCGGCGTCCCCGGCTGCGGCGACCTCCCGCGCTCGCTCCGCCTCCGCCTCCGCCTCCGCGGACCCGCTCCTCCCGGGCCGCCTCGCACCGCGCGGCTGCGGCGACGTCCCGCCCTCCCGGCGCTTCCCGGGCCTCGGGGGGGGACCCGGGGGCGGGACGCGGGGACCCGGAGCCGCCCGCCCGCCCCGCCCTGCGCTCCGGGGGGCTGCGGGAGGGCCCTGCGTGGCCGCGCACCTGCGACAGGTGGCCGCCCCGGCCCGGGGCCCCGGAGCGCGGACGGGGGGCTGCCCTGTCGGTGCACAGAGTCTTCCTACGGCGAATGCCCTAAAATGGCTGCTGCCTCCGGGTTTCCTTAGAGACCCACTGGTCTCCCTCAGCGGTTGTCAAAACTTGCGGTTTCTTGCTCGGCTTGCCGGGGTGTCCCCGCTGGAGGAGCGGGGCGGGGGGTGCCGAGGCCGGGGAAGGCGGAGGCCTGCGGCTGGGGGGGGGGCTGGGGCGCGGGCAGGGCGCGGGCAGGGGCGTGCGCAGCGGCCGAGCAGGCCGGGCTCTGGCCTTGACCCCAGCACCTGCTTGGGCGTCCTTCACCTGCGCGACGCCGGGACCCACGCGTGCCTTTACCCAGAGGATGCTTCTGGGTGGGACCTAAAGGGAAAAGGACTTCCTATGACGTGTCGTTACCAGGGGCTCTACGCTGACACGGTTTTGGGCCATAATGCCAGTAACAGTCACCATTGATTGAACATCCACCGAGTTAGACGCTATGCAGCGTGCTCTACCTGTGTAACCTCATTTAATGTCTCAACACACACAGGACAGCCACCCCCGCGGCGCCTGCCCTCCGTCCCTGCCCATGCTTCTGAGGCCCGGGGGCCAGGAGGGCGATCCAGGTCGCCCCGAGGCAAGGCGGCCACCTGTCGCAGGTGAGCGGCCACGCAGGGTCGCCCCCCCCCCCCCCCCGTCCCTCCCCGCAGCGGGCAGACCAGGGGACAGTTCAGAACGGGGAGCAGTGGAGCTACGTGCAGAAGCGAGGGTTGGGGCCTGGGGGCGGCGGGGGGCGGGGGGGGCAAGCTCCCAAGGCGTGTGGGCGAAGGTGCATGGTTGACCCCGCAGGTCACTTTGGCCTGTCTCTGGTCGGAATGCACAACCAATGTTATGCCTAGAAGTCGTTTCGTTCTGTTCTGCCAAAAATCAAATTAAGCTCCATTATTAGGAATTTGGGCACAAGTTAAATCTTTTGGACCACTGCCAAACACTGTTTATATTTATGGTGTGCAGATAGGGAGAGAGAATGGGGCAAGAGACGTGGCCCTGCTAACCTCAATCTGGCTTCTCTCTCTCTCTCTCTCTCCCCTGCCCTACCCTCACTCAGAGGAAGTGCAAGGAGCCTGGAAAATGAAACAGCAGGTGCATTCTGGAATGCTTTTATCCTAATAAAACTCCTCCAAAGAATTTGCCGTTTTCCCCTCTGTTCTATAGCCAGGATCTGATTTCAGACCTGCCAGCGTATTGCCTCAGCAACACCTCCCTCCTCCAGGCTTGTCCCCAGTTGACCTCCATCCTGTTCATTTCTATCACGTTTTAGGCAAGTGACATTTAAAATGTTATACTATACAGAGAGTACCAAAGGTATTTCTGTTGTTGCTTTTTTAATGATAGAAGTATGAAGGAGGAAATGGGTTTCCTGTATTTATGAAGATTCGTTTATAAAGAGCTCTTGAGAACATTTCAAGGTTACCAAATGCTTTCTTAAAATGCCTTTACTCAGAGAATACTTATAGGTAGGGAGCTAAAGGAGAAAATGACTTCTTATGACATGTCATTACCAGAGGCTCTAAGTTGACGTAGTTTTTGGCCATAATACTAATAATAGTCACCATTTATTGAATATCCACCAAGTGTTAGATGCTATGCACAGTACTCATTTAATCTTTAGAACATCCTACGAAGCCAAGCCAGAAGGACAGCTGCCCAGGGCACTACTCCACAAAAAGGGACAAATGTCTTTGAAAATGTAGTGAAACAGAGAAAACTATATTTATCAGTACTTTCAGGGAGAGTGTTGATTGAGCTGCAAGGAAGACATTGATGAGCTACTGAAGTGGGAGTGAGAGTGAGAGCTCAAGGAGTCTAATGTGTGTTCTAGGGAGCATAGGCCTAATGAACCACAAGGAATCTGTTTTGCTCTATGGAGACTTTGCCCTTCCCCAAAATAGAAGTTGAAGAATTATTTAAAGAATATCCTTTCACGGATTCACGATCTTGGGGAAAAAAAAAAAAAAAAAGAATATCCTTTCAATGGAGCAACAGTGATCATTAACTTGGCCCAAACTCTCACATGTCCCCATTCAGCTGTAGTGGTAGGTACCAGGAACTCCAGTATATCACTAGCACAAGGACACTAAGCCTCAGGAAAAGTTAATAAGTTTGCTCTGAAGAGCCCAGCTACTGGACTGGGGATTCCTGATCTAGATTTGGATTTGTCTGGTTCTAAAGCCCTTGCAATTCAGAGATGGAGTCACTGGTTTGGCCAAAAGAATGAGAGTAGAAGTCAAAAGTGACTGCCCAGGGGCACCTCAGTCAGTTAAGCGACTGCCTTTGGCTCAGGTCATGATCCCAGGGTGCTCCTTGCTCATCGGGGAACTGACTTCTACCTCTGCTGCTTCCACCTGCTTGTGCTCTCTCTCTCTGTGTGTCTCTGTCAAATGAATAAATAAAATCTTTTAAAAATGACTGCCCAGGTGATAAGAACAAAATGATTATAATTTTTGTGAGGAAGAAGGATAGAAGAGACCCTTGAAATGTCAGAAGTAAGTTCACTGTTTTACAAATTACTCTTGTGGTCTAAAAGGGATTTGATTACTGGTCAAGAATTACAGAAGTAAAGAGGCTGTTGCATCATTATCCTATTAGAAGAGAAAGAAAATAAGAAATTGTCTTTGGTTTTGATGGGAACGGCAAAGAACCAGAGAATATTTATTCTCTTCCTTTCTTTAAAAGAATGTAAATCAAGCCAGACTAAAAACAGATCACATATTGTGTGATTCCATTTAGGTAAAATGTCTAGAAAACATAAGTCTATAGAGACAGAAAGTAGATGAGGCTTTTCCTATGTCTGGAGGGTGGGAATGGAGAGTGACTACAAATGGGCCCAAGAAATCTTTTTGGAAGGTTGGAAATGTGCTAAAACGGCTCCTGGTGATGGATGCACAACTCTGTAAATTTAACGCCATTTATTGAATAGTATATTTAAAATGAGTGAATTTTGTGATATGCAAATTATATCTCAAATAAAACTGAAAAAGTAAATAGTAATCAAAAAATAATAAACCTATCTGACAGGAGAAATAAAAAGAACATGTATTGATCTTTTGGAGAAAAATAAAACTACAGGAGATGAAGTAAAAGTTACCCATAATTCCACCACCTAGAAGTGATAATTTATCTCTAATACTTTAGAGCAATTTATTCTAAATCTTCTAATTTTAAAAAGATACAATAATATACATACTCATTAAAACATGCATATAAGTAGCTACTTACATTCAATTATGAATACAGTTGACCCTTGAACCTCACCGGTCTCAGGGGCACAGACACACACACCACACACACCTCCACTGTCGCATCCCTGCCTCCCCCCACCTCCACCTCTGTGCAGTTAAATTTACATATAACTCATAATCTACTGTTAACCATAAACCTCATCAATAATAGTCAGCTAACCCACACTGTGTATACGTATTGTGCACTATATTCTTACAGTAAAGTAAGTTAGAGGAAAAAAAAGTTATTAAGATCATAAGGAATGGAGGCCTGTGGGGCGCAGTTTGGTATCTGACTTTTGGTTTCAGCCAGGGTCCTAATCTTGGGGGTCTTGATATAAGCCCTGCTTCCCGCTCCACATTCAGTGTAGGATCTGCTTATGATCTCCTCTCTCTCTCTCTCCCTCTGCCCCTCCCCCCTGCACATGCAGACACTCTCAAAATATCTTTAAAAAAAAGAGAGATCATAAGGAAGAGAAGGTACATTTACTGTATTGCCCATACTTATCAAAATAAATCCTCGTATAAGTGGACTGACTGCCTGCAGTTCAAACTCCTGTTTTTCAAGGATCAATATATGTATAGATATAGATACCTGCATTCCTACAAACCTTGAAAGCGTTAATATTTTATAGACTATTTTTTTCTACTTGGAAGAGAAAAGTGCTTTACATGTTTAAAAATATCCTCATCAAAACATTTAATAGCTACAAAATAATGTATAGATATAATTTTACTTAAAGTATCTTCCTTTGAAGCTTGTTTTTTCATTGGCCAAAAATATCTTTTAATCGCCTTCCATAGGTTAGTGAATGTCTTCTCTGTGAGACAGTTGAGATCTTCACAGAAGATCTCCAATGAGATGAGGGTAAGTTATAAAACCCAAGTCTGTTAATGCCAATTACTACTACTTGTAGAATTTTGAGTGAGTTACTTAATGTCCAAGTTCCATTTTGTTCATCTCAGCAGAGGTTCAAAGTTAGGAATTTGAGAGACGGTCAAGATTAAGTTGCAGCTCCATTCTCTACTCTTTGACCTTACATGAATTACCTAGTCTAAGGCCCTGGTTCATCATCTGTAAAGTGGAGACATTGATAGTTACACACGCATATGATAGTTACAGGAAATTTAGCGTAAGTTCCAGGCATATAGTGCAAGCTCAGTAACTCTTAGCTATTGGTGTGATTATTAATTTCTGTATGATGCAGTTAAAAAGCATCTGCCCTCTGCATTTCATGGGAACCTGGTGACAATCAATTGAGATCTGTTATACTAAAGGGCCTAGGCATCTGTTTTTGTAATTCTATCCCTGCCACTGGTGATAGCTTTTTGGTCACTTATAGATCATAGAAAGTACCACAGTTTTTCTATTAGAATGTCCAAACCAATATATTACTAAACACTTCTATCTTTATTCAAAGAGAATTCCTTCTCCCTCCCCATCTAGAGTTGGTTGCAGGCAGCTTCCAGCCTTTAGGAAAGAGGATATGGACAGCTTCTTATTTCCTTGTTCATTGTGCCCCTACTTAATACCTGCTGGATTTTACCCTTTTAGAATCAAAGGAGTGGGTAAGGGAGGAGAGAAAAGGAGAGCAGGAAAGTTCTTCCTTGGCTGTGATAGTTGGCATCACGTTTTCCAGGCTTGCCGAGTCTATCAAGCCAGCTCTTTCTCTCATGGGTGTTTTCATATATTCCTGGGTAGCCTTCTTGCTGGGCCTTCAACATAGGCAAGTGCCACCCTTTTGCCCATCTTCTCCACATCCAGACCTGGCTTTCCTGAGGTCACCCCCAAATTGCCTCTTTCTGTAAGAGTCCCAATTTATCCTCCACTCATACCTCAGCTGTCTTCTTGAACAGGACTTATAGCTGCTACAGGATGATTCTCGTGTGTCTCACATCTGGTCCATAGAAACAGCTGTGCCTGTTTTGCCACAGTAAACTCTGACAGCACAGACCAATCCTAGCTAAAGCACTTAGCCTCCATTGACAAGAAGTTCACAAATCCTTTCCCCTTGGTCTGTAGATTCCAGGGCTAGAGTCAAAAAATGAATCCTCCATGCCCTTGACTTCAGAGAACTGTTATCTGAGTGGCCTATTGAAGTCCTGCCTTTCCCTACCCTTGGCGGTAGGAGTCCTAGCACAGTTCTCACCAAGAAAATACTCCTTATGAAATATTCCTTCAGTTCTCACTTTTTGGATACTTTTATTTCCTCATGCAATGAGAAGTTGTAGACTCATAAAACATGACTCTGAAATTTCATATCTATCTTATTTTTTTGCCTCAGAGGAAACTTGAAGTTAGTATCTGTGACAGGCTAGTGAAAATTGAATCAAGCCAACTTCCTTTTCCATACTTTCAAAATTAGTGCCTACTCAACCAACACAATTGCCTTTTACAGGCAGAACTATTCACCTGGGAGTTGTAAGGAATACCACAGTCATTAGGAAAGTGTAGCTCACATGGTCTCTTAGGCTTTCTGAAGAAGAAATGCATAATTAAAAATAGCTGATTAGGAGAGGCCCAATTTGTGGGTTATAATAAACTTTGTGGTCTTGATTTAAAACTTTGAAGACTTGTCAATTTGAGGTAGTATATTTGGATTAAAATCTTGAACAATAGGAGAGGATAGAAAAGTGGCTAATATTTTGGTTATGATAACATAAAAATTTTATTGATAAGGCAAAGTCACAAATGACCCATATTTAAAACCTTTGATATTAGGCTTCTCTGTGAGTTTTAGAAGCAGAATTGTTTGTTTTTTGGTATTCATATCACTAGGGAATGTAAGAGCCAATTAGTGAGTAATTAGCTAGGTAGTTTTAATTGCACTTTAGATATATCCAGTTTGGGGCACTGGAATTAAAGTAAACAACAAAATATTACCAAAAAACAGGCTTGGGATTGTCTAGTGACTGCCTTCCAATTTCCAGATTCATAATGAACTAACGTAAAATTTTAAGTCGTCAGTTTTTATGCCCCCTACAAAGAGGCTATGTGTAGTAATAGTCTTCTGTTTTACAGAAAGGTAAATTATGTAGTCAAGAGACAAAGTTAAAATGAATCTTCTTGAAAAAAATATTGAGAGTTAAAATTTATGACTTAGTTATGGAAGCAAGTCCTAAAAGAGAAGAAGAATCTCTTGCTCTAGGAGTAAAATTATATTCTAGAGAAGCATACTGACCTTTATAAAGAAAACTAGTAGTTATTTGTATTAGTTCATTTAACATATGAACTCTTTGCTTAGGGGGGAATTGGCTGTAAAAGAGCTTGAATGCTCCACCTGGCCATGTTTTCAGAAGGGACAGTTCCTCTGCAACCAAGAACTGTGAAAATCATTGATAACCGAGTAACTCTGGTCTAACTAGGTGCAAGGACTAACCAGGTTCAACACCACCAGAGCCAAAGCCTGCCTTACCTTAACAAATGCCACCTTATGTGTGGAAGTGTTCTGTATGCCACTTCTTCAAGTTGGGTTGGTAAAGTGGCAGTAACAAGCTTGGGTAAATAGTTTGAAGTGAGGAAAATGTCACCATGTCATGGCATTAGTCTTAGGCCTATTTATATCTAGTGGAGTATATCTATTTTGGTAAAATAACAAGCTTCCGTTGCTTTTTGATAGTATGCAAGGGAAGCATAGTATGTTATCCAACTCAGAAAATCTCTACCTTTGTTACTATACACATTTTTCACATTAATGGAGAAAATTACCATGAAAACAATTTCAAGTGAATCACAGCCACCTCACATTTGTTACAACCTCTTTTTCATCTGCAATCCAATATGGCCTCCAACATATTTCAAAAGTAGATTACTTTATATAGTGGATTCCATTGGGAAAATAAGCACAGAAAAGAGAGTTTGGGACTAAAAATCTTATTGATTATATTAAACCAAGAGCATGCAAAAATTGAAGGAGGCAAAAGAGTGAGATGTCATTTAAAGCGAGACACAAAATTTTGACTGGGCAAGAAAGTAATGAGTTGAACTCTTTTGCTTAGAGGCACCATTTTTCCACATGAAAAATATGGTAGTGCCACACTACTGAGAAAGATACGTCTACTGGCATTTCTGGATTAGAAGTACTAGTTCAGTTCTAGAGGCAGAAAAGAACTCAGGAGGCTCAAGAAGAGGTCAAGAAGCAAAAACAGGATTCTTTGCCCACTGTGACTCTGCAGGGCAAGGAGGACCACATGCTTTCAGCTCTCCTAGGTTCTCAAGAGGCAGGTTCTAAATCTGTCAGCTCTTTCCTCTGCCTGATGGCCCAGAAACATCATAGCCCTGATGCTGGCCAGCTCCTTACCAACTCCGCAGTTGCACAATTTAAACTCTGGAAATGGAACCTTCCCTTCAGGTGAACCTAGGTCTGGATCTGTTTATGATAGGCATGTTTGTGTCTAAGATAAGCCCACTGCCACCCCCTCAGCTACCTCCCAACAAACTGTAAATATGGGGCCCTTTTCATTTCTTTATTCATTAATTTATCTAGTTATTCAAGTCAGTAAATACTTATTGAGCTCCCACAAATGTACCAGGCACTATGCTAGACACTGATGGAGGAGCAGGGAACAGACAAATGCCCTATTTGGATGGAGTATTGTAGTGGGTAAAATAAGATATAAGCAGATACACACATAAATATATCCTATGTCCAGTGAGGACACTCTATGAGGGACAATTAAGCAAAACCAGGGAATACAGAGATGGAAAGGGGGCTTCTATTTAATACGAAGTAGTCAGAAAAGACCTCCTCGATAAGGTAACATCTGAGCAGAGCATAGGACCATCTACACACCACCTGTCTCATCCTCAGCCACTTGCTCTTCCTTGGCTGCCATAGCAGCTAAAAGACTCCATGCAGAGTCCATGCAGGAAAGTCCATGCAGGAAACCCCTGTGGTTTCCCTGTCTGAGGATCACCAGCCATAGGTCTAGAATATATTGACTCCTCTTCCATTCCTCTTCAAACTCAGCTGAAATGCCAAACCACAGGGCCTTGTCTCCTGAGCAACTGTCAATGGGACTAAAGGATAAAATGCAGAAATGCAGAGGATTTAATTCCCCCTGAATGAACTTTGACTAGAGGGGAATGGGAGATTGGAGGACACTGGGCAGATAAACTTCATCTCCCTTTTCCCTCTGATGGACTGTTCCAGTACATGATTTCTCCATGCAGCCTGTTTGAGGTCACCCTGTGTGACCAAGCCTGTATGCTTACTGAGTATTATAATTTATATTGTGTTCCCCTAAAGTCTTGAAGTCTTAACCCTAGTACATTATTTGGAAAGAGGGTCTTTGCAGATGTAATCGAGTTAAGATGAATGAGATCATTGGGGTGGGCCCTAACTCAATACAGTTGATGTCCCTATAAGAAGAAAAGGCAGAGACACAGAGGGAGAAGACAGCCATGTGATGACAGAGACAGAGGTTGGAGTGATGTGTCTACCAGGCAATGAACACCAAGGTTTGCCAGCAAACAGCAGAAGCTAGAAGAGACAATGAAGGGTCTCCCTTACAGTAGGACCCATGGCCCTGCCAACATCTTGATTTTGGATTTCTAGCCTCCAGAACTGTGAGACAATGCATATCTATTGTTTTAGGTGACCTCATTTGTGGTACTTTGTTACAGCAGCCCTAAGAAACAAATACACTGAGTGACCAGCTGTGTTGGATTTACCTCCCAAATAAAGCACTAACAGTCCATGCCTGAGACTGTTTTTCAAAGAACTGTGACTGTGACAACCAAAGACCTGAATAAAATGAAGGATGATATTTGAGGGCAGAGATTATTCAGGGAAAAGTCAATGCAAAGGTGGCAGTATGCTTGATGTGTTAGAGGACCAGGAAAAAAGCTAGTGTGTGTGGAGAATGAATAAGGGGAGGGAGGAGTGCCAAGAGATGAAGTCAAAGAGGGAGCCAAAGACATTATTCTTAGGCCCTTATGGACCACAGAAAGGACTGAATTTTTTTTTTAGCAATGTATTATTGAAATGTAATTTATACATAGTGGTAAAGTGAACAAATCTTATGGGTATGGTTTTGTGAATTTTTTGTACATTGCTCTGTTTTGAATATATCCCCCCAAATTCATTTGTTAAAACCTATTCCCCAAGGTGATGGTATTGAGAGGTAGGGTCTTGGGCAGCCCTGGTGGCTTTGCGGTTTAGTGCCGACTTCGGCCCAGGGTGTGATCCTGGAGACCCGGGATCGAGTCCCACGTTGGGCTCCCAGCATGGAGCCTGCTTCTCCCTCTGCCTGTGTCTCTGCCTCTCTCTCTCTCTCTCTCTCTCTCTCTCTCTCCCTCCCTCCCCCTCTCTTGGATAGATAAATAAAATCTTTAAAAAAAAAGAGAGAGAGAGGTGGGGTCTTTGGGAGGCGATTAACTCATGAAGGTAAATATATTATAAAAGACACCCAAGAGCTCCCTTGCCTCTTTCTGCCATGTGAAGGCACAGGACGTCTGCCATTTGCTAGAGGGCCATCACCATGCTGGCACACTGATCTCAGACTTTCAGCCTCCAAAACTGTGAGAAATAAATTTCTATTGTTTATAAGCCACCCAGTCTCTGGTATTTTGTCATAGCAACCCTCATTTGCTAAAACATCTATGTATTGCCCAGTGTGACCCCACCGTTTTTTTTTTTTTTTTAACCTTAAACAAGATAGAAGTTTAATTTGCTTTTACAAAAATGGGATCTGGAGACAGGGTACCCAGGGCTAATGTGGTGCTTCATCATCAGGGGGACCCAGTCTCCTTTCATATTATTGCTGTCCTCTTCAGCAGGACTCCAGCCAGGAGTCCTGGCTCCAGCCAGGAGCCAGGAGTGATGGCCAGGACTCCAGCCATCACACCTGTGATCCCCAAAATACACACCTCTACCACCAGGAGGCACCATTTACACATCCAATTGGGTGCTGTGAGGCAGTGGCATCCCGGTCCACACCTGGGCAGTGCTGTCTCAGAGCCTCTGGAGGTTTCAGGCAGGATGAGGGCCAAAGCTGCAGGTAACTTAACTGAAAGCGGGTGTGGGGTAGAAGACCCACTTACAGGACGGTTCCTTCCCATGGCTGTCGGCAGGAGGGGCCAGGCCCCAACCCCACCCTCCACCTTCATGGGGCTGTTCTTAGGCCTGAGGTCAAAATAAGGAACGTTTCTATCACCCCCAAGAGTCCTCTCCTATCTTCCAATGCAATTTAATAATCCTGGGGTAACCAGTACCCCCTTTTATCACTACAAATTGGTTTTACCTGATTTTGAAGATCATGTAAATGGAATCATGCAGTATAGACTGCTTTTGCTTAAAATGATGCTTTTGAGATTCATCCAAGTTGGTGTAGAGATACTTCACCTGTTTTTGTTACTGCATAATATTCCATTGCCTAGATGACAATTTGTTTACCTATTTTCCTGGTTATTTGCAGGTTAGGCATATAATTAATGAAGCTGCTAAGAACATCTGTGTACTCTTCTTGGACATTTCTTTTGGTGTAAATCTAGGACTGTACTTCCTGGATCAATAGGGGTAAGTTTATTTTAATTTTATTAGTTTTTTGAAGTGGTTGCACCATTTTATACTCCTGCCAACGATGTATGAGAATCCCAGTTACTTTACATCCTCATCAACACTTGGAATTTTCAGTTTGTTTAATTTTAGCCTTTCTGGCGTGTGTGTGTGTGTGGTGGTGGCATTTCACTGTGGTTTTAATATGCATTTTTCTGATGACTAATAACGAGCTCCTTTTCACATGCTCATTAATCACTTAGACATTTTCTTTTATGAAGTGCTTGTTCAGGTCTTTTGTCCACATTCCTTGTTTTTGTTAAGGCCACATCCCATTTCCAAAATCTGTATTAGTTAATCTATTACTATGTGACAAGTTACTCTATACCTTGACAGCTAAAAACAACAAATCATTATTATCTCACAAAATCTCTGAGGGTCAGGAACCTGAGAGCAGCATGGTTGGGTTCTGGCTCAGGCACTCAGCTTGCAGTTGAGCCCTTGGCCAGGGTTTTGGTCATAGAAAGCCTGGACTGGGGACAGACTGTACTTCTAAGCTCACTCACATGTGCCACATTGTGAATAAATGTATGATTTCTGTTAGGTTGGTGAAATGTTGAAAAGAGTAAGGACCCCCTACCACTCTCACTGACCTGTTGGTGCCCAGGATCTCAGTTTGAAAGAACTCATCTAGGGGTACCTAGGAGGCTCAATTGGTTAAGCATCTGCCTTTGGCTCAGGTCATGATCTCAGGGTCCAGGAATCAAGGCCCACATCAGGCTCCCTGCTCAGCAAGGAATCTGCTTTTCCCACTTCTCCCTCTGCTCCTCCCTCCCACTCATGCTCACTCTCTCTCTCTCTCTCAAATAGAAAGAGGGACACGTTGGTGACTCAGTGGTTGAGCCTCTGCCTTCGGCCCAGGCGTGATCCTGGAGTCCTGGGATCAAGTCCTGTATTGGGCTCCCTGCATGAAGCCTCCTTCTCCCTCTGCCTGTGTCTCTGCCTCTCTCTCTCTCTCTCTCTGTCTCTCATGAATAAATAAATAAAATCTTAGAAAGAAAGTAAAGAATGAAGAAAGAAAGGAAAGAAAGAAAGAAAAGAATTCATCTAAACAAATAGATGATGGCCAAGAGAGACCCAAAGTCCCCCAAGTAGTTGACAGGGACAAAGCAAGGAAGAGATGTTAAGAATCTAAAAATATTTAGACCCAAAGAAATGTAACTGTTTGAAATGGGTCACTTTCATTAGTTCTCACTATCTCACTAGGAGCTTAAAAGAACGAATCATGGCAGAGTGTTTCTAGTCCTCCAAAATGGTCATTTGATCTGGCAATCGCATCTGTGAAAATCTATGCCAAGATTAGAATCCACTATCTGGAAAAAGCTACATGAAAAAACACTCTCTGAAGATTACTTATTAGAAAGCTAAATTGTAGAATTGCTAAAATACGAATTTCCTCAAAAGAATACGAAGAAATAACCACTTTTAATAAAGTGGTTGTTTGTGAGTGCTTAACATATATTATAGGAAATGCTTAGGGCATAATATTAGGTAGAAAACTAAATGAAAATTGTTGCAGTGTGATGTCATTTATGTATGCACATAGGAAAACATGAAGGAAGAAAAAAGTATAATATCTGCATTAGAAATGATAGGGTAATGGCTAAATTCTGTCCCTACTCCCCAAATTTTCTATGTTTTTATAACTTAAAGCATCTAAAATGATCCATTGCCGTCAGACATTAAATTTGATAAAAATAGAAGTTAAATATAAATTATCTAAAATTTTCCTAGTCCATTTATTTTCCTTAACTTTTTAGTTTGAAATTTTCAAACCTACAGTAAAGTTATAACATTGATACAATTCTATTATCTAATATAAAGTTTATGTTCAAATTTCTCCAATAGACCAAAAAAATCTTTTATGTCTTCTGCTTTATCCAAGATTCAAAGATCACACATTGCATTTAGCTGTTATTCCTTTATAGTCTCTTTTGATCTTAACCTCTTAACAGTGTTTTTTCTTCCAATTCCTTCATGACACCGACATTTTTAAAAAACTCTAGGCCAGTTATTTTGCTGAATATCCTTCAATTTAGGTGTGTCTGATGTTTCCTCATAATTAGAAATTGCCTGAATTTCTTGGCTAACATCAATCTTATTCTGTTGAAAGATTACTCTTTCCCATACTGCCAAAATTTTCATAGCTATGAAAATAGAAAATCTTTAATGTGTTTTTTTTAACAGATTAAGCTGGTATTTTGGGGGTAGGCAGGATTAGTTCGACTCAGATATGTGTATTTTGTCATCTAGAAAACTAAGTAAGAGCAGATAGCTTAGAAGATCCAAGTACTTGATAGCCCCATTAGTAATTTCTTTTTTTTTTTTTATTCCCATTAGTAATTTCTAATTCCCACAGCAGAAATTAGGGATCTGTCTGATTTTTAACTATTTACAGCTTGACTAGGGAATGTTTTCTATTCTTTGTTTCCTTCTATTTTAGGCCAGTCTGTAAGCCAAACTGAGAGATGCTTGGTCATAGAATTAAAGATACTGGGTTGCAATTTTAGAAAATAAAACCATTTGCTTAGCCACTTCTCAGCTGGGAGCAGTATGCCTTCAAAATTGTCTTACTAGGAATTCTGAGTCCTGAAAATACCTAATTTCTAAACTAAACAAGCAGAATCTAGGCAGAGGGAAATCTAAATTTCATTTATAACTTTGCCTAACCAGGCTGCCAGAAAACCACACAACTCATATAAACAAAAGCTATGGCAACGATGTTGCCTGAATGGTAAGTGCCTCTTAACTTGAGGCTTAAAAATCTGGGTTATATTTCTAGGAACAGTCTACTGAATGCATCCATGGATATTGGCTTAACCCCAGGGATGACGAAGTTTTTTGAACCTGGGCCATCACTCTTACCTTATTTGTCCATGACAGTTATTGCCAGTTAATCACAGTGTTCTTTTCTATTAGCCTGGACACTGCCTCAGAAAATTTTCCAACACAGCCTTATAGGCAACTGCTGATAATAATTTGGATCACTACATCACATAAAATATTTATAACACTGAATAGAAATAAAAGTATTTTTCTAAATCTCATCTAGGTTTTAACTTCTCACCTTCACTTGCACGTGAATGATAAAGACCTAGAAAAATGCTTCTTATGAATGACCTACAGTTAACTTGTAAACCTAGTTTAAAAAAATCTCATATTCAGAGCATTTGACCAGGTAATTGGACAAGGAAAGGAAAGGAGAATGTGTTAGTTAGGGTTAGCTAGTTGCTGTGATAAGTTGGACCTTAATGTATATAACAGCTGAAACAAAATAGAAGTTCATTTCTTGCTTATGAAATAATCCAGTTGGTTCCAGGTTGTGGGGATGGAAGGATGTGAGCTCCATTCTACACAGTCATTAGGGACAGAGGCTGATGGAGCCTCTGCCATCTAAAACATCTGACTTCCCAAATCACTGTGGGCATTTGTGTCTAGCTGGTATAGGAAAAAAGAGCGTGGAGGAACTTTGATTAGTCAAGCCTGAAAGTGGCTTACAGCAATTCTGCAATATTCTATTGGCTAAAATATAGTTACATGGCTGTACTTAACTAAGTTGGGAAGGAAAATATAGCTCATGACAGGGCAAATTCTTCCCAATGGCACTGCACTATAGAAGGGGGCATAAATGCTTGGTGGCCAGCCAGCCATCTCTGCCCACAAAGAGGAACTTTTCCTTGAAGCTCCATGGATTCTTATAGGACAGAGCAACAGTAATAGTGCTAGAGTATACCTAGCAGTATGCCAGTCATAATATTTGTCTGAGCCTTTTCATATTCCTAGTCCATATGGCTCAGCCAAATGTGAAGATGAAATTGAAGATGAAATGTGAAAGTTATTAGCTCTTCAATGCATTGGTGAAAATTTTGTGGAATTTTAGTCTCTAAAATTCTTACTGTATTTGTCTTTGAGATAAATACAGTAAGAATTTCATTTCTACCTAGGATATAGAAAACAAACAAAAACATTATCCCCATCCTAGAAATAAGAAAAACTACAAATAAAATATAAAAATAATATTTTTCTTGAAATATTGGCCATAGCACAACCAGGTAGCCTAGAATCCAAGGCCTCTCTAAGAATATAGGATACAAATTCTGGCTCCCCTTTGTCAGAGAATAGGAAGAAGAGATGCTGATTGCCATACAAACACATAAGAATTAAGCTAAGATTCCTAACAAATTGTGGCAAGCTGACTTTGATTTAATGAACAGTATGGATCCTCTGGGAGCCATAGACACAAGGGGAGTTCACACTTAAAAGCTTTTCTACACTGATGCTTGTGAGAAAGGCTAAAGTCAGGGCAGAGAATCAGAGTGAGTCTTCCTCGGTGGGACAAGACTGGAGGAGGGGAGTACAGTTGCTGTGGGAAAGTCACAAAGTCCCACTTAAATGCTTTTCTGAAGAGAAAATGCCTTGAGTCACTGGGGAAGGGACAGAAATTCTGTACCCTCAGGGCAAGATGAAGACTCACTGCAACTAGAGTAAGAGTTAAAGAAAAAGAACTTTTTATTGTTAGAGAGGCAGAGAACGGTTCTGGGCTCAGCATCCTACACCAATACCATCAGAAGTGTCCTACCACTTGGAAAGATGCATGAAAGTTCCACACAAGACTTGCCAAAGATACAAGATAGTTTTGCTGCCATGGAAAAGAAAGGCAGGATCACTTAAACCCTATATTTCTCAGAAATACAAGAAGACTGAGGCTGACGCAGCGACACCAAGTAGCAAGCAACAGCAGTCTGCTCCTTGGGAATAGGCAAGAATGTAGAGAAAGTCACCTTTGTAGTGCAGGTACACAGGGAGAGCTAAAAGCTGAGGGTAGAACAGCAACATAGAGGAAAAAACCCCTGGTACCCAAGGCCCAATCTAACTACAGCTATTATTATATGACTTTGAAGCCGGTTGTCCACAGAAGCTAACCATAGCAACAAAACCCAAACTCAAACAGCTCAAACTCACACAAAGCCTAGCATAAGAAGAGGTATGTCCATTTCTGGGCAAAAAATGCCATTTATCTCAGTCACTAGTATCCTACATATACTAGGAGGTTCAATAAAAAATGACGAGACAAATAAGAAAACAAGGGAAAACAGCCCACTGTCATGAGAAAACAATCAATAGAACTAGACCCGGAGATGACTCAGACAACTATCAGATAGGTAATTTAAACTATTATTTATGTGCAAAATGTTCTTATAGAAGGTAGACAATATGCATGAACTGGTATGGAATTTCAGAGGAAAGATGAAAACAGTAAGAAAACATCTAATGGGAATTCAGGAAATAAAACAAGATGGAAACAGAGATAAATAAGGATTTCTTAAATCTGACACCAAATTAAAACCCACTGAGATGCTATTACATACCTATCAGAATGTTTAAAATTAAAAAGACCCAACTCTGGCAGCCCGGGTGGCTCAGCAGTTTAGTGGCTCAGCAGCCCAGGGTGTGATCCTGGAGACCTGGGATCGAGTCCCACGTCAGGCCCCCTGCATGGAGCCTGCTTCTCCCTCTGCCTGTGTCTCTGCCTCTCTCTGTGTCTCTCATGAATAAATAAATAAAATCTTAAAAAAAAAAAAAGACCCAACTCTACCACATGCTGGTCAGAATGTAGAACAAATGGAACTTTCATACATTGCTGATGGTAATAGAAAATGATACAGCCACTTTAGAATACAGCTGATAGGTTTTAAAAAATAAATACATACTTGCAACATTAACCCCCAAACCTATATGTGAATATTTATAGTGACTTTATTCATGACTGCCAAAAGCTGGAAACAACCCATTGTCTTTCAATTGTTGAGTGGATAAACGAAGTGTGGCATATTCATACAGTGGAATACTACTCAGCAGTAAAAGAAAAAGCTACTGATACACCCAGCAAGCTGGATTAATATCAAATGCATTATGATAAGTAAAAGGAGAAAACCAAAAGAGCTGTATACTCTACAGCTCTCTATATTCTCTTTATAGGACATTCTGGAAAAGGCCAAAGTATAAACACAGAAAACAAATCAATGGGTGCTAGGCTGGGGATACACGGAGGTCTTGAGTACAAAAGAAACTGTTTGGGGGATAGACTCATTCTGTATCTTGAATGTAGTGGTAGTTGTACCGCTTTATGCGTTTGTCCAAATTCATAGAACTGTACACTAAAAAACATCAAACTGTTACACTAAAATATAATCAACTGCAAGATACGATAAATGAGACAGGGACTCTGTGATACAATTTCTTTTCAATCCTCTAGTATACTCTTAAAAAAACACCAGGTGTTTCTGGCTCAAGGTTACCCATAAGAATGCAGTCCAGCTAGACTGCAGCCATCTCAAGACCCTACTTGAGCTTGAAGATCCACTTCCAAACTCACAGGAGCACAGCATTAATTAATTCAACAATACATGGGCCCTTCACAACAGAGCTTCCCCTAGATTGAGTGATGAGAGAGTGCTCAAGCCGGGTCTTTTATAACATAGTCTCAGAAATAACATACTATAATTTTTACCATATTCTGTTGACCAACCCTGGTACAAGGTAGGAGGGTACTCCACAAGTTGTGAATTTCAGGAGGTAGGAACTATTGATGCTATCTTGGAGGCTGGCTATAAGAGGCAGGGATCTCTGCATATCGGCATTTATAAATAAATACAAATGTGCCAACTCTTACTCAGGTTGTAACTTTATTGAATTATAAAGAATTATTTCATAGAACTTAGAGGAACAGAAAACATTGATAAAGTGTTGTTCCAACTAAGGAGAAACTCCTTAGCAACATGAAAATATCAGTTTAGCTCTCTAGACTCAGAATCACAGTTTATTTGATGTCTATTTCTACCTCTGTATTTTAGATTTATTCAGCTGCTAAATGCAAATAAAAGCCCTTTTAACATTGTCACAGGTATGAGTAAATTGAAAAAACACTCTTTGAACTCATACACATATATATTGATCCTAGTAATAAGAAAATAGTTTATTAAGTTAGAAGACTAGGCCAACCTAATTAGATAGTTTAATAATAAGTGTATATTTTAACCACACATGCTGAAATGGGTAGACTGACAAAAATGAATGTGAATGTGTAGGCCAAGTAAACATTTAAAAAAAATCAAAGCCTTATTTCTTACATAGTTCCACCATCTTCTTATTAACGAGCATGCCATCTATATAACTATGTTACCTAAATCTCAAAGGCAGGTTTTCAACTTTATTCACTTTTGCTATTGGATTGAATTTTTTTTTATTATAAATGCTTTATAAATTTGTGGCAATTTTAAAATAGAGGATAAAGTCAGGGGCATGTGGGTGGCTCAGTCAGTTAAGTGTCCAACTCTTGATTTTGCTCAGGTCTTGATCTCAGGGTCCTGGGATTAAGTCCCATATTGAGCTCTGTTCTCAGCACGGAGTCTGCTTGTCCCTCTTTCGCTGCTCCTCCCCCACCACCTGCACACACACTCTCTCTCTGTCTCTCTAAAATAAAATCTTTAAAAATAAATAAATCATTAAAATATAATGAAATATTTTCTAGTCCCTTAAAAATTTTCAATCATAATTATGATACTTTAGATTGTAATGTACGCATTTATTAAATGCCTTAGAAAAATAGCATGATGATTTTATTTATTTCATCTCTAGATCACTAAAAAGAATGCATTTTTAACCAGTGAAGTCCAGCCCTTTGAAACTTCTTAAAACAGATACATTTTTAAGATTATTGTGATCTTGTCTAGTTGTTACATTACATTCTGGTTTTTATTATACTACTTGTTGGGCAGCCAGTTCACATATAACAACTTTCATTTCTTTCCTTACGGAAATAGACTTTCACTCAAAGATGGGAAGGTATTAAAAGCACTGAATAGTCTTCCACCATGTTTTGTTTGCCTGGTATACTACCCTACTGATTCAGTATCCAGTCAGAAAGGTTGTAGTTCCATTAGGAAAACAGTTGCCACATAACGTTTCAAGCTTATGTGAAGGTCTCTCTCAGAACAGCTCAGCAAGGCTTTGTATCCCTGGGCTTTCTAAAAAAGTTTAGATAAAGTGTATTGTGGGTCTCAGAGGTCTCTTCAAATTGGGGTTGATAGGGCAGCTGTGTGGGTTTATATTTATATTAATCTAGTAAACAAGAAAATAGTTTATTAAATTAGAAGATTAGGCCAACCTACTTGTTTAATTGTTTTCCAGGTCCTCAAATTCCATATTAAATCTGGCCTGCCTGAGAACATGTGCTTGATCAAGGCACTGTGCCCAGTCTTTTTCCCAGCTTCTCATTCCCAGTCACCTTTACCCTACTTAATAAAATAAAGGCAAATCCCTCATTCATTTGGAATTCCCAGGGTACAAGTGCTTCTAGGGAAGCTACCTTGATCAAAGCAGTGTGCTGTGTCTTAGCTGTGTAATTTCAAGAAAGAGGAGATAAAAAGTCCCCCAAGTATTTATGCTGATCAATATTACATTTTCAAGAATTAAGAGATGTATACTACAACTGAGTTAGCATTTTATATTTTCGTATACATTCATTAGGATGCATAAGAGAAAATTTATAATTAACTATTTCATAAAGATAATTACTTAAGGAAAATCTATATTCATTTTTTATTTGGCTGCATTTAATTTCCTGCTTGTTTTCATTGGTCAACCATTTTCTACCAGTTTATTTTATTCTGTGATGTACTTCTTAGATGTATATTAGCTTAACAAGAATAGTTTGTGGATTTTACAGTAAATAGTCATTAATACAACTTTTGAAAGCCCTATACATAAAAATAGCTAACAAAATATTTTTGCTGTCAATTTCCACAGAATCCAGTCACATTCTAGCAATACAAGTAATAAATATCTATTGATACATGCACTAATTGAAAGAGGAAAAAGGAGATCCACATCATTAAGAGACATAATTCTAGTAACACTTTACTTAATGTTTAGTAATTATTAAATTTAATAATGCATTTATGTTATGTTCAGTTGTATCTAATAACTGTGATGATTACTTAAATCTAGAATAAAAATTTAACACTCAGCTTTATCAATACAGGAAGCATATTTTAAGTTTCAACATATACATATTTTTTGTTGCAGAAAAACATGATGACTAATTTTTTTAAACTTTCAAATATAAACAGCAGAATTCTGTAGGTAAAGTGAAAATTCAAGTTCAAGTAGAACAAAGTAAATTTCCTAAAGTTAGAAAAAAGATTGCTCATGGTTTTTTTATATTGACATAAAATTGACAAATAACATTAGTTTCAGGTGTACAACGTAATGATTTGATATATGTATATATTGCAATAATGATCACTACAATAAATCTAGTTAACATCTGTCAGCACATATTGTTATAAATTTTTGTTCTTGTGATTAGCACTTTTAAGATCTCTTTTAGGAACTTTTATGCAATATAATCTCATTATGTTGTCCAGCTATACATTACATTCCCATGACTTATTTATTTTAGAACTAGAAATGTGTTCCTTTTGACCACTTTCACTCATTTTGCCACTGCCCCTAATCCCCATCCCCTAACTCCTACCCCCCACCTGTGGCATCCAATCTGTGTTCTGTATCTATGACATCACACACTATTTGTTTTTCTCTGATTTAGTTTGCTTAGCATAATGCCCTCAAGATCTATCCATGTTATCACAAATGACATGTTCATATGTTTTTAAAAGTAGTACAGTTCATATAAAATAACTCTGGTAATTATATTATATTCACCAAAGAGTAATGTAATAGGTTTTTGTTAAAATATCTATATTTACAAGATGATTATATTCTTTGCTATTATTCAAATTTATAACAATTTCAGACATTAACATGGGACTGTGTGAGATGTCACATCATTTTTTTAAAATTTTTATTTATTTATGATAGTCACACAGAGAGAGAGAGGGAGAGACACAGGCAGAGGGAGAGGCAGGCTCCATGCACTGGGAGCCCGACGTGGGATTTGATCTCGGGTCTCCAGGATTGCGCCCTGGGCCAAAGGCAGGCGCTAAACCGCTGCGCCACCCAGGGATCCCTGTCACATCATTTTTAAAAATTATTTTAAGGAGTATACAAACAAAGAAAAGAAAGAGGGAGAGAAGAAAGAAGAAAGAGAGGAAGAAAGAAAAAAGAAAGAAAGAGAAAAGGAAGGATAGAAGAGAAAGAAAGAGAAAATCACTAATCTAATGAAGTGAAACGTATCAGTGACTCTAGTATTCTGTGCCCAGATCTATTGTAAAATCAGACATTCTTTTCATTTCCCCATTTGTCTTCATTTTGCCAAATATAAAATGGGCATGATAATAACTTTCCTTGTGATCAGAGATGTGAGTGGAATTGTTACAAGAAAAAAAACAACAACTATGGAATAGTAAGCCACATTGTGTACTGAGTTATATGTAAACTACTGACAACAACAAAATATGAGATAGGCAGATGAAGAATTTTAAAATTTCATGTGTCTAAATCTTCTGTAATCTCTTCCCCTCCTTTTAAGCCAAGAGCTCTTAACAGAATTCTAGAAGTTTATAGATACATAGATTGCCTGGACCTCAATTCCTGTTCTCATTACCGAGTGGCACTAACTACAGTTTCTCCATTAAGGATATGAAATATTTTATTTGCACATTTAGCTTTCCCTGTGGCCCTAGCCTGTGCTGAATCATTAGGCAGAGAAGTGACATAATCTTCGGTGGGAGCATGAACTGTGGAGCATGGGGTATAGGTACGATTGGGGGTAAAAGAGGAGATTAATGTAGTATCTTGGAACTCAGAGTCTGGAAGTGGATCTGGAAGTTCTGAAAAGAAACTAAAAGGTTATACAGTTATTAATCTCAGTCACATGTGATATTTTTAAGTCACTCTTAATATTATTAATATTTCTGGGAGTAATTGTCAAGGCTGTGAGGACAATTACAGAAATTGAATGAGAGAAGAAAAGGTCAAGCAAAATTTGGCATAAGTCAAAAATCCAGTCTAAGCTTAAAGGTGATCATCTCTGAGCTTACCTTTACAATGTAGGAAACATTTTTAGTTATGCAGTAGAAGCATAAGTAAAAATAGTTGACTTCCAACATCTCTTCCAACAATAGACTTTATCAGGTTACACTCCAAGCCCAGAATTAAATTAAGAGAATTTAGTTACATGATTGTGATTGCTTAATGGCACCAGTCTTCTCCATAATTTGGATGTAACAACGAATCCAACAAAGAAGTGGAACAAATTGGACTTGCTTCTGATGGGAATGCTCTGCATCCCTCAAGGGTGGCAGCCAAGAGTAGATCAGGGGAGAATAAAAGTTGGAGAACAACTGTGTGTAGTTGGTCTTTGGACAATGTCACTAATTTTTGGCACCTCCAGCAGAGGGCAGGCAGGTATAGGGAAAAGAGAGGAAACACATTTCTCAATTTCATTTACAGATAGTCCTTGCTTTGCACAATAGTTTTGCACCATAAAAATGGCCATGCAAGCTGAAACTTCAAAGCAATTTTTTTAAACCATTGAACTTGTTTTAATGTTTCTTTACAAAGAGTGAAAAATACTAAAGCACAGACAAGAAATAATCATAATGTTGTGGCCAACATTATAAATATGGAATTATAAATTGAAAACATGTTCTGGTTTATTTCCTTTGTTATCAAGAGTACTTTGAACAGTGCTTGCCTTACTGTTGTAGAACCTACAGTAGGAAACAAGCATCTTTTCTGTGCCTTGGCTAATTTCTAAATTTGGATCTGTTTCTAACATGTTATCGTTTGCACTTTCAATGTCAACATCTTCAAGAGTTCTTTTAACAGCAGCTCATGGGGACTCATGTGCTCTGGAAAGATACATCACACACTGTTTCAACAACTAGCCTTGCCTCGGGTACCAAATTGTGACCCCAGATATGCGTGAGTTTATAAATCTCCCCCAATCCCTGCCTAGACCCCTGGCTAACTTCTATCTAAACCACCCCATGACTAACTTCTCTGCAACTGACCTTGTACTTGTACATACAACCCAAGTACTCAAGCCCTTCAGAAACGCATTTGACTGAATTCATTTGGGCAGTTGCCACCTGCCCAAAGAGTTTCCATCAAACTCTGCTTTAAAAAATTTTTTAATCAAAATATATAATCAGTTTTCTGTCATAATTTTTTAGGGACTTTGATGCACAAATATGGATAGAAACCTCAGAGGAAATGGCTGGCAGACCAGAAAGTGGTTGTGTCTGGGGAGCAGAAATTGTGAGGGGGGGCAGGCAGTGAGGAAGAATGAGACAAATAACTGTTTATTTTTGTTCTAAATTATGACTTTTTAAGCTATGTGTACCCATTACATTGTTACAAAGAAAAATTAAATTAAAAAGGGAAATTCTTTAAAACCACATTTATTTCCTCTGAAATAGAGCAACAATTTTCAGTTAAATTTGGTGAATGTTTGTGGAACACCTATTGCATGCTCAGTACTGTGCTAGGCCATAGGAAAACAAACCTGACCTGCCTGCAAACAGGTCACAGTCACCTGAATTCCACCCATAGAATCCCCATGGTCTTGTGGAGTACAAATCCAGTGCATTGCTTTTAACTTTCACAATCAGAGTATTAAACATTTCAGACAAGGTCTGTATTTGAAATCACGTATCTTAGAAAAAATAGGAAAGATTCCATTGTCTATTTGCAGGAATTAAGTGTTATTCCCAAGCCCACATGTATTCACAGCTCAGATTCACTGAGAAGCTCTGGTTTTACTCACTTGAGGTCTCCTGATAATTACTCTCTTGGTAGTAAGTTTTCCATACCATTTATTAAGTCCTTGGTATGTTCATACCTTGCAAATTTTTATTCTCTCATAGAAAGTGATACATTTATCTTGCTATAAGAAATTGCATAATTAAATTTCTAGCCACCCAATTGCAGCAACCAGAAATGAAAGATTTGTTATTATGACTACTATAATTCTTTATTGTTTGTTGAATACCAATAAGTTCCAGGGACATGAGACATATACTAATACATAATGGCTTTTGAAATATTTTTAATGTTCCTAAAATATTTTTAATGTTCCTAAAATAAGTATGCATTCCTTACTTAAAAGATAAAATCTCTAGAAAAGGTTTTGAGTCAAGGCATTCTTTTTATTTTATTTTATTTTTTTATAATAAATTTATTTTTTATTGGTGTTCAATTTGCCAACATACAGAATAACACCCAGTGCTCATCCCGTCAAGTGCCCCCCTCAGTGCCCGTCACCCAGTCACCCCCACCCCCCACTCTCCTCCCCTTCCACCACCCCTAGTTTGTTTCCCAGAGTTTTTTTTTATTATTACTTATTTAAGATAGTCATACAGAGAGAGAGAGAGAGAGGCAGAGACATAGGCAGAGGGAGAAGCAGGCTCCATGCACCGGGAGCCCGACGTGGGACTCGATCCCGGGTCTCCAGGATCGTGCCCTGGGCCAAAGGCAGGCGCCAAACCGCTGCACCACCCAGGGATCCCTGTTTCCCAGAGTTAGGAGTCTTTATGTTCTGTCGCCCTTTCTGATATTTCCTACCCATTTCTTCTCCCTTCCCTTCTATTCCCTTTCACTATTATTTATATTCCCCAAATGAATGAGAACATAATAATGTTTGTCCTTCTCCGATTGACTTATTTCACTCAGCATAATACCCTCCAGTTCCATCCATGTTGAAGCAAATGGTGGGTATTTGTCATTTCTAATTGCTGAGTAATATTCCATTGTATACATAAACCACATCTTCTTTATCCATTCATCTTTCGATGGACACCAAGGCTCCTTCCACAGTTTGGCTATTGTGGACATTGCTGCTATAAACATCGGGGTGCAGGTGTCCCGACGTTTCATTGCATCTGTATCTTTGGGGTAAATCCCCAACAGTGCAATTGCTGGGTCGTAGGGCAGGTCTATTTTTAACTCTTTGAGGAACCTCCACACAGTTTTCCAGAGTAGCTGCACCACTTCACATTCCCACCAACAGTGTAAGAGGGTTCCCTTTTCTCTGCATCCTCTCCAACATTTGTGGTTTCCTGCCTTGTTAATTTTCCCCATTCTCACTGGTGTGAGGTGGGATCTCATAGTGGTTTTGATTTGTATTTCCCTGATGGCAGGTGATGCAGAGCATTTTCTCATGTGCGTGTTGGCCATGTCTATGTCTTCCTCTGTGAGATTTCTGTTCATGTTTAATGCAATCCCTATCAAAATACCATGGACTTTCTTCAGAGAGTTAGAACAAATTATTTTAAGATTTGTGTGGAATCAGAAAAGACCCCAAATAGCCAGGGGAATTTTAAAAAAGAAAACCATAGCTGGGGGCATCACAATGCCAGATTTCAGGTTGTACTACAAAGCTGTGGTCATCAAGACAGTGTGGTACTGGCACAAAAACAGACACATAGATCAATGGAACAGAATAGAGAACCCAGAAGTGGACCCTGAAATGTACGGTCATCTAATATTCGATAAAGGAGGAAAGACTATCCACTGGAAGAAAGACAGTCTCTTCAATAAATGGTGCTGGGAAAATTGGACATCCACATGCAGAAGAATGAAACTAGACCACTCTCTTTCACCAAACACAAAGATAAACTCAAAATGGATGAAAGATCTAAATGTGAGACAAGAATCCATCAAAATCCTAGAGGAGAACACAGGCAACACCCTTTTTGAATTCGGCCACAGTAACTTCTTGCAAGATACATCCATGAAGGCAAAAGAAACAAAAGCAAAAATGAACTATTGGGACTTCATCAAGACAAGAAGCTTTTGCACAGCAAAGGATACAGTCAACAAAACTAAAAGACAACCTACAGAATGGGAGAAGATATTTGCAAATGACAGATAAAGGGCTAGTTTCCAAGATCTATAAAGAAATTATTAAACTCAACACCAAAGAAACAAACAATCCAATCATGAAATGGGCAAAAGGCATTCTTTTTAAATCTCACCCCCAATTGCATCTCTTTTAGCACCAACTCTTCCTATTGTAGCAGTTCTCATCCTGGTCACATATTAGAATCCCCTGGGAGCTGCTAAAAGTAAAAAAAAAAAAAAAAAAAAGGCAAACAAAAAACAGTCCCTAGGGCCCACTCCTAAGAAATTCTGATTTCCTGGGTCACGGGAGAAGCCTAGTCATCTGTGATGTCTAATATGTCCAGGGTGGGGGCAGGGCGGCAGAGGGAGGCAAATCATAAAACAGACTATTAACTGTAGAGAATAAACTGAGGGTTGCCAGAGGGGTGGTGGGAATGGGGTTGGGTTAAATGGGTGATGGGTATTAAGGAGATCACTTGTGATGAGCACTGGATATTATACCTAAGTGATGAATCATTAAATTCTCTCCTGAAACTAATATTGTACTGTACATTAATTAACTGGATTTAAGTAAAAACCTGAAACAAATAAATACAGTAAAGGGGGGAAATGTCCACAGATGTTTTAATGTGCAGTCAGAGTTGAGAACTATCACCTAAAACAGTGGTTCTCAAAGTGTGGTCCTTGGACTAGCAGCATCAGCATCACCTGAGAATTTGTTGCCTATGCAGACCTCAGGCCTAACCCACCCCAGTAAATCCCAAGTTCTAGGGGAGGAGCCTGGTAACCTATAGTTTAATAAGCCCTCCAGGTGATTCTGATGCTCACTAAAGTTCAAACCATTTTTGACTTAAAAGAATATAAAGAAAAAATGAATTGTCAGGAGAATGGCATTAAGGAATCCGGGAGAATGGAGCCAGATGGGCTGTCTTCCTGGGGTGTAGGAAGCTCTATAATACTCTGGGTGCAAGAGCAGGCCTTGCTGATGAAGATTCTTTTTATATAATTTTACCCAAGATTCATCATACTTTGGTGAAGTGAGTCATACCAGCAAACTAGATCAAACTTACCTTATATATTTTTGTATGAAATGAGCTAGATTCTTTGGATAAAACAGGAAGAAGGGAAATGATTGTAAGTCTAATAAGCATGAAAATTAGGAACTCTAAATGCTTGGTAGAAGCAAGTGGGGGAGCACTGAGGCACACCTGCATGTTAGATGCACATAAACAGAATGAAAAATTAAATTGCTGGTTTTAGGAGATAATTTCATCTAGCTCTCTAAGGAAGGACCTGATGACTCTCTTCCTTATAAGAGTTACACAGTAGATGTGGAGTCCCTTGAGGCAACTAACTATAGGATCATTCATCTCATACTTGGACTATACTTCAGAATGAACAAATGCTCAAATGCTGATCATTTTGTGGGATTTCCAATGTAGCATTCTGATAGTTGCCTTGTCCCTTTGGACAATATTTTAAATTCTCCTTATTAGCAAGTAGCAAATGGTGAGTGTCCACTGCGCAGTTTTTGCTAACATAATAACTATGACAACCTACGATATGAGTGATATACAGGCAGTTCAACTCCTGTTGAGTGGAACGAGTACCTTGGAAATGGGGAATTTCTTCCACTATGTGGTCTCAAGACAAAGACCACCTATATTTATTGAATGATTAAGATGATACTCATTGTTTTTAAATGGACCCCCAATCTTGGAGAGAATCTATTTAATTGTTGTGGTTAATTAACATCTCAAACTATCTCAGAAGACTATTTTATTTAGCAGAGACATTTGGAATTGAGTTTGGAATCTAAAGCATCAGTGCTCAGCATATCCTAAAGATTAGGAGGGCAGTCTCTCAATCTGTCATGATTAATATGAATATGATGAGTGCTGTACTCAGTATAATCAAAATCTACAGAATAAATACTCTTCTTGAAATGTCAAAGGTTGTTAAAGCTGGATTTCTGCAGGAGAAAATAATGTCAGGAATCTGCCTGGATAATTTGCCAGCAGATTTAAGACTAAATGCAGTATTAAATCATTACTTCTTTGGTGTTTCTCTGACACTGTACAGATAAGGCCAATCACAGATCTTGAGGCACTGGTCACAGAATTATCTGTTGAATTAATGATTTTGGCCCAGTGGATTTTCCCAGCTAAAGTTGACAAATGAGAAAACTAGATTTTCTTAGGGCAGAAGATGAGTAGCACTCATGCAAAGAAACCCTCTCTACTCAGAGTAATGTCATTAAAAGGATAAATTGGGAAAAATGCTCTTAAACATCTTTTATAATAGCTTGCCAATTATACAACCATAGGATAAATGAATTTATATTAACAAAGCAAGAAACAAACTTAGAAAAATACTGTGTGAGGTATAGAAATAAGTTGGAATATATAACTTGTGAATTTTTGGTTGGTTAGTACAAATGTCACCACTCTTCCTCTCTTTTATACATAATATATATTTATACATTACCTATAGTATATAATGCTCTAGAATAATTTTGTGCATACAAAACTATTTAAATGTGATGAATAGTCTTGTGGAGGATATTGAGAAAATTCAGAGACCTCCTTACGAAAGATGTTGGTTGGAAGAATTTTAGCAATACAAAAAATGAAACAAATTAAATTTAGTCTCTGTAGAAATAAGAGAAATATTACAGGTAGATGGAGTGTATGAATGGGAAGAAAATAAGTCAATAAGGATATTTTTAAAGCCTCAGACATCAGTGATCCCTATGTGATCAGACTAAAGCAGATTATGACTGTTATGCACTTTCCTCAACAATCAACCTTTCAAGTAGATTGTTAGAGCAACTAAACCAAAATGGACCACAGTCAAGATACTCTATAGTAATGCCTTGTATTAACACTTTGTAAATTGTTATGTGGAATTGGACATCACTAAATAATGAAAATTAGAAGTCACTAAAAATCTATTTGGTAGTTGAACAATGCATTATTTTCTATTGTTGTATAAAATATTACCATAGGCTAGTGGCCTAAAACAAGACAAATTACTATCTCATAGTTCCTTGGATTAAGAATCCAGGTACAGTTTAGCTGAGTTCAGGGCCTCACAAGTGTGCATTCAAGGTGTCAGCCAAGTTTTGCTCTCATTTGGAGGCTCAACTGGAGAAGAATATTCTTCTAATCTTACTAAAGTTATTGACAGAATTCATGTCCTTGCAGCTGTAAGACTAAGGGTCTCAGCTTCTTACTATCAGGTGTCCTCAGCAACTATAGGCTGCCCAGATTTCCTAGAAGTCACCTGTAGTCCCTGGACATTGCCTACAATTCCTTGTCACCTGGACTTTTCCAAAATGTCTGCTTACTGTATTGAGCCAGCAAGGAGAATCTCTAGATCAATCAGCTATCAAGATGGAGTCTTATTTATATAATATGACACAATTATAGATGTGGCACTCATCACTTCTACGATAGCCTGTTGGTCAGAAGCAAGTCCTGGGCATGCCTGTGGCTCAATCAGGTGAGCATCTGACCCTTGATTTTAGTTCAGGTCATGCTCTCAGCATCCTGGGATCAAGCCCTGAGTTAGGCTCTATGCTCTGTGGGGAATCTTCTTGAGGATTTCTCTCCTTCTCCCCCTTCCCCTTCCTGAGGCTTGTGCTATCCATCTATTATCTATCTATCTATCTATCTATCTATCATCTATCTATTATCTATCACCTTTTTTTATCTATCATCTATTTATCATAAATTAATAAATCTTAAAAAAAAAAGTAAGCCCCAGGTCTGTCCACACTCAAGAAGAGAGGATTATTCAAAAGCATGAACACCATGAAGCAGGATCATGGTGTGGCGGCGGCGGCGGTGGTGGTGGTGAGAGGAACCTTAGAGTCAATTCACTACAGATAATTTATTTAACCTGAATGCATTTATTTTCTCCATCTGTGCAGGAGAAATTATAATCTCTGGCCCATGGGCTGTTGTGTGCATTTATTTTATTTTTTAAATTTTAATTCCAGTGTAATTAGCATTAGTTAATTAGTTTCGGGTGTACAATATAGTGATTCAACAATTCTATATATAACTCAGTTCTCATCAAGATAAGTGTACTCTTAATCCCCTTTACCTATTTCACTCACCCCCCATCCACCTCCCCTCTGGTTTTTGGTTTGTCTCTTTTTCTCTGTGTGTTTTGTTTCTCAATCAATCTTCTTTTGCATGTCCAGTTTTCAAAAAAACCATTTGTTGAAGAGACTGTTGTGTGCATTTAAGTGAAGAGAAAACAGGGCTTGGAAAATAATAGGCCCTCAGTATCTAACAATCAACTCCTCTCTTCCCTCCCTTTCTCTTACAGTGTGATACAGTATTTCTTTTATTTCCTATCTTTCCATTCCTTTTTTTTAATTCCTTGAAAAAACAGGATCCTAATGGCTTTGTAAAAAAAAGAAGAAGAAGAAGAAGAAGAAGAAGAAGAAGAAGAAGAAGAAGAAGAAGAAGAAGAAGAAAGAAGAAGAAGAAGAAATTCAGGATACTGAATTCTTAAATTCCTGCAGGGTCTCTTCTAGCCTTACATCTTTGAGAATATTGCCTTAGGTTAGCAAAGGATACTTACTTAAAGGTAGTATAAAATATAATTTCCTTAATTCAGTGTTATGGATCAAGAACAGTTTTACTCTGGAGACCAGGGAATTCATTTCCTATAATTGAGGGTATAGAGCAGCTGCTTGTCCCTCTGCCCTCCCTTGTCTCCTGCCCTCCTATCTTTCTGCTGTGGTCACCCTCCCAGATATGAAAGACCTCCCCACTCAAAATTGGTTCGGGTGTCCGGACTAGTGATGACACACATGCAGTGCACCAGGAGGGCATGAAGAAGTTTCTCATATGAGGAGTCTTTCCAGGGAGAACAGGGCAGCCTCTCACGTAAAACTGAAAATGGCTTGAGATCAAGGAGGGGAGACTGGCTTTGGCTTTTATTGTGCTTAGGGGGCCCCTGAAATCAGAGTTCAAATTTCACTGACAGCAGACCCTGCAGAGTCTAGGATTGTGGGGATGAAAAGCACATAACCCCCCAGTGAGTCAGTAAGAACAATGCTAAGTGGGGCTACTTTTGCTTTTGCTTTTGCTTTTCGGTCCCAGATGCACACATTTTTCCTTTGGATGACACAGTAGCATATAGTTCCCTGATTTAAAAGCCCCATCTTACCAATTATCTTGGACTGCTCTTGATAGCACCTGTGTTTGGGTTTGCTAAGTAGCAGATGCTAAGATGGGGTTAGATATGTAAAAGAATGATTGTGGGAAACACCTGGTAAGGATAAAAGAGGAGTGCATAGGAGGAAGAAGGCACCTTCAGACCATGATGCAGGTCTGACACCTATGAAAGGAAGGAAAATGGAGGGAGAGAGCCTTAGCCCTCAGTGCACTGCTCTAGTCCCCTTCCTTGTCATTCACAGGCCAAGTACAGCCTGGCAAAAGTATGGCCTCAGCATGAACACGGTGTAGAATCCAAAGCTGTGGCAGTCAGCTGTGCTCCCTGTAACATGTTGTGTTGAAGGGCATTGGGAACAGTGCACCTCCATGGCTACAACAGATAATGGGATGTGTTTCTGGGGTTATGATTCCTGTTACATCCTTTCAGAGACCTGTGTAAAGAATTAAATTCCTTTTTCCAAAAAAATATTTTATTGATTTAATTTATTTGACAGAGAGAAAGAGCGCACAAGCAGGGAGAGTGGCAGGCTGAGAGGAGAGGCAGGCTTCCCGCCAGGCAGGAAGCCAGGCAGGAAGCCCAATTCGGGGCGTAATCCCAGGACCCTGGGATCATGACCCGAGCTGAAGGTAGACACTTAGCCAACTGAGCCACCCAGGCACCCTGAATTATATTCCTTTTTAATGACATTTTGGCCAGTTTGGATTTTGCTCCTTTAAATCCAGCAACACGTGGGGTACTGAAAGTACATCATATAAGACTTCATTGGTTAAATTTAAATATCTAGCACCTAATACAGGTCCTGGATACTGTAGAAATCCAATAAATTTTGTTTAAGATGAACTTCTCAGGAGCATAGGATATATATTAAAGAAATTGGAAATATGAATGCCAAGCTGAGGAATTTGAACTTGATTTCAGTCTTTGGAGACAATGAGGAGCTTTTGAGCAGCAGCATGATGCCGCAAGTAGCCATGTATAGCTTTCTGTTCAGTATCAAATGAGATGGTATGGGGTTTTATAGGCAATTTTATAGAAATAGTTACCAAGATAATTACAATCCCAAAGTGCTGATTTATCATGAACAACAAGTACGTACTGAGTGTATGCATCAGGTTCTGTGCTAAGTGCCAATTTGGTTCATTTACAACAATCAAAACTATCATGCAACGCTAAATGCTTACATTTTATTAACGTGCTATCCTAGTGTTTAACTTAGTTAGCAACATTCCAGTGAGGGAAATATTATGATTCTCATTTTATAAATGAAAAACGGGACTATAATATGTAAATAACTTACCCAGCATGAGGCTGTATCTTAGCCTTCATTTATTCATTCATTCACCAAAATGTTTTTTTGTGTGCAGAGCTGGTGAAGGGGGGCAGAAATCAGACCATAGAGAGCCCAGAAAGCCAGCCTCAGGATTTTAATCTAGGAGGAAAAGAAAAAGGGAAGTGATAAGATTTGTTTTTAAAAGCCCCCACTGGGGCAGCCCAGGTGGCTCAGCGGTTTAGCGCCACCTTCAGCCCAGGGTGTGATCCTGGAGACCCGGATCGAGTCCCGCGTCAGGCTCCCTAGTGGAGCCTGCTTTTCCCTCTGCCTCTTCTCTTCTCTTCTCTTCTCTTCTCTTCTCTTCTCTTCTCTTCTCTTCTCTTCTCTTCTCTTCTCTTCTCTTCTATTCTCTTCTCTCTCTAATAAATAAATAAAATCTTTTTAAAAAAATAAAAGCCCCCCACTGGCTCCAGTGTGGTCAACGGACAAAAGGAGCACTAGGAGGGGTGGGAGGGATCTACTTTGAAGAGACCAGCCAGGAACTGTTGTGTGGTTCAGGTGAGAGGATGGCATAGTGGATGGAGGGGACTGGACAAACCTGAAAGGTATTTAGTGTTTAGGAGACTGAAAGCTTCAGCAGTTAGTGATTCATTGGACTCAGGGTGAGGAGACAGGGTTATTAAAAATAATTAACAGATTTTGGCATGGGCAACTGAGTAGAGAATGATGTCACTTGTTGAGATCAAGGGGACAGGTGAAGGACTAGAAGTGGAGGGGAAGATTGAACTCAGTTAACCCCTTAATCTCAGCTTGATTAAAGTCACTGGGGTATTGATCTCAAGGTCATTCAAGATGACTGACTCGTCTCCAGCTCAGTATACTGATCTCAGAAATGCCTACTAAGGGATGCCTGGGTGGCTCAGCAGTTGGGCATCTGCCTTTGGCTCAGGGCATGATCCCGGATTCCTGGGATCCAGTCCCACATCGGGCTACTTGCATAGAGTCTGCTTCTCCTCCCTCTGCCTGTGTCTCTGCCTCTGTTCCTGTGTATCTCATGAATAAATAAATAAAATCTTAAAAAAAAAAAACCTACTAAATTTTCATCTTCTCCAAAATACACCCTTCTCCCTGCCACCAGTTCTGTCTCTAAAATATAGAACTGATTGTCACTGTTGCTCAAAAAATATTTTTATCTACTTCTTCCCTTTCAGGGAACAGAATCCAAAAATTTCCCAGCTGCCTCCCTCTCAGCTCTTTCCTGTTGGGCCCAGGATTGTTCTTATCACAGTCTCACTGGTTGACACGTCTTTCTCTTGCTCCTAAGAGGCAATTTTGTACGTCCTGATCTTTAGCATGGAGCTCTGCACACCTAAGCATGGTGGGTCAGTGTTTTTCCAGTGCATCACATTATCGTTTTTCCTTCTTTCTCGTTAGTTTCTCCTACTCAGTCATTTTACTGATTTCTCCCCATTTGCTCAACCTCGTAAAGATGAAGGGGCCCAGTCCTTTGATCTCTTCTTGTGATTGTCCTCACTCCCATGGTGACCTCACCAGTCTACACACTGATGACTCCAAATCACTATCTCTGGCCAGACATTTTCCCTGAAATTCAAACTTACATGTCTACGTATCTACTCAACATTTTCACTGGGAGACTAAAAATCATCTCAAATATATAGATCCATAACTCAATTCCAATTTACCCCTTCAAATCTGTTTCATCTGCTGTCTTCCTAACCTTACAATGCATCAACCTCAAAACCATAACATCAGACTTGCCTCCCTTTTTTCTCTTACACACCACATCCAATCTGTCATGAAATTTTGTGGGCTCTAAATTCAAACTATATTTAGGATTTCATTTTGTGCTACCTCTAACTCCTACTACCTTGGTCCAAGCCACCATAATCTCTCACCTAGTGCAGATTAGTGCCATAGCCTCCTAAAAGATCTTCCTGGTTTTTTCCTTGACCTTGGTCTTAGTTAGAGTAGGCTGGGTTATCATAACAAATGGGCCCCCAAATCTGGGTGACTTAAAGAACAATACCTTTATTTCTTTCTTATACAATAGTCAAGGGCCAAGTTCACGTCTTCCAAACATCTCTCCAGTGCTCATTAAGTTCTTTGGCCAATGGCAGCTCTGTTCTCTCCTAGTCAGATGACCATACCTACATGCCAAGACAGGTAGGAAATATGGTCCCTGGCTGGCCAGCTGCTTCCACTGACCACTCTACACTGTGGAAAAAGGAGGATGGATTTGGGTCACCTGCCAGTTATCTCTGCCATATTCCTTAGACATCATTTTCACATAGCAGGCAGACCTTTGAACCGAACTCTAATAATCACTCTCCGGTTTACAGTCTTCTAGGGACTCCCCATATCTCATCTCTTCTACATTCTTCCTCACTCTCTCCCCTTACCTTGCTGTTCCTCAACCATGCTAGTCAACTGCCCATTGCAGGGCCTCTCCTTCCACATGTCTTCCAAACTCACTCCCTCACCATCTTCAAGTCTTTGCTCAAATGCCATCTTTCAATAAGGCCTTTATTTACTTTCCATTTAAAATTGTGACTCCCCACCCTGCCTACTCACACTTTTGTACCCTTTTCCCTGATTTTTCTTTTCTATTATTTATCACTTTTAAATATTCTACACGATATACTTATTTAATGTTTATCATCTATCTTGCTTGATGAATATAATTTATCCTTTATTTACTTTTTTTAAATGATTTTTTAAAGATTTTATTTATTTACTCATGAGAGACACACAGAGAGAGAGAGAGAGAGGCAGAGACACAGGCAGAGGGAGAAGCAGGCTCCATGCAGAGAGCCCGATGTGGAACTCGATCCCTGGGTCTCCAGGATCATGCCCTGGGCTGAAGGCAGCGCTAAACCGCTGAGCCACCTGGGCTTCCCTCTCCTTTATTTATTATTATTTTCCCGGCACTTAGAATATTGCTTGGCCCCATAATTGGTGTTCAATAAATATTTGTTGAATGACAGAACCAAGAGTGAGGCCCAATCCTTACAGGTGGTGATAACTCAAATTCCATCCCCTGATTAGGAACTACTACTCTCAGATGTGTGCCAAATCTCACAAAGGGAATAAGGAAAGGGAACACTAATAGACTGGTACAATTCTCTCCCTATTGTAATAACAATAATCAAAATTAAATAATGTACATGTCTGCTACTAGTACCAGGAGTGTCAACTTCATTGGGATTGGGGCACATGATGTAATAAATAGGGACATTGTCCCTGGTTCAGAGCATCACTTACCCTTCTTTTGATTCCTATCCCCTGTGGCCACTACCTCCTCTCTCAATAAATTAAATACTGTGACTAATCTAAATGATTGCTACTCAATTCTTACCAAAAAGAATGAAAAATCCTCATAGTTATTACAGTCTGAAACAATACAGATCACAATATCCAGGCAGCACATACCAGCTCAGAAATAAGCCAGATTTACTAAGCCTGTTGCCAGGTGAAGGATATAGTGCACTTTCTTGCTATAATTTATATTTCCCCTGAGTTTCTTCATAGCTTAGGCAATGAACTAACAGTCACTGAAAAGAAAGAGATGTGTCAATGCCTAAAGTTAATCCTAGGTTTTTCCTTTGTCTAATTGGCCTGGGCCCTCTGTAGTTGCTCCTGAGACCTGCCTTAAGCTCCCCAAAGCTGGGAGAAATGCCTACAAGCTGTCACAATACCCACTGTCTTGTTTTTTCTGGCTGGAGAGCTTTGACAGTTGCCAAATTCACAAATTTATTGTCTGAGTCAAGTCTTCAGTGAGCACATGTTGTTTTCAGAGACTGGCTCCTGTAGATATAAAGTAAAAAAGAATAACATAATTCATTTATTCATTTATTCAGCAAATATTGATTGAGCATTCACTATGTGCCAGGCAGTGAGTGTGGGGCATTCAATGATGAGCAAAATAGAATAGCAGCTCCCCGGAGCTTGCAATTTAGTGAAAGATACTGACAAGTAAACAGACAACCACATATGAGTAATAAAGGCTGTGACCAGCAGTGCTATGCATAAGAGAAACACTTAGCTGGAATGTGTTATATCAGAGATAGACTTTGGAGATCAAGGAAACGTGTCACCAAATAACCCTACTATGAAGAATAGACCCAGTATAAATATTTACTTAAGCACTGAGAAAACATGGTTTCAGAATAAGAAGAGTGGTTTTTAAATTTTTTTGGTTTCTGTGTTTGCTTTTGGCAGAGAATTATCCTTAAACAAACTAATTAGATTAGGTATGCTGAGTTCAGTGTGACTTCCAATAGATATATCCGTATTACTACCCTCATTTCTTTCTTGTTTCTGTTTTGCTTCCAGTTCCAATTTTTTTCTCTCTCCCCATTTTTTTTCTATGATAATTTCAATTTAGAAGACAAATACACTGAGAAACAATGAGCTACAATTTCATGACCTATTGGTCTCATTTCTACTACAATGACTCTGAACTGGGTGTTTACACTCTGATGTTCATTACCGATCCAAGCATATATAGGACACTAGGTTGTGAAAATGCTTCCCCAAAGAAAATATGTTCAGTTCCCCTTCCTCAGTATTTAATCTTATTATTCAAACAAACAAAGAAAAGACTCTTTGGATCTGAAAATTTGAGGAAGTTACAAACTAACAGGTATCAGTTTGGCAGCAAAAAACTTTCATCCCTAAAGGTCACATTACAGGCTATGATTTCTAAAAATTTAGTTATTATCATTTTAGGTACCACTGTGTCATAAAGGGATCTCTACACTAGTGTCAAAATTCTTCCCCCTAGAGTTAAATTTTGTAAAGAAGTCTCCTTCCAAGTTGCCTACAGAATCCCCAGGATAAGCCTGGCTCACCATTACACCTGTACTAGAAAATATTGTCCCATAAACCTGGCTTCTAGAAGGTTTTTCTGCCTTTGAAAATATTACTGAATCTTTATTTTATTCATTAACAAATATTTAATGAGCATCTACTTTTTGCCAAGGTCCTATATGAGACACAAACAGGATAGAGTACCATCCAATTGCACCTTTCTTAGAGGAAGAAGCATCAAATGAAGAGTATAAATAAGCATTATAGGAGAATTCAGATGTTGCCTCTTGCTGACTGTAAGGAATATTCTGGCTCATACCAAGAACAATTAGGCAAGATTAATCTAATATCTACATTTAAATTTTTAAGTTGGTAAATACAATGCATAATTATTTAAGTCAAATAACATTAAGATTTATTTTAAAAATCAGCAGTCTCCTGTTTTACCCTCTCTCCATCAATGCCACTTTCTAGAGATACTTTCAACTTAATTAGCTATTGCAATAGCATTTACCTCTACATTTAAAATAATATGCCTATAATTAGGGTGACCATATACCAAATTTGCTTATCAGTTCCAGTTTATACCCATTGTCTTGGCATAATTATCACCATCGTCTTCTTCACTATCAAAAGTGTCTCAATGTGATAAATTACAGCTGCCATACCTACTATGAATCATTGTGGTTTATTGCTAAAAGATAGGATTAGGATCTATAAACCTTCCTGATGGTGTAAGTAAGCCCTCTTATACCCTCCACTTTCCCTTGAATTCATCCTCCCAATTGAGCTATATAATTCTGGGTCAAATCCCATAATCAATATTTATCCTATTTTGGATAAGTATTATTTACTATAAGCCAAATACTTCACTGTGATGTTTACCTTCTTGTATAACTTTTTGGGTTTTTTTTGGAGTTAATAATTGCCTCTTTTATTAAGGAGGGCACATGATAAGATGAGCACTGGGTGTTATACAATATGTTGGCAAAATGAATTTAAAAATAAAATAAATTTTAAAAAATTAAAATAAATAAAAATAATTGCCTCTTTTTAAAACTTAATTTTTGTGCACTTTTATTTTTTCCCAGATGCTTTAAAAAAGCTGTGAAATGCATAGGCAAAATTCTTCTAGATGCTCAAACACTTTAAATAATTTTTCCCTTGGCATCATTGTTTCTAGGGCTCTCTGTCCTGCTCCAAACCAGACCCATTTGCTCTCTGGACCTGTTAAACAGCTGTTATCCTGGGACTTCTCTTCAAATTCTAAAAAATATATTTTTTCCTTCAAATTCAACCCAGCCAAACAACCAAAGTGTAAAAGCAGAATAAATACATTCAAGGAATCAACAAATATGCTCTAGCCAGTTACTGGAGGAATGACTTCAGAAGTGAAATATATGGGCAGCCCTGGTGGCTCAGTGGTTTAGCACCGACTTCAGCCAGGGTGTGATCCTGGAGACCGGGGATCAAGTCCCACCCACGTTGGGCTCCCTGCATGGAGCCTGCTTCTCCCTCTGCCTGTGTCTCTGCCTCTCTCTCTCTCTCTCTGTCTCTCACAAATAAATAAAATCTTTTTTTTTTTAAGTGAAATACATGAAGGAGCATAGCCTACTGGTACCCTAATTAATAAAATCTCAGAATTTTTTGTTTCTTCCCAAGGAAGTATATATGCTACTTGCTACACTTTCCAAAAATGACACAATTTAACACATTGGGACAAAAGAAAAATATAGGGAAATTCATCTTTTTTATCATGATCTAAAACTACATATCCAAAGATAAATAAAACAAAACTACGAATCCTGATAGTTGTGGAAATATGCTTGAAATTAAGACTGTGACAAGAACATTTAAACCAAAATCAAATTTACTTGGCAAGGAGTATAGGAAAGTAGGTATGTCATTTACCAACACTACTTGGTGATTCATGGACTAAAAAAAAAAAATCCACCGAACACATAAAGTTGAGCTATGACTTAGCAAGAGATTTTGTTCTGATGTAATGATGCTAATTTTAAACTTTAAACAGCTTGAAAAGGGAGATGAATGTCTGAAATGAAAATCTCAACTGATTCAGAGATAAAGAATATAAAATCAGTACTTCTGGGAACGAGCCGCATTAGTCTTCCTCTCTGCAGACCTACTTGCATTCCAAGAATATTTTTCATCTCTATCAAAAGCAAGTAAGCTCTTTTTATCAATACTCCTATCTCAACCAACTCATTGTGGTCATCCTATTCCTAAAATTTTCTATAGAAATGGTAAAAGAAGAAAAAAAAACTATTGGGTGTTATTCTATATGTTGGCAAATTGAACACCAATAAAAAATAAATTTACAAAAAAAAATACTATTAACTTCTGTTACCCTATCCGGTCAATTTGTTTATTGATAAAATAATCATTCATTGAGAATCCACATTTCTCAAGGTTTACATTTAACTTTTTTCCCTTCTCTTAAACGTATTTAAGTTTTTACTATGTTACTTGTCTTCACTTTCCTTATATCTTATCTGGGGATATCTGGGGATATCCTGAGGGTGACAATAGAATTTTCTTCTATGACTCTTCTCTTTTCCATCTGTAGTCATGTTAGACATGTAGACAAATAGGGATGTACATACCCCCTTACTATTCATTGTGTCCCGATGTGTGGTTTAATTACATTATCAGCATGCACTATATCAAGAATAGCCTTTGTATCAAATATAATAATGTAGACAGTAGTCTAAAAAAGGATCTTAACAGTCATGAATTCAAGTTATTTTTATGATGAGCCCCCAAATAGTTGAAACGAGTATTATTATTCTCTGAGGAAAGCAACTGGGGCCTTTGAGTTTGAAAAAATCAAAGGCATTTTCTTATAGGTATATTCCAATCTATTTTAGTTGTTTTAGTTTGAAAATTCCTAAAGAGCGGGAACTTTATCATGACAATTATTTAACAACTATATATTTATATCATTCAAATATCAATTATTTGTGATTATAATTATTTCTAATATTTGTATATAAATATATATACATATTTTATGCACATGTATACATATATTTATATGTTTATATAAATATAAATGTGAAGATGAAAAAATATTCAGTGTCTCAACAGTTGGTGAGAAAGAAAACAGTTACCCAAAGGCTAATGATTTAACTGAGGAAGATCAAGATGACTCAAAATGAGTAGTTGCAGGGCAGCCCGGGCGGCTCAGCGGTTTAGTGCCGCCTTCAGCCCAGGGCATGATCCTGGAGACTCGGGATCGAGTCCCACATCGGGCTCCCTACATGGAGCCTGCTTCTCCCTCTGCCTGCATCTCTGCCTCTCTCTCTCTCTCTCTCTCTCTCATGAATAAAGAAATAAAATCTTTTTAAAAAGTGAGTAGTTGCAAAGTAAACTTCTCTTACGTTATATGATAAAGAAAGGAAACTCAGAATAACAATTGCAAAAAAGACATATAAAGCTGTATTTTTTTAAAAAGACACTGAAACAGAGTGGGAAAGTAGTTTGTTTATTATCTATACTATGAAGATGAGCCACTTAGGGAAAAAATTAGATCATAAAAAATTCCAAACACACCTAATGGATCAAAGTCAATAATTTCAGCAATTTGTAGCTCCTGAAGCAATAAAGTCTAACTGTCTAAAAAAGCTTATCCAATTGGATGGTGAACTCAAATAAGTCACCCTGGCATGCACACATTGTCTTTTATCTCAACCTCTGAATCATAGATTATTAACCTTTCCCATACATTAGAGATTTTGAGAGGTAAACTTGTAAAAGAATGAGAATATAAATAAAGACAATTAAATCTAAATACACTATACAAATACTTTTGTAACAAAGTGTACTGATCAGTGTTGTAATTATTGTAATATTCTGTTTCTCTGTTTTTCAATGGGTTTAGAACATTTAAGAACATCTAATAGATTTGTGGCTTCAGTTAGGAAAAAAAATTAAGTTTAGCATCAATATGTACATATAGAAATTTAGTTTGTTAAATATATGAAATTTTAATTTGTAAGTTTTTTAGTAATGTGTGAATATTTGGAGCTATATTGCCTAAATATTTATAAATTGGACTTTAGACAAAGTACAAATGGTGAGCATTCCTTTCCTCACACAGGAGTCCTTTGGGCATTAAAGAAGTTGTTGACAGTGATAAAAAGCTGCAAAGTGAGAAAACCAAAACTATTTTCCACATCTCCCTATTTCATGGCTCCCTAGCCAAAATACTTAAGGTACTCCAATCACTAAAATGTGCAGATATCTATATGTACGACATCTAAAAGTCAATGTCCCAAGGGAGAATAATGTATCCACATTGAATCATTACATTGAAGTGGAAAGCAAGAGTTTTGAAATTCTAAGTCACAATTGCCATTAATTTTGTAGGTAGTCCCTATTAGGATTGAGCAATCCTAGATTATACTGGTCTTTGATTATACTGTATTGAGTATAGTTTTTGCCTATCAACATGAAAATTTTAGGACGTGGCAATTTGTGTTTAAAATTATAAATTAATTTTTAAAAATCTAAGTCTATCTTTAGGCTTTAAAGCAGTTGATCTAGAAAAATAATAGTGCAAAGCTCAAAGGGTGAACCGAATGATTTATCAGAGTGAATGTGAAGAATCCTGTGGCCTTTGGGATACTTTTTGCTTTTTATACTTTGCTTGATGAGAGAAACTGAAGGAAACACTGCCCCATGAGTTTGAACCATAAAAATTAGAAATAGAGTTTGTGCCAATAGTTTTGGAATATAAGCAAGAGTGAAAAAATGAGGAACTTAAAAATTATGTCTAAAAACAGAATAAGAAATAATAGGTTACCCATAAGTTCCAAGTGGCTAATAACATAGTATATAATATTAGCCAATAGACCATATCAGTGCAAAATTGCAAAATTGCCATCCTCCATATTTAAGAACAGTGATTTTTTTTTTCTGAGTATAAAACCTGAAATTTTGCTGATGGTACTTGTAGTCATTGCTGGAATAGTTAAAAGTAGATGCCCACAATCTGTGACTCACCTAGGAAATAAGGCCAGTGGAAGTGTCTTCAGCACATTCAAACAAACAAACAAACAAACAAAAAAATATACACACATACCCTAGGGTTCATATATATACACCTAGAAAGTAAAGACAAAGTAAAAATGTAATACAAATCTCTCAAGCACCACACTAAATTTTGGCTATTTCTTTAGGCTATGTTCTTGGTCTATATCTTAAGGTGAAGTCTCCTGGAGAAATATGGTGTCAGGGGGAGGGGTGAGTAGGTGGGCAGGTTGGAACAGGTAGTGGAGAAATGAAGATATATACCATATTTAGATGGTGTCAAAGGTGGGCATCTTTGAGGCTCCGATGGCTGACATGTGGCAGATAAACCACGTGGCTAGAGTCACTCTAGGAGATTGCATTCAGAGCCAGCTCCTATGGCCTCTATTTCCACTTTGTGTCATTGTTATTAGATTCCTCTTTAGAGCAGTTCTTCTGGTTATACTCCCCATGATTTTCTTTCTGGTTTTTCATTTCCAGAGCCATACACCATTACATTCTGAAATATTACTATTGCCAGCGTCCCATAAAGTTAATTTGATTTTCACTAATGTCAGATTTAAAGGAATCATGAATTTTAGTTCCTAACTTTTTCATTTTGAAACAATTTTTCTATTTTGTGACAATGTGTAACTTTTGCATATTTGCTGTCTACTCTCTCCCCCACTGTTGTTTGAGTCTTACATGAGCATTTATATATTTTTAAATGTTCACCGTCAGTCCTTTGGCTGAAATTTTTCTAGTCATGATTTGATTTCATGAAATTTATCCCCTAGTAAATTCCAAAAAAAAAAAAAAAAAAGGCTTAAAAAAAGGACACATCATTTCCTAAGTTCTGTAAATTGATTTTTCTATATGCTTGATATTTGAAGGACAGGTTGGCTGGATATAAAATACTTGCTTCACAATTCCTTTCACTAAGCTTTTTAGAAATATTGCTCTGTTGTTGCCTAGCTTTATATGTTGGTTTTAAAAGGTCTGATGCCCAGTCTAATTCTTCTGTCACTGTAAGTAATTTGATATTTCTGCCTGGAGACCTTGAGGATTTATACTTATTTTTGAAATCTAATGAGTTTTGGATTCTTAAGACTTTAAATGCTTAAAAATATGTCTTAAGAGTTTAATTGTTTTGGATTAGATTTTCTTGGTACCCAGTGAACTCTGAATGTATAGATATAAGTCTTTTTTTTATTCTGTAAAGGTATCTTGGATTATAGTTTAAAATATTAGTTCTGTTGGGGCACTTGGGTGTCTCAGTCAGTTAATCGTCCAACTCTTGATTTCAGCTCAAGTCATGATCTCAGGGGTCATGAGATTGAGCCTCATGTGCTCCATGGGGAGTCTGCTTGGGATTCTCTTTCTCCCTCTCCCTCTACCCCATTCTGCACTCCCTTGCTTGTGTGCCCTCTCTCTCATGCTCTCTCTCGAAAAAAAATTAAAATATTAGCTCTGCTTTATTGTTTTTGTCTTCAGGGGCTCTGTTAACATGAAAACCATTCCTTTTTTGCCTGTCTTCCAAGTCGGCTACTCTCCCTCTAGTCCTTTTTACTACTTTATTTAGGCCATTTTCATTCTCTCTAGTGTTTTCTCACCGTCTCTCAATATTCCTTATTAAATTTCTGAGTCTATTTTCCCTTGGGCAACTTGTAAGTTTTTCTTTACTTGTGAGATAATTTTGCCTTTTTCTTCTGTTTTTTTTTTTTTCTGAGTGCAATCAACCCTTTTCATTTATCTCTATGTTGTCTATTTTATTTTTAATTTTTGTACTTCCAATTTTACTTCTAATTTATGAGAATACATAAGTCTGCTTGATGTGTGAACTTACAGTTTTCTTTACAGTTTTCTTCTTTACAGTTTCCTTCTCATTTTTGATTGTTTTATCAGAGGAGAATTTGCCTCAGTTGATAGGCATGACATTTCATTTCCTTGTTTTCACTGTATCTCTATATGGATTTTACTTTCCAGTTGTTCATATTTATGTTATTGGGATGTTTTTGAGATTCTTGGTTTATGGCAGCATTTTATATTGGTATAACAAAGTTCAGGTACTTTGGCAGTTTTTGGGGGGTGTGTTTTTATGGAGTAAGGAGGGCCATGAGTCCTTTGCTTTTATGCTGCTTCTTTATCTTGTAGAAACATAAGATTTCCTTTTTTTTCTTATTCCCTCCCTTTTTGTCTCTATTCCCTTTTCTACTTGTCAAAGAGTATTTCTCCCTTCCCTTTTCATATTTCTTTTTTTCCTCCCAGAGCTATGAGTTTCAAAGGTTGCCATTTAAAATCCTGCCTGTCCCTTTAAATAACCAAAGTTCAAACTTCCTTCCCCAATTTCTCCATTTTTGAATTGTGTATTGTTACAGAAGGGCACCAGGCATTTGTTTTAATTAGGTTTAGCAAGACACACAGAAGCAGAAATGGCTGTCATGAAGGAAGAAGTTTTTTATACCCATGCTCATGCCTGGATGCTTTTTTAGTATTTTCAGGCTTAGAATGGACTTAGTCTTTCTGGTGGTAGAATAATTTCAAACTTAGGATCCTTTACTAGCTCCTCTGTTTTGTCTTCCCTGCAGTTCTGGGTCTGCTCTTGCTCACCCAAGAGCCTCGTAGCCGTAAGGTTGTGGTGGGAGTGTGGGAAGCTGCATTCTGGGATTTGATTATTCTTTTTTTAATTACACTTATTTGAAGTTTGGATATTCTCTATCTCCAGGTTGTGCCGAAATGTGATTGCATATAAATTTACTTTTCCTTTCTCCTGTTTGTACTCTTTGAGGAGGATATATGAGGGGGATGGTGATGCTGCTACCATTGTCTGAACCTACCAAGAGGTCCATCAACTTCACTTTGTTAAAAAATGCAGCAGACACTGAGAGTGGCCTACTGGTTTCCATTTTCTCTTGTTCTTCTCTGCTACCCAAAACTTGATTTGCAATGGAGGGAGTAAATACATAATTGTGTTGTTGTTGTTGTTGGGTATTTGTGTGTTTAATTTTTAGGCAACAACATAATTGTGTTGTTGTTGTTGGGTATTTGTGTGTTTTATTTAATTTTCAGGCCCCTGTGGCCAGGTGACAATGTAGTCAAAGAGACAAAAGCAGAAATCTACTGAATGGGTTTTGCAGGAAAGTCTGCACCTTAATAGAAATGGTTAGACTCAGCTGAAATGCCTTCTGACCTTTTCCCTTTTTGTCTGGAGTAGCAGCAGCTATCTTAAGACCATAAAGATAAAAGCCAAAAGCTAAGGGTGATGGAACAGAAAAAATAGAGGAAGCCTGAGTATTTGAGGAGCTACGTGAGCCCTGGATTGCCTATCCCCAGATTTCTGGTTATGTAAGAAATTTAAGCCCCTTTCTCAATTAAGGCACTATTTTGTCAAGTCTCTGTTCAGAGCTATATACCTTGGCTGATACCTCGATTTATTGAGGTGTTTCTTCTTTTTCAGGAGGGATGCAGACATGATCACTTTCATAGCTCACCATGCCAAGGACCACAATAACCTGCTGCATATGCTTCCTGTGTGCATCAGTTATATGTTAAGAGACTAAAGATTTACACTCTCCGAAGAGTTCAGAAAAGATAATAAACATTCCCACAGGTATGTTTCTTCAGTCTCACCTGTGAACTTTGTTTTATACTCCCCTTTGACAACAATCCCACCAATCAGTTATAATAAGCAAGGGTTAAATGCCCATAAAAACAAGTAACTAACCAAGTTTCTTATTAACTTATTTATTCATAGTTCATGACCTGAAATACAAAACTTGCTTAACCAGGTGTCGGGTGGGTTGTGACGTACCAATGAGAGGTGTGTGAGTGTGGCGTGAGCATGCCAGGTGTGGGAGTAGGTGCACCATGGTGTGATATACACTTGCTAGGGGGAGGAGGAAGATAAGCACGGAAGTGCTAACATGGGAAAACAGGAAGTAGGGGAGCAGAAAGAAAAAGCAGGTAGAGAGGGCTTCAAATAGGAAAACCTAGAGAAAATGTCAAATCAAAATTGAAAATCAAATAGAAAAATGCTTGTGATATATAATAGTTTCTCTCTTTTATTTCTGTTATAACAAAGTAGATTTACATTTCCTAAAACAACTCCTTGTCCATAGGGAGTGTTCAATCATTATTTTTTTAAAGATTTTTATTTATTTATTCATAAGACACAGAGAAAGAGGCAGAGACACAGGCAAAGGGAGAAGCAGGCTCTCTGCAGGGACACCGATGCAGAACTTGATCCCAGGACCCTGGGATCATAACCTGAGCCAAAGGCAGACGCTCAACCGCTGAGCCTCCCAGGTGTCCCTCAATCATTATTTTTGAATGAAGGATTGAATCAATAAGCTTTGAAGTAGGGGATAGTTTTCAAATGGACTATATCATCTTGAACTATCTAAGTATTTTATGCCTTCTTTCTCCATTTTTGAGTAATACATTGTTGTAAAAGTCTACCCAGGTTTTGTTTTCATCACATATGGTAAGATATATAGATGCAGAAAAGACTCATATTTTTATACCCACATATAAACTGGAGGCACAGTACACCGTGCAGGACTAAGATTGGTCAGGAGGCAGAGAAAACGGGGAAAATATAGCATGGGCCTTTATTGTGGTTTCTGTAGGAAGAAATGGAAGAGATCAGGGTAAGCAGGTTTAAGATCTGCTAGTTTGAATAATTTCAGTAGGCTCTAGGGCATAGAGACTGTCCCAAGTTGTCTGATCACTGGCCTTAGAGTGATTAGGGCAAGAGTGATTAGGGAAATAGTGGCCTGCAGTGTAAGAGCTTAAAAAAGACTGGAGGGCTCTGCACTGGATGGTGGCACATGAAAGGGGAGCTGTTTGCTATGTTCAGGATCAGCAAGGCCCCAGATGTAAAGATTCAAAAACAGACATGAGAAAACATTGTTATTATACATTATGTACATTATATGCATTTTTGCAGTTACTTCAGTTTCCTTTCATTGGTAGATGTGAGCTCATTCATATTGTAACTTTATATTCTGTAGTGCTATCAAGTATCTAAACTAAAATCTACATACCTTCAGGTACTAATATAGTTTCTGGTATTAGGCTGTCTGCCTTGCGAGCCCTCAGTAAATAAGGTTTAATGAATGTGATAGAGTCTTTCAATAAAATATTAGATACAACCAATGACCATCCAGTTAACCAGTGGTATAACTAGGAATTGACCTTTGGCTTTTTGCTTCCTGCATTGTGTTATCCAATAAAATCATGCTTTGACCAGAGTAAAAAAAAATATCTATGCAGTTGCTCTTGAGAGTATCTAAATCATAAACTTTAGGTAAAAATCATCTTACTTGTGGTCAGAAATCAGGAGCCTATTCAAGAGAACTGACTCTGGGAAGTTCAAGGGACATTCCAGGCAGAATTTTCTCTACTTCTGCCTTTTGGATTTGCAGCGTCCTATTGAATTACTTCCCAAAGATGAATCATGGCTAGCATAATTGACTCTAGACGGAGTCTCCTAAGCATCAATAATAACTTCAATCCAACTGCCGCTAAAGCAATTAGGAAAATCCCAACACCCTGAGCTATTGGTCTCTCCACTTTTTTGGCAACAAATACATTTAAGATACCCAAAGAAATCTTCAAGGTCATACCTTTATTAGGTTTCAGATATGCTCCTTATATCTGTACTTCCTAGAACATCAAAACAAAAATTATCTGAGTCATCAACCTTGTGATTCAGTTCTGTGATTATTATTTTTCTCCAACTAAATAAACTGTATACACCTTCACAATTTAATGAGCTCACAACTTAATTGAACTCAAGTAGCCTACTCTTGCTGCTTAGCTGCAGACAAAAACATGGGTATTAGTGTATCTAAGATGTTGCTTTAATAATTATTTTAGTTTCTCATCTTACTCCTACCTCATAGGAAATTGTGGCTTCATTGGATGGTTGCTCTGCAGGGTGCAGGCCGATGTCAACCAACCCTGGTGAAGATTGTTTCATTGATTGGCAACCAGTCAGGCTAATATTATTTGTGTTTCCAGCAGAACTTTAAAGAAATTTTAAATCACTACCTTAGGAGTAGCAGAACTCTTGGTTTATAATCTTCTCAATACAGATAGCTCTTTTCCCATTACTTAAGTTACAAAACACCATTCCAGTTATAAACCATTTAAGTATGTATAACTAACATGATTGAAATTATTAGGTTTATTTCTATAAATATAGAATAAAGAAAAAATGCATAAAATTGGTGTTAATGGTATATTGTCTTTTTTTTTTTTTTTGAGAACCATAGTAAGGCCCTTTCTCTTAGCAGGGATAATTCTATATTGCATGGATGTTGTTTTTATTTATTTAGCTTTTGCTTTTAAAGAAAAAAGATGCATGTTAGGGATAAGTATAGAAATTATCAAAATTTATAGAATTGTGAAGCCTTATGGCATTTTATAAAGCACTTTCACATTAATTATTTCATTGTGACTTACACCCTATGAAGAAAATGGGGTAGGCATTACAATTTCTATTCTGGAGTTGAAGAAAACTTATGTGAAAGTAAAAGCACTTTGCTTGCCCTAAAAATTAACAGTAGAGCGAGGGTCAAACCTAGACCTTAAAAGCATGACACTGTGTTTCTTGTTTTCTCAACTAATTAAATTTTAATTAAACCATACCCTAGGTATGACTTATGGATTAATTCTCCACTCAGAAAAAAGTATACCTATTTTCTTTCTGCCCCAACTCCCACTCTCACCAACCTATCATCATCACCTTTCTTTAATGATCTATTACTTTAGTGTCAAAAACCATCCATCCAGCGGCACCTAGGTGGCTCAGTCAGTTAAGCATCTGACTCCTGATTTTGGCTCAAGTCATGATCTCAGTGTTGTAAGATGGAGGCCTGCATCAGGCTTGGGGCTCAGTGCAAAGCCTACTTGAGATTCTCTCCATCTACCCCTCCCCCTGCTCAAGCTTGCCTTCTCTCTCTCAAACAAAAAAAATAAAATCTTAAAAAATAAATAAAAACATCTATCCATTTTGGCCCTAACCCATCACCAGCCTGTATGGCCATCTACTTAACTGTTATGAATTTGATGAGTACATTGACATGTCAATCAAAAATCACTCCTATTAATTCCTATCAATCTGTTAAAGCACAACTAAGCAATTCTGGCCTCTCTCAAACCCATGGGACCTCTTCCCTCACTTCTAGGTTCCATTATTTTCTCCAGTTGCCTAGAATGGTTACCAGATTCCACAATAAGTAGAACTTGTGTGTAGAATCAAAATGTCCACATCCCTGTATCTCATTCCTTCATATTCCTGCTAGATGGAGACCTAAGTTATTAGACTCACGAATAATGTAGCTGGCTAATTCTACTAAGGAGTTTATGATTGATGATAGTTTGAATATATCCCCTTTCCTGAATAAAGTTGCTCTTTAACAAAAAGCCTTCAGTAACTTACACCAAAGTGATTAATTATGCAGGTATTTTGAGTAGTCTAGGCACTATAGGAAGTGCTTGTTAGGTTTTTAAAAAATATCTAATTCTACCTCTATCAGATGGAGGCTCAACAAAGTGTTTTAGTTAAAAAAAATTTTTTTTAGTTAAAAAAACTTAGAAATTCTGAAAGCCACTGTTCTAAAATAAAGCTGCCTAATTGTACCAAAGGACAATGTCAAGCCCCAAAAGAGAAGGACAAAAACAATCTGAAGTGGATTAAAATTCCTAATAAAAGCAAAGTGATGTTTAGGCACAAACTATAAAGGTACAGAGAAAGAAAACTAGCATTTATGCATTTATTGAATACCTCCTATGTTTAAAGTGTTTGTATATCATAAAGACACCACGCTTCACACTGAATTTGTGTCAAAAGCAAACTAGAGTTACTTCTTTACTTCAAACCCTGTAGCTACTGGAAGGAAGACAGATTCAATTTTTTTCCCACTCATAGCTTTTCAACATACAAGGAGTACAAACAAAAATGTACAAACAAAACCCACCCCGTAATTTTAATTTTGTGATGAAATTTACAACTAAAGGGAAGAATCAGACATAAATCTCAGGAGCTCCACTATTTCCTACCAAAGATGTATTTAGTGATTTTCAGCAATCCTCTCAAGGTAGAAGTTAAAGGTTCCTCAACAGAAGTTTAAAGATAGTTTTAATAAAGCTAATTAACAACAAGAGGAAGTTAGTCATTTGGAATATAAAACAAAGCATAATTAAATTTATCCTGATTGAAACCTGGCTCTTTTTTTTTTTTTTTTGTTTCCTTTTTGGCTCAGAGTAAGGCCACTGACAGCAGATTGTTTGTACAAATAAAACACAATTGGTCCAGAGACAGCTTTCATTCTCATTGAGATTCCTTATCTTTAAATGTTCCCTTATTCCCTAAGTCCAGCCAAAAAAAGAAGTTTAGATTGTTTTTATATCTAGTAAATAAGAGACTAATTTTTAATTCTACACATACATTATTTCATATAATTCTCATAATAATTCAAAAAGTTTACATGTATTACTTGTCTTTTTCTGTCATTGAGGACATTTAGACTCAGAAATGAAGAGACCTGTGTAAGATCAGCCTATTAGTAAATGTCATACCCAGCAATCAAAATCTATCTCCACAACCTCCACTAATTTCCCCATTATACCACTTCCCAGAAAGATCAGGAAATGATCCCCTATCTTGGAAAACATAGATGAGCATCTTTTCACCTTCTTATATGAAGAACAAGTTAAGTAAAACAAAATATAAACTTCTCTGTGCAAATGAGAAATACAATGGAGTGAAATGAGTTTTTCCTATGAGTGAGAATAGCAAAGAACAACCAAAAGGAAACCACTGGAATTGAATCAGCTTGGCTTTTAATGATTGGATGTATGACAAAAGATTGACATGGGAAAAATGTGAACACTGCTGCCTAAGGAGCTTTGCATTTAATAAAATACCATCTAAAGAAATAGAATATTAAAGCTGCTACTGAGGACAGGTTATCTCCTTAAAGCAGAGAGGCCCAGGCTGTGGATATCTGCTGGGGCGGGGTGGGGGGTTGCTGGGTGGCAGTGGTGCCCCAAAGTATGGTCAGGGGCTAAAGAGTTCGACATATTGTCCAAAGTCCAGGAAATTCTGACAGGAGCCCTTGGGGGCTCCCACACTTGTTTAGTCTATGGGGTAGTGACTCATGGTAAGGGGCTGACTGACAGTAGTGACAAAACCCCTATCTCTGGAAGGGCACTGGACTCTGGTGTGTAAAGCTTTCTCTGCTCCTTGTTAGATTACTATCCGAGTGAAACTATTCCTATAGTTTATCCATAGATCGGGGAGGCAAGCAGCAGAGTTGATTAGGTGATGGATTTTCACGAGGAAGAGCACATTGAAGTTTTAAAATTTTATTTCAAAATAATTTTACACTGAAATAAAAGTAACAAAAGTAGTGCAGAGAGTTATCATATATACCTTAACCAACCTTGCCTTAATGTTAACGTCTTATATGGTACAGTGATCAATACCAGAAGATTAACATTGTTACAGTACTATAAACTTAACTAGAGACTGTTACTTGAATTTTGGTAGGTTCTCATAATGTCCTTTTTCTGGTCCAGGATCCAATCCAGCATCCCATATTGCATGTGGTTTTCATTTCTTTCTAGTCTTCTCCAATCTGTGATAGTTCCTCAATCTTTACTTGTCTTTCATGACTTTGACACTTTTTTTTTTTTTTAAAGATTTGTTTATTTTGAGAGAGAGAAAGCATGAGTGGTGAGAGGGACAAAAGGGAAGAGTCTCCAAGAGACTCTCCACTGAGCATGGAGCTGATCCAGGGCTCGATCCCATGACCCTGAGGTAGTGACTTAAACCGAAATCCAGAATCAAGACATTCAAATGACTGAGCCACTCAGATGCCCAATGACTTTGAAACTTTTGAGGTCATGGTCAGTTATTTTATAGCTGACCTCATTTTGGGTCTGTCTGATATTTTCTTATAATTAGATTGAAGTAAATCATTTTTGGCACAAATACTAGAGAAGTGTTTTGTCCTCAGTGCATCATATCAAGGGGTATGTGATGATATCCTATTACTGGTGATATTCACCTTGATACTTGGTTAGGGAGGTGTCTGCTGGGTTTCTCCACTGTAAATTTACTGTATTTCCTTGGAAACTAATAAATATCTGTGGAGAAATACTTGAGGCTATGCAAATATCTTGTTTCTTATTAAATTTTCATCCACCAATTTTAACATCCATCAGAGAATCTTGCTTGCAACAATTGTCACTGTAGTGTTTTATAACATTACAACATAGACAACATGATTTTCTATTTCCTTCATTTCTTTTACATTTATTAATTAGGATTCTTCTTTAAAGTATCTCTTATTAATTTATTCATTCAATAATTTATGTATATATGGGCTCATAGATATTTAACTTTTTTCTAAGGGTTATAATGAAATACTGTAACTCATCTTATTGCTCAAATTAGTACTCCTTTTGCCATTGATTTGCTTCCGTGCCCTTCTGACATGCTTCCATTTTGAGCAACTTGTGGTTTTTTTTTAAGATTTTATTTATTTATTCATGAGAGACACAGAGATAAAGACAGAGAGAGAGAGACAGGTAAAGGGAGAAGCAGGCTTGTTGCAGGGAGCCCGATGCTGGACTCGATCCCAGGACCCTGGGATTATGCCCTAAGCTGAAGGCAGATGCTCGACCACTGAACCATCCAAGCGTCCCAAGCAGTTTCTAACTTGAATTATGTGGTCTGTCTCTTTTCAGCATGTGCTTCAAAATGTGGTTGTTATTAAGTGTCATCTGTCCTGACCAACAAACTGGCCTCCCAAGAGGGAGCACAGGAGCCCCTCACTATCACAGTATCTCAGTTTCATCATATTGTTTGGGCCCACCTCTGGAGATTCTGATTTGGCAGGTCTCATGTTTGGATTCTACCTGGATTTTGTAAAAATTTCATCAAGTGATGATTACAAAGCTAACTGTATTTGGAAGCCACTGCCCTATTCCATAGATTATAGGAGTATATTTCTTTTTTTTTTTTTTAGGAGTATATTTCTTACTGGCCTCTAGCCACACTACTCAAAGTTTAGAAGGCCAGCAGCCTTGGCATCACCTGGGAGCATGTTAAAAATCAAAGTTCTTGGGGATGCCTGAGTAGCTCAGTCAGTTAAATGTCCAAAGTCTTGGTTTTGGCTCAGGTCATGATGTCAGGGTCCTGGGATCAAGCCCTACATGGGCTCCATGCTCAGCAGGGAGTCTGCTTGAAGATTCTCTCTCTCCCTCTCCCCTGCGGCCCCTCCCCCAGCTTGCATACTCTCTCTTTCTCTCTCAAATAAATAAATCTTTAAAAAAGTTCTTAGGTCCCTCGCAGACTTAAGGATGCAGAATATCTGGGAGTGGAGCCTAGGCATCAGCATTTTAGTGAGCTCTTCAAGAAATTCTTATGCACACTGAAATATGAGAAGCCCTGAAAATATACTATGTTATAGTTGGTAAAAATCACAGATGGGGGCAGCCTCAGTGGCCCAGCGGTTTAGCGCTGCTTTCAGCCCAGGGTATGATCCTAGAGACCTGGGATTAGGTCCCATGTCAGGCTTCCTGCACAGAGCGCCCCCACTCCATGAATAAATAAATAAAATCTTTAAAAAAAAATCACAGACAGGCAAACACAGTTCATCCTTTTGGTCTAACCCTTACCTGAAGCAACTACTCCCAGCTGACTTTTTTTTTTTTTTTTTTGTATTTTTTTTTTCCTGGAATGTGTTTACCACAAAGATTCTCGTAATCCAGTGCTATATTTTTCTTGGGTGTCATCCAAATTGTTCCAAACTTATGACTAGCTCCTAAAGTTGTCAAATTAGAGAGGAAAAAGTGGATTCTTGTTTGCAAAGAGGGATACACACATTCCAACACAGAACACCACTTCCTTTTTTTCTCTTGATTTTCAGTATCCTTCTCACAGAAGAAACAATGCTGAAAAAATCAAAAACGTAGTGTATGTGAGAATTAAGTTGTCATTTAATTTAAACTTTTTGTGCAATGAGAATCACTTTCAGACAGACATATATAAGACATATAACATTTCCTGTTATGTCTTAATTTATCAACTGTGTACATTATTATGTATCTATGGCAAACCCTGCAATAAATTATAAAAATCCAGTTGAGGCAGTACACACTGTGCAATTATGCTATTTTATTTTGTATTTTAAAATAAGCATTATTTGCTTCATTATTAAAAATACACATTTAGAGAAAAAGGAAAAGATAATACTGGGTATTTTGGCCAAGTTTACCCACAATAGCCTGATTCATCAATGAGTCAGTTAAATCCTTTAAAGATCACTTGTTAAAAAAAAAAACAAAAACAAAACAAAACAAAAAAAATAAAGATCACTTGTTAAAATGTGATTAATTATACGCATTATTTTATGACTGTATAACCAAACTGATTTATTCAGTCACTTAGGCAATAAACATCCTTCTGCCAGATATTGTGCAAAATCTGGGAGAAATAAAGATGAATAAAGGGTCCGAAAGAATGTGGTGGTTGCAGTAACCACCACTCCAGTCTTGATGACTACAATGACAAATGCTCTCCTCACTCTGTCCTCTGACATAGTAGAAACTGCTGTCTCTTAGCATCTGTGCACAGCCTAGCTTCTTCTAGTAGTACATTATATAGCACCTACAATAGATGTACAGACGTACTAAGAATTCAGTAAACAATTAAAGATATTTAACTTAAAAATAAAGATATTTAACTTAATTTAGGTCTTATTTTGTGATGTGTACAGTGCTAAGTCTTTTAAATATTTATTGCCTGTAATCAGTGCTATGCCTCTCGGGGAGGAAAAGGGCCTGATTTACAGCATTCGCAGATCTCCATGGCAGAAATACTCTGATAATGGCTCATTTCAAGCTACCCAGTGGTTTAACAAGTGATCTGGAAAAATCCTAAAAATTTAACAGCTCATCAAGAAGAGCTGACTCCAGTACACCACTGCGTGCAATCTTCACAGCAAGACTATGTAGTAGTATTAGGACTGTTGTTTTATTATTAGTATGTCCATTTTGCAGATAAGAAAACCAAGGGCACAAGGAAGTCAAATAACTTGCTTAGGGTCAGAGAATAAATGGTAAAGCTAGGATGCAAACCAGGGGCCCTGGAAGGTTAAAGCTAGCATTGCATTAAACTGACTGATGGTAAATTCCATTAGCAACTGTGGAGTAAGGTGAAGAGTTATTAAAATTCCCATGTGAATCTTCACAGATGAATCAAAAGCATTCTGGATTTTGACTTCCTTCCCATTAGAACATGAAACCATTGCTCCCTGGCTGTGTGACCTAAAGTCTTTTCCTTCTTAGGTTCAGGATGTGTTTATCCTGTAGCTTACAGCTGAATTCCTTCATTGAAGAGTTTGCTTTTTAAAATTTCTTTAATTAGTTTAGAGGTAGAATTTAGTGATTCATCAGTTGCATATAACACCCAGTGCTCGTTACATCAAGCACCCTCCTTAATGCCACCACCTAGTTATATCATCTCCCACCCACCTCCCCTCCAGAAACCCTCAGCTTGTTTCCTAGAATTCAGTGTCTCTTATGGTTTGCCTCACTCCCAGTTTTCACATTATTTTATTTTTCCCTCCCTTCCCCTATGTTCATCTGTTTTGTTTCTTAAATTCCACATATGGGTGAGATCATATGGTATTTGTCGTTTTCTGACTGATTTATTTCGCTTAGCATAATACCCTCTAGTTCCATCCATGTCATTGCAAATGGCAAGATTCCATTCTTTTTGATAGCTGAGTAATAGCCCTTTGTGTATATACACCACATCTCCTTTATCCATTCATCTGTCAATGGACATCTAGGCTCTATCCATGGTTTGGCTATTGTGGACATTGCTATAAAAACTGGGATGCATGCGCCCCTTCAAATCACTGTTTGTATCCTTTGAATAAATATCTAGTAGTGCTATTGCTGGGTCACAAGGTAGGTCTCTTTTTAACTTTTTGAGGAACCACCATACTGTTTTCCAGAGAGACTACACCAGTTTGCATTCCCACCAACAGTGTAAGAGGGTTTCCCCTTCTCTACATCCTCACCAACCTCTGTTGTTTCCTGAGTCACTAATTTCAACCATTTTGACCAGTGTGAGATGATGTCTCATTGTGGTTTTGATTTATATTTCCTTGGTCCTAAGTGACGTTGAGCACTTTTTTATGTGTCTGTTGGCCATTTGTATATCTTCTTGGGAGAAATATCTGTTCATGTCTTCTGCCCATTTCTTGACTGGATTGTTTGTTTCTTGGGTGTTGAGTTTGATAAGTTCTTTATAGATCTTGGATACTAGCCCTTTATCTGATAAGACATTTGCAAATATCTTCTCCCATTCCACAGGTTGCCTTTTAGGTTTATTGACTGTTTCCTTTGCTGCGCAAGAGCTTTTTATCTTGATGAAGTTCCAATAGTTCATTTTTGCTTTTGTTTCTCTTGCCTTTGGAGTCATGCCTAACAGGAAGCTGCTGTGGCAATTCCAAGAGGTTGTTGTGTGCATTCTCCTCTAGGATGTCGATGGATTCTTGTCTCATATTTAGATCTTTCATCCACTTTGAGTTTATTTTTGTGTATGGTATAAGAAAATGGTCCAGTTTCATTCTTCTGCATGTGGTTGTCCAATTTTCCCAACACCATGTCTTCTTTCCATTGAATATTCTTTCCTGCTTTGTAGAAGATTAATTGACCATAGAGTTGAGGGCCCATTTCTGGGTTCTCTATTCTGTTCCATTGATCTATGTATCTGTTTTTGTGCCAGTACCATACCATCTTGATGATTACAGGTTTAAAGTAGAGTTTGAAGTCCAGGATAGTGATGCTACTGGGTTTCGTTCTTTTTTCAACATTCTTTTGGCTGTTTGGGGTCCTTTCTGGTTCCACACAAATTTTAGGATTGTTTGTTCCAGTTCTGTGAAAAATGCGAATGGCATTTTGATAGAAATTGCATTGAATGGGTAGATTGCTTCGGGTAGCATAGACATTTTTTTTTACATTTTTTTAAAAGATTTTATTTATTTATGCAGAGAGAGAGAGAGAGAGAGAGAGAGAGAGGCAGAGACACAGGCAGAGGGAGAAGCAGGCTCCATGCAGGGATCCCAACATGGGACTCAATCCTGGGTCTCCAGGATCCCATCCCGGGCCAAAGGCAGCGCTAAACCGCTGAGCCACCAGGGCTGCCCTAGCATAGACATTTTAATAATATTTGTTCTTCCAATCCACGGGCATGGAATGTTTTTCCACTTATTTGTGTCTTGCTCAATTTCTTTCATAGGTGTCTAAAGTTTTCAGAGTACAGATCCTTTACTTCTTTGGTTAGGTTTATTACTACATATCTTACGGTTTTTGATGCAGTTGTAAATGGACTCAGTTCCTTGATTTCTTTCTTCTGCCTCATTGTTAGTGTGTAGCAATGCAACTGCTTGCATTGATTTTATCGTCTATGAAGAGTCTATGAAGTTTGACTTCTTCTTTGCCAATTCAGATGCGTTTTAATTCTTTTTGTTGCCTGATTGCTGAGGACTTCCAGTACTACGTTGAACAATACTGGTGAGAGTGGACATCCCTGTCATGTTCCTGACCTTAGGGAGAAAGTTCTCAGCTTTTCTCCACTGAGGACAATATTTGCTGTGGGTTTTTCCTATGTGGCTTTTATGATATTAAGGTATGTTCCTTCTATCCCTATACTGCAGAGAGTTTTTATCAAGAAAGGATGCATATTTTGTCAAATGCTTTTTCTGCATCTATTGAGAGGATCATATAGTTCTTGTCCTTCTTTTATTAATGTGATGTATCACATTGATTTGCTGATATTGAACCACCCTTGCAGTCCAGGAATAAATCCCACTTGGTCATCTTTTCCCACCTATCCATGGTATGCTCCCTTTGTCTTACCTAAAGCAGGTGTTCACTATGAACAGAAGAGTTGAGATGCTTCCTCATTACCCCAGGACTCCTTTCCAAGTTCACCTATAAACCTCCCATGCTGTTTGCTATTAATCATGGTTTGTAGACGGCACTCATAGAACTCAGTAATGTTAATTGAAGTTTCAAATTTCATATAAGCAGGTGGAACACAAGTCACTGTGGGTGACTAGCCCACCTTTAACATTTGAGGAGCATAGAGCAACAATGTTAATGAAAATCCACATAATATTCATCTAAATATTTAGAATTATAATTCAAACCACTAAGCTGTTAAACGAGAATATATACTCTGTCTTTATAGCGTCTTAGGAAATCAGTTTTTAATATTAGAATTACTGAATTCCTCCAACTTTCTCATAATAGAGCAGGGAGTACTGGTCCCTAACCAAAGGGCTGCTTATCTCCCCCCCACTTCCCCCAGCTCTCTCCTTACACACATGGTTGTGGACCCTTCCCAGCCAATACATCCAAGCTTGATCCCCTTCTCCAGCAAAAGGTCCCATAGTCACTCCTTGGCTCTAGGGGTACACAATGCTGGAGCTGGGGCCCACCTCAGGAAGGCAGTTCAAAGAAGGAGGCCTGTGTTGGCCTTAGGTGTGAGTTCAGGGCTGTTGGGCAAGTAATCCAGAACTCAGGCACCAAGGGCGAGCCCTGCATCTGGAGAGGAGCCTGAGCACAGCCCTGCACAGCACAAGGCTCAGGGTCACGTTGCCTCTTGCACAGATCTAGTTAGTACTGAGGGTAGGAGCTCAGTACTTGATTGTGCTCTTCCTGGGGCCCAACTTTGACCTTCTGAACAATCTTTTTTTTTTTTTAATTTTATTTATTTATTTGACAGAGAGAAAGAGAGTGCGCATGTGAGTGCACACACAAGCAGGGGGAGCAGTGGGCAGAGGGAGAGGGAGAAGCAGGCTACCCCGCTGAGCAGGGAGCCGGGATGTAGGTGCCTGAACCCAGGACCCCGGGATCATGACCTGAGCCAAAGGCAGACATTTAACCGACCTGAGACACCCAGGTGCCCCTGAAGATTAATTTTGAATGATTCCAGTATTTGACAAAAAGATGAAGCAAGATAAGGTAGCAATCTAATATTTATCAAAATTGCCATCATTATGAGCTAAAATTCACCTTTCCAGCCCCTGATGTCAAGTCCAACATTAATGCAGTTTAATCCAGTTTGGCTAATTGCTTATAATAAACATTATGGCAATCCAAAAATGAATGAATGGAAGGCTCCTCAACACTTTCTTACATACAATCTGACTTATTTAGTGCTGCCTCCTTCCAAAGCTCCTCTCTTGAATATGTAAATTATTTGAATAATTTTATTTTAGTTCACTTGAGTGTAAAAGCAAATCATCTCCTAAGATTAAAGATTTGATACCTAAATTTTCTAAACCTTAGAAGCAAAACAATTGAATAAGGCTACGAAGCACCTTGACACGGACAAGGAGTGCTCATGGTTGGGAGCTCAGAGCATAGACACACCTAAGGCTGGGACTGGCTCCTGTCTTGGGGGGTCTCAATGAAGCAAACCAGGCTCAGCTCACACTGCTCTTTAGCATGGAAATTCCCCAACATTTTTATGAGTCAGACTCCCCAGGAGGGCTTGTCAAAAATGCAGCAGAATGTTGGGCCCCACCGTGAGAACTTCTGATTCGATAGGTGTGGGGTGGAGGCTCAGAGTCTGCATTTCTAACAAGTTTCCAAGGGAGTGCTGATGCTGCTTGTCTGGACACCCCATGTTGAGAACCACTGCTCTAGGTTTTTTTTTTAACAGATAGTCCTGTACTGTAGTCACAGCAGGACTTCAGTCTATCACTGATCCTCCTCCCACCTACTTAGTTACATAATTGATAACCCATCTTCATACCAAGTAACCATATAGGAGATTAAAATAAACTATGTAAGCAATTTGCATACCAAAAAAAGTTACAATCACATACAGTTTTCCAAGTTAATGGCCAATTTTAAAAGTTTTAATGATAATTATATCTTCCTGTCCTTTTTTGCTATAAACAAACCCCTGAATTTATTTCAGGGTGATTGATTCTGTTCAGCCCTGTACTTTTCCTAGACAGCAGCACCTCCAGAAGATGGTTTATGGGATCTAAGTCCAAAAGTACTGACGTTCATAATTAGCTTTAATGACCCAAACACCTCTAACTTTCTTCCAGATTTGTTCCTTGTGATGTTACCTAAACCCTTGCTGTTTCTATTTTCAGCACATTATAACCTCTAACAAAAACAGTTATCTCTCCATGTAAAAGACCAGCACCTATGTGATTGGCTGTGAGCAGAAAGGCACATGTTATAAGCATAGACCCATGGTATTTAAGCAAAGTACTGTAAGCAAACTGAGGGAAGCTAAAAGCTGCCACCTGTTTAATTTCTAAAGAATTGTTAAAGTTGGGGATCCCTGGGTGGTGCAGCGGTTTAGCGCCTACCTTTGGCCCAGGGCGCGATCCTGGAGACCCGGGATCAAATCCCACATCCGGCTCCCGGTGCATGGAGCCTGCTTCTCCCTCTGCCTATGTCTCTGCCTCTCCTTCTCTCTCTGTGTAACTATCGTAAATAAAAGAAAAAAAAAAAAAAGAATTGTTAAAGTTTAGAACCACTCTATCACCCAAACCATATTTTTTTTCTACCTCTAGCCTATGTCTGTGTTTCTTCTTTGTAGCCCTTTCCTTCTTTTTAAAAGATTTTTTTTTAATTTATTTATTTGAGTGCGAGAGAGCGAGAGAGAGCATAAGCAGTGGGGAGAGGCAAAGGGAGAGGAAGAGGCAGATTGCCAGCTGATCAGGGACCCCAGCTCGGGGCTGAATCCAGGAACCCGGGGATCATAACCTGAACCAAAGGCAAATGCTTAACCCACTGAGCCACCCAGGTGCCCCAGCTCTTTGCCTTCTTGACCACATCTGCCAGTGGGCAGCCTGACTTTCTCAGGCAGTTTGGTTGGGGTGTCTCTTCAGGACAGGGAGGCAAGGCTCAAAATGAGACATAGCATCACCTCAACCCTAAATATACACTTAAAAATAAATTTAAGATGTCCTTTCCAGCTACTCAATTTCTGTACACCATACACTAGTTAGATACCATCCATATCTATAACTTTATTAAAATGTTTAAATTTTCCAGTAAGTACTTTTCTGCCTCTCTTCAAGGGTGGGGCAACCCAAAATGATAAATTTTATTTTATTTTATTTTTTTTTGATAAATTTTAAAGATAAAACAAATTTTCTGGTAGTGGCTCATGGTCTCTATCATATTGTACATTTTGCAATGTTTCTCAAGCTTTCTGGTGTGCTCGCTGGTTTCTGCAATGCCCTGCTGACCTCCTTGATCATATCCCACACGTCTGTTCTCCTTCTACTTAGAGATTGTGCTGAGGCAAATGTCTGCACTGACTCAGCTTGCTTTGATGGCCATCCCCTATTGACACAGACCAAAGCCAGAGCAATCATGTAACACCTGATGTGTCTTCCCTAAAACACACATAAAGGTTGGAGTCCCTCAGGGCACAAGCCTGATGGAAGGGCCAGAGTCCTCATTCATTTTGCCCATTTTTTAGAGGATTCCATTCTAGCAATATTTCACTTGCACAGCTTTTCATGCAGACTTTTCAAGCTAAATTATTTTTATTTTAAACAAAAATCTATTTTTTTCCAGTGCAGCATGTTTAAGTTAGCATCACTTACTTTGTGAATGAAAATATTTATATATGATTTACTAACTAAAAATCATACCATATTTTGTGCTTTTTGTGTTAGATGCTTTTAATTGCAAAGAATAGAGAACTCTGGCTGTCTCAGATTAGGGAAGTCTATTGTAAATCTTACCCAAATAAGAAAGCAGGGATCTCAGAAACACAACTAGGACACCCGAGCACCCAGAAAAGTCAAATTCTGAAATCTCTCAGGAGAAAAAGGTATGAGCCAGCCCTGATGGGGGACTGGACATGCAGGCCATTCAGGATACAGGTGGCTCCTGTATCCGTGGAATTGCACAGCCCTCTCCATGGCTGGTTACATAATTTGCAGGTGCAGACTGAAAATGTGGAGTCTTTAGATCAAAAAGCAGGTAAAAAGTGCCATTATAGGTTCTAAGATATAAAGCTTTTTCCTTTCTATTGCTGCCTCTCTCTCAACGTGTCATGATTTTTAAAATTTGTTATTTAACATCATTCTAAGTAAAGTGAACATTTTAGATTATCAGCATGTTTTTTTTTTTACCATTCATCTTTATATGATGTGATGTCAGTTTTCAATGTAAATATAAGAGCATTAAGAGATTCATAGTGGAATCATCAAAATTGCACAATTCCTATCTTGTAGTTCCTGTGGACATATATGTTACATTCTTATCAGAGCAGCGAACATGCTGCACAAAACTAATTCAGTTGTTTTCATTTCACTTCTTTATTTGTGCACATCCTACCAACAGCCTCTACCTCCAGTTTCCCGATGATCAGGGAAGGACTGAAAGAGAAAGGATTAACTTTTGTTTCCTTCCATGTCATCATTTTCAGTGGAAGTGGTAGACCAAGATGGAGAAGCAAAATGAGTAAGAAGGAATATGAGAGGGTTCCCCAGTCATTTGTGTTTCTTAAAACATGTTGCATTCTGGAACGCCTGGGTGATCAGTCAGTTGAGTGCACAGGTCTCTTGATTTTGGCTCAGGTCATGATCTCAGGGTTGTGGGATTGAGCCCCGCATAGGGCTCCGTGCTCAGCAGGGAGTCTGTTTGTCCCTCTCCCTCTGCTTCTCCCCCCTCCCTTTTAATAATTAATTAATTGATTAATCAATTTTTAAAAACCACACACATTACATTCTTTGTGTTTTCAAAAACAGTTCTTGTTCTGATGCAAAGTGTGGCCTTTGATGGTGTCAGGGCCCTGCTTACTCAGACTTAAACAGACTGCCTTACCTTGTACTTGCTCTGAGCCTCCACACTCCCATGCGTCTTGGATCCATCACATTCTGTGCTCCTGGGACACTCTAAACATTATACATAAATGAGTACGTAAGGAGTGGCAGACATGCTTATTGTGGCTATCTCAAAGATAAAATTAATATAAATTTCAAGACAGAGGCAGCAGAACATTAAATCAAGTGCTGGGCTGTGTTTGTGGTCACATGTTCATGAAGCTGCCTCTGGTCCCCTCACTAGCCCAGCTGTGTCTGTTTCTACTGCTCTTGCTGCTGCCACTGACTACCTCGTCTTCTCTGTTTTTCACACTGTCCTAATTTCAGTTTATTCATGGGCTTTCATGGCCTTTTTTTGTATTTCTTCTAACTTCTGATGCCAACTGACCCATTCTCTTTACATTGCCACCTAAACTACTGCAAGAGAGAGACTCAGATGCTCTTTTTCTGGGTTTCATGCCAGGCCACCCCTTGGATGGGGCCGAGTGGCTAGGGTGGGAGGGGCAGGAGGGGGGAGAAGAAGAGAAGAGAATTGAAGGCACATGAATTGAATTCAGGAACTTGAAATTATTTCCTTTGCCCTTAGATAATGACTTTTCCATCTCTAAGTGAACGACTACGGAAAATAACTGAAATGACAATGGGTAATTGAAAAGAGAAACACATTTTTTATAGACACGTTACAGCTAAAAATCAAATGGTTGCTCAAAGATTTATTAAAGAGATTTAGACATGAATATTTTCTAGTTTCACGCTACAAATCATACCATGAGCTCTTTTGTGGATAAAAACTATTATACAGATTTTGCCCATATGATTAATTTTACTAAAGAAATAATATTATCTGCATGTTAATATTTCTGTGGGATTCAATTAATTTTCAAAGAGAGGGTATTTTTTTCTTTTCACTGACTTCATAGAAGGGAAAATTTCTGTCTCTGGAAATGTGTGGGAGCAAAAACACAAAGTGTCTATTAAACTTTGGTTTAATAGGGTTTTGGGGATCCCTGGGTGGCTCAGTGGTTAAGCGCTGCCTGCAGCCCAGGGAGTGATCCTGGTGTCCCGGGATTGAGTCCCACATCGGGCTCCCTGCATGGAGCCTGCTTCTCCCTCTGCCTGTGTCTCTGCCTCTCTCTCTCTCTCTGTCTCTCATGAATAAATAAATAAAATCTTTAAAAAAATAAACTTTGGTTTTATTATTCATTTATTTTTATTTGTGGCATGCAGTAATGGATAATATCACCCAAGGCAATCCATGCAAAATTATGAAATGCCTTTTTCTTTGTGAATTCATTTTTTAATGAAAATGCCATGTCTGACCATGGCAGAAGGCCATGGTGTTTCTTTCTTGGGATCATACTTGAGAATGTTGGTTGACCATCATCAGTTCCTTGCATGACTATTTCTACCCAATTAACAGTCATGCAAATAAACCAAATACTATGGAATTCTTGTCTTCATCATAATGTTGATGTTATCTGCCTTCTCCACCCCATTTAAAAAAAAATAAATGAAGGCTGCTGGTGTCAAAATAGAAAATGGAACAGATCAGAATGGGAATACCAATTTATGTATTTACCTAACTAAAATTAATTAAATCACAACAGCCAAAGAATAAATAATCTAATCAAGAAATGGGCAGAAGACATGAACAGACATTTCTCCAAAGAAGCCATACAAATGGCCAACAGACACATGAAAAAATGCTCAACGTCACTTGGCATCAGGGAAATACAAATCAAAGCCACAATGAGATACCACCTCACACCAGTCAGAATGGCTAAAGTTAACAAGTCAGGCAACAACAGATGTTGGTGAGGATACAGAGAAAGGGGAACCCTCTTACACTGTTGGTGGGAATACAGGCTGGTGCAGCCACTGTGTAAAACAGTATGGAAGCTTCTCAAAAGGCTGAAAATAGATCTACCCTAAACCCAGCAATTGCAATTGGTATTTATCCCAAAGATACAAATGTAGTGATCTGAAAGGGCACCTACACTCCAATGTTTATAGCAGCGATGTCCACAATAGCCAGACTATGGAAAGAGCCTAGAGGTCCATGAGTAGATGAATGGATAAAGAAGATGTGGTGTATATATAAAATGGAATATTACTCAGCCATCAAGAAAATGAAATCTTGCCATTTGCAATAACATGGAGAGAACTAGAAGGTATTATGCCAAGCAAAATAAGTCAATCAGAAAAGACAATTATCATATGATCTCACTCATATGTGGAATTTAAGAAACAAAACAGAGGATTATAGGGGAAGAGAGGAAAAAATAAAACAAGACAAAATCAGAGAAGGAGACAAACCATAAGAGACTCTTAATCAGAGGAAACAAACTGAGTGTTGCTGGAGAGGAGGGGAGCTGGAATAACTGGATGATGGACATTTAAAAGGACACATGATATAATTAATAATGAGCCCTGGGTATTATATAAGACTAATGAATCACTGACCTTTATCTCTGAAATTAATTAATTAATTAATTTAATTAAACTAGAATATAAAAAATTAAAGTGGATTAAAATGGGTGGAAACCAAAAAATATCAATTGATACTATTTCAAAGTTTCCTCAGAATAATGAAGTGCTTCTTGGACCAAATAGTACCAATGTTTATTCATTTTTAAAAAATTTTATTTATTTATTCATGAGTGACACATAGGCAGAGACATAGGCAGAGAGAGAAACAGGCTCCATGCAGGGAGCTGGGTATGGGACTGGATCCTGGGACTCCAGGATCACGCCTAGGCTGAAGGCAGATGCTCAACCACTGAGCCACCCAGGCATACCTGTTTTTTTGAGAATACAATACATTTGAAGGGAGTTATCTTGTATCCAGCATGGTGTCACCTGAGAGTGTTTGGTAGACATTGAAAGAACATTCATTGAAGTGAAGTTTGGCAGAATAAATAGTAGTAAATGATCTGTCTGGAGGTTCAGGGGTGAGTGTGTGGTATGTTACAGTATGATGGTGAGGAACCCTTTAACTAGATACTGTGCTCCAAAACAGTTGCCAAACTGCTGATGATAAGAAGCCATTCAGAACTGGTCCACGTGGGGATCAAAAAATATTTGTAAGTAACAACCATTCCTTGAAGTCATCTACAAGGCTGCCTTGGATAGAAGTCTAGAGTCAGGTCTATTTTCAGATTCATTCAACTGTCTTAGGCTGTCCTTTCTCATAACTGTTACTTAAATCTCATTGAATACCATATACTATCATATAAACAGCTAATAAATTATAAATTGAGACAGAAATTCTGGGGAACTTAAAGTCTGGAGTAGGAAGGGGACTTATTTTTTACTGTTTGCCCCTTGACATACTTTGACTTTTATCTTACTGCATTTTTATCTTTAAATTTAAAAAGAAAGGAAGAATATAGTTCGAGGACATTGCAGTATAATTTCTGTAGATGATAGAAATGTAATAATTTCTGTACAATTAAATATTACTGTGAAATAAATGTACAGTTTATTAAATCTACCCTGTTGCTATAGAAATGGATGTAATATAAATGCTCAGATGCATACTAGATTTACATATTGAACAATGCAGTGATATTGTAGACTTAAGCACATATAACAGAAATTTCAATATTTTTGATGTAACAGTTATGTAAATCTGTAGTTGCCAAAGGAATTGTATGGAAAATGACTAGGCTGTGCTTGCTTTTGGTGGGGGGAAAAAATGGACACAGGAAGTTTTCTAAAAAAAAATTATTTCCAGTTGAATAAAGTTGACATTTGGATAGGAGCTCTTTTTCATGGAATGCAGTTACAATGACCATCTTCATTATATCGCACTAGCACGCTGTAGTTATTTCATACAAAGGGGAGATAAGATGTTCTTAGAGCTTTTGTCAATTACATTTTCTTTTTGAAAAGAATAAGGGAACTTATCTATTCTTTTTTCTTTTTAAGAACAGATTGCCTTTATTGAAGAAATAAATGTGGTTCAGGAATTTTTATACCTGAACATGAACAAGGAAGCACGTTCAAAGTTCACTGCAGTACTGTCATACAGGTAAAAATTTAAAACCCACAACACAATATTTTATGTTACTTATGAATCCAGTGGTATGTAATAAAAGTGGGCAAAATGTGGATTGGTGACACTTCAAATTCAAGAGAGTAGTTGCTTCAGAGGAGGTTAAGATGTGAGTATAGAAAGGGAAAAACAGGGGACTTTAACTTTGTAATAATAATTTGGTATTAAATAAAAATAAATTAAATTGATAAATAAAATAGAAACTATTATTGATCTTTTATTGTTAAGAAGAAATAGAATGGAAGAAAATATAAAATGTCAGCATTTGTTCATTTGGGAGCTCGGCTTATGAGAATTTGTTATAGTATCTATTGTACTTTTCAAAAACTTTTCATTAAAAACACTACAAAGAAAGCAAGAAAACAGATTTATTCTATCTACAAAAAGTATAAAAATGCCCCTTTAGTATTATTAATTATTAGAATAAGTAATGCATGTAATAATTTGGAAAGTGAATGACTATTTCTAAACAATGGTCCGTTTTGATTTTGATCAGTTGGTGATTTCAAGGGAGTAAACAAAAGAAACCAAAGGGAAAGAAAAGCAACAAGTAAAAAATACCAAATAAAAAAACACACTTTATTTTTTTAAATGAGAAACCATCTATGGTTCAATGTACCATTATTCTAGGGGGCAGGATGGAGGTGAAAATTGCCAATATGGCTGCTAGATGTCATCCATCTAAAGATGAATCCTGATTCCAAAGATGTTCAGATTTAAAGCAAAACAAAACACTACATCTTAGAACTGGTAAAATTTAATAAGCTGGTGTTCTAGATCTTCCATCTCAAGTTAACCCAACAAAGAATGCAAGGAACTTTTGTTTTTGTTGGAAAAAAAATTTTAAACTTGATAAAAATCTTTAAGGAGGTGTGTCTGGGTGGCTCGGTCAGTTAAGCATCAGATTCTTGGTTTTGGCTCAAATTGAGATCAGTGCAGAGTCTGCTCAGTTCTCTCTCCCTCCTCCTCTCCCACCCCATCTGCCCCTACCCCCCACTAGTACACACACACACACACACACACACACACACTCTCTCTCTCTCTCTCTCAAATAAATAAATAAATAAAATCTTTTTAATAAAAAGTCTTTAATGGGGGATCCCTGGGTGGCTCAGTGGTTTCGCGCCTGCCTTTGGCCCAGGGTGCGGTCCTGGACTCCCGGGATCGAGTCCTGTGTCGGGCTCCTGGCATGGAGCCTGCTTCTCCCTCTGCCTGTGTCTCTGCCTCTCTCTCTATGTCTTTCATAAATAAATAAAAATAAATCTTTAAAAAAAGTCTTTAATGAAATAAGACTTAAATAAATGTAGAGATATGCAATTTTTGTGATTTGGAATGACAATATTGTAAGATTCTACTTCTACTCATATTAATTTATAGGTTTAATGCAATTCCAATCAAAATTGCAAGGAGGTTTTCAAGGAGCTTGAAAAACTTATTCTAAAGGTTCTATGGAAAAATGAAAGTCTAACTAAGGCAAATATAGGAAAGAAGGGATAAGAAGGCTGTATCAACAAAAAATACATTCAGACACAAATATCAGAAAACTGTACTATTATTGAAGCTTACACAGATGAGATGATTTGATTTATGTGTCAAGCTCAGAGGCAGTCTAGGATTGATACTGACAGCTAAACAAAGTTGTGAGGGACCAGGCTCTTTCAGTTTTTCTGTCCTGCCATTCTTAATGTGTAGAGCTTTGTCCGCATGCTTGTTACCTCAGACCACTGTACCTCTAGACCTCATATCTACATTCTAGGCAAGAAAAGGGGGAGATGAGATGAATGGCTTTATCATGATAATTCTTTTTACTTGGAAAAAGATACTGTCCTTAGGGAATTTTGCTTCCATCTCATTATTTGTAACTGTACCACATGGGCAAACTCTGCTCCACAGGAAGCTGAGAAAACAAACATTTTTGGCTAGGGATACTGCTATTCCAAACAAAATAAGAGTTCTGTTTGTAAAAAAGAAATGGGGAATGGATATTGGATAGGTAATTAAGAGAGTCTGCTTTAAGGGATGACTTACTCTTCTGGTAATAAACAACTAAACAGGCTATCAGTGTACTTCTGGAGCAAGTCAAACAAACTGACCGTGAGATAGAACAGGATAAGATAGGATTGTATGAAATGGAATGGTATAGGATGGGAAAGATGGGGATAGAATAGAATAGAACAGAATACAATACAGTATATTACAATACAATGCTCAAAATAGACCCATGTATATATAGGAACTTATTATTTGACAGAGGTGGCCCCACAAATCAGCAGGAAAAGGATAAATTGTTTAACAGATGCTATTTGGAAAACAAGTCCATTATATAGAGAAAAATAAAGTTGGAACTTTATGTCCCTCCATATGTAAAGATGACTTCCAAATAGATGAAAGACCTACAGGTAAAAGGTGAAGCTATAAAGGGAATAGCAGCATATGTAGGAGTGGGAAGGATTTCTTAAGATCCCATGAGACTGTTGGGGTGCCTCAGTGGCTTAGGTGGTTAAGCATCTGCCTTTGGCTCAGGTCATGGTTTTAGGGTCCTGGGATAGAGCCTTACATCAGGGCCCCTGATAAAAAGGGAGCCACTCACGCTCTCTCTCTCTCCCAAATAAAATAAATATTTAAAATAAAAGATCCCATGAAAATAGATAGATATAAATAGATAGATATAACTACATGAATATTACAGATTTTTGTTTAATGAAGGACACAATATATAAGATTTATAGCTGGCTGATCATTTGGGAGAATATATTTACAATGTTAAAAATTGACAAGGAATGAATATTTAACTGTGCTATCCCTTAGAACTTTCTGTGATGAAGGAAATATTCTGTGTCTGTGCTCTCTATGGTTCCACAATCCACATTGGGCTCCTGGACACTTGAAATGGGGATAATGTATCGAGAACTGAGTTTTTAATTTTTAAATTTTAATTACTTTAAATAGGAACATGTGGCTAGTGTCTACCTTATTGGACAGCACTAGGCCTAGAATATTCAAAGAACTCTAGCAAATCAACAAGAGAAATCTAATGTTGTCCAATAGAAAAATATAAATAGGTTGATAGAATGGGAAGTCCAAACAGCCAGGAATTACATGAAAGATCCAAAATCACAAGTAACTGGAAAAATGCAAACTAACATAATACAAGTAACTGGAAAAATGCAAACTAACATAATAACATAGTATTGCAAAAAAAAAGTAGAAAGTCATAAAATACCAAGTGTTGGTGAGGATGTGAGGAAAAGCAACCCTCACCTACTACTGAAGGTTGTGGGTAGACCAATGGCCATCTTGGAAAGCAGTCTAGTGAATTTATGGATGCATATGTCAAATAATCAAGCAATCTACCTCACTTTGTGTAAACAGCTCACACATCTGTCATGAAAAAGGTGCATGATCAAAGATGTTCATCATGATGCTGTTGATGATGGTAGAGATTTGGAAGCTGTATAGGTTCATCATGGTGGAAATGGAGAATTACAGTGCAGTGGAAGCATACTATGGAATACTCTGCTACAGTCAGAAATAATGAACTAGAACTACATATAGAGACAGAGCTTAAAAATCTAGTGTTTGGTGGAAAAGGCAAGAAAAAGATCGAGATGTGTAGCATAATCCTACTAATGTATGTTTTCAAAATTAATTGTCACAGAAACAGTACTACATTTTTCAAGATAGATACCTAAGGACAAATACCAAGCATAACTGTGAAGGGGGAGGGTGGAGGGATAGCAGAGAGCAGGAATGAAGGAGTAAAAAGAGAGAGAACTGCTGCAAAAAGACTGATATATAAATGAAAGAATATGATTAACTTCTTTGCACTTGATGTTCAAAGGATGGGGGAGCAAAATATGACCTGGTACCTGAATTCCCCAGATAATCTAATCATTATCTATGGTTTTCTTGATATGGTGCATATTTTTTATGAGCTAAATAGAAGCATATTTTGTGTCCTGTTGCTTCTTTTATGTCAGTGCTTGCTTTAAACACAAGCATGCTTATAATTCATTATATTGTGCTTTCCTGGTTTCTGTGAACTCCACCAGCTGCTATTGCTTTTGTACAAGAGAATATTTTATGTTCCACTCCAGTATTTCCCCAAAGAACATAATGCTTTGTGAAACCTCTATTGCAGAAAATATGTGAATACTGAATTGAAACTATAAGAACTGAAGAGCAAAAGGGTCCAGAGGAACAGAGCAGGTGACAATTCACGGATGCTCACTTTAGCTGCTCTAGGTGCAGGTTAGATACTATTCTTTCAGACAAGGTTCTCAGTCGAGTGTATTAGTTAATCCCCTGAACCTGAAATGATTTGCATAATCATGTGGCTGGGCCTGGGATTTGATTCCTAGGGCAACTCAAGCTTTTTCAGATTCTCTCTTCCCTTTCTCTCTTTTTCTCTCTAAAATTTTTCAGGAATGGATCTGTGGGTTGTTGTTTTTTTATTTATGTAGAAGCTGATCTTGTAAATCTTTCACAAATTAAAAAGTATTGAGAGCTGCAAAGAAAGTAATTGGACACCTGTATTTTACAGCACCTTCCCTGAGGTATTACCATGACCTTCCTCCTTGTAAATTAGTTTACCTTCTTGTTTTTGTTTACCTGATTTCCTAAATAATGACTCCTCCCAAATTACATGTGCCTCTTCAATTTCAAAAGTATATAATTAAAATGATGGAAATTAATGTCTATATGAATTTCCAGACGATAGCCAGAAAAGTATAGTTGCTTCATTTCAATCCTTATAAAGCTTTCCTTTTCTGCAAAATAAGTATGCCTCTGGGTATCTATCATCTCAACTAAGATGACCACGTCAATTATCTAATACTATTTAATAATTGCTCCAAAACTTAGTGGCTTAAAATAAAGATAATCTTTTGCTGTATCTCATGGTTTCAAACAGTCAGGATTTCAGACAGGCCACAGTGGGAAGCGTGATGACTGTATCTGGGGCCTCATCTGTAAGACTCCCAAGTCTTCAGAGTGGAGTCATCTAAAGGCTTGTTTGCTTACTTGTCTGGAAGTCGATGTTGGCTGTCAGCTGAAACTCTCGGTTCCCCTTTCATGAGCCTCTCCATGTGGGCTGGTTTGAGTTTCCACATAGCATAGAAGCTGAGTTCCAAGGGCAAGTGTCCTGAGAGAGCCAGGCAGAAGCTGCATCCTTTACATGGTCCAGCTTCAGAAGCCACATGGCATCTCTCTCATTATTTCCCACTGATCAGGGCTGTGCAAGCCCCATCTGGACTCAAGGAAAGAGTATCTAGATCCCATATCTTTTGGGGAGGGGTGTTAGCTACATTTCTAAAAAGAACACGAGAGGTGGGATAAATATATTTTATTATCACATCACAACAACCAACTCATTTTAACTTGGAAAAGAAGCTCAAATCCCAGGATGGCTTTGTGCTCAATATTATTCCTTCCTAGCTAGTGCACCTGCATGAGTCACTCTTCAAAAATAAGTAAATGAAACAAGTACTCTCTAAGTTGCCAGTGAAAAGATCTCTTACTCAAGGTTACTAGCTCTTTCAAGATAATTATCAGAAAATGTAATAGAGATAAACCAGTAGCATAAAAGAAACTGTCATAGATAATCAATTAGGACTCATTGGGTTGCAAGTGACAGAAATGAACTCAAACTAGTTTAAGTAGACAAGAATTCATTGTCTCATGAATCTGAAAAGTCCAGGCCTTCATATGGATTCAATCATAGCTGGGCCTAACTGGATTCACCAGGAACTCAAAGGATGTTATCAGGCCTCTGTTTCTTCCCATTTCTTGATTCTTCTTTTCTCTGTACTGGTTTACTCCCAGAGAAGCTCTTTTCTTGTGGTGACAAAGATGGTTCCCCAATATGTCCAGACTCACACAGTCTCTAGTGCTTGTGATAATAGGAGATAAGCTTCCTCTAAGCCTTTTCTTGGCATCCCGAATAATCCCTGAAAAAGGATTAGGGTTAGGGTCTGGTGGGGATACCCACTGGACAAGTCATTGTCAAGGTTCTCAAGAGAAACAGAACCAACAGGTATGGAGGCAAAGAAGTCCCATGTACCACAGCACAGGAGAGTTGGAGAGCCAGGAAAGCTAATGGTATAATTCAGTTTTAAGTCCAAAGTCCTGAAAAATGGGGGGCTGATGATGTAAGTCCCTGTCTGAGTCTAAAAACCCAAGAACCAGGAGAACTGATGTACATGAGCAGAAGAAGATGGATGTCTCAGCTCAAGTGGAGAGAGAAAGAATTTGCCCTTCTTTTGCCCCTTTTATTTGGCCCTTGATAGATTAGATGATGCGAGATTGGTGAGAATGATCTTTACTTGGCCTTCCAATTTAAATGCTAATCTCTTCCAGAGACACTCTCACAGACACTCCCAGAAATAATGTTTTACCAGCTGCATGGACATCCCTTACCCTCTATAGTCTAGTCAAATTGTCACATAAAATTAACCATCATGAGGTGGATGGGAAAATTTGGACAGCCAGAGTCATACCCCAGAGGCACGGGTGGGGAGGTCTTATGATTGACAGCCCTATCAGGTGTCAGAGGAATAGCTCCTGAGTCAGTACTGTAGCTGTGATACCAGATGGCAGGGGTAAGTAGCTGAGATGCAAAAACAACATCTGTGACCAAAGCTAGTATTTTTTTTTTAAAGATTTTATTCATTTATTCATGAGAGACACAGAGAGAGGCAGAGATATAGGTAGAGAGAGAAGTAGGCTCCTTGTGGGGAGCCTGTTGCGGGACTCAATCCAAGAACCCCGGGATCACGACCTGAGCCAAAGGCAGATGCTCAATCACTGAGCCACCCAGGTGCCCCCAAAGCTAGTATGTTTTAATGCCTCCTCAAACATTAGTCTAGAATTTTGGTAGAGTTGAATGGGAGAAAGTCAACTTATTAAATCTTAAGTTAGGAGAACCCAATAAGCAACCTCCTATGTTCTTATGCTATCAAGTGGGGTGACTAAACAATTCCACTTCATAAATCTAGAATGTCACTATTTTTCATATCTACATATTCATTGTTATTTTATCTTTGAAGTGGCATGGTTTAACCTCAGTCTTCAGTCTACACTGGGGGTTTATAGGTCTCCTGTGGAAAGTTGTATTAAATCACAAAGGAAAAACGACCTTCCGGATCCTGTTGGAATATGATTTATGAGTCCATGCTTAAGTGTTTTATTACTATATATCATAACTTTTATTAGTGCTTCCATTAATATTGCCAGTCATGAGCCATAAAATTGACTCTGGGTGTATCCACAGACTTTTATAAAACTCTTTCTGAATCACTAGTTTTTCTGTAAATCATATAAAACATTTTTTTTTAATGTGGCAATTCTCTTGGTTGTGGTTTAGCACTCTCCTTTTTTTAAGAATAGAGTCATAGCTGCTTAGAATTGTGTGAGCTCTTGGAAGTCTCCTAATCTCACTCTGTATTTCCCTATGACTGGAATATAGGCAATCTGTACATTTAGTAGAATGAATGAATCTCTTTCATAATGTCATGCTGCTGATCACCTTACAATGTCCTAAGGGTTATTTTCACTGTTTGTTTTTGAGACAAATTCTAATTATCAGAAATTTCCCAGTTTTGTTTTTTTCCTTTCAGCCCCACAGAGCTAGCCTAAAAATAGCAGGTGCTTAATTTCCCATTGTTAGGTTACCACAGGTTCCCTGGGCTTCTTCAGGCTTCATATTCTCAGTTCTGTCCAACTTTCTTTATGTGTCATAGTTTCCATAGCCACCTCTATCTTGATCACTTGACTTTGACCATGTTCCAGCTCTTACTGGGAATAATGGTTCATCCTACTAGCCCTTCTGTTTTCTGGTCCTCATTTTTGCATCTTCTTCATAGCAGTATCTCCAGAGACTGTCAAACTATTTTCTGCAATCCAGATACCTTATTTTAAGGCCTTTGGTTGACTAAGACAACTACCAAAAAAAAAAAAAAGTAAATGAGATGAGTTTTGTCTGGAATTTTCCCAGACAAATGGGAACATTTGGTTACCAATCTATGATTTGCAGCATCTTCTTCTTCTTCTTCTTTTTTTTTTTACTTAAAAAAAAAGTGAAAAAAAAAAAAAAGTGGAGATTTTTTTTTTCCACTGGTCTTCTTTTTTGATCATCTGGTCTTTTTCCCTTCTCCCTAAACTATCAAAGACTATAACAAAGTTTTATTGATCTCATCCACAGGTCCTATTAGGATTCTTGGATGTAATTGTGACAGGATAATATTTTGAGATGTTACCTAAGATTTTCCTTTCTTAGTTTCTTTTACTCTTTGCTTTTAATGCATTTTAGTCAATGCATTCATTGCCTCAGGGAAAGGTTATTACAGGAGAAAAGCAAAGAAAAGGCTTTTTACATTTCTAAAGCTTGTGCCTTTGGACATAAAAAAAAAAAAATTCTAGGCCCAGAGGGAACTCAGGCCATAAAAATTAGAGGGGGGGTGGCTGGATAAATTGTGTTATCTACAGTCAGGGTCTGCTTTTCTCGACCCTGTCACACCCCCTGCTTTCCTTTCTCTTCACCTGTGATTTATTGAACTACATAAATTTATTCAGACTGGAGAAAGAGAGAGAAGAAACAGTAAGTTTGGAAATCCAAGAACAGAGGAGAATGTGGCCACCCCCGGGGAAAGAGGCAAGGCGTGAGTGTTTTCTTGTGCTTGGAAGGAGAGGAATAAGTGAAATGTCTTAAGTGACATTTCCAGGCAACCCAGGACAGCCTCACAAATCCCTACTCTCCCCAGTACAACCTGGGGAATAGCAGAATGACTCCCCTGAGCCTGAGAGCAGTGTGGAAGTGGTGAACGTCATGCTAACATGGAGGCTTAACACAGAAATTAATGAGTAGTAGAAAGGCAGCAAAAAAGGCCAAATAGGAATTTTACTTCTATATGTTTTTCCGGCATGTCTTCTGAGGAAGGCATGGAGATATACTGCTCAGATCCCTCCGCACACCGCTGTGGGCTGTAAAGGATGCAATTAGTCAAATGCTTCATCTGTTGGTAACTTCAGGCTCTGCTTCACTTCTTAAGGTCTCCCTTCTAAGGTAGCTCCCCAGTGAGTGACTGGGTGTGGAGAGGGTTCCAGCCATTTCTACTCTAAGTCGGGGTCCTCATGGTCAGTCTTTGCTCCTAGCCAACCCATTATTTCAGCCAAGACTGTCAGGCCTGCATCATGGTCTGAGGCTCTTCCTGCCCCATACCATTTCCTCCCCTAAATTGTGTTCTAGTTAACCCTCCCTAAACTTTTGCCCTCCTAACTCTGTCTCTGGGTTGCACATCACTGTCACACAGTACCCAAATGACACAACTTTTCTGTAGGAAAGGCTTCAATTAAAACACTAGCTGGCAGTATTTGTTTTTATTGACATGCATATGTAGCATGTATATGGTTGAAGTCCATTCACTAAGGAGAAAATTTACTGGTAAATTTTCTAATCAAACTTTTGATTGACAGTTAATTGGATTTACAAAAACATAAAAGTCTTCCCAGAACATAGGACCTTGCATTTGAGAAACTTACCCATAGCTTAAAAATGCTTTACGTTTTTTTTATGCTTTACATTTTTCAAAGAAAAAATTTACCTGTGGCCATAATCAATGTAGAAAACCCCATGACATCATTAGTTTACAGTATTAATACTAATGGCTGTCATTTATTATGTACTTACTATATGGCAGGAAATGTGCTAAGCATTTTACATACTTCATCTCATTTAGTTCTAGAGGCTGATGTCTAAATAATATTAATTCATGAATTAGCTAATTACTCTTAAGAGTTTCAACTTTAGCCAGAAAGTACATTAGTACTGGAACTGGAAATTGCTATCCTGGCTATATAATAATGAACGTATTCATTCAAATGTTAATGTATAATGGCAGATCTTGGGAACAGAAATATTATGGTGCTTATTAGTTTAACCCAGTAAAGTGTATACCATAGGAGTAATTATGAACTTTCCAACTACATTATTTATTTAGAGAAGTACTATTTTCTCAAGATATTTTTAAATTACAGGTTGGAAAATTATGATACAGTAAATCTATGTTTGATTTATACAATTTTCATCCGTGTATTTCTTTCAAAATCTGACCTCTTCACAAAATAAGGCATGAAAGCATTGTGTTTACATAGGGGAGTATCGAGGATGGGTAAAGTTGTGTAAGATCCCAACTAGGGACCCTGGCTTTTTTTTTTTTTAATTAATTTATTTATTTATGAGAGAGAGAGAGAGAGAGGCAGAGGCACAGGCAGAGAGAGAAGCAGGCTTCATGCCAGAAGCCCGACGCAGGACTCGATCCCGGGACTCCAGGATTGTGCCCTGGGCCAAAGGCAGGTGCCAAACCGCTGAGCCACCAAGGGATCCCAGACCCTGGCTATTGTGAATGTGATTGTATTTCATCAAATGCTTTTTCTGCATCAGTTGATATTATCATATGGTTTTTCTTCTTTAGCCTGCTTATCTGGTGGATCATGTTGATTTTTAAAATGTTGAGCCAGTCTTACATATCGGAATAAATCCCACCGGATATGGTATGTACTATACTTATGTACGTCTTTATATACATTGTTGTTGGATTAGATTTGTTAATATTGTGTTGAACTTTTGTATCTGAGTTCATGAGAGGTAATGGTCTATATTTTTCTTTTTTTTTTTTTTTGTACTGTGTTTGTCTGGTTTTTGTATCAGAATCATACTGGCCTTATGAGTTGGGAAGTGTTTGCTGCTCTTCTGTTTTTTGGAAGAGATTGTGTAAAACTGATGTTGACTTTTTTTAATGTCCAGTAGAATTCTCCATCAAAACCATCTGGGCCTGAAGATTCTTTTTTTAAAACTTTCAAATTACATATTCCATTTCCATAATGGTTAAAGGATAATGCAGATTATCTAGTTCATCATGGTTAAGTTTTGGTATCTTGTGATTCTCATTTTGACTTTTTTTTTTTTAGTACAGTTGACCCACAATATTACATTAGTTTCAGGTGTACAATTTAGTAATTTGACAAGTTTATGGATTATGCTATATTCACAAGTGTAGCTACCATCTCTCCCATTATATCACTATTACAGTATCATTGACCGTTGTCTTTATGCTGTGTCTTTTATTCCCATGGCTTATTCATTCCTTAACTGGAAGCTTATATCTTCCATTCCCCTCTTTTTGGCTCTTTTGAAGGGAGAAAGGAAAACAACGAGAAGGCCACATATCATATGAAGATCTGACTAGTAATTTGATTTTACATTTACATTTATAGAATATAAAGTATTTGGTACTCAGGATTTAACTTGCCAAATGGATTTGTCAATCATGAATCCAAACAACTGCTGAAATCAATATTGAGGGATTTGTTTGCTTTTCCTTCTTCCACCCTAAATCTCGGGTTTTATTGGCCCTATTTTTAAATTATTGAAAGTAAATGATTCAGTTCTTTGCCCCAAGATCTTATCAAGTATTTCATTTGAAATCACACATGGAGCCTAGGAAATAAAAACCTTCCTCTGTTGTTGAAATAATGCTTCAGATACATGTTTGTTATTTTTATAGCTGTTTTAGTCAGGGAGAATAATGAAGATAGAAATGAAGTATTTCAAATAGAGGAGATTTAATGTGGGGAATTGATTGCACAGATGATAGAAAACTGGAAGAACAACAAGGTCATTGTTAGGAAGCCCAAAGATTAATACCTGCGAGAAAATAATTTTGCAGTCCCATCTAGGGTGGAAAACAAAAGGGAAGACATGAGCCTACAAAACTCTTGGTGCTACAAGGAGTACATGTGGCTGCTGGTGCTGGGACCCCCAAGGGGGTATCATGTGGCTGATGCTCAGGGCTCTGAGAGGGGGCCTTCAGGGACTGGGGCTGGGATGCCTGAACTCACTGGACACTTATTTGTCTGTCAAGTGATAACTATGGAAGAAGAGGGGCAACTAATCAGTGACATAGTAGGACCCATTTCATGAAGGAAGACAGATCAAGAAGAGCCACTCTTGGGGCACCTCGGAGAGGCTCAGTGGGTTAAGTGTCCAACTTCTGATCTCAGCTCATGTCTTCATCTCAGGGTCATGAGATTGAGCCTTGCATTAGGCACCATACTTGCCATGGAGCCTACTTTAAAAATAAAAATAAAAATAAAAATTAAAATAAAAATATAATATAATTAATATAATATTTTTTAAAAGAGCCACTATTGAATGGATCTAAGCCTGAAATAGTATATTACAGAAATCATAATAAAGGTACAGCTGGACAAGAGATTATTCAGCCAGAAATTGAAAGTGAATGTCTATGGCAACTTGTACTCAGTGTAGGGAAGCTATGAATTTAGCACAGGGCCTAGCACATTTGTTGAATGAATAATTTAGTTTCGTTTGGGGACAATATCACAAACATGAACAGCAGGATAGCCATGCCTTTAAATGATAACAAACATTTAAGAAAATGCATATAGTTGTTTTATAAACCTAGTACCCAGGAACGTTTCCTTTTACTTCTTTGGGTTGTTTGGGAAGTACCTCTTCTGTGTAGTCTTTATTTTGAAGAGTGCTGTGGATAATTTAGTGCCTGCAGCAGTAATACCGCAAATTGCAATAAATCAAATTCATGTCACTTAGAATGCTCCTGAGAAATTTTAATCAAAGAAAAACATAAAATTTTCTTTCCATTATAATTACTATAGTAAATGAAATTTCAGATTGTGCTTTATATGCTACTTAATAGGAAAAAGATCAGTTGTTTACATTGAAGAGTAAAGATCTCTTTTACCTTGTTAAATTAAAGGTACTTGACCAAAGTACCACAGTGTTTTCCCTTCTAAGACAAAACAAAGTATCTTCTACTTGAACATGTTCAGTTTATACTTAAAGAATCATTTTCTGGGATCCCTGGGTGGTGCAGTGGTTTGGCGCCTGCCTTTGGCCCAGGGCGCGATCCTGGAGACCCGGGATCGAATCCCACGTCGGGCTCCCGGTGCATGGAGCCTGCTTCTCCCTCTGCCTGTGTCTCTGCCTCTCTCTCTCTCTCTCTCTCTCAATCTGTGTGTGTGTGTGTGACTATCATAAATAAATAAAAATTTGAAAAAAAAAAAAGAATCATTTTCTGGAAGCTCTCAGTGTATTTGTCACAACATTACACAGACACCACTGTAAGTTTCTCTTGAATTGGTGCTGCTATCTGCTGATTGGAAGTTAAAAGTACATTTAGTGTCTCTCAAAAACACCCATTCTTAACTCTCTCCCTGTAGAAAACATAGAGTCTAAGGCAAGGATATTTTTAGTTTTGCCTACTAATAAGTCACAATAACCTTCCATGATTTGGGATTTATGTGATTTCTCATTACACAAATTCAAAATTATACAATTGAATGTGATTTAGGAAAATATCCAGGGGCACCTGGGTAGCTCAGTCTGTTGAACCTCTGACTCTTGATCAGCTCAGGGTGTGATCTTGGTGTCCTGGGATGAAGCTCGGTGTGGTGCTCCTAATTCAGCAGGGAGTTTCCTGGAATTCTCTCCCTTTGCCTCTCCCCCAACACCTGCATGTGCACTCCTCTCTCTCTCTCTCTCTCTCTAAGATAAATAAATCTTTAAAAATAAAATAAATAAAATATTTTTAAAAAAAGAAAATACTCAATTATCTATGAGCCTCCAAATTTTTTTTTCTCTTGTTTATTTTTTAAAGATTTTATTTATTTATTTGAGAGAGAGAGAGAGCGAGCGAGCACATTGGAGAAGGAGCAGAGAAGAGGGACAAGCAGATTCCACACTGAGCACAGAGCTGGGCATGGGACTCCATCCCAGGACTCTGAGGTCATGCTGAGCTAAAAATCACAAGTTGGATGCTTAACCCCTTGACCCACCCAGGTGCTTCGAGCCTCCAAATTTTCTAACTAAAAATGAAACCCTATCAACTGAGTGGCTGTTAAATGATTTGGAGAAAGATAAATTTAATTATGTAACCTGGAAAAGCTATTCTTTTGTCCCAGTACCTTTTATGATGCCTAGTATACAGGGGGCACTCAAAAATATATTTCAATCGATAAACAATCATAAATTAAATAGACTTTAATTTTTTAAAAGGGTCTAAGTGCCTCACACAAAAATGAATTAATATAAAATAGAGAAGAACAGAGATTTTAATCAAACAGAAGAAAATTGAATAAGTGAAAAGATAAAACTTGAAAGAATAAAAAATAAGTTTGGGGGTGGTAAAACAGCCATTGATTAATCTATGGATTTGGTTTTACATGGACAGACTAAAAAGCACAAAGAACCATAAACACCTGCATGATGTAGCATGATGGGACTTTTAAATTTACCTTTTATTTTACCATTTTCTATTAGAAGTCTCACCTTCAACTGAGTCAAGTATTAAATAGGCTATTATTAATGATCCTTAATTCTGACTTTTGCTTCATACTACAAAAACTGCAAACTACATGATACTGCTTGAACAACTATAGTCTGACACTGAACACCGCTTTTTTTGAAAATATTATTTTCTAGGGAATTGCCCAAGAAACATGTTGGAGAGTAAGTATACACTGGATACGGTGGACTGTCCTAAATTGGAAGCTGCAGATTCCAAATGTCAGTTGCCAACTATTATCCCCCTCCCCACACAGGAGTTCCCTCACTCACTGTTCCTCTTGCACCCACTGCTTCCTTCCACTGGTCCTTGAGGTTTGCTGCTGCTGAAACCGCCTCCCTAGGGCTGGCCCTGTTATGCCAGACACAGGACCAGCCTTTACTTGGAGTTTGGCCAGTCTCATTCCTAGCGCCATTGTTTTGGGTTTGCTCTCACATGCCTGCCCTTCCATCTCACTCCATCCCAGTAGTCAGAATGAACAGGGAACATGGCCCTGGCTGACAGCCTGCAGCTTTGGTGATGGCACTTCCCAGGCAGTGAGAGCTGCCTTGCCCTGGGGCAACAGAGCACCTCATTTTGGTGTGCAGCAGGCTGAGGCATGGCAGGACAACTGGAGCCATGTTGAAGTCATAATCCTTGACCAGTTCAAATTATATCTTAGAGAGAAGTGTGACCCATGGTGGTTTTAGAAAGAACTATAGACACGACTTAACCCAATTACATTTTCACAATTGTTTGAATCTATTTCCAAACTCCTAAAAAACCCAATGCACTTACTATTTTGGATTTTTAATTTAAAACAGACTCAAAATATAAGCATGTTGATGTTGGTATTTGGCTGGTTTGAAACATTCCTTTGAAGACAATATGTCCAAGAGTTAATTTAGGCACAAACTGTTTCTATAGGCTTACCCTTTTCTATTTTTGCTCTTGGATAATTATACCACTGTAGAAAAAAATTCCCGGGTAAGTTCCCAAGAATAATATCGCAAACCATGCCACAAAGCTAACATGGAAAAGAAACCACCACTGCTTAATGGATGCACGGTTTCCTTTGGCGTGATGAAAATGTTTTGGAGCAAGATAGAGGTGGTGATTGCACAAGCTTGTGAATGTACTGAGTGCCACTGAACTGTACTGAAAATGGTTAGTTTTAGGTTTTGTGAATTTCACCAAGAAAAAAAGTTCAAAAAAAAAAAAAAAAAGAGGAGAGAGGAGGAGAGAAAAAAAATCACTACTATGCTTTCTGTCACCCCTGAGAAATCTGGGAACTCAACTTTACTTCAGCATCTACCAACACCAGCCCTGTTGCCATTTCTGGTTCAGACACTTGACCTTGCAACCATGATGCCCTCCTCTGAAAGCAAGATAGATGTGCCACAGCTCATGCCAGCAATATGGGAACCTGCGGACAGCTTGTTCTTTATGTTGCAGACGTTTCTTACTGTCAACATCCAAGTTACTATCTGTATTCTAGTAGCAAAGGAAGCTTGAGGGAGCAATACTTATAACATGGAGGTTTACTAATATACAAAAAACCATTCAAAAGATGGTGGGCCACCACAAAAATAGCAAGTATTTGTTACATCATCCTTGCCATGTGGATGCTGTGGTTACCGAGAATTTGATTAAGTTCTAAGGGAGAGAAGGACTTGTATCTTTTACATCCCAGATGATGCAGGCAAAAGCTTGGTTTTGCACTAGTACTCAATTTCTGTTCAGGGCAAATCAATATTCAGAGTATGTACTCCAAATTAGACTATATATTGAAATCTGTCATTTATTGTTAAACTGGCCTGGATTCTTCTCTCAGGCATCCCCATGATATGAGATTAACCACTGACCCATTTAGACATAGGACTAAGGAGGAATACCAGAGATGCCACCTTTGGGGTATCCCCAGAATTCAATGATTTATATCTCTAATAGTAGGCTTTTATGGTCACAGAAAGTGTGTGTGTGTGTGTGTGTGTGTGTGTGTGTGTATAATGTGGCACATAGAGTTTGGGAAGAATGGTGATCTGCATTGCACAAGTAATGGTACCTACCCTGTTCTTGAGGGGAGTGGTGGTTAGTGAATGTCTATATGCTAATATTCACCTACTTCTTTTCAAACAGGTGGTAAATATCATTCCGCAGATCCCATCCCTGTGGTGGCCAGAGAGAAGCCAAGTGGGTGATTTTGTTTTGTAACAATTAATACTAGCATTGATGAGACAAAGATGAATAGGCATAGCTTTAATGAACATAGTACACTGACTCAGATGGAGAGGGTGGACCAGTGGGCAGCCCATATAGGTCCATATGCATATCTTTAAGCTCAGAGACTCCTGGAGGCATGTGTATCCTACACAAAGGCCCTTGGTGTCCTTGACTGCTCAGAGTAGAATAGAGGGATGCATTATGGTATTCACTTCTGTCTTGTGCCTTCCACTGACTGGGCCTTTACTTATAGGTAGAAGACACAGGACCAAATGAATGGACTCGAGTAAGTTGCTGGTGAAAGTAGTAACTAAATGGGCCAACCAATCCCATGTTTCTTTCTTTCTTTTTCTTTCTCTTTCTTTTCTTTTCTTTCTTTCTTTCTTTCTTTCTTTCTTTCTTTCTTTCTTTCTTTCTTTCTTTCTTTTTCTTTCTTTCTTTTCTTTCTTTCTCTCTCTCTTCTTTCTTTCTTTCTTTCTTTCTTTCTTTCTTTCTTTTCTTTCTTTCTTCTTTTTCTTTCTTTTCTTTCTTGTTTAAAAGGTGACAGGGAGACAAACAGTGTATGTTCTCATTCATTTGGGGAATATGAATAATAGTGAAAGGGAATATAAAGGAAGGGAAAAGAAATGTTGGGAAATATCAGGAAGGGAGACAGAACATAAAGACTCCTAACTCGGGGAAACGAACTAGGGGTGGTGGAAGGGGAGGAGGGCGGGTGTTGGAGGGGAATGGGTGACGGGCACTGAGGTGGACACTTGACGGGATGAGCACTGGGTGTTTTTCTGTATGTTGGTAAATTGAACACCAATAAAAATTAATTAAAAATAAATAAATAAATAAAAGGTGACAGGGAGGGCAGAGGGAGAGGGAGAGAGAGAATCTTAAGCAGGCTCCATGCCCAGTGATGGAGCCCAATGCAGGGCTTGATCTCACAGCCCTGAGACCATTACCTGAGCCAAAATGAAGAATCGGATGCTTAACCCATTGAGCTACCCAGGAGCCCCAGCCCATGCTTCCCTCTTAAAGAGGGAGGAACATAGAGGCAAAATTTTTCTCTAAAAGTCTCAAGAATGTTAAGCATGACATCTACAAATAGCTGTGGGGCTGAGACCTTGAACCTTATACTTGCTTAAGCCATCTCCTGTCTGTCCTTATGGAAATGAATGACAGAAAGTCATCAGAGTTCAATGCCCCTGATGATGCTTGGATAAAGAAATAACCCATTTAAAGCTCTAAGAGATAATCTCAGTTAAAGACAGAACTAGAGAAATTGTAGCACAACACAAGAAAATTTCAACAGCCCTAAGGCAGGACAGTGAAATTATACTGCTGACCCTCCCAAGTGAAGTCAAACAAATGATAGTTTAGATGGAGGGATCTAGAAAGGCAGGCATGGTCAAGTTCATGGCAGTATGACATTGATTAGACATGCTGCCATTACTCAATAATGAAGACCACTTCAAAGACCAAAGGAATAATACATGTAAAACTATCTTATTCATCTCTCTAGTCCTCAGTGAAACATCCAAAGCCATGATGTATTCTGAGGTGATGTACTGGAGTCAGGCTCCCTGCTCAGCAGAGTCTAGTCTGCTTCTCCCTCAGCTCCCCCTACCCCTCACTCCCTGTTCTCATGCTCTCTCTCTCAAATAAATACATAAAAATCTAAAAAAAAAAAAAACAACTGCCAAATCTCAACCCCCAGACTTGCTAAATCAGAATCTGTGCTTGATCTAGATCCCTAGGTGCTTCTTGTGCACACTGGTGTTTGAGAAGCATTGCTTACAAGGACTTAACTATACCTTCCACTTGTTAACTCTTTGTGAAAACATACCCTGACCTCAGAGCAAATACCAAGGTCAGCTGTGCACCACAGACGAAGAACGATTGCCTGATGGTTCCTAAATGGTGATTGTTCCTGTTGGTTGCTTTTGTTGGTTGTCGAAGGTTGATTTTTGAGATGAAAGGGAGACTTTTCCTCCAAAATGAAGAGGATTTGCTACTCCACACTGAGAAAGGCTTTATCAAACAACTGTGCTTGTCATAAACACTAGGCCCTTTTATAAACTTTGTTTCCCCAAACTCAAAGACATTGTGTTTTTTTCTTCCATATTTCAAAGTATTGGACCAGAGTGAGGAGGAGCAATTCCCAGGCTAGAGCTTCTACCTGGCAAATGGTGAAGCTCTGGGTATTGTACTAATTACATCTCCCACGGCAGGGCTAACATGGACTCAACCCAACCCAATTCCAGGGTATGTCTTACATTTGACTACTACTATCCATGGTTTATGGTAACATCCAACAGTGGCCTGATTCATGAGTTAAGCAATTGTAATTATGACTAAAATATAGTTCAAAATAAAATAATACTGAATTTTCCATCTGATTATCGAATTTTGTAGTATGATAAATTACATAAATTTTTCAGATGTTGAAACATCTTTGGATTCCTGGGAAGTGCCCCATTTGGTTTGTGATGTATTATTTCTTAGACACTATTATGTAAGGTTGCCCCTGTTTTACTAGAGAATTTTTCCTCTATGTTCATAATGTTAGTGTGTAAGTTAGTTTTCCATACTGTGCATGATCAGATTTGGCTTTGAGATTTTATAAACTTTATGAAATGGATTTGGTGGCTTTCTTTCTATTCTGCTCTCTGAAAGTTTAAGATAGGAATTATCAGCTTGATATTTTGATAAAATTCACCTTTAAACTGTCTTTTCATGGTCATTATGATTACTAATTCCATTTTCTTAGTAGTTATTGGTTGATTTAAATTGCCAAAACCTTAGATGAATCCATTTCTTTCTTTTACAGTTTCAAAATTTTTTATCATGAAGTTAATGGTATTCTTACAATTATTTTCAGTCTCTATTTGTAGTTGTATCTTTTTGTTTTTATCTAAATACTGTTCATCTGTGCCTTTTTTTTCCTGATTAGTCTTTGCTCCTGGTTTCTCTGTAAGTATCCCCTTCAGTGAAGCCTACAAAGGCTCCCTTGAGGTACCATCTCCAGCTGCTTGCTGCCACAAATAGGTAGCCTTCACCTACCCTAACGGTATTTGCTCATTTACTTCTTTATGCTTTGAAATAAATCCATAGCTTTAGTAATGCAGTTTTGCTACTTCTTTACCTTCTTCTGTATTTTATCCCCTTGCTAGGTTCCTTGTGTTGGTTACTACCTATAGTTTTCTTTATTGTACTGATTCATTTTGAGAAAGGGCACATGTTAAATTCATTATTCATTATGCATTTACAGAACAGACAGTTGTCCTGGGCATTATGGGAAATACTGAGAGTAAATAATGAAAAGAAATAGTTCATATCCAATTAGATGATTTTTATACTGTAATATAGTAAAATAAGAGACATTCAGTTTCTCTTAATCAGATGTATTTTTTCAAATTTTTGGACAATTAGATATTTTTATACAATATTATAATTCTATAACATATTTTTTTTAACTGTTATATTTTGAATTCTATAATGGAAGACATCAAAGTATAAAACCACGGCAAGAATACTGTGGCCTTTTATATTTGAGTTAAACTTTAAAAATGTCCTGGCCTCAAAAACTGTTTCCTATAGGAAATTTTCACTATTTTAAATTTATTATAAACAGATGTCAACATTTCCATTCAAAACTACAAAATTCCTGACAGTATTTATTCTTTGTGACAACTGCAGGAAGTGTACTTCTAGACTTTCAGAAAATAGCTCCCAAGTGAATGTAACATTCAAATGGAAGTTTGGTTTACCTTCCTGGAATTAAAACTGCACATTTTCGCTCAAAAATCTAATTCAGTAGAGTAAAAGATAGCTGTCACCATTCCCTAATGAAAATAACAGCTTTTGAAAGGCAAGAAAAAAGGCCTAAAGTTTTACAGGAAAAATGGGCAACCTTGCACTGGAATGAAGGGACCTAGAAACACATTCCAAACCACTAAAATGCAACCTCACTGATGAAAAAGATTTTTAAATTACAGTTGATCCGTGTATATATATGTATAATATTGGCCTTGGTGAGGAAAGAGTAAGAATGATAATAACATACACCTATATTGTGTTTATTACCACTGTTCTTATAAATATGGATTAAGTTTCATGTTATAAATTAAAAGAAAAAAACTGGCAATCTTGTCTTTTCCTATCAAAATCCTATGGTTAGGGATCCCTGGGTGGCACAGCAGTTTAGCACCTGCCTTTGGCCCAGGGCGCGATCCTGGAGACCCCGGATCAAATCCCACGTCAGGCTCCTGGTGAATGGAGCCTGCTTCTCCCTCTGCCTATGTCTCTGCTTCTCTCTCTCTCTCTGTGTGACTATCATAAATAAATAAAAATTTAAAAAAATTTTTTAAAAAATCCTATGGTTAGCAATTGCTAAAGAAATGTGAAGACTCTAGGAAAAAGTGAGCAGTATGTCTAATTCTTTCCAAACATGTAAGTAGAACAAAAGGTCAGTAGTTCTAGAATGCCAGAACTAAGCAAACCAGCGTGTTCTTTTTTAACATATGTAAAATCTTTCACACCTCATTATACTATTTTTTTCAAGCACTGGGCTTGACTGTAAGAAGATGAATCATTGGGGCCAGAAGTTAATCACATATGATGAAAAGTTCCTCCAGGAAAAGCCGTTTGCAAACCAGCTAGCTCAATTCTGATTACCCATCTGCTAAAACTTTATGACAAAGCAATTGAAGACACAAACTCAAGTTGGTTGACTGATTTTTGGCTTCCCCTCTGATTAGCCATTCACAGGCCACCAAGGTACAGTAATGATAATGGTTTGTTGCCCAGTTTTTCACCTATGGAGTTTGTTACGGAGCTTGTTGGGTTTAACAATGATGGGAAGTTGTAGTCATATCCCATTATTCAGGAATAGAGATAGGCATCTATCTTTGACTAGATTTAGTTCTGACTTTTCAACTGGTACAGAGGGGACTGCTAGTTAAACTAAGACCTTTCTTATAGGGGCACCCTGGGTGGCTCAGCGGTTTAGTGCCTCCTTCAGTCCAGGGCATGATACTGGAGACCCAGGATTGAGTCCCACGTCACAGCCTGCTTCTTCCTCTGCCTGTGTCTCTGCCTCTCTCTCTGTCTCTCATGAATAAATAAATAAAATCTAAAATAAAAAGACCTTTCTTATAATTACTTATATTCTGAAAACTTATTCAAAGAGCACATTAATATAACCTTTCAAAAATCACACAACAGAAGATCTTCACTTGTGTGGTGAGTTTGCCCATCAGTGGATGTTTGGATAATGAAAATCTGGAATAACTCAAACCATACAAATTCTATCTCCTGCCTTTTCCATTAGAATATACACATTGGAAATCTAAGTTCTAAACATTTCCTTGACTGAAGATGGGGAGACTTAGTGTGAGCCATCTAGGTACAACCATTTGAGTGTTTATAAAACACTGACCCTTGATGGAAGAGACTTTAATTGAAAAAAAAAAAATTATTTAAAAAAACTTAAATCGATCCAATTAATTTTCAAAATAAGAGTTGACCCATGTTTTCAGTTTATTGCCACACACAAAACATTTTATAAAATAATATGGTAGACTTCCACTTCAACATCCTCATGTAAAAACTTCACAGTGCAAGAAAGTGATCACTATTTAGTATGAAGACATCTAAAGCCAGCCAGTAATTTAAGTATAGGTCAGAATATTTTTGCGAATCTTCCTAAAAAATGTTGGCACATTTATTCAATGCCCAGGTATAAAAATCACTTAGTATCCACTTCTTATCCTTCTGTATATTTTTATATCTACATGGCATCACACTAAATGCTGGTGGACAAAACAACCTAAGAATCTAAAAACTTTTCAGGTAGCGCAATGATTTGAAACCACCAAGGAGAATGCTAGCCCCCAGACATTTTTGTATGTAATCTTCTGTCCATTACCACATAATAAAGTAAAAAAGCTGTTATACCTTAAAAAGAAGCTAAAGGAAAACATTTCACTTTTGCTTTAAAAACATCATTTCTTAGCTCATAAATAGAGAAAAGCTTTAATTTGGGGGTGAGGGGAAGTGTTTCAGAAGTAAAACAGCAAGTTTATGTCAGTTGTACAAATGTCTCATTTAGGAAAGAAAGTATTTTGATTCAAAGAATTCTAAAATATTTCATCATTACAAAAAAAGTGTAATTTAAAGCTAAAAAACGGTAATACCTTGAACTAATATAAATCATCCACTAGCATATCTTATTTTTCACAAAATCCATAATTAAGAAATAATCGATTGGGTAAAGGATCTTTTTCCAAAATTTGGTCAAATTAGCTAAGAAGCCCTGAGTCTCAGGGCTGTCACCTCTCAAATGAGGGTCCTGGACTGCCCTTTTACAACCCTTCCGATTTACAAATTTATATAGAATTGTTAAACTCATGGAATCCTTTTGAGAATGAGGTGTTGCCACCAGATGTATTTTCCAGATAAAGTTCCCACATTTAAGTAGTAAAGCTGTTCTTTAAAAATTCAAAATATTACTTTAAAATTTATTTTTTGTTATATTTCCCTGTCACTTTAAAAGTTGAGTTGTGACTAACCCCATACTCCCCTAAGGTCCTCGTGGTCTCCCAGAGCTGGCGGCTGGCAGTGATCCGCAGAAAGAGTTCAGGCCCTGACTCCAATGCTGTGCAACTCCTGGCCACACTCTGAGTCTCAAAACAAGGATGATAGCACCCGCTCTGTACCTGTTTTAAAGCCCAAGGGAGTGATCATCTTATACCAAAGTATTTGTAAAATGCAAATTATCATATGAATGCAAAGAACTGCTGCTAAGTCCTAGGTGAATTTTTCCTGATAACCAAGTCTAGGTATTTCTCATAAAATAAATGTACTTCATCAATCCTTGTGCATTTATGGTTCTGATTCTTCAGTTACCTGCCTGTCTGCATGTAGTCACTGTGTCTCCTGCTTTTAGCTGCACCAGGCCTGAGAGTGTTGGTCTCTCCTGGAGTCTAGAAGTCTGACCTTTCAACATGTAAGAATCAAAATCAAAATCTCTGTTACCTTAGCAAATGTGGTAACATTACTCACTTTAAAGGAATAGTTCCCTAACTAGGTGAGGCATCAGACTCATCTAGGAAGCATTCTAAAAATTGGGATTTCTGGGCTCCAGCTGTAGAGTCTGATTATATATATGTCTGGAGTAAGACCAGGAAAATTCTGTTCAAAATCTCCCCCAGGTAATCTCAATAATTGATAGTTCGAGGACTCACTGCTTTGACCTCAATTTCTTCTCTAGAATTTTAGCAGCTGCTAGTTTGTTTTTAGTGTAAAAATTTCTCCCTGCATTTAATCACATGCATATTCAGAGTAGATTGCCCACCATCTTGGCTTAGCTACATAGGGAACCTATTGCAATCCTTTGCAATGAAATTAAAAAATGGTAAGTCAACTTCAGAGTGAAGATGATGCATCTACAAGATGCTGAAAGGTGGCTGGTGCTAGACTTGCAGAGCAACTATCTTTTGCTTTACTTATAGTTAGTCACTGGTATATCTGAGGACCATCTTTTTACAATTGTCATTACGCATTAATAATGGAGGTCACAACTCCAAAAAACGGATGGCTAACTAGCTTAATCAGTATCATTAAGAAAATGTTTCTAGCACACATAAATGAAAAGTTCTTTAAAAACCACACAGCTTTCTGTTAGAAACCCAAAGACTTCCATGCTTCTGAAGTCTACCATAAAGAGGAAAGTTGACCAAAACTACAGTTGTTTAAAAATATGTTCAATTAACTGTGAAAATATAAGTGCAAAATAGGTACAATTTCATCCTTTAGGAGGTTGAACAGACATAAATGGAATTCACTTCCCATTTATTCTACCCAAATAGTTAATTTTGAAAATAACACGTGAAGTATTTGGTATAATGTAGTTCTGAACGTCATCCCTTCCAAATTTAATACAAAAGCCACATTTGGATGTTCACGGTGTCCCAAGTGTATCTAGGCACTGCGAAATGTTGTCATGTCTTTTGGTTCTCTGCTGGGGACACACCAGTCGTCAGCCTCATGGTTGGTATTGTAATGCTTCCAGGCAGCCTTGTTATACACTGGCAGTCTCTCTATTGATTCTGTTGACAGAGCCTGAAAGAAAAAGTGGGATCTAAGTCTGGCTTTTTTTTTTTTAAATCCACTATTTGAGAAAATATACAGTGGCATAAGGTTACTACAAATTAAACGGCGCTTTATTGGATTTGTATTTCACTAATCATTAACACCATCTACATACATTTTGAAATGGTGTATATATTTGTAACACATTATTTACTAGTAAGTCCATGGCACTGCTTGTTGTGCATATTGAATTTTTTTGTTTGCAGTCATTGTCCAGCAGCCTCGAAGCTGCTGAATTGAAATTTTATATAGGTATAGGAGATGCTTCTTATAAAAACATGACCCATAACAGAAGCTGGTTAACTGAAAAAGTCATTTAAGGGGTGCCTGGGTGGCTCAGTTAGTTGAGCATCTACTTTTGGCTCAGGTCATGATCTTGAGGTCCCAGGATTGAGCCCTACATCAGGCTTCCTGCTCAATGGGGACCCTGCTTCTCCTCTCCCTCTCCCCCACTTCAACTACTCATGCTCTCTGTCAAATAAAATCTTAAAAAAATTCATGTAAAAGCAGAAAAATTGACATATGTTCCTTAATATATAATTGTACAATCATTTAATGGAATCTATTTCAATTATTTTAAGATTTATTTTATTTTTTAAAACTTTTTATTTATTTATTCATGAGACACACAGAGAAAGAGGCAGAGACATAAGCAGAGGGAGAAGTAGGCTTCCATGCAAGAGCCGGAGTAGAACTTGATCTCAGGATTCCAGAATCACCACCTGAGCCAAAGGCAGAGGCTAAGCCAGTGTGCTACCCAGGAGCCCCCTGTTTCAACCATTTGTTAGAAGAAACACTTTTTTTTTCAGCAGAGTCACTGTACTTTAAAAAAGTCATCATAACAAAATACAATAACTATAAATACAAAACTTTATCTAAGGCATCTTTGCTTTTGATTGAAAAATTCTTGGCCTTGGCTCTGACCCTGTGCCTTCTCCTCCTGCCATTAAGGCCACCAATTTCACTTATAGCATATATGTTACCTGCATTGTGCATAATTTCATGTTTCCAACATATCATTACCATTAATTCACTGTTCTATCTCAGATTCCTGCAAATTACCAGAACTTGAGATAAACCATGTTCCTTCTTATCTTCTTCAAGATATTTCAGTAGGATTTCAACCTTAAGCCATGGATATTCCCAAAGATACAAAAAATATTAAACAGGAAATTTCATTCTGAGAATAGAAAGGAAAGTCTTTGACATTGATTTTAATGTTTTTTTTTTTTTTTTAAGGTAGGCTCCGTGCATGGCATGGAGCCCGACGGAGGCTTGAACTCATGACCTCAAGATCAAGACCTGAGCTGATATCAAGAGTTGGATGCTCAACCGATTGAGCCAACCAGGTGCCCCTGATTTTAATGATTTTATAATATTCCTGTCTTCTATTTTTTCCAAAGCGAAATTAAAATCCTTTCACCTACATATTCTCTTTAAATGCCTCAGAATTGCCAGAACCCCTTCATCTATGGGCTATATCAAAAATGTTACATTTGGTGGAAAAATGTTACCTTCATGTTGCCCTTTTCAAATTACTCACAATTGAGATGGTTTAAAAGAAAATAAAAAGAATTATTATGTTGAAAGAATTTAACCTTTTCGGATAAATTTATTTTTTCCATTATACGGTCCTCAGCATTTCCTATAAAATAGGTGCCATCTAGTGGCCAGAACAAGAAACTGAATGAGGTACCAACAACCCGCTGCTTATTAACCCATCCAGTGGGGTGGGTTAACCCCTCCAACTGAGCTGATGGGGCTGAGCTGCTCTCCAACCCTTTGAAACATGCTGATCTCCCATAAACACAGGAAACATCACAGGCCAGTAGGCTAAGTACTTCTGCTCCCACCAGGTGAGCAAGACTTGCCAAGAGTCCCCTGTACTTGTTCCCAAATCTCCTTATGCATTTACATCTGTCATTTTAATCACATAATTTAATTAAGCATTAGCTTAACCAAAATGCAAAAAAAGGGGCCAGAGGGAGGTTCTTTGAAAACTAAGATGAATGCTTTGGAAAGAGTCATGAAGGAAAGTCACAGAAAGACGACTGTCAAATCTGAGTCAGAAGACATCTATCTGTAAAGGACTACATCTGTATCAAAAAAGATTATGCAGTTGCTTGTCTCTTTGTTTAAAGAAATCAAAACAATGCATTGTAAGTAAAGCTTCTGCAAGAAAGACCGCTGAAACCTGAATCTGCAGACTCATATACAAAGAAAAGACTCAGGCGGTACGTTAAAAGATTGGTGGATTGATGTCCATTCATGTATTTTATATTAAAATTAAATTTGTGTGATATATAACTTTTTATGATTCCCTACTTCAACCTGACTTTTTTTTCTGTTAACAACCATAGTTCTGGTCATTACAGATTAGCGTGAGTGTTTCTTTCCCATAGTCAAGGAGGTAATTTGTAGAAATAGATGAGATCCTATGTAAAAACCATATTATGATATTTTAATAGTGATGTGGTCAAAGAAAATTTCATTACAGCTAAATATTGGTGTTTTATGACCAAGAAGTATCATTAAATCAAAAAGACTACAGTTATTACCTTAATGTAGATGACTGCATCTGTCCCATAACCCTCTAGAGAATATAGCTTTAGGTCTCCTTGGAAGTATTGGGCATAAAGACGTGAGATGGGCAATCCATAACCAAAACCAGCCTGTTTGATGAGAAAAGTGAAGTTCTATTCAGAAAGCCACATAACAAAATACTTTTCTAGTTAAAACAAATGCTTCTGAGTATCCTAGAGCTATCAGAGCCTGCATCTAAGAGATTGTTAATACCTAACCACTAATATTGATCAAACTGAAGCCTAGATGGGGTACTACATGAGATGTCTCCCCCCCTCTGGTCATTTAAAACTCATTTTTATTTTTTCCATAAAATGATTCCTGTAGATCTAGAACAGCACATTGCTTTTCTTCACTGCCTTGCTCTAGGGCATCCCAATACTATTTTTGACAATAGGAGTAAGAATAAAAAAAAAAAAAAAAAAAGAATAGAAAAAGCCTTGTTGGCAGATACATCTCTTGACTTCAGACCATGAATTTCCAGCCTGTATTCTGAACCTGGTTAGATCACTATTAAGTCCACTGTTACTCACTGGCAAATCACTACCCTCTTTAAAAACCTACCAAGCACAGCAGCACCCACATCATGCCCTACCCACCCACCATCCCCAACCCACTGCCTTGAGATAAAAATTTAAGCTTCTAAAAAGAGCTTTCAAGACCTGATCATATCAGGTCTCTTCCGCCCACTTTCTGGTCCAGCTGAACCAAATCTTCAGCTCTTAAGTTCCTCAAACAAATGCTATTTTTCACTTCTGTGTCTTTGCTCATCCTGTTTCTAGTATCTGAAATGGCCTTTACCTGAATAAATCCTACAAATTCTTTAATACAAAGCAAAACACTTGGACTAATGTAAAAACAATTTTTATCACCAACTCAGATGTTCAATGATACTCCATGTAACACTTTAGTTAAGAGCTTATGTCAATTCAGGAATGAGAGTGCTATCAACAAATGCAGGCTCTCTGGCTTCATTTACCTCTACCATTAATTACTTTTCTAACCAGAGTTTCTGTTTACCACTCCAAATCAACTATCCTTTTTCCACATTACTCCTTGTCCTGGGAGGATGCTATCAATGGATACCCCTGCCCTCAGCTTCCAGTGGGTCTAGCCAATGGGGAACCCAGTAGGAATTTAGAGGGAATTAAGTCAGGGTATTCATTCCTGTTTCCTTCCCACTGAGGTTTGCTTCCCTTGGGATTAGACCACTTGAACGTATGCAGCTGCTCTGTTACTGTCCCTTCTAGGTTCTGCTAACTTCTCCTTCTCTCTTTGATTCAGGAGAGTGACAGCTCTACTGCTACCAGCCCTGGATCCCTGTACTCTCCTTGCCCATAGCTCTGTAATTTGTATATGCCACCTCTCCCTTACTTCTTAGTGTAAAGTCAGAATCTAAGACGATGTTCATGTTTATTATTTGACGGTGTCTGCCCACTGGCAGGCACATGGATACATATGCATCTGAACTGGAGGAGCACAGTACTGGAGTAATGATTTTAAAAGTATGGTAAGACATGAAGTAGATTACAGTTGTAGTTACAGAATCTGTGCTGTGTAACAGGTGAAACTATTAGAATGAAGTCCTTCTAATAACTTCTTAGAAAAAATCTAAAAATAGATCCATCTGATACTTCATTTAATCATGTGACAGCGTAACACCAGTACCTATGCCAGAGAGTTTCAAAGCCGTGAAGAACAGTTCTGAGTTACAGGTCAGAGATTTGGCAAAGTGTTTTTCTAGGGGTTAGAGGGCAAGGATGTAGTCAACTCAAAAGCTGATCACATGAAACCTGAAAATAAATGACTGAGGTCAATAAAACATACCACCCAACAATGAAAATTTGAGCCTTTTCCGGGTTGGCAATTAAGTGATCAGAACTCTAGTCTTTTTTCTAAGTCTAGACTATGTGGTATTTCTAATTATAAGTACTTGAGGAAAAAAAATCAACATTGAAGATTAAATCAGCATTGACCAAATGCTAGCAAAACCAGTAACTTAGTCTTCACATTTGACACAGTGTATCAAAATGTGGGTAACCACATGAAACTATGGCTATATCAGTATCCACCTTGGCAATAAGAACTGTAAATAATATTCTTTATCTTGTGCTCTTTTCAATCAAAAGAAGAAATGAGCCAAACGCTGTTAAATTCAGAGGAAAGTTTTTTCTAATAGCTTCCCTTCTCCCTCATGGATACTCTACACAATTGCTTAACTGATTTATTTGGTAATTTATTTGGTAGCCATTTGATTTATCTTTTTGGTAATTCAGAGAAACACACTCAATTCTTTCTTCTTTTTTTTACATTTAATTACTTCTTTTTTTAAAAAATATTTAAGTCCAATTTGCCAACATATAGTATAATACCCAGTGCTCATCCCATCAAGTGTCCTCTCTTGATCACATACCAGGGGCACTGCTCGGGATGTCTCAACACGAGGCCGGGGTGCCGTTGAGTACATGTAGTTGAAGAGTCTGTCAATTTTCCTCAAAGGAACACCACCTCCTCGATCACTCATCTAAGGTGAGAGAGAATCATGCCTTATAACCAAGTCCCATAAATAGCAAAACACCAATACATACTCACAGTATCACAGTTTAACTGCTGACTAGAAAGTACTGCTTTTCTAAAGATTATTTCTCTATTTGAGAGACAGCGCAGGAACATAAGCAGCAAGAGGGGCAGTAGCAAAGGGAGAGAGACAAGCAAACTCCCCACTGAGTGCAGAGTCCCACTTGGGGTTCAGTCTTGCAACCCTGAGATCATGACCTGAGCCAAATTCAGCCGCTTAATTGACTGAGCCACCCAAGTGCCTGAGGAAAGTACTGCTTTTCAAAGCAAGTACCATGAAATCCAAGTTGTCAGTGTAAACATTTTCCTCACTGGTAGACTTTATAAAACTCCTCCAATATGCACAATTCTAATACATAATAAACTCCATCATACTACAGAGTCAGGGCTGTGGCTCTGCGTATTTACTGGTTGCACCGAGCAGTACCAGCAAACACAGACTGGGGCATAAACTAAGTCTATCTGGGATGTAACAATAAATATGTTATTCCTTTCTGGTGGGCGGTTTGGCAATCAGATTCAAAATACATGAACCCTTTGACCCAACAATGTTTATACTAAAAAAAATAATCAAAGAAGTATGCAAAGTATGTATGAGAATATCCATCACGGCACTCTATAGAATAGCTAAAACTGGATTATAACCTAAATAGGGGACTATTTAAGTAAACTAATGCATATTCTAAAATAGAAAACCACTGAGCAATTAAATATAATGTAGAACTATATGTGTCAGCATGAGAGCAGTCCACAAAATATTGTTCAACAGCACAGACCCCCAGACAATTTTCTGGTGAGTTTACAAAGTACACTTGTCCTTTATATTGTTCTAATATCATTTCTCAAATCATATGGTAGATTGAATTTACTAATTTATTTAGACTATATTCATTGTTTTCATTTACAGTTAACAGGCCCTTATTTTCCTAATTATTGTACAGTTCACCTTCTCATCTACTATAGCTATTTTCCTTTGTCACAAAATCTAAATTGATTTTACTATCTGCAACATTAATATACAAACAAATCTGCTTCAATCTGTGTGTGTGGTATACATATATATGAATGAATGGTGCAGTAGATAGATAGATGGTGCTGAATGGCTAAAAAATCAATAGGCCATGGGTGCCTGGCTGGCTTCATTGGCAGAACATCCAACTCTTAATCTCAGAGTCATGAGTTTGAGCCCCACATGTAGAGACTATTTAAAAAAATAAAATAAAAACAAAAGACTTCATCACAAATTAGTTTAAAAGAGCATTATTAAAAAAAAAAAAAAAGGTCAGGGATCCCTGGGTGGCTCAAGTGGTTTAGTGCCTGCTTTCATCCCAGGGCATGATCCTGGAGACCCGGAATCGAGTCCCACATCAGGCTCCCTGCTTTTAAATATCTTTACAGTATGCATATATACTACTTTCATAATGAAAATGACATAGGTGGGATCCCTGGGTGGCGCAGCGGTTTGGCGCCTGCCTTTGGCCCGGGGCGTGATCCTGGAGACCCGGGATCGAATCCCACGTCAGGCTCCCGGTGCATGGAGCCTGCTTCTCCCTCTGCCTGTGTCTCTGCCTCTCTCTCTGTGTGTGACTATCATAAATAAATAAAAATTTAAAAAAAAAAAAAAAAGAAAATGACATAGGTATTTTAATTTTTAAAATAAAAATCTGCTTTGAAGTACCAGTTGAAGGCTTGCCTCTAATACATCTACAGTTAGATAATTACAGTATAAAAATATACAAAGACTTTAATCAGAACTTGTAATGTAGCGTGCTTGAAATTGTTCTTGGCTATGAATTCAAAGTCCAGGGAAGAGGTTTATTTTTGTAAGATTAATAAAGAGCTTTGGGTATTTTCTGAGATCCATCACTTTGATTATTCATTCTTTAATGTAATGCCCTCCTGCATATTTGCTGGTAACATGAGTAAGAAGTGTGGGTGCTCTGTAAATATTAAGTAAACAATATATTAGAATAGATATTAAGATAAAAAAGTAGACTTCAATAAGTATTTCCTGGTTTCCCTTAACCTTTGTCCAGAAAGACTATAGCAATCTTGTATGAAACAAGAAGTGATTTCTAGCCAGAGGCCAGTATTAGAAAAACAAAATCAAGCAGAAAAGACAGGAGGAGACTTTGAGAAGCGTCCTCTTATAAGTGAAGGGGCTAAATAGGCTCTAAGAATATAGTTAAAAACTGAAAAAGTAATCTCCTTTCCTTTGCAGCCAAAAATACAATAAACTGAAATCAGCAGATTTTTAAAGTGGTCAAAAGAGTTTCCAAGGGAATAGTAACAGGATATTATGCTAGAGGATGGGAGTTCTTTGGAAAAATGGAAAGTGCGATTATTCAGAGAGAGGAACAGAGAGTTGGTCTGTACATATTTAAGAAGAATGGCAGTCTGATGACAAATATATTGAGAAAGACATGTGAGAATTAAACAAAAAATTTCTGATTAAGATAATTTGAAGAAAAAAGTCTAGAATCATGAGAAGAAGCCTATGTCAAGGAAATGCAGAGATTATGAAAGAGATGGATGGTATGGAGTAAACGTCAACAGAAAGGCTAAGAAAGAGAAGTTTGCCAATTATTTTTGAAGCTTTTTCTTTAGTGTGTGAAATCACCACTTCTCAATGTCATCTAACCAGGAGTTGCCATCCATAACTTCCTGTTCCCTGTAACAGTGGCCTCCCCAGGCTAATTCATGTGAATTTCAGGCCCAAGGGAAATGAACCACTACTAACTTGATGACAGCTCTAAGGGCAGATTTACTAACCCTGAAATCACCCAGAGCTCCTGAAGTCTCTTTCTCAAGAGATTTCTGATGTCAAGTTTGTAAAATCACCAAGACATTTACATTTTAATTTAAAAGACATGTGGCCATAACACTTATGTTATTTCCAGAATATAGCACAAAGACCAAACCTGAAAGAGCAACTAGAGTCATATGCCAGAAAAAAACAATTATCTCACAGGATTCTTGGGGGGGTGGGGGGGGAGGTGAAAAATATCACAAATTTGAATAAGCCAGAAAATACAAAGACTATATAAAGACATATAAAAACTCAACTATAAGCCATCCTGTTGACTTTTTAATACATGTCATTCAGCACTAGTTCTCTCTCTATCCAAAGACATATGTTAAAAGCAGACCTTGATCCTGAAAAATCTAGTACTAGTGATGGCGATGTAAACTCTACTGAAGAAAATTAAAGCAAGTATTTAACAGAAGAGGTAACAGGAGCTGATGAAGTCATGTGACCTTTGATATGTGGGGGCAGAGCCTAATACAGGTAGGGCTTTTCTCGGGGCTTCAGGAACAGTCTGTTCAAGATCCTTATAAGCCTTTCTCATCTTTTTTTTTTTTTTAAATAGCTTTACTGAAGTAATTCACATACCATAAAATTCAGCTATTTAAAGTGTGAAACTCAATAGTTTTTAATATATTCATAGATATGTACACCCATCACCATAAATTTTAGAATATTTTTATTACTTCAAAAAGAAACCCTGGATTCTTTATTGGTCACACTCCTAAGCAACCACTACTGTTTCTCGTCCCTATACACTTGCCAGTTCTGGACATTTCATATAAATAGAATTGCATGATATGTGGCTTTTTGTGATTGTTTTCTTTTACTTAGTGTAATATTTTCAGTGTTGCAGCAGCCATGTTGTAGCAGGTACTCGTACTTCACTTCCTTTTATGGCCCAACTATATGTCTATACCACATTTTATTGATCTCTTCATCAGCTGATGGACATTTGGGCCATTTCCAGTTTTTGGCTATTATGTATAATTCTGCTATGAACATTCATGTATAAATTTTGAATATCACATTCCTTTTTGGTACATAACTAGGAATGGAATTGCTGGGTCATTATGAAACTTCCTTGACATTAAAGAGATAGAATCCCCAAACAAAGCCTGTCCACCAACACAGGACAAGTCTCTGCTAAGTATCTAAGAACTCAGTGAATCTTCATCCATGCTGCAATGGATGACCACAAGTAAAAGTTTTCTTTTTAGCTACAGACCAATACAGGCAAGCACATGAAAGACAAAACAAAAAAAGGTTATGAGAAACACCCTGCTGTAGCACAACTGAGGTTGCAAAGCAGAAGACATGTGGGACTTATTTTGAATCAAGTAAACCTTAACAAGCAAGTAGCTGACACATAACTAACTAACCAAAAAATAGACACACATTAGCATCTGGGCTGGAAAAAAAAAAGTGATGCATTCCTATTACTTTTTTAGCAAACAGATGGCATTTGCCATATATTTATTTGTATATCACTCTTTTTAAATGAACAGCCAAGAGAGAGAAACAGAAAAAAGAAATTCTGAAGAAACAGTATAGAGAGTTAAGGCATATTAATTTTTTTTAAAAAACAGCTATTATTATCCTCAGAGTGATAAAAGAAGATAAAACTAAACAGAATACTATAAAAAGGAATAATAAAAAATAAAAAGTTCCTGGAAATTTATAAGATAATAGAAACGAAAATTCAATAGAAGAGTTGGGAATTCAAAGTTGAGGACATCTCACAGAGTGGAATGAAAAGTTTAAAAAGATAAAAAGCAGGAGAAAAAAGATAAGAAAAATCAGAGGATCAATTCATGAAGTCCAACATCCTCCAAACAGGACTATCAGAAAATGAAGCAGTAGGGAAGAAAGTACCAAGGACACAGTGGAAATTCTAAAGGGCCCAGCTCAATGAGTAAGAAAAGACCCACACAAAGTCACATCATTATGAAATTTCAGAACAGAGCTGAAGAAAAGATCAGCTAAAGAAAAGCTTTAGTTAAAAGAGACAAAACAACAAAACCTGACACTTAAAACAGGTCATATACAAAGGAACAGGAATTGGAATAAGCATAAGTCTTAAAAGGAATAGTGAGAATGACGTCAGCAAAAATAGTGGAAAAACGAAGTCTCTCATTCATTAAAGCACCAAGAAAAAGGCAAATACTATCATAATTAACTTTGTTTAGAACTCTAGAAATTAACCAAAGGCTTACAGCAATCTGAGGAGAAATTAGTCAAGAAAAACAAGGGACTCTGTGGTGTTTTAACTCGGCTTATTCCCACCCTCACCCCCACTCCCATAAATAACATGGAATCAGAATGGAACTGGTAGTCCAGCAGCCACTGGGTAGGCTATCTTTCTTTGACTTGATTCTGCACTCTCCAATGCAAAAAGTCTTGTATGTGCCCACTTCCCATCCTCAGAAGCATTTGTCAAAAACAATTAGAGATAATGGACTAATTTGAAGGCTCCCTCGGGCAGTGTACAATTAAGGCAAACAAAAGACTAACTAAAAAGTGTAATAGGAAAAGCTAGGGAATGAGATGTCTTTAGGGGCTTAGAAAAGCTCAAGGATATCCTGAGAATCCAGAAGGTCATGTGTATGCCCAGGGCTATGTTCATGTTCAGGAAAGTTTTCATCTCTGATTGACCTTGAGGTTCTGTACACATAGGACCTAAGTCAGACTTGTCACCTGCCTGGCTGAGTGTTGAAGGTGTGCCCCAATATGCACATGGAGTCCCTTTACAAAGACTGTGAGATGGCAGGCATTGAAGAAACTCTCAGTCCAATCATTATTTGACCACTAAGCTAACCAAGTAAACTTCAGTGGCCATATACATTAAAGAATACAAAGAATGGTGTAGGTGTATTTTTTGTAATTTTTTTCTCCTCTCTTCTTTAAAAGACAAATTCAGAGAATAATAATTATAAACTTAATGTAGATGAACATACAATGTATAAAAATATATGTTTCAGAAAGTAACATTACAAAGGATGGGAATGGACCTATACAGGAATAAAAGCTGTGTATACTATTGAAATTAAGTTGGTATTAATCTGAACTAGGTTGTTATACATAAATTAGAATGTTAATTTAATTCTAGGACAAGCACTAAGAAAATAACTCAAAAAAATATAATAAAAGGAACAAGAAGGAAATGAAAATGGTACACCAGAAAATATCATTTTAACAAAAAAGGCATCCATATTTAAAGAAATAAAGAATCAAAAGAGACATAAGAGACATACACAATAAATGACAAAATGGCAAATATAAATTCTACATTAGTGGTAATTATGTTAAGTACAACCAACTTGAACACTCAAAAGATGGACACTGGCCGGGTGGATTTAAGGAAAAAAAGTATATTCTAACCGTATGTTAGGGACACACTTTAGATTCAAAGACACAAACAGGGAATGCCTGGGTGGCTCAGTGGTTGAGCATCTGCCTTCAGCTCAGGTCATCATCCTTGGGTCCTGGGATCGAGTCCTCCATCAGGCTCCCCATAGGGAGCCTGCTTCTCCCTCTGCCTATGTCTTTGCCTCTCTCTCTGTTTCTCTCATGAATAAATAAAATCTTTAAAACAAAACAAAACAAATGAAGACACAAACAGGCTGAAAGTAAAATCATGGGTGGGGACACCTAGCTGGCTCAGTTGGAAGAGTGTGCAACTCTTGATCTTGGGGTTGTGAGTTTAAGCCCCACATTGGGTTTAGAGATTACTTTAAAAATAATAAAATCTTTAAAAAAAAAAAAAGAAAGCAAAATCTTGGAAAAAGATACACAGAAACAGAAACCGAAAGAAAGCTGGGATGGTTATACAAATATCAGAAAAAAATAACCTTAAGACAAAAATCATTAACCAAGACAAAGAAGGACATTTTGTCATAAAAGGGCAATAAAGCATAAGACATAAAATCATAAACATACATACACTTTAACAACAGAGTTCCAAAATATATGAAGCAAAACCAGAGAGAATTGAAGGGAGAAATAGACAAGTCACAATAATAGTTGGAGACTTTAATATCCCACTTTCAAAAACAGATAGGACAACAAGATAAAAGATCAACAAGAAAACAAGATCTGAACAACACTATAAACCAACCAGCTAAGTACTATCTAGAGAACACTCTATCCAACAACAAAATATACATTTTTCTCAAGTACACATGAAACATTCTCCAGGATATGTAACATTCTCCACAGACCATATGTTAACCACAAAACAAGTCTCAAAAAATGTAAAAGGACCAAAATAATACAAACAGTATTTTCTGGCCACAACGGAATGACATTAGAAATAACAGAACAAAATGTGTGAATTAACAAATACATACAAATTAACACACTCCTAAAGAACCAATGAGTGAAAGGAGAAATCACAAGAGAAAATAGAAAATACTTTGAGATAAACGAAAATGAAAACACACCATAAAAAAACTTACAGGATAGAGAGAAAGCAGTACTTAGAGGGAAATTTATAGCTGTAAAAGGTCACATATGTTTATTGGTTTTGTTTCTTAAATTCCACTTATGAGTGAAATCATATGGTATTTGTCTTTCTCTGACTTATTTTGCTTAGTATAATCCCCCCTAGCTCCATCCACGTCGTTGGAAATAGAAAATTTTCTCTTTTTTTGGATGGCTGATTAACTGAATTACACACTTTTAAAATAAGGAACAATAGATGCCTTCAAAATTCTGCAAGATGATTATTGTCAATCTAGAATTTCATGTATGAACCTAAATACTAGGAAAATAGCAATTGAGGCTGCATTGGGGAGGGAAAGTGCTCTAAAAGAGCTAATTCCTCAGCTACCCTAACAGAAAGCTAATATTTGCTGTTAACAATTTTTATATTTCAGAAATAGTGATATCAGAATGCTACTTAAAAATATACCAATAGGGGGCAGCCCTGGTGGCTTAGCGGTTTGGCGCCGCCTTCAGCCCAGGGTGTGATCCTGGAGACCCGGGATAGAGTCCCACATTGGGCTTCCTGCATGGAGCCTGCTTCTCCCTCTGCCTGTGTCTCTGCCTCTCTTTCTCTCTGTGTCTCTCACGAATAAATGAATAAAATCTTAAAAAAAAAAAAAAAAAAAAATATATATATATATATATACACACCAATAGGGGCACGCCTGGGTGGTTGAGTCAGTTAAGTGGCTGCCTTTGGCTCAGGCCATGATCTTAGGGTCCTGGGATTGAGCCCCGCATTGGGCTGCCTATTCCAAGGGGAGCCTGCTTCTCCCTCTCCCTCTGCTGTTCCCCCCACTTGTGCTCTCTGGCTATCTGTGTCAAATAAATAAAATAAAAATCTTAAAAATAAATATACACCAATAAATCCCAGAAAAAATAGCTAAAAGACTGAGTAATGACCCATAAATTAGGCCAGGAACTAATGTATTTGATTTTATACTCTTTGCATTTATTACTTTAAAACAAAATTTAAAATGATTAAAAAATAGAATCATCATACTCCAAGAAATTGGACTATCTGAACAACGCAGTGGAAAAGGCCTGGGGTCAAGGAGCCTGATTTCATGTTCTGTGGTCTTTATTTGCTGGGTAATTATGAGCTAATCACTGTGTCTTAGTTTCCACATCTGTAAAAATTAACAGTAAAATTACTTGTGCTCCTAAGAGGTTTTATGAGAAGCAAATTAAACAACATAAAAGTAGATTGAAAAACATTGTTTAAAAATGAAAAAGTATGTACTATCTACATAAGACTGTAAACACCCAATATTTTAAAGTATACTTATCAAAGTGGCTATTCATGATTACTGTTAAATTTATCTGTCTTCAGGATTTACTTTTACTTCAATCATCTGGATTAAGGAACGGAATAGAAACAGACTCAGGGGAGAATTTCCATAATCTGCCAGATAAATGAAGGAATGTGCTTATTAGTTATTAGAGGTAAGATTTCTTCCTCCTAAAAGTAAGTTATGTCTTCAGAAAATTATGTGCATGCCTGTACATCAATTAAAACAAAATAGCCAGAAAGCATTTACCTTCACAGTCAAATCCTCATTACCCAGTGTGATGTGGACTTGAATAGGAGGGTAAACGCCTTTGTCAGCATGGTGTTCCATCGTTGCTCTCATCGCATTCTGAAATACATTAGGGTTCCACTCAAAATACAACTTTAAAAAAGAGAAACGAATTATAAATTTCAATATATATGCACAATTTGAAATTTAAAAATGTTTAATTTGTTGGAAATATGCCAAAGTATCATAATTCTTATAATTATATTTAAAGAATTACTTAAAAAATTATTGTCCATTTTGGAGGACTTGTGAGACACTTTGATTTAAAGATTTCAACTAAATTCTATTTTCCAAAACCAGACATCTCAACACTTTAACTGGTTTACATTGAAGCCGAAATTGTATCCAAATACTTTTATAATTTAGAAGATAACAAGCAAACCTCATTTTTGAAAAAAGTTTTGTCTTGATTTTTAAGAACCATTTTAATTGCCATAAATCACTTTGAGGGGAAAACAATTTTTTCATTTAGTATTCACAGCAATGGTCTTATTATGACATAGAAACTAATCTAATTCACCACTAATTTGAAACTAAGGATATTTACATCTTAAAACTCTTGATCAATGCCTAAAGGATACACAGTGTACAATGCCAACATATTATAAGCACTAAGAGATAACATGACATGTAGCATTGGAGTAGAAATTGATAAAACTAGATACAGTTAAAAGGCAAAAATGGGACTGCATTTGGAAATAAGAGTGTGTGGCCCTAGTAACATTTTATACTCTTTGCATTTATTACTTTATTACTATCAAAATTGAGTGTCCCTAAGGAGAAGATGCTATCATCTCTACCAAAGGCTATTTAAGATTAGGCTCCAGATGAAAGCCATTATTAATGACATTATGTAAAATCTATTATATAATATGGTAATATTTCTTATATTAAGCATCATGGGGAATAACATCTTAGAAACTGAAGTTTCAAGGAAAAATGAATTTTAATCCTTTAAGTGCCAATTGCTTATTTATTGAATCACTCTGATAGAAAGATTTTTGTCAGACATTAGATATGTTCTTGCTATCCTAGAAAAGAGCATTCTTGAACTCTCTCTGTTCTAAGACATTCAGTCAGACTTTCTGTGTTTCAGCGTATTTTTCTTTTTCATAAGCACGTTGAAAGCCACCTCTGCTCTTTACTAGTTTGCTGCTGGCTGAAGACATGGTAACTAAAGTAAGAGAGATTACATAGGCTTGATTTAGGGTAGTTATTTTCAGCCACAGGGACCTGTACTCCTCATCACTCACTTTTCTGTCAGCAAGTGTCATAGGTGTGTTATTGGGGGGGAAAGTACTCCCAATGTTTCTAGCATAATTTTAGTTTTTGAAATTTTCTTTGTAAAGAGCAAATATAATAGCAAAAGCCCTGTAAATCAATATAAATGACTTTCTCAAAAAGTCCCACAAACATATAATAGTGGGACTCTGTTCTTTTAAAGGTGGAAAATTCAGAATCATTCTCCTAAATATTGTTTTGTAAAAATGTAACTTTATTGAGCACCTACACTGAGCTGCCATTGTACTGGACACCTTCATAATAACCTGGAGAGTATTAGACTCTTTACAGAAAAAGAAATGTAGCCTCAAAAAGGTTGGCTGATTTGCCCAACGGCACATGCAGATTAAGTGGCAGAACTAGTATTCAGACCCAATCGGACTTCCAGGTGTGCAGCTTACCACTGCACTGAAGTGCCCATCAGTGTGGACAAAAGGCAGATCTCCAGCAATGTTGACATGACACTGAGCATGAAATGACATCTTTTAATGAAACTAAGGAAAACCCGTAGAGTACTTCACTTTCAGAGCAGATCCCTAACCTCGGGAAAGGACTGATAAAGGTTATGTAATACTATTTTACAAACCTTGAAAAGTTCAAACACCATGTGATAGAGATGGGATGGTACATAAACCACTTGTATTGGCTGTCCTGGTGATTTTGCTATAGAGCAGAAGAGAAAAATATAAAAGTACAGAGAGATGTACTTAAAGCATTTTTAAGAATATATTGTGTAGTGATGAAAAGAAAACATTTACTATGGAGGATAATATTATTTGGGGGAGAACTGCCACCCCAGTTCTTCACTGTATTAGGGTTTGACCCCATAGTCACATAGATTTATAACTGATGGTGACAACATGAGTTTGCAGTCATTTTTGTGACCCTGCATAACCGTCTAGCCAACCGAGCTTCCCATTTTCTCTGTGACAGTGAGTCTTTTTAAAGGACACTCAGCCTTAAGGTCAGAATTTTACTTTCCAAAATGAAAGTGTTAAGGTCTATATGTTCCATGATCCAACTCACATAAATATACTATTTTTTTAAAAGTCATTTTTAAATAAGCACTAAAATGCTTAAAATGTTTCACCCCTGTGGAATGTTTTTGTTTTATTTCAGGCATTTCTATGTATACAGATCTGAATTAAATTAAGCTAGCATCAGTTTATCAAGGGATATGAATTCTACATTCAAACATTTTATTACATTTAGAAGCCCAGCTGGGGATGCGGTGGCGGGGACAGACGTGGGGGGGGGGCAGGTAGTATGTAAAACAGAACTTTTAGTAGATCAAAGGAGTAAGACTCACCATACCTTAGAATTCTAATTGATCCAATAAATTGGACTCTCCTCTGAATAAACCGCCCCGTGGAAACATAGATGGGACACCTGGAAACTGCTCACAGTTCAGGTTCCTAAACTATCATCTGTGCATTGTGATTCTCTACTGAATGGTATTGTTATGAAACAAAAGAGTTAATATGGCTTTAGAAAAACACGAAGCAATTCTATTTTCAACTGAGGAACTTCTTCCATTGCGCTTTCACTATAAGGTCCAGAATACAGCTTAGGAAAAGCCTATTTAATTTTATTCTTCTTAAAGGGTCGCCTTAACTTAGTAACTGTTTTTCCCTCTACCAAACTATCCCACCCCTCTGAAACACAGACTTATCAATCTCCTTCCAAGACATCTGAATTTTTTTGTCCAAAAGGCCCTACTCAGGGTGCAAAGAGCATCAGAGATAAATGGATTTTCCAGCAGATGAGCATCTTTCTTTCCTCCTTACACACCTCCTGTCTTTTTACTTCCTTAACAATAAAAAATGATTCATTACTCAGGAAGTCGATTCTTAAGGGGTGAACTCTACATTATTGAAGTGCCTGTAACAGTCAAATGTAACCAAAAACAGAAACAAAAATAAGGAAAGAATCAACATTATCAATTAGATATAAACAAAATGGGGAAGAAGTCAAATGCATTTCAGACAGAATCCAACTAAATTACACACACGCACACACATACATACACACACACTCTCTTAACATGATTTTCTCCCTGAGCTTTCATATTCAATAAAGAAGTTGACGAAATGCCCTTTTATATTAAGACATATCTAAATTCTTCTTATCATTCCTTCTCAGATAATCACAACACTGTTCATTGAGGAAAAGACATCATCGGGCTTACCATTTAATTCTTCAAGTTCTAGTTCAGGAGAGTTAATATAATACAAATCACACAGACGCCTAGCATTTTCATAGCCATCTGGTGTGAATCAAAACAAAAAAAAGCATTAAAATAAATTTACTTCTATATCATGCATTAAGATGGAAATAGTACTGATAAATGAAATTTTAGCTATTATAGAAGAAAATACACTTTAATAATCTAGTTTGGGGAAGGTCTTCTTAAGTACAACATGACAAAACCTAATAGCCATAAAGGAAAAGCGACAGATATGATTATAAGAAAAAAAAAAAAACATCCATATAGAAAAAGACACCATAAAAAAGTAAAAACAGCAGGGTGAAGAAACTACTTACAATACACATAACAAACATGTAGCATGAAAGTTTAGGATATGGACACTTTCACTCATTGTTCGGTATCTTTTTGGGAGTATCAAAATTTTAAATGCATTTTCAATGTTTTAAATTTAGGAATCTTACTTTCTAAAATACTAGCAAAGTCAGCACTTATCTAAAGATGTTCACTGAAGTTTTGTTCGTAATAAAAAAATGAAAACAACCTAAATACGCAACAACAGAAGAATGGATTAATACATTCTGATATACCCATTAAGCCATTCAAAAACCTGAGGTTTATCCATATGTACTGAATGGCTATAAACTTGTGGTATGATGGCTATAAACTTGTAGAAAAATACACATACAGTAACCCCATCTTCCAAAAACAAACCATGTGAGACCAGCGATTACATATGTTCATGAGTATATGTGGTATAACAGAAAAAAAGTATGGAAAGATGCAAACCAAACTACTATGAATTATGGCTCCTAGCGTAGGGTATTAGAAAGGGGGAGGGGGGAGCCTGAATCTTTTTGAAGTGTAACCAACACCCTCATATCACTATACTTTGCCTTAAAAAAGCATTATATCAACAAAATATTCATCCTACACATAATATACAATAACATTATAAGATCAGTCTCAAATCCACACATATTTGCTCCTAACATTTTGTCTCAGGATATAAATAACTGTTTTAATAGCAAGAAATAACACTCAGCTATATTGATTCTTGTATCCTTCCTCAAAGGAGAAATATAACTATTTACCTTTAATAACTTCAACTACATCGCAGTTTGGATTTATGCTTCCAATGTGTTTTCGATGAGCTGGGCTTCCTTTGCCTTTTCCACCAAACAATAAAGCTATCAAAAAAATAAAAATAACAAAAAAAAAATAAGCTAAACTCTCTATTGCCATTTACCAGATTTGAATATGGTTTCTCCAAATGGTACCAAACAGTAGAACAGATATTTTCCTTACACATAAACATAGTATTTTACATTCCATAAAAATACCTCCTTTGTAGGGCAGTCTGTGTACTCAATAGGCAAAAAAAAGTAAAATTAAATGTTTACTAAAAGGAAGTTTCCTAAATAAATTTAAAATATGCCAACACATTCACTTTATTTTGCTTCTTCTCTTGACTTCTGGAGACTTACAGTGCTGATTGAGTAACATTCTAATTGAAATGCGACTCATGTAGAAGCGATCCAAAAAGTACTGAACATTCTGGCTGGTGACAGGATCCACCCCGAAGCTCTCCTTGTATTCAATCACACCCTGCGCCATCGTGGGAATAACATCGTTGTGTCGATTCCTGATCCGAATCACAGTATCTGTAAAGCTAAAAAAAAAAAAAAAAAAAATCTAGGTTTAACTAACTTATACTAGGCAAGAAATACTCATTTCAGTAAAAAGAGCATCACTTATTTAAATATATTTCAGATCATAAATATGTGTAACATATGACAGTACAAAAACTTTCAAAATAAAACTTTTGAAACGTAATTATTTTCTTGGAACTCGTAAAAGCGAGTCTGCCACAAAACATGATCCTAACAGTGTTAAGGTTTTTTTTTTTTTTTTAAACCATTATCAACTAAGATCATCTGAGCACTCCCTATGAGGACACTCTTCCAGGGACCTTCAGCATTACAAGAAGACAGAATGCTTGCTTCTAGGGAACACATGCTCTGTAAGGAATAAAGATGAATAAGCCAATAAAGCCTGCCTGTTTTAGAACTATTCCCTATGGTTCCAAAAGAGAAAGAACCATTGAGAACAGAAAAGTGAAAGAAATTCTAATTCCATTGAACCTATAAGTTCAAAAATGGGAGAGAAGAAAAACCGACTGTTGCCTTAAAAATTTTCAAGGCACCCAGCCTTCCCACTTCTGTCATTTAGAAGATATTACTGCATGGTTAATTTAAAGAACTAAATAAAAGAGAAAAGAAGCCTTAATCATGAAATAACAAAATCTACCTTGTAACATACCCATGGGAATGTACACTTCTGAATGAGTGCTTGAGCACTATTAACTTATTCCAATGATACTATCATGGCTCAAAATATTTTTGGAATTCCTAGTTCATAATCTGCTTCAAAACCAAACTCTTAATCCAAAATACAAACAACAAAACTCCTCAAAAACAACAAACGACTCATCATTTCTAGTCAGCCTTTTATTTCACTTCTCTCTTTTTAAAACCCCCAAAACTGTTATTCTGCTTGACTGCTTTCCTTATTTTTTAGATTCAGCTCTCACCATTTTCAGAAGGTTCTGTAGCATAACGTTTATTTTTAAGTAAGAGGACATGGGTTCAAATCCTGATCCTACTGCTAGCTGGCTATTTGATTTTATTGCTACCTTAAGTTTCTTAACTTTCTGTGCACAGACAGTATTAATTCAATAGCATTGTTTTAAAGATTAAATACACAGTGTGCTTCATACCTAGGCATAGAGTAAATCCTTGATGTTATTTTCAGACCAAAATATGTTTAAAAAGTGAAATGTTGCCATCATCTTTAGAGACAGTAACAAAAAGGAAAAAGTGTAATACACTCTGAGGACAACAAAAGAAGTGGTCTTCAAGTTCTGAGCAATGTTCATGGGAATAAGCAGATAACTGCCTGGGAAGACTACCTGGGTTTATTAATGCTGGTATGCGGTTATTAAATTGGTCATATTACTTCCATTATTTTACAGACCAGAGGTCATAAAGTGAGACCCACAGATGTGTTTTTATAAGCCTTCATTCTTTAAAAAAAAAAATTAATTTGCTGCAATCTTTAAAATTGGGAGATTTTACATTAAAAATCTAAACTTGGGGCACCTGGGTGGCTCAGTAGTTGAGCATCTGCCTTTGGCTCAGATTGTGATCCAGGGATAGAGTCCTGCATCAGGCTCTCCACAAGGAGCCTGCTTCTCCCTCTGCCTAGGTCTCTGCCTCTCTTTCTGTGTTTCCCATGAATATTTAAATAAGATCTTTAAAAAAAAATTAAAAACCTAAACTTACTGCTTTTCTTTAAACACACACAAAAATCAGACAATCTAGATGGTGTTTCTGCATTGAGCTGGAGCTCAAAGAGGAATGTGCTGTCCAGGTTGAAAGATCTCACAGGTCCCCTATTATCCAAACGGCACTGAGGCCACATCTAGATTTCCACTGATCATCGCACTTGAACTGTGTCATGTCTTATATTTACTGATTTACAGTATTTGCCTTACCTGTATGAGCTGCTATAGACACGTATACTATAATATGTTCTGGAGTGGAGAGAAACTGAAAGTTAATTTCCCTAAAGTAACCCAATAGCAAGTTTAAGCTCAATACATTTATATTTTTCATATGACATTTAAAGAATATAAAAATTGTATTCAGAATAGGGTCCAAATATTGTACTCACTCATAAATAGTTTTAGCCTCTTCAGCACTTTTGTCTTTAAATTCAAGAAGTTCCTGAAGACTCTGGATATACCTAAAATGCAAATCAGCAGGGTAAATTTGTTCTTTTATATTTTGAAAGTTCAATATTGTGAAAATATAAAAAGGTATTTTTAGTATCTTTTAATATAGAATAGTGCTACAAATTATGGTTGAAGTAGGATTTTTAGACCCATTTACATTTAAGCAAAGTGCCTGGCACAAAGTAGCAGAAGTTTCATTTTCTCCTAAAAACATAGGTTAAATCTGATTTAAGAATTTTAAGATTTTGGGGCGCCTGGGTGTCTCAGTCTGTTAAGCAGCTGCTTCAGCTCAGGTCATGATCTCAGAGTCCTGGGATGGAGCCCCACATCAGGCTCTCTGCTTATCCAGGAATCTGCTTCTCCCTCTCCTTCTGTCCCCCCCCCCCCACCACCCTTCTCATGCCTGTGCTGGTGCACACTCTCTCAAATAAATAAATTCTTTCAAAAAAAAGAATTTTAAGATTTCCTACTTCCTTTTATATACTTCTATACTCTAAAATAGCTTTTCAGCTTCTTAAATTTACCACCATACAGTATAAATGCTGACTGTCACGAGAACTGAGTCTGTTACCATTAACTACGTGATCTGGGGCAAATGATTTAACTTGTTTTAGTTTCAGTAAAATGTGGAGGCCCATCCACCTCGGTCTAACTTAAAATCTGTTAAAATCTCATACTCCTTATAGGCCTTTAGTGTTTTAAAAAATCTTTAATTAGTTGCAGTCTTTCAATTGGGAGATTTTTAAATTAAAAATCTAGACTTGTATGAGGCACCTGGGTGGCTCAGTTGTTTAAACATCTGCCTTTGGCTTTGGGTCCTGAGATCAAGCCCTCGCAGGGAACCTGCTTCTCTCTCCTCTCTCATGCTTTCTCTTGCTATCTCTGCACTATCTCTGTCTCTCTCAAACAAAATCTCTCAAAAAAATAAAATAAAATAAAAAGATTTTATTTATTCATGGGTGACAGAGAGAGGCAGAGACACAGGCAAAGGGAGAAGCAGACTCCCTGTGAGGAGCCTGATATGGGACTTGATGCCAGAACCCTGGGATCACGAGCCAAGCAGATGCTCAACCACTGAGCCACCCAGGTGTCCCTAAGTAAAATTGGGTTTTTTGTTTGTTTGTTTGTTGTGCTTTTTCACTCTAGACTTGTGGCTTTTCTTTAAGTACACAAAAACCAGCTGATCTGGACAGTGTTTCTGCATTGGCAATGACCAGCTGGAGCTGAAAGTGGTTATCCTTTAGAAGCACATACTCTCCAGGTTAATAGCTTATGTCCAGTCAACAAATATTTGTTAAAAGCCTATAATTTACCACATGGTTCTTTTAAACAGAGCTGAAGCAAAACAAAAGTCATGAAAATGTAGGTTTTTGATCTACCTAATGAGTCAAGGTGGCAAATGGCCTGTTAAGGAAGGAGCAAAATGAGGAAAGCCAAATGACTTTCTCAAGGTTATGCTGCCAAGCACAATGGCAGTACAGGGCCAGAGCTGAAAACACTTCACTATTCAGTGACCTTCGATAATATAGGATCTGCTTTGGCTGCTCTGTTGGCACTTTATCTACAACTGTCTTTAGTAGGCATCCAGGGGCAATGAAAATGTTTTAAAACTCTGTAAATCCATATGTTGGTTTGAAAAGCTGTTCTTGACAAGCAGCGTGCCTCTCCGCAGTCCAAAACATTCCAAAGATTCTGGTATTTGCTTTAACCCATACGTTTTTCTCTTCACTGGCAAGAAAAACTATGCTCTTTATTCAAGAGATAATTGAGCACCTACAACGTTTTAGGCACAGATCAGATTTCAAAATGCAGCATATTCTATTTTTAATGAAGAATTTAAAAAACAAGAATAAGCTTCCATAGAAAATTATATGTTCTCATTTTATATTCCATCATAGTTCCTAAACAAATGTTTCTTCTTTAAACCACATTTATAGTTGTCCCGTATTTGAACTAGATAGCATCTCATTATCACATATTATAGCAGTCATACTGCTTTCGCTTGTTTTTTAAAATTGAAGTTTCATCAGTTTCTCCTATAAGCTATGATACCACAAAAAAGCGCTAAGATTTCCATGAATCATAACTGGGAAAAATCTTACAGCTAATTTTTTTTTCTACTTAAGACTCAATTCTGGTAAACTCTTTTGTTTGAAATGGGTAATGCTTAAGAGTATAATACTTTTAAATTAGTAACATTAAAAAAATAAAATAAATTAGTAACATTAACAAAAAAGGCTGTATTTAAGCGACCGCATATGTATGCACTGCCACTGTCATTTTTTAGAACAGAGATCATAGTTTCTTATATGATTCCACTAACTTCTAATTATTTTTAAGTGGTGGAAAAAAGATTTTATCTTTCATGTTTGATAAATATAGTTAAATAAAATAAATTCGGTTTGTTAAAAATACACATACACACCCTTTAATACATTTTATCATTCTGACTATAGCACGGTAGAAAGAAACAAATCGGGGCTTGAATCCCAGCTCCCCGGTACTGCCTTTGGCAAGACACCTGTAGGTGCCTCAGTTTCCTCATCTGTAAAATGGTGATAATGCCTAATGGGCAGAGTTGTTGAAGGGATTAAAGGTAATGTATATAAATCCCTATCCATCAATACATGGTAGATATTATAACATAAGATCCTGCAGATTCAATAACATAAACCGTAAATTTAGTGTGTTTATTTCTGTGCAGTTCTGAATTTTTTTTTTTCAAAGCCAAGGAGTGGTAGAGTCCAGGATTCAGGGAACAGGCCCAGACATACCCAAAAGAAGAAGAAATGCTCTTACTACCATAAGCTTAATTCCATGGAAGAGTAAAAAAAAAATATTTGCTTTCACCTTAAGTAGAGTCTATAAATCCACTGAAATTGCAAACACGAGATAGGAATCTTACCAGCTTTGTACCAATTGAACTGATGGAGTCCTGAGTAGATTATCTGGAAGAAGACTTATTTCTTTCATTATATTTGCCAATCTAACAGGTAGCTCTTGTCGCAGAAACATAAATGAGGTCTTTTCACAAGCGTTCATAGATCCTAAAACCAAACACGGTGCGAACAGCAGTAAGTAGAGGGCCACAAGGCAGTAGAAGCCAAGAGGCGGGGAGAAACAGAGGGAGCTACTGGGCAGTGTCAGAGTGCCAGCATCACCATGATGCCCGGGAAAGGAAGAGGAGGCAAGGGACAAGATAACCCTCTGGAGGGTTGTGAGGCGTCCTAAATGGCCTTCTAATTCCTGAAGGAATTGCTTTGTAGAGTGATAAAGATACTTTCCAATTGCTTTGTAGAGTGATAAAGATACTTTCCCCGTCTCCATCACTTGCACCCTTACTGGGATCATCTTAGACACAAGGCAACCTGAGCAAGTCTGAGCAAGGTGTGGAGTCTAATTAACAGTAGGACCTGCCAAAGCCTATCCTATGTAACCAGTTGCTGCTACTATTTAGAAAATCTGTTTCCTAACTCTGGGTTTTTAAAGAAATGAATACCTAAGATAGAGAAATTTTGTCATATGCATGGGAACCACAATAAGCAAGACTCGGTGTAGAGGAGGGCTTGCAGGCAATAGAAAACAAAAAATACCAGGGCCTGTGCAGCGACCATCTTCAAGCTTCTAAGCCCTGCATTCCGCCTCCCTCCCCTCCCCGCCCCCCACCCCCACCCCCCGCCCCCCATTCAATTGTCTGATTCCTGGAAAGCAGCCTGCTCCTCTTTCACTCCTATCAAGACGCTAAACAGAGCAGTTGTAGAATAGCCTTTGGCAAGCAGTCCCATTTAAAGTCGAACAAAAAAGTCATGTTATTTCAGCAGTGCATTTTAAACCTGAGAATTTCATCTTGCTGTTTTAACAAGAGACAACCTTAGAGAAAACCAGACTGTCCATAGCAGGAATGATGGAATGAGAGGAAAACATTCTCTTGTGAAAGTTTAATGGCATACTGTGAACAAGGCCAAATTCACCCCTTCATCAAACTATAGTCATTTTAAAGTAAATACAAAAAAAAAAAAAAAAACCGAGAGGGCTTTGCTCCAAAAAATGTTTTGCCCCTGTGCACCATAATTTTAAGATAAAGCTGCCAGCTGTGGTGGTATCTTTTGAGCCCACTAATGACCCATTACTGACTTAACAGTACTCGCAATGCAGAAGATAAGTCTTGCTACCGGTATTTTATGACCTTCCTGGTTTATTGGTTTTCCCTTTCCCCGCTCGGCACCCTCACATGAGAAGTCAAAGTTAAAAGTCTAACTTTGCCATTTCTCTGCAATCTGTTGCATCCTTTCTAGAGAAAATCAGGAAGCGTCCAGCCGAGGAAGAGGAAAAGTGGACGGTCGCTTCTGCAGAAAGGAGTGTGGCAACCCCACAGCGCCTGTGCTCACGCACTTTCTGCGTGTGCTGGAGACTTACTTGCTGATGATGAAACGAATGTGGCGCGGCTGGAAACACTATTAAGCAAGTGGCAAGGAAAACACTCTGTGAAACGCTCGGGCCAGTTAAAACCTGCCTCCCCTCGCATCACGGAGATTTTACGCAATCGTTCATCATCAGTCTGGAGAGTCGGAACCCGACTCCGGGAGGTGCGCGCACGGCAGCCCCCGGCCCGCAGCTCAGCGCTTCCGAAGGGGCCCGGCGGGGGGCGCGACCCGCACACGTGCGCTGGGGGGCGGGAGGTCCCCGGCGCCCGCGGCCCTCAGGGTTGGTTCTGCGACGCTACGCGGTAAGGAGGCTCACGCCCCCAGGGGCTCCTCGGGCCCCCGCCCCGGAGCGCGAGGATCTGCCCGCAGGGGAGGAAGGAAGCACCGGGTGGGGGTGGGGGAGACGTTAGGGAGGGGGGAGGTTAGGGACGGGGGAGGTTAGGGAGGGGAGAGGTTAGGGAGGGGGGAGGTTAGGGAGGGGGGTCGTTGGGGGATGGGAGGGGGGGACGTTAGGGAGAGGGGTGCGCCGGCTGGGAGGGGGAGGTTAGGGAGGGGGGAGGTTAGGGAGGGGGGTCGTGGGGGGGTGGGAGGGGGACGTTAGGGAGGCGGTGCGCCGGGTGGGAGGGGGAGGTTAGGGAGGGGGGACGTTAGTGACTGGGGTGCGGGGGAGGGGTGGGAGGGGGGACGTTAGGGAGGGGGGGTCGTTGGGGGGTGGGAGGGGGTAGGTTAGGGAGGGGGGTGCGCGGGGGGGGGGTGGGAGGGGGGACGTTAGGGAGAGGGGTGCGCCGGCTGGGAGGGGGAGGTTAGGGAGGGGGGAGGTTAGGGAGGGGGGTCGTGGGGGGGTGGGAGGGGGACGTAGGGGGGCGGGGGGGGGGACGTTAGGGAGGGGGGTGCGCGGGGGGGGTGGGAGGGGGGACGTTAGGGAGGGGGTGCGCGGGGGGGGTGTGTGGGAGGGGGAGGTTAGGGACGCGGGTGCGCGGGCGGGAGGGGGGCGGGCGCGCGCAGGGCCCGGCCGGGGCAGGGGCCGCGGTGGCCCGCGCAGGGCCGCGCACAAAGGCCCGAGGCCCGGGCCGCACTCACCGAAGTCCAGGAACTGCTTCATGGAAAGCGGCGACGGCGAGAAGCGCGCGTAGAAGTCCACCTGGCCCGGAACGCCGCTGTCGGGCGCCGGCCCGGAGCCCGAGTCCGAGGCGAGGCTGCGGCCGCCGCCGGGGCTGGCCGCCCGGAGCCCGGAGCCCGAGCGGGCGCAGGCGGCCCCGCGCAGCAGCAGCCGCGCCCGCCGCATGCCGAGCCCCGCCGGAGGAGCCGGGCCGGGCCGCCAGGTCGCCGCTCCGCGCCTCGGCCCGGCGCTACGTGAGGGACGTGGCGACCCTCGGGGGCGGGGAGCGGCTGTCACCGCCGCGGCCGCCGCCCCCCTCGCCGGAGCCCGGCCCCCTGCGCCGCTGGGCGGGACCCGGAGCGGGAGGCGGGGCAGGGGCGGGAGCGCGCGGGCGGGGGGCCGGGGCGGGGCGGGGGGGCGGGGCCCGCGCGGGGGCGGGGGCGGGGGGGCGGGGCCCGCAGGTGCGCCCCCGCCCGCGCGCTCCGCGCCTCCCCCGCCCCCCGCGCCCGTGCGGCTGCGAGTCCGGGGCCTTCCGGAAACTCCGCGGCGAGGCGAGCCCCGAGGTCACGGGGGTCGACGCCGCACCCTGGGGGCTGCAGGATCTGACCCTTGCCCAGCGGGGGCACCGGCACCGGGGGGCGTAGCCCCAACCTTCGCGGCGAGTGCAGACCCAGACCTGCGGCTCTCGGCGCGGGCGCCCCGGGGCCCCGCCCCTTGATCGACTTTGTCTTTAACTGTCTTGGCAGCCCCACGGTTTGGCTGTGCCCTCCTTCCGCTTCTCCAATTTCCTCGATTTGGGACGGGGCATCTCTGGATATGGTAAGTTGAAAATGCATTTAATGCACTTAACTGCGCAGCGGCGTGGCTTACGTAGCGCTTCCTTCCATTCGCCTGCGGTTGGGCAAATCGTCAAACACAAAGCCCATTTTATAACAACACGGGCTTCATGGAAGTGCTGTACTGAAGGTGAAACACGGGGGGCTGGGACCTGGGCTGTTTACCCTGGTGATTGTAGGCCTGGGCTGGAGTTGCAGCTGCTGCTGCAGGACCACAAGAGTAGCGTGCCACGCTTCAGCTCGCTTAGGAAAAGACCAGAATTCAAGGTATGATTCACGCTGAGCGGGTATCGCTTTTGATCCATTGTAAAGTAGAAAAAAATCATTAAGTTCAACTATTGGAAGTCAGGAGGGAATTGCAAGACTAGACAATTCTTTTTAAAGATTGTATTTATTTATTCATGAGAGATACAGAGAGAGAGAAGCAGAGACAGGCAGAAGGAGAAGCAGGCTCCATGCAAGGAGCCTGACGTGAGACTCGATCCGGAGGCTCCGGGATCAGGCCCTGGGCCTAAGGCAGGCGCTAAACCACTGAGCCACCCAGGGATCCCCGACAATTTCTTAGAGTGGTGAAATTCCCTGCAGCTGCAGAGGCAGCCGTCTGTGCTGAAAATCACCACTGCTGTCTCTTCTTTCCAGAGACTTCCCCATCTGTCCATCCCCAGTGCCTTGGCATGTCTTAGATGCAACGAGATTACCTTTTCATGGGTAGTTTATCAGCAAAATATGTATACATGTGTATCACCAGCAGTTACTGGTCTAGAATAATTCATTTCTCCGTGGTGGTCAGGTCTTGGGTTGTATAAAGATATGATATATGTAAAGGAGATGATAGTTTCTCTTTTTTTTTTTAGGGTGTCTTAGTCCCACAAGTGTAGCCTGAAGGAGGAGTCCCCACCTGGAAACAGGTGTAGGTAATTGAGGGGATGGGTTGACAACAGCACCTGAACATAGTTTCTGAAAGTGGTGCCTCTAACAGGTTTTTCAGGTATCTGTTACCTTGGTGGTTGTTACAACTTTGGTGAAAATATCTTAGAGAAAGCAGGATGAACATAAGACCAGGAGATGTGTAGAGAAAGTAAGGGTGGTATCTGTATTATATGTTTGCTGTTCCACCAGGCATGCTGTGCCCTCCAAATCTGGCTTTTCTTCATCCCTTCTGTGAATGTTTGCTAAATGCCGACTGTAGGTACCAGGTAATGTTCTGGGTGGCTGGGAATAAAGCCATATGCAATTCAGATAGGATCCCATATTCAGATACATCTGCACTTAGAAAGCATATACTATAGGGTCAGACGTGGGAGAAGAATTTTACACCATATCTTCAAAATATTAGAGCACCTGCTCCATGAACGGATTAGATTTGTTCCGAGTGGCTCAGCTGATGGAAGACTTAGGGACAGAAACTATAGGAAAGCGGATCTGACTCACACATGGAAAAACTTTGGATGGTTATATAGTCATTTGACTACAAGCTGGCAGCCTTAGAGTCCCAGAGGGTCCTTGTCAGTCGTGTAGAGGACAGTTAATGACGCTGCAGGGAGAATCGTAGGAAAGCGGTAATGAACAGAGCCTCGCTCCTGGTTTCAAATCCTGGCTCTGCCATGTACTAGCTCTGTTGTGTTGAGGGAGTTACTTAACCTGAGCTTCAGCCTCCTTATCTATAAAGGGGGACTGTCTCCCTGGGTGACTGTGATATACATGGTATAGCTATCTGGGCACAATACCCAGGACCTTCTAGACTCTCGATTAACGGCATCTATTTTTTCATCGTCGTTGCTGTTTTTGACATTATTTCCTTATCCAAATAAGGATGAGGTTTTATCAGAATCACTCATACATGTTTGGCCTAAAGCCAACTTTACCAAAGGTTGTGAGGAAAGACAATTTAAAATGAAATATTAGCCATCCTTAAAATCGTCTCTCAACCATTTCTACAACTCTGCTCCAACCTCCTGTTTGGTTGCGTTCCTCCTCCTTCCTTCTATATTACTTCCTGAGCTCCAAAATCTTAACTATCATCATAATATATTCAGCTCTCTCAACCCTTATTTGCAACTCTGCTGCTTTCCACTTGAGCATGTGGAGGTGCTCAGCTGAATAGTAACTTCTGTGGAAGCACAAAGGCCCAGCAAAGACCTTGAGATTTATTTTAGCAACTTCGTTCTCCCAGAAATCAGTCCAACTGTTGTTTTTATTTTTTAAGATTTTATTTATTGAGACATCTGGGTGGCTCAGCAGTTCCACGTCTGCTTTCAGTTCAGGGCATGATCCTGGAGACCTGGGATCCAGTCCCACATCAGGCTCCCTTCATGGAGCCTGCTTCTCTCTGTGTCTTTCATTAAAACAACAACAACAACAACAACAACAACAACAACAAAAAACAAGTTGCAGGGGGTGGGAGGTGGTCATGGAGCAGAGGGAGAGGAATAAGCTGACTGCACGCTGAGCCACACGGTGCTGGATCCCATGACCCTGAGATCATGACCTGCTCTGAAACCAAGAGCCAGTTTGGTCTGTCAGCCCAACTGAATGAGTCACATAGGTGCCCCCCAATCCAACTATTTAATGTTTTTTCTTTTCTCCAAAGTATATTCACCAAACTTCCACCCAATATCCAGAGAATAATATGAAAATACATTTAAAAAATGGTATCAACATTTTGCTTTTTGGTCAAAGGCTTAGTGTCCAGAAGCGGGAGAGAACATTAGATTTTTTTCCCCCCCAGGTGTCTCTTAACATGATGGTTGTTAAGATTATGGTAAAGATATCCTAGAGGAAGCAGTTGTAGGAAAAGGAAAAAAAATGCCCTTCCCTATCAGGTTTTTCCAGCTGGTTTAGGAATTAATTTGACAGGAGACAGATTAATAGGAGAAAAACCCAAGATTTATTATGAGCATATGGAGACCCAATAATGAATTTGACACCCCAAGAAATGACCAAGGCAGGCAGGTTTTACACATTTCAGACAGAGACAATAAATTTGTGAGGAGTTGACAGGATAAAGAAAACATGTCCCAGAGCTTTAATTAGTAAGGAATTCTAAGAATTTGGGCTGAGGTTTAGATTAGTAAAAACAAGATTTGTTTCTACAGTTTTAAAGTCTCTATCTCTGGTGATAGGGATGTCTTTTTACTTCTTAGTATAGGGAAGGTACCTTTCATGTGGAAGATTTTCTTCCTGCCTTCAGGGGGGAAAGGGAAGATCTCTCCTCGCCCCAGCTGTTTCTTCTTCTTCTTCTTTTTTTTTTTTTTAATTGGAGTTCAGTTTGCCAACATATAGCATAACCCCCAGTGCTCATCCCGTCAAGTGCCCCCTCAGTACCAGTCACCCCAACCCCACGCCCACCTCCCCTTCCACTACCCCTTGTTTGTTTCCCAGAGTTAGGGGTCTCTCATGTTTTATCTCCCTCTGGTATTTTCCACTCATTTTCTCTCCTTTCCTCTTTATTCCCTTTCACCATTTTTTATAGTCCCCAAATGAATGAGACCACATGATGATTGTCTTTCTCCGATTGACTTACTTCACTCCGCATAATACCTCCAGTTCCATCCATGTTGAAGCAAATGGTGGGTATTTGTTTCTAATGGCTCAGTAATACTATCCATTGTATGTATAGACCACATCTTCTTTATCCATTCGTCTGTCGATGGACACCTAGGCTCCTTCCACAGTTTGGCTATTGTGGACATTGCTGCTATGAACATTGGGGTGCAGGTGTTCCAGCATTTCACTACATCTGTATCTTTGGGGTAAATCCCCAGCAGTGCAATTGCTGGGTCGTAGGACAGATCTATTGTTAACTCTTTGAGGAACCTCCACATAGTTTTCCAGAACTATGGAAACTATGGTGGAAACTATGGAAACTATTTTCCAGAACTATGGAACTATGGTGGGTTTCACATTCCCACCAACAGTGCAAGAGGGTTCCCCTTTCTCCACATCCTCTCCAGGAAAAAGGACAGTCTCTTCAATAAAGGGTGCTGGGAAAATTGGACAGCCACGTGCAGAAGAATGAAACTAGACCACTCCCTTGCACCATACACAAAGAGAAACTCAAAATGGATGAAAGATCTAAATGTGAGACAAGAATCCATCAAAATCCTAGAGGAGAACACAGGCAACACCCTTTTTGAACTTGGCCACAGCAACTTCTTGCAAGATACATCTATGAAGGCAAGGGAAACAAAAGCAAAAATGAACTATTGGGACTTAGTCAAGATAAAAAGCTTCTGCACAGCAAAAGAAACAGTCAACAAAGCAGCTTACAGAATGGGAGAAGATATTTGCAAATGACGTAGCAGATAAAGGGCTAGTATCCAAGATCTATAAAGGACTTATTAAACTCAACAGCAAAGAAAGAAACAGTCCAATCATAAATGGGCAAAAGACATGAACAGAAGTTTCACCAAAGAAGACATAGACATGGCCACAAGCACAAGAGAAAATGCTCCACAGCACTTGCCTCAGGGAGATACAAATCAAAACGACAAGGAGATACCACCTCACACCAGTGAGAATGGGGACAATTAACAAGACAGGAAGCCCTAGCAGTTTCTTAAGTAGCTTGAATTCAAAGTAAACAATATGCCTTTGTGGCTCATTTTAGGGTGGCCTGCTCTGGGCCCTGCAGTCCCCTCTGAAACTTCCCTGGAAATTTCACGTATGAAAAGCTGATCTGGTGATTGTGGAGAGAGAAATGAGTTAGCCCCAGAAACAGATCAGTCCAACAAGATGTCCGTGCTTTATTTATCTGCTGAAAATATTAAATATTTTAACATGTTTAAGTTAGGCATTACTTGTCCCATTTGGTTTACGCGAAAGCAGCATTGTTCACCGGTGACTGTGCAAGCTCCTCCTCTGCACTGACACTGTACATAGGACCTGACGATTTCAGAAGCCCATAGAGGCTAAGCTGTTAACTTCTGACTGGTGTGTTTTCAGAGTTCACATAGTGGCATCTAACTCTTAGTCCACTACAGATAGAGATTGAGGATTGCCTCTTCCAATTTATAATCTCCAAGATTTGGGAATAAAAACCCTAAATGCTGAAATGAAGGTGAACTTAGGATGTACCAGCAGAATTTCTATGATTTTTTCACCCGGCATACTTACATGGCATGATTTCATGAACAAAGGAGCCCAAGTTTGTAATTTGGCATTTGGGGTAGAATGTTGAGTGACAGGAGGAGCCAGAAGCCAGTCCACATTGTCCTGAACATTTAGGTGGGAATCCTTTATACACTTTGTTGCCACATAAAAAGGTGTGTATAATTTACAGACAAGGTTAGGCTGAAACCTATAATTTTTAAAGACTGGAAGATTCCATGACCTTTGTTGTTGATAATATTAACGTCTGCCCATCTGTATTTTTCATCAGTCTATGAGGGCAGAACAGGTTGTAAAATAGCTAACGGAGGTCTGTAGTTTGGTTCTGTCGGCTGTAGGGCTAACTTCTGTCACCCACCCAAGGAAATCTGCAATTTTGATCTACCCAAATATAGTTTATGGTATTGGGCAGCCTAATAAGAGGGGCACCTTGCCATCTACTGTACAGGCTGACATGTAAACCATTGGGTGATTTGGCAAACTGTTTTGTTAGAGTCCTTTTTAATCTCCTTACAAAGTTTGAAAATGCCATTTTCCGCATCGAACCGGAGTTTGGCTATAATACAAGCTCGGTACATCACCCTGGAGAAGTCCAGTGGCATGTCTGTTTTTGGTGTAAAGGGAAAAATCTTCAGCTATCGTTTTTGCTCTGTCAAGGGATAATCCTTGAGCTGCCGTAGAGATTTTCTGGGGCCCACATAACTCATCAGGGAAAAAGGCAGAGCGGCTTTCTTGGATATCATGGGTATCACACCCTGTCCTTTACCCATCTCCCAGGCTCGGTCCATCAGGTGTTTACATCGGCAAGAACAAAGACCAGTTCAGGGTGGTTTTTTGCATTATCTAGATGTTGACATAGCAGTCAGACTGATTAGTAAATATTTGGTAAACTGGCATCAGTGGATGTTTGATCTACGACCAACTTGTTGAGAGATTTCCAAATTGTGCCAACAGCATGGTGGACTCCAGAATCTGTGTAAATAAGTAGCAGTTTTCTCCTTCCACCAGTGTGTAAGCTGTACGCTTAAGAGCTATGAGTTCAGCCATTAGGGCTGTTCTACAGTGAGCTGAGAATATGCCTTCATTGTTTTGTGTGGGGAAATTATGGCACAACCCATTATTATGTTTCCCTGGAAATTTTGTTTACAGGAGCAATCACAAAATAGAATTAAGTCTGGATTGTCTAGGGGGATGTCTGAGAGAGCCTCTTGTGGTTTTGAGATCATACTTACAGTATGATCTTACAATTGTAAGGCAATTGGGGGGAATAGAGTGGGGCTCTCCATTATCAGAGGGGTAGTAAGGTAGCTGGATTTAAAGTTTTTCGATGATGGAAGATGATGAGTTAGTCAGAAGAGCTTATGTGTGAGTGGTCTGTCATTGTGTAGAGAGATGTTGTGTCTTATGGACTTGAAAGAGAGCAGAGACATCATGGGGAACGCACAAGTGAACAGAGGAGCCTAATGTAAGGATACTGGCTTTGTCCACCAGGGTGGCAGCTGCACCTAGGCACGGGGGCACACCTGATGCCACAGGGTCTAATTGGCATTAGAAGTATGCTATCAGCTGTACAAGAGAGGCAAAAGGTTGTCCTAGAATGCCTGCAGCAAAGCCATTATTTTCATGGCAGTATGGATGGAAAAGCTTAGCAAAATTAGTAAGCCAGGAGTGTGGACAGAGGTCATTTTAAGACTTCAGAAGAGGTTAATGCCTCTGAAGACCAGAAAATAGGCTCTAGGATGATATCTGAGAAACGAGCATACAAAGGTCTAACAAAAACTGCAAAATTGGGAATTCATTGGTGGCAGTAACCGGCTGTCCCTAAATATTGACTTAACTATTTTGGGAAGAGAGCTGGACAAAATTGATTCAAAGCATTTTGGAGTGAGCTTTTTTTTTTTTTTTTTTTTTAAGATTTTATTTATTTATTCATGAGAGACAGAGAGAGAGAGAGAGAGAGGGAGGGAGGCAGAGACACAGGCAGAGGGAGAAGCAGGCTCCATGCAGGGAGTCTGATGCGGAACTCCATCCCTGGACTCCAGGATCACACCCTGGGCTGGAGGCGGGCACTAAACCACGGAGCCACCCAGGGATCCCTGGAGTGAGCTTTTGAATACCCTGAGCTATCTCATGTTCTAAATAGATAAAGTTGTTATGTACCCGCTGATGTTTAGATTTAGAGGTTTTATGGCCTTTAAGAGAATGAGGGAGTTATAAAAGCTCCCCACTCGGTTTGATTACAGAGTAAAAGGTCATCAACATATCACACTAGGGTGGAAGCTTGGATAAGCTACTCATAGTAGCCTTGTGAACTGTGTGAGTCCATGGCAATTGTCTCCCTTTAAGGAAATGCATAAAGAAATTGGGAGTCTGGTGGGATTGCAAAGAAAGCTGAGAAAGGGTCAATTACTGAAACCAGGCTGCATCAGCAGGACTCCAGGTAAGAATAACAGCTGGATTTAACTATAGGGTGCCAAGGAATCACAAAGTTTATGTCCCTTGGGGATCCCTCGGTGGCTTGGAGACTGCCTCTCCCTCTGCCTGTGCCTCTGCCTCTCTCTCTCTGTGTCTCTCCTGAATAAATAAATAAATCTTAAAAAACGAAAAAAGTTTGTCCCTGAAGTCCTATACAAATCAATAAATTTGGTTTCCCTCTAAGTCAAAGTTTGCCTTCTTTCTTTACTGACAAGATTGAGGTGTTATAGGGTGGGGTAATAAAGACAAGGTCATCCTGTTTAAGAGAGAGCCTATTATGCCTGGGTGGCATTTAAGCTTTTGATTTTATGGTCTCGGAGGTCATGGGATCAAATCCCATGTCAGGCTCCATGCTCAGCATGGACTCTGCTTGAGATTCTCTCTCCCTCTGCCCTTCCCCCCCACCTCATGCACATGCACACATACACTCTCAAATAAATAAATCTTAAAAAAAAAGAGAGAGAGAGAGAGAGAGAGAGAGAGGGCCTATTATAGGGTTAATTCCTTGCCCTGGTTTCTGGAGAGATGATTTTGAGCTACTAATGGAAATGGTTTATTCCTTTTCTGAGAAATGAACATAGGCTCTGCACTTGATAGCTCAACTTCATTTGCATGTGTAGCCCAAAGACAAATTGGGCATCTTTTAAAGATTCATCCTCTTCCGAGGAATTTAGATTAAGAGGAGTTTCCAGTAAAGAAAGTAGGAAATGGGATTTGGTCTAAGGGTAAAGAAACAAAAAGGCCTTTCTGGCATTAAAGTGATAGAATCCTCTCCCAAGAAAGTTTGCTGGTGAACAACTGGAAACCAGAAAGGCATGATGAGTGTGAAAAGGGCCTAAAGGGGTTCTGGGGTGGGCTGAGATATGGGCAATAAAATAGGTTGCCCTGAGACTGACAGCCTGAACAGCATCAGAGGTGATAAATGAAGGTAAATCTTCCGAGCAGATGGTAGAGAAAGTCACACCAGTGTCAATGAAGAGATGCAGTTCCTGTTCCTCTATTTTAAGTTTTATGGTAGATCTGGAGGGGCTACTGAGGATTGGCTGACCCTGTCAGTTAAGGGGGATTATCCCTCAGGAGAAAGGAATTTTCTGAGGGTTGTGGGGTTTCGGAGAATTGCTTATTAAGCCCCCCTTTTTAAGTGCAGGTCAATTTCTCTCCCAATATGTGCTTTTGTTTCCTGCAATATCTGCAATCGTTTAGAGGCAAATAGGGAGATTTCTGAGTGGGCTTTGAGCTATTTTCAGCATTATGCTTTGCCTTTCCAAAGATACAAGTTGCAAAGCAAGAAGTATTGCTTTTGATTCCTTGTTTTCCTTGCTTTCCTGCAAACTCTTTTCAAAGAATTGAGTGGGGGCCTCCGTTCTTACACTTCACAGTTGCCGCGTCCAACTGACCACATTATCATGGATTTGCTTTTTTAATATTGGGAGGCAATTTCCTGTTAAAGCAGAGGGTAGATTTCTATGTTCTAAAGCTTCTGCGATTAATGCATTGTGCCTTTGAAAAGTTTGTATCAAATGTTCAACGAAGGCTTTTTGGTGTCCCCCTCCTTTCTGAGTGCATACTTCAACCTTAGGCCAATTTATTTGGGGAGAAAAGTCCTCCAGTATTGCCCTATTAACCCTTGAATACCAGCCTCTAGCTGAGCCATCTCCTGGTCATTCATACAGAGCTGGGGAGACACTCTGGCCATGTGTTGACCTTGTGAGAGGACTTTTCTCCAGGGAGCCGTCTGGCTTGATGACCACCTTGTAATCACAGGAGGGAAGAACTCTCCTTAGAAGCCAGTCAAGATCTCTGTGAATGAGGGGAGGTTGTGGATGGTTCCTAGTCTTTGTAATTCCGCTCCAAATTTGGTAGGATTCTCTAAGAACAGAGGTAAAGGAGGTTTACAATTTAAAAGACCTGTCACGGTCCAAGGGACATGCATTCTTTTCAGTGGACGTCCAAGATACATCCGTAGATGTTGCATAGGAATGCTTCAAACTGGCAGAGCTTGATTACAAAGCCCTGGAAAATATGAGGAATTATAAGGGACAGCGAAATGAGCTTTATGGGACTTCTCAAGTGTCCCCACTAGATTTACTCCCTGAGGTTCAGCAGGTTATTCAAATAACCTGTTTTCCCCAGGCTTAGAGCTAAGGCAACGCGCTTTCTGTAAATCTTGCAAAGAAAGGGAAGTTAAGATAGAAAGCTGGTTGTTGGAATTCTAGGACTTAAGGGAATTGACTAAGGGGATGGCACTGAGTTTTGAGGGGAAGAGTCTGGACCATGGGCCCAGAGATCCCAAAGATCTTCTTGAAGATCAGTGATAGGGATTGGGGGATAAAAGAGGGGTATAAGAAGGAGAATTTATGTCAGATTTAGTTTCTAGTTCTTGTTTTAAAGCTGACTTTGGGGGACACCTGGGTGGCTCAGCGGTTGAGCATCTGCCTTTGGCTTGGGTCGTGGTCCTGGAAATCAAATCCCACATCGGGTTCTCTATGGGAAGTCTCCTTCTCTCTCTGCCTATGTCTGTGTCTCTCATGAATAAATAATCTTTAAAAAAAAATAAAGCTGACTTTGGTTCTTTAATTTTATTAAGGGATTCTCTAAGGTTATCTGCTATACTTTTTCATGTTTTCCTTTCAATTTGATACTCCCATAAATACCAGTAAGGCAGCTGCTTGGAACTAGAGCTTTCTGAAAAAAAAAAAAAAAAAAAATTCAAATGTAGAAATTTTTCCAATTCAAAAGATCTGTCATTTGGCCATTGACATGTAGGATCACCATTAACATATTTATTCCAATAGTAAATATATAGAAGAATCAGGAGGCAACTTTATAGGCTTAGAATAAATCTTTACCATGAATGCAAGAGGTGAGGGCATGGATGCCCTGGAGGGGGCATAGATGATGCAACACCCATGACCCAAAAGTTACTCCCCAAAGTAATCCAAGGCAAACATTTTGTTGTACAGATGGTAAGAATACTCTGTGTATATGGTGTCTCTGGTCTCCCACAAATGTGAGACATTTCTAGTCACGGACCCACTAATCTGTGACAACCAGGCAAGCGTTACTGGAATGGCATTTTTCCAGCTCTGAGAAGCAAGGAAGCTACTCTTAACACCACTAAGACCCTGCAGTTGGAGATTCCAGTGGGCTGACATGGTAAGAACTCTTTCCTCCCACTGGCTGTGTCAGATGTCCCACAGTCTCTCAGCTCCAGGCAGGGTGAGCAATCTCCAGCAAGTTAGAGTATCCTGCTGACTATGCCGGCTGTGCAGGAGGAAAAAATTTCCTTTTTCCTCTCCAAGACTCCTCCAGCTGGTTTAAGAACTGAATTGACATGAGACAGATTAAAAAGAGAACCCAAAGTTTTATCATGTGTGCATAGGGGCCCAATAATGAAATTGACACCCCAAGAAATGACCAACGCAGGCAGTTTTTATGCATTTTAGACGGAGACAGTAAATTTGTGAGGAATTGACAAGATAAGGAAAGCAACTGTTTGGGAGCTTTACTTAGGAAGTCTAAGTAGAATTTGGGCTGAGATCATAGATTAGTAAAAAGTAACAAGGTTTGTTTCTACAGCTTTCTCAACTTTAAAGTCTCCACTCCGCGGATAAGGATGTCTTTTTTACTTCTTAGTACAGAGAAGGTACCTCTCGTTTGGGAGATTTATATCCCGCCTTCAGCAGGGATGGAGGAGGTCTGAGTACCCAGGGTGTTTCCCAAGTAACTTCAATTCAAAATAACCAATATGCTGTTGTGGCACATTTTGGGGTGGCCTGCCCTGGGCCCCTGTACAGCATGAACATAACACCATGAGATGTAGAGAAGGTGATCAAAACACGGTCCCTCTTTTATATGAGCTTTACCAAAGGGCCGTATTATTTATGTAGATATAAAGTATGATCATATTCTAAGTCTTTAAAAAGTCTTTATCACAGACTTGGGCCAGATCCTCTCAGTTCACTGAGGATTTATGGTTCATGTTGGCTGGTTTGATTGAAAAAAAGTGGAAACAGCAAAGAACAAGCTAGACCGTATCAGCCTGTATCCATTACTCTCTGGCTTCAGTGGGGCTCAGAGGACAAGAGGAGAGAAAAGTCATATTTATTCTCCTGTCCCTTCCTGCCACGCCATGATTTGTGTCCCTCTTAAGTGTGGCCACAGCTCTCCCTCCCCCGTGTCCAGTGGGCCCGAGAGGTGGTACCAGTTTCCCTCTGTTGTTAATTGGGGCGCCTCACATCCTGGCTCCTTAATTCTGCTGACACCTCTGTTAATAGTCCCTCCGAGCACTCTCAGTCTCCCCTGTGAATGTGCTACCATTTCCTGCCCCACAACCCTGACCAATAGATCAGAAAGGCAATTTTTGAAAAAGGTAAAATCATGCCTTTGAAAGTAGCTATAAAACGAACATGTCATTATCACATTTATACTTTAAATACCTTGTGATTTTGTCCGTTTTACTTCAGTAGAGCTGAAAAAAATGAACATGCCAAAAACTTAATTAACACATTGAGGGAACCAGAAAATGTGTTACAGCCAGTTCAAAGGAGAACTCAAAAAATAAGAAAAGTGAATTTGCAAAAGGCATCAAAACTAGCTTTCTTCCCCTTAGGAATCAGAAACCCTCCATCTAACAGTTTGTTTTCATGGATATAGCCAAGGATTATTTGCATTATCAGTTATCTACAATTTACAGAGTTATAAATAGCTCAAAGGGGATGAATCAGAATCAGACAAGAGTCACACTCCAAAGCTGTGCTTTGTATTCCCCTGGAACATGATTTTTTTTCTTACCTACGTTTGCCTTCTTTCCTTATGGGGAACAAAAATTCAACTGAGTACAATTCTTAAAAAATTTTATTATTGGATTATAGTTGACATACAATTTTATATCAGTTTCCAGTGTACAGCATAGCAAATCAGCAGCTCCACACATTGTGCAGTGCTCAGCCCGGTGAATGTGGTTAGTCTTCATCACCGTACAACATTAGTACAATCTTGTTGACTAGATTCCCTATTATGTACTTTCATCTTAGTGACTTATATATTTTATAACCAGAAGTTTATACCTCTTAATCTCCTTTACCTGTTTTGCCCATCCTTCAACCCCTGTCCCATCTGGCAAGCAAAAGTTTGTTTTCTGTATTTGTGAGTATATGGTATGTGTCTTCCTCTGTCTAACTCCACTTACCATAATGCCCTCTAGGTCCATCCATGTTGTCACAAAGGCAAGATCTCATTCTCTTTATGGCTGGATGATATTCTTTTGGATATAAACCACATCTTCTTTATCCATTCATCTGTTGATGGGCACTTGGGTTGCTTCCATATCTTGGCTATTGTAAATAATGCTACAATAAACAATCAAATTAGTGTTTTTGCTTTCTTTGGGTAAATACCTAGTAGTGGAATTACTTGGTTATACGGTATTTATATTTCAATTTTTTTTGACAAATCTCCATAGTGTTTTCCCAGTAGTTGCACCAATACACCCACTAACAGTGCACAAAGCGTTCTCTGTTTTCCACAACCTCCCCAACACTTGTTATTGCTAGTCTTTTTGTTACTTGCCATTCTGACTGGTATGTGATACCTTGTGGTTTGATTTGCATTTACCTGATGATTAGTCATATTGAGCATCGTTTTATGTATCTACTGGCCATCTGTGTCTTTGGTCTTCAGGTCTTCTGCCCGTTTTTTAATTGGGTTATCTGTATTGTTGGTGTTGAATAGTGTAAATTCTTTATATATTTTAGATATTGGCTCCTTATCAGATGTGTCATTTGCAAATATCTTTTCCCATTCAATAGGTTGCCTTTTTATTTTGTTGATGGTTTCCTTTACTATAAAAGCTTTTTATTTTGTTGTAGACCTAATAGTTTATTTATTTTTTTACATTTAAAAAAATTTTTTTTATCTATTTATGATAGTCACACAGAGAGAGAGAGGCAGAGACACAGGCAGAGGGAGAAGCAGGCTCCATGCACCGGGAGCCTGATGTGGGATTCGATCCCGGATCTCCAGGATCGTGCCCTGGGCCAAAGGCAGGCGCTAATCCACTGCGCCACCCAGGGATCCCCGACCTAATAGTTTAAAAAAATTTTTTTTAATTTTTATTTATTTATGATAGTCACAGAGAGATAGAGAGAGAGGCAGAGACACAGGCAGAGGGAGAAGCAGGCTCCATGCACCGGGAGCCCGACGTGGGATTCGATCCCGGGTCTCCAGGATCGCGCCCTGGGCCAAAGGCAGGCGCCAAACCGCTGCGCCACCCAGGGATCCCCCCGACCTAATAGTTTAATTTTGCTTTTTGTTTCTTTTGCCCGAGGAGACATATCTATAAATATGTTGCTAAGGCTATTGTTCAGGAGATTACTGCCTATTTCATCCTAGGAGCTTTGCGGTTCCTGTCTCACATTTAGGTCTTTAATTAATTTTGAATTTTTTGAATTTATTTTTATGTGTGTTCTGTGAAAGTGTTCCAGTTTTATTCTTTGTTTTTTTTTTTTTTTTAAAGGATTTATTTGAGAGAGAGAGAGAGAGAGAGAGAGAGAGAGGGCAATGGGAGAGGGAGGGTCTTAAGCAGAGTCCATGCTGAGCATGGAACTGGATAGAGGGGCTCTATCTCATGACCCTGAGATCATGACCTGAGCCAAAACCAGGAGTCTGATGCTTAACCGACTGAGCCATGCAGGCACCCCCAGGTGTATTTTGCACATACCTGTCCAGTTCTCCCAACAGCTTTTATTGAACTGTCTTTTCCCCCATCGTATATGTTTGCAACCTTTGTCATAGATGAATTGGTCATAGAAGCATGGGTTTATATTTGGGTCCCCATCCTGTTCTGTTGATCTATGTGTCTGTTTTTGTGTTAGTACTATAGTGTTTTGATTAATATCACTTTGTAGTATAGCTTGAAATTTGGGATTGTGATACTTCCAGCTTTGTTCTTTCTCAAGATTGCTTTGGTTATTTGGAGTCTTTTTTTGGCTCCATACAAATTTGTTCTAGTTCTGTGAAAAATATTGGTATTTTGATAGGGTTTGTACCAAATCAGTAGATTGCTTTGGATAGTATGGGCATTTTAACAGTATTAATTCTTCTAGTCCATGAGCATGATATAGCCTTAACAGTATTAATTCTTCTAGTCTATGAGCATGATATAGCCTTCCGTCAGTTTGTGTTATCAGTGTCTTTCTTTATCAGTGTCTTATAGTTTTCAGAGTATAGGTCTTTCACCTCCTTGGTTAAATTTATCCCTAGATATTTTATTCTTTTTGGTGCAGTTGTTTTGTTTTTTTTTTTTTTGGTGCAGTTGTGAATGGAATTATTTTGTTAACTTCTTTTTTCCTACTTCATTATTACTGTTTAGAAATGCAACAGATTTCTGCATATTAATTTTGTATCCTGAAACTTTATTGAATTCACTTACTAGGTTTAATAGTTTTTTGGTGGAGTCTTTAGGGATATATAGTATCATGTCATCTGCAAATAGTGACAGTTTTACTTTTTCCTTACCAATATGGATACCTTTGATTTCTTTTTCTTGTCTGATTGCTATGACTAAAATTTCCAGTACTACATTGAATAAAAGGATGGGAGTGAATATCCTTGTCTTGTTCCTGATCTTAGGGGGAAAGCTTTCAATTTTCACCATTGAGTATAGTGTTAGCTTTGGCTTTGTCATTATGTCCTTTATCATTTTGAGGTATGTTTTCTCTGTGCCCACTTTGTTGAGAGCTTTTTTCATGCATGGAGGTTGTATTTTGTCAGGTGCTTTTTGTGCCTCTGTTGAAGTGATCATATGGTTTCTATCCTTCAGTTTTTGAATGTGATGTATTATCTTGATAGATTTACAGATATTGAAACATCCCTGGAATAAATCCCTCTTGATTGTGGTAAATGATCCTTTTAATGTGTTTTGAATTTGGTTTGCTAATACCTTGAGGATTTTTTTTTTTTTTTTTTTTGCAACTTTGTTCATTAGGGATATTGGCCTGTAGGTTTTTTTATTTTTTTTTTATTTTTATTTTATTTTATTTTATGTAGTGTCTTTGTCTGGTTCTATATCAGAGTAATGCTGACCTTTTTGAATAAATTTACAAACTTTCCTTCCTCTCCTGTTTTTTGAAGTAAGTTGAGAAGAATAGGTATTAACTCTTCCTTAAAGGTCTTCCATGAAGCCATCTGGTCCTGGGCTTTTGTTTATTGGGAATTTTTGATTACTGATTCAACTTTAGTACTAGTTATCAGTCTACTCAAATTTTCTGTTTCTTCCTGATTCAGTATTAGGAGATTAGATAAATTCCTAGAAACATATATTTCTTTTAAGTTGTCCAACTTGTTAGCATATATATATATATTTTTAGTAGTCTCTTAGAATGCTTTGTATTTCTGTGGTGTCAGTTGTTATTTCTCTTCTTTCATTCTGATTTAATTTATTTGAATCCTTTATATTGTCTTCTTGATGACTCTGGCTAAAGGTTTATCAGTTTTGTTTATCTTTTAAAAGAACCAGCTCTTGGTTTCATTGATATATCCTATTGTTTTTTAAACTCTACTTCATTTATTTCTGCTCTTCTTCCTCCTACTAATTTTGAGCTTTGTTATTCTTTTTCTAGTTCCTTCAGGCAGAAGGTTGTATTGTTTGTTTTGATATTTTTTTTCTTGTTTGTTGAGGTAGGCCTGTATTGCTTAAAGCTCCCTCTTAAAACTGCTTTTGCTATGTCTCTAAGATTTTGGACCACTCTGTTTCCATTTTTCACTTGTCTCCATGTATATTTTTTATTTCTTCTTTGATTGCTTTATTGGCCCATTGATTATTTTGTAGCATGTTGCTTAGCCTCCATGTGTTTGTGCTTTTTCCAGTTTTATTTTTTAAAGTTGATTTCTAATTTGATACCATCATGGTGAGAAAAGGTGTTTGATGTGATTTTGGTGTTCCTAAATTTATTGAGATTTATTTCATGATCTAACATGTGATCTGTCCTGGAGAATATTCCTTAGGCACTTGAAAAGAATGTGTATTATGCTGTTTTTGGATGGATTGCTCTATATTTGTTAAGCCCATTTGTTCTAATGCATCTCTTAAAGCCACTATTTTCTTTTTCTTTCTTTCTTTTTTTTTTTTTTTTGGTCTGGATGATCTATCCATTGATGTAAGTGGGGTGCTGAAGTCCCCTACTATTATATTACTGTCAGTGTCTTCCTTTATGTTCATTGTTAATTTGCTTAAGGTATTTAGATGTTCCTGTTTGAGGTTCATAAATATTTACAATTGTCTTCTCTTTTTGGATGGATCCCTTTGTCATTATGTAATGTCCTTCTTTGTCTCTCCTTACCGTCTTCATTTTCAAGTCTGTTTTGTCTGTTCTAAGTGCTGCTCCCAGTTTTCTTTTTCACTTCCATTTAAATGAAATATCTTTGTCCTTTCATTTTTAGTCTGTATGTGTCTTTAGGTATGAAGTGAGTCTCTGGTAGGCAGCAATAGATGGGTCTCATTTTTTTTTAATCCAGTTGCCCCCTGTCTTTTGATTGGAGCATTTAGATAATTTAAACTTAAAGTAATTATAGGCATGTACTTACTGCCATTTGGTTAATTGCTTTTTGGTTGTTTTTGTAGTTGTGTGTTTACTTCTCTTGCTCTCTTGTGATTAATGAATTTCTTTTTTGTTATGCTTTGATTCCTTCCTATTTATTTATTTATTTATTTTTTGCCTATTATAGGTTTTTGGTTTATGGTTACCATGAGGTTCATATATAACATCCTAAATAAATAGCAGTCTATATTAAGTTGATGGTTCCTTAAGTTTGAACCCATCCTAGCATTATATTTTTCTCACCTTCTCCATGGTTTATGTGCATGATGTCCTATTTTGCAACTCCTGTAACTAATTTTTTAGATATAATCAATGTTACTACTTTTGTGATTTAACCTTTATGCTAGCTGTATTAGTTATTGATTTACTACTCTTATTATATGTTTGCTTTTTAATTCATGAAAAAATTCCCTTTCATATCTTTTTTCTAATTATGACCTCTTTTTTTCCACTGAAAGAAGTCCCTAATATTTTTTCTAATGCCAGTTTGTTGATGATGATCTTTTAACTTTTGTTTGGGGAAACTCTTAATTTCTCCTTCAATTCTGAGTGATAATCTTACTGGATAGGGTGTTCCTGGTTGTAGGTTTTTTTCCCCCTTGTAGCATTTTGAATATATTATGCCACTCCTTCCTTGTCTACAAAGCTTCTGCTGAAAAATGAGCTGATAACTATATGGGATTTTCCTTATACGCTGCTTGTTGCTTTTCCCTTCCTGCTTTTAAGTTTCTTTTTATATCTGTAATCTTTGATGTTTTAATTATTTGTCTTGGTGTGTAACTCCTTGGATTCATTTGTTTGGGTTGTGTCTGCTTCCACGTGGATGTCTGTTTCCTTCCCCACATTTGGAAAGTTTTCAGCTATTATTTCTTCAAATAACTTTTCTGCCCTTTTTCTCTCTCTCCTTCTGGAACCCTATAATGCAAATGTTAGTATATTTGATTTGTCCCAGAAACCCTTAACTTATTCTCATTTTAAAAATTCTTTTCTCTTTTTGCTGGTCAGCTTGGGTGCTTTCCATTAGCCTGTTTTTCAGATAACTGATTTATATTTCCGCAATCTCTAATCTGTTGCTGATTCCCTCTAGTTTATTTTCATTTCAGTTGTATTCTTCAGTGCTGGTTCATTTTTATATCTTCTGTCTCTTTGTTGAAGTTCTAACATATTTCAGCCACTCTTCTCTCCAGTGAGCATCTTTATGATCATTATTTTGAATTCTTTATCAAGTAGATTGCTTATCTCTGTTTTGTTCAGTTCTTTTTCTGAAATTTTATCTTGTTCTTTCATTTGGAGTATATTCTTCTGTTTCTTCATTATTCTTTTTTTGCTGTTGTGTTTTTTTGTTTTTGCTTTCTGTGTTTGTTTCAGTGAATTAGACAGAATAGCTACTTCCTTTAGTCTTAAAGGAATGGCATTGTTTAAGAATGTGCGTGGTAGTTTTGGTTTCCTGGCTGGAGGTGAAGTGGATATGGACCAGGGGCACCCTGGAAGGACAGTTGAAACTGAAGTAGACAGTACAGGAGGATCCCAGGATGTTCCCTGCAGGGGACTCCCTGATGAAACAGCAGGAGCCAAAGCAGGTGCAGGCCAGGTAGTCCTGGGCCACTCTCCACTGGGGACCTCTAGCAGCAAGGCTGGAGCTGATACAGTGTAGCTTGGGAGGCCTCAAGGTGCTTCAATGGCAGGATAGCTGGAGCCAAAGTGGATGCAGGCTGGAAGGTCCTGGATGTTCTGTGCAAGAGGTGCTCTGGCACATTGGGGCTGAAGCATGTGTGACTCTGGTGTGTCCTGGTGTGCTTTACACCTGTCTTGCTTTGGTGACATAGCTGGAGCTATAGTGGGCACTGTCCCTTGGTGTCTCAGTGTGCATCACACTGGGGCTACCTTGGTGGAATGGCTGGAGCTTTGGTAGAATGACTAGGGCTTAGGTGGGCAGAGGCTGGGGGGATACTGCTCTCATGGTGTTCCTGGGTAAACTGGGGCCTCGATCTAGCCTGTCCTAGAGATGTTGCTGAAGGTTCTTGGTCTTGTCACAGGCAAGAATCCAAGGACAGACATGACACAGTTGTGTGAGCAACACAAGTGGGGAAATTTATTAAAGTGGGGGAGAGAGAGAGCAAGAGCTGGAGAGAGAGTGCTGTGCACCCTGAGGGTTGGGTTGCTATCTTTGGTTGACAGTTGCTAGCTAGAGGTGGAATATTCATTACTCAGGCCAGGGATTTCTTGGAAGCAAGATTTCACACCTTTTCTTCCTTTTTTGATCAGGAGTTTCCTGTCATGACCCCTGTTATCTTGAGCCTGTCTGGTTTGATCCCGCTTCTTGTGGAGCGCTGCCAGGACAGGCCTCAAACTTTCCCAGTAGCTGACCATGACTTCTCCTTTCCTGTTAGGACCAAACTACCTATGTTAACATTCCCCGATCAAGGACTCTGGGCCCTAAAATCCTTTTAAGGAAAAATTGGGCGATGGTACATTTTCTATAACTACTTCATGCTGGTGTGGGATGTTGACTGTGCCTGAGGGCTCCAGGAATCCGTGCTCTTAGGAAACCTGGATGGACAGTAACGAGTAGAAGGAAGTTGTGGCTTGGTCTAGTAGATATTGTTTCTGGGTTTCCTTCAGGGTTGTTGCAGACCAACATCTGGAGATTCACCTGGCTGAGCAAGAGGAAATAAATTTTGTTAGTAACTTTAGAATACAAAGTCTAAACATCAGAATAAGGAGTATGGTTATTAGGGTCCAAGAAGAGGGTATAACCATGAAAGGCCTGGAAACTAGAAGAATAAGTACCATCAGCAGAAGAAGGTAGGGCGGGTTTATGAAGGTCCAGTTAGCTACTGCCCTGGTGACCTGGAGGCTTTTTAAAACTTCTCCAGATGAATTGATGCATACATAGCATGGTATGTTAGCCACCGTGTGGACTTCCCCGAAATTTATAAGAATGTAGTCAATGGCATCTTGTAGCTAGGTGACTTATTTTGCCTGATTTTATATGGATTCTTACTTCCCAGGAGTAATACAGGTGCAGCAGGCTGTGTTAGCCATCATATAGACTCTGCCTTATTTAGCAAGTAATCAGGTAATTAATAAGAGGCATTTCAATGAAAACAAAAGGAGAACAAGTTAATGAGTAGAGCAAATTAAACCCAATGTCTGAGTCCTGAGTGCTGCCAGTGAGAAGCTTCTAGGTGTCAGGCTCAAAACATCCTCTGATGCAGTGGGAACAGGCAGTGGCAATCTGATGGGTCCTTCTGGTTTGTAGTTTTAATGTTTCTGGTGATCCTTCTGAGTGGCCCACAGAGCCACAGGCCCTAAGATCATCCATACGTGAGCTCGGTGGCAATTTCTCTCAAGTTGTCCAGCTTCAGTTTGCAGGGCTTCAGGAAAAAGAGCAATTTTAGTTTTTAATGATTTTAAGTCAAGAGAATGGGCAGATTGGAAATCTTAGTTTGAAGAGTCCTAGCCAGATATTTGAGGAAATCAGAAGAATTCAGGATCCAGCCCAGTTTTATAGGCATACAGCAAACACTGAAAGACAATCAGAACCAGAATCTAACATGCATAATTATGTTATTGAAACTTAATTTTTCCCTAAAATCACCCACTTTTTCATCAAAGATGAAATTCACTTGTAAAATAAGTTCAATTAACACATTTCCCTTAATTATTTACATGAACTCAGCAAGAATAGTGATTGACCATTTAAGTTTTCTTTTAATCTATTTTGCCGGAACTTTTATAAGGAATTTCAGATTGAGCCTTTAACAGCCTCTCAAGGCCAGAAGCCAAGCCAAATACCTGCCATCAGATTTGCCTGCAATACATGCAGATTTGGGTGAATTCCTCTTCTGAAGGTCCCTAAAATATCCTAAGGTTTCCTGCACCTGTGAGGAAGTGACATTCTTTACTTATCTGGTAAGGCTCCTGGGAACTCTGTAAGCAAGGGGCTTAATAACATTTAACATTTCCAAGCGGTTCTGTTGGCTCCATAAAGTCAACCTGAGTCTCTTATGGCTGTCTGGTCATATCTGAGTCTATGCATGTCTCTCTCAAATATGGCATTCCAGTCAAACCTTTCATAATATAACCAGTGTTTTAAGAAGAACAGATTCTCATTGAACTTATGCAAATAATTAAAACTGCCATAAAAGAACTCACAGGGCACCTGGGTGGCTCAGTCAGTTAAGCGCCTGCCTTCAGCTCAGGTTGTGATCCCGGGGTCCTGTGATCAAGCCCCACATCGGACTTTCTGCTCAGTGGGGTGTCTGCTTCTCCCTCTGCCCTTCCCCACTGCTTGTGCTTGCTGGCGTGCTCTCTCTCTCTCTCTCACATAAATAAATAAAATCTTTTAATTAATTAATTAAATAAAATCTTAAAAAAAAAGAAGAATACTCACAAAGAGTTGCTGAATCCTGGATGGCTCAGAGACGAAGAAATAATAACTGTTTCAATTTGTTTTTTTTTTTTTTCATTTTTTCTTCAATTTGTTTACAAAGGAATATTTTATATTTCTGTAAGTCATAGATAACTTAAGAGAAACTTAAATCTGGAAGAACAAACATTAGAGAACCAGCAATGTTTGAAATAAGTCATAAAAAAATGATCATCTTCTTCAGTTCACTTAGTCCCATGTTATTTATTTTGTTCTGCTTGAATGCAGCTCTCCCATTAGTTCAGAAATTGTTAGCCAGTTTAGTTTTACGATCTTAAAAATATCAGAAACCTGTGTTTGTTAGAAAGTTCTTTTCATGAATCTCCTTGAAGACAAAACACATTTCTCAAGAGTGTCAGGACAATAACTATGAACAACAAAATAAAAAATGGCTATTGTTAGAGATCTGATGAGAGTTCATTATCATGCAGTTGACAAGGAAGTCCGATTATTTCTTTTTTATGAATTTATTTTTTATTGGTGTTCAATTTGCCAACATATAGAATAACACCCAGTGCTCATCCCATCAAGTGCCCCCCTCAGTGCCCGTCACCCAGTCACCCCAACCCCACGCCCACCTCCCCTTCCACCACCCCTTGTTCGTTTTCCAGAGTTAGGAGTCTCTCATGTTCTATCTCCCTCTCTGATATTTCCCACTCATTTTCTCTCCTTTCCCCTTTATTCCCTTTCACTATTTTTTATATTCCCCAAATGAATGAGACCATATAATGTTTGTCCTTCTCCGATTGACTTATTTCACTCAGCATAACACCCTCCAGTTCCATCCACGTCGAAGCAAGTGGTGGGTATTTGTCGTCTCTAATGGCTGAGGAATATTCCATTGTATACATAGACCACAGCTTCTTTATCCATTCATCTTTTGATGGACACCGAGGCTCCTTCCACAGTTTGGCTATTGAGGACATTACTGCTAGAAACATCGGGGTGCAGGTGTCCCGGCATTTCATTGCATCTGTATCTTTGGGGTAAATCCCCAGCAGTGCAATCGCTGGTCATAGGGCAGGTCTATTTTTAACTCTTTGAGGAAACTCTACAGTTTTCCAGAGTGGCTGCACCAGTTCACATTCCCACCAACAGTGTCAGAGGGTTCCCCTTCTCCACATCCTCTCCAACATTTGTTGTTTCCTGTATTGTTAATTTTCCCCATTCTCACTGGTGTGAGGTGGTATCTCATTGTGGTTTTGATTTGTATTTCCCTGATGGCCAGTGATGTGGAGCATTTTCTCATGTGCTTGTTGGCCATGTCCATGTCTTCCTCTGTGAGATTTCTCTTCATGTCTTTTACCCATTTCATGATCGGATTGTTTGTTTCTTTGCTGTTGAGTTTAATAAGTTCTTTATAGATCTTGGAAACTAGCCCTTTATCTGCTACGTCATTTGCAAATATCTTCTCCCATTCTGTAGGTTGTCTTTGAGTTTTGTTGACTGTATCATTTGCTGTGCAAAAGCTTCTTGATGAAGTCACAATAGTTCATTTTTGCTTTTGTTTCTCTTGCCTTCATGGATGTATCTTGCAAGAAGTTACTGTGGCCGAGTTCAAAAAGGGTGTTGCCTGTGTTCTCCTCTAGGATTTTGATTCTGTGAAACACAACATTTCAATAATTAGAATGTCAAATGATGACCTTATACCAGAACATATTAAAATGTTAGGAATTTCGTGTAATTTGTAAAACCATTATAACCTTTACCCATACAATATAACCTCAGGATTTTCATTGTTTAATAGTGCTTCCCTTGTAACTTATACCAAAGAAATAAGCCTCGTTAGTCAAAAGACTTCATTTAGATTTTGAATCTTGGGAATTTTGTTAAAAATATCAAAGTTTTAAAGCACTTACCTAAATAGGATTTCAGATGGTTAACAAAACTTAATATTTAATTATCTATTTACCTAAGATGGCAATAAGAGATTCTATGGAAGTTTATTTATATAGTTGGCTAGGGAAACTTAGCTCCTTAAATATTGAGAAGTTTTAGTTCTCTTAAGTAATCAAAGACCTGATAGAGATAAAACAGAAATTTTGGTTTTCTGGGAAGATAAAGGAAAAAGAAAAAGCATTGTTTATAATTTCTTATCAAGAGCAGGCCAATAATCCAAGATTTTGTCTTTAACAAAGAGAAAAACTGAATCTTATACCATGTACTTTTTAAAATCCATTCATTTCAGTCTTTATTCTGATCACACATAAAATTCTTTTCCAAAACTTTCCCTTCACAGACCTTCTGCAACTTTCTTTTTTCGTTGAGATTTCATCAAAAGCCTTCTCTCTCTGAATAACCAGTCTCATTTTAGGAAAAAATTACTTCCTTTTACTGCAACAAAAATGTATTCCCATTCCTCATACCTTTCTTTTTTTTTTTCCTCTCTCCCATATCTCTTACTTTCCTACATATGAGTTGCTTTCTTTGTCATTTCCATCAGTCTTAATTACATTTAGCAGAATTTTGACTCTTAGAGACCTTAGTCTCCAGTGAAAATTAAGAAATAAGCAATTGTGAGATGTTGAATTGTCTGTTAAACTAGAATTTTTTCCTGAGAGAGACTCAGGAATTTAAACTAGAATTCTTTTGATCTAGAATTTATGAGTACATTTTATAATTTTTAGAATCCTCAGTTTCTCTGTAATAACAGGCTAAAAACAGACAAACCTATATTCAGTAATTAATGTTTTAGTATTTTATCTTACTTGGAAAAGACTTAAATATCAAATGAATTTAACTCAGTTTATCATTTAACTTAGCAAAACTTCGAAGTTTTAGGTTACCAAAGATTTTGAAAGCTATTTAAAAGTTTACCTATAAACCTTTTATCTATTTAACTTCTTTTTTTCTTTTTTTTTTTTTAAGATTTTATTTATTCATGAAAGACACACACAAAGAGAGAGAGGCAGAGACACAGGCAGAGGGAGAAGCAGGCTCCATGCAAGGAGCCTGATGCAGGACTCGATCCTGGGTCTCCAGGATCACGCCCTGGGCGGAAGGCAGGCGCTAAACCGCTGAGCCACCCAGGGATCCCTCAACTTGTTCTTTCTTAACAATTATCCATGAAAACTTATGAGACAAAGTCAACCATCATTGTAAGTCATCTTTTGCCGACAAATTGCGACAGATACGGAATATGTTGTACTTGTGTCCACTAAAAATCAACCAATTAGTTCCCCACTGTCTGTTGTACTTGGGGCTTCTATGGGGGAAATCCGAAGTGGGTATTTTAAGTCCAGGGGAGTCTCTGGGCCCCCTCATGCTGATGTGGGATGTGCTCTAGTTTGAACTTCAGAAAGCAGTGGCCCAACAGCTCAGGGTGCTGTTTGCTTCTCCTAAGTGTAAGAGGAGCAGGAGCCCCTGGCTCTGGAGGCACCCAGGATGGTATAGGAGCCAGTTTTGCAAGCCACACCCATGGTGGTACAGAATAAGAGGAGGGGGAGGTGATGGCAAAGGAGGCGATGTGCCACCAGCAAGGCTGGAGATGGATAAAAGCCCAGAGGGCAGAGAACAAGGCCTGCTGGTTCTAAAGCTCATCAGCTCACATAGATGAACAGATGCATGTTTTCTTTCCACCAACTAAAAGCCAAAATTAGCAGTCCACATTGGGCCAAAGAAGAGACTAGGAGCCTCCTTGAAACAAAAAGAATTTCAGCAGCTGCTTGGGAATATTCCTCAAAGTCCCAGACCCAAAGTAGACTGACCACAGACAGTTGGCTCCACTTATCACAGCCATTAAACCAGGAAATGAATGGGGGAGAAGCCCCCCATACAACAAGAGTCACATTCCTCCAGTCCTCTCAAGATATATTTCAGATCTGACACACAAAAGATGTAAACAAAGAGGAGAGGAGAGAGACTCAGGAAAAATAGAGGGAGAGAAAAACATGGCACAACCTGTATATAAGAGAGGCAAAAGGGGGCACATGGAGAATGTGACAGGACACAGGTGAGGTGGATTAACAAAAGTAGGTGGGCCTTAGGCAGCTGTGCTGATGGTGGATTGAGGGGTGACTTTGGGCCCCTTACAGGACTAGGGACAGATCAGGGTTTGGATATAGGGCCATAAAGGCCTAGCCGTATGGACTTTCCATCCACTTCCCTGCTTTTTACAGAAGAGCTCAAGCTATAGTTAAGACTAGCCTATTCTTGTCAGACTTCCCCATCCTCTAGTTTATAGTAGAGCCAAGCGGTGTTACAAAAGAAGGTAAGTACTTTTTCCTTTTAAGCTTTCTAATAGGAGCTGGTCCCAGTTCCCAGTATATCAAGATACATCTTAGGGGAGAATCTTTGGAGACAGAGGTGGAATTTCCATTGTCCTCAGGGAGAGAGTTGATTCCTGTAATGAGAAGAGGAGCAACTACACATGGGCCCCTGGTATTCCCAAGAATGGGCTCTGACCCTCTCCTGGGACCCTTGGTAGAAGCCCAGAGTCCTCTTATCCTGAGGAGAGCTAATCTCTCTCAGAACCTTATTTAGGAACTTTCCCGGAGAGTTCTGAGGGCGAGTGGATCTAGCGGTCCATTTGTCCCCTGTCATCATAGCAATGGCTAGCATGCTGCGTGATGACCTGCCCAGCCCTGGCATTGTGGGCCTCATCCCAACACCTTCAGTCACAGGAGTGACACTTCCTGAAGACCCCCACAGGGGAACAGGAACAGTAAGGACAGCATTGATTAAAGTGATAACCCTAATGTCCTGGGGTGGACATTGTCATTATTCTAAGATCTCTGAGTATCTCATTCCCCTCCTTCTGTGAGGCTGCTCAACAGTTGGCAAACAGTAGCTGCCAGGGATGGCAGCCCCTTTGATTGTCTAAATGTTTCTTGTCTGACCCACAGAAATCTTTTGATCCTTTCTACTTTGTGGCCAGTGCAGGTGGAATTAACCTCGGTTTCCCAGTTCTCTTCTGAACCCAGGAATTGCTTGGGTCAGATGGTGAAAAAGGTAACCCCAAAGGGAAACATGTTGTTGGGCAGGGTCCCTTGCTAGGGAGTAAAATGGCTTATAGCCTATTTTATGGTGACCTGTTCAAACACAAGAGTGTGAGTTACAGAATCTCTGTGACAGAGAACATCCTGCAGGTGTCTTTCCCCAACCATCAACGGAGGAGAATGTGCAAGTAGGTGTGAGAGGAGCTCACCAAGGCTAAGTGAGGGATCAGACCCATGAGACGTAAAACAGACCTTTTAGATACTGCACAGCACAGGGATGAGCCTCTGCCACTCTCAGGATTACCTTTCAGAGTGAACTCAGGTGCAGCAGATCTGCCCGGGGTCTACTCTGAGCCATCCCACCTCTGGTGGCTGTCCAAAGGAGCAGACACAAATGGGCTGAGAAGAGTGAGCTAGTAGTTGGTCAGAAAAAACAAGAGAAATAAGTACAAGATGCTAACACATAAGAGAAGGACCAAAAGAAAGATTTCTGGTGAGGCAGACAGCCTGGGAATATGGGACAGTTACCTAGGGATCCGTGTAATGGATCTTGGAGCGCTGGTTGTGCGTGTCACTTCCAGGAGTGGCCACGAAGCACTCTCTCACATGTCTTGGTTTCTCCCAGTGGAAGTTTAAGACAACCAGAGGGGCTCAGAGTACTGGGAGATCAGTCCTTATGTGTGCATCCCCAGATGAGCCAAGGTTTTAATGACTAGTGAGGTGGAAGGCCATCTGGGACTGTTGTATGTCCTGAGGAATAATCTCTGACACTTCCATAAAACTCTTAGAGTACCTTTGGGCTGGAAGGAGCAAGTGGCCCTTTATTCTTTGAAGCTGAAAATCAGTCTCTCATAGATGTTACCAGACCGTTTGGCTTCCAGGTAGATTAGAGAGTAGAACAAAGCAGGAGCAGTGACTGAACAACTCTCCAGCACAAAGAAGGTGAGAGTTGGAGACTCACTCATTCATGAAGGTCACTCAGTACACTGTTACCTGTCCCTCTGTGATCACCAAGAAGATGTTGCTGGGTGAACTGGGGAGACCTGGATCCCTTGGGCCTTGATTCAGCCCATCCCAAGATGTCACTGAAGGTTCTTAGTCTTGTCACCAGAAAGAATTCAAGGACAGACCCCACACAGTTGTATGAGCAACACAAGTGGAGAAGTTTATTAAAGTGAAAATACACTCTCAAGATGTGAGAGTGGGTGAGCTCAAATGAGAGAGCTGCGCACCCTGGGGGTTGGGTTTCTATCTTTTATTGAGAGTTGTTAATTGGAGGGTGGAGTATTTGTTACTCAAGGCAGAGATTTCTTGGAAGTAAGGTCTCATGCCTTCCTTATTTGAACAGGGGATTCCTGTCATGGCACCTGCCATCTTGGGCCTGTCTGGTTTTATCCTGCTCCTTGTGGAGTGCTGCCAGGACAGACCTCTGACTTTCCCAATGGCTGGCCAAGACTTCCTCTTTGCTGGCCTCCAGGTATCCTGTTAGAACCTAACTAACTGCCTACTCTAACAGTGGGACTTCTAAGAGAAAGAGATGGATAATAAATAAATATGTAAGATTACCTCAGTGCTAAAGGCTATCAAGATAATAAGAGAAAATACTGTAATAAATTATGTGTATGTATTGTATGTTGTATGGAGGCTACTTTACAGAGGGAGTCAGCAAAGGCCACTGAGAAATTAAGGCCTTAGAGGCCCTAAGGGAAAAAGGTGTTGTTACCCCTCCCGCTGTGATCCTCAAAAAACCCCAACCCTACTGACTCCAAGAAACAAAACAAAACAAAATCTCCAAGCTTGCTGGCCTTCCTTCATTCATAGTTCAGTACAAAAGTCATTAGGTGAAACTTTCGATTATAATTGTTGTAATTTGCTCAAAATGTATAGCTGGCGTATGGTCACGTCCATTTGCAAATAACCACAGGCAAGGCACAGCATTAAACGTAGAGAGCTAATATTTTACTGACTAGCCTCTATACTGCTCAGCCCCTAGCTCTCCTTCCAGGAAGCCAACCGAAGACGAAGGCTTTGTTGAAAGACCCTTTCCCATTTGCTCTTTGCCTGCTGAGATGCCCCTGCTGTCTATCAGGAAACTGTAACTGAAGATACTTTAAAAATCTTGGAATTATAGAGGCACCTGGGTGGCTCAGTCAGTTAAGTGTCTGACTCTTGACTTTAGCTCAGATCATGATCTCAGGGTCGTGAGATCAAGCCCCATGTCGGGCTTCCAGCTGAGCATGGAGCCTGCTCAAGATGATCTCTCTCCCTGTCTCTCGCTTCCCCTCCCCCACTGTGTGCTCATGTGCACACTCATGTTTTCTTCAGAATGATAAAATTGCTGTATTTTATTGATACATAGGCTTTTTCTTCTTTCACATTTTAACACTTCACAAATCAGTATGGTCTTACAATCCGTATCATTGCCTATGCTCAATCATCAAAACTTGCAGAATGGGTGCTGGCTATCTGGAAGAAAACGCTGGTGATACTAGTGGAGCATTCTTTTAAAAAATGCTGCATCGTAATTCTATTTTTGGGAAAACACATTTATTATTCAGCATTAAAGGTAATTCCAAAGATTCAAGCTGCAAACGTAAAGAGGTATAGAAGTTCCAGGAGAGATAGTTAACCAATTTATTTATATTTTTCTATTTATGCATAAGGAATAATATTAAGATCTGTTTAAATGTATTCATGAGCTCTTAATAAAATATAATTCAGATGGATAAGAAAGCATTATGTTATTAGCAACTTTTATTTTTTCAATTAGTTCATAAATGATGATGTCTTAAAATCAATAGTGTCCTAAGTATGATGAAATTTGATTTAACTGTTTCTGTTTGGACTATAAAAGTTCTATGGCTTTTTTTTTTTTTCTCCACTAAGATCAAATTTTAGACAGCAAGCAGAAAATAGCCCCCTAATCAGAGCTGTATTCCCTCCCATTTTGCCTCAAACTGTCCAGCTCCTGCATGAGCTCAGTGCTTTCATAGGACTGTGCTAAAAACAGCAAGAAGCAGCCAACATATGTCAACACTGAATCTTTTCTAGTTTCTCCTTGGCTGGGATATAGTTTGCCTTTGAAGGTATCACAGATGGTGGATGCTGTTACTAAATGTTTCATACAGCATAATAAGGAACACAGCATTCCAGCCTGTAACATCTGACTTCTCTTTGCCTCTATCCAAATATTGCCAGATGGGATTTTATTCTGGGTAGTATATCTGTCTACCTAACATTTGTATTATTATGGTAAAAAAAGACTGGATAGTGGGAGGTGTTGGGGAGGAAAATATTTTCTATGCCCTTGAAGATTGTTCTAACTGGACTAAGAATTAAATTCACATGAGACTGATTAACAGCTGAAAATCAAACTTAATTTTGTATGTACAGGGAATCTCACTAGACATGAGATTCCAAAGGACAGGCAACATGAGGTGTATTTGTCATCCCGAACTAAGGAGAAGAGAGTAGGAGTCTAGACGTCAAAGAAAAAGTAATACAATTGACAGGAAGATTAAAAAAGAGTAAATGTTTGGTAAATGTTTTCTGGGCAACTCAGAAACAATTGCACATAGAAGACTTTGATCAAACAGGCCTTGCTATGTTCTGTGTCTACCGTATCTAGTTCATATTATTATGTAGTTATGTATGGTGCTAGCTTTCTTCCCGGAGTAAGTCCTTTATCTAAATTCTCTTACACAGTTGTTGTTGGGGAAAGGGGTCAAAGTTTCTTCCTGAGTCTTGGGCCTTGATTATTTTCAGCTAGTCATAATCTGCATGCCAAAGTGGTCTGTCTTGGGTAGTCTGCCCTTAACCCCTACAGTTCCTTCCTTTGAAATTTACCTGGATGTTTCACACATTAAAAGTTGAATTGAGGAGTGCCTGGGTGTCTCAGTTGGTTAAGCATCTGCCTTCAGTTCCGGTCATGATCCCAGGGTCCTGGGATCAGGCCCTTCATTGGGCATCTTGCTTAGTGCCTGCTTCTCCCTCTCCCTCTCCCTCTCCCCCTTCCCCAGCTCATGCTCTCTCTCTTTCTATCTCTCTCTCTCTCTAATAAAAATTTTAACATCTTAAAAAAAGTTGAGTTGGAAAAAAATTAAAAAAAAAAAAGTTGGTAGATTGTTTCATCTTGTTGAATTAGTCTCTTGGTCCCCACAGTAGGTCAGTTCAGTTGAACTCATTTCAGGACGCGATGATGCAGGTGTGTTGGCAAAGTTAGGCCAATGGTTCAATTAATCAGGTATTAAATAAGAGGCATTTTTATGAAAACAAAGGAAGAACAATGATTAATGATTAGATCAAATTATGAACCAGTGTCTGAGTTCTGAGAATAGACAGTGGAGAAGATTTCTAGATGTCAGGCATGAAGCATCTTCAGCGTGAGAGCAGGCAGTGGCAATCTATCAGATTTGCCTGGTTTGTAGTTTGAATGTCTCTAGTGATCCTTTTTGATTGGCCCACAGAGCAACAGGCACAAAGATTGTCTCTATATGGGCTATTGTGGTGATTTCTCTGAAGTTTACATCAAGTTGTTCATATCCAGTTTGCATGGCTTCAGGAAAAAGGGAAGTTGGAGAAGACGGTATAGGCCCAGTTTCCAAATATCTACCTCTGTCTCTCTCTTTCTTGTTTTTTCATTCTTCATGAAAAATTTCTCCCTAAAGTTTGCATTTCAAAAAATGACTCTTAGGCCCTAGAGAAGATGGGGATAGAAAATCCGTATCACAGAGGCACAAAGTATCAAAGTGTTTATCAAGGTGGAGATTTGGGGCATATATGCCTATTATCAGAGATGCTAAAGTCCTTTTAGCAGTTTTTGTTGTTTGTTTTTGTTTGTTTTAAGTAAACTGTCCTCAGTGTGGAGCTTGAACTCCTAACCCCAAGATCAAGAGTCATGCTTTGGGGGACCTCTGGGTGGCTCAGTTGGTTAAGCATCGGACTCTTGATTTTGACTCAGGTCATGGTCACAGGGTCCTGAGATTGACCCCCACATCGGGCTCTGTGGTGGGTATTGAGCCAGCTTAAAATGCTCTCTCTCCCTCTCCCTACATACACATGTGCACTCTAAAAAAAAATTTTTTTTTAAATCACATGCTCTACTGAGTGTGCCAGCCAGGTGCCCCAATAGTTTGTATTTTAAAAGTCCTCTCCACACCTTTTTGTTATTAATCTCAGGTGATGTAGGCTATGTTTTCAAAGACATGATAAAATTTATAATTTAAAGGGACAGAGAAAGAATGCAAAAAAAATTATTTTTCCTAAGAGTTCCAGGGTAATTGCTATTTAAAATTTACCTTTCCTAAGTACAGGGCAAATTTGTTCCAATATCCTGATCTTTTATAATATCTACAAACATTTTGAGAGGAATAGGTGAGGTTTGGGGGATTGGTAAAGAGACTTGAATTTCTGGTTTTGTAGAGATTCGCACAGCAAAGTTTTTTTTTAAGATTTTATTCATTTATTCACGACAGACACAGAGAGAGACAGAGAGAGACAGAGAGAGAGAGACTCAGGCAGAGGGAGAAGCAGGCTCTCTGAAGGGAGCCCGATGTGGGACTCATCCTAAAACTCCAGGATCATGCCCTGAGCCAAAGGCAAACGCTCAACCCCTGAGCCACCCAGGCATCCCAGACTTCTTTGTTTTCGATGGCCTTGACAGTCATGAGGCATCCCAAGATGGTTGTTTTTAACACCCCCACCCTCAAGAACTGGCCTGTTACCTGAATATCAAGGGTTTGATCCGCCTTTTTAACTAAACTTGGTTCAGGACGATTTTTAACTAAAATGAAATGAAAAGATTTATGCCTTTGTAAAGTCCATATAAAACACTTTAATGAAGCTTTTTTTTTTTTTTTTTTCTAAGTACACAGTTCAATTTTGGCTTCTGTTAGTCCCTGAATGTTGCCCTTCTAGAGATCATTTGTAGGTGAGTGAAGTCACCTGTTCCCTCAGGGTGAGGTGGGAATGCGAGGGAGGGCTTGTGAATGGTCATGAGTCTTTCTAATTCCTCTCTAAATTTGGTAAGATCTTTTGAAACTGGATGTAAAAGGGCTTTATAATTTGAAATATCTGCTGCTGTCCAGGGCACATGAATTCCTTGGGGGGGGGGAGTTGGGGGAGGTGGGAGGGGGGGGGGTCAAGGATACACCTGCAAAGGACATTGCAGAGGAATGCCTGAAGCTGGCAAAGCCTGATTACAGAGCCCTGGAAAGCAGGGGCCAAGTGAGCCTTACTCCAGTCCTGGGGGCTTTTATTAAATGCCCTCCTTGGCTTTCAGCATTCATGTGAGTAACCTGTATACTTTGGACCTAGGGATTAGGTCAGAGTGCTTTCTATATCCTGTAGGGAAGGGGGAAGTTAAAACAATCAAATGAAAACAACAACAACAACAACAAAAACAGTCAAATGTGGCTAGATTCTAAGAAGGGGAATTTATATTGGTAATGTTAACCTTAAAAATAAAACTTCATTATTTTGCCAGCAAAATGGGTTTATTTGAGAATAACAGTGAATTGCAATTCAGGACAAGCAAGTATGGCAAAACTATAGGTAAATACAACTAAGAAGATGAATGGTATTTTATGGAAAAGAGGGCGGAAGTTGGGAGGTGTTGTTCCCAATGAAAGTCCAGTGGAGAAAAGCAAGAGTTCAAGAGTGATGATGGCTTCTCACTGGCTGAGTTGCTGAGGTGGTGGATTTCTTGTAGGAAGCGCAGTGTAAGTCTTTCTCTGTTGGGATCTGTCATGAATGCTTCTTTCTTGTTGCTGATTCTTTTGCTGGGCTTTGTAACTGACAAGTCTTCCTGAGATCGCTATTGAGTGGTACTGCTCTCCCTTCTTGCCTCCCCTTCTAGCATCTCAGGTCCATTTTAGTGGTTTCCCTTTATTGATTTTCACATTTCCTCCTTTTGATCAAGATCTTTCTCTGAAGGCATCACTGATCAAATCGGGTTTTTTTCATATTCAATGGTTTTGTCCCTCTGTGCCAGGAAAGACCTTTCCTTGTGTCAGAGGGAAAGGGCAGAGCAGTTAGAAACAAGGCCACATTTGAGTAACAAAGAGGGTTAGGAGGGAGAACCCTCAGGCATTTATCATCAGTCATTCATGATATGGGAAACAAAGGCAGAAGAAAAAATATTGAATTTCCTTACTACCTACAGCCTATTGACAAGTCCTTGAAACAGGCAGAGCGATCCTCTAGGAACTCGACTGCCTCCATGTTGATTCTTTGCTAAGGGCACAAGGCAATCTTGGCCCAACTCCCTGGATTTTGTAAGTCTTCTTGAACATACAAAAATTCCTTTGGAAAGTTCCTTTATCTCTATCCCCCAAGATACATGTTGACAGTCATCCCCCAAGTACATGACCCACCAAACATACATCTGAAGGATCTCATGACTCAGGTTTTATTAGACGGTAGTAAATGACCTTTTCCCAAAAATAGCTAGCTCCTCTGGGTCCTGGAAACCTTGCATCCCAAATCCCTTAGAGACTTACGCTCTCCCTCACGCCCTCCCAGCTTGTAAGTATACAATGGGCAACTCCTCATTACTGCGGTACAGCTCTTTCTGCCCATGGGTCTTGTCTCCGTGCTTTAATAAAACCACCCTTTTGTACCAAGACATCTCAAGAATTCTTTCTTGGCCGTCAGCTTTGTACCCTAACATCTTTCCTATATCCATTTACATTTATCAAGGTCATAAGCATTGGAGATCATCTCCTTATTGGTTACACCATTTTTACAAAAGTTTCAGAGGCAACAAAATACAAAATATGAAATAATTATACAGAAGTAACATAACAATTCCAAATTGTATGGTAGGTCTACAACTGGACCCTAAATCAGAAAGTAGCCAATTGGAACATTTACTGGCACTTATTCAGATTTAGGGGAGAAAGGTTCTTTCTATTAAGTCAAATCCAGAGTTGTGTATGTCTTCTGGAAGTCTCTGCGTAAAGGGACCATGAAAGCAGAGTACTGAATACTGCAGGAACACTGAAAGGATTAACAGTGCATTTGGGGAAATACAGTGCCGGTATAGACATGTATAGACATGAAGCAATAGTGAATGAACTTTTTGCAAAAGTAGCAGAACATCAAGAATGTATTAAAACAGTATGATTATCTCAAAAGCATCATTTGGAACCAAATATGTTATCAGTAACATACCATGAATTTGGATAAGAATCCAGAGTCAGTTAATAGTCTAGATGAAAAAAAGACATTTGTGAATCCTGAACCTTCTGATCCTTCAGACAAAGCAAGTGAGAAGATTAGTTTGTCATGAGATCATGATGAGGCTGTTTCCAAAGGATGAAAAGCTCCAGTAAAAAGGAGGTTTCCACCTTATGCAGGGGCTTGGGAAATGCAGACTAGGACATTGTGTTTCCACAAAAAAAGACAGGAAAAACAGTCAGTGAGGAAAAAGATATAGAAGCCTGACCCCAGACATCTTGGGAAAGCTGTCTCATCAGATGTCCTCTGCTTTGGTTCTGGGAAATCCTTACTTTCAGGTCACCAGATGGTGTGCAGGTCCACTCAGGGTTCAATGCTTTGTTTAGATATATTACCCGAATCTGAGTCTATTCCTTGAAACTTGGCAGCACAAATTTTGGTTAGCAGTACCTAATTTGGTTAGCAGTACTTGAGGTCGAAGAGAGTCTTTCTAGAGGTGTCTTCCAGTAGACAAAATTCTCCAGGTTGCAAGGTATGATCTTTTAGGTTTTTGTCTTCCAGGAGTGTGCTGTGAAAAGATTGGTCTACCAAAGCATTATTATTTTAATAGAAGCAATTAGGCCTTTACAATATTGAAGTATATCTCCTTTACCAATTGTGGGTCAAAAGAGTTCAAGTACATTGGTTATATCTATGACCATCTTAAGGGGTGAGAGCCTATGAGTTCCAAAGGGGGTGGATCTGAGATGTAGAAGGACCAATAGCAGTGCTTTGGGCCAAGGTAGTTGGAGGCTTTCTACAGATTTTGCCAGTTGAGTCTTAATAATGCAGTTGGTATATCTGACTAACCCTGGGGATTGAGGATGGTGTGCAAATCAAAATGTTGTTAAACCAAACAGCAAAGAATTGTTGAAGTATCCGACTGGTAAGATGGGTTTCCTGATCATTATGAAGTTCAAGAGGGTTCCCAAGGTAGAGATAATATTTTCTAACAGAATTTTAGCCATGGAAGAGACATTGGCCTGGCAATAAAAGAAAGCTTCAGTTCAGTGAGAAACACAAACCATGACTAAATCATATTTATATCCCTGAGACAGAAAAGTTGTATGAAATCCACTTTTTAAAATAAGTTTCCTTGGATTATACTTTGGACAGGCGGGGTAAGTGAGAAGGGCACTTCTGTGACCTTACTAATATTTCCCCACTAACATTGGTTCACGAATGCTGTCGTTTTGTGAGTAGACCAATAGCTTAGTTTTAGAATTTCTGGTAGGGTTAGATTGATATTGTGGTTGAAATCAGAGTTCTCAAAAAAAAAAAAAGAAATCAGAGTTCTCCCATTCTGTAGGTTGTCTTTTAGTTTTGTTGACTGTATCCTTTGCTGTGCAAAAGCTTCTTTCTTGATGAAGTCCCAATAGTTCATTTTTGTTTTTGTTTCTTTTGCCTTCGTGGATGTATCTTGCAAGAAGTTACTGTGGCTGAGTTCAAAAAGGGTGTTGCCTGTGTTCTCCTCTAGGATTTTGATGGACTCTTGTCTCACATTTAGATCTTTCATCCATTTTGAGTTTATCTTTGTGTATGGTGAAAGAGAGTGGTCTAGTTTCATTCTTCTGCATGTGGATGTCCAATTTTCCCAGCACCATTTATTGAAGAGACTGTCTTTCTTCCAGTGGATAGTCTTTCCTCCTTTATCGAATATTAGTTGACCATAAAGTTCAGGGTCCACTTCTGGGTTCTCTATTCTGTTCCATTGATCTATGTGTCTGTTTTTGTGCCAGTACCACACTGTCTTGATGACCACAGCTTTGTAAGTACAACCTGAAATCTGGCATTGTGATGCCCCAAGATATGGTTTTCTTTTTTAAAATTCCCCTGGCTATTCGGGGTCTTTTCTGATTCCACACAAATCTTAAAATAATTTGTTCTAACTCTCTGAAGGAGGTCCATGGTATTTTGATAGGGATTGCATTAAACGTGTCAATTGCCCTGGGTACCATTGACATTTTTACAATATTAATTCTGCCAATCCATGAGCATGGAATATTTTTCCATCTCTTTGTGTCTTCCTCAATTTCTTTCAGAAATGTTCTATAGTTTTTAGGGTATAGATCCTTTACCTCTTTGGTTAGGTTTATTCCTAGGTATAAAGGGAGACAGAACATAAAGACTCCTAACTCTGGGAAGCAAACTAGGGGTGGTGGAAGGGGAGGAGGGCGGGGGCTGGGGGTGAATGGGTGATGGGCACTGAGGGGGGCACTTGACGGGATGAGCACTGGGTGTTATTCTGTATGTTGGCAAATTGAAAACGAATAAAAAATAAATTTATTATAAAAAAAGAGCAGCTCCACCCCCCACCAAGTATTTGGAAATGCACAAAATTGGTTTTGAATAAATGCAGGAAAGAAGGGTGGGGAGGGAGAAAAGAAGGAGAGGGAAGAGATAAGATTATGTATATTAAAGTAATTTAAAGACTAAAAAGAAAAGAAAAGAAAACAAATCAGAGTTCTCTTTTTATTGAACCAACTGTTACTAGATTTTCAATACTGCTTTCCTTCTCCGGGAACAATTGTTGGGTATCTCTTGTCAGTTTTTCTGAATTCTCATTTGGCGGAATATACCTTTGGACCATAACAGAGATTTGGCTATTGATTTCCTTGAAAGTAGTATTTTTGGTGGAAATATCAGTGAGGTGGTTTCCTTTCGTCTCCAGGGAGTCGAGTCTGGAATGCCCAGGGACTTGAATAGTAGCCAGAACAGCCAGCAAAGCTATGACATTTAATACATTTTGAACATAGGAGCTGTTTTTAATTTTATCCCCATTGGAGGTAAGGGCATCGCATTGTTTCCATAATATTCCAAAGTCATGAGCTACCCCAAAGGCATATTGACTATCAGTATAAATGTTTACAGTTTTGCCCAAGGCTAAAGTACAAGGATGGTTAAAGGGGATGGATCCCATGATTAATTCTTCAGTGACTTTAAGAGGGCAGTGGTAGGAATGGCTCTGAAGCAAAGGGGTTATCCCCATGCCACAGGATCAAGTTATTGGTTTTAATCACTCCTTGGGCAAAGATGGTCTGAATTTTGGGGTGAGTACTAAAAGGGCATTTCCTTCCCTCTCACATACAAAGAGGAAAAAGGGAAGTTGATAATTAGGATGTCCAAGGACAGAGGGCTTTATTATTGGACTTCTTTCTTAGAAGCTATGTCTTCCCCATCTTTCTAAATAATGGGATCAGGTTTGTCATTTTTTAGTAAAGCGTGTAGAAATTGAGCCTTGTTGTCTTCTATTATGGGCTTGATGCTTTGAAAGGTTTCTTTATTTATAGGGTATTGATTAATTTTGTGGAGATAGCTTGAGGGATCTATTTGAATCTTGATGGGAGGTAAACTGTGGATTCTGTGTCAGTTAAAGATTTTGCCCATAAAGGAGATGGTAGCTGATCTATTAGGAATAATAAGTGTCCCAGCTATCATGCTGTCACAGACAGAACAAATAAAAGATGTCAAAGTGTCATTTAATTCCCCTGATTGCCTGTTTTGATTACTACTATCAAATTTAGAATTATTTCCCCCTTTTGGCAGAAAGAAATTCTAGAATGATACTTTCCTAAGAAATCTTGGGTCACTAAATGAGTAGGGACAGAAGAACTAAGGAGAAAAGCATGTATATCTCTCAAAGGGCCTTAGAAGAGAATAGGTTCAGAGGCAGAAACCTGTTGAGGTTTATTAGAGACACTACCAGTATGAACTGTTTTTATTACTCCGAGGCAGGGGCTGCCCTATAGCTGTGGGATTGTGCATAGACAGTGTAGTTCCTATGTCAGTACACAGAGCTATTCATTTCCAACCTGGACAGTGGTTTCTTCAGGCCTACTAGGAAGGAGAATTGGGAAGAGCCTCTGTAGTTCCTTGGAACCCCATCATTGGGAACTAGGAGGACATTGGAAAGAATGACAAGAGGGCTGAAGGTACCTGAAATGCTCAAGTTTGTAACAGTCTTTTTTCCAATGCCCTGATTACCCACACTAATAGCAGAAATTGGGGGTGAGGGAGTTTGTTCAGGGACCTTTATTTGTCAGAATTGAATACTAAGAATTTTAGTGATCTTTCTTTTAGATGATGACTCATCTAGGATGTGAGCGAGCTGGTGTTCCATATTAACTAAACCTGGAGTGGGCGGTTACTCATTCTATCCTTGTCCTCTTAACTAAAAGAGAAAGCTACCAATTCAGCCCATTAATAAACAGATTTAAAACCCAGGTGGATTCCATATCTAAAGGAAGATCAGAATTTTCTTTAAAGGCAATTTGGAGTTGATTGTACTAATCATCAACAGGTTCCTCAGGCTTTTGTGTGCAAGCCTAAGTTTTATTCCAATCAGCAGGCTTAGGAAAAGCTACTATAATTGCTTGGTGGGGGTTTTCCAGTGAGTGTCTTAGCATCTTTTTTTTTTTTTTTTTTTAAGATTTTATTTATTTATTCATGAGAGACACAGAGACAGAGAGAGGCAGAGACAGGCTCCATGCAGGAAGCCCAATGGGGGACTCAATCCTGGGACTCCAGGATCACACCCTGAGCCAAAGGCAGATGCTCAACCAGTGAGCCACCCAGGTGTCCCGAGTGTTTTAGCATCTTGCCAAAAGTTAGGGGTTTATACCTTTTAAGTTTCATTCAGGAGATTCCTGTTGGACTAGTTTCATCCAGCGTTTGGCCTACCCTCACCAAGCATGTGGACTAATTGACATAAGTCTGAGAAACCAGGTGTAAGTTTGAATTTAATTATGTTAAATTCCTCAGCAAACTTATGGGGGGCCATTAAGTTACATCAGGAAACTTAAAATATGGCTCCCAATTCAGCTTAGTCCGGAGAACGTAAGAAGCTTATAGTTTATTTAGTACCTCAGAAGACTTAATGTTAAGAACAGGTTTTGGAAGACTCAGGAGAGGATAAAGAGGAAGTTCAGCAGAAAGAAAATGATGGTAGAGGCAGGGCCTGAGCAGTGGCTGCCACATATCTGCAAAGAAGATGAGGGAGGTGAAAAAAGAGGCCTTGGAAGCCATTTTGACTTCTTCCTGTAGAAAACAGCATTTTGCAAGGAGAATCCTGAAAACATTTGGAAGCCTAATGTACCAATTAAAAAATGCATCTCGGGCAGCCTGGGTGGCTCAGTGGTTTAGCGCTGCCTTTAAGCCCAGGGCCTGATCCTGGAGACCCGGGATCGAGTCACACATCGGGCTCCCTGCATGGAGCCTGCTTCTCCCTCTGCCTTGTCTCTGCCTCTCTCTCTCTCTCTCTCTCTCTCTCTCTCTCTCTCTCTCTGTTATTCTCATGAATAAATAAATAAAATCTTAAAAAAAAATGCATTTCATTTTGTTTGTTGTTAGGAGCTATAGCTTTCTAACTTAATTTTGAGAAAAACAAGTTTGGAGAGCTTGAAAGTGCCCCGTAATGACCATTGAAGTTCTAAATTATTCTTGGTTAAATCCATCCATTCAGTGAGAAATGCATGTAAGGAGGGACTATAGTCTATACACATAAAAATCAAGGTCCAGAGAGGTGGGGGCACCCAAAAAGCATTTTGATGGCAGGGATTCCATTTCTTAGAGGTTTTTTCCCAGGGTAAGAAGAAAAGTTCCTAAACAGTACAGTTTGAACAGTCACAGCCTCATTCCAGAAGGAACTGGACCAAAGGCCAGTATAGTTCCAGTAGGAATGGCCCAGTTCCAAAAAGGAATCGGACCAAAGGCCAGCGCAGTTGCAACAGGAACAGTTTGGTTCCAAACAGGAGTTGGACCGAGGCTACCACATTTTTCACAAGGAACGGTCCAGTTCCAAAAAGGAATTGGATCAGAGGCTAGTGCAGTTCCAACAGGCACATTTCCAATGGGAACAGTCTGATTCCTACAAGGAGTCAGATTAAAGGCCATCGTAGTTCTGACAGGCACAGTTCCAACCAGAGCAGTCCAGTCCCAAAAGAGGAGCCAGACCAAAAACTGGCATAGTACCAACAGGAAGAGTCTGGTTCTGAAAAGGGGTTGGGTTGAAGGCCAGAGGGGTATCTCAGAAAGAACAAAGTCTAAAAACAGATCCCAAATAAAGTGTGGAGAGCTCAAACACAGAGACTAGAACTTGAAATCTAGGAGAAAAGTACCCCCAAACTCCAGGGACAGCAAGAAAGCAGTGGTCCCAGTTGGCTCCACGGGTACCGGCTCCTGTTTGCTCATCAACCTTAAAGTCATTGGGGATCTCCTCTGGATCCCACTTCTGATCACCAGGTAATGTTAACCTTTGAAACAAAACCATCCGTTATTTCACCAGCAAAATGGGTTTAGTCGGGAATAACAGAGAATTGCAATTCGGAACACACAAGCTATGGGACAAGCAGAAGCAAGTCTAACAAGGGAAAGGAATTATTTTACAGGGAAGAGGGAGGAAGTTGGAAAGGGTTGTTTTGAATGAAAATCCATCAGAGGAAAGAAAGGGTTTAGGGTGATAACAGTTTCTCTTTGGCTGAGTTGCTGAAGTAGTCGATTTCTTATAGGAAATGCAGTGTATGTCTTTCCCCGTCAGGATCTGTCATGGATGATTCTTTTCTATTGATGGTTCTTCTGTCACGGTGTGTAATTGACAGGTCTTCCTGTAATCGACATTGAGTAGTACTGCTCCCCCTTCCAGCCTCTCCTTCTAGTCTCCTAAATCTATCTTAGGAAAGTCTCCCTTTACTAATTTTCTTAGTTGTGGCCATTACTTTTTGTCTTAAGTGTAATTTCTGTTCTTTAATCTTGAAAGGCAGCCACCTAAGGCTAGCCATTATACTAATAAGATGATCGAGAGCTCTCCATAATTTTTTTTCTTTCAAACATAGCCAATTTAAAGGATCCATCATTTGACTGTTGTTAAGTAGGATCTATTAATAGTCATTCAAACCAATAAGACTTTTAGTGGCTTAACCAGAAATACAAGAGGCATCCCCAGAGAGGGCAAAGGTGATGCAGCCCCCATTATCCAAAAGTTCCTAGGGAAGCAAAGGCCTTCACTGCACAGGCAGTAGGGATGATGTAGTGAAAACAGTGTCCTTGGTCTTCTACAAAAACTTGCCTCCAGCTGCAGATTTGCCTGTACCACAGGCAGGTGCTACTGGAATGGGACTTTACAGCACTAACAAGCAATGAAGGTTGAGACCAACAAAGGTTCCTTATGGTCTGGGACATGGTCTTATGACAAACTTCCCTGAGAACTGGCATAAATAATGAGACAAGAACCACGAGGAACTCTGTTAAGCAGCTGTGTCAAAACACAGGGAATCACATATTTTTCCTTGCTTTGAACACAATAGGATGACTTACCAAGCCAAAATCACCCACATTTTTGTTTCCTAAGTTTGGATCCACAGGCTATTCAGCCATCCACCAGATGCACACAGGTGCATGAATCCTTCAGAGCCTATACTGAGCTCTCAGGACCTACAAGATGAAAGGAAACCTCATCCAGTTTTTCTTACGTGTACATTAACAGCTTTAGCTAAGCCTAGGATCTCTTGGAGACAAATTTATTAGGAGGGATGTGCCATGGAGTTGGAGCTTATATGGTGTTTTATGGTATATCTTGTTGCATGGTAGTTTACTTGAGGTTGACAGGTATAACCTAGTATCAATCTAATCCATCCTGTGGTCAACATATCCTAACAAAGGAGCCTTTGAGTTAGGTGGTGAGCACTCTAACAGCTTCTAAGTGTGTGACCCATGCCCACCTATTTTGTGGCTTTGGTTTCCAAGATGTCCCTTAGCAACAGCCTTAACCTCATGTGTACATTAACCCACAGCAAAGCTTATCTAAATAGATGCCAGTCAGGTAAGAACCATGAACTTACCAATCTGTGAGTCTAGCTTGAGCAGACTTATAATAGGGTCTCTGCCTGCATTTTTACCCTATGATTTTTTCTCTTAATGACAACACATCAGACAAAAACAAAGACCATCTCTGCAAGGAAGTGGATTAATAAAACCAAGAGTACTCTCCCAAATTTAGTAAGAGTTGCCAAGTCCAAGGAACTAGTTCTACAAATATTTTCTCCTATTAATCTAAATTTAGAAAGAGAAGAGCTGTCACCCCTATTATTCAGTTGGGCCTGTAGATGGAAATTCTGGGAGGCTGACATGATAAGAAAACTTACCTTCTGCTTGCTTGTATGTCAGATGCATGCCCAAGGATCTCAGCTGTAGTGATAGTAGGGCAAGCAGTTGTCCAGAAAGTTAAAGTATCCTGTTGATATGCCAGCTGTTGGGGAGGAAGAAATGCTATTATGCTCTTAAGGATTCTTCTGATTGAACTAAGAATTAAATTGATGTGAAATAGATTAACTGAAAATGACATGTAATTTTGTATGTACAGGGAATTCACATAGACATGAGATTCCAAAGGCAGGCAAAATGAGGTATAAATGTCATCGTGAACTAAGGATAGGGGTCTATGACTTCAAAGGGAAGGAATGCAATTCGTAGGAGATTGAAAGAGCAAATGTTTGGTAAACAGATGTTTTCTGGGCCATTCAGAAACAATGGCACATAGAGAGGACCTTGTTCAGATAAGCTTGCTGATTCTTCCCTATTTATCATACCAAGTTCATATTATAATATAGTTATCTATGTTGGTAGCTCTCTTCTTGGAGCAGGTCCTCCACCTAAGTTTAGGCAGTTGTTGGGGGTCTTGGAGTCAGAGTTTCTTCCTGAATCTTTTGGACTTTGATTGTTATCAGCTAGGCATAATCTGCATCCCAAAGTGGTCCATTTTGGAAAGGCCTGATGTTGGCCCCTACAGAGGCTACTCACTCTCTCTAATGAAAATGATAATTGGAGTTATTTAGATCACTTGGGGAATGTATGAGGCAGAGATAGCCCTCCAAAGCAACAGCATTTAAGGGATGACCAATTGTAGGAGCCAAAGGAAGACTGTTTTCAAAAATGAGGGAGCCTTCAGTACTGTTAGATATTCCCCAGCAGTTAGGTAAGATGAGAACTAAGAAGTATGCTTTAGACTTAACCAAAATCTTGTTGATGACTTTGGAACGAGTGGTTTTATGAGAACAGTAGTGGAGAAGCAAAAGATAACTGTAAATAAATACAGTCATTGGGAAAAAATTGAATGGGTTTGTGTATTTTACAAAGGGACAATTTTGAGTTGGTCTGAATGCTAGAGGTGAAGGACCAAAGCAAGCAGTATATAAAGAAGGGGGAGAGAGGTTAAGTACTTGAGTAGGGTCCTCCAGGGACTGAAGGATTGCCTCCAATGGGAGGAGGAACATGTCTCTGATTGGAATACATTATCAGGATGTTTAAGAAATATGTGGAATTGATGTGGACAGACATGCGTTGGAATCAAGACATCTCCACTTCCGACCTATGTAACCCTGGCTAAGCTGCTCACTCTCTCCAGAGATATGGCTGTTTCTCTCACTGAGCGCTCTCTATGGTACAGGCACTAACCAGTGAGATAGGGTTGGTTTTGGTTGTTGTTGTTTTACATAGGAGAATGCCAGGGCTGTATAGCTTAGTGGAGAGAACATGTTTGTTAAAATAAGTTAGACCAAGGCCAAAATCTAAGCAAGAAACTGAGAAAACCCTTATATGATAATTGACCTTTTTTTATGTTCAGGAGACAGAGTACAGCGGAAGCTAAGGGGAAAGTTGGGGGAAGCCCATTGGGTAAACCATGTAAGGAAAGGAAATTCAGAATAACCAAATATTTTTCTACTTTAGATAATCCTGATAATCCTTTCAGTGATTTCGTGGAATTGACAGGTTATACTTTGTATTAGGCAGGACTCTTACAGATTCCGGTACAGAAAAGCCAATTTCAAACTTACTTAAATAAAGAGACTATTTTGTCTCAAGTCACTAAAAAATTCTTCAGGTGGAACCAAAGCATTGAAGTGTGTCCTACCTTCCTGCTCCTCTTCTTTCTCCCCATATTTCAGCTCTGCTATTTAAAAAATACTTTTTAATTAAAACAAAAATTTTTTTTAAATTTGAGCGAGAGAGGGAGAGGGAGCACGAACAGTGGGAAGAGGGGCAGAAGGAGAAGCAGCGTGGCAAACGCCACGCCGCCTCTTTTCTTCACTTAGGAGCCACCCTGGCATGACCTTTAACAGCGTCTGAAAGGCTTCAAGGCCACCTTTACCAGGCTCCGCCTCCAACTGTTGTACCCGAGACAAAATCTGTCGCAGTTCTTCACGTTTTCTCAAGGATTCCAGTATATTGATAGCACGTTTTCCATCATCCTGCTGGGATTCTTTCGCGGAGGAAAATAAAGACTTGTTGGCTGTGAAAAAAAAAAAAAAAAAAAAAAAAGCTTCCTGCTTGCTGAGCAGGAAGCCTGATCTGGGGCTCTATCCCAGGGTCCTGGGATCATGACCTGAGCCGAAGGCAGATGCTTAATGAACTGAGCCACCCAGGTGCCCCCAGCTCTGCGTTTTTGTTTTTTTTTAATGTTGGCTTCAAAAGGCTGACTCTGTCCTCGTAATGACAGAGATGGGCAAGATAGCATCAGCCTTCAGCAGGCCTAGATGTGCAAAACTCCCTAATGAGCACCTCTCTCCTTAATTGCTCTAGGGAAGCATCAAGATTGACTGAATAGCCAGGCATGAGCCGTGTTACCACCCCTGGAAATTGGGAATAGGTTTGGAGATGTGGTACACGAGTGCACACGGGTACACACACACCCCAACACACCAACACCAACCTCTTGGACTAATTTAGGAGAGGGAAGGATTCCAATAAGGCACAGTAGATCCTTTCATTCAAAGAAAGGATGTTGGGCAGGTGAAAACACATGTTGATCATCTATATCTGTGTTCTGCAGACTGGAAATATGTTTTCTTATGTTGTATTTATACTTACAAATTTCTTACTGAAGACTTTCTCATTTTTAGTAGAATTCATTGCTGGCATTTAGTCCATGAAATGTGACATTCTGAAATTTAAAGACTAATGATTCTCTACACTCTTCTCTCTTATTTTCTCATTTCCTGATGTTTCTTTTTTAAGTCAGGTAATGCATATATACATTTCCACCCTCTCTTAGAGGAGATTTAGAAAAAAATAGGAAATAAGATTCACCTTGATGAGTTGATTGGATATAAATCTTAGAGAATCAAGTTGATCTTAAAAGTAGGAAAAGTATTCTGAATCCAGCAATTAGCTTGAAAAAGGCAGCCACATCCTCTACCTATTTTCTCTCTCAGTTTCCTAGATCCTTTAGCATTTTCTTTGGGTGAGTGGCCTGGGGCAGCCCAGGTGGCTCAGCGGTGTAGCGCCGCCTTCAGCCCAGAGTGTGATCCTGGAGACCTGGGATCGAGTCCTACATCGGACTCCCTGCATGGAGCCTGCTTCTCCCTCTGCCTGTGTCTCTGCCTGCCCCTCCCCTCTCTCTCTCGCTCATGAATAAATAAATAAAATCTTAAAAAAAAAAAAGACCACTCTAGCTATTTTAGCATGAAGATATTTAATTCAGGAAATTAGATGTATATAAAACAGACTAAGGTGAGCTGTAGACTGGATCTCTGAGGATAATTTCTAGAATAATGACCCACCTGGGAAGTTCTGGGGCAGTCACTGGAAATTGAGGTGAGACATATACTTTGTAGCTGCTGTCCAAGGTGAGGAAAAGGAATGAAGAGTGAACCCTGCTCTGATACTCAGAAAGCTAGAAGACTCCAAATGCTGAAACTTAAATCTCCACCATGCTTGTTAGTGGAAATACCCACTGTGAGTTCACCTTTCAGATCTCAAACGAAGGTATATATTCATAGACTCTAACTCACATGCAGAACCCTAGCTGCCAGGGAGTCTGGAGATATCTTTTTAGCTTCCTAGCCCTTCCAACTAGAAGGGCGGGATAGAGGTTGTTGAGCAAGCTGATCCACAGTTATCTATCACAGTGGCTTAGGCATGTTCTTTATTTTTGTTTGTTTTCTGGCAAGAGTAGTTGGACTGTTTATGGAACAGGCAGAGGAAAACTGAAAAAGTTGCTGCTTGCAAAAGGAAATGTTGAAGTGCAAAAACTTAACTCTTAGAGTCATCCTGAACTTTGTTTCACTCTATTTTATTACAGATTTAGAGAAGTCACCACAATCAGACTAACACATCCCTGTTTCTGTGGGCCATCTACAAGAACTGGCATGTTGTTCTTCATTCAATTCTAACAGTGTTCACTGTAATGGGATTTTGCATCTAGCAGGGCATGTATCTTGAAGGCATGGGCCACAAAAGTGGCCTAAGACCATTGTCATCTATCCTTTCAAGAGAGTGAACTCTACAGACTCAGATATAACAAATATTAAAATGTGCCCCAGTCGCTCTTTATCCACACGTTTGAGGATGTTAGGGGGTTGGAAGTTGTATAGAGGTAACTAGGGTGGAGACTATTTCCCAGAGGCCTGGTTATTCCATATACCATTTTATAGATTAAGGAATGAAGTGATCAGAGGTTAGCATATTTTTAAAAATTTCAGTTCCAGTATAATTAACATACAATGTCATATCAGTTTCAGGTATACAATATAATGATTCAACAATTCCATGTCTTAGTGTACTCTTAATCCCCTTCTCTTATTTCACTTGTCTCCCCCACCCCACCCCTGCCTCTGGTAGCCATCTGTTCTCTGTAGTTAAGAGTCTGTTTTTTGGTTTGTCTCTTTTGTTTTCCCTTTGTTCATTTGTTTTTTAAATTACACATATGAGTGAAATCACATGGTATTTGTCTTTCTCTGACAGGTTTATTTCACTTAGCATTATATTTAGATCCATCTATACTGTTGCGAATGGCAAGATTTCATTATTTTTTATGGCTGAATAATATTCTGTTGTGTGTGTGTGCGTGTGTGTGTATATATATTCCACATATTCTTTATCCATTCATCAATTGATGGACACTTAGGCTGCTTCCATAGTTTGGTTATTGTAAATAAGGCCGCAATAAACATAGGGTTTTATATATCCTGTTGAGTTAGTGTTTTCATATTCTTTGGGTAAATACCGAGTAATGTGACTACTGGATCATAGGGTAGCTCTATTTTTAACTTTTTGAGGAAACTCCATACTCTTTTCCACAGTGGTTGCACCAGTTTGCATTCCCCCCAGCAGTACTCAGAGGTTCCTTTTTCTCCATATCCTTGTCAACACTTGTTGTTGCTCAGGTTTTTTATTTTAACCATTTTGACAGGTGTGAGGTGATATCTCATTGTGGTTTTGATTTGCATTTCCCTGATGATTAGTGATGTTGAGCATTTTTTCATGTGTCTATAGGCCATCTGGATGTCTTCTTTGGAGATGTGTCTGTTCATGTCTTATGCCTGTTTTTCCTTTTTTATTTTTTATTTTTTTTTATTTTTTTTTATTTTTTTTTGTTTTTTTTTGTTTTTCCTTTTTTAATTGGATTATTGCTTGCTGTTGAGTTGTGTAAGTTCCTTTTTTTTTTTTTTTTTTAGAGTCCATGCACGTGGTGGGAGAGAATTTTAAGCAGGCACCACACTCAGCATGGAGCCCAACATGGGCCTTGATCCCATGACCCCAAGATCACAACTGAGCTGAAATCAAGAGTCAGACACCCAAGTGCCCTGAGTCGTGTAAGTTCTTTATATATTATGGATATTAACCCTTTATCAGATATATCATTTGCAGATATCTTCTACCATTCAGTAGGTTGCCTTTTAGTTGTGTTGATGATTTCCTTTGTTTTGCAGAATCTTTTAATTTTGATATAGTCCCAAAAGTTTATTTTGGCTTATGTTTCTCTTGCCTCAGGAGACAAAAGATGTTGCTATAGCCAATATCAGAGAAATTACTGTCTGTGCTCTGTTCTAGGATTTTTACGGTTTCAGGTCTCACATTTAGGTCCTTAATCCATTTTGAGTTTATTTTTGTGTATGGTGTATAAGAGTGATTCAGTTTCATTCTTTTGCATGTAGCTGTCAGTTTTCCCAACACCACTTGTTGAAGAGACTGTCTTTTCCCCATTGCATATTCTTGCCTCCTTTGTCGAAGATTAATTGACTATATATAATCGTGGATTTATATCTGGGGTCTGTATTCTGTTCCATTGATCTATGTGTCTATTTCCAGGTCAGTACCATACTGTTTTGATTACTATGGCTTTGCAGTAGATCTTGAAATCTGGGATTGGGATACCTCCAGTTTTGTTCTTCTTTTTCAAGATTGCTTTGGCTATGCAGGGTCTTTTGTGGTTCTATACAAAGTTTAGGATTGTTTGTTGTAGCTCTTTGAAAAACGCTTTTAGTATTCTGATAGAGACTGCCTTAAATCTGTAGATTGCTTTGGATTGTATAGACACTCTAACACCATTTGTTCTTCCAGTCTGTGAACATGGAATGTATTTCCACTTATTTGGGTCATCCTCAATTTTTTAATCAGTATTCTATAGTTTTCAGAGTACAAGTCTTTCACCTATCTCGTTAAGTTTATTCCTAGGTATTTTACTATTTTGGGTTCAGTTGTAGTTGTGGTTGTTTTCTTAATTTATCTTTCTGCTGCTTCATTATTAGTAGAAATACAATGGAGTTCTGTGTACATTGAGGTTGTATCCTATGACTTTACTGAATTCATTAATCAGTTCTAGTAGTTTTTTGATGAAGTCTTTTGGGTTTTTTATTTATAGTATCATGACACCTGCAAACAGTGAAAGTTTTTCTTATTTCTTTTTTTTTCTTTCTTTTTTTCTTAGTTTTTCTTATTTCTTATCAATTAGGATGCTTTTTGCTTCTTTTTGTTGTCCCATTGCTGCTAGGACTTCTGGTGTTATATTGAATAAAAATGGTGAGAGTGAATATCCTTGTCTTGTTCCTGACCTTAGAGGGAAAGCTCTCGGATTTACCCCATTGAGTGTGATGTTCACTGTGGGTTTTTCATATAAGACCTTTATTCTGTTGAGGTATGTTCCCTCTGAACCTACTTTGTTGAGTTTTTTTTTTTTTTTTTATCATCAATGGATGTTGTACTTTGTCAAATGCTTTTTGTGCATCTATTGAAATGATCATATGGTTCTTATCCTTTTACTGGTTGATGTGATGTATCACACTGATTGATTTGCAAATATTGAACCACTCTCATATCCTGTGACTTAATCCCATTTGATCTGGTGGATGATTTTTTTTAATGTATTGTTCGATTCAGTGTGGATGATTTTTTTTAATGTATTGTTCGATTCAGTTTGCTAATATTTTGTTGAGGATTTTTGCAACTATGTTCGTTAGATATATTGGCCCATAGTTCTTTTGTTTTTGTGATGTCTTTGTTTGGTTTTAGTATCACAGAATAAATTTGGAAGTTTCCCTTCCTCTTCTAGTTTTGGAATGATTTGAGAAGAATGCAATCCCCATCAGAATACTAACAGCATTTTTCACAGTTAAGACAAACAATCCTAAACTTTGTGTAGAACCACAGAAGATACCGTGAGACCCTCCTCTTGAGAAGTATTAGCTCTTCTTTAAATGTGTAGTAGAATTTGCCTGTGAATCTAGTCCTGGACTATTATTGTTGAGAGGATTTTGATTATTTATTCAGTTTCATTGCTGAGAGTCTGTTCAAATTTTCTATTTTTGCCTACTTCAGTTTTGGTAGATTATATGTTTCTAGGAATTTATCCATTTCTTCTAGGTTGTCCAATTTATTGGCATATAGTTTTCCAAACTTCTCTTATAATCCTTTGTATTTCTGTGGTGTCAGTCGTTATTTGTACTCTTCCATTTGTGCTTTTGTTTTTTTTTTTAATTTTTTTTTTTTAATGATAGTCATACAGAGAGAGAGAGAGAGAGAGGCAGAGACACAGGCAGAGGGAGAAGCAGGCTCCATACACCGGGAGCCCAACATGGGATTCGATCCCGGGTCTCCAGGATCGCGCCCTGGGCCAAAGGCAGGCGCCAAACCGCTGTGCCACCCAGGGATCCCTGTGCTTTTGTTTATTTGAGTTCTCATTCTCTCTATATATATATCTCTTTCTCTCTCTTTCTCTCTCTCTCTCTATGAGTCTGGCTAGAAGTTTATCAGTTTTGTTGATGTTTTCAAAGAACCAGCTTCTGGTTCCATTGATCTGTTTTGTTATTTTTTTTAGTTTCTGTATCATTTATTTCTACTCTAGTCTTTATTGTTTCCTTCCTTTTGCTGGCTTTGGGTTTGTTCTTCTCTTTTTGGTTCCTTTTTGAATAAGGTTAGGTTGTTTATTGGAAATTTTTCTTGCTTCTTGAGGTAGGGCTGTATGGCTATAAATGTCCTCAGAACAGCTTTTTCTGCATCCCAAAGGTTTTGGACCATTGTGGTGGTGGTGACATTTCTCTACATGTAATTTTTTTTAAATATTTTATTTATATACTCATGAGAGAGACAGAGAGAGGGAAACAGAGACACAGGCAGAGGGAGAAGCAGGCTCCATGCAGGGAGCCCAATGCAGGACTCGATCCCGGGACTCCAGGATCATGCCCTGGGCCGAAGGCAGGCGCTAAACCGCTGAGCCACCCAGGGATCCCTCTACATGTAATTTTTTATTTCTTCTTTGATTTCTGGTTGATTCATTCATTGCTTAGTATTGTGTTATTTAACCTCCATGTATTTGTGCTCTTTTCAGATCTTCTCTTGTTGTTGATTTGTATTTTCATAACCTTGTGGTCAGAAAAGATACATGGTATGACTTCAGTCTTTTTGAATTTGTTGAGAGTTGTTTTGTGGCCTCATATGTGATCTATTCTGGAGAATGTTCTGTGTGCACTTGAAAAGAATGTGTACTCTGCTGTCTTAGGATAGAATGTTCTGAATATATCTGTTAAATCCCTATGGTCCAGTGTATCATTCAAAGCCACTGTTTCCCTGTTGATTTTCTGTTTAGATGATCTGTCCATTGCTGTAAGTGGGGTTTTAAAGTCCCTTACTGTTACTGTTTTACTCTCTTAATTAGTTCCTTTATGTTTGTTATTTACTGTTTTATGTATTTGAGTGCTCCCATTTTTGGTACATAAATATTTACAATTATTATATCTTCTTGTTGGATTGACCCCTTCATATAGCGTCCATTTCTGTCTCTTGTTACAGTCTTTGTTTTAAAGTCTATTTTGTCCAATATAAGCATTACTAGCCCAGCTTTCTCTTGACATCAATTTGCATAATAAATGTTTCTCCATTACCTCACTTGCAATTTGCAGGTGTCTTTAGGTCTGAAATGAGTCTCTTGTAAGCAGCGTATGAATGTTGGTTTTTTTTTTTTTTATCCATTTTGTCAACCTATGTCTTTTTTTTTTTAAATTTTTTTTTTTAATTTTTATTTAATTATGATAGTCACAGAGAGAGAGAGAGAGAGGCAGAGACACAGGCAGAGGGAGAAGCAGGCTCCATGCACCGGGAGCCCGACGTGGGACTCGATCCCGGGTCTCCAGGATCGCGCCCTGGGCCAAAGGCAGGCGCCAAACCGCTGCGCCACCCAGGGATCCCTCAACCTATGTCTTTTGATTGGAGTGTTTATTCCATTTACATTCAGGATAATTATTAATATTTATTACCATTTTGTTGTTTTGTGATTGTTTTTGTAGTTCTGTTGTTTTTGTAGCTCTCTTTCACAGTTCGCTGGCTTTCTTTTGTGATACATTTGGATTCTTTCCTCTTTGTTTTTTGCATACTTAGTAGTGGTTTTTGATTAGTGGTTACCTTTCGATTTGCAAGTAACATCTCATGCATATAGTAATTTATATATAATTGATGGTCACTTAAGTTTGAACCAGTTCTGTCCTCCCCACCCCACCCCCCGCCATGTTTTAGGTATATGGTGTCATACCTTACATCCTTTTATTCTGTGAATCTGTTGACCTAATTTTACAGATAATGTTTATTTTTACTGCTTCTGTGTTTCCTTCTTTTTCCTTTTTTTAAAAAAAAGTTTTTATGTATATTACAGTTCGTTGATATACAGTATAATACTAGTTTCAGGTGTAGAATTTAGTGATTCATCACTTAGATGCAACACCCAGTGCTCATCACAGCAGGTGCCCTCCTTGGTCCCCATCACCCATTTAACTCAGCTCCCTGCAGTAACCCTCAGTTTGTTCTCCAGGGTTAAGAGTCTGTTTTCTGGTTTGTCTCTCTTTTCGACCCCCTGCTATGTTCATCTGTTTTGATTTTTAAATTTCACATGTGAGTGAAATCAAAGGGTATTTGTCTTTCTCTGGCTGGCTTATTTTACCTAGCATAATATTCTCTAGCTCCATCCACATCATTGTAAACAGCAAGATTGCATTCTTTTTTATGGCTGAGTAATATTCCAGTGTGTGTGCGTGTGTGTGTGCACATGTGCATGTGTGCACCACATCTTTTTTTCCCTACTTTTCTTACTCATGGTCTTTCCTTTTCACTCAGAGTCCCCTTCAACATTTCTTATAGGGCTGGTTCACTGGTCATGAAAGCCTTTAGCTTTTGTTTGTCTGAGAAGCTCTTTACCTCTCCTTCTATTCTGAATGATAGCCTTGCTGGATAGAGTATTCTTGGCTGCAGACTTTTTTCCCTATTAGCACTTTGTGTCTCGTTACTTCCTTCTGGCCTGCAATGTTTCAGCTAAAAAACCTATTGATAGCCTTTTGAAGGTTTCCTTCTTTTCTCTTCGTGTTTTTAAAATTCTCTATCACTACTATTTGCCATTTTAACTACTATGTGTCTTAGTGTGGACCTCCTTGGGTTGATTTTGTTGGGCCATCCCTGTGCCTCCTGGATCTGGATATCTGTTTCCTTCCCCAGAATGCAGAAGTTTTTGGCGATTATTGCGTCAAATAAATTTTCTGCCCCTCTTCTCCTTCTTCTGGAATCCCTATAATGTGAATGTTATTACACTTGATGGAGTTAGTAAGTTTCCTAAGTAAAGTCTCATTTTGCAAATTTTTTTCTCTCATCTGCTCATCTTTATTACTTTCCTTCATTCCTCTGCTTTTTCGGTGCTGCTATTTATTACATCAAGTGTAATTTTAATTTTATTTCTTGTGTTGAGTTCCTCTTCTCTGATTGGTTCTTTTTTAATCTCTGTGTTAAGGGTCTCACTGATGTCCTCCACTCTTTTCTCAAGTCCAGTGAGTATCTTTGCAATCATTAAATTCTCTATCAGGCGTATTTACTTACATTCATTTTGCTTAGGTCTCTTACGCTTTGGTCCTGTTCTTTCATTTGGGACATACTTCTTTGTCTCCTCATTTTGTGTCACTGTTTCTGTATTAGGAAAGTCAGCTACATCTCTCCTTGAAAGTAATGGCCTTATGAAGAACAGGAGGCCATAAGGTGCAGTCCTCTCCCGTGTACCAAAACCCAGCAGGAAGGGGGTATCTCCTGTGTGTACTGCAGTCACCCTGCTGATGTGTTCTGCGTGCTTTTCTCTTCAGTCCGGGTGTTCAGAGGCTCTCTTTGCTTGTTGTGGCCGGTGTTTTGTGCCCAGCTGGGGTGGGGTTTTAACAAAGTTCACACCAGTCTGCTTATGAAATAAGACCTGCTGAGGCCAGGAGCAGGGCTGGCCTGGGAAGATCCGCAGAGCACACATGGGCAGGGCATGCACCTCTAGTAAGGCCTGGCGCTTGTGCAGGGCCCACCACATCGCCGCCGGGACTGAGGACCCGCAAAGCACAGGGCTTGCTGTAAGCAAGGTAAGCAGTGAGCGTTGGCGCCGCACTGTTCGCTGCCCATGGCCGTGACTTTGTGCTGGGTGTCAGGGAGACAGGGGGTGCCTGCCGGCTCCTTCGTTCCTGGAGAAGCCCCTCCGGGACCTGCTCCTCTGGGACGTGCTGTGAGATGAGCAAGTAACTCTCCCTCATATCCCGTCTTTTTCAGCGGCTCTTCCTATTTCTCCGCGGGCTTTTGGCCATGCTAAGAGCAGGAGCTCAGCTCCCTTAATCCTCTGGGGTCTCCCAGGATCGAGACCACTGGTTTTTAAAACACCAGGCTTTAAGCCCCGCCGGTGGAGAGGACGCCCGAAATTCGGCCCCTCTCACTTTCAGAGCCGAATGCTCCCGGGGTCGTGGTGCCCCCGCGGGCGCTTGGCCTGGCGCGCGTCTCCCTTCCCCATGTCCGGGCCCCCTCCAGCCGGCGGCCTGCAGGGCCCCCAGGGTGCCCCTCCCGTCTTCCGTGCGGCCTCTTCTCTGCATTTGGCCGTGGGGGCTGATGGGCCGCTGGGGGGAGGCCTCGCGGCTTACACGGGGGGGGGGGGGGGGGGGGGGGGGGTACGGCGCACCTGCGGGGCGGGGCGAGGCCTCGCTGCTCCTACTCTGCGTCTTCCCCACGGGTCGGGGGCAGCACATTTGTCCGAGTCACCCACGTGGGAAGTGACAGGGAAGGGACCTGGACGGAGCCGGAGCCGGAGCCGGCCCGGGAGCCCGCTGGAAGCCTCGACCTGGGGCTGGGCGCAGGCTCCCCAGAGGGGGCGGGGGCGCGGGCGCGGGCGCGGGCGACGGGGCCACGAGGGGGCGGGGCGGCCTGCGGCGGGGGCGGACACGTGCAGTGCGGTCAGGGCCGCCCGCCCAGGGGTGGCTTGGTCTTGTCTATTTTGCCTTTAATGGACCTTCAGTCAGCGATGGGTCGGACACGTGGGAGGGAGAAACGGGAAGTTCCACGCCCGCCTCCTTCCAACAGTGCACAGCGCGCTCTGACGTTTGTTTTTCTTAAGATTCTGCCCATTTATTCACAAGACAGAGAGAGAGAGAGAGACAGGCCGAGGGAGCAGCAGGCTCCACGCAGGGAGCCCGTCGTGGGACTCGATCCCGGGTCCCAGGGTCCCGCCCGGGCTGAAGGCGGCGCCAGCCCGCTGCCCCCCCCCCCCCCGCCGCCCTGAGTTCGGGTCCTGGCGGGAGCCGCGCCCCGCGGACAGTGCCAGTGCGGCCGGCAGGTGCTGAGGGCGGGCGCCCCCGCCAAGGCCGACGGGCGACAGTGAGCCGAAGGAACCGAGAAAGCATTTATTTATCTTTAATTGTATTTACTTGTCAGAGAGAGAGAGGGAGGGAGCCCAGGGGGGGCGCAGGCCCCCCCGAGCCGCGGCGCTGTGGGCCCGCTCCCCGCCCCGGGTCACGCCCCGAGCCGCCCGGGCGCCCCCTGAGAAGGCCTGGGCAACGGAATCCGCTCTCCACGTTCTTCCAGGTCCGAAAAAAAAACAAACAAAATCCCCGACTCCGTACAAAGCAGTTGGCAGATGCCACACACTGTTTGCTGTTTGCGAGTGTGCGCGGCCTGCCCGGCAGCGGCGCCGTAGGGGCTGGCGGTCCCGCCGCAGGAGGTCAGCCCCGAGCACCCGGGGGTACTGCAGGGCGGTGGGCGGGGCTGGTGGGGCGGTGGGCGGGGCGGTGGGGCGGGGCTGTGGGCGGGGCTGTGGGGCTGTGGGCGGGGCTGTGGGGCTGTGGGCGGGGCTGTGGGGCGGTGGGCGGGCGGTGGGCGGGGAGTGAGCTTGTGGGTGCCGCCTTCGGGCCCGCCAGGGAATCGCGGGATGTGACGGGCTTGGAGCGAGCAAAGAAGTTCAGGGACGATTTTAAGAAACTGTCTCGCCGTGTGTGAAATGGGGAAGCGGAACCAGATTTCTATGCCTCCCTCCCTCCTGCCTGAACGTCCCAGAGGTTCCGAGGGCAGGTGCAATGAGGACAGTAGGTCAGGGCTGCTTCCCAGTAGTCGCCTGCGCCCCTTACAAGACCCCAGGAGGTTCCTATTGCCAGTTCCTGTTCCACCGATGAAGAACCTGAGGCCCGGCCCTGCCAGGCCCCCGTCGGAGTACCCCCACCCCCACTCAGGGCAGCGAGCCCCCCCCCCCCCCCCCGTGGCAAGGATGCCGCTGGCTTCTCAGCTCTGGCTGCAGGCGCGCGGGGAGCGCCGCAGGGAATGGGGCACCTGCACGCGGACGGCAGAGCCCTTCCCATAAACACTGAGGCCACCCGACGACCCCCTGAGTGGTTGCCAACCTGGGCTGCACTTGCAGTCGCTCTGGAGCCCGGTCCCCGAGGCCCGGACGGGGTCGGTCTGCGGGATGTCTGGGCATCGCCGTTTTGTCTCAATTGTTCCCTCAGAAAGTCACATCTGCAGCCCAGGTTGAAAACGACTAGTCCAGATCTCCTGGGATCGGTGGGTTCTGGAGGCAAGTTCCACCCGCCCAGGCCCAGGCCCTGACCTTATCTGTCAGCCGTTGGTATCTTCCTGCAAGATTTAAAATTCTGCTGCTCGAGATAAAGTGGATTATTTATGCTTGACGGCACCGTCTGTTGTTTCACATAAAACTTAGAGTCTTTTAGGTATTCCAATATTTCATACACCCTGTTAGACTTAAAAGGAAGGAAAAGAACACCGGTTAATTCCTCCTGAAAGCAAGCATTACATCATTTTAGTCTTTGGGAACTTTTTCGCAAATTGTGATTTGGTCCATTTTATACAAGATATGATAAAGTAGTATCATCACATAGACAAATGGCAGTGGAGTCTATATTTAAGAGTATAAATTAGCTATTGTGATGTCCATTTGTTAAATATCAGTTATCGCAGGAGTTCCACAAGAGCAAGAATCATGTCTGTGTTACTCCTGTTTCTCCAGACCTTGGCTTGTAATAGGTGCTCTACAACTATTGAATGTGCAAATAAATGGATTATACCAAATATGACTGTGCCCCCCCCGCCCCCGATAGCACTTTCATTGAGACCCTTTCTCATTCTTAGAGGTCATAAAAAGGTGTTGGGGAGGGGAGGACTGTAGTAATAATGGAGAGTTTTGGATTGCTTTTTCGTTTTTTTGTTTTGTTTTGCTTTTGATTTTTAGAGGGTGAGGGGCAGAGGGAGAGGGAATCTTAAGCAGGCTCCACACCCAGTGCGGAGACCGACTTGGAGATTGATCTCACAATCTTGAGATCATGACCAGAGTTGAAACCAAGAGTCGGACACTTACCGACTGAGCCAGCCAGGTGCCCCTTGTTTCTTTATTAAGGTGCAGTTAACACACGGTGCTACATTAGTTACAGGTGTACAACATAGTAATTAGACAACTATATACATACATTATGTGTGTTCAACACAAGTGTAGCTGCCACTTATCACCATAAAATGCTATTACAGTATTATTGGCTACATCTTTCATTTCTGAGACTTATACATTCCAAAACTGAGAGCATGCACCTCCCACTCCCCTTCACTATTTTGTTTCCTCTCCACACCCCCTCCCCTCTGGCAACCGTCAGTTTGTTCTCTGTATTTATGGGTCTCTTTCTGCTTTTTTATGTTCTACATCTAAAGGAAATCATACGGTATTTGTCTTTGACTTATTTCACTTAACGTAATGCCCTCTAGGTCCATCTGTGTTGTCTCAAATGGAAAAAAAAATTTTTTATGGCTGAGTAATATACCATAGAACACATGTACCACATGCTTATTCATCTATCAGTTATTAAACTGCATTTGTCTCCATTTCACAATGATAGATCTTGTTTTAACATTGATTTGAGAGAGCACGCCAGTGAGCATGGGGTAGGGGCAGAGGGAGGGAGGGAGAATCTTAAGTGGATTCCCTGCTGAGTGTGGAGCCCGACACTGGGCTGGATCCCAGGACCCTGAGATTGTGACCTGAGCCAAAACCATGAGTCAGACACTCGGCCAAGAGTGTCTAAGCTACCCCAGCATCCCTTACAGTGACAGGATCTTAACAGAGCACTCAATATTATCTGCTAAGTTCTGGATGATGAAGTACTTGCCATCCTTGTAGTTTGAGACTTTTGTGAATGTTCTAGAAGTATGAATAGTAAGTAGTTTTATCTGACCTCTGCTCATGTGGGTCTGTCCTTGCCCATTTCCATGGAACAGTCTGAGAGCTGGCTTCTGGGGAAGGGCAAAGAGAGGACCGAGGCCTTTAAGCTTTGCAGACTCTACAAAAATTGCACTTGGACGCCTCACTCTAGTGTCCTAGTTCAGCATTCCCTGGTCAGTTATGCACTCGGTTGCACCTGACTCCCCCTTTGCACTGTGCTAGGCCAGTTTTCTCATTCTGGCTTCTGTCTTCAGATTCACTTATTAGAGGATTTAACCATGGAATCCCTTTATCACCTTCCTTCTGGGTGGGTCTGTTAGTTAACGCCTCTGTGGATCTGGTCTCAGCACTGGGCCAGATGCCTTTCAAAGTTGGCAGAACCTGTTTTTTTTTTGTTTTGTTTTAAGGAATAAGAGAAAGAAAACACTAACTTGCCATTTGACCATAAGTAGGAACTACTTACTGAAAGAACAGAGGCCTACTGGCTTTTTTGTGGTAGCTACCGTTTTGAAATCGTTCTGAAGTTCATTTTCTTCATTTCTTTTGACCTTGCCTTTTTTCTCAGTGGATGAACCATTAGACCCTACCCTTTGGTCTTAAGGAACTGCTTTTAATCATTTACTTTATGCTCCCCCTCCTGATTACAATTTTCATACATTCCTGGTTTCTTGGCCGCCAGGTTGTACTTCTGTGGAACCCAGCCACCTGGAGCAGTTTACTCTTCTTCCTTTAAAATAAAATCCCAGTCCATCTTCCCACATTGTCTTTTCATGAGTTAGTGTACCAGATATCAGTTCTTATTAAGTGGTGTTCATTTAGGGTAGAACACTTGATCTTACCCTTACATCTGCTCCATATGCAGAACAGCCTCAACCCCAAGGGCATGACCCATTGTGAGACTGTGGCAAGTGACCCATAACCAGCAACAAAATGTTAATGTTTGTCAGTGGATCCAAGGGTATTCCTATTTATCTACTACTGTCACTCCTAGGATTTTTTAAAAGAGAAAGGAGTAGAATCCTATAAAACACTGCCATGATATCCAGCGCAGGTCATTTATGCTGTAGCCAAACCACAGCTGCTGACACTTGTAATGGCGATTCCACACCAATCATTAATCTGGGTAGGTCCATGGGACTGTGAATAAAGGTTCATAGCCACTGGTCTGTCATTTAAAAGTACCCCTCAGATTTCTTTGGGTGGTAAAACCTGTCTTGTCTTCAAAGAACGAAGACGACTAAAATTCACTATGTGATACCAAGTACAGTAGAAAACTATTACTTGACAGATAATGCATTTTTTGCCTTGGAAATTTATTCAAGGCCATGGCATGCTATATTATCTGAGCACTACATAGATGCCTTATTTTCATTTATTAGATTGTGATAATCCAACTCAAGAAGGTTCATAGAATTGCTCTCATGAAGAAAATATTTTCAGGCCAGTCAGCTCTGCCAAAGCAATCCTTGGTGATGAGTAATGGCACAGCCCAACTGCTCTCACATCCAAAACATCTAAGAAGAAAGCAACTTTGCCATAAGAACTCTTACTCTTCACACCATGGTATTATTATTTGTAGGTATCTTGAGTAAAACCATCTTGTAAGAATTTTTTTTTAATGATATCAACTGAACAGTAGAGCCCAAAGGAAGAAAGAAAACCTTCAATCACATAAAAAAATATAAAAAACTTGAGTTTGGTTGGCTCCATAAAATAAAAAAGCAATTCAGGTTATTTATAATTTGAGAGCTTGTGTTACTAAGCAATAAACACTTTCATAAAAAAAATTTATTTCACACTTTTATACAAATATCCACAGGTATTTTCTAATCATGAAATAATTTTACAGTGCTAGTTAGTATTAAAATGTATCAAATGCAAACAGACCAGTGACTTGACTTGAGATGATGCTTTTAAAAATAAACACCACTACATTCTTTGTTGTTGAACCACCCTTCCTTCCCTTTTAGGATATTCTTTTTTCTTTTTTTTATATAACAAAGGTCTATAGACACTTTCAAAATATCAGCTGCTTGGCAACAAAGCCAGTGCATTTGGTTACAGGTTACCTAAGCAAGGAACTAAGATTTCAAAGGCTAGTATGACCTGTTTTGGAGAAATTTTTGTAAACAAAGTATCAATTGTAAAAATATCTTTGTGAATGAAAATTCCAAAGTTCAAGGAGAGTAATGTCCTTACTATCTTAAGGGCATATGATTTCTGAAAAGGAAAAAAAAAAAAGCTCCAAAGCAACAGTGACACACAAATACAGTTGTATTTTGTTCTTCTGAAAGATTGAGATGCTGCTTATACTAGATCCAAATTAGCACCTGTTTGCTATTATTTCCCATATAACTTAACATTTTTTAAAATTCAGATTACCTACCCAATCTCTGTTGAATGTATAGAAATGTTTTCCTCCTCTGCTACTTCATTTTTATAATTAAAACCATACAGTTAGCACAGTCCCAAAGTAATTTTGGGGAATATAGATAAGGAAGGAAAGCAAAAAAAACAACAAAAAAAAAAAAAAAAAAACATTGACTCACTGATTAAATGATTCCAATAACATTTAAAAACATAAAAGCCATGATGTCCTGACTTTGGTATCAGATACTCAGTAGTCTCACACTGGATCGGTTTGGATCCACCATAGGCACCAACCCTTTCTTTCAAGTCCTGATAATACAGTATTTGCAGCAGGGCCTACGCTGCACCAAGTTCAACAAACCCATGGTTTCCAAGCATTCTTGAAAGTTACAACACAAAAATGCAGAAGGTCACACAGGGCTCTACCCTCAGAAATATCCGCTGATACAATTAAACATCTTATGGTTAAATTCTATTTCTTAATAGACTTTCACTTAAACCCAAAGTTTGGGTCTGGAGGAAAGGGATGACGGCTATCATGAAGGGAGATATAATAACTTATAAAGGATTAGCTTTATTATTTTTTTGCACTAAATTCAAACCAATGACCTCCCATGTTCTAATTCTGATTGTTTAATCCAACTGGGAGGGTAAACGGGAGACTCTTTGGCCTGTCAATGACAAAATGGTTTGTAAAAAAGAAAAAATAAATACGATATACAAGTAAGTATAACTAGCATTCAAGTCTTTTGCACCTATGTGTTTCAGTGAACAGAGAAGTGAACCTGTATGTTATCTGGTGTGATGAGTACTCACACATCTAGGAAATGGGGAAAGATGGCAGGATGGCAACGTCACCTATTGCACATTTAACTTAAGATAGCACTTCGAACTGAAATACAACTACGGCGACGGCATAGTCCGGTGATGCGGGACAGTTAGCTTGCAGGCTCTCCAGTCCGACGGGAAGGATGGGTGCAGAGACAGTGCCCCCGGGGTGGGTGGGGGGGGGGGCGGCCGCTCGGGCAGCGACTGGGTGCCTCCTTCACTTCAGCTACGCTGGGCAGGCCCTTCCCGCACGGGGAGGTCAGCTACACCGAGAACAAAGGCAACCCCGGAAAGTCAAAGTCAAATTAAGGCAGGTAAAGAAAACTGCATTCCAACAGTCTTAAATTTGGTTGTGCAAACCCGGAGCCTCGGGCTACAGGACAAGAACCACAGTGAAAGCTAAGTTCATACTGTGCGTCGTCTTGTCTGAAATGAACATTCAGGTACAGAGCAGGCTCTTGGGTCCACTGAGACTTCTGAGCTGGCGAGGGAAAAGCAGTTGGGTACTGTGAAGCTTTTTTTTTTTTTTTTTTTGGCCCCTTTTAAGAGTAGCTTTCATTTTCATTCCAACTTGTGATCCACTGTTTTTTTTCAAGGTTATCATTGTATTTTTCATCTTTGATCTCCCGCTCTTCCTTCCGGATCCTCACAGCATGGTATCGGGGAACGCTATCATCGTACCTAGAGCGTTTAAAGAATCCGCACTGACAGAGGGGAGAGAGAAGTAGAAACAAAGTAAGTATTGCAAGAGAAGCAAGTGCACAAACTGGCAATGTCTAAGCTTTCTGTTCAGCTACACCTACCTTTGCATGAAGGGGAAAAAAAAAAAGGTTTCTTTTAAGAAGGAACTAGTAGGTTGAAAAGACCTAACAGCCAGTGGGGATAAACAGAAGACAGCTGTAAAACTAGAAGAAAAGTCTGTTTTTCCATCTTGTCTTTATATTTTGTAACCGTGTAGTAAGTCACCTCTGTACCGACAATTTCAGAGTTCTGGAACAGTGCTTTCATTTTTTATAATCAACATGATATGTTAAAGACCTAATGATCAGATTATTTAGAACATCATTTCAATTTAAAGAGTTTTTAAAGGCCATAAATCAAAGATTATTTCACACCCTTCCCCCACTAACAAAATGGAATCAAATCACAAATATTTTACAGATTATTTGAATATGCCAGTGTTCAAGTGAGTCCATTTAAGAATCCTTCTCTCCTCCAAGGCTAAGTACACATCTCTCATTAGCTACAAGGCAGTTTATATTGCCTGGAGTTCCTGTTGTACTTCCAAATTAAGCTGTTTCATTAATAAATCATGTACTATGTCCTATAATCAAATTTATCATGTGCCACAAAGAGCGTAAGGGAAGAATGACACTGCATTTCAGAGCATCCCTAATATTTTCTTTTGCAAAAGATGTTTACACTTAAATGATTAATATATATTTTATTCATTTTTTAAAAAATATTCCATCTGATCCAAAGTAGACTTTTATTGAGGATATATCAGGAAACTTTTTGATCAAATTGAATTTTTAAAATGAATAAAATATGTTTCATGGAAAAGATGTTTTTAATTTAGAAATGCAGTTAGAAGGAGGATGAGGAAGATACTTGGAATGGTCAATGTTCTCATGTAACAGGAGCAGAACATTTATGTTGAATGATGTTATAAAAATGTCATGGGACAAAGTAAAATTAGATTCAGTCATCACTAAATCAATAGGAAAAATGGATCAAGAAGTTTTTGTTCTAAGACCATTTCCACATGGACTCCTTTTTTAATTTTGTGCAAAAAGCCAAAAACACCTATTATAAAATGTGGCTCTTCAATTTTTAAAAAAAAGGAGAAAAATCAAGGGTGGTTTATAGAACTGAAATGGAAATGCTGGGATTCATTGTGACAGTGCCATGGAAAGAGATCACAGGAGTAATTCCATCCTCTTATGCTCACAGAGATGGAAAAAGGAATTATCACCAATTCCTGTTTCCATGGATTTAATAAACAAGACAAGCAAAACACGAACTTAAAATCAACTGAGACCCAAAGCTGAGTAAGATCTCTAGGAACATGAAACAAGGTCAAACTCCATTACAACATATTGAAACAGTAACTAAAGCATTTTTATATTAGAATTTTGTATAATGAAGGTCACTTTGGCAAAGAACCATTTTCTGAAATTGGCCACCATGTCCACCATGTCAACAGTCATAGTTTGTCGTAATGGTCTTTGACCAGTAGTAGATACGCAGGAAAAGGAAGTTGCATGCTTAGCTAGCAAAAAACAATTTCTGAGCAACAATAAAAGCATTCCAAGCCATCACTTTATAATAAAGCAAGATCAAAAAGGACAGTGAGAAAGCCTTCTCATCAAGAGAAACACAATGTTTCCAACATGCAACAGGTTAATTAGGCAGTCAACACAAGCTTCTATCTGTGGGAAATTCCAAAGCCGACAAGAAATCTGCAATGATCTCTTATTCATCTTTGAAATTCCAAGTGGGATGCTATGTACTGGACTGACAACACAAGGAAACTGGGCTACTAGGGAGGTGTAATGTCTCCCTTTGTGTGTACACAGATTCCAGTCATCTTCATTGCTGTGGGTGATGTTTTACAATACAAAAGTAACTCACCTGCAACAAAAGACTCTGTGCATTTAGAAACAAAAACAAAAACTGAGCTTTCAAGTGAAGTAAATAAATCCAAGCAAGGCAAGCCAGTGTGGACATTTGGAAACATCTGTTAATGGGACACACACAGCAAGCTGTTGCTCTTAAAGTTAGCCACCACAACCATAGCAGGTCCCACAGCTAGCAATTAAAAAACATTGATCAATTACCAATTACAGAAGTAGATCAATACTATGCATCGGAAGTAAGCCTCTCTTTATCAGACGGCTGAGCATGGATCTCAGCCTTGTGATATGTGGCATCATAATGATCTTTCTTATTTCTCTTGAAGAAACCACACTATAAGGAAGCAAGGTATTTAGTCAGTTTTACAGTTTTGTGTATAAGAGCTAAACAAAAGAAAATCTCAGATTTTAACCTGTTTTCTATGTATAGCTTGTTACAAAGAGACCACTATGGATCAACTAAAAGTGAACAGCCACCACACTATGTTACACTGTGACAGCAACCAAACCAACTCGATTACCATGGGTCTCTGGTGAAATAACTTATATAGAGGACGTTCATTACCTAATTGACTTTTCAACTTATAACAGAAATCCTAAGGACAAAAAAAAACTATCCTAAAAGGAAAATTATATACCCATCTGAATGTAGCTTTGGGTGGCTTCTTCATGCAAGAGTATATGAACTCTAGAATAGGCAAAAGATTGACTTCTGCAGTTTATTGCAACAAAGAAATTTGCTAAGATTTAACACAAATACAAATAAAACAGATACTGCAATTTTTTGCCTTTCACAGTAAATTTTATAAAACAAATGCCATCTACTTGGGGCCTTTGGATTTGTGGGTAAATCACAATATTAATTAGAATATGCCATTATGAAAGAATGATTGCTATCATTTTCCCAAATTCTGAACCACCATGTAACCTCAAGTGGTAGGAACCTAACGCTCCTCGGGTTAGTTCACTCTAAATGAACACAGAGATATAATTCCATTTTCTACTACAATTTCCTTCATTCAACCAGGAAGAACTTTTTCTATTTACTTGTCCATAAGGTTCCAGAACTGCCCTTTGTCAAATAAATCTGCCCTCCTGGAAAATTCTGCTTCCTAGTCTGGAAACTCATTAAGGTAAAATCTAGATCTATTTTGTACAGTATGGTTAACTACTAAGTACGCTAGCATTCAAATTTAAATTAAAAATGCCTTGGTTGCAACATTCCAAATGCTCAGTAGCCACCTGTGCCTCACTGGACAGTGCAGCTTCAGAACATCTCCACTATCACAAAAAGTTTTATTGGGCAGCATTGGTTTAAACCTTTTATCTTGATATCTACTTGTGACTCTTTGAACACACCCAGCCAACTTTCAATAACTCATGCAGTATATAAGAGTTGAGTGTGTAGGAATGCTTCCAGCTTGGCAACATTCTTAATATCCATAGGCATGAGCATCCTTGTTTGCAAAATGAAGATGACTTAACCAGCCCGAAGGACTTTTCTACCTCCAAACAAAACCCTATGCAATATCCTAGTGTTTAAAGCAGATAACATTAGAACTTCTCTGGTTGAAGTGAGGATACTGGCCCTAGCTTAATCTTGGCACCTATGTGGATGTACAAAACCCAGTTTAAAGGTCACTGAACTGGAGTCCTTTCTGGCCCTTATGTTCTATGATTTTAAAACATGAAAACAAATAGTTCACTTTCAGAAAGAAGAGTATTAGTAAAGTAATGAAAATGGTCTTCATGTAGGGGTTATTAAGGTTGTCTAATACTTTGCAGTTCCCTTGTGAGTTCTGGACACTTTAGAGTTACAAACAACCCAGGAGATCATACAGTTCAATCCATTACCTAAAGAGCTAAAGCAAACCATGCCCACGGAGATGAATCGCCTAAAATTACAGAACTTGGGTTTCTTAATTCTCAACCCATTGCTATGGTCTCATTAAGGATTGCCAATAAGACCTGCTCTGAAAAAGACTGTCCTTGTGACCTCCCCCAGAAAGCACAGGAAGCCCATCCTAAAATATCAAACTTCAAATTCAGTTTTTGATACCAAAATAATTTTCAGAGCATTTCCTGTGCTGGCCAGAGAAACCTGGGGCCTGAAATGAACATCAGAGGTAGGACTGGGTAATATCCAACGCAGGGATATGCGTCTGGGCATGAGCAGTCACCAAGTTGCATATCACACACCAGAAAATTTTCTCAGACTGGCAAAAGGAAGTTACTTGGGAAAATAACAAAAAAGAAATGTCCAATATTTGAAAGTGACAATATCCTGAATCCTTGTCAACTGTACTACTGGATCCAAGGGAAAGGATAAAGATAGTGTTACCCTAGAGATTGATTGTAGAGGTTCATGATCATTTAATCCAAAATCCTCTGGATCAATCTAGAATTTTGGCATTTTAGAAAAGTAATATGCTGCATACATAATGCCACTCTAATCAAAACATTGTTAGTTTCACAGAACCATTAAATAAAGGATAAAAAAAATATAGCTTCTCTTCACATGTCAAGCTTTGCTGCCAAGTAAGTCATTACAAACTTTCAGAGTTTTCTGCAATTTGTAACTGAGAAGGAACTGTGAACCTCCATTACTCACTTGGAATAATCCAAACTCTACAGGCAATAATCTTTGGCAACAAAAGTACGGATCCACCTCATACACACATTTTTATAATGTAGACTCTTTACTGGCAGAAATCAAGGAGAAGATACTAATTTTACTTGCAGGACCAAATTCTAATGAAAAACATATTAAACCCAGGTCTTCCTCATGTTTGAGAGAGGCTATGAGGATCCCCTTGCAATGGAATTATTAATTTCATGGTTTTCTATCCCTAATCTAGCTGCAACTGTCATAAGCCCCAGTGGCTACCATGAGCATTTCTTTACAGAAATTGAAATTAACATGGATACAAGTTCAGATTAAAGTGCTATCTAACAATTTGGCTCAGATTCAGAATTTTAGATAAATACTAAAGTCGTAAAAAATTTTTAAATTATTTGTCAAACATGCTAGATTATGCGAAAAACACCAAAATTTTTCTATTTAAGAAACTCCTTATAATGTACAAATAATACACTTTTAACTATAAGGTATTAGAGCTAGATATACAGGTGTTCACTGTAAAATTCTCAAGTTTGTTATAGTTGGCCTGGTTTCATAATGTTGGGAAAAGGGAAGCATTACAAAGGAATGTGCAGATTATCAGTGTAATAAATTCACTCTTTTAAAAAACGTCAAATAAAGTTTAGGTCATTAGAACTCAAATGCCAAATAGGACTTACCTTCCATAGTATAAACACTAAGAGAGCAAGCATCAAAATCCCAGCAAGTATAGCCACTAGGATGATCCACCAAGGTACTCCTGAATACTGAGCTACGGTCTTTGAGGGAAACACAGTCACACGAATCTAAGGGCATAAAAGAAAGCACCATTCATTATAAGGGGGTTGGGGTGAGGATTAATACCAGGAGTTTATACTCCTAATTCTGCTTCCAGACACACTTTGAGCAATGCAGCCTATGGATGAAAGAGATGCCTTTTTGATGGGAGATCTTTTCACAGAACCTGGAAAATACTGGACTGTGTTTTGACAAAGTGTTTTGTTTTTTGGTATTTTTTTTGTTTTGGCTAACTCATCTTTTTGAAACATGCTGAATCAAAGTAGAGAGAATTATATAATAAAACATCATTTTTCATCACCGAGTTTCAACAATCGCCAGGACACAGCCAGTCTTGTTTCATCTGTATAACCAGTATCTTGTTGAGGATGATCATGGTCCTTTTTTGTTTTCAGTAATGGAAATAAAAGGGCCATTTTATGTACAATTAGCCTGTATTCCTCACTTGGATTTTAAAGATGTTGTCAAATATAAAAATAGAGACAGAGCTGCATTGCTGACACCATTTTAACTTTTCCCTAGGATGTCTAAGGACCCTCATGCATAAAAAAATTCCCTGGAATGGCCTGATGAACGTTCTACAATGTATTTAGACAAAGTAGACGCTCAATTTGTTCAGAGGTGCCTCAGAGCTGAAAGCAGCAGCTAATGAGAACCTAAGCTCTAAATATTTGATAGTTGGCACATACTAATTAAACAGAAGTAGTGTTTACTCAGAAATCTAAAAAGTTGTTTATGGCAATTTGCAATAACTTGGTTACGTGCATTTAGAATTCAAGTGGATTTCCGTGATGCCAGGAGACTATTTTTCGAAGCTTGTAAAGACCTGATGATTGCTCCGAATATGATTTTGTAAACAGATTAGAGAGCTTCCAGTTTGAAGTTTCAGATATTTCTAAAGTAAGAGAATGTAAAGTGAAAGGTAAACAAAAAGTGTGAGCACTGAAGTTCTGAGAAGTGTTTTCAGTCAAGTTCTCTTAGTATTGAAGCCCGGATGCTGCCTAAAAATGCTTCCATGTTGCTCTACTTCAATAAAAAAAGGGTCTTCTGCACTAAAATACTTCCCTTTCTACTTCTACTAGAAAAACAGCTTCTCAACCTCATTTGACTTCTATAATGTATTTTAAAAGCAAGAGAACTGCCTTTTTCTGAACACTTAAGAAGAAAGAAGTCAGTGTTCTCCACAGCACGGCCTGTAACACCTTTATCAGCTACTGTGTTTCCTGTTGTGCTTTCAGTGAGGTTTCCCCTCAAACTGCCAGCCAGCCCCCAGAGGGGCCTCATGGTTCACTTCCCCTTGCCTGCCTTCCCCTGACAGGCACCCCAGCTTTAAGCTAAACTAACCCCTTCTTGAGACTACTGGGTCTAGCACAGGGGCACATCCACGAGGTGGGAAGCAAGCATGGGGAGAGGGCACCTGGGGGGCCCAGTCCATTAAGCGTCTGACTCTTGATTTCAGCTCAGGTCATGATCTCAGAGTCCTGGGATCAAGCCCCACATCAAGCCCCAAGCTCCGCTCTGTCTCTTCCTCTGCCCTTCCCCCCCACACACACTCATTCTCTCTTTCAAAAATCAATCTTTGGGGCGCCTGGGTGGCTCATCCCGTTATGCGTCTGCCTTCGACTCAGGTCACGATCCTGGGGGTCCCCTGCATCCATCTGGCTCCCTGCTCAGCAGGGTGTCTGCTTCTTCCTCTGCCCTTTACCCCACTCATGCTCTCTCAAATAAAAATAAAAATTAAAAGAAATGTTGAGAGACTCATGATAAAATAGTGCACGTGCCGTGACCCGTAGGCCTGCCTACTCTGAACCAAAACAAGTAATTAGCCTATGCTGTGTCACTTCACTCTGCTTCCCTATCTAGCATGGGGAGCATCCAGTACGTCCCCAGGGGCAAGGGGACAACCTGGAAGGGCCATCCTTATTTTTAAGAATATAAGCTCTGATAAATCTGGAAGTGGAGAGTGAAGACTGGTCCCTGGCAGGGGAATTGGCCTCATCAACAGACCGTGTACCGGAGCCTTTTAAATAGCTGATAGATAGAAAGGGGAAGCCCCTTCTATAAATGGCAGCAGCCTGACAGTATGAGAGCTGCACAAGGTCATTTTTTGATTGGGTGGGGGTGGGGTGTACACAGAAATACAGCTGAGACGTCTAGCCCCAAGTCTGGCTACCGTTTCCTCCAGATTTTGGATTCTTTTAGAAACTGTAAAACAACTCACTGGGCATCAGAGACAGGACTGAAGCCAGGGCAGAGCCACACTTTTAAAGGGCTGACGTGCTCTGCAAATCCAGGCTGTGTGCAAGGCCACACTGCAGTCCCGGAAGGTGAATGAGGCCAATCCGCCAAGATTTTGTTTCCTTAAATTGTCAGCTAAAGTTTTGTTTCTGCAGGATAGTCATTCTCCAGCTGGGACTGGGAATAAAGGGGAAGCTAGCCTCGGAATCGGGTAGGGGGTGGGGGGGGTGACCAACTGTGACCAGCTTCCCAGAGCTCTGGTCACATCTTGCCACAGCAGCTGTTATTGACAGACAGAGACAGGTTAAGGTGAGTAGGAATTACTCCAACTCCAAAAACAATTTCGGGGTGGGTGGGTGGGTTCTTTAAAATTCAGGCATTTCCATAGGGATGACCTATGCCTGTGAACCTCATCCATTATGTGTCCCTGAAGGGAAACTGGGGCTTAAGCTCTGCTGACACATCAAATTCCATCACGCGTGAGCAGAGCTTAGACTCATTCACTTACTCACAGCCAAAATGATTTCCCCGAATCACTCTGTAACGTAATACCCTCTACTCTTACTGAACATCAGCGCAAGAAATCACTCCACGAAGGTATTTTCCTATCTTTCCCAAAACTCTCTATTAAAGACCTCATTCCCTTAGTGAGTGTTCCTCATATCAGAAACCCATCTTATAAAAGGATCCGTATCTCAAATTCTCTGAAAGAAGAAAGAAGCTGAAAAATCACCTTCCCCTGAAAAATCATGTGCCTTTTCTTAGGAACGACAATCTCTTCCTTCCTCTGCTCAGTTCAACAATTATCTCTTGGTTCACCATTCCCTAGACCATGAAATTCTTAACAGTTCACAGTGTCTTACTGAACTTTTCGCTTCCTTAAAATTTGTGCAGGGAAGGCAGTGTATCCTTAATAAGTGCTTGTAAACTGGATGGATTTAACTGATGCTAAAATGTAACCCTTTTTTCTGGCTCAATTAGGTGACCAGATCTGTTATAACAATGTGTTAAAAGTGTTGTATTGAAAAGTAAACAAACAGCTCTTAAAATTGGTTGGGTTATAAGGAAACTAAAAGGGTTTTTTTTTTTTTTCTTTCTTTCTTCTTAAAGCCAGGATTAAAGTAAAAGCAAGGAGAACTTTTAATATGAAGATGGAAAGACAAGACTGAATTACCCCCACCTCTCCGGCTTCTGTTTCCAAAGAAAATGGATCTTCAGGCCGGGAAGGACAGATGCACCAAGATAAAGATGAAACTGAAACCCATAATATGGGAGAGAAAAAAAAAAAAAAAGGAAAAGCATCCTGACACTTGAATTAAGCTCAAATCTTTAGGCCCAGAAAAAGTGTGCCTTAAATTGCTAAAGAAATCTGTAGATAGGACATTGGAGCTGTTGTCGCTCAAAAACACAAGTCAGTAGAAGAGGTACTAGAAGACTAGAGGTAAGAAAATGTCGCCGTTTTCAAAAGAAATGCATTCTAGACATAAGCTAGGATTCCGTTCATATATCTACCAAGTATTAAACAAGCCGATAGGATCACAGCAGAGATTCCAATTTCCATTAGCATACACGAGTTCTCCACACCCTCACATGAAATGCCCAAGAGAACTTGACTTGCATGTGTGACCAGCCACAAGACTGAGTACCAGGGCCCTGGTTCCATCACCTTCCAAGGAAAGAAGAGCACTTGATGAGGGCTTGTGAGCCCAACATCTGGTCTCCCTCCACATGCCTGCAGGCCCTGTGACCCTGAGGGAAAGACAACCTCCCTTGGATTGTTTTCTCATCTGTATTTGAGATCTGGGGACTTGACAGGGAGAATGGTATTACAGAACCAAAATGAACAGGAGCCCTGAAACCAACCAGTCTTCCAGGTTTCAATTCACGACCCCAACTGGCATCCCCCTGCTGTGCCTGCTTCCTTTTTTTTTTTTTAGGAGTACAGTGTCTACCTTGTCCTTCTGAGGTTTACAGGACTACACACAGATAAAACGCCTAGTAAACTGTGGACATTTTATTAATGCATTATTAGTGTTTGTCCCCTTCCTCTAAAGTGTGTTCTTTTTCCAGCTCTAAAAACTCCATGATTCTCCCGGTTACTGATTTAAAGTTACAGAAAGTAAGAGCAGCTGCCTCCAGTCAGAGGGGCAGAGAAGGGATCTCACCGAGGTTCTGGCTCCGTTGACAGTCCCTTATGACGCCTTACTGGTAAGAGGCAGAAAGGTGGGCTACAGTGGGTATGCAAAGATAATCTAAGGCCGGGGACCATGTCCTGGTGAGCCCAGAACAGTCCTGATTTATAACTCTTGTCCCAGCATCCTGCCCAGTTTAGCATATGCCTCAGACAGATGTCTCCTAGTTTGGATAGATTTTTTTTTTTTTTTTTTTTTTTTTTTAGATTTTATTTATTTGAGAGAGAGAGAGATTGAGAAAATGAGTGGTGGTGGGGGGTGCAGAGGGAGAGGGAGAAGCAGACTTGCTGAGCACAGAGCCTGACGGGCTCGATCCCAGGACCCCAGGATCATGATCTAAGCTGAAGGCAGACACTTAACCAACTGAGCCACCCAGGCGCCCCGGGATGAAAGGCTGTGACAGCTAAGGGTCACTGTATTCAGAAACCAGGGCCCAGGGCGCTCACTGCACTTTGAGCTTACTCACAGGACTGAAGCCAAAGCACTTCCTAAGATTACCTTGGGGACAAGGTACTCACAATCTTTCTCCATCCAGTCTCTTTTTGCAAAACACTGTGGTCCATGACATGCATTCTATCTCAAGAGCACGCTACAAGCCTCTATGGGCTCCACCCCACAGGGAGCCCTTCCCAGTGTGCCCCCACAGCCACTGCTGCCAGTTCTGTTCAGTACTTTTCTCACAGAAGGCATGCTCCTCAGCTTTGAAAAGGACAAAGCATGCAGGGACGGAAAGCTAAGAGGAGGCAATGGTAGAGACTCAGAACTACTTTGTGAACTGAAACGATGGACCACAAGCAAATTGCACGAAACGTGAGCATACATTTAAAAGCATGCATTTAGGGGCAGCCCGGGTGGCTTAGTGGTTTAGCGCCACCTTCAGCCCAGGGTGTGATCCTAGAGACCTGGGATCGGGTCCCACGTCCCACGTCGGGCTCCCTGCATGGAGCCTGCTTCTCCCTCTGCCTGTGTCTCTGCCTCTCTCTGTCTCTCATGAATGAATAAGTAAATAAAATATTTAAAAGATAAAATAAAAAAATAAAAAATAAAAGCATGCATTTAGATTTTTAAAAATTTCTCATGAATGGAATATGGGAGCTACAGCTTGATAACACATTCTGTTGAAAACACCTGGAAGTTTCAACAGAACAAAAACTGCTAGAAGTTTCTGTTAAGAAAACATAAGTATAAATAAGAACAGTAGCTGCTAGAAGTGCAAACAGAATCTTCTATGTACACTGAAAAGCCAAGTTTTAGACCGACCGATAGTAGCCGCAGTATTGGGAGTCAGGGCCTCAGGGTGTGCCGAACGAGGCAGAGGACACACCCACACTGCCCATCCAGGAATCACACCACCTGACTAGGGCCAGCCCACGAAGGAGAGGGCCTGGCATGATGGGTAACTGAAGAGCTGGAGGCTTTGCTCTGAACAGTGAGAGACCTGTCCAAGGGGCATGCCAGTTTCCTTCAGTTATTCCAAAGACTGCTACGTGGCTGAGAGAGAGAGAGACTTGTTCCAAGGCGCGTAACCAAGGACTGACTTTGTAAGACTCAAGTCTGGATTCATATGTAAATAGATCTTTTTCTAATAACTACAGCTGGCCACCAGCCATGAGCTACTCCATAACATGGTGGTTGCTGTCACTGGGGACAGTATCAGACCTGGGGTTTCTTTTTTTAAGATTTTATTTATTTATTCATGAGAGAGATAGAGAGACAGGGGCAGAGACACAGGCAGAGGGAGAAGAAGGCTCCAAGCAGGGAGAGCCCGACATGGGACTCAATCCTAGGTCTCCAGGATCATACCCTGGGCAAAAGGCGGCGCTAAACCGCTGAGCCACCCAGGCCCAGACCTGGGGTTTCTACAAAAGGTGGGAGACACACCCATTCTTTCAGTGGGCCAGTGGCCCTCAAATCTACCGTGAGTACTGCAGAACTAGAGGAAGGACCCTGGATGTAGTTCTTTTCTCAATGATTCTATTAAAATACAGCTTGGAGTGGAAGTGCCTTAAAGCATCATGACTTCTCCTTGATGGGGGTAATGGTGTTGTGAGGGGACAGAGTGCCAAGACAGCAGATCCTCAGGCTGTGGCATGGGGTGGAAAAGGAGAGATGTACTCTGAACTCCGTGAAGGCTGAGGAACCGCTCACCTGAGTGCCAGCATTCGGCAGCTTGATATTCTCGGCAGCGGCGGCTACGTCAATGGAAGCCCGCACGAGAATGTCCAAGTAGTTCATTTTGGAATATTCCTGTTTGGACACAAAGTTGACAAGTGGGTTAAGGAAGTGAGAAATGTCCTCAGAAATAGCAAGTGACTTCCAGGGGACAGCCTTGGGCAGGGCCAAACCTCTAGAAACGTGCTGTTCCATAACCTCGAGCGCAGAACAACAGAGGCCTTGCTGTCCAGCCCTCGCAGCGGGCAGCTTATGTTCACACAGCGCACATTCGTGCTGCAGTTCTGGGGAGAAGACAGTGAGAGTCAAAACCCAACGGTATGGGGAAGGCCTTCCTGCCGCCGTCTGGCAAATACAGCCATTGAAAAAAAATACTTACAAGGGTCTGATATTTTCTTTCAGCAAATAAGGAAAACTTTCTGCTATCCTCTATCTGTTTTTCAGCAATTTCCCGTTTCCTTCTTGAGTTGTGAGACTCCTGAAAAGAAATTATATCCAAAATAGTTCTACTTAATGTAATTCTTTGTCACTATTGCACAGACCTGAGAACTCCCTCCCAAGTGATGCCAAATTCACACAATCAGCAATTAACATTCACCCATCTCCTGTCACCCAAAGCACATAAATAACTGAAGTGTAAAATACTCTGACTTTATTTTTTTTTAATGCTTTCCTTATTTATTCATGAGAGACACAGAGAGGCAGAGACACAGGCAGAGGGAGAAGTAGGCTCCATGCAGGGAGCCCGACGTGGGACTCGATCCCAGGACTCCAGGATCAGGCCCTGGGCTGAAGGCAGCGCTAAACCACTGAGCCACCCAGGTGCCCCCCACTGACTTTAAAACTCTGGTGAAGAAAAGGGGGGCTTGCTTTGTTCTTCTGTCTCCTCACTAAGCCGAGCATCCTGGGACGAGGCATCACATCTCATCCCTGTATCCCTAGAACCCAGCTCGAGAACTGACACATGGTAAAAAGTCAGCACATCTTGAATAAATAAATGACACTAAAGAACAGAAAAAAGCCAAAAGGATAAGTATGTAACTTATTCAAAGTAAAGCACTGAAAACTAATCTGCATAAGAAGTTGTACAATAGCATTTTCCTTGGAAAATTAACACTGGACTATCTTGTTTCTCAAAGCTGATGAGCAGAGGATCCTTCTATAAGCTATCAACTGTGAATGCTGATCATACCCAGTCACCTCAGAACCTAAACACAGTAGTCCCCTCACTGCAATCTGTTCATAATCAGCCCTTAACAAGGGTTTTAAAAAACTAAGAAAAAGAAACAGACATGCAATAACAAAGCAGGTCAAACTGGAGCCTAAATGATAAACCGGTAATAGGAGTGTGCAGCAGCAGCACAGAGCGGTTAAGCATGGAGGCTTTGAAAACAGGCGGGGCTGAGCCTGAATGCAAAATCTGTGTCTTGACTGCCGTGTGATTCTTAGCACGTTAATCTCTCTGAATCTCAATGTTCTCATCTGTGAAATGGTAGGGGTAAGAAAAAGACCTCGAGAGAATGAAATGAGAAAAGGCAAATAAAATGCTTAAGGCACAGTGCCCAAGACACCATCAATACTGGATAACTATTTTAGAAATTAGGAATGAAGGACGCTTGGGTGGCTCAGGGCGTGATCCTGGGGTCCTGGGATCAAGTCCCACATAGGGCTCCCTGCAGGGAGCCTGCTTCTCCCTCTGCCTGTGTGTCTGCCTCTCTGTGTCTCTCATGAGTGAATAAATAAATAAAATCTTAAAAAAAAAAAAATCAGGAATGAAAGCTGAGGTGCCAGTATCTTTTGCAATGAGTTAGGTTCTACTGGGAGCTAACACTGAGTGGATCACCCCAGAAGCACATCCCGGTCCTCTTTCTAGGTCACACTGGGTCCTCAAGCTCCAGAAAACGTCATTTCCCTCCACGAGTACTGAGTCACCCTGGCTAATGTGCCCCAATGGCAGTGAATCAGCAGAAATCCTCAGCCTGATCTCCTTACTTAACTATAAGAGAAACGGACACCAAAGCAGTAGCCGGCATGCCACTCGGTCGCCTTCCTAAGGAAAGTAATGATTTTCCTCAGAAAAGTTAGCTTCCTTTATTTACACTATGGAGACACAGGGTAAAGCAACGTACCTTTAGTTTCAGGAAGTTTATCTCACCCCGTGGCTCACAAGCTATCCTCTCCAATCCTTTGGACTCGACTTTCACCAAATAGAGCAACCATTTTCCATTGCTAATTTCTTTTGGCCACTGGATATTCAAGGTTGCTGTGCCAAGGTTTTTCAGAGGTTTACCCAAGTTAATTACCTGTTAGAAAATAATACGTATTATATCTCAGTGTAATTCTTTCATAAAATTAAGGAGCAGCTCCTGTTGCCAAGGAAAAAAAGCCAAAATATCTGGCATAATCCTACAATGAAAAGTATAGGCTCCAAAAATGGCCTACAGATAAATAAGGGTGCCTGAAATAGAGATTCAGGCCTAGAAAAGGTAAAAGAGAAACCACTGTTCATACAGCCCAGGAACTGCTGTGTGCACCAGAATCCGCAGCTCCGGGGAGATCACAAGTGTGCGTGCGTGGCTCTGGAACCTCCCTGCAGGGCAGACAAGAGCCTCTGCTACGGTGGTGCACCAACAGCCTGCTCTGGGAAGCCCCTTCTGCGAAAATGACACCGCCTGTCTTCTACTACAAGGGTGGCTGTGGGGAGCTTGGGTAGCAGCTGAGAGCCAGAGTAAAACCATTAGGACACTCATGGCTCATGAGTCCAAGCCCGGAACAGAGCAGCTTCCTGCAGCAGAAGCCGAACGATGTAGGAGCTGTGTGTGTGGGTGTGGGGGGCAGGGGTGCTGAACTGCTCTGGAACCCAGAGGTGCATCTTTCAGCCACACCTGTGCAGGTGTCTGTACCACCGCCACCAGCACCTGTCACAGCTGTGTCTGTAATGCTGAGACACACAGAGCAGAACTCAGGCCCTTCATCCTGCTGGGGTCAGGGGTGGGCACGTTCTTGCCATCTCAGACTTTCACCTCAACCACGGTCACTATGCTTTCTTGGCTGCTTGGAGTCGTGCAGACCTAAACCCACAGAGAAGTTATGAGCCGCCTCTGTACCAAGCACTTACTTAGGTTCAAACAGAGTCACTGTGATTCTTGCTTAGAAATGCTTCAGAGCAATCATTCAAGTTCCTCCCTGGCACTGGGCTTATAAAATGTGAGGGAACATCAACCACACGCAGTAAGAGAGATCACCTTACAAGGGAGGAGGAAATAAATCCCAACACTTTCTAAAGCCAGATATAAATTACTTTGAGATTTTTTCTTTGTTTTACAGACAGACTCTGGGGAGGGGCGGGGTATTCCTTTGTCCCTACACCACTTAGACATTAAAACTCTCTAATAAGAAAATTATCAAATGGATCTGGATTTTGTTTTTTTTTTGTTGTTGTTGTTGTTGTTGTTTTTTGGATCTGGATTTTGAACAAAGTCCTATGTTGAATGACAGCTGTGTTCTCCATTCTGGAGGACAGAACTTTTACTGTAAGCCAGCATGTGGCTTAAAAAAAATCGGTGAACTCACTTCTAACTGAGCATTTATCATGCTTATTTTGTAGTATTTATTAATGTTGATATCGCATATTAAAGTTGCCTATCTACTTTTATTAAAATCACAGTACGTATTACACATATTACCACATGCAGCGTATGTTCGCTGTTGGTAGATGTAATAGAAAGACCAACCGCTGCAACTTACCCTGAACTCATACTCTATCAAACTTCCCACCTCATCTTCAGATTTCATAGCTTGCTCACCGACAACTGTACCTCCAAAATACACCTGGGAAGGTTTAGCAACTCTGTTAAATTAAAAAACACCAGTTTTAGCGAGGACTGTAAATGGTTCTTTTAAACACTGATTTGTTATGCTAAACACAAACACTTACCCTGAGACCGATAAAAGCAGTTCGATAACCACTTTTGCCGTAGCTGTAATTGAAGCCAAATTATCTTGATTGCTTGTTCTGAAAATGAAAAGGAAACAATAGGGTTTCATTTTAACAGTTTCCTCATTACAATTACGCTTCTTTTATGAGTCAGAGCAGAGCCAATTCATGGACTGGCTGTGTTTTCATGAAATAATTCTGAATGAAAAGGTTGAAGTAACGCTTACGTTTCCAACTTCAGATTAATATCCAGGTCTGTGGTGTCAAAGGTGACCTCAGTTGTACTTAAAATCAAATAAAAAGTCACCTAAAAAAAAAAAAAAAAAAAAAAAACAGAAATAGACGTTAGCCCAGACCAAGCAGGTTGACCCGGTGATGGCGTGACACAGGGCACAGCACAGTATGTGAAGGCGTCACCTACGCTGGAATTTCTTTTAAAAGGATTTCCAAGCTCACAGTCCACTTGCGAGCCGTTCTGGTTGGCAACACAACTCAGCTGCTTCTCCTGTGACAGAAAAACACGAAATCACCACGCGTTTCCTTGCGCACAGTGCTGGGTTTTCCCTCCTAGCTGCTCTCCAAAATCACTTACAGGGAAAGCCCTCAGTTCTCTGTATGCCGAGTAAGTCAGAGTGTCCGGGAAGGTTGCCACGAGTTTGGCTTCGTGAGCGTCATCTCCGTCCTTCGTGGGGTCCCTTGGATTGGAAGGGCTGTTTGTCACCGTTATTTCTAAAGCAATGTCCTTCTGGTCTTTCAGAACTAGTTCTGGGACACCTTTTTGACTATAACACACACAAAAATAAAACAAAAGCGACAAAATCCTCAGTACATTTCCAGTGACCCACTGCAAAGCCGGTCATTTTTGCTAGGATGGCAGGGCGATTCTTACATTGGTAAATAAGAAAATTTGTCCTGACTTCCTTCTCGGGTACAAAATTTATATTCCAGTTTAAGGTTGCTGTTACATATGTTGTCGTCTCCGCATCCCTCTTTTAAGAAGTGCACCTGTAGGGAAACAAAACCATCGGAATGCATGCCACTTGGGACCAGCAACAGTGACTGGCTGTTTCCGTACAGCCCTTTCCCTTTGCGACATTTACTACTGCAAAAGCTTCCGGTGTACCTGCCTGGCACCCAGGGCCTTTAACTGAACCGTCTTCTAACTCTGTCCTTGAACAGAGCGGTGCTTTAAGAACACACACTGAGGGGGCCCCTCAGTATGTTCAGTGTCTGCCTTTGGCCCAGGGCGTGATCCTGGGGTCCCGGGATCGAGTCCCACGTCGGGCTCCCTGCAGGGAGCCTGCTTCTCCCTCTGCCTGTGTCTCTGCCTCCCTCTGTGTCTCTCAGGAATAAAGGACTCCTTAAACACACACACATTGACCAGGCCACTGAGGTGTAGGAAAAAGCACGAGCCTGGCAGCCACACAGGTCCACACTCCAAACCTGGCTCTGCCACTTGGCCATGGGCTTTGGGTAGCAGCATTATTATTACTGTACTTCTTACAGTAGCCCTATAAAGTAGGCTTGTGGTATCTCCATATTACCAATGAGGACATTTAGACTCTGAAAGGTTAAGTGACTTGCCCAAAGGCCCACAGCTTTACTCCCTTAATGCTCACAACAGACGTATGAGGACACTATTGTGGGCTCCATCGTACACACGAGGAAACGGAGTTTAAGGTCAGGAAAACAAACGGCACAGTGCCAATGGGCACTGAATAATCGCACTGACAAGCGGGAAAGCTATCTCATTGCTTGTTATGTTCAACAGGACTACAGAGCTAGGAACGTGCATAAATATTCATGTGATAATCACAAACATCCAAAGTCTATGGAAAAGGAATATAAAAGCATCAGGAACTACACTTGGTTGACAATGAAGACACAGTGTGTGGACTGAGCCACCATCTCCTAAGCCTAAAGCAGCAAGGACTCACTTCTGAAAGGCTTCAGGGGGGGGGGGGGGGGCAGATTCAGAAGCCGGACAATGCCAAATCAGGATGCCACCGCGCCCCAGCCTATTCTTGTGTCTCAGCCCCCCTGAACCCTAGCCAATAGGCCCCACCTCACAGGAGGCATACAGCAAGCCATGTAATACAAATTGTCTTCCTAAGATTACATAGGCTACAAAGCCACTAAATGACTATTTCATGGCTAATCCTTTTCTGCCTTGCTGAACCTTATCTTCCTTGATTTTAGCATTCAGACTAACAAGTTTATTTTCTACCTATTAATATTCTCAATGGTAAAATGCAATTTATTTTTCTTTCTATATATGGCCATAGGAGAAACCTAATGTGAGAGTAAGTAGTAAGTTGCGGTGGCCAAAAATGATCAAAAAGAACACTCTCTGGGCTCCAAACTGTATTCCATGTTTCTATATTCATGGTTAATTTGGGAAACAGATCTCAAACAAACTCTGCATATATTAGAAAGCTTATTTAATACAAGAGAATGGACTTTAAAAAGTAAAATCCCACTGCCTTCAAAGACGTGTGATGTAGCCTAGTAATATGGCAAAAGCTCTGGCAATACCAAAGTCAGGAAGACTTACCTCTCTGTGAACTGTCTTGGGTTCGTTTGAATTCAGAATTGGAAGAATTTCTGGAAGCGAATTCACTCTCCTCCGCGTGTTTGGCTCTTGGATCTCTACTGAAGCAGTTATGGGAATGGGACGCAGTTTATCTCTGATGTTTTCCTGAAAAGTATGCAGAGTCAAGCATGGTACCAATGCTACTGGGGAACTCCAGACAATGCTTCCTTTTGTCCGGGATAATAATAGGCTGCTGGTATAAATTTCAGAAATCTACACGTGCCACCATAACACCCAACTTCTGTCCTAACGACTGCCTTGACATCCGCGGGCCTCACCTGGAGCCACAGGGTTTCCTCCATGCAGGCCTTCTGCTTCTGTCTGTTCAGAGTCAGCTCCTGAGTGTACCGGGGCTCAGAGCCTTGGTTTCGAAACTGAACTCTTGATGACAGCCCAGATTTTCTTCTCTCCTTTTCAGCCTCCAGTGTGCCCAAAATTGCTAGATAAAATGGACAAAGATCACATGAACTTAAAGTGTATCTATGTACAGTTGAGCTAGAAGTACAGTGAGTGCCCTGTCACATTATTTTAATTCCTCGTTCAGAATACTTTTCCCACTGCATGTGTGGCTCTTCATATTCCCCGAGAATGTACATTTTGACTGATTTATGGTGTTTCAAATCAAGACGTCCTTTCCCGCCCCCCTGCTGTTAACAGTTTTTGAAGTTAAATTTCCACTGGGCCACCTGGGGGAGCTCGAGAATAAGTCAAAACCTCTGAGCAGCAGCCAAGGATTTCTGGCTAAACTTCAAGAACTCGGAGAACTAAAGATAATGCCCCCCACCCCCCACCCCGTAAAGGCCTGCAGACTCCCATCCCATCTGTTCCTTGCAGGGCCCCTCACGGGCATATTCAGCAACAGCAGCTTCTCCTTGGGTCTGCTGGGCGTTCAGAACCTCAAACCGCAGCCAGACCCACTTAAGCAGAACATGCATTTTAACAGGATTATCAGGGGGTTCTTACAAATTAAAGTTTACGAAGCACTGATAAAGAGCAGTTATATAAAATGGGAATAATATATATTAGAGATAGAGAAGTCTTTTGACGACAGGAGACTTTTCACTTAAAAGAACTGAAAGGGGGCAGCCCCGGTGGCACAGCGGTTTAGCGCCACCTTCAGCCCAGGGTGTGATCCTGGAGACCTCGGATGGATCCCAGGTCGGGCTCCCTGCATGGAACCTGCTTCTCCCTCTGCCTGTGTCTCTGCCCCTCTCTCTCTCTCTCTTTCTCTCTCTCTAATAAATAAATTCTTAAAAAACAAAAGAACCAAAAGGTAAAACCTATTCCTCTGGAGTCTAGAGGGCCCATTTGTCCGCTGTGGTACCTCCCACAATGAAAGTTTCCAACCTCCAAAGCCCTAGGAGGCACATCCGGTTCTTGATTACCTCTAGTAACGGGGCTTGGAGGCAAGCCAGGATTTGGATGATCAAAATCTCATTTCTCAACTTCAGAATGCATTCTTTGCTGGTTTGCTGGAGGTAGCTACTCTGTTTCTTTATGGGACAATATTTAAATTATTTTCGTTCATTCATTACTCAGTCACTCACTCACCATCAGAAGGGGAAGCAAACCAAAGTGTGTACAGGGCCAGAGAATGCGGCCTCAAGGAAAAAAATCTTTTCCAGAAAACACAGAAAATGAACCACCCACGTTCTTAATATTCATGTTGGGAGTTCAGAAGAGGCCTCAAAGAACATTTTATACTTTAACACCCTCTTCCTGCAAATGAAGAAACGGAGGCCCACAGACCTAGGTGACTGGCCCAGGATCACACAGTGAGGGACGGAGGCGGCGTCAGCTTTGAAGTCTCTCACAAACACTCAAGACAACTGCTGTATGAAGCCCCTTAGGTGTCCAGGTTCCCACTGCCCCCGGGCCTCTGCCTGAGTCGCCATCGTCCTCTGCCAGCTGGCCCCGGCTCACTCCACCTCCCCCTGACTGCCTGGCTAACTCTGCTCCTCCTTCAGATCTCAATGTGGACATCACTTCCTCCAGGAGGACGTTCCTGGCCTCTCCTGGGGGATCTGACAGGATTCCGTTTCCCCAGTCTCTACAATCAGCCACTGTGCTGTGATTGCCCATCTTCCCCAGGCAGAAGTGTGGACAGGGGCCACAGCAGTCTGCTGGCCACTGCGGTCTCCAGCAACGGGACAACACCCGGTATAAATAGGATTTTTAGAAGAGATGAATGGAAGCGGGAGTGACTGGCACCACATCAGCACACACACCAATGCACATACAGACACGCACGCAAACAACAGGACGTTATTCATCTGCCAGAACAATAGCGATTGAGATAACAGAAGTCCAAAATTTAGAAACACTGACAGTTTCGATAGTAATTTCTGCCAAATGGAATGTGCTTCCATTTTAGCCTTGTAGCCCTGACATCATCCATTTATCAATGACCTGTTAACTTCACAATGAACCAGATGAAGGCTCACATGCTGAGTGCCCCTCATAGCAAAAGTAGGGGAGGGTGTGGGTGCATTAAAACCGTTTATCTACCAAGCCCACTCTAACCTTCTCTAACCCGCCAGACAGTTCACATCATCTTAAAATCCTTGCAGGCCACCTTTGCTGACCTTTTGAGGGGCAAGCCAAGTAGAATACTCATTAAGGCTCAATTATAAATATCTGTATGTATGGAACACCCCATCTGAGGCCTACTCAGTTAAAATAGCCTGATCAAACAATAAGCTCACAGTCTCAGACACTGGGAACAGGTTTTAGCTGTATTAACTTATGCAGCCTTGTGGAAGTTTGATTTGTTTTGTTTGTTTGTTTGTTTTTTAAAGATTTTATTTATTCATGGGAGACAGAGAGAGAGGCAGAGACACGCAGAGGGAGAGGGAGAAGCAGGCTCAATGCAGGGAGCCCGATGTGGGACTCGATCCTGGGACTCCAGGATCAGGTCCTGAGCTGAAGGCAGACGCTTAACTGCTGAGCCACCCAGGGATCCCTGGAAGTTTTATTTATTTTAGAATTTCCCAATACTGAGGAAGAACAGGCAACGAAAAGCAGGGTCCCTTCTAAACATCCTCACAGAAAAAAGTTCTATCTGTAATACACCATCAGTAAAATACTTGGCTAATAGAATTGTTAATAAATAATTAGTTAATGGCGTAGTTATTGAATATGAAATTAATACACAGGACACCAAATGCTGCATTAAAAGCCAGAACAAAGTTTGGAATTTTAGGGAAATGATTGATGGATATGGGGGAAGACAAGGAGTGCTCTGATGAGATCTCACATCTATGGTCAGAGTGGTGTGGGGAAAAGGACTAATAGAATAAAAACACTGCCCCATTTCCTCTCTTCATCTAGTCAAAGAATCACAACTTCTTGTCTCTCCAGGCTACTCCAAACACAGTGGTCAAACACGCCTGTTAACCAAACAGGCAAGGTAAGGTATTGGCGTTTGGGTGGGAACAACACAAACAATAACAGGATGACAGAGTGTGAGGAATTGTAGGAGACACTTTCCTCTCCATGAAAGTCATGCAAAGAATCGTTTCCAATACTCAGTGACATACCGGCCACCTCAAAAGGCCAAGTGAAAGGCCACCCCCACCCTGTGCACAAACCACAATACAGCAACACCAAGCATGCTCCCCATGAGGTCTGCAGATCCCTGGGAGAGAGGCTAAAGCAGGAGACAGCTGCCTGAGGACAGCTTCAAATACGGCAAGATGGAGGCCTGAAATGGGAAAGTGGGCCTGTGACAATGTGAACTGGGGGAAGACAGATTTATTTGCCAAATTCTGGGATATTAGAAGAGATATCTTTTTAATAAAGAAAACAGAGTAATACTTTACATAACAAGAAGGAAACTTAAGAAAACTCATTACCTCAAGGGAAAGTAAAAACAGCAAACCACCCTCTCCCTCTAGAAAGCTTCCCTTGGTGGCATCCTACGCCATCATACCGGGCTGCTGGGACGATCGCCTGACCCAGGATCACCTTGCTCTTTGAGGGAAAGCTTTTCTTTAAATTCCTTTGTCCCCATCTGCACTCTGGAGCTAGAGCAAGTAGCTTATACCTGAAAACATATGGCTATTACTAAAACCTACTACAGAAGGCTTTGGTGGGTGTCGTTAGCCTTGTCTAAATGTGCAGCAAAAAATCCTGTTTGGGGACATGTATGTGGCTCAGTGGCTGAGTGTTTCTCATTCGCTCAGGTCGTGATCCCGGGGTCCTGGGATCGAGTCCCACATCGGGCTCCCCGCAGGGAGCCTGCTTCTCCTTCTGCCTATGTCTCTGCCTCTGTCTCATGAATAAATAAAATCTTAAAATAAAAAAATAAAATAAGATCCTGTTTGGACTATAAAGAAAAGGAAGCAGAATAATACCTTATAAATGACAGATGGCTTTAGCCAAAATATCTCCTTTGCTCTCCACCACAATCCTATGCAGTAATTCCGATTAGAGGCATTTTTATTACTGATAAGAAAATGAAAACTCAAATGTTGAGGTTTGCTCAGCACTACAGGGTCAACCAGCCTCGGAGCTGCAACCGAGAGCAGAGCCCAAGGCTCTGATTTCTCAAGACCAGCCTTCCAGTCCCCCAGGAGCCTGCACGCAGGGACACACCGTGGGTGTTCTAGGCCGGGGAGGCCTCTGGGAGGGGACCAGGGAACGAAGAGACACTAAGCCAGCAATTCTGCGTAATGCTTAGGCTCCGGCACTCACTCTTCTACAACCACCACCCACCACCTCACAACCACAAAACCAATTTTCCACGTTGCTCTTCAAAGGCAGAAATGGAGGAAACGGTTGTGGTAGCAAATGAGTACTTTTCCAAGGCATGCTGTCCTAAACCATCCGCTCTGGAAAATTCAAATGAGGACCAAATGGAGAGTTATCCCCTCATGGGCTTCACCCTCCTGATTAAAGAGAAAATGACAGATGCAAGGAATTCCTTAAACAAGACTTTGTGAACCCAGTTTGGCCAGTGCAATTTTATTTTTTTCTGTTACATATGCAGAACTTTCAACATGGCAGACAGAACATATATATCATTTTTAAAATGTACTAGGTACTTACATATCGAAGGATTGTAACCTGTGGGTTTGGCAGTGTATTCAAAACAGGCCTTCACCTTGAGGCTGTATAAAATCAAACACATATTCTTTAAAGAATGCATGACTGCGGTAGGAAAAAACAAAACAAAACAAACCACCCCATGGTCCCCAGCTCTGAAGTCCCCGCACTGCCCATGGAGTGCGCAGTAAAAGGTTTTATGTTCACTTGACCGAGTCCCTGTCCCCTTGTCCATTTCTGTCTTACTGATGTCTGTGGCTCCTTAGAGCAACAGGATCATCATAAAGCAGAAGTACGAAGCTGAGGGCGTTACATGCATACGGTGGAAGCTCTCACCATATCCCGCTAGGCGCCCCACATAACGTTTTCTGGCGGAGGTCAATCGTGTCAGGTGTTATGGTGACCGTTTTCTGAATATTAATCACAGGCCGGGACCTAAAAACAAAGGAGTAAAACACAGGCTCAGCCTTTGGCTACCTTGAGTGGGAAATGAATTCATATACTATCAGCTGCCTACTACATCTTAAAAATTTACCACAGGGGGAGAAAATCGTTCCCCTATTGCTAAAGAAATTGTTAGCAGGTATCATTTAAAACTTGATTATATCGTTTTTACCAACAGTTTTTAAATATAACATTCATTTATAATTATAAAATGTTTTCTAATTTTAACATTAGAGTTTTTCAATGGAAAGGAACCCGTGTAAAATTTGTAAAGGTCCTAGAGCTTTCAGGCAAATCATATGGCTCTGCCCCCACCCAAGCCTCCAAGTGGCCTGGTATGTCCTTCCAGACACTATCAGTGCTACTACTTTTCTAACATTTCAGCAGCCTTCTCCTGCCTATCCACAGATCTAGTTCCTGGTTTCTCAAAGCTGGTGGTGCTGCTCTGCACCCACACATCATCACAGATTTAACCAGCCCCTCATATGAGTAGACATTTACGCTGCTTTTAGGCTTGTAGCTCTGACAAACGTCCTTCTTGTACATGTTTCCAGGCACATGTTTGAATTCCGCTATAGGATGAACTCCTAGCAGAATTCCTCAGTTGAAGAGTATGTGCGTGTTTAATTACTTATGAACAATCTTGCCAAAATACCCTCCCCCCCCCTTTAAAAGACTCAAAACCCACAAACACCTCGTCCCCGAGATGCTCACTATCAGGGTTTCTACATATACATGAATTGTAGTAATACAGTAATACAGGCAATCCCAAGCTGACAGGTCTCTATCCTACAAATGTTTGCGCTTCCTTGGAACCCCCCATCCCCAGCCTTAAGTCTTTGTCCTTCTGCCACCAGAATGGGCTACAACTTTTCTACCCCCACAGTAGCTCCATAAGCAAAAATTCAAGCCTTTAGCCTTTCCCATCTCTCCTCTGCCTAACCCAAGCCTCACAAACACACTCAAGTAGCTGGAATCCCATACCTTTGGCCCTTCTCACCATATAAAAACATCTTGCTGTCCCTTACATCTTCTCCCCTACCTCCCACAGCCAAAGGGGTCAACACCACCAGCCTATTTCTGACCTCTGCCACAAAATCCAAGTATATGGTGCAAGTGGGATGGGGGAGGTAGGCCCCGCTCATCTCCATCACTCCCCAGCCAGAACGCAGAATGGGATCCATGGTCTCATTACCACATGGATCCAGTTAGACTGAGTTTCCTGGGCTTCTGGTAAACCAGTCATCCTGGGGAAGAGTATTTGATAGGATAATGCATTCCAAATCCCAAATGGTGAGCTGGAACTTCTGGAATCAATCTGTCGGTAGGCTAGAGAAGACCCGAGTACATTCATGGGCAAAGTGGGAGTCTATAAAAGGACAAATCCTGTCCCCACATTCCTGTTTATAAATTTCTTTTTACCTCAACTGTTGACTTTTCTATTATTATTTTAGATAGCTGTTAGTTTTCTAAGATACTAACCAGATATTCCTAATTAAAGTTTTGAAAGCATATTTTAAGAGGGAAAAATCCAATTATTGAAAATCCAGTTGCTACAGAAGCAACAGTGTTTTACAGATCATAGTATTAAGGCCCTGACGTGACATAAATATCAGAAGGAAATATTTTAACACAGTTCTGCCTAAAACATTTTTATTTCTATTTTTTATTTAAAATTCTTTTTACTTTTTTTTTTTTTTTTAAGTAAACTCTATACCCATCCTAGGATTCAAACTCAAGACCTTGAGATCAAGTGTTGCATGCTTTTCCGACCGAGCTAGCCAGGTGCCCCCCCACCTTTTTAAACACAACAATATATACAAAATTTGAATGCACAACACATGATGAATCAGGAAAATTGTGCCTTAACACATGAAGCAAATCTTTCTGGTTCAGCTACCTCTCGTTTGTTTGGCATTTATTTATGAACTACCTTGAAGTACTATTATGATTTCAGGAGGAAAAATGCATACATGTTGTGATCCTTGGCTCCCAGGATCCAGCCTCAAGCTTAAGCAGTTCTGGGCTTCCAGTTTTCTATTTGTAAAATAAGGGAATTAAGTTCTCCTATTTATATGAAAAGATGTTAAAATTTACTTTTGTGCTATGTTGGAGCAAAGAAGGAACAAGTTCATAGGGTTCATAGTCAACCTACTTATTAGGACATGAATACTACATGCCAGCTATATTCAGCGGCAAATATTTAACTAAAAATAGGTTATGTGCTGAGAAAACTTGGTAACCAAATTTTGGTATAGGAACTCAAGGCGTCTTGATACCTGAGGGCTATACCTCAACTAGAAGTGCACACTGCATTTTGATGCACACTTAGCTGCATGTTACATACTTTCCACCTTTTAAAAACATTGAATATTTTAAGGGGTGCCTGGGTGCCACAATCTGTCAAGCATCTGACTCTTCGTTTTGGCTCCAGTCGTGATCTCAGGGTTGTGGGATCAAGCCCTGTGTCAGGCCCCACGCTAAGCATGGAGTCTGCTAAAAGATTCCTTTGCCCTCCCCACTGCGCCCCTCCTGCTTATGTACACGCTCTCCTCTCTCTCTCTCTCTCTAAAAAAAAAATCTTTAAAAAATAAAAAACATTGAATATTTTAAGATTAATGCCTATATGAACAAAGAGAAACAGGCATAATATAAAGGCAGTGTTTGAGAACCAGCGGACAGACTAGAGGCCAAATGCTTTAACCTCAGAGGGCACACAGAACCACACACTCCCCAGTGTGACAGCTTAGGTGGCCCCTGGGTTCCTAGGACAGAGATGTATCACTACAACACAAACCACTGCTGATCTATTGATGTTTTCCCCAAGGCTTCGCTTTTCTCAATCACGTACACATGTTCATTTAGTTAACTTTTTTTCCTTTTAACTTTCTTTGTCCTCACTAACATCTCAGATACATTCTTCTCCACTTCTTTTCAGGTCTCCTACTCCTGCTATCTGTAACTTCTGTGGTGGTTCTTCGTTTTCACGTGAAAGGCTTTCACAGATCTTGCCATCTAATCAGAAAACTATTTTTCTATGATATTCTAGACACATATACTATATTCTATATTTTTATAGTTTTTCCAGAAGCATCTTTTTGACATCAGTTTCTTATCCCCAGAGGTTTCTGCTTAGGATTATATTTTAGATACTGAGACTACATCTCTACCTGACACTTTTCTCGAAGTCTACAGGATAATGATGGGTTTTTTTTTTCCTTTAGGGTTTCACTGTACATTAACACCCATTTGAAACATCTTTAAAGGGGTTCCTGGGTGGCTTAGTTGGTTAAGAGCCTGCCTTCGGCTCAGATCATGATCCCAGGGTCCTGGGAGCAAGCCCCACATTGGGCTCCCTGATCGGTGGAGAGCCTGCTGCTTCTCCTTCTCCCTCTGCCACTCCCCCTGCTTGTGCTATCAAGTAAATAAAATATTTTTAAAAATAAAATGTCTAAGAAAAATAGCTATAAAGTAAAATAGTTAAAAAAGAAACAAAAACCCAAATGGTTCTAACAATCCAAGAAATGCAAATTTAGCCAAAAGATGAGGTTACATAGCACATGGGCAAAAATCAAATAGATTCATCATGTTCAATCCTATTATAGGTGTGAGAAATGAGGCTTTCTCATAGCTTGCTGCCACGAACATAAACTGTCACAATCTCTCTGCAGATATATATATTAATACAAAAAATGTGCTAACTTTTATCCCAGAGATGCTATTTCCAGGAATTTTTCTTAAGGAAAAAACCACCACCCTATTACATAGAGATGTATAATATACAGTAGCACACTATTTATGTGAGCTACAGGTCAGACACTAATAATTCCATCAACTGAAAATTAAATGCATAGAATGAAATAATATTAACTTGTTAAAAAAAAATAAGATGGATGTGTCTATACTGACAAGATTAGATTTTTTTTTTTTACAAGATTAGATTTTTAAGAATCAAAAGAGATTAGGTTTTTAAGAACCAGATTAGAGAACAGGAGTTGAAAATGGCCCTCAGATGATGCCCTAGAAGCAGAAAGATACCCAAAATTATCCAAAGTTATTTTGTGGAAGATGGGAATATTGGGGAACTTGCAATTTCTGAAGTTATTAACTTTTTTTTTTTTTTACAAGAATGTGCTACTTTTAAAATTAAAAATGAAATAAATGACTTTTAATGGTGGTCCCCAGCAGTGATGAGACCACTAGGAAAAAGAGGACTCCGGCAAAGCTCACAGGCAAACCCATACAGCCTTTCTGGAGGTCATTTTGGTGAATCTGAAAACCTATATGAGCTCCCACTCAGCAAATTTACCTTTAAGGAATTTATCATGAGGAAATAATTCAGGACATGCACAAAAGCAAGGATGTTTACCAGCCTGTGTATCATGAAAAACCACAAACCTAGAAAGCAGCATAAATATCCAACAGCATGGCAATTGTTAAATAAACTAGACCTAACCCTGTGACACTTTACAAGTGGCCATTAACTTCATCTCAGAAAAGTGCTCAAGGGCAGGGGGAGAGCCCCCCATGCGCTATAAACTCACTGACATTGAGAAAATGCACTGGGTATTACAAACTGACAAAAGCAAATTGCAAAACAATATGTACATTACTAGCTGTTTTGTTAAATATACATGAACATTCACAGAACACAAAAGACTTAGAAACCAAAATTTTGGAGTTTATTAATAAAAGATAGTTAAAAGGGATTCTTACTTCCTTTCTTATTTTCTCTGTACTGTCAAATTTTATGTTTCATCTTTTAATCAAAATATAAGGTTTTAAAAGTACCTATGAAGTAAAAAATTTTCACCAGTTGTGACTTTCTTCTCAATTCAAAATTAGTAGGGTATTACAAAATAGGTTTTTATCGCATGGTTATGCCACTGTTGAAAGAAAAATCTTCAAAATCCATAAGCCTTTGACTTGAGATATAGGTATTATTATTTTCTTTTTTTTTTTTTTTTTTTAAAGATTTTATTTATTTAGTCATAGACACAGAGAGAGAGAGAGGCAGAGACACAGGCAGAGGGAGAAGCAGGCTCCACACAGGGAGCCTGATATGGGACTCGATCCCAGGTCTCCAGGATCATACCCCAGGCTGCAGGTGGCGCCAAACCGCTGCGCCACCAGGGCTGCCCTAGGTATTATTATTTTCAATTAAAAGGTCAAAATCTGAGGAGAACCTGAATACTGAACATACTCAAACTGAAGTCGGCAATCACATACCTGAACACGGTTACTGAATCTGAGAGAGAGCCAACAGCGACATCAGGGTAGGAATTTCTATCAAGGTCCATATTTCCAGCAATTGAATATCCAAAATAAGGGGATTTACCCTCAAGGATCTGAAATAAACAGGGCATCAGAATGATCAGTGGGCTACCACAATGCACTCCTCTGTACCACAATGAGCTCTTCTCTGCTTTGAAGAAGCCACATGTGTCCTTGTAAACTGCAGGTTAAGAGTTCACTTATATATTATACTAAATGATAAATAAATTATAAGTATATATGTGCTCCAACACTTCATACATTTTATTCCACAGAAGTCATCTGCTTTACATTATATCTCAAAGGATCAAAGAGCCGATTTTTGATGAGCTTCTTTACCTGCCCTCCAAATGTCTTATTTTTCTCAAGAGCAATTTTTAATTTTTGGAGTCTCAATTCTCCATGTAATCACAACCATCTACTTCATTTGCCCCATTTTACCTCCAGGTAGTATGCTACTAAAGGAAAGACCTCACATTTCCATCTATTTATGCTATCTGGGTAAAACTGTCTTTTCCTTTGGATTACTTTGATTCCTAGTTTATCTAAGAAATTGGACAAATAAATGCAATGATGTGCTTATTTTAAATCTCTCTCCAAGCTATCTTCTAATAATACATTTTTTAAAACCCCACAAAGTTCATACTATTCGTAGATAAAACACGAGTAGTGTGAAAATGCACACAAACCCAAATATCCTATTAGAAGGCAAAAAGCAGAGACCCTTATCGTAGAAATCCAGGCTGTCTGGTTACCTGTGTTGGCTTGGTATTTATGCCGTTCGGGGATCCATGATAGATAAAAACCTTCCCCATATCATCATAAGGAGCTCCAACTGCAATATCTGTTGACAACATCACATTTCAACAAACACTACATTTTAAAAATGTTCCAATATGATGATTCAAAATAAGATGCGACAGAATTATTTTAGATGATCAAATAATCCATCTAGGAGCATCATAACTATTTCACAGTCTATTACCTACCTGGGTAGCCATCTTGATTAATATCACCAATATTTTTTACTGCAATGCCAAACATGGAATCTTTGGTTCCATTAAGACGAATTGGCTTGACATTATTCCACCTCCCTTGCTGGTTAATGTAAACATACACAGCACCTCCAACTTCTCCATCTCTATCAAAATACTGTGGGGCTCCAATAACTATATCCTGCCACCTAAAAACATAATGAGGGATGAGTGAACCATCAGCTAAAATACCAGTGAGCTCACAAAGAATAACGCCATCCCAGGTACTAAGAACACAGAGACAGGATGTAGAAAGGACCTCAAATCTGATATTGATTTCTCATCAATTAAAACATTTTTTTTAGGTACAGTTATGAAATGTTTAGATACTGTAATGTTTAGGCACGTAAGTATTTATGTTATGTTCAGGTAAGACATTTTGCACAGGAGCCTGCAATAAATTCCCACAGAACATCATCAAAGGTAAGAACCTGGAGACAATCCTCAAGTTAGAACAAGACTGCACAGACTCTACACTCCCCCGCCACCCAAGCTGGCACCACCAGACATAAATATTACTTTGTCACCCATCCCTATTTTCAAAAGGACATTCTGGATGCTCCAACAGCTCCCTAAGCCACAGAACAGAAGAACCACGTGGGTATCATTTTTTGAGTGATTTTCCCCCAAAGTTTTAATTCTCACAGACCCATGATCCCAAAACGTAAGTAAAAACTGAAATTTTAAATTACCTGGGGAGGGTAATGAATGCTGCCAAAATACAAGTGATAAAGATGTTGTGGCAGGATGGTAAAAATCTGGCAGCAAAAATATTCTTTGAATCAACTAACCTGAAAGGATGGCTCTTGTCAAGACCTACAAAAGCCAAAGAACCAACAGTTTCTTGGCAAAGATAAAATAACCTAAGATGCTCTTACCCATCTTTGTTAAGGTCCGCCACTGCCACGTCATAACCAAATGATGAAGCCAGACCTTCCCCATCAAAAATGTACTCAGGGAGAAGATGTGCAGACTTCATGTCTCTTTTTAGCAAAACCACAGCTCCACTGTGATTGGCTCTTGGAGCACCAGACACGAAAGTGATCTCATCTTTAGAGACAATACCTTTTCCTGAGTCCAAAGAAAAGCCTAGAAAAAAACAAAGTAACAGTTGACATCACCCTATATTTCAGGAGGTATCTAACACTGGTAACCCATCGCTGCCTTTTCCTCTGGCCTCCCACCCCTTACTTTCTGGGCCTCTCTCCCAGCGATCAGATTTACAACATGAAAGAGCTACAGAGCTAAGAGTACAAAGTAGTAGGCTAGTTCATTGCTTCCTATGGAAATATATTGACTTTTAAATGAAAGCACCCATGCTATTTGGCGTATGTGTAAAATGAATCACAAAGCATTCGTGCATCTTAAGAAGCTGTTTGCAATCCATTTTAATACTGGGACTGTGGTAAAAGGAGATCAAGCTAGATACTAAATTATCACGGGGAAGTATACAGAGGGATACAACCGGACACAACATACCCGGGTGCATGCTATAGGGTTCTGCTATAATGTAATGGTTAGTAACTTCCATATTCATCAGTCTCCCTAGTAATCAGGCAGGAACAAACACTAGCATCATTCATATACCACAAGGCAGCATTTCAATATTGTGGACCAATTTAATTCTCAGACACAAACATGCAAACAAGACCATGATTGGTGAGATAAAAGTATTTGAGAACCTAGTATGAACAATAGAGGTGAGCTAGTTGTCACTGGTGACAATTACATACTTGTTCAGAGGGTAGAAAATGCTAGAATCCTAATCACAAATCATCAGGTAGGATGTCAGATAACAGACTAAGTGAGGTCCGGTAGCAAGTGAATATAAACGTCTATGTCAAAACCACTCAAATTAAGCAAATCTTGCTATATTAAGGTGAGGCGGATACAGGCTCACCCTTTTTATTGTGATTTATAAAAAGCTTCACCACTACTGTTACGGTTCTCAAACTGAAGTGAGTTGAAAAATATGATGAGCTCCAAGTTTAGAACAGGGTGATATAATCAAATCCAGCTCTGAAAACCATCTGGGCAGCAGAGCCTCAAGCATGGCATGCTTTTCATGTGTGCTTCACTTGAAATGAAATAGAAAATAAAAAGATTTATGCTCTGTATGGATCAAAAAAAAATTTTTTTTAATGACCATGACCAAGACAATTTATTTGTCATCTCAGAGGTCACAAACCTAGGTAGCTATTCATCATCACATCAGGGGATGTGTTGGGCTGCTCCCTGGGAGGCTGTGTTTTATAAACAAACTGATCAGGATCTGTATAGGAAACGCTGGTCAAAAACAGCAGGCCTAGACACATGCATGGAACGGAAGAGATTGAAGAGAAAGCAATTATGCTTCGTAAGAGGCACAGCAGCTACTGCTGCTCCCGCTGGACGACGAGGCTGCCGCCACATCTGGCAAGCCACCCTTTTTTGCCAGCTTCCAAAACCTCAAGCAGATCATTTTATTCCTCAAACCACTGATTTTTTGAAATGACAGATGCACAGACAGCATGGACAACAAAAACGTAACAATACAAACTTGACTGTGTCCCCCTCCAGGCATCCACTTTTGAGGGAATTCATTCTTCAAAGTGGCAAACGTGTTTAATAAAATATGCCAAATCTTTTCGAATGCTCTAGGAGCAACTATGTTTCTAAAAATCCAAGGGCATCTATCTTAAAGACCGAAGTGCTGGTTTCCTGACTGGAAAACCGTGACCAGGTTTCTTAACTGTTGAATTGTAATTTAAAATTACTTCTGATCATAAATAATCCCTAAGTACCACATTTGATGGGAGGCTGCCTAGTAAAACATATTCAAATAAGATCCAGGTTTGTTGATGATATTTACCCTGAAAAATCATATTTAATAACCGAGACTGCAAACTGCTGGTGTCTGTGTCCCATCTCCGTCCTGCAAAGCCACCAACCTCGCTGGCACTCACATACCCAGCTGCTTCCCTCTCTGCCTCCTAGTCACCAGCTTTCTTTCCTTGGCTGAGGGATCAGCAAATGTGGGACCTTGGACTACAAAATTAATCTCCCTAAGTCACATTTTTTTTCAATCAGCAAAAGAGGGACAATCATATTTATTGTATAATATTGATGGAAAAGTCAAGTAACACCTGTATAGCGGTAAATACAGCATATAGTCGGCACTTAATAAGTGGTAAGTTTAACTTTTCTTTGCCCTCTTCTATTCCTTCAAACCAAATGTTTAATTTGGAGGGAAGGGGAAGTGTCTGCAAGGATTTTTTTTTTTAATTAACAGTACCGTTCATGCATATCTATATAATTAGAACAGTTTAAGAATATGCTTCCTAACACATTGTTTAGAATTATTCTTACGTTTTTACTTTCACCTTCCACTGTTCCAGTAACATCTCTAGCATAGGGATACTTTCAAAAAAAAAAATAGGTTACTATTTAGGATTAGGAGATTTTTTACATTTTTTTCCAAGAAATGCACAATAATTATTCTTTATGTCAACTCATACCAAGAATTAAAGCTTTTAAAAGCCTTTGTGTAATTACCATAATGCACATGAATAATTTAGGACACCCATTAGTAATGCAAACGAGCCTTAGGAGTTAGGGAATTGGCACTTAAGACACAATCTGGGTGTCCTCAAAGCTGCTCTAGCAGTCCTTCTCAGATTCAGCTGGAAAGCCATGGTGCCACCTGCCAGGGGCCCTGTGACATGGGGCCCCCAATCCAGAAGCAAGGCCGACCCTTGGAGAATAAATCACAAGGGAAAGACCTGGAGGTCTTGACCTGCCACTTCAGAGTAACTTCATAAATGTAGCTCTTAAGAGTATCTCTGAAGGAAGCACTAACAGGAGAGACGCGGCAGCTCAGCTTTCTGCTGAGATCCATCATTTTCCCTCCTGGGCTGCAGGAACAGCCTGTTTCAGTTTACAGGGGCTGACACCAGCTCGAGAGACAGACTTCCCTGCGGGACAATTTTAGGAGAGGGTAGGTTTCCACCTGCTTCAGGGGAGCGCAGGTCAGAAGGGAAGGGTCCCAAGCATCAGTCAGGTGACCTCGGGATCACCAAAGCTTAAATCCAATGCAGCCATAGGCCCCTGGCTCTGCCTGGCTACCCTCAGCCTCGAAGTCCTGGGTCCTGGGAGGACAGTGTCACACTGAGGCATCTGCAAAGGCGGGCAAGCCAGCTGCGCTCGATCCTACCTAAGTAACTGTTAGCGGGAACAGGAACTAGACTTTCGTCATGGTCGGTCTCTCCACCAACTTCATAAGGCCCATCTTCAAAGATGTTCATGTCAAAAAAAGTGTTATTCTTTTGCTCTACACGAACAATGCCTAAAGAAATGAAATGGCAAAAAAACAAACAAACAAAAAACACATGAAGATGGAATAAAATAAAAGAGATGTTTCCTGATAAACATGCCTCACGTTATCACCATAAGGACAGGAAGAAAAGTCTAGACAAAGGGAAAAAGGACAAAGGAAAGAGAAGACTTTTGAGGTTATTAAAGTTAAAAAATCAAGTTCATGTGAATTTTTACAAAGAAATTTGTTCTAGTAATTAAAAAAAAATGCCAATGCCCCATGCATTTTTAGGAATTCTCTCTATAATGCCATAAAACCAGATGGAAAATGAAATGCTTACTTAGTTAAATCTACTTCTAGAAAGTAACTTTCTAAGAATTATATGAGCCTGGTGTGTTTTACATTTTCTGTAATCCTGTATCAATTTATCTACTTTACTATAATGTAAAAATGTTGTGATCCTTTCTCCAAATCACTTTAACGAAGATTTCTTCTCTCTAAAATTTTCACAATTAACAGGTAAAAAGAGATTTCCTAGTATAAGCCCACTATGGGACTTTTAAAAATGGTAATATTTTAAGTCAGGGTTTATAAAGCAGGTAAGACATGTTTCCCATAAACATATACATACATAACTGTGGGTGTCTTTGTTGTTTTACTCCAAATGGCATCTATTCTTGCTACAATAAAACTATTTCTAAATTCAATGTGTTATTTTGATTAGGTCAATATAACCTGACAAATACTGTTAAGTTGGGGGTGCAGAGGCCAAATGAAATTACTCCCAAAGGTTACTATGGATGACAGAAAGAGGAAGGTGTACTCAAAGATGATTTCTAATAGGAATTCAAACTTGAGAGATTTTTCTGATGCAGAAGGGAAAATATTCCTAAGTTTTTCTTAAGGAGAAAAAATGTTGTAACATTTATTTTAATAAATTTCACACAAAAAAATGTCTTATGTCTAAATCCTATGCATTTCTCTCCATTATGCATTAGAGTTAAATTAATTGTCCTGGATAACATAGTGGTTTTCTATGCCTGCCTCATTTCTTCAGAGAAGTTAAACTTTATTACAGGAGCTGACCAGATTTGCCCAAATTGAGACTCCCTCCCAGTGTCTCCTTTTATCTACATCACAATCCTAATTAAACAACTTTCCTATAAATTTCTAAAATTATCATCTCAAAATTCCCTGATTTGTCATCTACCCTTCTTTTTTACTTTATTAGCAAACTACTGCCTTTTAAGATAATATATAATGAAAGAAATGTCTGTATCAAAACACTGTTACTTGTATATGACACCGCTCAATTATTTTGTTTTCAGATCACTACCTTAAAATGTTTATTAACATTAAAACTGAAAAAACTTTCAGCCTCAAGAAAATGCGGAAACAGAAAAAACTGCAAATGTTAATTATTATATTCTTAGAGAAAAAAGTTAACTACTTGTATTAATGTAAATTCCTGGTAAAGGGGAAAACTATCTTCACACATACATTCACACTACTGTTTTTGAAATCATGTAATTGAGAGAATATCCTACCTTACCTTACTTCTATAATATACAAGTGCCTTATAATACATTTTGGTTTAACCTAAAATATACTCAATCATGGTACATAGAAGAGAAATTATGTAGTCATTCTAATCTCTATTGCTACAAATACATGTCATACCTTTCCAGTTATAAGTGCCCGGGGCTCCAAACACAATGTAATGGAAGTCTTTAGTAAAAGTAGCTGCTACTCCTTGCTGGCAAGAACCAAATTTTTCATGGCCTCTCAATCGGCCATCGCAAAAACTCCAGTCTCCTCCATCCATGTCATCCTCAATCCTGAGATTCTGACTCAGGACGTAACACCTTCCAAAGATATCTCGGGATTCCTGCTTTGTATTGACATGTTGCCTTTTTTCATATCGGTGAGCACATGTCTGCAAACAGATGGAGTAGAGTAGCCTATTCATTTCTATAAACCTCATGTTTATTATTGGACCATTTTATCAATTTGTAATAAAGAGATTAATTCTAAATGGGACCGGATCCAAAACCAGCAACTGCTCCCCAAAGTGGCATATGGAGACCACTGGCTAGCATATAAGAACTAGGACTTTGGTCTCATTCTCACCCGAAGAATAATGCTCCGGTCCAAATACTGGATGTCAATCTGTAATCCACAGGCAATTTATGTGTAATTTTACTTGTCACATCAACAATGGGAAACATTTTATTAACTTAATTAAGCTTTCACATCAGTATATTTATGAAAATATGTACTTATATTCCAGAGGAGAGAAATCAGACATATTTCCATAGGGACCAGGCAAACAACAGTTAAAACAAAGACAACTATTTCCTTATAACCAGTACTAACTTATGCTCTAAATGCCGATTAAGTTTATTTTAAAAGGCAGAGAGAATTCCACTGCCAGAAAAGATGGAATAATCTCTATAATTTACAAGGTATTCATGGTTACCCTCCATGTACCACAGGCTGACTACCAGACTTCATGATATCCAAGTTGATTTCCTGTAATCCCTTAACTATCAAAATTCAGGGTTCGGTAAAATTCTCATTTTTTTTTCAAAATCATATATCTATAAGATATAGGATTTAAGAGCAATCAGATTTTGAAAGAGACACAGAGAGAAACCATCATAATCCAGCCTGGAAGGCCACCTCCCGCAATCCACCTGATAACCTTTCCTTCACTGCCGCTTGTATTTCCTTCACTACTGCTGGTATTTGAAGATGTTGAGAACAACCAACCAGAGTTTTAAATTACCTGCTCTTACTTTCCATTCCCATTCCCATTATTTTTTATAACTCAAAAAGCCACATAGTTCCTGGGACACAAACCATCATCTAGTTGTGTTCTGCATTCTAAAGACCATCTGGTGCTTTAGAGATATTCAGTGAAGGCTTATTAATAACTTGAGTCTGAAAATTCTAAAGAAATATATCAGGGACGTCTGGTGGCTCAACAGCTGAACATCTGCCTTCAGCTCAGGCCGTGATCCTGGGGTCCAGGGATTGAGTCCCGCAAGGGGCTCTCCGCGGGGAGCCTGCTTCTCCCTCTGCCTATGTCTCTGCCTCTCTCTGTGTCTCTCATGAAGAAATAAAGTCTTCAAAAAAAAGTGTATCAGAAGTCACAGAGGGGCGCCTGGGTGGCTCAGCTGGCTATTCATCCGACTCTTGATTTCAGCTTAGGTCATGATCTCAGGATCGTGAGATTGAGGCCCACGTCGGGCTCCACACTCACTCAGCATGGAGTCTATTTGAGATTCTCTCTCTCCTTTTCCCTCTGCCCCTCCCTCTACTTGCACACACTCTCTCTAAAGTAAATAAATAAAAATCTTTAGAAATCACAGAAAAAAATAATGCCTCAATTTCTTCCTGACATCAATTCCTGCTTTAAAGCAGCGAGTGTTCTGGAATGTCCCCTGTGTGTGGGCAGGACTCTGCCCATCTTGTTCTCTGCTGTCAGCATGGTGCTAGCACATGACAGGCACTCCGACCTTGTGGAATGAGCCTGCTTTTCCACACTTACCACAACTTTGCCTCCTGGACCTTGGCTCTGCACGGTGACCCCCATCCATTGATCTTCTTTGCTTTCTGATGAAGGGTCAGCTGTGGAAAGCAGCACAGGTTACATACACATAGTTAGGACTTCAAAGTGACCGAAGCAGGCAATGAAGCAAAAGATGAACAGAAATAAAAGATGGTTTCTAAACTGCCTAGATTCCAAGTCTTGCTCCTCAGCAAATTCAATTACTCACTCCAGAAAAATTATTTCTCCTTTTAAGAAAATAGGTTAAGTGCTTACTGGTAAGAATCTGCTTAAAATTCTTTACATAAAATATATAGCTTTACTTGATGGCCCCATGCTCTTTCTGACAACCAAGATCCTGAGTACAAAAAGCTATTTGAAAATTATGAGACTCAGGAGTAGCCTTCCCACAAATGCGACTTAAAGCAATGATGTAAAAATCCAGTTTCCAAACTCCAGTTGCCATCCACAAGAAGTGGATACTTCTCTACAGACCCAAATTTGTTATTTACATAATAGCATGAATTATTCTTTTCTTTCTTAGAGATGGGAAGACAAGGCCTCAGACTCACTTTATGCTGTTCTATCAATGCCGAAAAAGGAAAGCGATATATTTAGTTTTTACCCCTTCCCCTCCAAAAGAGAGAAACCATAAATATCATCATGTATGTGTTCATTTCAGCATCAATCTGAACCTACTGTATGACCCTATATCCAAATTTTTGCCTTCCTCAATGAGAAGGCAGGCATGATTTTTTTAAAATCTTGAATCATTACAAAAATGTGAAAACTAAACAACCTTAAATAGAGAGAAGCCAAAATATTGAAGAGTGATTATGTCTAGATTACCCATGGGCTTTTGGTTTTTCCCTTATATAGGTTGGTTATCTTTTACAAGTTTCCCCACAATTAACATATATCATTTTCTATTCAGTGAAGAGAAAAAAAACCACACAAGTGTTATTTCTAAAAGATGAAAAAGCAAGAGAAGAACATAAACGTGAATCTGCAAATCTACTTAGACCAGATATGTCAAATCTGGCTTGCTTGGAAGCTTCTCAGTATACTAACTGCTCTGCCCAGCATAGATCCCTCCCAACACAAGCCTCTAGTTGAGCCGGTTGGGCAAAATTATCCATGACGGTCAGCTCTCACTTCTGAGAGATCGGATATTTAAGAGTCTCTCTCGCAAATATTTGCACATGAGAACTTCTGGCAGCTAAGCACAAACTATGCCCGATTTTCTTCGCTGCTCTGAATTCAGTTTAACGACCTCCTGTAGGACCTCAGCCATCACTAGGTGGCAACATCAATACACCATATCCGTTCAGAAAGCAACATTAGGAAAGGCAGCAATTCTGTGCGGATCCCAATATCACTGAAAAAGTAGCTGTTTTCAGGGCAAACGAGAAACAGTCAAGACGTGTCATTAAAAGAGGCCTCCTCCAAGAACAAACGCTTGGATCCCCTTTCCTTCCTCGTGGAAAGGGCAAATTGGGGTACAGGCGAGCTGGCCAAGGGGACACAGTGAAGACAGAAGAACACACCGTCGTTGTCAAATTCAATCCGTGTGCAAGGCCCTGGGGAGGTGATGTCACAGCTGTACAAGCCTCCAGTTCTGTTGGCCCTCTGCAGCGGAAGGGCCACCGCCCGAGGGGCCCCCACAAGCAACCTGTGGACAAAACAGAGAATTTGGAGACTTGAGTTTAACACAAAATTAACATTTCAGTAAATCAGAACTGAGAGATATTAGGATTATTCCTCTTGGGTCAAGAGATTCCACCCCAACCCCCCCAAGCCCAGGTGCTGGGGACAGTAAAGGTGGAATCCTGTGACTGGTTCGTGCTACACACACACACACAACTAGACGAGTCAAGCCTGAGTGGAGGGGTTGTTGAAACAAGGTAAAAAGTATGCCATCTCTCGTGGTATCAGCACCTCTTGGGGTAGGATCCTGGTGTTTTAAAAGACACACTTTTCATAGAACATGACCCCTAAGCCTAGGCCCAGGACAAATGGAACTCCACAGACACTCCCACCCTGGAGGGGAAATGGCCCCATTAAACTTAACAAGCGATCATATGTCAATGTCTAACTCTGTGCCTTCCCGAGGTAATTTTCAAAGGTAATTTTGACTATACCCTGAATCTTCAGTCCGCATACTGTTAATTAAACAATGAGGCCATTAGGCCTAGGTAAGCAAAAATCTCTAAGCCTCAAGGTTATAAACTCAAACCCTAGCGACAACACATCACCAACAGCCAACCAGGCGTCAAGCTACAGCTGATTAAATAATTTTTCTTTGCTTACCAGGCTCTCCCTGGTTCCTGTTGGCAGAGCACTCTTAACCACTTCCAAACTTGCTGCTACCAGATTCCAACCATTTTTTGCTCAAATTCGTAAAGACTTTTTAATATGTCTCAGTTTATCTTTTTTTTTTTTCAGTTTACCTTTTAATAATACTGATTTAGAACCTAATCTCGCCCAAGACACAAGTGAACCGAATCTCTCTCCCTCTACTCCCCACCCCCCTTTCTTTCTCCGCCTTTCGGTATCAGCTCTTACTTTGGGCACTCTTGCCTCGGCCAGGTTCCTCCACGATCATCCTAGCAGTCTGGCACGGACGCTGCAGGGAGGTCCGGGCAGTGCCACCTGGGCACTGGGAATCACAGCAGTACTTCTTCCTCCCATCCCACTAAGAGGGGCCCTAACCGCAATCCACAGTCCTTAAAATCTCTGTTTCACAGCCAGGAGGCATCCTCACAGATCCACTATCTTTCTGCAGGGTTCCTTCTGAAAATGCTCTTTACTCACCACCTTTGGGCCTGACTCACGGAACAGCTGGGAACAGAAACAAAGAGAAGAAACACACCTGACTGGACAGAGAGAAGGGAGACCGGAGCTGGGGGGAGAAAGGGCAGGGCACGCAAATGTGAACAAACAACTTCCCAAACAGAAAATGAGCCACTCCTGGTCTTTAAGAAACCCACGAATCTCAGATGCTAAAGCAAAAACAAACAAAAAACCTGCCTACAAGCAAAACTGTCCCTACTACCTGTCTCTATGATCCCAATAAAGGATTTAACCAAAACCATTTTTAAGCCAATACAATGCAGCAGGTGCAAGAGAAGGAGAAACAGGGAGGGGGCCCGACTCTATCCAGGGAAGGCCTGTGAAGCAGGCGATACAGAAGGAGCACTTGGGGGAACACATGTCCCTGGCACTGTCCTTCCTCCCAGATGCCTGGATGGCAGGCACAGTCCGCTTCCACCTCGAAATCCCTCCTACATTTGAAGGGATGAGCCGCACACACCAAGATACAGAACTGGAACAGAGACTTGGGGCCAAGTCAGGGCCCCTGGGTGCCTCGAAGTTCTTGGCAGAGGGTACGGGCAAGGCCGAGGCCACAGGGGGTCTCCTCAGGACCACCACACACACGTTCCACACATGTGGTCCCAGATCCCAGGAGCTCCGACAAGTAGCTGGGAAGCAAGAACCGGCCCCGACCGTAAGTGAGCAAAGCTCAGTTACCTGGCAGATTGGGGATGGAACCCTGACCCCGGGACCCCCAGCAAAGTGCTGGGGTCCAGAGCACTGAATCACAGGCTGTGAGCCCTGAAACAGCAGAGCACGCAGCCCTCTAATTTTACAGATAAGAAAACAGAGGCCTTCGCATTGCAAGGAGGGTAATTACTCTGCCCCTGAGCTCTCCCAGCTAGATACGGGGGAGGCGGGGGGGGGGGGGGCAGGTCAAAAAATTACTTTGGAGCAATGTTTTTTTTCCCCATTCCTGTCAAATGCTTCCTAAAATATAAAACCCCCAGGTTTCAAGGCATCTATAGCCTTAGCTGGAGAGGCAGAACCTCCAACGAAACAAAGAGCTGCTCTGCTTGCAGACAGGCGTCAGCGACGTGCGGGAGGCTGAGGGCGGCCGAGGGAAGGCCTTACTGGAATGGGCGGGCGCGGCTGGGAAGAGGGGACCTGCCGAGGGAACCAGCTCCAACGGGAAGGCCAGAAAGAGCCGCGGGGTTCCAAGGTTATTCCGGCGTCTTCCCTGCCGCTTCCTCTCCTCCTCACCCACCCCCGAGGCCCGAGGCCGGCCAGCTACCCCAGGCAGGTGCTGGGCCTGTTATTTCCTGCTCCCTGTCTCCCTCGCTCACGTCTTCCTTCCACACACCTTCCAGAGCCTTCTGGAACGAGTAAGGGTTGGCCGCCCCCCTCCCACCCAGCTCGGCCCTGAGGGAGCCAGGCCCACACGCAGGTGGCAGAGGGCGGCGAGGCGGCGAGGCTGGGCCTGAGGAGGGCGCCAAACCCCGCCTGTGAGGAAGGGGTCGGGCAGCGGCGCTGAGGTGGCGACAGGGGCCTCCAGCTGCTCCAGCACCTGGGGAGACGCAGGTGTTCCCGCGGCCAGGGCCAGGGCACCTCCGGGGCAGGCTCCCCGCGCCCCCTTCCTCAGGCGCGGCCTGGGGGGGCCCCTCCTCCGTGCGCCACCCTCCGCTGCCCTCCTCCTCCAGAGAGGCTAACTCCGGGTCTTTGCCTGCGCTGAAGATGCCAAACTTTTTTTTTTCTTTTGTGTTTAACAAAATTTACCATGGTGCTATTTAATCTGTTTGTTTTTTTTTAAGAGTTATTTATTCATGAGAGACACGCAGAGAAGCAGAGACACAGGCAGAGGGAGAGGGAGGCTCCCTGTGGGGACCGGACGTGGGGCTCGATCCCAGGACCTGAGCCAAAGGCAGACTCAACCACTGAGCCACCCGGACGCCCCTATGGTGCTACTTAGAATAAAAATGCCCAGCTCTTATAGGAGGAGTCCACACATTTTACTTGTAGCAGCTACTGCGGATGAAAGCCAAGTGCACAGAAGAATGGAAACAGCAAGAAGGCTTGGGGGGGGGGGGCCAGGAAACCCAGAAGAGAACCCAGCCAACATGAGAAATGTGCCTCCTGAGGGCTCTGCGGCTGTGTTTCCAGACGGTGCTTCCCCCCAGGTCCCGGGACGGTGGGCACAGTGTGCTCCCTTCAGAACCTGTCCCGCCCTAGATGGAGGCGGGCCGCCCTGGTCTCCGGCCTCAGGCCCCAGTCAGCCAGAGGAGGACACACAGCAGTGACCAGGGGGCCTGCCCCTGCCCTGGCTGCATCTGGTTCCCGGGGACCACACCGAATAGGAAGTTCAGGAAAACAATGACCCAGGGGCAGGTGGAAGTTAAGTCGGATAAAATCAGAATCTTAGAAAACAGAAGGAAGCACCTTGATGGAAGAACCCAGTAACTAGCCCCCAACCAAGCTCAACAACTGGCAGGTGTCTTAATCCTCAAGGTAGAAGCAGTTTTCTCTGAATGGGGAAACTAAGCACTTTCTTAATTCAGCTTTGAAACCAGCCTTAATCAGGAGATCACAGCCCGTGAGCAGAGGCTGTATCTGGAGGGAACAAGTAATCAAAAAGAGCTGTGTCCAGTCAAACAATGGCACCGTCCCCAGTGTAACCCACCTAAAGTCCTACGGGATGGGCACTGGTCTAAGCCATTCAAACACAGCTGCCTCCTGAGTACAGCTCCAAAAGGGAGGGTCTGCTCGTAGAGGAAGGCACAGGCCACACCAAACTCCAGCTTCTGCTCAAATCCCAGCTTTCTCCACTTTGCCCCTCATGCCCTTTGTTTTAAGATTTTATTTATTCATGAGACACACACAGAGAGGCAGAGATACAGGCAGAGGGAGAAGCAGGCTCTGTGCAGGGAGCCACACGTGGGACTCGATCCCGGGACTCCAGGATCACACCCTGGGCCGAAGGCAGGCGCTAAACCACTGAGCCACCCAGGGATTCCCCCCCCCCCCCAATGCCCTTTGATGCTGACTCCGTGCAAGCAGCACCCACTCTCTGGGCACTGCCAGGATACCCACAGCAACGCCTGGGACTTGGGCAGCAGCTGCTAGGCTGCTCAACTCATTTCCTCTTAAGAAGCAGTGACAGCAACTGCTGTCATTACTAACCCACCCAGTATGTATGGAGGAATTCAAAACTATACTAACAACTCACATAAGAGTGACAGGAACCAGGGGGTAGAAGTTATGGCCTTCAAAGGGAAATAATGGAAATAACAGAACGGGATCTGAGAAGCCTATTCCCCTATCAGGGCAAAAGAAAAACTGTCAAGGAAAGGTGAGAATCTAAGTTTGAACTAAGATTGTTTTAGACGCCAAAAGGAACGGGAAAAATGACTTCCCAGATTGCTTTCCACAGGGGAGGTGAACAATCACCTCTGGGATTTTGGAGCTGTAATGACATAAAAACTGCCCTGGGATTCCAATATATTGAAAAGCCACATTTAAAATACAAAACTCAGGGCACCTGGGTGGCTCAGAGGGTTAAGTGTCTGCCTTTGGCTCAGGTTGTGATCTCAGGGGCCTGGGATCTCGTACCTCATCCCTGCATCGGGCTCCCAGCTCAGTGGAGGGTCTGCTCCCTCTCCTCCTCCCTAAGCTTGTGCTCTCTCTCTCTTGCTCTAAAATGAATAAAAAAATTTTTTAAAGATTTATGTATTTATTTATTTATTTATTTATTTATTTATTTAGAGAGAGAGAGAGAGAGAGAGGGAGGGGCAGAGACACAGGCAGAGGGAGAAGCAGGCTCCATGCAGGGAGCCTGACGCGGGACCCGATCCTGGGTCATTCAGGATCACACCCTGGACCAGAGGCAGTGCTAAACCACTAAGCCAAAAATAAATAAATACATAAATAAACCACTGAGCCACCCAGGCTGCCCAACAAAAATCTTTAAAAATAAAATAAAATACAAAATTCCAGGCACCTGGCTGGCTCAGTAGGGAGAGTATGCAGCTCTTGATCTCAGGGTCATGAGTTCAGGCCACACACTGGGTGTCAAGGTTACTTAAAACCTTAAACCCAAAACCATATCATCTTTAGAGATGAAACAACATGAAATAACAAAATACAATATAAAAGGCTAATAATGACATAAGCGAGACCTAAAACTGAGGGTAGGACATGAATTCAGGTCTCTGGAGTCTAGATCAGAATTGCTGGCCAAGATTCAGGACCCACTCACATGCTATTAACAGCAAGGTTATTTCAACTTCAAGTAAGCCACACTCCTACCTCATATCCTCAAGTTCTCCCCCAAAGAGAGCTGGGTATACTTTTGTATAACTACTTCAAAAAAGATCTACACACTGGAACGCTTTTAAAACTCTGAGGACAATAGCAGCTTTGCTTCATTGTTTTTGGCAATAACTCATTTCCTCAAGGATTAAAGATTCTGCCTCCAGCCATGCAACTTTGTCCCAGGAAACATGAACTATTGCTTCATTAGAACAAGGACACTATTATCACTGAATATAAAACACAGCCTCCTTCGTTCGTCCAAATTAAGCATTATAAAATTGGAAGATGGCATTACCGTGGCATTTGTGTCACCTCTACATTTAAACCATGTTCAAACTCAGTTTTTGTTTTTTTTTTATTGAAGATTTTATTTATTTATTCATGAGAGACACAGAGAGAGAGGCAGAGACACAGGCAGAGGGAGAAGAAGCAGGCTCCATGCAAGGAGCCTGACGTGGGACTCGATCCCGGGACCCTGGGATCACGACCTGAGCCCAAGGCAGACACTCAACCGCTGAGCCACCCAGGTGCCCTCAAACTCAGTTTTCAACTTTTGTTAAATAAATACAAATCAATGACAAGAAGCCAAAAACAAAAAACTTATGATGGAAGGCAGCAGATTCCAAACTCATCCCAAGCCCTACTCTAGGAAAACCTCTTAAAAAAAAAAAAAAAAATTCTGGATTTACTTCTCCATAACTCCATCACCTCTGCTTATCCTTTTATTTCTTGATTTATCAGCTTTGGACAGCAACTGCTGGCCCCTGAAAACGGAAGAACTTCTATTTGCTACTTCACTTTCTCGTGTTTAGTAACTGTATATGTTACCTTAGTTCTTCTATTTATTACCCCTAAAGTTTTACACAATATATTTAACCACCTGTTTTCCCTTCACCGACTTTCAACAAAATCTCTCCGTTCCCTAACTGGTGAGACCCGGCTGTCAGCATTTTGACCCTTTCTCCCAAACGTTTCCCTCCAACTACTATCACCCATTAGCTAAACTTTTACACTATTAGTCAGACTATATTACCACTTACATTTTGTCTTGCGTAACCACAATTTGGCCACCTGTTCTTTTATGTAACCAGGTAAATGTTCAGTGTTCAATCAAACCACATTGAACTTATCCTCTCTATCTGGGACCAGTATCAGAGCCCTTGGCCTCAACGGAAAACTGTTCCCAGCATCAAGGTCAAACACACATTTCTTACAGTCTATCAATTGCTTGGTGTACTTCACATTTGAACCATGACTTTGGCTTTTCTTGGCATTTCTCATTGCTTTTTTCCTTACACTATTTTTTTTTTCCTAGCCTCAATCATTTCTGAGCTCCCAATCATACCTTATATATATATTTTTAAAGATTTTATTTATTTATTCATAAGACACACACAGAGGCAGAGACACAGGCAGAGGGAGAAGCAGGCTCCTGTGGGGGGGCCTGATGCAGGACTTGATCCCAGGACCCTGGAATCACGACCTGAGCCAAAGGCAGACACTCAACCACGGAGCCACCCAGGTGCCCCCCTACTTTGTATCAAATCAGGATTGCTTCCTTGCTGGGTTTTCTCCTCAGAGGCTTTGCACCTCCTGTTACTACTCGAACTGTTCTAGGGCTGTTGTCCTGGGTCGGGTCATCCTAGCACTGACCTCCTGGGCTGATATGCTCTGGAAAGCAGGTTTCCCTCTTACTCTATTTTCTTAGAAATCATCCTAAGGGAATAGGACAGGTCAACTTAGTCCTTCCATATATGTCATTATTCTGCTCTTCCCCTTGATCGATAGTTTGGGTACAGGACTCTAGGTTGAAAAACATTTTCTTCAGAACTTTTTTTTTTTTTTAAAGTTTTATTTATTTATTTATTATTTATGATAGTTAGAGAGAGAGAGAGAGGCAGAGACACAGGCAGAGGGAGAAGCAGGCTCCATGCACCGGGAGCCTGACGTGGGATTCGATCCCGGGTCTCCATGATCGCGCCCTGGGCCAAAGACAGGCGCTAAACCGCTGCGCCACCCAGGGATCCCCTTCAGAACTTTGATGCTACTGCTCTTACTCCAATATCCAGTGAGCCCAACAAAAATTCTAATGAAAGTCCAATTTTCATCTCTTTGAACTGTTAGGCTCTTCACTTACCCTAGGCATCCTGAACAGCACAACCGTGTCTCTGCACGTGAACCTTTATTCACTTACTGTGCACTGACTGCATGGCCCCTTTCAATCTATGGACTTAGGCACACTGACCACTTCATGCACCCCATTTTGTGCTCCTTTTCTGGAACCCCTTACCTAGTCAGGTATGGGGCCTTCTGGCCTCCCCTCTCTGTGGTTCTGAGGTTTTCCAACTTGAGTTTCTAATATTTCTACCGAAATTTTTAAATTTCAGCAGTTATATCAGCAATCTCAAAAAGTCCTGTCTTGGTTCCGATCATGCCTCTTACATAATAATAATAGCACACTCTGTTCTTCATTTGTGGATCAACAGGTTCTTATTCTGAGCATTTTACCTGGAAGGTTTTCTCCCCGCCTCACAGTTCTTGTTCTGTTCCTGGATTATCTGCTTCTCCCAGTGTTTCTCTTGGTTTACTTTGCCATCCCCTTTCTATGCTGCAAGCTCTCACCACATGCCTCACCTCACAATCCTTGGTTCTCCTGTGTTGGTGTTGTCTAAGAAAGGTCCATTTTTGGCTGGGTGTCACCCTGAGCGGGAATTCTGAAGGGAGCCCTGGGTGGCACCTGCCAATGGCGGGATTCACGTTAGGCTGAATGGGTAGGAAGCTGCCATCAGACTGCAAACCACTCATCAACTAAGTCCTAGAAGAGGAAGCCTTAAATTCTTGGGGTGCCAGCATTCACACTAGAAGCCCTAGCTTTTAGGGTTTTTTAAATAACATAACTGCCTTTTCTACAAGAATCATTTTTGAGCTGTAATCAATTTTAGCTCTATAAAACCCCTCGACATTTCCATCCCCCCCCCCCCAAAAAAAAGTGCTCTGGGGTTTGGTTTAGTTTTTGGCCAGAATGTTACTGCCAGCAGCCTACACTCTGTACAGACATGGGAAATAATGGTGTTATCTGGCATCTGTGGTCCTGCATACAGAAACTCCCTTCCAGATCTATACCTCAGTCCCCAGCCCCCGCCTCACCTGACAGTTCCCAGGGTGTCACAGAGCAGACCCTCTCTCGCCTTTGCCCTGAGTCCCCATATGACATGCTCCAGACTTGGCCTCTCTCCTGTAACAGTCATAAGCCAGAGCCATCTGTCTCCTGTCTTGTAGTAACCCAATCTCCCCCATTATGGAGCCTTCAGGGAAACCTGTATACCTAGTCCACCATCTGCAACCTTAAGTCAAAACCCAATCATTTCTTGAAGGAATTCGATCTTCATCCCAGCCTTGTTACCTTGCAGTCTGAAGAGGTCTTTCTCCCAACTGTTCCCATAACACCTTTTTATCATTATACCACCCCTCATATATTATGTATGCCTACCAATCAGACTCCTGGCTTGGGGGGGGGGAAAATCCAAAACAGGTTTTTTGGCCAATTTGTATTATAAGCTTTTATGAATATAGATGAAATAGTCAACTGACATCTGATTATTTATACAAACACTTAAATAATACATTAAGTATTTAAAAGTAGTTTTACTTATATTTCATGAAGCAATTTAATTCAAACTCCATATGCTTCTTTCACATTACTTTCTGAAACCCAGGTCTAAACCAGTTTTCAGGAGCATTTCCAGGACAGTTTAAAGTTTATAACAACATCCAAGACTTGCAATTATGGTGTCAAATCCTGAGGAATTATTACTAAATGGGAGCTATATTTCTTTGCCTCCTTTTTAAAAGCAATTTATTTTATTTAAAGTATCTTAAAACCAGGTTAACCTCTATCCACATCCACAATTATAACTGATGGAGGTCCTTTTAGGCTAATGTGTTTATAATAAACAGAACTTTGTTGTTCAAAATAAAGTAATCAAGAAGGCAACTCAAAAAAATTTTTTTAATTAAAAATAAAATAAAGAAGGCAACTCTCACAGGAGAACAACTTTACGAGGGTTATAAGGTGTAGTAATTTGGGGGTGAAAAAATAGATCTTGCATTATATTCAAGGGTGTACAAAAAATAACTCTTCAAGAGCCCCTGGCCGGAGAGCACCCCGTGCTGTGGACAGGCATCTTAGGAAAGGCCCCTGGGTCACGCCTTCTCTCCTGGAAGGCCTAGTCCCTTCTACACAAAGGCCACCTTGTACGGAGTCATTTTTGCTCATCAGACTATCCACAGAGTGGTTAAAGCTCCCAGCACCTAGCTTGGCTGACCATACACCCAGGTTTTCTCAGGACAGTCCTGGTACACACCTGTTGTCCTGGACCTCCTTCCTCCCACACAAATATCCCAGTTTGGCAAGACAAATTATACAGTCACCCCAGCCTCAGATATAAAACTAGCAATGGAACTTGCCTGGTGCAACAGCTTGAATTTTAAAATACTGTGCCTGAAATTCCAACTATGTGGTTGGATCTGGCGATGGTTTCACAGCACTGGTGAGTTGCTTTGGCCTGGGAGGTCTTACGGTCAATCTTCACATGTCCAGGCTACCTGAGGACACCTTATCTGGCCACCAAAGCTCCACTGGCCTTAGGAGACCCCTTCTTCCCCAACCAGGTTGACTCTCCAGGTGTCCGCTGATAGATACTTCTCCCTCCCGCCAGAGGCAGGAGAGTGCTTCCACTTTCCAAGGACTAGTGGTCACCAGGTCCATATGCCTGCATCTGCCCTGGTCACCGTCAGCATCCCAGGTAGCCTGGCAAGATGGCTGAGTCTTTTTCTTCCCTCTCTTTAAAGATCCTCCTCCCTCCCCTCTCTCTTCTACATGGTAAAGAGAAGCAAGGAGGCATTAAAGACGGTTGTGCTTTTATCTAAACCCTGCAACTCTGCCTGAGTCAGATTCCTTCAGGGGAGAAAGGACCTGCTTCTCTCTCCTGATTGATTAGAAAAATCAATCATCAGACTAATATCTCCTGTTAGGCCTTTCAGTCAAGATGTGTTTGTGCGTGTGTGTGTGTGTGTGTGTGTGTTATTAAAGTTATGAAACCTTAAACTGTTTTCCTTATTTTGGTGACTGGTCATTTGGAGATTTAAAAATACATCTGAGGACCCTGCACTCATAAAAATTTATATCCAGCAGTACTGAGTTAGAAATCTCTACCCTCACCAGCCCTCTGTATAAGTCAGAGCTGTGAGGCACATGGACTGAAGCTCTAGGAGGGCACAGATCTTTCGGTCTCTAGCCCACAGACTCATCCCAAGCTCCTAGAGAGCAGGCCTGACATTTCGCAGTGGGTAATCACTACTTACTGAAGAATCATCACAGCTACCTGCTTCAACATAGGATGTATAAGCGCCACTCTCCACTGCTCTGTGAATGGCACACAAATTTTCAGAGGTCGTTACTATACCAAGAAACGACAACAGCCATCTCTGCAATGAGACCTTGACCTGGGCAGGTGTACTGGTTTTCTACGGCTGCTGTAACAGTTATCACAAACTCGATGGCTTAAAACAATACACACTTACTTAGCATCTTACAGTTCCATAGTTCAGAAGTAAAAAAAAAAGGAAAAAAAAATCAGGTGTCGGCAGTTGCTTTCTGAAGGATCTACAGGAGAATCTGTGTCCTCACCCTAGCTAGCTTCAAAGGCTGCCTGCATTCCTTGACCCTGGGCCCCTTCTTCCTTCTGCGAGGCCAACGCTGATGCAGCTCCAAATCTCTCTTTTGCCTCCCTCTTCTACATTAGGAGGACTCCTCCGATTACACTGGCCCACATGGGTGATCCAGGATAATCTCCCTCATTTTAAAGTCATCTGATGAGCAACCTTAATCTGCAACTTAGAGTCCCCTGTGCCACTTTACCTAACACACTCACAGGTTTGGAGGGTTAGGTCATGGGCATCTTCATAGGCATATGCTCTCTATCAGGGCAAGAAGTCTAAACAGTCTCTTCCTTATTCATATTAAATTGTACTCTACTGGGCAGCTCCGGTGGCGCAATGGTTTAGAGCCACCTGCAGCCTGGGGTTGTGATCTTGGAGACCAAGGATCAAGTCCCACGTCAGGCTCCCTGCATGGAGCCTGCTTCTCCCTCTGCCTGTGTCTCTGCCTCTCTCTCTCGCTCTGTGTGTTTCTATGAATAAATACATATTTTAAAAAATTGTACTCTGCCACCGGGAGCTTCAATTTTGATAATAACCTAAAATATTTTTGCTGAGGCTATTTCTGAAGAGCACAGTCTGAATTAAACTTTTCCCTCACTCTGGACCCTTTAACCAGACTGGGCTGCTTTCAAACCCCTCGACCACACATGCTCTCTCCTGGCTCAGGACCTTTGTACATGTCCCACTCTCCCTAGAATCACCCTACTCGACTAAGTCTCTGTTTAAAAACCTTCCTACACTCCCAGCCTAGGTCGGGTGTCACTTCTTGTAAGTTCTCATTTACTGGGCAGCCCTGGTGGCTTAGTGGTTTAGTGCAGCCTTCAGCCCAGGGTGTGATCCTGGAGACCCGGGATCGAGTACCACGTCAGGCTCCCTGCATGGAGCCTGCTTCTCCCTCTGCCTGTGTCTCTGCTTCTTTCTGTCTCTAATAAATAAAATCTTAAAAAAAAAAAAAAGTTCTCATTTACTTTCCTTCATAGCAATAACCATGGTTAGTCATTAGGTGACTTCATTAGGTGACATCTCCCTATCACGGGGCCAGGTGCATGGGGGCGGAGGCCACATCTGTTCTGCTCCCTGCTGCTCAACGCTTAGCACTTAAAGGGCACTCACCAAGTATTTCTAATAAATGAGCCATGTTCATACAGTAATTTACACAATTCATTTTTTAATAATTTCAACACAGATCTAAAATCTGAGAAAGCTTTAACCTTCAACCATTTCTACAAGTAGCCTTCTTTTAAAAGCAGAGGACGATGGGGAGCATTGCCTGCTGATGCTCATCCTAACACCAGCAAGCCAGACACTCCTTTGAGGGGTCTAGCTTACTCTGAAAAAATGTTTGCACTGTGAGATTTTAAACATAAAAGTATAAAAACACGAGTCTTAAACAAAAACATTTTGTCTATAAATCTGAGTAAAACGACGTGGAAATGCTGACTGCCAGTTTGATAGCATAACCTCTCGATCATCTGCTCACTCCTTCATTCATTCAGCAAGTATTTCCTGAGCTCCTCGTACATGAGTGCTCTGTCCCACCCGGTGACTGACCCACTTCCCCACCTCACCTGGACCTATCAGAGGAGTCAGTTGGTCCTGACTCCAGCGATTCCTACTGATTAAGGCATTTGCAGAGGAAACTGGTCTTTCAAAACAGAACACACAGCAACAACCTTACCCAGAGCGCACTTGGCCTCAAAGGCCCACACCGCACCGCATCTGGAAAGCCTAGAAGGTATCCAAAGGTAGCTTTAGGTAACGCAAATGCCCTCAACTCCAAGGACAAACACCAAAATGAGCCTGTTTGGTGGGTTTTGAGAGAAAGCTTTAAAAACTTTGACTTGTCAAAGCTTGAGCTTTGTTTCTGGTTTTAACTCTACAGAATTCATAGCCCTAATGTTTCTGAAGGTCTGAGTCAACTGATTTTGGCTTCTCCATGGGGCCGCTGACAGAGGAGAACATACAGGGGAAATCACCTATTCCCAACCACAGTCCCCCTTCTCCACGGTTCTCTTCCCATAGCTCCAGTTAGCCGCGCTCAGCCACAGTCCTCAAGCAGGTTGTCCTCTTTCCAACTACAGCCGGAGGGTCAAGGGTCAAGGGCATGCCAGTGCCTGCAGCACTCACCTCGCTTCACCTCATCACCCAGGCATGTTACCTCACATCACGTAAAGGGTGAACATACTACAATATGAGAGTTGGAGAGAAAGAGAGAGAGCACAGCTTCACAACTTGTATTATAGTATATTGTTCTAATTGTTCTATTCTATCATTGTATGAATCTCCTACAGTGCCTGATTTGTAAATGAAACTTTCTCACAGGGAGGTAGGGATAGGAAAACACATAGCATATGTAGGGTTTGGTACTGTCGGCAGTTTCAGGCAGTCTCTGGGGGTCCCCCCCAATAAGAAGTGCAGCCGCACTGCAGTGTATGAGGTCAGCACCCGAGCTGGTCCTGTGACACTGCAGCCTCGTCACCTCCCCCTTCACACCCACTCAGATTCCAACCTGACAAACCCCCTGAATGCACCCTTTCCACCACCTCGCCTGCACTTCCATGCCCTGCAGAAGCTCTGCAGATGCTGTCCACTCCATGCAGAATGTCTGTCCTGTCCCCAGCTCTTCCCCACAACAAGTTTTCATTCCATTCAAGAGTCCCCCTCATGAGAGAAGCCCAGCCCTTCCTGCCTCCTCTGGGGCTGGCTGCCATGCATACCCTCACTGAGCCCTGGTTCTCCCTGGGCTGAGCAGCTGCCCATCGACCCCGACCCTCACGAGTCCCTGGTTTCTGGGAGGAGCTCGAGAAGCCCAGCTTGAGCGCACTGGATGCCCTAACTTTAGGCAGACAGGAACGAAGGTTCACAGAGGACCTGCCCAGGTCCCAATGTCAGTTATACAATCTGCATTTAAGACCTTAAGAGTCAAAACAATCAACCACCTGGAGAGAGGAACTAGAGTGTCCAGGGAAGGAGGCCTAGGAAACAGACTGCCTCTTTCTGAATCAAATTCTAAACCGCATTTTTTTTGTATGTGAATATTTAGTTATTTGAGAGAAAATGCCAGTGCACAAGTGGAGGGAGGGGCAGAGGGCGAGAACCCTCAAGCAGACTCCCCACTGAGTGCAGAGCCAGATGCAGGGCTCGATCCCGGGAACCGTGAAATGACCATCTAAGCCAAAACCAAGAGTTGGACATCCAAAGGACTGAGCCACCCAGGTACCCCTAACATATTTCTTTACATTGTTTGAGAGGAATCCCCAGAATGTCAAATTCCTTCACAATCTTGGCAGTGTGATTAAACACCAGGGATTCCTCTTCACTGTTAGAGCTTTAAATGATAATTCTAGAAGGGTACCATGTAGACAGAGCCCCTTCTAACCTCTTCTCCACCCAGCTTAATGGAAAGTGTCTGTTACCTGCATATTCTTCACAGCTGGGAACTGTGTCCACTACAACCATCCTATCTTGCTCCTCAAGAGCTTTGAGCTGTGGGCTCACTTCCCTTATTTAGGAGGGGAAACACATAAGAGTCTGTGACTTCCCATGTCTACTTCAATTTTTACCCTTCGATCCTGTCCAAATACGAACTAGACTGGCCTGGCTGAAGAAAGGGCAGCCAAGTCTGCGCCAGCCAGTCAATATTTGTCAGACTTAACTCCATTCACTGGCTGCTCCTCCTCCGTAAGATCTCTGACCCTCCCTTAAGTCTCTAGCTATACTCTCAGCGTTGTGCTGGATAGTCCTTCCATTAACAGAGGACCCTCAAAACATCTCTTTCCAGCTCAGACTTCTCCCTTAAGCTCTACACTCTAATATCCAACTGCCTCCTGGACACCTCCACTAGCATCTCACGTTATGTTTCTTTTTTTTTTTTTTCTAAGATTTTATTTATTTATTCATGAGAGACAGAGAAAGAGAGAAAGAGAAAGAGAGAGAGGCAGAGACACAGGCAGAGGGAGAAGCAGGCTCCATGCAGGGAGCCCGACATGGGACTTGAACCCAGGACTCCAGGATCAGGCCCTGGGCTGAAGGCGGCGCTAAACCACTGGACCACCCGGGCTGCCCGTCACATTATGTTCTTTTTTTTTTTTTTTTAAATTAATTTTTATTGGTGTTCAATTTACCAACATACAGAAAAACACCCAGTGCTCATCCCGTCAAGTGTCCGCCTCAGTGCCTGTCACCCATTCCCCTCCAACACCAGCCCTCCTCCCCTTCCACCACCCCTAGTTCGTTTCCCAGAGTTAGGAGTCTTTATGTTCTGTTCTAAACAGAGACCCAGGGACGCCTGAGTGGCTCAGTGGTTAAGCGTTTGACTTCAGCTCAGGGGGGGATACAGGGAGGGTCCCTCAGCAGGCCCCTCCCAGAGAGCTTACTTCTCCCTCTGCCTGTGTCTTTGCCTCTCTCTCTGTCTCTCTCATGAATAAATTAAAAAAAATCTTTAAAAAAATAAAAAAATAAAAATAAGCAAAGCTTCACTCCCACCACACTCCCTAAAACCTTCCCTATCTCGGGAAATGTATACTCTCTACCCAGGTGCTCAGGCCAGGCACCTAGGAGCCAGCCCTGATGGCTCATTTTCCCTCCCATCCCACATCCATGGCATCCCCAGCCTTGGATGGGTTGGCTCTGCCTCTACATCACACTCTGACCCCTGTCTCTGCTCTAGGGGCCACTATCTGGTCACAGCTGAACAAGTGTAGTATCCTTTCAACTGGTCTACCTCTTTCCACTTTTGTCCACCTCAGCCCATCTTCCACAGAGCAACCACTCTTCTTTTTACACCTTAAGACACAGCCTATCAGTCCTCCATTGACCACCCTCCAATCAGTTCCCATGGCCCCTGGCAAGAAATTCAAATACCAAGGTGCTCCACAAGATTCTCTGAGAACTGCCCTTCACCTGCCCCAGCTCACTCCCTCGGCACTGGCCGGATTCCTGTCCTTTGAACACACCAACCTCGTTTCCATCTCAGGGTCTCTGCAGTTGCTTCCTTGGGCTCAGAACATTCTTGCCCCAGATCTTTGGCATCCCTGATGCTCAACACCAGTCCCCACCTCAGAGAGGCCCTACCTTGACCATCCCAGCTAGCGCTCTACCTAGGTCCACTCCTTACATCCGCCCTAGGTCGTCATCTCTGCAGTCCTTATAGTACTTGAAATTAGGATATTCCACTCTTTGTTGTCAAATCCCCATCTTTTCCCCAGAATGCTATGGGTCCATGGGTGCAGGACTCTTTCCTTGCTCCCTGAATCCAACAGCTGAAGCATAACCTGGGGTGGCCCCTGGCATTCAACACACAGACGGACTGCCACCCCCAGGTAGATACTACTCACACATTCGCATGCTTTTCTTAGCAAGCGAGCAGAACCTGAGTAGGGGGAGACTGCTTGCATGGATAGGACACGATAATTACGAAGTTACTCACATATACTTCTATTCAAGTGTTTCAGTAATCGGCAGGCAGGTGTCTGCATCCTAGAGATGAAGAAACCAAGGCTCAAGACACTGCAGGATAATACCCTTCCTACACGCCATACCCTGCCTGCCACAACTGGGAGCCACCCCCTAGCCATCAGCACAAAGGCCTGGGTGCGCTCCCTCACAAGCTTCCTGCCATCCTGCCCGGCTGGCTCCACCACAGCTCTCCTCACCAACAGTTTCCAAACTCCAGCTCCAGGCTTTACACATGAATTTGCCTTCAAGACTCCACACTCATGTTCCACCCTCCCCATAGTAAGCTTCCCTGGACAAGGATATCTCCCAGCCCTGCTTTAATCAGGCTATAAACTCCTCAAGGGCAGGAATTTGGTCCAATTCTGTGTGTGTGTGTGTGTGTGTGTGTGTGTGACCTTAAGAGTGTTTGGCCAAGAAAAACTAAAACTCTACTTAAAAACTGCACTAACTGGCTGATCCAGTTGGTCAAGTGCGAGTTAAAAGTCACAGTGGAACAAATCTGTTCACCTCCTCGCCTCGGGTTTTCACGATTACACAGAAAGATGATTAAAAGGCTGGCGTTTCCTTTTGAACTACAGTCTCACTTTCGAAAGACTAAATTTCTAATAACCTTCCAAGAAATCACATAAACACATATCCAACCTGCAAATTAAGGCAAACCAGCTATTATTAAAAATACACTGGCAGTGGGGCGCCTGGCTGGCTCAGCAGGTTAAGCCTCTGCCTTTAGCTCAGGTCAGATCCCGGGGTCCTGGGATCAAGCCCCGTGTGGGGCTCTTTGCTCAGTGAGGAGTCTGCTTCTCCTTCTCCTTCTGCCCTCCCCCTGCTTGTGCTCTCTCTCTCTAATTTTTTTTTTAAAAGGAATACACTGGCAGCTATCATCTCTTATTATATAGGAGGCACTGAGTTCATGAAGAAGCAGATATGATTATCACCACCTATTTTACAAATGTTGATGCAGGTTCAGAGAGAACAAGTAACTTATCTAGTGTCACAGAGCTGGTAAGTGATCAAAGAGGAGTTGTGCCCCATACTCCTTGATCTTGCTCTAAATCGCCACACCCCAAATCTTTCTGCTTGATTGCATAACATCACTAAAGCACTTTCATTTATTGACCCTAAAGAAAAAAATTTTTACAAGAGCATGGCCAGTTACAGTTAAGGTCAATAAAGTGTGTTGAGCTCCATGCCAGAGAGTACCTGCCGCATTTACATGGACCACAAAACCAGTCATCTCATCCTGGCTATCCAAATATTTTACAAAAGACTTTTTTCCTGTCTTGAAGAAACATGCTGGAACTAAATCCAGTTTCCAGGGACTGTGAAACTCCTGTGACGTTTGGACCTGAAGGTTCTCGTACTTACCTCACTGGGGACATTTTATGATAGGTGTGTCTCTGACCAAGAACAAGCAAGCTCATGTAATAAAGAAACACTCAAAGCAGAAAGTGTTTTTATTATCCACAACATTCATCTCATCTTCCAGCTCAGAAACCTCTACCATCTATGGGGACAGGGGACAGTGAAGACAGGGCACCAATTTCAACTATTTAAATGGCTCACAAGAGTACAAGAGTGGTCAGACCAGCAAATGGGAGAGGGTGTGGAGAAGGAATTCTGGTTCCATCATTTTTTGGAGTGACTTGGGTTCAACACTGGCTTCAAATCTCCCAACAATAAGAATTTAAATAATCTCAAGGAAAAATACAATTAGCGTCCAACAAGGTAAAAATCACAAGACTATATTTAAAATGTCCAAGATTTCCACTTCAACAAAAATTGAGGAAGTATAGGTTATCAATATATAACCAGCTCGTTTTAAAAATAAAATCATTAACTGAAAGGACTTTTCAACTGCTCAAGCAACTCATCACTGGTAAGTCCCCACTCAAAGAATTATAATAAAAATGCCTGACCTTGTCAAATGTGCCATTTGATCACTTCCCGTGTTTCTGAATTATCAGATACCTGACTTTCCAGCTGCCAAACAGAATCACATTTGTCCTTCTAGTGACCTGACCTTTCAAGAAACCAAGTCTAAGAAACTATATGAGCTGGATCTTGAGCCCAGCTTCCCATCCTCAATCTTCACACACTGCTTGGCACACAGTGGGCACACAATTAAATGAAGTTTATTTTATGATTAGTTTATTATATTTAATAATTTTCAATTTGAATATGTTATTACCAAACAGGTTTTTATATGCCAAGTGTGCTGAGCATCAGTATCAGTGCTAATTCTTAAATTTAAAAAAATTTTTTAAAGTCTTTCTTAAAAGCCATTACCAAATAGTTTATTTGCAAAGGAAAAAATGACTTTTCATTTCCCATCATTCTTCAGTAACATATTTTTAATAAAAACCAGGAAGATAAAAAGGTATATTTAAAAAACACACACCTGGGATCCCTGGGTGGCGCAGCGGTTTGGCGCCTGCCTTTGGCCCAGGGCGCGATCCTGGAGACCCGGGATCGAATCCCACATCAGGCTCCCGGTGCATGGAGCCTGCTTCTCCCTCCGCCTGTGTCTCTGCCTCTCTCTCTCTCTCTGTGACTATCATAAATAAATAAAAAAAAAATAAAAAAAAAAAAAATAAAAAAATAAAAAACACACACCTGGTAAGTCACCATATCCATTTTACTATTCTAACAGCTTAGGAAATCAAATTTTTCAATGTTTGGAAAAGGAAATTAATACCACAGAGTTTATTTTCTAAATGAGATAACTGAAACAAGAGGCTTAGTAGCTGTGCCAGACACTGCTGGCTGTGACCCAGGACTGGTTCTCCCCTTTTTCCATAGTGAAAGGATTACCTAGGCACAAGGCCACCCTGAATAAAGATGGCTCATCCTAACTTCCTTATCCAGCTGGACGGGACCTAGAACTTGGTCCAGCTAAAGGGGATAATACATGACAAAGTACCACGCTGCTCATGTGTCTTTGGCTCTGCTGTTCATCCCACCTAGAACAGAGATGCTGCCCTCCTGGGTTAGGAGGTGGAGACTACACATGGGGGTGGGGAGCAACAGGGAGAGGGAGTTCTGGTTCCCTGGCACCTCAAACCAGCTACCCAGATTTTCATATACAGTAGCAAACCAATAAACAACAAAAAAACACAAAATGCTAAGCCAAAAGAAGCCTTTCAGGTTTAAAGAGAGAGAGAGAGATTTAGAAATCAGATACTGTGAACAATAAAAAAAATTTTCAAAAGTGTATGTATATAAATATATTTATAGAAGCTACACTCCTAAGTATTCACACAGTTTACTACTCCACTCCTACATTTAAAGATATTTGATTCAAAACCAGTTGTTATCAACATGAATCTGAACAAGTATGACCATGAAAAAAAAAAAAGATATTTGAAAAATATTTAGCACAGGTATGGCTTGGAAACCGATTAATCACAGAAGGTGGTAAAGCACAGGAGCTGCATCCCAGAGGCCCCTTTGTGTTAAGACACTTCGCCTTTAGTTGCTGGATTGTGGGGCAACATGGGATTGGGGGAAGCAGGTGTCCTATAGGAGGAATGGCCAGTGCAGTGTTGATGGATACTCAGGGTGACTGGGGCAAAACTTCTTCCCAAAACAGAAGTATTTCAATAGCTTAACACCAAGTACTACTTCACTGGCATACACCGGCTGAACGACAGTCCTGCTTGGATCTGTCATTATCAGCACAATACGGTACATGGTACGTGCTTATAGCAGCTACAACCTCCAACCAGCTCATGCCTACATAAAAAAAAAATGTATATATTTGTTTATAAACATAGAGGTACCTGTGCAAGGGTTGACAAAAAACTAGGTAACCACTGTTGACGTCAGCAAGTACAGGGCAACTGAAGACCAGGGGTAGGAGGGGGATTTTCATTCTACATCTTTTTTTTATTATTAATATTTTACTTATTTATTTATGAGACACACAGAGAGGCAGAGACAGGCAGAGGGAGAAGCAGGCTCCATGCGGGGAGCCCGATGTGGGACTCGATCCCAGATCCCAGGATCACAACCTGAGCTAAAGGCAGATGCCCAACCGTTGAGCCACCCAGGCGTCCCCACTCCATATCTTTTTGTAGTTTTTATATTTGTACCATGTGACTGTACTACCTATTGAAAAGAAACTTAAATGTAATCTTTAAACCTCATCAGTCAATGGGACACTGGGTCTTTGGAAGTCTTGCAGAGTAAACGACAGAGATAGTCAGGGAGGTTAAAATCCGTGCCCAGAAGTCATGAAGGAAAAAGCAAACCTCGTAACTGCATAAGGCAAGCTCACACATGCTATCTTTACGTCTGCAGCTACGGGCAGGCAAAAGTCAAAGCTGATTTTTACAGCCCATTCCAGAGGCATGAGGCCACATCAATAAAGCAACATATAACCCCTACCTCCGGCACTCCAGGCCCTGTGCTGGCCATCTGGGCATTACAACAAAGTTCACATGGAGGGCAGAGGTTGAAAGATACGGAGGAGAAGAAAGCCAAGCAGCTGAGAGGGTAGGCAAGCTCCCCACACTACAGTCCAGGGAGCTGCCGGGTGAGCTGCAGTGACACCAGAGAGGAAGGCGCATCCACCTCGAAGCCCACAGCCCTGCTGACACTCAGACCAACAGCTCAGCTCAGCTCTTCGGGGGACATGGACACAAAATTCGCACGCCTCAGGGCCTCCATTAGAAGGGAACGAATCCATCCCATTCAGGGGCATCCCAACATACAGACCTAAAATGCGGTCAGCACGATTTATGAACAGCCACAGGGTTTCAACGCCTTGGCTCCCGTGCTATGGACGCTGGCCATCCACGCTGCAGGAGCCACTGGCCACAGGGCGGAGCGGGAGTGAGTCATGGCCTGAGTCAGGCACCTCACCTTTCATCTAATTAAAGCATGAATGAGAGGAGGGAAGCAAACTAGGACTCCTTGTCTAGGAACAACTAGATGGGGTAGGGATTCATGCGGGGAACACACAACTCCTCCTGAATTTGTGGTCAAAGGCAAATCCAGGCCCAGTTCCTCATCAAGAAATCTTATCTCGGGAACTCTGAGTTGGCAGCTCTTTCTGATAAGAAAAGATTTTTCAGAGAAGCTTGGTGGGATGTGAACAGATCTGCTTAAGCTTCTGCTGACATTTTGTAGAAACAGAAGCACCTGGGGGTGGAGGTAGAAGACAGGGGTTCAAGTGTAGGAAGTGAGCAGGGAGGAGGGATGTAGGAGCAGCTCTCTCAGTGGCTGGCTGCATGACCTACAACAAATCCTAGGCCTCCACCTCTTGATCTATAAAATGAGCAAGATAGTCTATCTTTCTAGATCATCTACTAGGTTCCTTTCCCAGCTTCAGTAGGTGATAAATAGCTCCGATGCTAAAGAAATCCACAAAACCATTACTGGATGATATTACTAGAATGTATCTGCTCTCTCTGTAGCGATGAAAACACCTAAAGCTGGTGCAGGGGCCTAGGCTTCTTTTAAAGCATTTTGTCTTATTTTTGAGGAATGCCATGTGCCAGGCTCCACATTAAAGCCCTAGGCCAGCACAGATAAATCAGACCCAACTCTCTGCCTTCAGGCGGCGGCCCACAATTCAGAACCATCAGCGAGCTTCTGACAGTTCCCTAATAGCTTATTAGAAATTCCATGGTAGGCGGCACCTGGGTGGCGCAGTCGGGTTAAGTGTCCAACTCCTGTTTTCGGTTCAGGTCATGATCTCAGGGCCGTGAGGTCGAGCTCCGTGTTGGGTTCTGGGCTCAGCGCCGGGTTGGCTTGAAATTAGCTCTCCTTTCTCCCTCCCTCCCTCTGCTCCTTTCCCCACTCTCTAAATAAAATAAAAAGAAATTCCATAATAAACACATCAGTAAGAATAAAAAGTCTATTAATAAACTAAATAGAATCCAGGCAATAGAGAAATTAGTCATTAGGAAATCAAAGAGATGAGGAACAGAGAAAGAAAATAAAGCTGCTCCCAGGTAACAGATGAACGTGGCTCCAAAGGAGGCTTGGGGGGATGGGGTGCAGGAACAAGGAAAGAATGTTGGGGGTGGGGTGAGGTGGGGGGTGGGGGGTAGGAGGCACGAACATGGAAAGAATGTGGAAGACAAGCTAAAGAGGGCCTTACTACTAGGGACAGCTGTTAAGTCTAATCTGATGTTCCCTGAGCACACACCCACTGCCTTTCAAACTTCAACCTGAAACGTGCCATGGTCCGATCAAACCTCAGCTCCAGCCTGACGTCGGTGGCCACAGAGATGGAGCTTTCATTCTAAAGCTGCTGAGTCAGGGAGCAAGAGCAGCAAGGCCAAGCAGGGAACAAACGAATGCATTTTGTATCTGCTGCAATCTTCTCTTCCACTGGGTCAGAAGCTGAAGACAGCAAGAACTTTGGCTTTGCAAAGGACAGGTGCTGAGGAGCCGCCAGCAGCAGTCCTTCCCCAAACTGGGAAACGCATGTGAGCTGGAGAGGGGACTTCTAACGCCTACCCTAAATGTGTCCCGTGTTTAAATCCGTGGCAACCAATTGACATTAGAATGTCCTAACAGAGGACAGGACGTAGCACAAGTCTCTATTTAGTTATTTTAAGTTTATTTTAAGCTCAGTTTATCAATATTTTTTTAATAAATCAAAGAATTTCCGGGGCAGCCCCGGTGGCTCAGCGGTTTAGCACTGCCTTCGGCCCAGGGCCTGATCCTGGAGACCCAGGATCGAGTCCCACGTCGGGCTCCCTGTATGGAGCCTGCTTCTCCCTCTGCCTGTGTCTCTGCCTCTCTCTCTCTCTGTGTGTCATGAATAAATAAATAAAATCTTTAAAAAAAAAAAAAAAAGAATTTCCTATCCTTTTGTTAATTTTATTTTTTAAGATTTTATTTATACATGAAAGATAGAGACAGACAGACAGAGGCAGGCTCCATGCAGGGAACCCGATGTGGGACTCGATCCCAGGACTCCAGGACCACGCCCTGGGCCCAAGGCAGGCGCCCAACTGCTGAGCCACCCAGGGATCCCTAGTTTATCAATATTTTATGGCCACATTAACACGGACATTCAGATTTCTGGACACCCCAAAACGTGTTTAAGGACCAAGGCGTTCACCATCGTGTTGAACACCGTATTGAACACTCCTGAACTGTTAACTGCACACCTAAAATTCACCATCTTAACTATTTTTACATTCTATGTATTTTACCACAACTTAAAAAAAAAAAAAAAAAGTCTCAAAGTGTAAAGATCGTTCTTAAAAAAAGAAAAGAAAAAAAATTTAAAAAAAAGAAAGAAAAAAAATCATCCCACCACCTATTCTCTAGAAGTCTTTAATGTATCTGGGAAATTAAATCAACTCAAAGAGCTCAACCAGTACTGCTGGTTACCCACTTCAATTAAATTTGAACCCCAGATGGACAAGCTGTCAGCCTTGCTCTTGAGAAGCTCTCAGACCAGTGGGGATAAGATCCATCAGGAAGACATTTATAGAGTGAGTGCCTTCCATATCAGGGGATTTAGCCAGACCAAGGAGGCGAACAGGTGTTGTCTTATCTGCAGACACCCATTCAGCAGCAGGGGCTAACTTATGCTGACGTGTCATTTGGAGTGTCCCCAGTGAGCGTGGGTCAAGGGCAACAGTACCTATATATTTGCAATCACTATTCCAGGGAGACATTTAAAAATGTAAGACACTGTTCTATTAAGGGCAAGATTGTGTGGCACAGGATTGATTCCAAGAGCAGGCTACTTCACCAAAATGTAGAAGTACAGCATTGGGTGGACTGGGCCCACGCTGCCATGACCTAAGCGTCACTTGACTGTTCTAAATCCTAGCTGTCCCTCTTTAGAGAAGAGTTTGGGCTGGTCGTTGTTTCTCAACCATTTCCACAAAAAGCACTAAATGACAGAGGAAGGTAAAGGTGTACAGGGGGCATAACCCAAAATGCCCACCAAAAGCTTGAATTGTCTTTAAAGCCTCAGGTTTTATATGAAAAACTTACACATATTCCATTCTGCACTACAAAGAGATAACTAAAAGAAAAAAAGAAAAAAAAAAAAGGAAAAAGAAAAAACACCCACCACAATGCTGCCTCAGGGAGATGTGCTGTAATTAATTTGTGCCACACCCCAGGGCAATGGATGCTAAGGTCCTAATGAGTCATCCTCTTGCATAATTTCAGAGATACTCTATTTCCTTTCAGATTCGGATTTACCTCAAGCTTATACCGCTTATCTTGAAAGAAAAAAAAACTGAAAATTGGCAGTATTTTGGAACCCAAAGGCCTCGTTAGCCTGGTTTTCTACATTCCTGACAATTCAACAGGGCCATGCATCACTTTTACTCAATACACACCATGACACACTAGATAACGTTGACTGGGATTGCAAGACAATCAACCAGGCCCCAGGAGCAGGAAGTAAGGCCGCAGGGCTCCTGGACCCTGCACAGCACAGCACATACCTACCGGTCAATGTCCTGAGGTCTACCTGGGGCAGGGGATGACGGACACACGGACACTATGCCATCCTAGACAGTACCCGATTCTGCAGCTGCATATACTCCCAGGGGGGCAATGCTCTCTCAACACCTAACAAGAGCCTTGTAAGAATTTAACAACATAAAAAGCTGTTTATGTTGTTTATGTTGAGCTCTCTGCAGCTCAAACATGGCAGGAGAAACTGGAGATGGTTAAAGGTTTTGATGTGTTGCCATTTTCTCTTCCTGCTTCTCTTCAAGGTGATGCCATAGTTGCCATCGGCCTATGACCACCACCACCCCTACGGCTGTGGCCCCACCTGTTGCCCCCTAAGAGGAGCACCTGCTGTCCACCACTTTCCAGATAGGAAAGCTACAAAAGCTCCGCAGGAGGTGGGTAAATTCTACTCCTATTTTACTTCAAGGGGCCCGCAACGGTGAAGGGTGACGTTCACTGGATGTGCTGGGCTAAGTGCCTCATCCTCACCACGCTTCCCCACAGCCCCAGGGGCTAGGTACTGTTAGCACCTCCTCCTTCCTGGTGAAGTAACTTGCCCAAGGTCAGATCCATGGAATGTAAAGAAGCTGGGATTCAAACCCCACATCCCCCTATCTCTAGACTAGAGTTCTAGTTGCCCCCACAAGGTAAACTTCTACACAGATAAGGAGGGCTATGGAGGATGGTTATTGATGAGAAATTAGAAGCAATCAGAAAAAACTTCCCACCGCCTCCCCCCAGGACAAGCACCAGCTGCCCACACCCGAGCCCCCTTACTCTGTATGGTGAGGAGTTACCTATGGGTGAGGAGTTACCTGTGCTCCAGTGAGGGCGCTAAGCCCTCCGCTGGCACACCCCTCCCACATCACACCAGCATCTCTCTCCTCACCTGCATTCATGCTTCCTCCTCTACTGAATCACCCTCATCAACAGCCCAGCTCACTGTCACTTGCTTCCAACATAAAAAAAAAAATTCCCTTTTGACCCCATTTTCTCCTCTAGCTCTTGCTCTGCTCCCTTCTTCAACAAAACTCGAAGTTCCTATTTTTTGTCTCCAATTCCTCTTCTCACCAACCCATCCACGAGGCATGGCTCCCAGCGCTCTACGAGTGCTCTGACCAGGCTGCTCGTGGCCTCCACGGTGCTATCCCAGGGATCAGCTCTCAGGGTCACGGACACAACTCATGGATCACTGCCTCCATCCCATGGCTTCCGGGTTAGCACACAGAGTTCCCCCACTTACTGGCAGGGCCCCTCATCTCCCTAACCTCTGCAGGGGAGTGCCCTACAGCTCTGCCCTTAGTCTCTACCCCTGCCCCCTCGATGACCTCATTCAGCATCAGGCCCCCCAGCTGGAGAGATGTCCTAGAGGCTCAGGACTCCACTATTTGTATCTCCCACCCAGACCTCCCCACTGACCGTCAGACTCTCACTCAACTGCGTACTCAGCACCTCCACTGGGATGCCCAGGCGTCTCAAACCTAACGTGTCTAAAATCAAACTCCCACTCATCCCTTAAAATCCATTCCTCTTATGCTCGGACCTAAACCATCATAGGATAAGTTCATCCTTCCAGGTGCTCAGGCCAAAAACCCTGAAAGACATTCTTTTCTACTCTCATCCTGCTGACTCTACTTTCAAAATATATCTAGAATCTAAACACTTATATCTTCACTGCTACTACCTTGGTCCAAACTACCATCCTCTCTTATCTATCATTATAGGAGCCTCCTAATAAATATTACTACATCTATCCTTGCCCTCCTCCTCGTTTATGCTCAATCTAGCAGCTAGAGAGAACTATCTAAGATCTAAATCAGAACGTATCACTCTTCTCAGAACTCTCCAAGGCTTCTCATGGCAATCAGGAGTAAAAGCCAAAGTCTTTCAATGACTTATAAGGCTCTACACAATTTGCCTCCAAGGAGACTATAGCTTCCTTGCTATTCTAAATTTGCTAGGATGCTTCTGCCCCAGGGCCTTTGTGCTCCGTGTGATTGCTGCCAAAAACACCCATTCCCCTCCCAATACTAATGTGGCTTGGAGCTTCGCCTTTTCAGTGATGTCTTCCCTGGCTGACCTACTGCCAACCACTCTGCAGTCTCTTTCTCCACTTTCTTTACCTCTGTATCACTTACTACCATCTAACATAATCCCCCTATTTATTTTGGGTCTCCCCCATTAGAACTAAACAAGGACTTTATCTGTTTAGTTTGCTGCCCTATCTTCAGCACCAGAAGGGTGCCTAATATGCAATAAATGCTCAGTGAGTATCTGTTGAACTTACTTCTATAGGAAACCCCCTAAAAAAGTTGGTTATGGTTTCTCTAGAGGTCCAGAACATTCCCTCAAGGGAATGTTTTTTTTGTTTTTAACAAGTTTTTACCTATTCTTCATGTTCGAGTAAGGATAAAAATCCCTACTTTCTTTTAGGCTGAAATATAAAATACACATCTATGTATAAATGTGCATACATAGAAATAAATGAGCCTACAAAAGATCAATTTCTTACCCCAGGATAGTGACAAAGCTTCCCAGATGGCTTCTGGCTGGTGGTGCTGCTGAACTTGAGGGATCCTCATCTTGCAGCCCTCACCTCCTGGGATCGTGCTGAGTGGGGGCCCCAGGATGCCTCCCCACACACACCCACACCCTCAGTTAATCTCTGTACCAGCCCTGAACCCTTTCTAAATACAATATAAGATTTAGGAAATCCTTTTCTTTCTAAACCGGCTGCTTGGATATGGTATCTAATATGGCTTTACCATGTGCTGAGTATTAAAACACTTTCCAGCTGGCCCCCAAAGTCCTCCCTTGAGCTTCGGACCATCCTTTCCGGGTCCTCTATCCTTGGGCCTCTAGAAAGCCCAACAGCGTCCAAACTCATCTCTTCTTGCACTTGTGGGTTCATGTGAGACTGCTTCATCACCCAGATCATAAAGCCAACTCTCAACTTTTTCTGAGTATTATCCTAAGCTGGCACCTGGGCCAGGTCTCACTAGCAGCCAGAGGCCTCAGGGTCAAGTGTCATTCTCCTAGAATGAGGTCTCTGCTTACCCATCTAATCACATCTGAACCTCTTTAAGCTTTTCCTTGTTTGAAAACTCTTGGGTTTATCTGTGTCACAGCAAAGCAGGATTGCTTAAGCCCTAGACAACTGATTTTCAACACCCTGCATTTGCCCCACATATTTTAAACACCTTTCCCTACCCATCTCCAATCTCACCGAAGCCTTGCACAATTCTAAACATTTCCATTTCACTTCAAAATACCTTTGTTCTCAAGAGACAGTTCTACACTGCAGCTGGGGGTGGGTTGAGGGGGGGGGTCAGGTCATCATCTGATAGATGTCTCAGTGGGAAATGGACCCAGGAAGCACTGCTTACTCTCCTTAGCAAACAGGACTTCAAACTCCTACTGCTGTCAAGTGGTCCGTTCACACCAGGAACCATCCCACACCTCTGGCTGTGATTCACCTCAATGAGGATCCTCTAACTTTGGATTACATTGCTTCAGCAGGACCACAGAACACTGTGACCACTTGATCAACAGCAGTAGGTCCTGAAGAGAAAGGGAGGCAACTAACTCTGCAAAGGCAAGAGGTTATTTGGCTCAGGAGACCTACAGTTAAGTGCCATCCAACCCTTATGGGTGTGAAATGTTCATCATTTTGTACACTTCTCCCTACACCCACACTTAACATAACCTCAGTACAAATCAACATCCTTTATAAAATGAAGAAACTATGGTGACACTGGTATCACCAAACAAAGCAAACATAGACCTTGGAGAAATAGGCATTACTCTGTGCTCTGTTTATTCTTCATATCACTAACCAATGTGCCCCTTTCACATGATTCCAAAGTTTATTTTTAGTTCTGTACTTCCAGGCTTAGGAAGCATATCTTGTTAAAACATTTTCTTATGGGATCCCTGGGTGGCGCAGCGGTTTAGTGCCTGCCTTTGGCCCAGGGCACGATCCTGGAGACCCGGGATTGAGTCCCACATCGGGCTCCCGGTGCATGGAGCCTGCTTCTCCCTCTGCCTGTGTCTCTGCCTCTCTCTCTCTCTCTGTGACTATCATAAATAAAAATAAATAAAATAAAATAAAAAATAAAAAAATACATTTTCTTATACTGTATCTGAGGTGGCTCTTCAAGAAAAGTAATTTTTGGATTGTGTGACATGCAAAATACATGTAGCTGGTTAGCAAACATGGCTCCGTGTCATTTGCCTTTGCCTTCTGCAGTTGCTTTAGTGATACTTTCCCCATTTCCCCTACTTCAGAACAGCCTTCTTTGCTATTTCATTGGTTTTAGGAGTCTTAAAAGTTTTCCAGAGTCTTTCTGCCAATTTGGGATTAGGTGAGGTGATAGCAGTATCCAACACTGGAATCCAGCATGTGAGTCAGAGAGAGAGAGATATGGGGAGGGTCTGGGACAACACTGTGGCCTGCGAAAGCAAGCAGTCGAACTACAAGCTCACCAACTGTGGAATAAACTGATTTGGAACTGTCTTGCCTTGTTTACCCAAACAGAAATGCCAGACAACAGCAGATTAGATGGTGATCATTCCACCCTGTTATTAGGCTACCAGGGACCAACACTGGTGAAGAGCCAATCTACCTGTCCCAGTTCAGGGCTAATTAACAATTAGCCTCTTGATTTAGTTCCAAGGGATCACTGTTTCCAATTCCAAGTGCTGGTTTAACAAAAATCTGCTAGACCACACTACTTCCACACTCCGTGCATCTTCAACCTTAGGCAGCTTCGCTGTGAACAATCAGACCCAGCTTTGTACAACTAGACCTACCTACCATACACTAACGCCAAAGGACCGGGAAAATAAATCATCACCAGCCCTGCCCTGCGTGTAGCGCAAATTACCCAGTCTCCCAGGGATGAGGGTAGGAGGATACTTCCAAAGTCATAAAGGTCTGATAAGAAATGGAAATTGATATTCCTCATTTACTCCACCCTGTAACCTCACAATCTACCCTCCACGGGTATCCTGTGTACAAAGTCACTGCCCACTCAGCACCTCACCTGCCCTGAAACCCAACTGGTATTCTTCTACTGCTTGGCAGCAGTAGGCTACAAGGCATGGTTCCTTGGAGATGTACCTTCCAACCACGGTCACTAAAGAATGGAAGGGAAGACGTACACTTAACCATGATCAGAATCAAACCCAAAAAGAGAAACTATATGCTGTTCAGTCCAGGAAGCAGGGAAGATGTGGACTGAGAACCAACTTGCCCAAAGACACACCGTGACTACATCAGCTCTTACAGCATTGGTTTGGCATTTATTTCATAAACACAAAAAGTGCTTACTCTTGGTCAGGACTAGTCTAAGATATACTTATCCCCTCTTTACAGTTGTGCAGAGAGCCTAGAAAGTTTAGATATTGTGATTGGAAGTAAGAAATACATATATTTGTCTTGTGCCACTGTTCTGGCACAGAGCTCCTAAAACCCTTGGAATTTGAGATGAAAACAATTTAGGTGTCTTTTGTTATGCTAATGAGGTCTGTTAGGACAACACTTTAATGATGGGGGCTGACTGCCCAGAGAGAACCCACTGCTGATTGAAGATTGGGGACTTCTAGTCCCACCCACCCTCATCCTCACCCCACCCCCAGCAAGAAAAGAGGCTAGAGGTTGAGGTCAATCACCAATGGCCAATGACAATCGTTCGTGCCTCGGTAATGAAGCCTCCTTAAAAACCTGAAAGGATAGAGTTTGGAGAACTTCTGGGTTGAACATGTAAAGATTTAGGGAAGGTGGCACAGCTGGAGAGGCCATAGAAGCTCGGTGTCCTCTCCCCATCCTCGCCCTGTGCACCCCTCCCATCTGGCTGTTCCTGAGTTGTACCTTTTTATAACAAGCCAGTAATCTAGCAAGTAAAAAGTTTCTGAGTTCTGTGAGTCACTCTAGCTTGTTAATTGAACCCAAGGGGCGGGGGGGGGGGGGGGGGGGGGGGGAATGCATAGAAACCTCCAATCTAAAGCCAATCCATCACAAGCACAAGGGACAACCTGGACTTGCAACTGGCATCTGAAGTGACAGAGAGTCCTGTAGGACTGACTATAAGGTTTGATGCTATCTCCAGGTAGACAGCGTCACAACTGGGTACTGGAATGTAGGCAACTGGTGGTATGTAGGAAAAACCCTCATACACTGGAACTGGGTGTAGAATTAATAGATGTTCTGCACAGTGTCATGGCTAATAAGTGGCAGAGCAGAATCTGATTGAGCGGACTCTAAACTCTAGCTGGGATCTACACTTTAGTTCTAGAGTCTGCTCTTATCCACTACATTATGCTACCTTCATGTGAAAAAGGAGAACTCATCTGGCTCAAACCCGGAAAACTTTAAGAAACAGATTCTTGGATCTCATCTATGGAAACTGGTGCAGTAGACCTGGGCTGAGCCTATAAAAATATATAAATATATATATATTTTTATAAGGCAATTCCCCAAGTTACCCTGATAACCAAGCAAGTTGAAGAATCCCCAAGGTTCCTTGTAGATATAAAGTTATTTGATTTTCAAGTTGCATCCAAACACAGAAGGGTAAGAAACAGGGGGGCTGGCCCTGCCCCTGGTGCCCATTACAGCAGGGCTGGGTCTTGACCCCTTTCCCAAGAACTCTGGTTCTGACACAAGGCCCAACCAGATCACTATTCCACAGCTCTCACTGGAGGAGGCCAGCAGCTTCCCACGACTCCCCTAGAGTTACACATATTCAGGATTCCCTTACTAGCTTTGAACTAAAGCTTTAGCAATCAATTCCCAAGTACACTCACATGCTTACTCCCATTTAACCCCTACACGCCCTTGTCGAGTGCTTTTAGGATCTTGTTCTACAGCTATCCTTTCCATCTAGTCTCATTCTAACTACCAACAAATCCTGAGCACCCACTGCAGGGCAGGGCAACCTGCATCTCTAAGGTTAAGCTCTCAAGTTCCCCTTTAAGCAAAAACTCAAGCGTAATTTAAAATCACCCATGAAAAAATCCCTTAGCTGGGGAGGTGAGTGCTCAAGAACTCAAAAACCAAGAACTAACATCTTGGGTGTCTATTTGGATTATGCCTTTAGTTTCCCTTCCCCTCAGGGCAGCAGAGCCCAGGGGCTACTATGAGCAGGGAATGGCAAAGGCTTAAGGCAAAGAATTTCTTTCTCCCTGTACCCTGAGCTGAAAGAGTTGATTTTACAAGTTAAATTGAGTGTATGATAGGACTCCGTTGTATTTGCAAGGCATAAGCTAGGTGCTATCAGGCAAAGAAATGAACCTAAAACCCCTGCCCTCATGTAACCTATATAACCCAGTTGGGAGATATTGGCTCATCCTCTCAAAATGGTAGATGACAGTTAAACATGAAATCATCAGAACTGTCAAACATGTGATACTAAGTGCTACAGACATCCAAAGGAATAAGAAATTGCTATAGTGTAGGCTGGGCTCAAAAGGCTTTCATGGGGAAATTTAAACTGGCTCTGGAGAAACTGATGGGCTGACTGAGAACCAATCTTAAGAACGAACATAATCAGTGTTCCACACAAAACACACCCGGTCATCTAAGCACACAATAGTATTTTCTACTATATCTCTACTCTCCCTCTTGACAGCGCCAAATAATTCACTGGCCAACCCTGTCCTCGGTAATATAAGCCAAGGTCCTAGGATAACCATGTGCCACAGTTTGAGTTCTACTTGGTTACTTACCAAAGCTTAAACTAAATCTTAATATTACTGTTATGTTAAAAGTGCTACACAACCAAGAAAAGCATGAGAATTGCTTCCTTACAATGATGGAAAATCTTACATGAGCATTTAACCTGACTTTCCTGACAAATCAGAAGTTTGAGTACTCTGATCCGTTTCTTCAAACCCTAAGTCAGTACTTGGATGGTCTCACGTCAGCCTGTGTTAAAATTAAGCTGGTCTATTTCTCTTTCTCATGATGGAGTCCTGAGATCTCCTTTAAATCTCCCTGCCCATTCTGGTGCTTTCTCCACTCTCAGGACTCAAGGTGACCGAGCACCAGTCCCTGGATGCTGGCCCTGGGCCACATGGCACTCTGAATGAATGCAAGGAAGCAAGTGCCTAGGTACACATCTTGGATGTGGCTCTGATCCCTGGCTGGCTCCACTCACCCCTCACTGGACTTTTTCAGAAGGGGAGGGAGTAAGACTCAAAGAAAGAAGGACCCAGAAGCTGATCCAAGGCCAGCTGGAATAAGGGTCAACTGGAAGAGAGTCCAGGCAGAGATCTTTAAACAGCCCTGATTTACATGGGAAGCAGTCTAATAAATCAACATAACACAGTACATTTCCAAAAGGCAGATGCTGGCCAATTTCTCCAAGACTGAAGGACGTTTCTAACTTTTCCTTTAGGAGATGGCATGAGCACAAGTCAGAAATACCAAGTTCAAATCCAGATTCTATTAAGACTCTGCTGAAGCACTTGTGAGACTTCAGGCATTTCCTAACTTTCAGCTTGTTTCCTCAACTATAAAAGCAGCCAGTACACAGAGATGACTTTTATGACTAGATAACTAGTTAATGATTTTAAAGGTAGGAGCATCACAAGTCTGAGAAAAGTCAAAAGCAAATATCAGAGTCCGAATAGAAGGGACAATGGTTGGGGACGGCGCCTCAGTCAGTTTAGAGTCTTGAGTCCATTTCCTCTCATGATCTCAGGGTTGTGGGATCCAGCTTGTCAGGTTCTGTGCTCAGCGTGGAGTCTGCTTGTCCCTCTCCCTCTGCTCTTCCCCCTGCGTGTGCACCCTCGCGCTCTCTCCCCCTCAAATAAATAAATCTTTAAAAAGAAGAAGGGACAATGGGCCTTGAGAGCCTCTAGAAGACGATGATCAGAAAGTTCCCCAATAAGATAACGGACTGGGGTAAAAAAAAAAAAAAAAAACAACCCAGAATTGCTAAGAATATCTTATAGATTTCTTCCTTCTAGGTTCTGTTCTGCCTAATAGTCAAACACAGATTCAGCTCCTTCCAGAACATCTGAGTGATGATACATAGAATGGACATACCCACAGACATCATTCCACACGGTCTACCTGGCAGGGCTGGTAACTCAACCTTGACCTAAATGAAATGAAAGATCCCAAGGGGCACAGACCCTGACCTCTGTAACTCAGAAAATGATCTCATCATCATTTGGAGTCTCAACTTCCTTAATGCACAGTCTAAAAACCTGAGTGAAGTTTTACAGTCTCTAGTTCAGTTTTACAGTCCCCAAAGTTTTAGGAACACCCAACTCGTTCTAAGGCTCTCAGATACATTATTCTGTCATAAAATCTTAACTAGAGTTCAAAATGGTATTTAAATACTTAAATAGCATTGTAGAAAACGTAACCGGTGAAAACCTATGGCAGTTCCTATAATAGTGCACTCATCTGATATTCCCACACATCTTTACTTCTCCTGCCTCAATAAAGTCCCTTGTTCAGCAAATTTACTTTATCAGTCCAATCAATTAAGGCCAATTAAAGTTAAATTGCTTTGAACATGGGTTTCATAAATGTGACTAAGAATTTAAATTATCAATTACCCCACCTACAATAAACTTTGGCTTTGCTCTTTGGCAGTCAGAATCGGAATGGATAACACCTGTCCAGTAGCTGGCACACAGTAGGAATTCAATTAGTGCTTCCCAATTCATCACCATTAATAGCCACCATTTAGTCAGCAAATACGCATGCTCAGCAGGAAGTAAGCATTGTGCATACGGTGGTCTCTTAACTCCTTACAACTTTACTAAGCAGTAATATCTCCATTTTACAGATAAGGAAACTAAGGCTTAAAATAAATTAACAGCTGCTACATGGACCAGAAGGATCAGGTCTCTTGCTCTCAGCAGGGCCCACTGAACTTTTCCGTAGAGCGCAGAGTTGAGGACACTGGACCAGAAGTTGTGAGACTCTCAACCTCACTGACTGTTACTTACACCCACATTAGTTACAGACAACGGTGACCACTGATGTGATCGCGGCCTGTATGCACACTGGCTCTCCTGGGAGGACCAAGGCTGCTCCTGAAGCTCGAACTTTACCAAAAGAAGGGAAAGGGACAGGATTTGACATACACCACAGCCCCCTACAAGGTGGTTCCTGCCACACTCTAAGCTCCACGGAAAGATACACTCCCGGGTGTGATCAGCCACTCCCCTCTGTCAGCCTCCCAAGCAGAGCATTTCTAGAAGGAGGCCGACTCTGCTGACAGGCTTATTCTTACCCACAGGAGGACTTGCAGCAGCTCTAAGGGCAGTAACAGGTTTTAGCAAGTATGCTGCTTAGTGACAGGTTCCTGGCTAAAATCACATTTTGCAAGTCTCCATCCCAAAGATATTTTCTTGCCCCAATACATCCCCTTCACGATGCTGGCTTGAACCACTATTCCAAGGAAGCCATCGCACCCAGTAGGCGTCAGGGGCAAGGGACCATCAAGCAGAACGTATTCCCTCTCCCGGCCCACATCATCGCTGCACTAACCAGTTCAAACTCTCCAGATGGGTGGATGCACATTTACACACTCCTAAGTGTTCAGACACTAAACATCATCCATTAGCTGAGGTAACAGAAACCACCTTTCATTTCAGATTTATAGCTTAACAATTATTTCTACCGAGAGAAGGCAGAGAATAAGCAGCTGGCCAGCCCTGCAGACCACCAGCCCGCAGCCTCCCCACCCCCCACCCGTTTCCTTGCTTCACTAGCAGGTGTTATCAGAAAAACCTGACGTTAGGATTCACCAATTTCAAAATTCTTAGTTGCAGAAATCAAGAGGGTTGTTTTTTTTCCCCCCCAGCTCTAAAATCCCACTCGCCCCTCATAAACACAAAGTCCTCTCTTTAGGTGGCTGCACTTTGCTTTCTCCGGTCTGTTGGTCCTGGAAGGACCTCGGTTCAACTAAAAGCCTCAGGGGAGGAGGGCACTCCTCGGAGTTTATTTTTCAGTAGCACAGATCAAGAAGGAAGGCCCACAGCGATCAAGGCGGACTAAGCTCCCAAACCCCTCTCCAGCCCAAATAGTTTGATCATGCGGGAACCAAACACTGTCTAAAGAAAGAAAAAGAGGCTAAGCAATGCCAGTCTCCACTTTCTCCCGGGAGGAGCGCCGCTACACTAGGGGAGGGGGGAGGGGGGTTGTCTTACAAACTGTGTTTGCAAAGCCCGGGCCCAGACCGGATATTTTTTTGCTTTAACCCCTGGGCTCGGGCCTGCAAAACGCAGAGGCCCGAAGGGTCTTCGGGCACCGCCGGGCGCTCCGGGGCCCTGGGGGGGAGGGGGGGGAGACCCTCTTAGGGTCTTGTTTTTGCAGCTGATCTAGTCGTGCGAGCAGGTGCTTGGTCAAATCCATCTTCTGAAAACGGGGTGTTGGGGAGGAATGACGAGCAGCTCCGGCAGGAGCGCCCGCCGCGCGCGGAAACCCACGCAGCGCAGGATGCCACGCGGCGGTGCAACTTCTGCGGGGCGAGCGGGGCCGCGGGCGCCGGGCCTGGGGCTTCTCCACCGCGGTCCCAGCCAGCGCTCGGCCGCGCCTCGGCCGCCCCCGCCCCGCCCCCGCCCCGGGCACACGCGTGAAGCTCGGCCGAGCGTGCCACCTGCCGGGGTCCCGGCAAACGTGCCCGCGGGGAAGGACCGCCGGGAAGCACTTTGTTTAAAAGAGAAGAAGAAGAAGAAGAAAAAAAAAGTAAACTCTCCCGGGGCCGAGGACAGTCCCGCCGGGCAGCGGGGCTCGGGGCTCGGGGCTCGGCCCTCGGGGGCTCGGGTTTCCAGGGCCGACTCGGGGGCGGCGCCGCGGCGGGCGGGCTGCTGGCCGGGCTCCCCGGGGCGCGGATCCGGGATCCCGGGGGGGGGGGGGCCGGCGGGGGCGGGGGCGGGGGCGGATCCCGGGCGGGGGCGGGGGCGGGGGCGGGCGGGCGGGAACGCGGCGCCCCGGTCGCTGCTGGCGCGGGCCGGCGCCCGGCGGGGGGGTCGGGAACTTACAGCCGCCGGTCCTCGGGCTGCAGCTGCCGGTGCATGGCGAGCGAGAAGCCGAAGAGGCTCCCGGGCTCCCCGGCTTTCCGGATCACATGGTCCTCGCGGGTGTCCAGGTTGAAGGCGGCGCCGAGCCGGGGCAGGAGCCCCGCCGACAGGTAGAGCAGCCACAGCCGCCCCGCGGCCGCCATGGGCCGGCGCCCCGGAGGGAGCGGAGCGGAGGGGAGCGGAGGGGAGCGGAGGGGAGCGGAGGGGAGGGGAGGGGAGCGGAGGGGAGCGGAGGGGAGCGGAGCGGAGGGGAGCGGAGGGGGGCGGGAGCGGAGGGGAGCGGAGCGGAGGGGAGCGGAGGGGAGCGGAGCGGAGGGGAGCGGAGGGGGGCGGGAGCGGAGGGGAGCGGAGCGGAGGGGGGCGGGAGCGGAGCGGGAGCCGCGGCGCCCTGCGCTCGGGCCGGGTTCGAGGCTGCCGCCGCCGCCTTCGGCTCCTCGGGCCACCGCGCCGGCCCCACCCCCGGGACGAGTCGCGCTGCCGCCGGCCGCTCCCCCTCGCGGGCAGCTCCCGGCCGCTCCGCTCAATGAGCCCGTTGTTCTCTGGAGACTCGCCGGCGTTTTATCAAGTGACGAGGCCGCCGGCCCCGCCCCGGCCCTGCCCTCCGCCGCCTCCCGCCGCCGCCTCCCGCCGCCGCCCGCCGCGCACCTTCCCGGCCCGCGGAACGCTCCCGAGCGGCGGCTCTTCTCTTCTCGCACGTTAGAAAGCCGAAGCTCAGCCCTGACCCCGAGCACCCAGGATGTGCCCGGCGGGAAGGAGAGCCCTGGGGGGAAGTCACACGGGGCTCGGCACTTTAAGACTTGGTTTCTCGGTGCTACAAGCTCAGGAGCAGCTCCTCGACAGTAAAGGATGTGGGTGATTAAGAGGGACCGGGCACCTGGTGGCCCAGCGGTTGAGCATCTGCCTTTGGCTCAGGGCGTGATCCTGGGGTCCTGAGATCGAGTCCCGCGTCCGCTCCCTGCATGGAGCCTGCTTCTCCCTCTGCCTGTGTCTCTGCCTCTCTGTGTCTCTCATGGATAAATAAAATATTAAAAAAAAAAAAGTTGATACCTATGCGCTCGGGAGCCCTTCTTTCCTGCCCCCAAATTCGCAGGACTAGATCCTGGCCAGGAGGCAGCTCAGAGCTCAGTGTGGGTGGCCTAAAGCCTCCAGCCTCCAGAGCATGGGGTGTGGCCTCCAGTGAGGTCAGTGAGGTGTTGACCTCTGGGGTAACTTTATTGGCAACTTCTGGGGCAGGGGAGAGAGAATTCAGGGGTACTGTGAGATTTCGGTGACAAAAAAATTTACATTTTTCATTTCACTAGCCTCTAACATTTAGCATTTCCTTCCATTATGAATGTAGGCAACACAACACAGTGGCAGTAGGGTAAGGACCTATGACTTATTCTCCAGTAGAACCCACAGGGTTTTTTTGACATCACATCATAGATGTTACAATGCCTTCAATTACAGTGGTTATTAGGTAGACCCTCTGCTAGATCTTGTTATGCAATAGGTTAATTAAAAAGTATATATAGGGATCCCTGGGTGGCTCAGCAGTTTAGCACCGGCCTTGGGCCCAGGGTGTGATCCTGGAGTCCTGGGATCGAGTCCCACATCCGGCTCCCTGCATGGAACCCACTTCTCCCTCTGCCTGTCTCTGCCTCTCTCTCCCCCTCTGTGTGTGTCGATCATGAATAAATAAATCTTAAAAAAAAATAAAAAATAGGGATCCCTGGGTGGCGCAGCGGTTTGGCGCCTGCCTTTGGCCCAGGGCGCGATCGTGGAGTCCTGGGATCGAGTCCCACGTCGGGCTCCCTGCATGGAGCCTGCTTCTCCCTCTGCCTGTGTCTCTGCCTCTCTCTCTCTCTCTCTCTCTCTGTGACTATCATAAATAAATAAAAAAATTTTTAAATAAATAAAAATAAAAAATAAAAAGTATACATACTGCTACAGCACAAAATTTTTTTTTACATTTTAACTGTATTTCAAGATAATTGGTTTCCTTTGTAATCCCACGTATTTTATGCCTTAAAAAACCTTGTTCTGAAAAGAGATTCATGGTCTTCGGCACCCTGACAAAAGGGTCCCATGGCATTAAAAAAGCTTGAGAAGTGCCTGCCTGTAGGCTCCTGGAATGCCTGAGGAGCCTGCCTTGCAATCTGATATCCCTGCATTGGAAACAGAAGCAGAGGGCACCTGGGTGGCTCAGTTGGTTGAGCATCTGCCTTTGGCTCAGGTCATGGTCTCAGGGTCCCGGGATCAAGTCCCAGGGGAAAGGCTGCTTCTCCCTCTCCCTCTGCCTGCCGTTCCCCATGTTTGTGCTTGCACTCTCTCTCTCTCTGTCAAATAAATAAAATCTTTTAAAAAACAGAGTACAGTCCCAGGGAAGACCTGGAGTTCTGTGTGTGCATGTGGTGTAGGGATAGGGATGCCCTTCACCTAAAGGAATATTTGTACCAAGGGAGCAGCCTACACTGCACAAAACTGCTGCCTAAGCCTCATCAAGGGTCCTTCGGGTGGAACAGCTGCCAGAGCAAGTCCCTCAGCATAGGAGGGGCATGTCCCACTCCTCTGCCAGTCAATAACTCCACTCAAGTATAGTCAAAAGTGGGGTGCAGTGAGTTCAAAGTCAGTAGACAATGTTGGAGATCACACTCTTTTAACAAATGCAAAATAATCTTGATAAGATTGTGAAACTAATCAAGTAAACCAAGAAACATCTGTATTATGATTTTTCATGCAAGATAGCCTTTTTTCTTCATGTTGAACACCTAGTATTGCAGAGAAACAGGTCCAAGCTATTACAGTTAGAGCACAGTGACCCTCACTGCAGGCTGGTACCCAGTGGGAGCCACTGACTTGGCTATAATGGTTACTGAAACACTTCTAAACTGGTTGATTAAAGCTCTGTCCTGAGCTCCCCAGGTTCAACGTCCCCCACCATGGCCACTTTCCTAGGACTCACCAGCTTCCCCACAATACAGCAACTAGAGGTTTAAGCTTTTGTGCTGCTAGGTTGGGTGTGCGGGTGTCATAGCAGCTGTTCATGATACTGAATATCACTCCTCTCCTCCAAGGGTTATTCTCTGCACCATTTGCTGCTCCCTTCCCCAGATCCCGTTAATAGATGACATTTGAATAGCCAGTTACGTCCTTGATCCCAAATATTGATTGTGCTCAAACTGACATTTTAAATAATGTTAAATTTAAAATAGCAACTAACTACAGAGTGCTGCTGAATTCAACGATGCTTTTTTGGGAAAAGGAAAGGATAAAGAAAACTAAGGATGAGAGACTTGTTCCGGAGTATCTTGAGTTCCCATCACAGATGGAAAACCTTCAACCACACTCCTACCTTTCACCTATCTCCTGCCTAGGATGCCAAACATGCTTCAAGTGGAATAAAACTCAGACTCTTAACAAGAATCTCTTTGAAGACTGTCAGCTTTTCCTGATTAACTGTAATAATCACGTTTTGTGAATCAGTTGTCATTGCCATGGTAAATAGGTCAGGCTAACAGAAGAGAGAAGTGCCTTGCGGACGGGAGATGTAGAGGTCTTTTGGGATCTGCTGAAGATATTGTCCATTTCTGGGGAGAAGAAATGAAAGAAGCAAGAAACCTAAAAATTATGAAGTAGAGACCTGGGGAGGGAGGTGCATAGTTTTAATGCAAAAAATAAATCTGAGATAAGAAGACATTTGTCTGGAGGCAAATGGAGAGAGTTAACTTCATGATAAAGGCATGCTGACCACATAGGGCATGGCATGTGTGTGTATGTGTGTGCGCATTGCAAGAAGGGCTCTACAAATCCAGTTATGACAAAATCGTGTCATGTTCCCAAAAAGGCTGATTAGAAGACAGACAGGAATGCCTAAGAATATGATTATAAAATCACAGTAGATACTTCTACAAACAAAATTTTAAAGATTTTTATTTATTTATGATAGACAGAGAGAGAGAGAGAGAGAGAGAGAGGCAGAGACACAGGAGGTGGGAGACGCGGGCTCCATGCCGGGAGCCCGACGTGGGACTCGATCCCAGGACTCCAGGATTGCGTCCTGGGCCAAAGGTAGGCACTAAACCACTGAGCCACCCAGAGATCCCCTACAAACAAAATTTTAAATTAAAAGTCAGTGAAGTCTTTGAATAGATATTTGCTCAGGTGAGAGCTTTTGAAGTATATTTTACCAATACACTTTTCAAAAAAAATTATTTGTTCTATATCCTGCCTTTGGTAGGGGAGCTTTCAAATAATTTTAAACTATTGGTCACCTGTGGAGAAGTCGGAGCGACCCATGTCATGCCTGAAATATTTTCCATTTCCTGGGACCTACTGTAATCATTTTGCTATCAGGTTCTCTGTTGTACTGACTTCATCATCACCAAGAGCAGAGAATATCATATTTGTCGCTTTTGAGGCAGCATAGAAACTAGCTATTGAAAATTTCTCCTTATTCTCATCTTGTGGTTGCATTATCCTGACAGTTTTGCATGTTTCCTGGAGCACATGGTCCATGGAACCCAAGACCCTTGCTTCAAATTCTATCTCTGTTCTAGCCTGGTCAGATGACCTTAAACCATGTAATCTCTCTATGCCTCAGTTTCCCTAGCTAGGAAGTAGAGATAATGATAGCATCAACCCCCAAAGAATTGCTTTACCTTAAGGATCAATAAAGTTGGCTGGAATCAGGAGAATTCAAATTGCCAGCTAAACCTTAGTTTAAAACCCAGATATATTTTATTTATTTTTCTGGTTTCATTGAAAGATAATTGACATATAGCATTGTATAAATTTAAGGCATATAATGATTAGATACATACATATATATAGTAAATTCCACATGAGATGAAATCACGTGCTATTTGTCTTTCTCTGACTTCTTTCACTTGGCATTATACCCTCTAGATCCATCCGTGTTGTTGTAAATGGCAAGATTTCATTCTTTTTTGTAGCTAAGTAATATTCCATTGTGTGTATATGCCACATCTTCTTTAGCCATTCATCTATTTTTTTTAAAAGATTTTGTTTTATTTATTCATGAGAGACACACAGAGAGAGGCAGAGACATAGGCAGAGGGAGAAGCAGGCTCCATGCAGGGAGCCCAACGTGGGACTTGATCCCGAGATTCTGGGATCATGCGCTGGGCTGAAGGTGGGCGCTAAACCACTGAGCCACCCAGGATGTCCATAGCTATTCGTCTATTGATGGACACTTGGCTTGCTTCCGTGTCTTAACTATCGGAAACAATCCTGTAAACATAGGAGTGTATATATCTTTTTGAATTAGCAATTTCATTTTCTTGGGTAAATACCCAGTAGTGGAATTACATATGGTAATTCTATTTTTAATAGAATATAAAATTTCTTAAATAATTTTTAATTTAAAAATTTTTAATGATTTAATTTTTTGAGGAAGCTCCATACTGTTTTCCACAGTGGCTGCACCAATTTGGATTCCCACCAACAGTGCAGGAGTGTTCCTTTTTCCCCACATCCTCTCCAACACTTGTTGTTTCTTGTGTTTTTGATATTAGCCATTCTGACAGGTGTGAGGTGATATTGTGGATTTGACTTGCATTACCCTGATGATGAGTGATGTTGAGCATCTTTTCATATGTCTGTTGGCCATCTGTATGTCTTCTTTGGAGAAATGAAATGTCTATTCATGCCTTTGGTCCATTTTTAACTGGATTACTCAGCTTTTTTGGTGTTGAGTTGTAGAAGTTCTTTCTATAGTTTGAATATTAACCCTTTATTGGATATATCATTTGCAAATGTATTCTTACATTTGGTAGGTTGTCTTTTGTTTTGTTGATGGCTTCCTTCACTGTGTAAAAGCTTTTGTTTTGATATAGTCCCAATAACTTAATTTTCCTTTTGTTTCCCTTGCCTGAGGAGACATATCTAGAAAAATGTCAGAGATTACTGCCTATGCTCTCTTCTAGGAATTTTATGGTTTCAGGTCTTCCATTTAGATCTTGAATCCATTTTGAGTTTTTTTCTGTGTATGATATATGAAAGTGGTCCAGTTTCATTCTTTTGTAGCTGTGCAGTTTTCCCAACACCACTTGTTGAGGAGACTATCATTTACCATTGCATATTCTTGCCTCCTTTATCAAAGAATTAATTGACCATATAACTGTGGGTTTATTTCATTTTTTTTTTGTGGGTTTATTACTGAGCTTCATAGTCTTTCCATTGATCTTTGTGTCTATTTTTGTGCCGGTACCATACTGTTTTGATTACTGCTGGTTGGAGTAGATCTTGAAATCTGGGATTTGATACTTCCAGTTTTGTTCTTTTTCAAGATTGCTTTGGCTGTTCAGGGTCTTTTGTCGTTCCATACAAAGTTTAGATTATTTGTTCTGGTTCTGTGAAAAATGCTGTTGGTGTTCTAATAGAGATTGTTACCTCTATAGATTGCTTTGGGTAGTATGGACTTTTTAACAATATTTGTTCTTCCAGTCCATGAGCATGGAATATCTTTCCATGTGTTTGTGTCATCTTCAATTTCTTTCATCAGTGTCTTATATGGTTTTCAGAGTATAGGTCTTTCACCTCTTTGGTTAAGTTTATTCCTAGGTATTTTATTATCTTTGGTGCAGTCGTAAATGGAACTGTTTTCTTAATTTCTCTTTCTGCTATTTCATTAGTAGTGTATAGAAATGCAATGGATTTCTGTATTTTAATTTTTTGTATATTGAAAGGCCACACTTGGAGGAGATATTTTTTAAATTGACTTCTTTAAGGAAAAAATTTCTAGCTTCCTGTAAAAAGCGTCAATGAAAAGAAAAGAAAAAAAAAAACAAAAAAAACAAGCTGATTCTGAGTTAGACCAGTGATCTCTGGAGTGCATCCATTCAGGTCAAGGTAAGTACTCAAAGGAGGCAGCTTAGCCTCACCCACTTCCCAACTGAGGGGCTGGACAAGTTCCTCTACTTCTCTAGGACTCAATTTTCCAATCCATAAAATGGTCAGAATTCTGATCTCACCAGGTTATTATACAGATTACATGAATTATATACATGAAGTATACAGCACAGTGTCTTCTATTAAGTATGTAGCAAACAACGTGGTAGCGATGAAAACGAAGGAGGAGAAAAATACAAGAGCTGGTTCAGGTAATGGACTTTAAATACAGGGAGAGAGAACATGTAAGTGAGGTCATTTGTACCCCACATTCACTTCATGTAAATGGTCAGGATAAACCATTTCTTCCCCTTAGAGCTCGGCAAACAGTCCCTGTCATGGCAGTGTCTCAGCGCCTGACATTGAGGTGGAAGCAAGTTCCTACTTGACACTGGCTCTAGGTGGCTTGCATCTCTTGCAGTGTTTACAGGGACAACAACTGGCCACAAACTGGACACCATAAGCTGGAAAGAGAAAAACAGCTCAGAGGACTTGCCAGCTAGGAGGCCTGGTGGGAGAATAAGATGAAAGTTGAAGGACGTTCCCAAACACATTCTTATCTTCCTCTTTTCACAATCTGTTCAACCAGCGGGAGAGTTATTGCAAGGGTTATCCAAAACGACAGCCAACTTACAAATCATTGTTACTGTGTTTGAAGCTTTAGCTCATCTACTACATCTTGCTCACTGAAAATAAGTTGGCAGGGTAGTTAGGGGAACATGCAACTTAATAGAAAAATTGGACCCTGAACTTCAAATTTTTTTCAAGATTTTTTAATGTGGAAAGCAAGCCATTTGCATGCAAATAACGAAGTACCCACTATTTAACAAGACACTTGAAGGCAAGGTAATAAATTCTGCCCTGTGAACGTACCACCATATAGAACAAAAAAACAAAGAAAGCAGGAAAAGAATGCAGAAATTTGGACCACCTAATAGCTGAGAATGTTCCTGAAACAATGCCTTTGCTGTTCCAGATCGCAGGATTAAAAGTGAGGGGTCGAACAGTTCTGCATTATACAACGTATTTCTGGGCATTCCTGGTGAAAAAGGAGAAAAATGGGCCTGGTGACACTTATATCACATTTCATTTTGAAAAATCATCAAACATCAAAAAAAAAATCATCGTAAGTACATTTTCAAAAGGCAAAAGACATTGTCCAAATTCTGTATCCGGAGACATCAAAGCAGAGACCTTTTATAAGAGAGAATGTCAGGGTCTCTGATCAAATTAAGACTCAGGATATCGCAACTTCTGATTTGGTAACCAAGACCACACCTTCTTAGCCTTCTTCAGCTTTGGCCCACCAACGCCAATTTCCTGCCCCCCAAACCAGGAACTGTAGCAGTTCACCGAGAGTGAGCTTGATGGAAGGTTCTCTGGCAGGAAAACACCACCAGGAACACTGTATCAGCTAGGTTGGGCTGTTCAGACATAAACACATTTGCATGTTCTTCCTGCCTACAGAAGGGTGGAAAGCCTCAAAAGCTAACCAGGGGGATTCCTGCCAGGGTGAACTTTTTCAGCCTTGGACCCTACCAGCAAATAAAGGCTCCACCCCAATGCTCCAGAAATTCACTTTCCCCGAGTTACCAACCCATCCCCAGTTGCTATGGGTTACAGAAAAGTTTGGGTAAATGCCACATTGGTTGAAAAGAAGGTAACAGAGTATGAGAGACAGTCAGCCCTTTGATTTTGAAGGGCTATTAGAATTTCCTAATTTACACTCTGTAAATAACCAAAATACATTTATTTCTCTGAGACTTTCTTCATGTGCTGACTCCAGTCATCTAGCAATGGCTATCGTGGTTATAAATAACTTCAATCTGTATTTTTTTAAATAATTCAACTGCAGGAAGAATAGCTTTAGTGTTATGTGTATTTTTAAAATATATCCCAAAGTTGAAATCTTTTCAAGTGTTAATTAAAAGGAAATATATATATATTCTAGCCACTAACCACTTACAATAAATATTCAAAGAGGAGAGGAGCATTGAGTAGACACCGTGACCGTCTGCCCACGCACTCCCTTCTCAGACTCCATCAACACTCTGCATACACCTTTCTCCCACTTCATACTGACTGATACTGCGACTCATCTGCTTACAGAAAACTCTCTGCTACTAAACTTAGTTCCTTCAAAGAGGAGGCCAAGCTTTACTCATTCTTGTATCCGTGGTACCAATAACTAGAACTAATTATTCATGGAAACTACGAAAAAAATGACTGATTATACTACCTACGGTTTTCACTTTTATGCCAGTAGGCTTCTTTGAAGTTTAGGGGTTTTGTGTTTGGTTTTGTTGTTTGTTTTTTAAAGAAAATATGTCACCCTTGTATTACATGCTTAAAATAGAGCATACCCAAGAGTATATACTTTATTGAAAGGGCATATACCCCCCTCCTTACCCAGATTCCTCTAAAAATCAGTAATTCTCATAGAAATGTAAAACCCCTGCGTCAGGTCAGCCAGTTAACAAGGTCTGGACTCAAGGTCTCCGATGCTCTAATCCCACCAACAATTCAAAGGCAGGAAAAAAAAATGAAAGTGTACTGCAGAATCTGGAGTAGAAATTCTTAGCAAAGGATTCTGGGGAGGCTGGACGGAGCTTGAAGAGTGGAACATGAAGGCTGAAAATCCAGAAGTCCTTTGAACTAAGAAAGCAGCAGGGTCCTTGGAGGGCTGGATCTCTTACACTGGAAAATATATTTGCTTCACTCTTTGATCTGCTGTCCCCAAGTCCTCACAATGCTGCCAGCATCACTGTGCCTCATCCTTTAGTCACCAAATAAGCAGAAGACATGGTGACAAGTGGGAAGTCACCATGAAGTGGGGAGGGTTCAGGTGATAAGCTTCCCTAACCTCCCCCCAGCTCCACCACCCAATCCAACCAACAGTGTATACCTGGGGCAGTCTGCACACACCCTGCCCTCTCCCCCTTCCAGCTGTATATGCCTAACTGGGAGGAATCTCCATGCCAGCTAGGCCTTCTCAGGAAAAGATTTCTGGGAGACAGCATGCATTGAGGATACAAAGCAGACCCAGCTGAGGCTCATGAGCTTGAAGCAATACTACTGATGTGATGTTTTTATTGCAATGAAAATCAAAAGACTGGAGAAAATAGGCTTCTGTTTGCACCTGCAAGGATGATATGCTGTGGTTCAGAACCACAACTATAGTTTAGATGGAAATCTGGAGACACAGTTAGTGGGTGAGACAGCATAGTCATAGCAAGAAAAAAAACATGACAAAGCATGAGGTAAACAGTGGGAAAAGGCATCCAATGTGTGAGTCCCAGAGTTTCATCCTTACAGACTAAATTGTTTTATATAAACATCCATTTTCCCTGGGATATATTCAAGGTTAATAGTAAAACTGTCAGCCAAGAGTTACCTATTTGGAACCCGTGCGATTACTCTCAATCATACATTCCATTTAATGGATCTCTCGATTGTTCCTAAATATTAATCCCTCAGTGCATACCAGGGTTTACTAAATAGTACTAAACACTCAGTGCATGTTCTGTGTATACATAAGGGTTTCTTGAGTTTTCCTCCATATTTTTTTCATATCATTGGGTAAGAGATTTGAGAAATGAGTTACAATATTGGATTCTTTTTTAGGGTTCGAAGGTCACAAGAAAATGTTTGAGGAAGACTCAAGATGGCCATGGATTTTTTTATTTTCCTCTCCTTGAGAGGTGGGGTCTAACTCCCTCACCCTTGAATCTGAACTGGCCTTAGAGATTTTCTTGACTAATAAAAATTAGCAAATGTGATCTTCTGGGACTTTCCAGGCTGATGCATAAACAGCCTTATAGCCCATTCCTGGGACTCTTGGAACACTCCTTCTTGTACTCTAAGCTGCCAGGTAAGAAGTTCGACTTCTATAGCGGAGCAACCATGAGACCACGTGGAGAGGACATGATCCAGCCTTCATTGTCCGTGGCAAAGTGCCAGGTATGGGACTAAAGCTATCTCAGACCCTATAAACCTGCCCAGTCACCAGCTGAATACTACCAAGTAATCCCTGCTGAGACCATGTGGAGCAAAAGCAGCACCCAGCCAATCTCTGCCTGGATTCCAGACCCACAGAACTGTAAGATATTAATAAAGTGGCTATTGTTTTAAGCCACTAAGTTTTAGGGTAGTTTATGTCAAACAATAGCTAGCCAAAACAGATGTAGTATAAAGTTCCCACGTGGGACTCCTCTGATGGTGGTCATCAACCTCTATTCAGCTGACCCCTCCTCTGCCAATCTTTCTCAGGGGGAGCAAGTCCACAGTGGTAGGCCATGGTTGGCAAAACTATTGGGTGATGCTCTCAGAGAAATGAGATCACTTATACTTGCTGAAAGGTAACTAGATAGAGTTTTGAGGGTGATGATTTCATGGCTCCATGACTAATTCTTAATCACTCAATAATAGGTCCAAAGCATGTACAAATAGGGTAGGCTTTGTACAGTTTCTCCCGGCGTCTAGCATGGACTATAGGGAAAAACAAAAAGCAGCTCTGTCTGGCATTGTGCAGTTGGTAATAGCTTCCACTGGTCCACATGGGGCTCCCTGACCCACTTTTACCTACAAGAGTCTTTTATCATCCCTAGTTCCCAGTAGTGTTACATATATATATATATCTCCATTATAGATTATATATATATATGTCCATTATTAGAACATATTCTGAAATGGCACTGCAGAGTGTCTGGTAAGCAGGAGGGTGAATCCCAAAGTGTCATTCCAACACTGAGCATAAGAATCCCGGCATAAGGGAGGCGGTCTAAAAGCTTAGAAGATCTCCCACCAATGTCTCTCAGCCTCCCTCTTCATTAAAGGCCTTTTCCCCCCTCTCCAGCTCCAGTTTCATTTTGTAAAAAGGTTCACTGCCTTATGTGCCATGAGCAGACAAGCTTATCGAATGAACTGTAAATCTAATCAGTTTGGCACAGGGGTTTCATGGGAGCCATGTAAACAATAGCTGGAGTTGTGTTAAGCTTCACTGACTCCAACTGATTCCCAGTTTGGTTCATTTGTGCAGAACAGTTGGAGATACAAAGCCAAGCCCATTAATTTCCAGAGAGCAGTTCTAACAGAGAAACGAGCTGTCAGTCCCCGGGAGGCTTTCAATCCACACTCTAACTACAGGATTTTATTTAAGGCATAAGGTGTGTCTTCGTGTTACTCAATTTCTTTCCATTTCCTCAATATTCCGTATTTCTTAGGAAATCCCGGCAATTCTTGTTGAAATTGGAATCCTGCGGAGAAATGAGCAGAGAATGTCTCCAAGTTCCCACGGCCCCGCATAAAAGTGATCAAAGTGTGGTCCTGAGTCCCCACCCGAGACTGCTTCTTAACATGCTTGTACCCCAGGTTACCTCCAGAAAAAAAGACTGAATCAGCCTCCGCAGCTAGTTCAGTTCTATTTCTCATTCCTCTACTTCCAGGGCAACACATTCGTGTTTTTCATGTGAATTACACCCTCAAGATTGTAAAGTTTAGTAGTCACAAGGCTGAAGTCACACCACTTTTCAATCTCTTAAATAGCATATGCTTAGTTTCCAGATGGAAAAATGAATATTCACCACAGCTCCATGAGGAATACCAATTTCCCATCACTCCCTAGCATTGGGCGATGCAGTTATAATACTGTGCTAATTTAGGGCATTTTCTGGTCCTCCGAGCCTCATATTTACATACTAGCTGAAACTGCAAATGGAAATGAATGGAGATGATGATATTTGCTTTATCTCAATTTTTCTGTGAGAAGGAGAAAAGCACTTAAGCTTGAAATAAGCAGATGTGAAAACACTTCTCACTAATCAAATGTTTACCACTAGGTTAGAAGAGGCTGCCTGTTTGGAGGCATAGAACCTGATATGTATACTTAGCAAGATAAGTGTATTTAGTGTGATAGAACCTTGGAGCAGAACTTTTGCAGCTTAGTTCAGATGACAACCAGCAATACCACATTTCTTTATCAGGCCTTTCACAGCTCATGAACTTGAATTCAAGAGTACCTCTTGCGTCTCTTTCACTACAGACTCACACCAACATATTGGGAGTTTCAAGTTACCATACCCAGAAGTAGCAGAGAGGAAAAAATGTCAAGAACAATGAAATGTCACTACAAGATTCAAAGAATTAGCTTTGTAAAAATATGTCATATTAAATTAAGGAAACTTTAATTGGAATAAAGAAAATTAGATAACTAATATTCTGCAAGACCATAAAAACTGTACAACTGCCCTCAATTTGATCACAGGCAGTTTTAAACATTCATAACAACAGAAGACTTGTGAAATTATATATATGAAGATGACAGGAGATCGCCAATGTGATTCTATAAAGCGCTTGACATAACAAACCAGTTTAGAGATCCACTTGCATTTTCTTGAATAAGACCACAGTGGTTTAAAAATCACAGAATCCCACCTTAAACTAGCTTAAGCTATACAATTGGTATTCAACAAAGGTTATGGAATTATCACAATAATAACTAAAATTTATGGGATTTATACCATGTGATAGGTAGTTCCTAACAAACATTTTACATTGATGCATTCATTTAATCTTCACAATAACGAGCATCAGAAATATTCTTAGTGATCCCATTTTATGCATGAGGAAACTGAGGAGTAGCAGGGTCACATAAGTCCCCCAAGTTATACAGATCAGAGGTATCCAAGCCAGCTTTTGATCCTAGGCAGGCCAGCTCTAGAGCCTGCATACATGACTCCACACCCAACTAATTCCTAGAATATGTGACTTTTTGAAGTTATCAATCAAGAAAAAGCATTATCTTTTGACTTTATTTTGGTATCAGTTGGGATCATGGCTTTCAGATTGAAATCACAAGGCAGTAGTGATCACTGCGACAGTGTCCACCTATGATGTTCCGAAGAAAGTCTGATTGTGTTTATTCTTAGAATCTATCTCATTCAGGGGGCGCCTGGGTGGCTTAGTCAGTTGAGCACCCTACTCTTGATTTCTGCTCAGGTTGTGATCGTGAGGTCGTGAGATGGAGCCCTGCATCACACTCAGCAGGGAGTCTGCTTGAGATTCTCTCTCCCTCTGCTCGCTCCCTCCCTCTCTCTCAAATGAATAAATCTTTGTAAAAAAAAAAAAAATCTCATTCAATATCAGTATTTATTTGGTAGACAAAAAGAGAATGTATTTCCCCAATGTTTATGTGCTAATGACTTTAGTGAAATTGTTAATAACCTGGAAGACAATAGAAATTCAAACTAACTCTCAGAAAATGGGGAAAATAATTCTATAAAAACTATTCAATTCACTTTAGAAGCCCCAGAGATGTTTATTAATCACAGTGCCAAATCAGCCACTCCATGCTGCACGTGCTCTGATTGACCACCTCACATGCCCAGCACAGGTGATGGGATGGGGACAAACACCTGACCTGGAGGTATTGGACTGCCCTTGGGTCACAATCTATCCAGAGGCTGGAGTGGGCCTAGCAGATCCTCACTCTTGGGAGTTTGCTCTGGAAAACAGAGCAACCCAAGTGGCAACAGTAACTTAAGTTGAAAAGTTACGATGTAGGGAGAGGAAAGGAGAGGCCATTGTGGCCTTGTGCACACAGGCAAGCCAAAGCTAGGAGGGGAGCAGAACAAGGTGGTCCACTGAGAGAGGAGAATGAAGCAATACAGAGTGAAGAGAAAGGAAGAGGGTGGGTGTCTACACAGATGAACGTGAGAAATCAGAGCGTGCTGTGCCTGGTGCCGCTGCAGATTCTGGAGGTTCTCAGTTTCCACTGTGGTGCACAGGCACTCTTAGGAGCCCCGGTGGCCTGAGAACTCAGGCGTTGTTCCTTGCAAACAGAAAAATCTTACCTGAAAGTCAAATGAGTGAAAAGCGATTCACTTTTGGATAAAATCTCTCTACTCCAAAATAGGTTAGGGAACTACTGATACACAAAAAGAAAAAGAAAACAAAATGACTTAAAATTAAGAATAATTTACCTAAGTGAAATCATGGTTTAAAAAAACAATACAACACTGACCTATATGAAAAGGGATATATCATATAAAAATGATTTTTTTTAAGAGGTAGGTTTTAGGGACACCTGAGTGGCTCAGGGTTGAGCATCTGCCTTTGGCTCAGGGCTGATCCCGGGGTCCTGGTATCGAGTCCTACATCAGGCTCCTCACAGGGAGCCTGCTTCTCCCTCTGCCTATGTCTCTGCCTCTCTCTGTGTCTCTCATGAATAAATAAATAAAATCTTTTTTAAAAAGAGAGAGGTTTTCAAAAAAACTTTCTTCTCTCTTTTAACCAAATTTTACTTGGCACACAGTGTCATTTTTGCCACCCTTTAAAACAAAGAAAATATAAAGATACAGATCTCCTGGCAAGGGTTCCAAGAATAATTAAAATTACTACTGTATGACTTATAAGTGAAGCTGCAAGGAACTGGGGCTCTTTGGTCTAGAGAGAATAAAGTTAAGGAGTGACTGGTTATTCAAAGATATGGAAGGTTTTTAATCACAATTATGTCTTGTATTCATAAAAGTAGGAATGAACAAGTGCTTCTGTCAGACAGGATGAGGAGTCCATACATAGGCTACAGAAGGCCAAGGACCGCCTAGTCCTGGAGAGAGATTCAAGAAGAAATTTAGAAAACACACGCAAGTCTTGCATGGTTGACAAATAGTACTCAGTAGCATCTCTGGGTCTGAGCTGCCAACAAAAATACACAATGGCTGTCATGAAGTGCCATGGGAAGTCATGAGTCAGATAAGAAGGAAGAAATAGAGTATAGAAGAAAAAGAGGAAGAAGAAGAAACAAGCAGATAGGAACGAATGTCGGAGGAAGTGGTCAAGTTAGCATTCACCTTTCAGATGATGTCCAAAGATCACTTTGCTCTCTTATTTTGTACAATATAGTATGTAACAGAGTGGCCATCACCAAACCATATTGGGTTTAGAAGTGACCCAAGTCGAGCATGACGTATAGAGTGGCCAAGAGTTTAGGCACTTCGTGTGCAATCACCCGGCCTCGCTCTCCCCAAGACCTCCCTGAGGAAGATGCCTGACAGCCTGCGACTGACTGACTCATCAGCTACCTTCAGGAACCCACATGAGAGCAGGGATGCCTTGATGGGAATATCACCTATCGTGCCACTCTGCACTGTCCACACTGTGCACAGCTCTGCCTCTGGGCAAAGCACTGTGTCATTTGAAGGACAATGGACGCCATGACCCTCATTTCTAAGGTACCTTGCTGATGAAGAGAGAAGTGAAGGCAGCTTTGTCTCCACTGAGGCATGGAGGACTAAATCCTAATCCCAAATCCATGTTTATTTCATGAAAAAGCCACTTCTTGCGGTTCTCCATTTCCATTCCTATAATACAGGGTAGGCTGTCTTCTCTTTGACAATATATCATGCTACTTATGACATACACATATCTGACTGAGTTGCTGGGTTTAATTAAAGTTGGGCTGTTTAAGAAAGTTGAGCTTTTACAAATGAGAAAGAAACTATGGTACTCACTACTCAAAATACTTGCTTTATGGACCATTCTAGAGGTCATAAAGTTTTGTACTAAAGGAGACTTTAGGGGTCATGTAACATTCAATCTTCTCATGTGTACAGGATTGAGGTAACTGAGACCCATAAAGGGTTAGGGGCAGAATCAGAATTAGATCATGAGTCTATCTAATCACACCAAGTATTTGCCCCAGCAGGCCAGGTCAGCACAGAGGTGGCATGTTCTTTTTCTCAATGACAACCCAACACACACAGAGTTCATCGGGCTCTGCAGTGGAACGTAACCATGGAAGTTCCATTTGCCCACAAATGCTAAAGTTATAGAGCATGAGTATAAAACAGAAACACTTGGCAGAGGCTGAGGTGATTTCATGGCTGTGTCCCGGCATCACATTCTACAGAGGTTGGATCTTGTCTGCTGCCGCCCAGGTTCCACCCAAGGGTTGGTAATCTTCCTGGTTTCATACTACTTCTAATTCAGGGGTTTGGGTGAGAAGAAACCAAGAGGAGACATGCCTCCTCCTTGTAGAAGTGGCTCTACCCCGGATCATGTCTGTCTCCACGAGTTCCTCCTAAAGTCACCCCATTCAAATCAACTTATTCTAATGTTCCTTAAATCATACTTGCTCTGGGCTGAGTGTGAATCCAGTTTAATTTTTCATAAGGGGGACACCTGGGTGGCTCAGTGGTTGAGCGTCTGCCTTCAGCTCAGGTTGTGACCCCGAGGTCCTGGGATCAAGTCCCACATCAGACCCCCCGCAGGGAGCCTGCTTCTCCCTCTGCCTGTGTCTCTGCCTCTCTCTCTGCATCTCTTCTGAATAAATAAAATCCTTTAAAAAAAAAAAAACTTTTTCATAAGGGAATGAAATTATTCTATATAAAAACAATGTTTTTCTGAAGTTATGACTCACATGCCCAGTATGAAAGCAACTTAGGCAATAGGAGTGTATAAAACAGAAAGTGACATTTTCTACCCCGTCCAATGCCACGCCCCTGAGATAATCATTGTTAGCAGTGGGGTTTACGTCCTCCCTTTTATGCGTGTAGGAACATGTTTATAAATATTTGCCTTTCCAACCTTGCATGATTTAAGGAACTCCTTATTAAAGATCATACGTCAAACTCCCTCTTAATAATGGATTAAGCCCTACCTTGGGGACCCTGAAAACAATAATAATAATGTAAGTTACAGACGAGGGCAACCTGGCTTGCTGTGACTAGTTTAGGCAGGTTTCTCCAAACATGCAAATCAGTCAAATCTGGTCATTTAAAAATAGGACTCCAGCTCTTACTCAAGTTAATAATAACTGCAGAACCGAAGTTATTTCCCAATGCTTTTCTGCTGAGTGGCAGGAAGGTTGCAAGCATAGGAAAACTCTATTTAATACTAACCAGTAGCTTATTTAACATTATTTAGGAATCTTCTTGGCACAGTTTCTCTGGAATTCTATGTTCTCTGGTGAATTCTTTTGGTTACACTAGTCACTATGGCTAGGCGATGTTCCCCTGATATTTGGGGAAGCGGTTATGACTTGGTCTGATTTGAAGGCACATTCCTTGTAGTCTCGCTGTGACTAAGGCAAGTCTATGCCCAGATACCTGAGGGCTGTGTCTGCACACGCCGTGGTGAGACCAGGTAACCTGAGGTATTGTTTATCTGAAGGGCTCCCAGGCTGTCGAGCACCTGGCAGCTGCTCAAGAAGAAGGGACACCTGTACTTGGGAAAGAACAGTCGCTCCCCATAGTGAGCATTCACCCCTCACAGGGCTATAATTAGTGGATAACACCTTTCAGGCTGACTGCTGGCTCTCATGGTCTCAGACAAGCGATTAGCTTCCATTGAGTCCTTTCTGGCTGCAACAGGACACACAGGGGTAAGGTGCAGGGAGCATGTATTTAGCACGAGTGCTCGACCAGGCCCCGTGCATTATGGTCTGTGATACCAAGGAGTCCTGTTTAGCCAGAGCAGAAAAAAACGTAAAGTCTAAGTGATTGTCAGAGCAAGCCAAAGGCTAAGCAATTTGTGCGATTACCACTTGCTTTCCCTCTCAATGAGATACAAACAACTCTGACCTCTAATCTAAATTTCACCACAATTTTCTCTGTGCTCCTGAGTGTCATCGCTGCCTCAATTTCTTGTTCTGCAGAGGAGGGTGAGCAGTGCCTATCTCCAAAGGAGGATCGATTGGTTCGTGCCAGAGACAGGTGTTGAAAATATAGATCAATGGTCACAAAATGTATTTACAACAATTGCAGAATGCTGCCCTGTTGCCTCTGTTAGTCTGGAATTTTTTTTAAAAAATCAATTGCTACTTGAAATAAGCGAAGGTGATGTTTCTCAAACTAAGATTCAAAGTTCTGAAAGAATGCTTTTTTAAGATTTATATATTTTTTTTAAAAAAATTTAAAGATTTTATGTATTTATTCATGAGAGACACAGAGAGAGAGAGAGGCAGAGACACAGGCAGAGGGAGAAGCAGGCTCCATGCAGGGAGCCTGGTGCGGGACTTGATCCCGGGTCTCCAGGATCACACCCTGGGCCAAAGCCGGGCACTAAACCTCTGAGCCACCCAGGAATCCCCCATGTATTTATTTTAGAGAGAGAGAGAGTGCCAGCGGGAGGAGAGGCAGAGGGAGAGGGACAGAGTTTCTAGCAGATGCCCTGCTGAGTGTGGAGCCCAGTATGGGGGCTCAATCTCATGACCCTGAGACCACGACCTGAGCTGAAATCAAGAGTTGGACACTTAACTGACTGAGTCACCCAGGCGCCCTGAAAGAATTTTTTAATTTGGCCTTTTCTTTTAGATTATGATCTAAGAAAAGTAATACAAGAGCATTCTGAACCATTGGGATGACCACCTGTGACCAAACGCTATATTGAGTTCAGCACCTGCATTTGTGCTTCCAGGAGACTTGGTGCCGAACTTCGGTGTTGTATACATCACTGTGCACGAATTGTGTACAAGGAAATGTACTGAATTCATTGGACAACCAATATGATGGATCAATGGATAAAATTTCAAAAACTGTAAAAATTAAAAATACCAGCAGTGACCATAAGGAAGCCTCAAATAATGGTCCTTCATTTTCAAGATCAAAAGAGTCAAGTCAACTGGTGAAATGTCAAACAACTAAACACATCTATGATTAAACCCAACATTAGCAATTTAGTTTCCATAAAATACCATCTATTGCTCATTTGGATTTTACTGGTTTTATAAGTATGGATATTTAATTGATAAATGCATCTTGGTATCATGCTTACTTAACGTTCATAAACCTAAAAAAGTATATACCTAGTTTTGTGTGTGCTTACAGTTCAGTAATGTTACATTAAAAAAATAATTTGAGTCATCACTTGGGCTAATATGAATTTTTTTCCGTGAAAGCAGTCTATAATTTAATTTGAAAAATGCCTAAGGCATTAACTGCAATTTGGTTTGTTAAATAAAAAAGTATCATTCTAATGTCAACTCTTAGAAAGGAGTTTTGCCAATAACTCTCAGGCAGAGATTTAAAGCTGGTGGATCTTCCTAACATTATTCAAAGTTTTCTTTCCAGTGCACATGTATTCATATAGTCACTTATACACTCATCAAACGTTGAATACCTCTAGGCACTGCGCAGGCATGAGAATGAAGAATACAATAGTATTTTTACCCTCAGGGTCCACAGCATGGTTGATAAACTGAAAAAAAAATGCCCAGTAGAAATCTACTTGCCTGGGAGGTGAGAAGCCTCTTTGGGGAGGAAAACCCCAACTATGTATGTTTACTCTTGAGCATGTCTACTCAATTGATAGAGTGACCAAATATGTTATTTATTCCTGTCCTAGGTATCTATACCTGTGATAATACCATTCTGCTTTGCTCGAAATAACTTTGTGATACATTTTTAAGCCTGGGCAAGTCCTACATCATTATTCTACTTTTTCAGGATTTTCCTAGATACTCTTACATGGATTTCTTTGTTAGATGAATATTAGAACATTTTTTTGTGAAGTTCTCCCTAAAATCCCATTGGCATTCTCATTACAAATTTGTTTAAAAATGAAGCTTAATTGGAGGAGGTTGACTTATTAAAGGGTATTATGTCTACACTGGTAGAAAATAGAACATGTTTCTTCATGGATTCGAATCCTCTCTTACATGTCTCCAAAGGAAACTGGTTATTTCTACAGATAGGTCTAGTGCATTTCTATCCCTACATAGTTTATGTTTTGTGTGTGTGTGTGTCTTACTGTGAAGGATATCTGCATTTTCATTATATTTCCATTTATTGCTTGCACAAAGGAACAGTCTTGATCTACATAATTATTTTATAACTGATCCCCCTAAATGCTTATTCATTCCGATAACTGAGTACTCTCAAGTCTTTTTACCTGAATGCCCCCAATGGCAGATGCCATTTTAACTAATGTTATTAACTCAACATTTCTTTCAGTCTCGTATTTTGCCCATATTTGCATCTGATTCCTCACTACAGTGCTTGTTGTGATAGAGATAAGTTTGGTGATACAATTTTATTAATACAGTTGACTCTCGAGGATGATGCGTCCTACATGGTTCCCAGGCTATTTGTGCCAATGCGACAAATATAATTTGTTTTTCTGTTTCTTCCCTTGGTTTAGACAGTCTTCTAATAGACAGCCTTTCAATTTTTAAAAAAGGATGATCTTACCTCCTTTTAAATATATATCTCTCATAAAATAGTTTGTCATAAAACAGCAGTGTAACAGGTTCTCAACCTTTACACTACACGCTAGTCAGATGCCTTACATTAACTTCAAATTTAGTGATAACATTGAATAATAACACACTGTTTCATATTTCCAAACAGTGACAGGTCAGAAGCAAAAATCTGGTTGCTAATCTGCTGTGTGCTTGTGCCATGTTAAACTCTGGTTTTCGAGCAGCAGAATTTTGGCATTTTTCTTCTGCTTGCTCACTGCTCTGGCCCAAGGAAATGAGTTGGATGAGTGCCCTTCTTTTTTATTCAGAGATGCCATAGATTAATTTTAAAGACTTCCTTTCATCTACATAACAGAATGGGTTCAGATAGCCTTTTAAGCTATTATCTGCAGTTTGGAACTTTGTGCTGGAAAGTCATAGCAGTCATACAAAAAGGGGTCTGTTAGAAACACTGAACAATGAGAGTTTGACATTTTTCTCCTCCTGCCTCCAGAAAAGAACCAAAGCAACTATTTTATTGCATTTATGTGTTTCATAAAAGAATGTGGGGTTATATTTATACGCCAGCAAGCTTCATGGAAATGACAAAACTGTGCAGCGTGTTTCAGGGGATATTCTCATTAATACCGCATTCCCACTGGGTTAGTTGTGGGAATATGGTCACAAATGATTCCATGTGTCCCAAGAGGCCCTCAAACTGTGTTCTTGTTTAAGTATAAGAAAAATAAGGAGTCATGCTCAATCTGGGATGAAACTCAGCCTTATTTTGTAGAGGGAGGGTGGCCAGGGAGGGGAGAAGGTAGGAAACAGTGCACAACACATTTAGAATTTTGGCTGAAATGAGGCTATGTATACAAATATTTTCAACAGAAAGTAAACACAAACGATGTCTTTTTGCCCTTCCATGTAAGTGCTTCTTGGTCGGTCACATTCGTTCTCTTTTTTTCTGTTTCCCCTCTTGATTTCATTGATTTTCTGTGAGCCTGCATGTGCGCACATTCTTTGAATATAAATTGCTTTAATTAAAAACCACCTGAGCCAGGAAATTCAGTTCTCAGCTTATCAGGATGAAGATTTAGCAGAAGGTTTTCACGTCCTGGTTGCCCTTCCAGAGGAGCCGTGATTTTCCAGGACAATCTCTTCTTTGAACCCAACATGAAAACATCAGGGTTCTTTTGGGAACAAAGAAATATACATAGGAAATAAAGACATTGTTTTATCAAATCCTCATCTTCTACTCTGACGTAAGCTGGCTAGGAAAGAGAGTGCCTCCTTCCAAGAGGAAAGTGGATCAAGTCTGTTTTCTTCATACCTTATCCTGCTAAACTCGATTGGTTTGACCACTCTGTAGTGTATACAAGTATCAGACCATTGTGTTGTACATTTGAAACGAATATAATGTTATCTACCAATTTTACCTCAGTTAAAAAAGTAGAAGCAAGCTACTGATCCCCCTCCCCTGGAATTTCGTCTCCACCTCCCATCGCTGACCCAGCACCACCCCTGGGCATCCACCGCCATTCAGCTAGTATGAACCACAGGCTGCATAACCGGCCGGATCTGCACTCCTTTATCTGGACTGCTTCGGGCCCATTATTCATATTTATTTCAGCTGATTCTGCCTCATTCTGGGATGGGGAGGAGCTTTTGCAGTCCGAATCTGGGCTACTCAGAACAGTTACAGAAGAGCAATAACCCTATCCTATAGCTTGTCTTCCCAAGTGTGACTGCTGGTTGCTTCAGGCCCAAAAGGAGGCTTTGGGGCGACTAGCCCAGGATACATGTGTCTATACAGTGTCCTCTGACACACATGCTGGGTTTGTGATGGCCCTCCAGCTTGCCACTGTATGGAGCCAACAGACTAACTCCTTCCCATCCCTTTCAGAGCTCACTCGTTACCCCCCAAATAATCCCTTTCCACCCACAGACTCAATTGCAGGTTTGCAGTGACGAGGTCCTTGCTGCATCCTGTTGCTTCTGGGAGTCTTTCCAGTACCCTCCTTCAGGCATCTCCCTCATTTCCTCTCCCTTCTAGATTCTCTCTCTCTCTTTTTTTTTAAAAGATTTTATTTATTTATTCATGAAGGAGACAGGCAGAGGGAGAAGCAGGCTCCCTGAGAAAAGCCCAATGTGGGACTCCATCCCGGGACTCCAGGATTACGCCTTGGGCCGAAGGCAGGTGCTCAACCACCTTGGGCCGAAGGCAGGCGCTCAACTGCTGAGCCCAGGTGTCCTTCCCTTCTAGATTCTCTACTTGGAATCCAGCTCTTGCTCTCCATGTGGACTTGATGCCAGCCTTACCCCTACACTCATTTTTGGACACAGACTCCAGCCCCCTATACCTCCATCACCGGTCTGAGGTCTTAAGACCCCAGCTCAGTCCAAGAGACTTGGGCCCCTTCCGCAAGGCATACCTCAGGACATAAGTCATTATGGCTGTGTGGTACACAGACTGCCCAGATTGTATACATTGTCTCTCAGAGTTTGTTCTCATTCTAATATCAAGAGTAAGAGAAGTCTAGCCATGCTACTTAACAGTCTGGTACCGGGGGACATTTAAGGAATATCCAAACCAAGTATTGACAAAGTCACATGGTTTAGTTCATATTAAAGTAGTAAGCACTTCAGCAGATATAAACAAAAGGGTACATAATAATCTGCCACTTGGAAACCTTCTAATTTAAGAGATCTATGTTTAAAATATTTTTTTACACTTACTTAGCACCTACTTCCTATACCACTGGGCAAGGTGACAGATAACAGGAATTAATAAAGACATTGTCAGTTACCACAGGAACTGTGCAATGCAGTAGGGGAAATAAGACACACAAACAAAGAGCAATGGTGCTCTAATAGATGTGTGCACTGAGCACTCTGAGTGGAAGGAATGGGTCATTCTCCAAACCTTTGTCAAAGGCCTGCTGTGTTCCTAAAACTAGGAATAGAGTTAACACATATCCTGTTTTCAAGCTCACTATGTATGGCAGAGAGCAAAGTAAACAGATGAACACCAAACGATGTGACACAGGGCACACTAGGGAGATACATGAGATACAATGGAACTCAGAGATGGGGTGCTAAACATAGGTACTCAAGGTAGATACCTGAGCAACCAGAACTGACTCCAGAAGTGAACAGCTGGCTTTATAAATGGCTAAACCAGTTGATTATGAAAGAACCCTGTCCCTAGCCCAGGGTGGATGGCCAGAAAGTTTCCTGGAGGAAGTAATGCCTGATTAGACACTCAAAGAACAAGTAGAAATTGACCAGGCCAGAGCACTTCAGACAGAGCTAACAGCACATGCAAATGCTTGGTGGGGTGAGCACAGTGCGCACCCAGAAGAATCGGTGGTGTGCCTTCACCAAAACCCCCTGATAAGCACCCAGGCTATGTGCACCCACCCAGTGGGGCTTATCAGAGTAAGCCCTATGAAGTGAGGCAGCCTGCTTATTGGAACCATCTAGAAGCCATCAGAGGTGACATTTGACAATAGTCAAGATCGGAAACAACAGTACACACACACATGTGCACGCTATTAATAACCATAAGCCCAAAATACACCCTGATGTTGAAGACCAACCCTTGAGCCAAGAACAAAAAGGGAGAAACTGGTAAATAAAGCAAAGCAGACCACAGGTGGAGGGTGGAAACAAGAAAACCTCAAGAAAAGCCTACAAAAAATTGCCCAAAGGGGGAAAAAAGAGGTTAAGATCAACCCAAAAACTGCTCCAATAATAACCTAATTTGAGACTTAAGAGAAGTTGGCAAGACTGAATGCAGAAATGAAAATTAAATGGAAAATGAATAAATCCAATGTTACAAGTATAGTGAGCATCTGTTGTTTCTGCCTGCTTGGAATCACCCTCATCTGTGTCTCATGGAGCCTCCCCTTCCCGTGAGGGCACTGGGCCACGTGGCTCGAGGGAAGCAGACCCTCCCGGCCCCTTCTCCACCACACGTGTGGGAATGTGACCCAGGCCTGTCTGTGGTGGCCCATTCGCTGTGCCCCCAGTGACGAGTTTACAAGTATGCAAGTGACCAAAGCCTGACCAGACAGTCTCTGCCAGGACTTTTCTGGTGGAGTTCAATGAAGAACCTCTTCTTCGCTGGGAGCAGAAAGCAGGTTGCAGGTGAGCCTCAGGATGCTGGAAACCACCTCCACCAGCAGTGAGAGATGGGGTCCTGACGGCATCATTTCAGCCTCTGGAGCTGATATCCATCCCTGGGTTTCTCTGTTATTTGAGCTCGTTCTCTTTTTTGCTTGAGCTAATTTGAGTGGAGTCTGTTGCTTACAACCCAAAAGGTCCTGATTAATTCACGAAGGCTCAAAAAAAAAAAAAAAAAATTCACGAAGGCTCTTAGTCACTAACATCATGTTTTCAAGTGACAGGCATTCCAAGACTCCCCTAAACAGCTAGACCTGATGTACCTCAAGCTCTCACAAATGGAAGCATCGGAAACAAGAGTTAGCTAGGGTTCACAGCAAGCCCTTGGTTCTGACTTATTAAAGAATTTCTGGAAAAAAAAAAAAAAAAGAATTTCTGGCTCTCCGCAGCTGCAGGTGCTGGTTTAAAGGCGGTGGCGGGAAGCCAGTGCGCGGTTGGTGTCGTCGCCCTCATGCCCGCTCGGATTTTTCATAGAATTAACCAAACAGGGATCCCTGGGTGGTGCAGCGGTTTGGCGCCTGCCTTTGGCCCAGGGCACGATCCTGGAGACCTGGGATCGAATCCCACGTCGGGCTCCCCGTGCATGGAGCCTGCTTCTCCCTCTGCCTGTGTCTCTGCCTCTCTCTCTCTCTCTCTCTCTCTCTCTCTCTCTCTCTGTGTGTGTGTGTGTGACTATCATAAATAAATAAAAATTTAAAAAATAAAAAAAGAATTAACCAAACAAAATAAGCCAAGATGTCTGTGGACCCGATGACCTATGAGGCCCAGTTCTTTGGCTTCACACCGCAAACCTGCATGCTGAGAATCTACATTGCATTTCAAGACTACCTGTTTGAAGTGATGCAGGCCGTCGAACAGGTCATTCTGAAAAAGCTAGGTGACCTCCCAGGCTGTGAGATCAGCCCCGTCCAGGTTCGTAAATGCGCAGAGAAGTTCCTCGGCTTCATGAAGGGACGTTTCGATAACCTTTTTGACAAAATGGAGCAGCTGTTTTTACAGTTGATTCTGCACATTCCCCCAAACATTTTGCTTCCGGAAGACAAACCCCAGGAGCTGCATCCTTGTAGTGAGGAAGAGTTCCGGCTCCTCCAGGAGGAAATTGAACAGTTACAGGAGAAGTATAAGACCGAATTAGGCGCTAAGCAGGCCCTTCTCGCAGAATTAGAGGAACAAAAAATTATGCAGGCCCAACTTAAGCAGACACTGGTTTTGTTTGATGAACTCGAAAATGCTGGCCGAGATCACGGGACTAGTGATTTCAGGGAAAGCCTGGTGTTCCTGGTCCAGAACTCCAGAAAACTACAGACTATTAGGGACACTGTGGAACGGGAAGGCAAGAGAATGAAAATACTGTAATTTCTAAGTAGTGACAGGAACCCGTCAGAAAGTAGAACAGGAAGGGATTGATGTGAATGATATTCTGGTGAACTGAATGTCTTACGGGATTTAATTTATTGGCTCTTTCTTGTACTCCGCACTTCCCTCTGTCTGGCCCCACTCTGCTAGGGCATCTACACTACCCTGAACTAATCCTTGGAGCCCGTGTTCCCTAGAGACCTCTCACAGGTGGGAAGGGGTTCCTGGTCCAGCAGCATGTCGCCGGGCACTAAGACTGCAGAGAGATCTGTAAAAGCAGTTCCTTGATCAGGGGCTCCTTGTAACCTTGATCCTTCTGACTTATTCTTTGGATGCAATCAAATGAGAAAAAGGTTAAGTGGGCGGCTTCGTTAGGAACCAGCCACTGCATGGCTGGATGGGCGCCGGCACCCGTGGCCTGCTCTTGTCCACGAATTGCCTTACACAGCAAGTTAGCCGATGGGAAGAAGCAAATAGAGAAACACCACCCGTGTGATCCTTAGTAAAGAGGAGAGAAGTTGTTTTCGTTCCTAAAATAAATGCTTTCTGTGATCATGAAAAAAAAAAAAAAAAAAGAATTTCTGGTACAAAAAGTTCATGCCAACCAAAAGCATTTTGAGTAAGTCAGAAACCCTACCTAATTTGTACCTTCACTCCCTAAACACTTACTGAGCAAGTTGGGGGGCCAGGCACGGTGCACAGTGCTATGCAGAAATGTAAGACGACATCCTTGCATAGAGAAACTTACAGTCCGGAAAGCTGGATGTGTGAACACAAGCAGAGTAAGAGCTATAGTCTGGGACAAAGTGCCGAGGGAGCCCAAAGGGGAATACAAACATCTTCCTTCCATCAGAAGGAAAATCAACCCTTCCACTTTGGGCAGAAGAGATCACCACCCGCTGACCTACCACATTCACTTTAAATGTACTCCTCATGGTGGAGAAGAATCCCTCAAGCTTGGAGACATTTCCATGCTCAGGTGGAAGAAAGGACACCTAGACTGGTTTATTGCCTGTAGCCAGTGCCGGGCACAGTTGCTTTATCTACGTTAAGTCCAAACAGATGGTTTGCAGTGACACAGACGTGCCAGGGCTTTGACGTGTCCTGAGAGCATCTAAACAACAATTCAACAGCTAACTAATGTTATGGTACGGTCACTCAAATACGATTGCCCTGGTCAAAATGTAAGGGGTTGCCAAAGAAGTCAGTAATCAAAATGATTAAGATTTTAATGCAAAAAAATAAAAATAAATGAAATATCAAAATTTTAAATAAAGATGGGATCAGACCCTGTGCAGATGTGGCTTGTCCTCACTTGCCTTACTCCAGTTCCCATCTTGCCCTGGAGATGGTGGCTTTCTGCACCCAGTAAGGTTTGTCAGTCTGTCTCTGTCTTCCTGCCCTAAGTAGCAAAACAATCCTTAAAGTGGGCATGGCTCATGTGCCCCCACGTGGGGCCACCAAAATAATGTGAAGCCAGAAACTGCCTAGAAACCATGCCTCCCTAGGGAGGCAGGCAGGGTGGCCCACCCTGTACCCAATCTAGGCTTGGAAGGAGAAGGAAAACTAGCGTAGATCATGGACCTCTGTCTTCACTACTTGAGAGAAGGGCAAGGGGACTGGCCTGACTCACCAGGGTTATCGAAAACATGAGAAATGTCGGACCCTCTCCAGGTCCCTGACCAGCCAGATGGCCTGAGGGGTTTTGAAGAGCACAGTGAATCATGAAAGCAGGCCATGTCCCCCGTTTCTCCCTCATCCAGCCCGTCATCCAGCCCCACCTTCTGGGAGACCCTGGGGCTCAGTAAGCCAGTTGTAACACCATCCTCATCAAGCTCCGTGCAAAGCAAAGGGAATGGGGCAGAAGTAAAAGGAAAAACTAATGGACTGCCAACTCAGGGTTAGGTGTCTGAAGAGACTGGGACCTAAGATCGAGCCAAGTTCTACCAAACCATCGATTTGTTCGTCTCTAAGTTGAAGGTAATGTCTCTCACCTTGCCGTGTGAGGTGTTCCCGAAGAATGAAGACTACAAAACAAAATGGGTTTCAGATACAACAAATCACTCTCTGTATTTAACTAGAGAATTTTTCAAGTTGTTTTTTATTTGCTTTTGACAAAAGGGTAGGGGAGTTCTTGGCATGAACTGTGATTTGTGCTGGATGAGGAAGCATGCCACTTCGTTATCTACATTGCTATGATCAAAATAGCTAACATTTAGGTGCCATACACCCTACTATGTTTATATGTATTATTGCCTTTAAAGGGAGGGTATTTCTTTTAATAATGGAGCTCCAAGAAAGTTAAAGGGAATTTATGTATCTTCTGTTTATTAAAAGATTCATTTTTCATTCATTTACTCATTTGACAAATAATTATAGATGGATAAATAAGCATACAGGTTTTTTCCTTCTACATGCTTAAGGCCTCCAAGGATTACTCCATGTTATCTTAGGAGAGTTTGGAGTCTTATTTGTAAGAAAGAAACCAGTTTAACCAACGATTTTATTATACCAATACCAAAAGTTAACTCGGTCTCTGAACTCATAGTGTTTCCTCTACTGCTACCTTGAGACCACGTAGTTTTAAAAATATTTTGACTTGGACAGCCCTGGTGGCCCAGCGGTTTAGCACTGCCTTCAGCCCGGGGTGTGATCCTGGAGACCCCGGATCAAGTCCCGTGTCGGGCTCCCTGCATAGAGCCTGCTTCTCCCTCTGCCTGTCTCTGTCAAATGCCCTGATGTAGTTCATGCAAAGCAGTCATCCGAATGACATTTAGTTAACACCTACTATGTGCTAAGGAACTCTGTGCTGTTTGCTGCTGAATATACAGGAAAAAATGAGGCACAACTCCCACCCTTCAGGAGATCATTGTTAAATGAAGGAGAAGTACACAAATAATGATCATACACCATGATTTGTGACAACAAAGTGCTGCACGAAGTGCTGCAGGCACACCAAGGGAAAAAGCACAAAATCCACTTCATCATAGCAAACACTGAAGGGTGCCTCAGGAGAAAGATCTACTACAACCAAGTAAGAAAAAGACCCAGGAAGAGTGGTATTTGGAAACCTTACCAGGAAGTGTGGATTATCACACTCTTGAGAGCTGGCGTTTTACCCCAGTATGCAAGTTTTTGGAGTCAGATGGTGAAATCAATCACTGAGGCATCGGATTTCAGAGCCAGCTGGGAAGAACTGGCAAGATTCCACCTCGATGGAATGGCCTGGGAGGGGCAGCCCTCTGGGATAGGCATCTCATGCTATTTGCTTAAACCCTTTTGGGCCTGAGCTGTAGGCAGCAGCTGACTGTACTAGGACACCCCCCCACACACACACACATACACCCCCAGGCATCTCCCAGGTGTCCTGGTCAACCCCACCCCCTGAAGTCATTGAGTCTGGGAGAAGGAGGAGAGAGAGAAACAGAGCACAAGGAAAATTCTCAAATGAGTTAGAAAAATGGATTCTCTATCTTGTGATGCCGGAGGATCCAAATGGACTGAGGCTGGGAGGGGGTTATAATCTCTTCCCAGTTGGCCTTTTATTTTGGTCACATTTCCACAAAATAAGAACTGACATCCATGTGGATTCAAGTCACTTGGAAATAGCCCCTTCTCCTTCTTGCCAATAATTGTAATTCGTTTCCCATACATGCTATTCGAAGGCTATTGACTATTGACACGTTCTACAAGGAGTAATTTGCTGAACTGTGGAAGTGTGGTGAGCACAAGTAAATATCCAGCTGTGAGAAGTCTGAGGCCCAGACAAATGAACTGAAGTGTCACACAGGATGTTAGCAGTAGAATAAAGTGTTGAAGACCATAGCTGAGCTCTGGACTCCCAGCTGAGGGCTTTGGTCAGAAGGTGTCTTGTGTGTTAAGGCTCTTGCTCATATCATAATACTGAAGAAGAAAGAATGGGAGTGCTTACATTTGTGAAGGCTTTTTTTACATATTAACAAGCTTTTGTGTGCTTTTTTTTTTTTCTCTTGGCAAGGCTGGTGTCTCTTCCTAGCTATCAGCTCAGTCCCTTACTGCACTTCAGGTTCTTCGAATCTGGGTGAACAGCCCTAAAGCTCAGCCCAAGACATCTATTCACATTCCCCAGTCTCCACACATCTGCTGTGGAAGGGCTGCCTGGAAGCCTCCCAGGGCAAGTCCTCCTGAGGGAAGGGGAGAGAATACCACCCAAAGAGCTCTGGAGTTCCCGCCACCTCCAGCGCGCTTGTGTTCCTGGGCTCTGGCAGGGACCATCATTGGAATTTAGCAAGAAGCCTGCAGAATAATGACTATTGCTGTGAGGCTGACAGCTGGTAAGGACTCATTAGGGAGTGTCAGTTTTCCATAGGCAACTAACTGCATTTCTGAGAAAAGGGCCTGACCCGGGCAGGGGAGGGGGGGGGATCCCCCACAAAACCAGCAGCTATTTCTATTTCAAGAGAACAAGTTGTTGAATCTGAAGTGACAAGAGAGTTCACAAACCCCTTAATCGCCCACTTCTGGCACGTGCCATCCACTCTTGAGACTAAGATGTGGCTCAAGACTATAAAAGAAGCCCTTGATGAACCTTCTCTTTCCCACCTCCAAGCACATGCTGAGAACATAGCAAACAGCCTCAGGAATTCTTCACAATCATGGAGGAAGTTGGGGAGACTAGGTTTTGAGAGATGAGACCAACCACATATGACACACACTTTATATATCCATATCATATATCCCTTAATCGTATTTGGGAAATCACCAGTAAGTGCATGTATGGTGGCCAGTGCCTTGAAAGAAATGAGAGAGTCACCAGATACCATCCCTGCCCTGAAGGAGCATACAGTCTGGAATGAGAGCTAACCCCTTGGACAAAAAGGTCAAAACAAGACTGAGCTCTGCACATAATTCGGAGATAGTATCCTGTGGCCCATACAGAGCTTAGGGACCAGCCAGGTCACTAAGAGAGCTGGATATGGTCCTCAGCCTCCCTTTCTTCAGGCCCTCTCTAGAAACATCTTCTCAGGTGTCTGTCCCTGTCTTCTCACTCAACTAACTCATCTAGTTCGGTGGTTTCCAAGAACCCATTTTAGGACTCTCTCCATTGCTGCTGGATTCAAATGAGCATAATTCAATTCAATTCAAATGAGCATAATAGTTGACCTTCATCTTGGCAGCACATTCGAATCACGTAGGGAACTTTAAAGACTACCTGTGCCCAAGCCCTATCCCAGACTGATTGAATCAGAGTCCCCAGGAAAGGGGTTCAAGCATCAGATTCTAATGGGCAGCCAGGTCGAGAACCACCGACTGAAGCAAGAGAGGGTAATTTGCAGACTCATAGAGGAAAACCAGAGGAAAGGCCTGGTGCAGCTGCCCTTCAGGATGACCAGAACCGGGACAGTGAGCACTGTGAAGACCTTCTCTATTCCCCAGCTCACTTCTCCCACATATCTGCTGCATCTTCTCAGACCAGTTCCTCTGTGAGATGGGAATCACCACTAGCAGCAGCTCTGACTCACACTCTAGCAGCTAAAGAAGACAGGGTTTCCTTCTCCCAGTTCCATTTTGAACCTCCCAAACCCCCAATTAAAAGAAAGCAAAAACGCTGATTGGCCACACAAGGGTCATGTGCCGCCCCTAGACTTGTGTTGAGATATTATCCCTGGTTCACGTTCAAGTTCCTACCGCGGAGGAGGGGTGCTAGGAAACTAAAATAGAGCCTTGCTATTCAAAGGGAGGGCCATGGACGAGCAGTGTAAGCAATACCTAGGCACCGGTTAGAAATAAAAATTCTCAGACCTATCCCAGAGCTGCTGATGCAGAACCTGCATTCCAGCGAGATCCCCAAGTGATCTGCATGCACACAAAAGCTGGAGAAGGACCGCTCTACGCTCTGCATCATTTTCTCAGGTCGGCAAGAATATAGGTATCCTTTTCTCTTGGTTTCACATCAATGCCTCAGGAATAGGATGCCACCACTCCCCCTTCTCTGCTTCTGACAGCAGCAGTACCAACCCCAGGTATTGCCCGGTGGGCAAGAAACCCAACTGAGTTCCTTGTGCTATTTCATTTTCCCCTTCTTAAAAGCTGGCTCTGCTAGCCTGTGAGATGGGGTCTGTAGTTTGCTGCAGAAGCCAATATGGAAGAGGAAGAGGTCCAGCAGCTGGTGCTTATCAGCCACACCCCATCATACACGCAGATGTGTCCATGCTGACCTTCCTGGCTGAGGATGTGTGGGAACTCTGAGCTTCCCATGGGAATGGAGGAGAAGGTTGATGTAGGTGTGGTGGCACCCTGCCAGTTGTCCTGAGTACAGAGCCCCAGCACCTCTGCTAATCAGTAAGAGGGATTTGCCTCTAAAACCTGGAAGCACGTGGGAAGCACAAACATATCATCGAGGTGTCACTCTGTTTGCTCAGTGATGCTCTGAGTCCTCCCCGGGGGATATCATCTTCACCTCGGGTGTGCTCCAGAAGCTCCAAGCCCATCTTCTGTGTCCAGGCAGTCAATCCATTTTTTCTCTTACCTTTTCCTTTCCCGGTCCATCTCCTTTCCCAGTTGCCAGAGGCAAGGGTGAAAATCAGGGGGCACTCAATAAATATTAGTTGAAAAAATAAATAGATGAATACATAAATAAGTGAATGCATCTGCTTTGATGGATAAATAGCTTCCGTTCTGGGAAACTACCCAGAATAACCACATGAAAATCATCACTTCCGTTTTGTTTATATCTCTCCTGCATCTCCATCCTCCACACATAAGAAGTCCTCTATGAATTTGTGCTTGAGACCCTCAAGTTTTTACTGTTCCTCATTCGAGCTATAGGAGAAGCCTGCCTTTGGTGCCTTCTTAGCAGCCGTGCCCGTAGGGATGAGGATGATTCCCCCCCTCCATCATTTGAGTGTCTTCATCCCAAGAAAAGATACATTTCTATCGCCTCATTGCAGAGCAGAATTAGAACTGAGAGCTGGCCTCGGGACTCTGCTTCATCTCATACAGGGGTAACCGGCCTCCAGGAAGGGACTGGATCTGCCCAAGGCAACACAACCAGGACGGGGTTCCCGAGTTTGGATTCAGTTCTTACTCCTTTCACATCTAGGTGCAGCCTACTGATGGCCCTGCTATCAGCCCTCAGCTTTGGGGCAACCATGCTGTCACTATCCTGTGACTAGAAGCCTATGAGAGGGCCCCTAAAGGTGCCACGCAGTGGCACCGCCTCCACTGGGGGCTGGTGGAAGATGGACCAACTAGGATTCCCAGGGCCAGTTCCACAACCAGCCCCAAGTTACAGACCTGATTTTCCAAAAGCCCATTTTTTTCTGTCTCCTTTAGCCAACCCAAGCAACAGTAGAGAGGATTTTGCTCAGACTTTCCAAAATAACTTCCCTTTGGGCTACGACCAAGCATATGCAGCTTGGGGCCAAAGGAATATGGAGAAGTTTATGAGCCACTAAAAATAGACAGTTACAACAGAAACTCCCTCCTTCCTCTGCCATTTTCCCTGTTGGCTACCCAACCAGGAAGGCGGATTCCAACCGGGAAGGCTGGAGGGAGCAGCACATGCTCCAAGCTACGGTGTGATCAGATGGGAAATAAGGAAGAGTAGTGCCGTTGCAGGACTAGGTATGACCTAAATAGCACACCTGGACAGTAGAGGACCCATTGGCATATCCTCTGGCCCGAATTCTCCCTCCCACAGCTGGAGAAGGGCCGAGGCAGGGCTAGCGGCAGGACTAAGCCCCGGTGAGAGTAGCCAACCCACCAGAGGCCTCCGCTCATTTGCAGGCTCTCGTCTCTTTGGGGAAAGGAAGCCAGGTTTAACTGTGCAGTAGATTCAAGAATATTCCAAAAACAATTCTAACAGTGCAAACGGTTTCTTCAAAGTATGTTTGGGCTGGTTTTGCAGACCATCCTTTGCCTTCCACCTAGACTAGGTCTGTGCCTGGCTGCTTGAAAGATTGTTTCACTTTATTCACTTTATAGAGTCTGGAAAATAAGCAAGTTAGGTCTTTAGGTCCTGATGTACCTGGTTTCCTGCCAGCTGCATACCAGGAATCCTTGAAATACACTCCCTGAGGTTAGGCACCGAGACTCAGAGGCTTGAGTTAGCCCAGTGTCCACAAGGCCTGTACAACACTCTCTATAGCACTGGGATGAAATTGTAGAACCCACCAAGAATGAGGATCAACCCAAGTGCTTAAGAGGAAGTAGTTGTGTATTTGATGGATCCTAAGCAAATGACTTATGAACCTCAGGCGATATAGGTATGCCGTAAAACACCTGAAGTTACTGCAAGTAATAAACCAAGAATTACAGAGGTCTGCAGAAGAGAAGGCACACCTTTTCCACCCACTTTGTCCAGAAGGTGAATGGGTCTCTGATATAATTCTCCCAATACTGATTCTCCCCCTGCCAAAGGAATAATTTAAGGTTGAACATGTTCCAAGCATCACCTGTGTACTTCTTACACTTGACCTCTCTTTATATAACTCTGCACCGAACAGTGACCCACTGTTGTAAGATGGCTCCATTCTTTCTATTTTTAAAGACTTTCAGGGGAGAACCAGAGCCCCCCCCCCCCTTTACTGGCCTTTTTAGTGTTTTAACAGCTCTTTACAGAAAATAAAGTCATCCTTATTCCTAACCTGAATCCCTCATGCTGCTGTGTAAATCCATTTCCTCTTGTTTGGGTCTTGGTAAAGATAGGAAACACCTGGCACCCTTCCTGTGTCTGTTGTACATTTTGTCTCAGGCTTCCCATTTTAGTCTTTTTCTGTCTTCTTATCCATCTCTTCTTAGTCCTCTCTAAATTCTTCATCTCCTATCCTTGGTAGGAAGTCCAGAAGTAGTCACGACACCCGAATTTGGACACCAGTGTCCATAATTCATGTGATGTAAATAACAGATAAAATAATTATACATGTATATATGCATGTACATAATCTTTTTTTATTTTTTTTTTTAACTCACTTCATCCATTTCTTCCATCCGCCACAATCAGCCACTGGCAATCAGCAATCTGTTTTCTGTATCTATCTCCTTGGTTTGTTTGTTGTTGTTTGGTTCGATTCCACATGTAAGAGAGATCATATAATATTTGTCTTCCTCTGACTTATTTCACTTAGCAAAATGCCCTTGAGGTCCAACCATGTTGTCACAAATGGCAAGATTTTATTCTTTTTTATAGCTGAATAATATTCCATCATGTGTATATATACACTACATCTTCTTTATCCATGTGTCCATTGATGAACACTTAGGTTGTTTCCATATCTTAGCTATTGTGAATAATGCTGCAGTGAACGCCGAGGTGAATAGATCTCTTTGAGTTAGTGTTTTTGTTTTCTTTGGATAAATACCTAAAAGGGGAGTTGCTGGATAACATGGTAGTTCTATTTTTAATTTTTTGAAGAACCTCCATGCTGTTTTTTCCAGTGGCTACACCAATTTATGCTTCTACCAACAGTGTACAAGGATTCCCTTTTCTTTACATTCTTGCCAACACTTGTTTTTTCTTGTCTTTTTGATAATAGTCATTGTGACAGTGTGAGGTGAAATTTACTGTGGCTTTGATTTTTTATTTCCCCTGATTTTGACCATCTTTTCATGTCCCTGCTGGCCATCTGTATGTCTCCTTTGGAAAAATGTCAACTCAGATCTTTTGTCCAGTTTTTTATCAGATTGTTTTTTTACTGATGAGCTGTATGAGTTCTTTACATATTTTGGATATTAGCTCCTTATCAAATATATGATTCGCAAATATTTTCTCACATTCAGTAAGTTGACTTTCATTCTACTGATGGTTTCTTTTGCTGTGCAGAAGCTTCTGAGTATGATACAGTTCCAGTTGTTTATTTTTGCTGTTGGTGTCAGATTCGAAAAATCATCACCAAGATCGTCATCGAGGAGTTTACTGCCTGTTTTATTCTAGGAGATTTATGGTTTCAGGTCTTACATTAATATCTCTAATCTATTTTGAGTTAAGGTTTGTGTATGGTGTAAGATAGTGGTCAAATTTCTTTCTTCTACATCTGGCTGCTCGGTTTTCCTAACACCATGTATTGAAGAGACTGTCCTTACCCAATGTGTATTCTTGCCTCCTCCAACATGAATGAATTGACTATATATGTGTGGATTTATTTGGGCGTTCTCTATTCTATATTATTGATCTATGCATCTGTTTTTATGCCAATATCACATCGTTCTGACTACTATTGATTTATCACATAGTTGGAAATCAGGAAGCTTGCTGCCTCCTTATTTGTTCTTTTTTCTCAAGATTGTTTTGGCTATTCAGGGTCTTTTGTGATTCCATACAAATTTTAGGACTACTTTATCCCTGTGAAAAATGCCATTGGTATTTGAGAGGGATTACATTGAATCTGTAGATTGCTTTGGGTGGTATGGCATTTTAACAATATTGATTCTTCCAATCTATGAACATGGAATATCTTTCCTTTTTTACATGTCCTCTTCAATTGCTTTAACCATGTCTTATAGTTTTCAGAGTACAAGTGTTTCACTGCCTTGGTTAAATTTATTCCTAGGTATTTTATTCTTTTTGATGTGATTGCAAATGGGATTGCTTTCTTAATTTCTCTGTTATATGTGTATACAAATGCTACAGATTTTTGCATATTAATTTTATATCCTGCTACTTTACTGAATTCATTTATTAGTTCTAACTATATATATATATAAAATCTTTAAAAAGGATTTATTAGTTCTAACTATATATATATATATATATATATATATATATATATATATATATAAAATCTTTAAAAAGGATTTTCATTTTCATTAGCTCATTTGAGCCTTAAAACAACATTCTGTGAGATGAGGGAACAGCTATTATTATTTCTATTTTGCAGATGAGAAAACTTGGGGAGTTGAAGTAAATTACCCAGGATCACAAATCTAGTAAGTAGCTAAACAAGGAGCCAAACCTAAACCTTTTAATCCCCAATGCAAGGCCCTTTTCCTGACACCTTCTTATCTGTTGTGAGTAAATCCTACCTTGTAGAAGGACTGTGTGGACCAGGCCCCTGTCTGTGTAGACCAGGCCCCTTCCTCCATAGTTCCTCTGCATTCTTTTCATCCTTGTGTCAGAGCACAGCAAACACTCCATTCCACTTGCTTTTTACTCCTGGAGGACAAAGACCAGGTCCTACTCATCTTGGAATCCTGAATCCTCTTACCTTACACAATGGGTTGGCCCCTGTAGATACTCAACAGGCAGTAAATAAAGTGAATGGATAATGAACATAGGGAGACATAGAGAAGGGTATTTATGTGATTAAGTTTGCTACTATGAGGTAAATAGGCTTAAGGGAACAAAAGATAAAATTACACAACTCTTTTAGAGCATTAAATGAAGCTTCCACCTTGACAATTTTTATGAAATAAGCTTTACTAGTCATGGTATATTATCCAGTATTGTAACATTCTGATTATAAGTAGGTATTTTTGTGGTTATAAAATATTTAAAATGTGTATAACACTAATGTTAAACATTAAATCAACTGTTGCATGTCACTTCAAGTCCAGGAAACTCCTTCCTCATGCTAATGGAGAGTCACATTCTCCATAGTAAAATGGAAAATGGCCCTTCCTTTTTAAAAATGTTTTCCCAGAACATCTCCACACAGTAAATGTCTAATCTATCACTAAGTACAGGGCAAATATTTATTGCTCACACTGATGGGTCACATTTTTATTCCTAACTTCCCATAAGATGCTACGTAGGATAAGCTAGCTTAACATTTATGAAGTATTGCCATCATTTTTTGTCCCATAAAAAAAAAAAACAGCATATTAGAAAGCCCAGCCTCTGTTTAGAGAGTGACCTGGTTCTTAACTTCTTTATGGTTTGGAAGAACCTAAAGTTTTGATAGTTAAAACTGCATATTGGAGCTATGGTTCACATCTAAAAGCATAGTTTTAATCTAAGCACTTTATATATCTGGAAATTTTATGTCCTCAATAACATACTGTAAAAATGGTCTTATACCTTGCTTGCAGAAAACAAAAACCCACATTCAGTTTCATAGTCATGCATGGTTTGCAAATTAGGAGCCAGCAATGCATCAATAACAGTGTCTTCTCACAACTAATGAAAGCCTTAAAAACCATGTACTTATAAAATTTAAATTTTCTTTCTATTTTTATTCACTGTGAAAACTTAAGAAAAATAGTAGTGCTTGATGTTATTGCTAAAGTACCGTTATAGGATTAAAAGAAAAAAAGCAAAGGCTGAGTAATTGTTTATGTAATTATTTATGGCTTCTTATCTAAGATCAAATTGTTTTAGGTCCTCCAAAGGGAGAAGGGAAGTGGTTGTTTCCTGTACACAAAACTTGCTTTGTCACAATCAACAGTTTGGAGACCATAATAGGTCGTGTAGAACTTGATGGTTTCTCCACCAGAAAGGACATTCTGTAAAGACTTTCAGCTGAGCTCTTTGATTTTGATGAGCCCAAAGTTCCCTTGCTGGCAGCCATGGTGGTGCTCAACAGGAGGAAATTTCTGGCATTTTCAATTCTCACAACTTGGAGATCCCTTTTGGCTCAGAGAAGTCCAGTGTGATTTAAAAAAAAAAAAAAAAAAGGATAGAACATTTCCCGCAAATGAAAAACTTGACTTTAAGCTAAAGTGTCATAGCCTGGACTACAATTTGGTACAAGAAATACCTTAGCAAGCTTCTCCCTTAGCAAAGGAGAACACAGTAATTCTTGAGGGTTAGCCAGACTGAAACTGTAGGTAACCAAAGACTGGCTTCCAAAAGATACTGCACTTGCTTGCTTTCGGGTGTTGAGTGTTTGGGGAGGTGTCATTCTGTCACCCCATTGCAAGACTTTTGTCCAAAGACTTGACTAAGAAACCAAATGAGAGCCAGAAAGTGAGGCCATGGCCAGTGGAAGTTCAGCACTTGGTTTAGACACATCAGGCCTTAGGCTCCATGTTAGGAATCTGGAAAGTTGATTGGTTATGTAGACTGCAGAAAAAGTAAATGTAAGGGTGAGCTGACTGGATTCAATGACCAGTCTCTCAGGCTGGATCATGTGGCCTGAGAATGTGTTTGGGGTCAAAGTACCAAAAGGATAGGGAGGAACAGATGGTACCCACATTAGGTTTGAAGGTCAAGAGTTTGAGAGACATCATCTAGACACAGCATAGGTTGAAAGATGTGAAACTGACAAAGTGGAATAGACAGGAACATAGGTTTGACCTCAGCTCACCTCTTCAGTCTCATCTGAAACCAAACACTCCAGCCATATTGAACACCTTACAACTTTCCTGAAGAAGTTAAACTTTCCTTGCCTTGCTTCTGCGACTTTCCACATACTGCTACCTCTGCCTAGAAGGTATACAATCTCCTCACCCCACCCTACGCACACATTCAGGGACTACTTTTTATGGAAAGCTTTCCCTGATCCATGCCTGACCTCCAAGACGGGATTAAGTGTCCCTCCCCATGTATCTCCATGGCCCCCATGGAAATACTGCCTGAGTATTAGAATAGGGTTTCAACCTTATGTCTAATTAACAGAGCATTCTCTTCAAAAGAAATCTTACTCAGAACTCAATGCAAAAGAGCAGGTGCTCTGAGGATGTGGAAGGAAGAGAAAGAGGGAGATTGTATGCCACCCTGCCTGCTTGGCCCCATTCCTTACCCAAGGAGGTTGCCTTGAGAAATATGCAAGGAAAGGTGAAAGGGGTTCAGAAATGCTTTTAAAATCCTAGGCCTAATATATGTGATTGATTATACATAAAATACAGGCATTCTTCATTTAAAACTGCCCCATGAAATATTTATTTATATTAATGCTATTAATCACTAAAATAGTTCCAATCTGTATGGCATGACACCAACTAATCAGAAAATACACCAGTTATTAGCAACCAGTGTAGCTGTCCCCAGTGCATACTAGATGAATTAAGAGCTGAATATCCACTGAGTATCCAAAATTCATCCACTAGAAATCTTCTATTAGTGTGTATTTTCTCTAGGCTATGAGTCACTAGCACTCAGCGATACTCTGTTCAGTTAACAACTGTATTTTTAACCCAATGTGGTCTTTCTCCCTGCCCATCATTTTACATTATGGTGAATACCCATCATGGCCAATATAATGTGAAATTATGGAGTTGGGCCTCCGAAGAAGCAATGGAAGTGATGTGGAATGTAGGATTTCAAAATACACATTTCAGGGTGCTCATGCCACCTGCAAACAAGTGGCTAAGGAAACAGTTACATATCAAGATCAGTAGGCAATTAGGGATCAGCACATATCACAGATATCACAGTAGCCTGGGAGGTTTAACCCACAGTTGCACAAATGAGAGATGAAAAAAATGAAAGCATGTTCGCCACTGTACAAGGGCTGGGGACACCGCTAGAGTGACTCTGTACACTTCAGTCAGAGGTCCCACGTCCAGAAGGCATCTGCTGTATGCCACCCAGCCAGGTACCTGCCTGTGCTTACGTATGCACCCCTGGAAACATTTCAACTAATTGGTTGAAGTTAGTACAGAGGAGAACTGGGAATCTGTACAACAGGAGTGGGAATAAAATGTTTCAACTATAAATCTTTCATATGATGTGAATTTTACAGTTCATATATAAAATCTCTGGTCTTTTTGCCTTGTCCATTAAATTTTAAGTTCCTTGAGGGCAGAAACCATGTCCTATTCATCTCAGTATCCCCTGCACCAAATGCAGAACCTGTTACGTAGTAGGAAAGTAATCAATGGATAGATGGGTGAATGGATAGATGGATGGATGTGTAGATAATGGCAGACCAACAGTTTGAGCACCAAAGAGGCATGACAGCAGGGACCAAGGGCCTGGGCAAAGAGCTGAGGCAGGAGGATCTCCATAGCACCAACCACGTGAGGCTCAAAATCTAACCGTTGAGTGAGTGGGCAGCAGGTGCAGAAGGGTATGATGACAAGACTAACTCCTGCCCAGAGCTACAGGTGGGCACTTCTTGGGGTCCAGGGTCCTCCCAGAGGCTTGGACTAGATGAAACTGCATTGTGCCCAGATTGCCAGGAAAGTCAGTAGAGGGACATCTGAAGCCTGATGCTCAGAGCTTGTAGAGTACTTATCTGTCTCTTACTTAAGTGGCTTTCTCAGCCCCTAGAAAAAAATGAGCCTTATGAAAGGGCCTTAATTGGCCTGGACAGTGCCAATCGTTACATAAGTTACCATGGTAGCTAATGCACACAGTTCCTTCTCAATAAATAATGCCTCCTTATCTGCTTTCCAAACAAAGAATGAATGAAAGAAGAGAAAGCAAAACTACATCTCCTGCAAAAGATGTCCATATCCTTCTGCTTTCACTTTTCTGGATTCCAGCTGCTGTCTGAGGTGCCGTTCTGTGATTATTTGGATCTCAAAGAGCAAACAACACTTACTTCATAACAGATGTGGTAAGGCTGAGCAAAATGGTATTTTACTCTCTTTGGTGGCTGTAAGGTGGATGCCTGTTGAGGCACTGGAGCCAACTGGGAGAATTATGCAGAGCCCACTCATGAGGACATCTGCAGTAATTATTGAAGAAGAAATGGGAACACGAAAGGTTTTTTTGAAATGAATTCTCTCTTTAAAGTGGAAAGGATGATCTTACAATATTTTAGAATGGCAGTATGTGTGGATGCTTTTAAAACTTCTTTGGTGGAGACGATCTGGAATCAGAACCCAACTAGACTAAAGGGCATGGGGGTGGGAGCAGGGTATGAACTTCCTTCTTTGTTTCATGGTTCAGCTCCAGTCTTTCTCCTTCATAGAAACCAGACACAAGGAAAAAAAAAAAAAAAACTCTGAGGTCATCTTATGGATGCCCTGCAGGGTCAGCGCCAGTCTATTCTCCTTACATTGGAGTGAAGTGCTTTATTCAGGCAATTTTGAAAGGATTTAAGTAATGCAGTTCCCACTGCTTCCTTTGGCAAATTTTAGTATTCACAGCCTTGAGCAAAGGTTTGGGGGTTTTTGTTGTTGCTGTTTTACAAAATGGCAGGCAGATAATGGCTGGCTCTTGCTTTCAGGCCAGCAACCTGCAGGCTCTGCCTTTGGTAGAAATGTCCTATATATAATAGGGACCTCATAGGGAGCTCACTAAGAAAGAGCAGATGCCCAAGATGCCCTGACATCAGGGGTGCTCTCAGATTGCTGTGCAATTATAGAAAATTTCGTTTTCTTCCCTTTCTCATTTGGTCTGAGCCTCCTGCTAGGAGACAGGACGAGGCAGGCAATCCACAGACTGGTGTGTGGCCCAGAGGATTCATTGTTGGTGACAAACTCAGACCAGTCACATTCTGTCTCTTGTAGACGCTTGAATATAAGGTATGAAAGCACTGATTGGCAGTGAGCAGTGAGAGTTCACAAGTGAACCAAAGTTAGAAGTAAACAGAAGTCATGAATATCCCTGAGCTGGGGGCTTGCAGAAATCCTTGACACAGAAAAAAGATAAGGGCACTGGGTGGCTCAGTCGGTTGGGCATTGGGCTCTTGATTTCACCTTAGGTCATGATGTCAGGGTCGTGAGATTGAGCCCTGTGTTGGGCTCAGTGCAGAGTCTGCTTGGGATTATTCTCCTCTCTTTCCCCCTGCCCCTCCCCTGCTCTCTCTCTCTCTCTCTCTCTCTCTCTCTCTTGCTCAAATAAATAAATAAATAGATTTTTAAAAAATGATAATAATAAAAGGACAAGTTCTAAAAACTTGTTCATGAGTCTTCTTTTGGTCATTGGTCTCTACTGGGGCAATAGAATAACTGGCCATGTGTTTAGTCCGTGGCAAGACCAAAAGAGCCTCTCTCCCCCACAGGGCCCATGTTGGCCCTCAGAGACGGGCTCAGCGTCTGAATGGAAGCCTACTGGGACAGGCAGGAGGAGTGGGTGCGGAGTCATCGGTGGGCCGCTCCTTTCCCATCTTCCCCTCTGGCACAAGCTTGGGAAGCCACAGACTCTGGAGCCAGCATTACACAGTTCCAGGGTGAATAGGAGCCCTGGGGTCGTACAAGGCAGCCCTGCCAGGTAGCTTTTCGAAGTCCCAGGGGCAGGAGAGCCTGGTCCTCCTCTGAGCCTGTCCCTCCACACCCCGTTACCTCCAACCTGTGCCATCTCGCTGGGCTTCCAAGAGATGGCCCCAACCTGATCACTTTCAAACACCAAAGTCATCCTTCCTTGCCTCCTTTTTTGCTCCAATGACAGCCCCTTTTGCTGTGACACAAGAGGGACCCAGAACAATGACCTGAGGCAGCCGTGACTATTAGCCACCGACCAATGGCAACTCTTGCCCTTTCTGAGTAAGGAGCATGGGGTGCAGGATCCTCTCGTGAGGGACCAGGGCAGCCACGGGGTATTCAGTTTGCTCTGTGACGAAAAGAAGCCGGGGCTGCTAAGGAGGGAAGACCAGGACCTACCGAGCAAGCACATCTATCACTAAAATCACTAAATTTCTTTACGGCCATTCATCACTGAAATAAAGTGTAAGGAGAGAACTAGGACAGCTTCAAAAGCAAAACTGCAACTTATTAGTGTGTTTGGTTAGAAGTAGTCACAAAGTAAGGCAAGGTGATGGGTTTATGGATTCTTCTTTAAGCCCAAGTCTATTACTTGTACAGTACGTTCATGTATGAGAAAGTGGCTGGCGAGGATATATACGACTGGAGATATGTTTCAGACTTCTTTTCCAGTTGAGATTTTTATAAGCAATTCCAAAAATTTTCTGGAAATTGTGGCCAAGAAAAGTAGGTGGGGCAAAACGCAGCCCCCTTCTTTCCCACAGCACTGTTCTATTATCAGAATGCTGAATTCCTTAAATCTCCATGCACAGTTCTTGTTCCCAAAATGTAGTTATGAGTTCAAGATGCCTCATCGCTCAGACCCTATAGGCTGATGCTCTATCTTGGCTATGAATTACCCCCAGAGTCCTGGGTCCTGACAGGCAAAACCTCACAGGCCACCACACAAGCCAGCTAGGGTTGCCTGTCTAAAAGGCCGCTCGCAGACAGGCAATTCCAAGGGGAATAGTTGGGATCGATGTAGGTACACTCAGGCCCACTTCCTCAAGAAATGGTTGTCCTGGGAGTTTGCATCTAACTGCCACACCCTGCTCTCACCCTCAAAGCCAGGGTGGGCCCAGCAAAAACTATGGAAGTGTCTGCAAGTTGCAGGAAGCTCCTCTGGCTCTGAAAGACAGGACTGTCTCTTAGGACAGCATGGTGTCCTAAGCGATTAAGCAACAGGAACCACCGATGGGGAGAAAAGGAATTCTTGCCTTCATGCAACATTTAAGAATACTTTCACCTGCTGGAACGGAGCTGGCAGCAAGGCAGCTGGTGACCACTGCATGCAGTTGCTTGAGGTGAGACCTCTCGCCAGAGCTGAGCTTGTTTGCAGGAGGCCTTTGCAAGGCCTGGCTTTCCGTCCCATGGCTCCATTCCCAAGCTTTCAGGCTCTCTGAAATTCTTTTGCAAAACAGTGCCTCAAATCCTCTGCCTGTGGGCCTATCAGGATTCTATATGAGGATTTAGAACAAGCTTGGCATTCACTACAATCACCAGGCCTTCTTTTTTCCCCTTCGATTGCTATGTTAATGAGCCCGTTGGACGTCGCGGTGACCTACCAGCTCCTACGCAGCAGGGGAGCCTCGCATCTGAACTCGATCTGTTGCCCTGAGAAAGGAAGAGAGGCCCTGGCCCGGCGGCCGGGATCAGGGACTTGAGGAAGCCTTCCCAAACTCCATCATTGTGCGGAGATGTGATCACAACTCTTCTGGTTACTGAAGCCGAGGAAACCTCCTGGAACCAGCAGCAATTGAGGAGGAAGGGAGAGGCCTGTGGCAGAGTGACCTTAATGGCAGAAAAGCCGTGTGTCACATTGCTGTCATAATTTACTGCAAATATTTCACTGTCTGGGATTTGCCTTTAAATAGCAATCGCCACTGAGGCCAGCTCAGAGACAACACCTATTTAGGCCGAGCCCTGCTGGTGGGGAAAACTGAAGGGCGAGGTTTCAGAGGTTTGGCATGAAAGAGCCCAGCTGCTGGAGTTTCCTCTGCTATTTTTTTAAAGGACGGTGGCCCTGTGAGAGTTGTAGCTGCGGATGAGCAGCCTTTAGCAAAGAGGCTCCAAACCAGCTCCAAGTTCTCAGCGGGTCACCGCCTGAATTCTCCTCAGCAGCTCAGACCCCAGGCCCATCTCTTAGAGGTCCCACCTGTGAGGACTTCACGAGAACCGCAGGCCTCAGGGGAGGAGTAGCAGTGTCCCCCGGTCTGGACGAAGGTACCCATAGGGCAGAGACCCTCTGGGACCATGTTGGTCATACCCTTGTCCTAGTTTCATCTCCATGACTTCAGAGACACTGCTGAAAAGTGTGACTGGGTTGGTTACCTCTTCAACACGGGAAAAGACATACTCAAAGCCTTAGAAAGCTGGGCAGACAACCCAGAAGTAGGGCTTCTAGGGGTTCAAAGATAGTGCTGTCACAGGGGGCTGGCCACAGGAAGTACTCGATCCAGCAGTGGGCAGACAGTAGTGCCCTAGGCACTCCAGCTGGTAGAAGGAACAGTTGCATCTTTGGCTCTTGCCCAGCAAACCCTGGTCTTGGGCCCAGTTCCCTCAAACTGCAGGTCTCTCTGTCCCTCTTCTTATTTGTCAGTCATGAACCTGCCTCCTCTTCCTCTAGATCTCATGAAAAATTTCTCTCCTTGCATTTCCTCAGGGACAATTTTCCCTGCGGAGAGTTTGAGCTGAGGGAGGGGCTTGACTTGGTCATCACATCACATCACAGCGTCTTCCTGCATCCACTCCTCCTCCCCCTAGTCAAACAGGGCCACTCTGGGCTTTATCAGGCAGCTTGTGAGGCCCAGGCATTCCATTCTCTATGGCTTGAAGTGAGTCAACCAGGAAACAGAATCTCCTCGATTATTAAGCACATACTCTCTTCATGGGTATTGGGCCCAAAAAGTTCTATTACACAGAGCACATGGATAGAATTCAAATGTAAAATATTAAAAACTTAGTGGCCAGGATCAGTGGCTCAAAATACACGGAGGTGAAAGGCCACCAAGCATAGGTCATAATTTGAAAGTGTAATAGAAAAAAAAAAGTGGGGGATCCCTGAGTGGCTCAGTGGTTTGGCGCCTGCATTCGGCCCGGGATCCTGGAGTCCCGGGATCAAGTCCCACATCGGGCTCCCTGCATGGAGCCTGCTTCTCCCTCTGCCTGTGTCTCTGCCTCTCTCTCTCTCTCATGAATAAATAAATGAAATCTTAAAAAAAGAAAAAAGAAAAAAAGTGTAATAGAGTGTTCTTAAAGGAGACATCCAGAAAAATACCTTAAAATGCAAAACATGGCCAGAAACAAGCCCTGATAGCAGGACTTACATATATTGACACACAAGAGTAGGTTTATGTGTGCATGTGCACTTGTATACGTGCATATGTACACACACACGTGCATATGGATGAAGAGAGGGAGGTGGAAGTGAGGAGAGATCTCCTGGCCACCATCCCCTCTTCCATTCTCTAATTCTAAGCAGCCAAGAAATGGGCCTCGAGATTAAATCTTGAGGTCAGACGGGACCCCTGGGTCATTAGAGACTAGGGCATCAGTGCAGCTAATGGCAAATCATTTTACATTCGCATGGTACCACATGACCTGTCTTTACACAGGGACCCTGGTCACCTAGCCCCCTCTTCTTCCCCTCAGCTCACTCCCCCACTTCCTCGGCCTTCACATCATTGCCCAGAGCAGGGCAGGTCTCTATGCAGACACGGTACACCCCTAGTAGGGAATTATCCACAGGGAATCCTCTCCGCCTGGTTTGTTTTGTTGGACAGCAGGTAGATGAGTTAGTTTCTGGTCCACAGAACAGGAGAGCACAGCGTTGAGCTGGAAAGCAAAGCCACGTTGGCAGAAGTGCCCATTCCAACCAATCTTCTCAGGCAAAGTAGCACACAGGAGTGACAGGTCAGGTGTCACGGGCCCAGAGTTCCATGCTCAGCTGGAACCAAGATCTGGGGGCGGTGGTTCTAAACAGAATCTAGGGCTGCAGGATGTCATGCCTGGGAGCATCTGGAATTCTGCTTCGCTGACCATGGGGATCCGGCACCATTTCAGGGGCTGAGCACTTACTTCCTTCTAGCAACAGGCTCTTGCTGTCCTCAGTGCTGCCTTTTAGTGATCAGCCAGGAAAATCTGCAGTGTGTCGGAGGTAGAATGTTGGACTTCCAAGACATTGTCTGCTCTTCCAAGACATTTGCTGCTTCTGGGCCTCTAACATTCTTCCAAGAAGTTCACAGGACAATGTAAAAACCAAAAAAAAAAAAAAAAAAAAGAGGGTGGGGAGGGGAAATCCTGGGGCTTTGAGATGAGGGAATTCATCTTTCTATCCACTCTCTTTATGAGCACCTTTGGTGAACATGCTAAAATCGATGGGTATTTTTCAGGCATTTGGCCAAAATGCCAAGCCACTTTTAAGCTGGACCAGAAGGAGTCATTCCTTCAAAATCGCTAGCTTGATAAATGTTTTTATTTTATCCCCTGGATGGGTTTAATTCAGTCGTTTGCTTATTGCACTGAAAGATGCAAGCTCAAAGATATTTAATTATGCCTAACCTTTATCCATTAAGTCGATTAAAAGTTGAAAGCATTGGCTGGCCTCCTATATGGCTGATCTGTTAGATACCTATTTTCAATTGCAGCTTGCAAAAAAGAAAAAAAAATGCATCAACCTAAAAACAGTATTTATTCAGGATCTGGTTCTATTGTGAGCTTACACTTGGGCTTCATTTTACAGAGTAAGGAAATAATACAACAGTGAAGCCACTAAATTCATAAATGTATTTCTGTTAGTGAGAAACAAAAGAGCCTTCCAATGTAAATTTATGCTTGGCTACTGAGTGATTACTCTTTTAAGTACTTGGGAAGTTGGAAAGACTTGTGGTTTTGTGCCAGCAGTATTCTTAAATGTGTCTTAGAGGAAAAAATGCCATGCCTAAGGAAGTAGGTGGAGGAATCATTTGGGTGAGGTGTCTCATACTATGGAATTCCTTAAAGCGAGTTGAGGAGAAATCTAAGCACTGTGGTGTCTTGTAATACATCTACTTGCCCCAATAAGCAGGTAGATAAATCTTTGGTAAGAAATCCTTATTGGGAATGATGCATATATAAACTTTTTCTTTTTTTTTTTTTATAAAGATTTTATTTATTCATGAGACACACACAGAGAGAGGCAGAGACACAGGCAGAGGGAGAAGCAGGCTCCACGCAAGGAGCCCCATGTGGGACTCGAACCCAGAGCCAAAGTCAGGCACTCAACCACTGAGCCACTCAGGCATCCCAATATAAACTCTTTCTTAACATAAGTTTTGGACATAAGGAACCAGGAGCAGAAGAGGAAGGGGTTGGCTCATAGGATTACAAGTGTCCCATCTAAATATCTCTTAATTAGCTTTCTCCACCTTTCCTCTTGCCACAGCCCTGACTTGGGCCTTCTTTATCTCTTGTCTAGACTGTGGCCATACTCTCCTCTCTGCTCTTGTTGGTTCTAATCTCTTTATCTGTCTGGTTTTTATATTACTGTGTGAATTATCTTCCCAAATAGAGATCTGATCATGCAAATGAAGTCTAAATGCTTTGGTAAGGCTGATGACATCCTGGCTTTCTAGCCTCCTTGCTCACCATGCCCACCTTATACTCAGTCCTCTAGCATTCCAACCAAATTCTCTGTTGTTTCCCAAACCCATCGGGCTTTTTCTCATTGTCGTGCTCCTATTGTGATATCCTTCTTTCCAGGATAACCTTTCCTCTTTTCTCTTCCTGAAAAAGTCCTAAACTTCCTTAAGTACCCAGTTTAAATGTCACCAGGAAGCCTTCCTGAAATTCTCCATGGAAAGAATGTCCTTCCTGCATATTAATAACACCTTAGTTCATACTTTCACAATTGCAATTGTGCCAACACAGGAGGAAAATGTATACATTTGTTTCCTTACTAAGCTGTGAGCTCTTTCAGGAAAGGGACAATTTCTTGCATTACCGTTACCTGGCTCGTTATTTGGTACATTTTGGACATTTGGCATATTATTTGAATGAGTGATTGCACGTATGATCAAATTAATGGTAGCATATAAATTTATATGCACTTGTTATGAATTAAGCACTTGACTGGATTATTTTGTCTAATTCATTCCAGAACCATATGAGGTAGATACTATTACTGCAATTTACCCAAGAGGAAACCAAAGCTTAGAGAGTTGAGTCACCCAAAGGTCACACAGGAAATGCTGGTAGAGCCAGTATTTGACCCAGGACATCTGACTCTTGCTCTCGCTCCTATAAGAAACTGCATTCTAGGTTGAAAATCTTTTTGCCCAAGTTACTCAGCTATTTCTTTCTTTTCTTTCTTTCTTCTTTCTTTCTTTCTTTCTTTCTTTCTTTCTTTCTTTCTTTCTTCTTCTTCTTCTTTCTTTCTTTCTTTTTTTTCCATCTAGGATTAGAGATTGACACAGCCAGCTCCTACCCTGGAAACCATTGGACATTCCATGAAAATTCAATCCACAATCCCCATTACACCCCCCCCCCTTTTTTTTTTTTGCCCCATTACACCCTTAACTTGAGTTTGGAAGGAAGATCTCTAAGACATCTGGGTGTAGGGCAGAAAAGGATTACTCACCCCTGAGGGCAGAGCCCTTTGGGAGAGCTCTTTTCTGTCCTTCCAGGGTGGGGCTTTAAGATTGAAAGAGCTAGTTTTAATTAGAGCATTTCCTGGCTGAGTAAATATTAAACTTAAATTCACCTACGCCTTTGGTTAGCAAGTACCAGCTTGATGCTTTGCCCTCCATGTTTCCTCCCGGGTTCTTCATGAGGGAAGAGGGTGAGAAGGCAAAGGAAGAATGTAGTCTAGGAAACAGAGACCCCAGGAGTGCTGATGAGGCAGAGACCAAGTCAACCTGTGCTGCAAATCTGTTACTAAACCCCATATACTCAGTTACCGCTCCAACTGGTTAAATATTAATCCGTGGCACTGTTCCTGCCTTGGGCATTAATTAGAGTTTGTTTAAGTAATTCCGACAATCACCTGCCAAGAAGACTATCTTAAGCAAAGCAAGGTTTCTTCACATCCCAAGGCCAGATACCTGGCAGTCACAGATAAAGGACCCTGTAGTTGTATCAGGTTATGGGAATGTCGCTGGACTTACTCCCAGTTTTCTCATTTTAACTGGAACACTGGCCAGGGGGCCAACATGAAGAGTGCTACACCTGGAAACCAACCTAGCCCACCCCCCTCTCCTCCTGCCCAAGCTCACAGGAACGTGTCAGACTTTCCAATGACCTGTACGTATTAAGAACTTGGGAACTCAAGGCAGGATGGGCTGACTGGGCACTTTATTTGAGTTGCTATTATTGCAGGAGCTATTGTGTAAACTGATTTGGATCTTTTAGGAAACTGTGAGTTCTAAAATAAGAAAGGGTAGAAGCTGTGAAAATGAGAGAATAGGGAACTGAACCCAAAGAAGCACTCCCAGGCATTGTTAGTCAAGGAGCCTGGCACCTACAACACTTAGCAGAGAGTGGTTCTTCTCACCAGTGTCCATCCACTCTTCTAGAAGCAGTACTCTGATTTTACCCTACTGACCAGCTTCTCTCCTTGGCTGGGACCATCAGTCAAGGCACCTTGCCCACACCCAGCCAAGGAGAGCATCTCAGATCTAAGCAAGACTACTTATATACCCTCTCTCAGGAATCAGAGATTTTGAACAAAGTGACAACATGACTGTCGGACTCAGTTTCTCCTAATAGGACAGCATCCATCAATTCTGCTGCTTTGAACGTGCCTTGTGCTTCCACTTAAACCTCACAATTGCTGCCTGTCCAAAGCTGGCTTCTCAAACTTCCCTTTTGATTCCATGACTTACTCCACAGCTATTAAGTAAATGCCTTTCCTGTTTGTAAGTCAGAATTTCTTTCTCTTGCTTGGCACCTAAGAATCATAATTGATATACAATGTCAATATATATTTACGTGCTATATTTATGGGTATGTGGTTAAACATTGTCCTTCTGCACAACTGAATATTTTTCACTTCTGTCTGTTTCAGTGCCTGAAGTCCACCCACTGGATGTAATTTTTTTTGGAGGAGATTTTTTTTGTAATGCAGGGATGGAGAAGAGACCAATATCGGGATGATCAGTCAAACACAAACTGGTTCTGGTCAGTTCAATCAGATTGGTTTTCAGCTGCCAAAGGGGAATGAAAGTCTTGTCTGGGCAAAAAAGAAGGAAGTAAATGGAACTGCTTGAAGCCCATGGGGAAATTAAGCAAGTCTGGGGTGGATCTCAATAAAGTCGCCTAAGGGCACTGCTACGCAGGAAGGGCTCCAGGAAGTGAAAGACATGAATAAAGGAAGATCTGGGGCAAATGTCTTGTTTCTCCACTTTCTTCTTTATCCCTGTGTCCCAGCTGTCAGAAATCAGGTTAGTACTATCCAGATTAAGAGGGTGGCTTCATTGTTGACTACCCAGGTGTTTGTGGGAAGGCCTGGAGCTCTAAGGATCTCCTCCCTAATGTTGTTTTTATGGCAATATTGTTTTCTAGTACCAGGGAATTGGCACATTTTCTGGATCACCATTCTCTAAATGTTCCCCCGCTGTACCTCCTCCATCACTTCTGGTATCACTAATCTACCTGGGAGACTTGGCATTATTGCTGACATTGACATTTCTCAAACATTAATATAAATTAGTTACATACTGATATCCCTAGTATGTGTGGGCTACCCATGCTCTGGTCAAACATTTTGGATCGAGATGGGTAAATTCCAAATCATTCTAGTTCATAGATACTTATTTTTATTTATTTATTTTTAAAAAGATTTTATTTAATTATTCATGAGAGACACACAGAGAGAGGCAGAGACAGGCAGAGGGAGAAGCAGGCTCCATGCAGGGAGCCCGATGTGGGACTAGATCCCGGGTCTCCGGGATCACGCCCTGAGCCAAAGGCAGATGCTCAACCACTGAGCCACCCAGACATCCCGTTAATAGACATTTTAATCTACAGAAATACGCTAATGATGTCTTGGAGGTAAAAGAAGCTGTAAGATCAGTTGTCACAGATGAGCCAAAAAAGAATACATATACATTTGGCCACAAAGACATTTCTGGGCACTTTCACATTCAAATTAACATGGAGTCATGTTTATATATCACTGGAGTCTGTCACTGTGGCTTTTGTTTAGTCCTGGAACATTGTTAATAGTCATAGGTCAATTTATGAGCCATACAGGCAATACAGATTCTTCTGTCATAGCCCTTACTCATCAGTCATCCATATGGAGATGAAAAAAATGAAGTCAGGATTAGACCTGCCCGGTTAATTAAATTTCCTGAATTGCCTTACGGGGTGATCTTCCAAGCATACATAGCTCTAGGCAATGTTACCTGGAGCTGAGAAGAACAGAAATTCCATTCCCCACTGAGTCACTCACTGCAGTGTCTTGGGTAACTTACCCAACCACCCAAGGATAGGATGAGGATGAGGAAATAAGAATCCCAATACAGACATAATTTGGAGGAATGGAATAGCGATTAGTGACAATATCTGCAAAGGATGACACGTAGCCACAAATAGCCTCTTTGGGGCAGGAATATTCACAATCAGAAACGTAAATATGCTCTACTATGTAGACTCTTCATTCCTATGAAATCTTCTCTCCAGAGACAATTGAGACTTTTATTATCCAAAGACAGACAATTAAGATTTTAATAACCACATTTCATCTGTTCAAAGACACTTCTTACTGCTGCATTTTACCATTTCTGAATTCTGGATGTGTCTTAAAATTTTAATTTTCACATTGCTGAACTAGGGAGGCATCTTACAATTTATGGCATCTAAAGCTAACAATACATGGTGTTTCTTTTTCCATTTAAACAAATAGGTTTACATAGACTTACCTCCTTCGACCAGTAGGCTTGCTGAAGGGATTGTGGTGCCCTGCTGGCTTTGGAGCCCTGAACTTTTGCAAGGTGTTGCTACATTCAGAGGTAACCAGCAATACACCCAATCCAGTAGGACGAATTCATTTAAAACACAGCTTGATTAGTGAGTACTCTGACAGGTGGACTCACAGAATTCTATGAGACCAGCCAGCCAGATGTGATTGGAAGGGGGGGGGGGCGGTCATCAGGAAGACTTCCTGGAGGAAGTGATATGTCTAAGCTGAGACTGAAAGAAAGGGTTGAAGTTATCTAGGGTTGAAAGATTCTACTCAAAGTGTCCACTAAGGCATCCAAATTGGTAAATAAGAAGTAAAACTTTCACTATTTGCAGATGAAATGATCCTATATAGAGAAAACCTTAAAGACTCCACCAAAGAAAAACAGTAGAACTGATAAATGAATTCAATAAAGTCACAGGATACAAATTGATATATAGAAACCTGTTACATTTCTATATAATGAAGAAGCAGAAAGAATTAATAAAACAATCTCATTTATGACTGAACCAAAAATAATAAAATACCTAGGAATAAACTTAACCAAAGAAGTGAAAGACCTATACTCTGAAAACTGTAAGACATTGATGAAAGAAATTGAAGATGACACAAACACATGGAAATATATTCCATGCTCATGGACTGGGAGAACAAATATTGTTAAAATGTCCATACTCCCCAAAGCAATCTATAGCAGTAATACTATCTCTATCAGAATAGCAATAGCATTTTTCACAGAACCAGAACAAATAATCCTAAACTTTGTATGGTACCACAAAAGAAAAAGACCCTGAATAGCCAAAGCAATCTTGAAAAAGAACAAAACTGGAAGTATCACAATCCCAGATTTCAAGATCTAATACAAGGCAGTAGTAATCAAAACAGTATGGTACCGGCACAAAAATAGACACAAAGATCAATGGAACAGAATACAAATCTCAGAAATAAACCCACTATTACATGGTCAGTTAATTCTTTGATAAAGAAGGCAAGCATATGCAATGGTAAATGATAGTCTCTTCAACAAATGGTGTTGGGAAAACTGCACAGCTACATGCAGAAGAATGAAACTGGACCACCTTCATATAACATACACAATGATAAACTCAAAATGGATTCAAGATCTAAATGGAAGACCTGGAACCATAAAATTCCTAGAAGAGAGTATAAGCAGTAATCTCTTTGACATCAGCTGTAGAGACATTTTTCTAGATATGTCTCCTCAGGCAAGGGAAACAAAAGGAAAATTAAGTTATTGGGACTATATCAAACTATAAAGCTTTTAAACAGTGAAAGAAATCATCAACAAAACAAAAGACAACCCACCAAATGGAAGAATACATTTGCAAATGATATATCCAATAAAGGGTTGATATCCAAAATATATGAAGAATTTATACAATCAACACCAGAAAAACCAAGTAATCCAATTAAAAATAGGCAGAAAATATGAATAGACATTTCTCCAAAGACAGACAGATGGTTAGCAGACACCTGAAAAGATGCTCAACATCACTCATCATCAGGGAAATGCAAATCAAAACCACAATGAGATCTCACCTCACACTTGTTAGAATAGCTAATATCAAAAACATAAGAAACAAGAAATGTTGGAAAGGATGTGGAGAAAAAAAAGAACCCTTGTGCACTGTTGGTCTGAGGGCAACCTGGTGCAGTCACTGTGGAAAACAGTATGAAGAATCCTTGAAAGATTAAAAATAGAATTGCCATATGTAGTTCCACTATTGGTATTTACCCAAAGAAAACTAAATTGCTAATTCAAAAAGATATATATGCACTCCTATGTTTATTGCAGCATTGTTTACAATAGCCATGATATGGAAACAAGCCAAGTGTCCATCAAGAGATGAATGGCTAAAGAAGAGGTGGTATAGCCATACAATGGAATAATCCTTAGCTATAAAAAAAAAATGAAATCTTGTCATTTGCAACAATATGCATGGATCTGGAGGGTATAATGCTAAGGGAAATAAGTCAATCAGAGAAAGACAAATACCATTTGATTTCACTCATATGTGGAATTTAAGAAACAAAAGAAAGGAACAAAGAAAAAAAGGGGACAAACCAAAACATAGACTCTTAACCTATGGAGAAAAAAACAGATGATTACCAGCGTGGATATAGGTAGAGAGATGGGTGAAATAGGTGAAGGGGGTTAAGTCATAAACTTATGATGAACACTTAGTAATGAATACAATTGTTGAATCGCTGTATTATACACTTGAAACTAATATGATACTGTATGTTAATTATATTTGAAATAAGCAAAGTTTTTAGAAGTGTCTGCTAAGTCTTTTGTGAACAGTCTTCCCTGGTTAAGCACGGAAATTGAGAATTAAACATTTAGAAAATTTTATAACAGTTTAACAAAGTAATTTTATGTCTGTTGATCCAATAATTTAAAAATTGGGGAGTATTCTTTATTTGTCGGATTTTAAAATTTTAGTTTCCCTGGTAATTAATTTTATCATATTTTATAAAAGTATTAGGACAGATTGGAAATTTAAAAAAAAAAAACAATTCAAAAACCCATCTGGCTCTTCATCATAGATTTTAGAGAAACACAGAGCTAGGGGAAGCTATGAGGAAAGACTCTGGAGAGGTCAGCAGTGTTTGTGAGGCCCTGACCTCAGACAGAACGAGAGAGGAAGAGAGGAAGGTGGGCACGAGTGATGACCAATTTTATACAATTTCATGTGGGTCTTAGGAGACTGGAAAAGTACTGACCCAAACATGACAAGCTGATTATCTCTGAATGGTGGTATTTCAAGAGATTTTCATGTCCTTAATTTCAAGCTTCTTCACTACAATGAATCTTGTAGTGAATATGGTTTGGTTTTGCCTACTCAGCATCTTTCCCCTTCCAGAGAAAGTCTTTCCAGTTCCCTTCTGGGAAATTTCTGCTCCCCAAATGTGTATGGTCTTGGAGGAATGATCCACTGAGTACCCTGCTCTCCGAAGTCAAAGAACGGATGCGGAACTCAGGCCAGAGCAGTGGGGCTGTCTCCCTGGGATTTGCAAGAACAGAGGAGCGCGGGGGCTCCCTCCGCCCTCTGTGGCAGTGTCTATTTGGTTTGGTCAAATAGAATTTCCTTATATTCTCTGAGCTATCTCATTCCCTTCAGAACATTCCCTTTGACTCAAATTGGTAGAATCCGCTTCTTTGCTTGCATCAAAGAACGTTGTCTGTAGGGATCCCTGGGTGGCGCAGCGGTTTGGCGCCTGCCTTTGGCCCAGGGCATGATCCTGAAGGCCTGGGATCGAATCCCACGTGGGGCTCCCGGTGCATGGAGCCTGCTTCTCCCTCTGCCTGTGTCTCTGCCTGTCTCTCTCTCTCTCTCTCTCTGTGACTATCATAAATAGATAAAAATTAAAAAAAAAAAAGAACGTTGTCTGTGAAACATTGCTTGTTAGACTAAAGCCTCTGGGGACTGATAGCACTGTGGAATGGTGAAAAGCATGGGTTCCACAGCCAGAAGGCAAACCTCAAATCTCCCTCCCACCACTTACCAATTGTGCAGTTTTAGGCAAATTTCTTTCTTTCTTTTTTAAGATTTATTTATTTAAGAGAGAGAGAGAGGGTGGGGGAAGGGGCTGAGGGAAAGGGAGACAAGCAGACTCCCTGCCCAGCAGGGAACCCATCATGGGGTTTCATCCCAGAACCCTGAGATCATGACCTGAGCCGAAAATCAAGAGTCAGTCCCTCAACTGAGCCATGCTGGTGTCCCTGCAAATTTCTAAGCCTAATCTGTGTCCTCGGGTTCCCTCTTATAAGGAGAACAATAGAAGCATCTAGCTCATGATTCTTCTGAAGACTGACTGAGGAAATATATGTAAAGGGCTCAGAAGAGGGTCTGGCACAAGTGCTGTGCAAGCATTTGTGGTTTTTATTTTGCGGACAGAGCCGTGGACTGGAATGTAAGGCAGCTCTGGACACCGGATGATTTACCTGGAAGTTAATTGGTTCTCACCCCAGGACACCAGCAGTTGTGAAGTTCACCCCCCCCCCCCCCACCCAGTCTCCTCTTCTCTTCAGGTTTCTTTTCTTTGCCTGATCCCTAGGATCGGGCTGTGTTTTATATTGGAATCCTGGTAGAACAAGGCTCTGGTTGGCCCAGTTAGTGTCTGTCGTTGTCCTCACTGGGCACACGCTGTTGGCAGGCCAGCCTATAGAGCAGCAGCCGTTGGGGTGAGGCCTCTGCTCCTGCGACCAGCTCTCAGTTGCGAGGTGGCCAGCGAGGAGCAGGGGACCCCCGCGGGCTGCCCCACCCAGCACCCTGGAGGACCATCAAGGACATCTCCAGGACACAGATCTAGCCTCCTCACTGCAGCAACATCAGCTCCCAAAGTCCATTGACTTGGTTCTGGTTCCTCAGGAGCTGCCCTGGAATTGTCAAGACAGCTGGCTGACAATGCTATCTGGAAGCTGGGTTCCAAGAGTTTCTTCCAGAACAACTCATAGAATGTTTCCCTACCTTCTCTTCCTGCGGGGGCCACAGGCTTCTTATATCACTGGGGAGTTTTTCAAAAAATTCACAAGCAGAATGAGCTTTCATGTGGAAAATAATGGGCTAGAAGGAGTCTTAATTTTCCCCATTTACTTAATTTGGCTGGCTTAGTGTTCCGAAGGCCGGGCAGTTTTATAAGGTCGCTGGGAAGATGAGCACAGGAATTCTGAGTAAGTGTAGTACCCGGACCTCGTAGCGATGGTTGCAGATGTTAAGACATCTGTGGTTTATCAGATCCTAAGTGAAGCAGACACATAGCAGCACCTGCCTGATAGAATTCTTTCAACGTTGGGGCATCTGGAGCTGGATTCTGCTGACACCACATAAATTTCATCTCTCTATAAAGCTCTCCCCCCTGCCCTCCCCCGGAGAGTACTTAAAAGGAATAAAGATCAGGAAGCTACATAAAATGTGGGCTCCGGCTTCTGTTAGCCAGGCCTGGGAGACGGGGCAAGCAGAAACAAAGCCCGAGACAGAGGAAGCCCATTCTAAGGGACTTACCAGGAGACGGGACTAATATCTGGAAAATGGACTATGGTGTTGGTCCCTCCAGCTGTTAGAGGCCTGGTTCCCATACAACAAATCTCACGTAACACGCTGTATTATAATGTGTTTGTGCTATTCGGGGATTAAGGTGTTGAAAATTTCAAGCCCCGTTTCTTGGTTTAAGGAAAATCTTTCAGCTTCATTTAGTTTCTGCATGGAAGTCAGGAGCTACAGAGGTGGGAAGAGAAATCTGTGTGTTTCCCAGACAGCATCTGGAGAAAGGAAGAGGGGAAGGTTGAACTGGGAAGGCAGAGGTTTGGAAAAAGGTGTGTTGTGGTTTCCTGAAGCCCCAGGGTGAGGATCATGTTAAGGTTTCCGGGGGCACCCATTTGGGAGATACATCTCAGCTCCCCATTTGCCAGGGGAGGGGGTCACGGGGGGTGGCAATCAGAGTGGAAAAAGTGCGCACAGCTCCTGTCCATTGGAAAGCTTACACCTCCATTCTCATTTTCTCTGTAACAATATAAGAATCATAAAGATCTATCAAGATAGAAAGTCAAATCAAACAAACGATGTGCTCTCTCTGCTCTAAAGTGTCTCAGTCATGCTCTGCCCATGCTTGTCCCTCTTCTGGCAGCACTGAGGACATTAAAATCACACCACTCCTGTTGCTGCCCCATGATCGAGCCAGGGTTTCCCATACATCTTTCCCTTTTGTTTGCACTGTTTTGTTTTTGTTTTCCTGCTTGGAATGCTTTTCCCAGTCCTTTTCTATCTGGCAAACTCTTACTCATCCCCTAAAACCTCAGCTCAATATTTTGCCTTTCTGGAGAATCTTTTCTACCTATCTGTCTCCCTTCTCCAGAGTAAGGCATTTCTTTCATTGTCTGCATATAGTGGATACTACTAGTTGTCCCCTAAAATTCATCCTTCCCTTCTTTTTTTAAAAAAAAATATTTTATTTGTCTATTAGAGACAGTGCAAAGCAAAGAGAGCATGAGCAGGGAGAGGGGCAGGGGGAGGGGGACAAGCAGCCTCCTTGTTGAGCAGAGAGCCTGCTGTGGGGCTTGATCCCAGAATCCTGAGATCATGTCTAAAGCGAAGGCAGACACTTAGCCGACAGAGCCACCCAGGTGCCCACATTCTTCCCTTCTTTAACACAGAGTGGTAACATATGGCCACCCAGCCAGGGACTTACTTTCCCAGCCCACACCTAGCTTCCAGTTATGTGTGACAGACATACAGAACATGAGCTGATGTGATTTATGCCCCTTCCAGGCTTTAAAGCTTTGTTCCTCTATGCTCTATCCCTCTCATGTGAGCTGGATTATGAATGCACCATGACCTAGCTTTGGCCGTTGTGTCAGTGGGTTATCTCTATAACAAATCACCCCAAAGCTCAGACTTAAAACAATAATCATTTGATCTGTCCAAGAGTTGGCTAGGTGATTCTACTTCAAACTGTTGGTCTGGCAGGACCTGACTCCTTGCTGGGGTTGAGGTCCCATCTGCTCCACAGAGTTCACTCTGCAGCCCAGGATGGAGGTGCAGCAGCTACTCTCATTGTTACAGCACAGGTGCACGGGAACCAGCCTACCCATGCAAACACATTTCAAAGTTCTGTTTGAGCCACACCTGCTACCCTTCTAAACTTAGCCAAAGTGAGTCACATGATGGAGTCCAAATTCAAGGGGAAGAGAGCACAACACACCTCCTACTTAGGTTTGGAGAGAAATAGTCTAATCTACTCAACCATGTAGACCAGAATAAAGTCCTAGGATGGAAGGGAAGCAATACGAAAGGAAACTGGATTTCTCGGCGAATGCAGAGCAGCGCGTCTTGCCTGCCTACTTCCACTGTCATGTGAGATAGATCCATTCATTTTTTTTCTTTAAGCCACAGAATTGTTGGGTCTGTTATAGCTGCTTAGCCTTTTACCATGACTAATATAGGACATCCTCCATTATAACATTTACATAGTACTGTAGTATCTGCTTTTTTCTTCTATTGTTTTTTTCTTTCTTTTTTTAAAGACTTTATTTATTTGACAGAGAGAGATCACAAGCAGGGGGAGCAGCAGGCAGAGGGTGAGGGAGAAGTAGGCTCCCCACTGAGCAGGGCGCCCGACGTAGGGCTTGATCCCAGGACCCTGGGATCATGACCTTTAGCCGAAGGCAAGTGCTTAACCAATTGAGCCACCCAGGTGCCCCTGTTTACTTGTTTTTCTTTCCCCATTAGAAGTTTCTTGAAATCAAAAGAAGAAGAAGAAGAAGAAGAAGAAGAAGAAGAAGAAGATTCTTTAAATCAACAACTGTGTCTTAATTTTGGAATTTCTAGCACCTAGAACAGGATCTATCATAAAGTGAGTGCTCAGTGAAGACTTGCGAAGTGATTAGATGACTTTCCTGTACGTCTGTGATTTTCATCCAGAAAATAAATATATTTAAAAAGCATTACTTGGGGTGGTGATGGAAATAACAAAAGTACATTAGAGGCCCTAGGTGATAATCCCCTTCAAATGGTGCTAACGATGTAAAGAAATGCCGTTTTTCCCAAGCAAAGTGGCTTCAGGAGGACCTTTATTCACACATTCTTTCTCAGTGCTTACTATACCTCAGGTACAAATTAGGTAACGAGGATACAGCAATGAACAAAAAAGATAAAACTCCCTGCCCTCTTAGAGACAAAGAAAGAGATAACAAACAGATGAGTGAGTAAAAGATAAAGCCGAGGTGCCAGGAATGGGGAGGGATGGAACCCTATGTGAGGATGACATTTGAACAAAGATCTACCTAAGGAGGTGATGGACCAAATATATAGCTATCTGGGAGAGAGCTTGTAGATGGAGAAAAAGTTAAGTATAAAGGTCCTGGGGTAGGAGCCTCCCTGGTATGTTCAAGGAACAGCAGGGAATGCCAGTGTGGCTGGAGCAGAGCACCCAAGGGGAGGGTAGTAGAAGATGTCCTCTGATTTTGTATCTACCCAAGAAGAAGTCAAATGGCCAAATAGGTTTGACCATGTGGATGTCCTTACAGCCTGGTTAGTCAATAAATGTTCAAACAACAGGTTTCCATGGATATAAGGCTGCAAAATCCATACTATTGGAGTGGCACACGGTATACCTTTGCCTCGGTATCTTTGTGACTGATGAATGTAGTGTGCCAGGTACTAGAGCTTCTATGCTTGAGTTCATTTGTCTACACTCCTTCTCTAAAAGAGTGATGCTGGAAAATCAACATGAAGCCCAAGATGGCCCTTTACGTACAGTTCTCAGGCATTCATGTCTCTTCTCTATTGCTCAGAGGCAGATGCCAACTGACAGAGAGACTGGATTGCGTTGGGTAGATCCTACCCAGCCTCTGTGTTCATCCTTATCGGCCACACAGATCTTCACTTAGGTTCCAAGCCCATGTGCCTTTCTCTGCCCACCCTTGCTCCCACTTCATTCCTCTTTCTTATTAAAGAAAAGCCATAGCCGTTTTTTAATTAATATGTGTATGTGTGTGTGTGGTTGTGGGGGGAGGTTTCTTTTGGGGGAGGGTTTGGTGGAAAGGTGATACTGCAAATCAGAGAACAGATTTCAAGCAGAATCAACAAAATTGGGAGCTTCTGAACATGCTGTCTTAAAGCAACCTCTTGGGACTATTAACTGACTAGAAAGGAAGTAAATTAAAGATGGGAAGGTGGAGTTGAATGCAGCTTTCTCTGCCTTTTTATACATTCAAGATGGAATAGTTTGAATGGCAAAAGTCAAACGCTGTAAGGTTATTGTCTTCTGAGCCAATCCTATAAAAATATTGTCAGAACTGGTGTTTTCCAGATGTGATAAACACCGGAGCAGAGGAGGGATTTGGGAAAGGGTGTGCTCTGTTTTCTGAATTCTGACCTGTTTGTAGTCTGTTGTTATGGGTTCTTCAGAATTTGAATGAGTCTCTAGGCTCAGCACTCTGAATCACAGGTCTTTAGATTCCCCAAAGGGGAAACAGCTTTGTTTTTTATAATATATTTGCCTAGTAAATTCTAATTTTATTTGTTCTATTAAGCAGCTGAAGTTCAGCACATTTTTATTCATTTTGTACAATAGGCACTAAATGATTCTGAATGCCAGGCACCTAATCAGATTTCAAAAACCTTCATGTTAGCCAAAGGTTTATGCTTTTGTGCTACAGTGAATTTCCCCATGATCAAATCTGAATGGGAAAGTCAGTTCTTTCTTCTCTAACCGATATCAGGGAAGAAAGTAAAGCAACTCAACACTTTCAGAGATCTCTCCTCATACAAAAAGCTTTATCAGATATACCCCCAACACCACATTGGTCATTTATATTGGGGCTGAGGGTGAGGAGAATGGGCCTAATTACACAGGATTAAAAGGAAGATTCGAGGCGCCTTGGTTAAGCATCTGACTCTTGATTTCAGCTCAGGTCATGAGCTCAGGATCATGAGATTGAGCCCCACCTCCAGCTCTGTGCTCAGTGTGGAGTCTGCTTGAGATTCTCCCTCTGCCCCTTCCCCAGCTCTCTCTCTCTCTCTGCCCCTCCCCCAGCTCTCTCTCTCTTTTTAAAAGGAAGATTCAATTTAGAGCTCAGCTCTAAAAATCTAAATCTTATTTCATGGTCTATTTTGTTTGTCTATTGATTTAGCAGCCAAATTATATCCTGATATGCCAAAACTGGACTTAGGCTGAATGCAGCTTGTGGCAGCTTCAACATCTGTACCCACTCTGCTGGGAAGCTAAGCCTTCAGTCACCTTTCAGAAGAAAGTCCGTTCTACCCCAAAGCTGTGAACCCATGTAAGCAGATGATCTGGGACTGACATCAGTAATTTCACTTTTTGCCTTGATTATACCTTCAGGTTGTACTTAGCAATTTGTCATATGGGAAAAAATAATAAATCTAAGGTCACAAAACATTAGTCATGTCAAGTTCAATGACGATTTCACAGGAAGGCAAAAAAAGATTTTTCATCTTATACCACACAAAACCTCCGATAATTTTTCTCAACATTTTTCTCTGTGGGTCATCATTTCACTTTCCTTCCTCCTTTTCCTTACGCAGCTTCTGAAACTCCAGGGTAAGTCCGTTCTGGTGCTCAGTTTGCCTATCTCACTTAGCAAAATAAGGTCATGGTGGCATACCCATGCAACGAAATCTTACCAGCCTTAAAAAAGAGTGAAATGCTGACACCTGCTACAACGCGGATGACTCTTGAAAACATGATGCTAAGAGAAAGGAACCAGATACATATGGTCACATATCGTAAGGTACCATTTATATGAAATATTTTTAGTAGAAATATCCATAGAGACAGAAAGAAGATTGGTGGCTACCAGAGGAAGGTGGGGGACAGGGGGAGGAGACAATGGGGGTGACTGTTAAATAATAGAGGGTCTCCTCTCAATGAGGTGTGGAAAGTGTTTTGAACAAGGCCGCGGTGATAGCTGTACAACATTGTGAGTGTCCTAGTGCCACTGAATTTTTCAGTTTAAAATGGTGAGTTTTATGTGCTATGAATTTCATCTCAGTAAAAATGAAAACACAAAAGCATGACAGACAGTAAGCTCTGCCCACTACTTTCATTAGAAAATAGTCCAACAAACATCTATTAATATTCAATCATGTCTCTTATCCTCTCATTTCAGAGAGCTTAGGAAAGTATATTCCTAATAAAACTGGTGAAGTACAACTTACAAGTGGCTAAGAAATTGAGATTTTATTTTCCCCATTCACTCAAGAAAATATCCTAGACAGAGTAGGTCCATACAGAGCAGGCTCTGTTGAAACTCCGCTGGGCTGGACCATTAGGCTTCCAAGGAACTTGCCCAGATCCAGGGAAGGAAGTGAAAAATGAGCCAAGCTGGAGCACCAATCCACACTAAAGTGAATCCCTTCAGTGGGGAGGCCAGGAATCACTTCAAGGGTTTAGGTACCTGGATCTATCTTGAGCCATCAGCATAGTGAAGGACCCCTGCTGTAGTGGGTGGGTGGGGGGTGATGAGGCCAATAGGACCAAGGCAGGGGGAAAGGGCTGGCATGCGCCATGTCATAAACCATAATCCTGCCAAGCCAGTCCAGGGTCATTCTTGTTATATTAAATTCATCATAGGTGCTCTATACACTTATCTGTTTCTATGATTTTGTGTTTTGTTATGTTTTATTTTGTTATGTTCCTTAGTAAAGTTCCTTTTGAAAATTTCTAAATTTGTATTAGATTTATATCATATTGCCTATCCTGGGCTATTTTATCATTGGTGACAGATTCCAGGGACTTAGTGGCATCATTCCACTGCTTGACCAGGGTATATGGAGGGCAGAGGTGGTGGTGGGAGGTAATAATAACACCAGCTCGTATTGTATGACATGTTCCATTTTTTATCACATTTACCCTTTGTAATAGTTTGAAACAAATATTATTGTTCATGTGTTAGAAAGGAGAAAACCAAACTTAGATTTAGGAAATACAGTGACCCACAAACGTCAAATAATATCCAGGAACACTGGGCCAGTTAATGAAGTGAAACTCAAAAGGATCTATTATGGTTTCAGTTGTGACCCTCCTGCCAAAAGATATGTTGGAGTCCTCACCCCCCCACCCCTATACCTTGGAATATGACCTTATTTAGAGATAAGTTCTTTCCAGAGGACATCAAGCTAACATGAGGTCAGGCAGTCTGGGTGGCTCAGCAGTTTAGAGTCTGCCTTTGGCCCAGAGCGTGATCCTGGAGACCCGGGATCGAGTCCCACATTGGGCTCCCTGTGTGGAGCCTGCTTCTCCCTCTGCCTGTGTCTCGGCCTCTCTCTCCCTGTGTGTCTCATGAATAAATAAATAAAATCTTAAAAAAAAAGTTAACATGAGGTCATACATAGGACCCTAATCCAACAGGAATGTTGTCCTTATAAAGAAGAGAAATTTGGACACAGAGAGAAGCACATCTTCTCTCTGTGTCCAGAGGGAAGGCAATGTGGAGAGACACGGGAAGAAGACAGCTGTCTACAAGCCAAGGAGAGAAGCCTGGAACAGAGTCCTCCTCACAGCCATCAGGTGGAAGCAACCCTGCCGACATCTTGATTTCAGAATTCTAGACTCCAGAACTGGGAGACAATAAATTTCTGATGTTTAAGCCACTCAGTTTGTGGTACTTTGTTATGGAAGCCCTAGCAAACCATACAAGAAGGAAAGAATTATGGGGAGGCATGGATGTGGATTCCTTACTGACGGGAAGGGGCAGCATGCAAACACCACCAGAGAAGCTCCACAGCGTACTAGACATTCTGCTGAGCTTTGAGCACCAGCACCCTGAGAAAGGCTGCTCAGGTCGTTCGGAGTTTCTAGGAGGATTAAGGAGTCCCTGTCCTGGAAGGGAATCCTAGCATCAGTGGGAGCACTGGGAGTCATCTTGTACCAGAAAGTACTGACCATCATGGGTACAGGAAATACAAATGTGAGATGCAAAAGGAAGGGTGGTTGTAGTGGTGACTGGCTTGAGAAGGCATCGCGGCCCCCTTCCCTGTTCCTCTATCCCTTCCCTCGCTCCAACTATCTGGGATCATTTTCCAAGTAAATCAGCATGCACTTGGCTACTCTGAATTGAGTTGTATTAGAAATACAAAATTTGGCTCCTTACAAATTTGCCCAGGGTTGGCTTTGTCCCCCTCCCCTACTCCCCTCCAGAACAAGGGCTGCTCCTAGGAAAACCTAAGGCCTTGCTCTCTGGCTAGTTTTGAGGAACATGTAGGGAAAGGAAGCCAGGGAGAAAGTCCCAGTGGTCGTGTTACTGAGGGACTTTCAAGGACAGAACAAGGAGACCTATTAAATCTATTTGAGTACCTGTTCTGCTACCATGACTCCACCCCTACACACAGACCATCTCTGTAAGTCTTGAGCAGAATCTGCTACACCCCTGTTTCTTTAAAGCAATCAAGGGAAGGGCCTGGATCGCACGAACCTGAGGGAGAAAGCAGCCACAGAAGTGGGATGTGTGTGAGCCAGAGGCCGGCAGGAGGAGGAATGTGGAACCACAAGTAACCACGAAAGCCCTGGGAGTTTCCAAAAGATCTTTGGGAGGGCGTCTGACTTCCCACAGGATGTGTGATAGGGGGCTTGAGCTAATTTTATTTAGATCTCAAGGGACAGGGTGACGTCAACTGACATCTGGGTTATACTTGTTATCAAGGAGTTGAAATGAAGACACAGGAGGCATGCTTATCAAATTTATAGAGGACAGGAAGCTTAGAGGAACAGCAAATACATAATTAGAATCCACAAAAGTCTCAACAAGCTAGAATGCCAGCCTGAATTTAATAAGAGGAAACTTAATAAGGACGAAAGGAATGTCGTGCACTTGAGATAAAAAATAATAATAAAACAAACTATCTGTATAAGGCACATAGAAAAGGGTGAGGGGTTTGGCTCCCATGGGGGGCACCCCAAAGCAGAAGGGACCAGAAGCTATTTTAGTAGAAAAATGGGATGTGAAGGAAGGAGTAGGCGATCAGGTTCATTTTTCCTGGTCAGACCCCTGTAATATCAACTTCAGGCCTGCCCACTGTACATTGAGAAGGATGCAAACTGCAGAGAAAGAATGACCAATGGGATCAGGGAAGTCCAATCCACGTAAGATAGGAACAGCGCTGCTGTTGCTGGAGAAATGAAGCATCCTGGGAAAAATAAGAATTCTTTACAAGTATCTAAAAGTGTGCCACGTGAGGGGCACCTGGGTGGCTCAGTGGTTGAGTGTCTGCCTTTGGCTCAGGTAATGATCCTGGGATCCTGGGATCGAGTCCTGCTTCGGTCTCCCCACAGGGAGCCTACTTCTCCCTTTGCCTGTGTCTCTGCCTTTCTCTCTGTGTCTCTCATGAAGAAATAAATAAAATCTTTAATAAAATAAAATAAAAAAATAAAATTGTGCCATGTGAAAGGGATTGGGCTTGTAACATATAGACCTGAGGAGTGAAATAAAACAGTGGGTGGCTGCTTTGGGGAGCAACTAGAGTAATATATAATAAAGACAGCAAATGTATCCATTAGGATTTATTTAACTGGAAGTAATAGAAAACCTGCTTACTAATAGCTTAACCAAAAAAAATTTTTCCCATTACTTAGGTCAAAACCTAGAAGTAGCCCATAGTTAAGATATCAGGCTTTTACCAACCTTCTCCACCAACCTCAGAGTGTTGGTTTCACCTTCCTATCTGTGACCTCGTGGTCACAAGATGGCTGCTGAAGCTCTAACAACACAAATCAAGTACAAAGCAAGAGGGTGGGGCGATGGTGAAGGGGTAGCCAATGAAACAAAGAGGACCTTTTCCTTATTGGTGATCAACTTTTGTTGAAAAGTAAATAATTTCTCAGATGACCTCAAGTATCTCATTGGCCATACCAGGCCATATGGCCCATTCTACCCACAAGAGAGACTGAAAAGGAATATCTAGGTTTTCTAGCCTATATAGTATGAGGCTGGAAAAGGAGAAGAAAATGGGATTTTAGTAGCTCTCAACAGTATTTACCACACACACACACACAAAATCACTATAAATAGATCACGAATAGATTTAGTCTTTTTTACATATGTTCATATAAACACATACAATCATATATAACTTTTCACTTTTATGTATTGTAAAAATAGTTTTATTTCTTGTTTTTCAGACGTAATATTTTGAGTATCTTTCCATAACATTTTGAAATTCTTTCAAAATAGAATCTTTAGTAACTGCATAACGTCCTGCATGCTGTTTTGCATTCAACCGTCCCCCTACTCTTGGACATGTATGTTATTTCCAGGTTAATAGAACATTCTAGCCATCAGCTCCAGACACAAAATGCTTTGCCTTGGGAGTCCCACTCTTGGAAGTGTTCCACCACAAGGATGAAATAGATGAGACACAGCTGGGGGGAGGGGGTGCGGTAGTGGACTCTATGACGTTTCAGGCCCTTCCCCACCTCTTGAAGATACAGATGAGAGGGTGTAAAAGAAATGGAGACCAGGCAGGGAAGAGCACTGTGCCCTCTCTATTTCATCTTCCCATTTTGCTGCTGAGCCCACAGGCTGGGTGACATTCCTGTTCTGGATACCCCCAAGATCAGCACCCCACACACTTGTTACACTATCTCTCTCCCTCTCTCCTGTCAACGAGAACAGTCTGAATCACTCTTTAACATGCTTTAAAATTGCCTGAAGAAAGACAGCAATGCGTCTGGCTCCTATCAATGGGGTCAAACATAAGAACTGACGTGAAGGACCCAAGCCCAGGCCAAAGGGGCCAAGGATGGAGACAACCCAAGACACTAAGAGCTGATGACAACATTCCAGTGATGCTCCTCTGCTGTCTCTTGCTGCTTTGAAGCCTATTCGTGGCCTTCCAGTGTGCCCCGGGGACAGACAGGGGTAGGAATCTTCGTTATGACTGCTTGGCGAGCACCATAAGGGTCATGTAGGTGAGCGGGGTAATGGAAGAAGTGAGAAGTGTCATCTCCCGAGGTCAGTGTGCTTGGTGGTCACAGACACGGGAGTGGTGTTCAGGGACAGAACAGACACCTGCCTTATCAGTGAAGGCTTTGATGTCAGCCTTCACTATAAATAGTTATGTTTCAAGAGATGTGGTCAGACCTGAATCTAAATGAATTTAAATCTACCTCCCATGAAATAAGTACTCATTCTCTTCAATAGGGTCCATATGCCAAGACTATAATTCAAAAGCTAGAATTCAAAACCACTTTTTTTTTTTTAAAAGACACAAGCAACTTGCAAGATGACCAATCAATAAGAGAAAAATAGCCATTTAGCAACTCTGCCAGTTTATTCTCAGATATGTGGAGCTTAGCTCATTCCTCCAGCACCTTGCTCTTTTAAGCAGTTCCAGGAAAAAGAATATTTTAAGGTCAAATCATTTAGAGATACGATATTGCTAACACCACGCACAAAACAACCCAGTAAGAAAAGCTGTAATGTTCTGGTCTCTTTTTTTAAAATGGAGCTCCAGTTGCTTGCTGGCTACATGGAATTGGAAAAGCCCTACGCTCTGCAATGATCAGCAACCCAAAGGCTATCTTCTTGCCTATGAGGGCATTGTGTCTACCAAGAACACCACACAGCATAGACATCTGTACCACCAGCTCATTAGGGACAGACCAAAAGTGGGAGCAGGGGATCTTTTTTTAAAAAAGATTTTATTTATTTATTCATAAGAGAGAGAGAATGAAAGAGAGAAAGAGAGAGAGAGGCAGAGACACAGGCAGAGGGAGAAGCAGGCTCCATGCAGGGAGCCCAATGTGGGACTCGATCCCGGGACTCCAGGATCACACCTGGGCCCAAGGCAGGCGCTAAACTGCTGAGCCACCCAGGGATCCCAAGGGAGCAGGGGATCTGAGAAGAGGAGATCACTTGTGTCTCAGTTCTGCCAACAACTGCTCCAAAAGCACATCTCTTAATTTCTCCATGACTTAATTCCTCCATGTGTAACTTCTTATGTGAGGTCCATGAAGCTGGTCGCTCGAAGAAATCTTAAAATCTTAAAAAGTCCTTTCTACTAGTAGCTGCCCCCTTTTCCTTAGGTTAATGTCAAAGAAACCCTCTTTAATTTTATTAAATCAATAAAATAATCCCCTTAGTATTATTTTACCTTGGGAATAGGGACAACAAGTCTCATTCTATTAATTGCATCTCTTAAAAGTCTATTGATTCTAAGTCTTAGACCAAAGTGTGTCTAATCTTGAGAAGCACAAGTTTGAGATGTTACATATTCCACTTATGTTTTCAACTGTAACCCTCTTAAGGTACAGGACATGGTATGAGGCAACCAGCCGGTTTAGAGAACTGGGTAGACCATGTTCCTGGTCTCCAGGAACTTTCAACTTGGAGGTGAACCCAGTTCCACTAATGATTAACACAGATATTAAGACAGAATGGAAAAGGGATCCATAGGTTACACAGAAAATAAGAACAGCTACAGAAGATGTACCTGGGATATCTGTCCAGCCCACAATAACCTGCTTTCTCTGAGAACTGCCTCCTCCCTTAGATACTGCACCCCAGCCATGTTTACTCATCGTCACTCACCTTCTACGTCAACCACGGCTGTTTGGAGATACCTGACCAAGCTGAGCCAGATTCTCTCTCCTGGGAATTTGGAATCGTGATCCAGAGTACCTCCACACTCGGTGTAGGTGGCCAATCCTCTGAAGAAGGAGCCAAAGAGAACAAGAACAGCAGCCCCCAGACCCTGTGTGCCCTCATCTCCAGAGACTGGGAAAGAAGACGGATGGCTGCCCCAATCGCTAACAGCTTTGCCCTTTCTGATTCCAGGCCCCCATGGGGTCCCAGCCACGTTCTAGTCTTCCTGAAACATCCTTGTTTCCTATGAGAAATCTCCTGTCTCTCCTTGAATCGGCTCTGCTTGCCATAACTTACACTCACATCAGCCATGACAAGGATTTGAGCATGAATATGCCCCTCCTCCTATAAAAAAAAAAGATATGGATAATCCAAAAGCTAATAATCCAAAAGGCATTTTGGGCTCTGGGGGACATTGTGAAATGAATATGCTTAGATTGCTGGAATTCATAACGCCTTGAATGAAAGTACAAGCCCACAGCAATGGGAACTTGATTGGAAAAGGCTGGCAAAGACTGTCCACTTCCCTTGTCCGGACAGAGGCTGTTCTCCTCTGCCCTCTGGTCCTCCTGGGAAATGTAAACATGACCCCCACGCCCTCCTTACTCCCCAGCCTGCCCACAGCCACCTCCATTATGTCCTGTTTGGAGTGCTACATCCACCCCCCCCCCCCCCCCCCCCCCCCCCCCCCCCGCCACACACACACACAGGTAATTTTTAAAAAGGCTTTTCCTGGTACAGCAGCAAGCAAAAGAGACGTCAACCTGGGACAATAGTCGATGGAGGAGGTAAGGAGACCAGCAGATTCTTCTTCGAGTTTACCCCCCATCTCTGATGACTTATAAAACAAATAATGCCCGAAGGAGAAGTGAGAGGCCACTTGAGTGGCTGCCTTCCCAGCCAACAAGGGTTTCCAGAGTGGTTCAGTGGATTTAATGGAAGAGCCCTGTAGGAAGGACACTGAGGATCCCCGGGAATGAAAACTGCGGAGGGGACAAGCGTGAAGAGGTCCCCTTCTGAGCCCTTTGAATGCCCGTTTGGGGGAGGAGTGTGCTGAGCAGGGGTGAGGGGTGGAGGGGGGTGGGTGTGGCAGGAACAATGGAGCTGCAGTCACAAAGGCCGGGTAGGGCCTGTGTTCCTGGAAACAGAATCCACCAATTACACTAGAATAAATTTCTTTGTATAACCCAAGCTGGTCTCAGGGCAAAATAATCCTTTCCTTTTCCTCTTGGCAGGTCCCCTATGAGTAAAATTAGCCTAGTACACACACTCACACTCTCTCATACACACTCACACACCCTCACAGACACACAGGTACGGGCATGGTACCCCAGGTTCCAGGGCGTGTTCCCAGAGTTCCCCTCACTGCTACCCAACACCAACATCTCGAGTAGTTTGTGCGCCTACTAAACCCCACAGCAACCAAGGATCATGTCTGGTATCTTACAGATACGCACATGGGCAACGGCTTCCAGGTTACAAGGACTTTGTAGGTGGCGACATTTGCTCATGAAACGGGGAGGCTTGCGGGAACTTCATGGAACCCCCTTCCAGCGTAATTCCCTCAATTTCCAGATGAAACCAAGGTTTGGTGCAGTTACAAATAATGATCCTAGTCCAAAGACACCCCTCCTTAACCTTAGATTATTCTTTGTCTCCCAGTCTAATAGGACAGGCCAGCCTGGCCTGGCTTCCAGCCCTAGCACGTGAGGTTTTGCCAACAGCCCTCACAAATGTCCAGCAGAGAGGTTGCCAAGCTCGGGCCCCACCCTGGCTCATTATCTGCAGGCAGGGTTCTCCCATGACTTTCTGGCTGGCCCTGCTGCCACCTCTCTTTGTGGGACAGCTGTACCAGCTTGGCTGCTGGCACGTTCAGTCACAGGTCCTGCCTTTGTTCTGTTGATAAGCACGGTCAAGTTCCAAATCCTACTGCTACGGCACGGGCATTCCTGCCCTGACTCTCTGCAAGCCTGCACTACCTTGACACTCTGACACCTGGGCCTAGGGGAACTCAGACCTGGGCTCAGAAGACAACGCTGCAGTGTCCAGTACCAGTACTCTTCAAGAATCACCCTCCTGGGGGCCCCTGAGTGGCTCATTCGGTTACCCATCTGATTTCGGCTCAAGCCATGATCTCAGGGTCCTGGGATCAAGCCCCAGGTGGAGCCCCTCGTGGGGCTCTGCACTCAGAGGGGAGGCTGCTTCTCCCTCTCCCTCTGCCCCTTCCCCCACTCACACTCACACTGTCTCTCAAATAAATACATACATGCATAAATTAATAAAAGAATCACCCTCCTGCATTTCCTGCCAGTTGGCTCTTTTTAATTTTTCTTTTGTGCTTTAATTATTACAGTTCGCCCATGTCCTGAAAAGCTTCTTTCCTGGGAAACAATTGAACTGTCCAGCAAAAATTAATGAATAGCTTAAAATATTTAGGTCAATGTTTCCAAACTGAGGCCCACACTAGAAACATGAGGTGCTTGGGGCGCCTGGCTCGCTGGGTTGGAGAAGCATGTGACTTTTGATCTCAGGGTCGTGAGTTTAAGCCCCATGTTGAATATAGAGATTATTTAAATAAATAAAATAAAATAAAATAAAATAAAATAAAATAAAATAAAATAAAATAAAATAAAACAAAACAAAATAAAATAAAATAAAATGGAGTGCTTGTGAAAAACAAAGGCAGAGGGCTCCATCCCAGGCTTTCTGATTTAGAATTTCTTAAAGTAGTACAGCCTGGAAATCCGGTTTGTTAAGAGGCCCTCCAGGTAAATGTGAGGTATACTAAAGTTGTAAGACCCAGTGTGGGTCTGACTCAATTACATCTGGCAATAAGGTGTAGTTTTGTCTCTTAGGACCTCCTGATCTTTTCTTTTCTTTTTTTTCTTTTCTTTTTTTTTTCTTTTCTTTTCTTTTCTTTTCTTTTCTTTTCTTTTCTTTCTTTTCTTTTCTTTCTTTTCTTTTTTGTTTTTCAGATCTTTTCTTATGAGACTTCTGTAAAAAAAAAAAAGAAAAAAACACTTTGTAAATGCCAACTTCATGATTAAATTATTAATATTTGGAGGCAAGAGTCCATTTCTTTCTCTCTGACTTCACCATATCAAGTCCTAGTAGTAGGTAGGATAATTGCCAAAGGAGGATACCTAAAAACCAGGAGCTCATGGACCACCTTCCCTCTCCATCTCTATACAGAATTTTTAGCTCCCTCTCCCATCCCATGAGACCCATTTTACAGTTTGGTGACCATTTTGGGGGGGGGGGCACAAATCTATGAACTTCTTTTCGTGTAGCAAGGTCTCTGCACCCATTGACCTCCATCTTACTTGTTTAGAAAACAAGATAATGTGAAGATTTTGAGAATGGATTTCAATTTTTACAAAGAAGTCCACAGGAATACAGAAGGCACTACTCCCTTCAAAAGCCAAATGCTGGCCAAAATACCAAGGTAACTAAATGAGATCTTATTTTTGTGCCCAAAATGACCCTTCATGTGTTGACAGAAGGATAAGAATCCATCTTAGGTCCTCCGCCTTGTTCCAACCATGCACAAAGTTGACAATGCATCCTACACATCTTTCGTGTCAGTGTCTTGCCTCTGAAGAATTCAAAGAACTTCTACCTATTTCTGTGTGTCCTCTGTCATGTAGGAAGGCAGTTATCCACCCTATTTCATAAGGAATCCCTCTGTGGCCAAAAGAGTATTTGTCCACGGTAGAGCACTTAAGTAACAGCAGACTTCTAGCAATTAATTAAATAATTTGATCCTTGGGCTAGAAAACCAAGCCACACTCATTCCACATGAAGTTGTCTCTGAGTATTAAGAACATTTTAATCTTATTGGCATTCAGTCTAAAAATAAAGCTGACCTCCCAGTCACACCATTTCTGTATCCTTTTCTCCATCTTTTAGACCTTATTTATTGACATTAGGGTTCTCATAATTATAAAAAGAAAAAAGTTAAGAGAATTAAGAAGAGAAAAAGTAATGAGTTAATTAACATTAAGATGTTAAGGGTTTAACATATTTTTTTCTCCTGGAGGTTATCTGGATTATGGAAGAGAAATTTAGTAGAGGATTACCCAAAGAGTTACTCGTTACCCAAAGAAACGACTGGCTAATGGAGAAAGTTGAAGCATCAGTGAGGAAGGGAACTTTCTGGTAGTCCTTTAAAAGTGTACTTATTCTGCCCAAGCAGAATGCCAAGACTTGTCTATCAGAGAGAGCATACTAGAACAAAGAAACTGTCAAACATAACATGAGTTTAAGCAACTAAACTAAAAAAATAAAAATAAAATAAAATAAAAAAGATAAAGCAACCAAACTCTGTTCCAAATCACCCCAAGAAAGTGATACTGGAGATCTGGAATCATGATGTTAAATAAACCTGCAAAAATTATCAAGCCTGGAGACTTCCACTGTGGACCAAGCGGGAGGAACAAAAACCAGATTTATTCTTCTATCCAAAACAACAGGAAAACCAGACAAAATATATGAAACAGTAGCTCTCAAGACATTGGACATCAGGCAGTGAAGGGCAATAAACCCTGAAAGATGAGAAACAGATCAGGTGAGCCCTAAAAGTGCCCCAGCTTTTTGCACAGAGAGAATTTCCAGGCCATTGCACAAGGAGGGGGAACCCAGATGGAGTCTGGCTGTCTCCTTAAGGAGAGAAAACTGGAGAGGCCAAGGTGACTGGAATCCACAGGGGACATGGTAGTGGTGGGGGGTGGGGGGAGGGTAAGTGGGAATGGAGAGCTGCACAGAGAGAGGACTCTGGGTTCTGCAGAGGGTCCTCCTAAAGAATTCAGTTGAGTGTTGGGGCACTTGAGTGGCTCAGTCAGCTAAGCATCCGTGTTCAGCTCCAGTCATGATCCCAGGGTCCTGGGATCAAGCCCCACATCAGGCTCCCTACTCAGTGGGGAGCCTGCTTCTTCTTTTCCTTCTGCAGCTCCCCCTGCTTGTCCTCTCTCTGTGTGTGTGTGTCAAATATATAAATAAAATCTTTTTTTAAAAAAAGAATTCAGTTGAGTATTGTTTAGGTCTACCTGAGAGGCAACTGCCCAGGACTAGGGAATAGTGTAGACTGCTCAGAATGATTTCAACTCAGTAGTAGGGGAAATGAACTCTACACTTAACACTGCCTCAGTCCCACCTCACTAAGTTCCCTTAAGAAGGAATAGATCAGGGATCCCTGGGTGGCGCAGCGGTTTGGCGCCTGCCTTTGGCCCAGGGCAGGATCCTGGAGACCCGGGATCGAATCCCACGTCAGGCTCCCGGTGCATGGAGCCTGCTTCTCCCTCTGCCTATGTCTCTGCCTCTCTCTCTCTGTGTGTGTGTGACTATCATAAATAAAAATTAAAAAAAAAAAAAAGAAGGAATAGATCATCTGAATAGTCCTATTAAAGAAATTAGAAAGGGTTAAAACCTTTCCCCAGATTAGAAAGGTTAAAACCCTTCCTCAAAAAAAAAAATAAAAATAAAAATAAAAAATAATAATAAAACCCTTCCTTAGAAGACAATTCCTTTTTTTTTTTTTTTCAGAAGACAATTCCTGATGTAAATGCCTTCACTTGGTAAGTTTACCAAATGTTTAGAAATAAATAATATCAATTCTATACAAACTCTCCCAGATAATTAAAGAAAAGGATAAGGCTAGCATGGGTCTGACACCAAAATCTGGACAAAGATATTGCAAGAAATGAAAACTATAGACCTATATTCTTCATGCAAAAATGCAAGGATTCTTAACAAAATTTTAGCAAATTGAATCCGATTATATAGAAGAAGGGTAATACATTATGGCCCACATAGGGTTTATTCTGGGGTTGCATGCCTGGTTTAGCACTTATATGTTAGACATTATTGGTTCTGTTTCTCTGGAAAACCCTGACTAACACAATACAGATGTCAAAACTTATCAAATTGTACATTAAATATGTGTAGTTTGTTATAAGTCAATTATACCTCAATAAAGCTGTTCTTTTTAAAAAGAAGATAAATAGGGCAGCCCGGGTGGCTCAGCAGTTTAGCACCGCCTTCAGCCCAGGGTGTGATCCTGGAGACCTGGGATCGAGTCCCATGTTGGGCTCCTGCATGGGGCCTGCTTCTCCCTCTGCCTGTGTCTCTGCCTCTCTTTCTCTCTCTGTATCTCTCATGAATAAATAAATAAAATCTTTAAAAATAAAATAAAAATAAAAAGAAGACAAAGAAGACACACCTTCTCCAGCCTGTGAAAGGAACACATGGTGGGAGCACTGCATTCTCCCAGCCTGTGGCAGACATTGCCAATCACATAGTGGTCCAGGCAGCACTACCAATCACAGTGAGGTCCTGAGATACAATCTACTTTGCACCTCTTACCCAGGTCAAACAGCTGAATTTTTAGTAAAACTGAGGCCCAAGTGCCAGCCCAATTAGAGCAATTTGAAATTGGTATTGAGGTCTCCTGGTTGCTAGCCCAATGTGCTTTCCACAACAGAAGTTTAAAAAAATTAGAGTAGGAGGTGCCTGGGTGGCTCAGTGGTTGAGCATTTGCCTTTGGTTCAGGCTGTGATCCCGGGGTCCTAGAATTGAGTCCCGCATCGGGCGTCCTGCAGGGAGCCTGCTTTTCCTTTTGCCTGTATCTCTGCCTCTCTGTGTCTCATGAATAAATAAATACATAAATAAATCTTAAAAAAAAACACACACACACAAGAAAATTGGAGTAGGAAGGGACTAAAGACAGAATTTAATAAAGAAAGGCTTGTAGAAGACCGTGAGGAAAAAAAAAGAGGATTTAAATGAGATGTCAGCTGTGAACTTTTAAAGAATACCAATGATGTGTTATTCTAAATACACCTTTTTTTTTTCCCCATAGGACTGATACTAGTTTTCATGCAAAGGTAAGAATTATCTACCAGAAAATTGGTGGAATTCTTATTTTTTGTATTTTTAATAATGAAAATGTTAAAATTACTCACACTGGTGGGTTTTTAAAGATTTATTTATTTATTTTAGAGAGAGAGAGAGTGCGTGCGAGTGGGGGAGGGGCAGAGGCAGAGGTGGAGAGAGGCTCCCAAGCAGACTCCACACGGAGCCGACATAGGACGTGATCTCACAACCCTGGGATCATGACCTGAGCTGAAATCTAGAGTCGGACACTTGACAAACTGCACCACCCAGGCACCCCTCCAACTGTTTTTGACCTAACATAAAAGTGATTCTTCAGGCCAGAAAACTGCTTTATTTGCAAATTAGGCCAAGAAGTAAAATGATCTAAGATTACACAAAATAGAAGCCAATAAAATCATATGTAGATACACAGAAATAATATTAGTCTTGGTGAGAAAATACATCATTGGTTTGAAATGCAAATATTTCTCTTAAAAAGCAATGACTTAGTAAGCCATATGCTCATTAATTATAATCACATGTGCCTATTAACATAAAGACAGAGCACCGGCTGACAAGAAACACCCAGCAAATCCACAGCCCCTGGGCCGGCCTTTCCAGTGTTATGACTCTTGCGAAGTTCCCATAAGCAGGAGCTAGGTTTTCTTGTCTTCATATTGTCAGGGCTGCCCCAATCCCTGGCATACGATCAGTCCTTTTTTCTTGCTCCCAGCCTCTTTGCATGTGAGAGAATAAATGTCCTTGTTGTTTGAGGCAGTCAAGTTCAAGTTTTCTTAGTTGAAGCCAAGGGCATAAGAATGAGCACAACCACTGCCTGAGCTTGTTTCCTCAGTTACAGAAGAGGGATAGTAAAATCTGCTTAGAAGGGTTTTGAGGATAGTTAATGAGCTAATACACTTAGACCTCGTTGCACAGTGACTGTCTCAGTACTAAGTGCGGGTTCCCTTCCTCTTTCTCTCGTACAAAATTCTCCATCTAAATATTAGGGAGACAATGTTCAACACACACACGAAGCCCATAGGACATCCGTTATGTCACCTGCTAATCTTGATGCCACCAATTTTTCAAGAATTCATTATTGCAATTAACTATGATTTTCTAATTTTTGTTGCTGTTAAACTCACTAAGAGATTTATTCTGGAAAATTATTAAAAGAGGGTCTTCTGTGAATGTAAACCTAAATTTGCCTGAGGAAAGCAACCACAAAAACAACAAAACAACCGAGAAGACTCTTCCTCCCCCAAAAGAAGCGGTTTAGGGCCATGTTCATACCATGAGGATTTTCAAAAACTTTTTATTTGGAAAACGTCAGATCTACAGGAAAGTTGTGAGCACAAAAGAATGGTTAACGTTAAGAACATTCATTACCCAGATGTATCTGTTGTCAACATTTTGCCCATTTGCTCTATTGTTCTCTCTCTCTCCATATTTACACACATATTTTTTTCTGAATCATTTGAGAGTAAATTGATGATGATGTCCGTGGCAATAAATTTAAAATTTTATTTTAGAACTTACAGTCAAAGATATCTATCTATCTATCTATATATATATATATTTGTACGTGATTTGAACATGGCTCAAAATCTAAAGTGAACAAAAAGGTATAGGAGTTAAAAATTAATCTCCCTTCCTTCCCTACGCCCTAGACACCCCATGTCTCAGCATGAGAATTTAAAATTCAGAAAGAAATGTATCTTGAGATTCTCTGAACCCATTCTCTTTCCCAATTATATAAAAATTCCATACATCCAAAACAATTGAGAAAATTTTATGTACCCCAAAGAGTCTAAGAGACCTAATACCTATTAGAACCCCTCAAGAGCCACCACTCTTGGTTGCTACAAAGATTTAGGACTTCGGTTTTATTTAGCCATTTATTTCTTCAATCACCTAATGATCCTTTATAAGGTCTTAGGCCCTGTGCTAGTGTGATGGGTGCATTTTCCAACATTTCCCACCCACAAGCTCTTCTCTCAGTGTCACTCTGGCACTCCTCCCATGGAGGGGTGGGATCAGCACTCCCTCCCCAACTTTTGACCACAATAGATATTATTTTGCCTCCAAGATCAGGTCAAAAAAGGCAATACAGCTTCTTCCACTTGGTTCTCCCGGGATATTTGTTTTGGGAACCTAGATACTGTTGTGTGAGAAAGCTGATGCTCCCCTGTGAAGAAGCCTGTGTAGAGAGGAACTGACAGTTTGCAAATTGCCAGCCATGTGAGTGAGCAGATTGCAAATGTCAACTGGACCCACGTTAGCTGACAGTGCATGGAATGGAAACCAGCTAAACCCTGCTCATACTTCATGAGCTAATTAAATCATGTTTGCTGTTTTAGGCCACTATGTTGTGGGGTACTTTTTTTCCACAACAAGGGTTAACCAGAACGACAAGGCACAGGGGATGCACAGATAGATGAGTTAGGGTGCCTGCCTTCAAAGAGCTCAAGCTCCAATAAGGGAGGCAGATAAGCAACAAAGATTAAATACAAGGGGAAGGGGATCCCTGGGTGGCTCAGCGGTTTCGCGCCTGCCTTTGGCCCAGGGCACGATCCTGGAGTTCCGGGATCGAGTCCCGCGTCGGGCTCCTGGCATGGAGCCTGTTTCTCCCTCTGCCTGTGTCTCTGCCTCTCTCTCTCTCTCTCTCTCTCTCTCTCTCTCTCTATCATAAATAAATAAAAATAAATCTTTAAAAAAAATACAAGGGGAAGAGTGCTGTCTATAGAAATACCATTATGGGGATGCCTGGGTAGCTCAGCAGTTAAGCACCTGACGTTGGCCCAGGGCGTGATCCTGGGGTCCTGGGATCGAGTCCCACGTCAGGCTCCCTGCATGGGGCCCGCTTGTCCCTCTGCCTGTGTCTCTGCCTCTCTCTCTCTTTCTGTGTCTCTCATGAATAAATAAATAAAATTTTTTAAAAAAAGAAATACCATTATGATACAGAAATTTAAGAGGTAGGAGAAATTACCTGAGTTTGATGGGGGCCTCAGAAAGGTTGGCAGAAAATAAAAGTTGAATCAGGTCTTGAAGACTGAGTAGCAGTTCGTCAGGTAGAGGAAAGAAGTCCTCTCCATCACTGCAGTAAGAGAATGTAAAGAAGGATGGTAAGGAGGGCAGGGCCAGGGGTAGGATAAAATCAGAGAAAAGAAAGGACCAAAGTTAAGGATTCTGGTTTGAGTGAGAACAGAGACAAGGGAGGAAGCAGGAACTGGGGAGGCTGGCAGAGAAAAATAAACGAGGTCACAGGATAGTTGGGGCTTCCAGGTAGGGCAGGTTCTCAGAGAGACCAGGACTAAGATCACTACCTACTTCTGCCTCCGAGGAGCCCCATGAGCTAGTTGTAGGAGCCTGGCAGGGTCTCTTCAGGTCTTGGAACCAGTCTTCCATCTGTCAAATGAGGGGTTGGAACTTAGGAGATTTAAGATCCTGTCCAATTTTGTCACACGTCAAAGTCACAATTTTGAGGGTTTGGATTTCTCAAAATGTGGTCCCACCTACACATTCTATCAGTTCCCCAGGTTATCCTGATGCCAGCTATATTTAAGAAAACTGTCTGTGAGATGAATGAATAAAGAAGACATGATATATATAAAATGGAATATTACTCAGCCATCAAAAAGAATGAAATCTTGCCATTTGCAAGAACATGGATAGAATTAGAGGGTATTACGCTAAGCGAAATAAGTCGGAGAAAGACAAATATCATATGATTTCACTCATGTGAAATTTAAGAAAGAAAACAGATGAATGTCGGGGAAGGGAAGGAAAAATAAGATGAAAACAGAGAGAGAGAGAGAGACAAACCATAAGAGACTCAAAGCTCTAGGAAACAAACTGAGGGTTGCTGGAGGGGAGGGGGTCAGGGGGTGGGGTAATTGGGTGATGGGCATTAAGGAGGGCAGGTGATGTGATGGACACTGGGTGTTATATGCAACTGATGAATCACTGACCTCTACCTCTGAAACTAACGATACCCTCTATGTTCATTAAATTGAATATAAATTTGTAAAAAAGAAAACTGTCTATGAACTGAATGGAATCAAATTTCTCTTGTTCCTGGTTTCTTTGCACAGAAAACAAAGGAATTTTTGCATTCTGTGGGCAATGCTATAGAAATGCGACATAAAACTGTGTATGATTTCTTTTAAATACCACACCATTTACCCACGCTGCAAACGGAATGTTTCTTTTCCCCTCAGTAAGAAAGTGGCACATCCTTCCCTTTTTCTTAAGGAGGCAAACTCACTATGGGACACAGGTTAGGAAAGGTCCTCTTTGATATCAGAGGCTGAGGCTACTCCTGGAAAGCCCTGGAAGCCCCAGACAGGGAGGGTGGTCAGCAATTTAGACATGTTGAAACTTCCCTCCAAAGTCCTCTGGCTAGGCAACTGCTGAAAGCATTGGCTTTTGTTTGTGGCAGACACTACAAAAAACACTAGCATCTTCTAGACTGTCAGTTGTACAAGAGATGAGGGTGATTGATTTCACTGACAGGTGAAACAGAAGCCATGAGAGGAATCTTCTAGAAGAGAAAATCAGGGCCTGGACAAGCTTCTTGAAATCAGACAAGTAGAAGCAGAGCAGAGGCACGGGTTTTCTTTTCAAATGTTAATGAGTATTCTTAATCAGATAAATGCGGCTTTCACCATGACTTCTCACATACCCTGGTTTGAGGCTGAGCTAGACTGGCATGCACTTGATTACACTCAGCGAGGATCTCATCCAAGGGCAGGCCTGGTGCTTTTCTCTTAAGTCACCAGAAGGATTGTAATTAAGACCAATTTGGGAACTATAAACCCCTCACCTCCCCCAGTCCCAACAAACTCAACGGCACACCCTCTTATAGATTTTGTCCAAGGAGTTCAACACTTACCCCAAAAATGTATCAGTTTGGATGAGAAAAGGAGAGAAGAGAGAGAAGGGAGAGAGGGTTGGGGATGGAACCGGAAGCGCAGAGCAGGCGATGTAGCCTGGACACTCTCTTGTGCAGGCTCCCTGGCCTGGTGGAGTGAATATGGACCTGAAGCCCTGAAGGGAGAAGGAAGCCCTACAGGCCTGGAAGCACTGTGTCCTGGCCAAGGCCCCTCCCACTGCCCTTGCAGGGAGGTCTGCAGGCTCCCTGCTGGTTCCCGAGGGGCACTGATCTCCTGCAGCCCCTCCTGACATCATCTCCTCCCCTCCCTCAAGTGCCTCACTCAACTGAGTACAGCCTCCCCACCAAAAATAAGGGCCAGGGAAGCAGCCCCTTTGGTAAGGCGCTCCAGGAATTTGTGATTCATAAGAGGGAGACTCCCCCCAATGTGATAACACAAACCCCAAAGAGATAAGGCTCCACAGCACATATTTAAATTCTTTGTTTTCTCTGAGCTATATCACTTCCAAGGGGTCTGTCCATTAAAAATCTAAATTGGGGGACTCAGTTGTTTGTTGCATAATCTAGCCTCCTCCTCTCACACCAACCCTGTCAAGGATTTATTTCCATTGCATGTAACTATTAAGCTTTGGTTCTTCATGACATAATTGCCCAGCGTTGGTTTTTGCAAAGCCAAGTTCGTGCTCATATCAAAGCCAAAAAGGCCTTTCAACTCAGAGGACATCAAAGGCCAGGCTGGCTGTCCCCCATTGGACAGCACAGGGTGCGGTCACCACGAGGGGGAACAATGGGACTCAGCCATTACTCACCACCTGAGTCCATCCCGTCCTTACAACCCGGGCCAAAAGATAAACACCAAGAGGGAAAAGAACTTTGCATAGATATCGCCATGAAAACAAAGGAAAATGTTCATGTATTTATCTGCCCCTGTGAGCTCGGCACAAAGCCATAGTGGAGACTTCATCCCCTTCCACATAACAGGACAACGCTGTGCCACAAGGCAAGCCCCCAAAACCCAAGCAAGGGGAACCCAGATCGCCTAATGTTGAAGGGGTTATAACATAGCCAGGGGCAGGCCGCCTCCTCCGAGAAGGCAAAGCCACCGAGATCGGGGAATGGGAAGAAGGAAATTGGATCTTTTTTCAACATTCTCTCATGGAATTGATCATCAGTACACAAGTAGATGAGAAAGCCCAATAATGTGAGCCCTATAATATAAAAAGGTCTCCTGTCCCCCTTCATATGTCCCCTTTTAGCTGTTTCTTTTATTTTCCTCCCAGATTTCTAAATAATAAGCTTATACAGCTATCATTTGATCCATTTGAGACATCATTTATTGGCTTCCTATGATGTCAGAAGATGACTACACCCCGTCCCTCTGTTGCCTCCCACTATTCTCTTAGTATAGATGAGTCCTCTAAGGACACGTTGAGGGTTTTCTCTTTATTCAGTTTCTGGAATCTCCGAGTGGTGTCACCTGGTAGGGATCTTTTCAAATCCACAAGGAAATTTTCTGGTATGATTTCCCAAGTCTTTCAACTTCATTTTCTTTATTCCTTCTTTCTGAAACTCCTTCTTGGTGAATGTTGTTGTTCCTCCTGGACCAGTCCTTTAATTTTCTTATCATTTCTTTCCTCTTGGCCATCTCTGGTTTTTTGTTCATCTTTCTGGGAGATTTTCCCACTTTATCATCTGCCAAATCTTCTTTTTTTTAGCTCTTCTATTTTTAATTTCTAAGAACTCTTCTGTCTTGTTCTTTGATCATTCCTGAATTAAAGCATCCTGCTTCTGATTAATGGGTGCAGCACTGCCTCTTATCTCCCCAAGAATATTAAATATACGTTTGGTGTGTGTTTGAGAAGTTTTACTCTGTTCCCCTGCTTTGTTTCCGCTTCCTCCTAAACTTTTTTCCTACTTGAATGATTTTGGTCTGTTTCATGTTGAAGGCTTTCCTCCAGAATCAGACAACCCCTGGACGTTCATTCATATTGAAGACTAAACTCACACAATCTGATCTGTGGGTTTGCTTTGAGGTATGCGGGCAGGCCTTATCAGCTGGTGAATTTCATTGACAGAGACCAGGCTGTGAGCCCGCCTTTTCAGGGTGGGACCCCAAATGACATTCTCTGCAGGGGTTTTCTCTCTCTGCTGTCACTCAGTTCCCCCAGGACAGAACCCCTGCTGTCCTGATGGAAAAGAAGATTCTGGTTGCCAGCAGGGGAAGGGTCTGGGAGGCAGAAATACCAATTCAGTGATGACTTTAGTACTGATTTTCGCTTTCCCTAGTACCAGCCCCAAACCTCACTGCTGTCCTGTGCTGTACATAATGTGGCTATATTTGGAGTGTTTTTGGTTCCATACTTCTGGAAAAAAAAAAACCTTTCAGTCTATGTGAGCAGGTGGCAGGGGAAGGTAGGAGGGAGGCATTGCCTGGTTGCTTGGGTAGAGGAGGATACTTGGAGATCTAGACCCAAACTTCTCAACAATCTTCTGTATTCAATTCTTCAACTCTTCCCTTCTTCCTGCTTATCTGATGTCACAGAACCCCTACCTTTCTGGGGTTTCTGCAGGATTTCTTGGAGTGCCCCCCTTGCTGGCTAAACTGGTCACCACCTCTCCATCTGTTTTCCATCTGCCAAAACTGTTTTCCATTTGCCATTTCAAAGTCTGTATAGTTCCCTTCCAGGGCATTTGTTTTTGTGCATTTATACCTTTTTTTATTCTTCTACTGGAATCTTTAGTTGGGATTTTGGAAGAGAAAGTCTTCAATCTGCCATGCTTAACCAAAAGTGCTTTCTCATGCTTGAGATTTCACACTTGCTCTGCAGAAACCTGCTTGCCTGTAGTCCACAGAGCACAGCAGAGCTCCCTGGGCTTATTGAAGTAAGAGACTCTGATCTTGGATCAACCAGGTACTGGATGTGTGCTCTTGGGTTAAGTGATTCACCTCCCTGCGCCTCATTTCCTCCTGTAAAAATTAGGGATAGGGGAGGGCTTCTGTGTATTAAAAAAATTTGAGGGGGGGTGCAAATTGTTAAAATACCATTAACATAGAACTAAACTGCCCATTGTCTTAAAGATCATATTCATGGGATCCCTGGGTGGCGCAGCGGTTTGGCGCCTGCCTTTGGCCCAGAGTGCGATCCTGGAGACCCGGGATCGAATCCCACATCGGGCTCCCGGTGCATGGAGCCTGCTTCTCCCTCTGCCTGTGTCTCTGCCTCTCTCTCTCTCTCTCTCTCTCTGTGACTATCATAAATAAATTTAAAAAATTAAAAAAAAATCATATTCATAATAACCAAGTAGGGTAGGTACACAGCACCTCCATTTTTTCAGGTAAGTTCTACAAAAAAGTAGCCTTGATCCTGGTAGGAGATGAGGGGCAATACTTGCTGGTGCCTTGTGACTTAGTTCTTCTTATGTTTCATCTTCCATGTGAAATCCAAAGAAAGGGCATCTTTTTGGGGATGCCTGGGTGGCTCAGCGGTTGAGCATCTGCCTTTGGCTCAGGGCATGATCCCAGGGTCCTAGGATCAAGTCCCACATTGGGCTCCCTGCATGGATGGAGCCTGCTTTTCCTCCCTCTGCCTATGTCTCTGTCTCTCTCTGTGTCTCTCATGAATAAATAAATAAAATCTTTTTTTTAAAAAGGGGGGCATTTTCTTTTAGCTTGAAAAGTTAAATGTGGTGATTTGGGGGGAAAAATAAAAGAGTTCTATGTGATAATCTTTAGGAATATAGAAGGAAAACTAAGGCTTATAACTGTGAGGTGGTATCTTAGTCCGCTTAGGATGCTATAATAAAGTACCGTGGACTAGGCGACTCATAACAAAAGAAATTTATTTCTTTCAGTTCTGGAGGCCAGAAATCTAAGACTGGGATGCCTGCATGGTTGGGTTCTGGTGATGGCTCTCTCCAGGTTGCACCTTTCTTAGTGAAAGGGGCAACAGAGTTCTCTGGGGCTTCTCTTATAAGGGTACCGATCCAGTTCATGAGGGCCCACCCTCATGAATTAAGGCCCCACTTCCATATATTATCACATTAGGGGTTAGGATTTCAACATAGGATTTTGGGAGGGGGAGACACTGACATTCAGTTCATTGCAGGAGGGGATATTCTAGTTCTCTTCATGTCTCTACCTTCCCTTTATTTTATTTTTTTATTTTTTTTTCCTTCCCTTTATTTTAGATGATCTTTCTTTCCTTAGATGACCAATGTCTCCATTTTTAACTTAAAATGGTCTCATACTTCATGATACATTCTTAACTTAATAGTCATTGAAGAAACAGAAATGTTTTCCCATAGCATTTTTGCCTCTTATCTCCCCAAGAATATTAGTGTTTGGTGTGTGTTTGAGAATTTTTACTCTGTTCCCCTGCTTTGTTTCTGTTTCCTCCTAAACTTTTTTCCTACTTGAATGATTTTGGTCTGTTTCATGTTGAAGGCTTTCCTCCAGAATCAGACAACCTCTGGATGTTCATTCATATTGAAGACTAAACTCACACAATCTGATTTGTGGGTTTGCTTTGAGGTATGCGGGTAGGCCTTATCAGCTGGTGAATTTCATTGACAGAGATCAGGCTGTCAATATATAAATATTGACAAAATATATATAAATATATAAATATAAATATATATTTTATAATATATAATATTTATTATACTATATAAATATATTTATAAATATTATTATAGATAATAAATATTATTATATATTATAAAATATATATATTTGACATAGAGAAAGAGATCAAGAGAGAACACAAGTAGGGTGGAGCAGCAGAGGGAGAGGGAGAAGCAGACTCCTGAGCATGGAGTCTGATGTGGGACTTCATCCCATGACCCTGAGATTATGACCTAAGCTGAAATCAAGAGTCAGACATTCAATTGACTGAGCCACCCCGGCACTCCTCTTTCCTTTATAAATGCTACTCTTTTAACTCAATAATGTTTAACATAAACCTAACAACTAATTACATCAAGAGGAAAGCCACAACCTTAAATATTACATGATTAATGTAATACACAATCCAAACTACTCCCCATCAATATTTCCATCAATCCATGTTCTCATAAAGCATGTCACAGATATGCATATTTTCTGCCCATGGGTGCCAGCTGCTTTGTGTACCTGCAGACTACTTTGTTCAACTTGACAAAGCTAGCTCCAATTAATCTCTGTGCTTTCTGATCTTAGCATTGTCTTTGTTAAGGTCACCTGAGTAAGTACAGATCCAAACACCTGACTGCAAATATATTCCAATTGTTTGCTTTTGTGTCTCGCCCAAACAGACTTGCCCCCACATCACCAGCCATACACTCAGCAAATGTTCACCGCAGGCCTACTATATGCCAGGCACTGTTCTGGGGATATAACATGAGAAAACAAAGACCTCTACCCTTGTTAGAAGGTGGGAAATGCTATGGAAAAAGAAAAATTACAGGTATGGTTGGTCAGGAGGGCTGAGGAAGGTGGGCAGGAGAAGGTAATGTTTGCATGAAGACTTGAAGAGGGGGATGGAATGTGCCAGGGAGATATCTGGGCAAGAGCTCTCCCAGCAGGGTGAACAGCCAGGATGAAGTTCCCAAAGGGAGTGTGTGTGTAGTCAGTCAAGGTAATACCACTTCATGGTGAGTAACATATTGGGGAAAGAATCCTAAGTAAGGGAGGGTTACCATTCCCCAATTCCAGACAGATCTCAAAATTTAAACTTCACGAAAGAAAGAATGACAAAGTAAGAAGAACCTGGAGGTACAGAATTTGTAGCAGTGGTAGGAGAGTGGCAATGGAAAACTGGAAAACCAGAAAATAGAATTGAGAAATGAAAGTAGTGTTTTAGATTCAAGAAATCGCCCCAGGTATGGTTCACACTAGGTCTGAATCTCACTCACCTTTGGATTCAGGGCAACTAGAGCAGAGCAGAGCACATGGAAGGCTCAGGAAATGCCTGTGAGACGAAGGAATGGCTAATGAATGGAGCCGCTCTTCACGTGTGACTCCTTTTCTCATGCTTTGTGTGGGAAAGGACGGGAATCAGCCCAAGAGCTGTGCTGTGAGGTCTGCTGTACACTCACCTTGAAGCCTAATTTACTGATGAGGAGGATTCACCTCAAAGAGAAGTTTAGTAATATATTTTTATTCATTGATCTAGTCAATCTGCTTAAAACCTAGTCAAGTGTATTATGGAGTCTGAGAAATAAATGTGCTGCTAAGACATCTAGGCATGGGGGGAATTTCAATCTGGTAATTGGACTGAGCTTATGAATGCAGAGTGCGTGTGCGTGTGTTCAAGATGTATGATGTATGTTAATGGAGTTGGGAGGAATGGATATTAATAGAGCCTACAGATACACAAACCTTTTAAGAAGGTATTTATATACATTCCAGCATGATATTGAGTTACATCAAGGTTCTTTTGGTTAAAGCAACAGAAAGCACTTTAAAATCACTTAAGCAATAATAAGGAGTCATTTACTATAAAGATTCAGAGAAACCTTGGGGCAAGATCAGTCAGACAGTCCCCAGGAACCGAGACCCAGAACTAGCAAGCCGATGGGAACCAAGGAAGCTTCCTAAAGTCTTGCCATCCTCACTCTGCGGGGCCACATGGCCTCTAATCCCTGTCTCCATTCACTTGCAGCCCCTCCTTTTCTCTTGGCCCATCTCCTCCCTTCCCTGCCCATCCCCACATGGCCTCCCCGCCATGTCTGCGTTTACACTACCTCAATTTTAGCAATACGTAGAGCCCGATGACAGTATTTTTCAGTCTTGATCACAGAAGTGCAAGAGAAAGGACCCAACTGGCACGGCTTGGGCCAATGTCTCGCTCTGTTCCAGGTAACCACTACCAGTGGGGGGGTCACCCATTCAAACGTGGCTGCCAGGGTGTGGACAACCGACCTAAGTCAATCTGGGCGTTCACACTGGTCAGGTTCTTTGTCTATAGCCGATGGTGACCACCATCCCCGCTGGTCTGAAGTACTTGGGAACTACAGTTCCCCTCCTCAGCCACCTCCCTGGGCACTGTGCCTAAATGAGGGCAGGTCTCATTCAGAAGTCTGACGACACTTGTGTGGAGAGTTCACTCCAGGAAGGTAGAAACGACAGCACTCCAAGGGCAGTTAGCACCTGGCCCCTGTGCGAGGGAGGTGAGACTAGAGGGCTGCCCTTAACGCCACAGTGATGCAAGGGTATGGGTGCCTTTAAGATATTTCCAGCCAATCCACCTTTCATTCAGGAAAAATCCTTATGCTAATTAACAGGCCCTCTAGCCAAGATTGTCTTTGCTATGTTTGGAGAGTGCTGACTAGGACCCTCCGAACATACCCTCCATGCCCTGAGGGGTGTGTGTGTGTGTGTGTGTGTGTGTGTGTGTTTTAAGATTTTATTTATTTATTCATGAGAGACACACAGAGAGAGGCAGAGGCACAGGTAGAGGGAGAAGCAGGCTCCATGCAGGGAACCCGAGGTGGGATTCCATCCTGGGACTCCAGGATCACACCCCGGGCCAAAAGCTCATGTTCAACCACTGAGCCACCCAGGCTTCCTGGGAGTTGTGTATTCTTGGTTAGGGACTTCAAATGTTAACCAACCAGCCCTGAGTTTAGATGAAAATGAGTACAACACACACACACACACACACACACACACACACACACACCCTGGGTGGCCGGTGGTGGGTTTGTGCCAGATGAATTGGCCTTCTCTAAAAGGTTGTCTTGGAAGCTCCCCTGTCCTCCATTGCTGCTCACACATCACTGGCCAGCCCCATTAGCAAAAGAGTCTGGGAATGTTCTTTTTTAGCTGGACATACCACAATCTGAACAAGACAGGGGTCTTGTTAGCAAGGAAAAGGAGAGAATATGAATCAGGTGGGCAGCCGGCCATCTCAGCTACACTCACTGATCTAAAGCAAACCTCTTAACCCTTGTCTTAGTGTCCTTACCCATAAAATGGGATTATCAATACCCACCCTGCCACTTTCCCAGGGTTTGTGTAAGAAAGAAAGAAAAACCCTTTGAAAACTGAGAAGCCTTATTCAAATAGAAGATATCATTTGACAGTTTATACAAGAAACCGCAGTGTTGTATAACCACCAAAAGGGTTATTCTTTCAAATCAAAATATAACCACACATAAGCACTTATTCTTGATCCCCAAAGCTTACTTACATTTCCCAGACCATCAGGAAAGTATCATTTTTTAATGCTAAGGATCCTACATGACACCTCCTAAGTTTACGAGAGGCTGACTGGACATATGCGGAGGCCATATAAAGTTCCATAACATTGATTGAGGCTTGCTCTGTGCTGGCCACTGGGTTTCACACAGATATTCTCACCTAATCCCTACACAGGCTCCCAGGGTGGCCACTGCTACTATCCTCTTGTCCTGCTGACAGGGACACAGCGCAGTCGGCCCCCAACACAGTCAGAGTGGAAAGTCAGGACTTTATCTCAGTCACGTCTGGAATGCTTGAGCATCATTTTTCAGTTCTAAAATGCTGTGGCTCCTAGTTACCACGCACGTCGGGTGGACCTGTGTCCTCCAAAAAAATACGTTGCAGTCTGAACACTTGGTACCTGTAAATATGACCTTACTTAGAAACAAGATCTTTGCAGATGAAATCAAGGTAAGATGCATTCAGACAGGATTAGGATGGATCCTAATCCAACGACTGCTGTCCTTTTAAGAAAAGGAAAATTGGGGGGCAGCCCCAGTGGCCCAGCGGTTTAGCGCCACCTTTGGCCCAGGGTGTGATCCTGGAGACCTGGGATCGAGTCCCACGTCGGGCTCCCTGCATGGAGCCTGCTTCTCCCTCTGCCTGTGTCTCTGCCTCTGTGTGTGTGTGTGTCTGTCATGAATAAATAAATAAAATCTTAAAAAAAAAAAAAAGGAAAGGAAAATTTGGACAGACATACAGAGAAGGCCAGATGAAGACAGAGGCAGAGATTAGAGTGATGAATCTATAAGCCAAGGGATGCCAAGGCTGGTGGGCAGATACCAGAAGCCACGAGAGGGGATGGGGGTAGCTCTTGCCTTAGAATTCGCAGAAGAGACTAACCCTGCCAACACCTGGATTGTAGTCCCCTGAAGGTCCAGGGCCTTCCAGAACTGTAAGAGAATGAATATCTATTGTTTATAGATGCTTGTATACTTTGTTAGAGCAGCTGTAGGGAACCAGGACAGCATGTGAACATTGGACGGTCCTACAAGAGCCTTGTGCAGCCTGCTCCTGGCTGGACCCCAGGACACTTGAGGTCGGGCTCGGTTCATTGTAGGAGTCACTAGGAGAGGGACACAGCCTCAGCTTCCCAAGGAGGCACTGCCTTCACAAACCAAGCAAGTCCTTCCCAGGCATATTCCTGGGTCTGGGGAGGCAACCCTAATTGTGCCTTGGGCAGAGAGTGGCTGGGTCTCTAAACATACCTGTAAGGTGCTGAGTTCAGTTGGAGTGGCTCAGCCACAACCATGAGAACTGACCCACATGTTCCATTAAGTCTGGGCAAAGGGAAAAGCCTCTGACTTTTCTTTCTATTCCACTTTCATTCGGAATACACTAAAATCTTTCTGGGATGGGGAACCTGGGTGGCTCAGTGTTGAGCATTCTACATCAGGCTCCTCACAGGGAGCCTGCTTCTCCCTCTGCCTATGTCTCTGCCTCTCTCTCTGTGTCTCTCATGAATAAATAAATAAATAAAATCTTTAAAAAAAAAAAACTTTCTGGGCAACTGGATTTTTCTGCTGAATGGGGAATCATATGCATTTTCAAAGACCAAGATTTCCTATACACTTTGGTCATTCCACCTTCAAAAATATTTGTCAAACTTATACATCATCTGTACTTTTATTTTTAAAAAAGATTGTATTTATTTATTTATTTACTTACTTACTTACTTACTTATTTAATGAGAGAGGGGGAGGAGCAGAGGGAAAGGGAGAAGCAGATTCCCCACTGAACAGGGAGCCCTACATGGGGTGTGATCATGACCTGAATTGAGGGCAGATGCTTAACCAGCTCAGCCACCTGGGTGCCCCTCATCTGTGCTTTTTAAAATGCAATTTTATAATTCTCCCCAAAATGGAAAGCCCGATCACCTACTGTGAATAAGGAGTAAAAATATTAAAATAAATACTTACCTATTTACTATCTACAAATCAGGGAATACCCTGGCCAGGAAAAAGATTTTTAGTAAGTTGGGGCAGGATCAACTACTCTGATCGTCCAGAGGGTTTTTATGAATAGAATGACTGTGAAAACTACTGGAAAACATGAAGTAACAATATGAAAGAAATTTATTATTGTAAACTTTATTACTGCAGCGCTATGAGGATTCTCAAACCACCACAGATCCACCTGTTTGGCACAATATTCCATGAAGGGAAAGTTCCAGAATCGAGATAAATCGAACCAGCTTTTTAAACACAGAAGGCCCACTGACAGTTAAAAGCACAGATGCTGGTATTTCAAGTCTGAGAAAATTAACAGTATGGACATCTGCCATCTGTATGACCTTGCTCAAGTGTCACTTTATCACCCCCGATAATGACTGGTGATGTGTCTTGTCTTAACTGGAGAAAATAAATAAGCCTACTAGGGCTGAGAAGAGTTCTTTTCATTGTGCTGGGGAGGGGAGAAATCTGGAAACCCAGCCAAAGAATACAGGCTAAGCTTTGTTCGGAGACTCGTAACAAGAGAAAAAAAGTGCTGCTGGGATAAAGAGATATTTGTGTTTCCAGCTTTCGAGAGCAGACAGGATGCACCACTCCACAGCACACAACAGGCCCTTTTGCGACACGAAGCCTTGACACAAACAAGTGTATCTATTTAGGTCTAATATTGCTTTTCCTGGTTTTAAGGTGAAGACCCCTACATGGATGTGATCCCGATATGGAAATGCAAGCACGAGGGCCTAGAATGCCGAGCAAGTCATCCAGATCCTAGGCACCGACAATCAAGAGTTTGCCTGCCATTGAAAACAAGGAAGTGATGCGTGTGTTTCCTGCTACCACCTTCTCTGGCGTGTTGCCATTCACAGAGGGGGCAGGCTCGGAAGACGCGAACTGCTCTCTACAATCATACTCCCCAGTTTACCTCCGACAATGACTCCGATAGGAAACAACTCAGAAGAGCGTATAAAGGTCAGGAACGTACCATTTCTCAACAGGGAAGGCAAAGGGGGAGGGGGACATAATATAGCTGGTGCGTAACAGCAAATCTATAGTGATGGTCCTGGCCAGAGAGGGACAACCTGGAAGTTCTGAAAAGACTTTTTGATGAAGAGATCATTATTTGGAGGTACAGCTGGCGCTAAGGAACCGGCAACAGCAGAAAGCTGTTAGCCCCCTGTATTCACCTGCTAGAGCTGCCCCAACTACTTACCTCAGACTAGTGGCTTAACCAATGACAATTTATTGTCTCACGGTTCTGGAGTCCAGAAGACTGAAATCAAGGTGTTGACAAGGCCATGTCCCTTTTGGAGGCTCTGGTGAAAACTCTGTTTGAGGTCCCTCTCCTAGATGCTGGCAGTTTCTTGGCTTGTGGCAGCAGAAGTCCAGTCTTCACATGGGATTCTCCCTGTGTGACTATGTCTGAATTTCGCCTATTTTATAAGGACACCAGCCATATTGGATTAGGGGCTCACCCTACTCCAGCATGACCCCATCTTAACTAATAATATCTGCAATTATATCCTACTATTCTAAACAAGGTTACGGTCTGAGGTACCTTCAACACAGGAATTTTGGGGCGGCTCTATTCAACCCATTGCACATTCTCAGGCCTGGAGAGGCAAAGGGAGGAGAAGGAGTCAGACGGCCTGGCTGGGAGCTGAAGCCCACAGTGGCTGTTGTCCTGGAGGGGCTCTGCCGTGCCAGATCCCCCCAAAGCAGGCAGGACCTGCAGAAAGAAATATTCTGGCCTCTCTCCCTGTCTACACTCCAGGCACCAAACCCAACCAGAAGACAAGGACCAGGGAGCCAGGTGAGGACAATGGGTGTGGGTAGGGCAATAGAGGCATGGCGAAAGGAGCACCCATCTACGTGACAGAAGCAAGGGATCCAAATGGGTTAGGGAGAGAAGTTTTACATACGATCTTTCCAAACCATATCTTGGGAATCAGAGTATTTCGAAAATCCTGGGCAGCCCGGGTGGCTCAGCGGTTTAGCGCCGCCTTCAGCCCAGGGTGTGATCCTGGAGACCTGGGATCGAGTCCCACGTCCGGCTCCTCACATGGGCCCTGCTTCTCCCTCTGCGTATGTCTCTGCCTCTCTGTCTCTGTGTGTCTCTCATGAATAAATAAATAAAATCTTTAAAAAAAAAAAAGGGGGCCTCTAAAGCTATTTGCTGCCTTTAAAAAAAAGAAAGAAAGAAAGAAAAAGAAAATCCAGACAGAAAAATCAACGTATGTGTTTTCTCCCAAGAAAGCTCTCTGTTGGAAAGTTCTCTTTAACTGAGAGGTCAGGTCAGAGTTGAAGATCCACAGCTCCAAATGACTCCGTGAGAGCTCCTGAGAAAATAGCACTCTCGGGTATATGCACAGAAGGGCTCTTCCCTCAAAGGCTCCTCAGGCATATCCTCTGTCCTCCTAAAACCTGAGTCACCCCAAATGTCTCTTCATTTCATAACCGGTTCACTCCCATGCCTCATCTCCATTCTCCCTGCATGATTCAACACCTCCTGGCTTCTTCCCCTGGGCCCCATACTCCAGCCTCAGTCTCCCACAATCCACCCTTTGCAGCACAGGCTGCAGAGTAAAATTCTGACTCCCCAGCATAAAGGTTGGGGCTTTACACTTGGTCCCTGTCTGCACTTCAGGCCCCATCTCCCTCTCATCGACCTCCCACTCTCCCCTCTGGTTCTCCAATAAAAAAAACCCACTATCAGGAAAAACTGTGAACATTTCTGAAATGAGCCAAAAAAAAATTACTGGGTGTAATGGTTGGGTGTTCAATGCATCCTACCAAATCACCTTCATCTTTTCCTTGTTTTATTTCTCTTTTTAAAAATTTTATTTATTTATCCATGAGAGACACACAGAGAGAGGCAGAGACACAGGCAGAGGGGAAGCAGGCTCCCTGTAGGGAGCTCAATGTGAGACTCGATCCCAGGACTCCAGGATCACACCCTGAGCCAAAGGTAGATGCTCAACCACTGAGCCCCCTGGGCACCCGGGAGCTGTTTTATTGCTATAATTGGTAGACTACATTTTATTTCCATAAGCTGTGGACTATTTTATATTTTTGTTTCTATATTTTTATTCACTGGAGTGAGGTAATGGATTCTTGGCCACAGAAAGGCAAACTGTGTCCCTGGAGATGCAGTTTTTGTCCTGTGAATATTGACCAGTTTTGTATCTATTTGTAAATTATTTAAATGATTTTTTAAAAGATTTTATTTATTCATGAGAGACACAGAGAGAGAGGCAGAGACACAGGCAGAGGGAGAAGCAGGCTCCATGTAGGGAGTCTGATGTGGGACTCGATCCCAGGTCTCCAGGATGAGGCCCTGGGCTGAAGGCGGCACTAAACTGCTGAGCCACCAGGGCTGCCCTTTAAATGATTTTCTGGCCACTTACATATGAATGCTCTTTGAATTCTCCTTTGAACCACTTGTAACGTCTTTCCTGGTTTCCTCATTAATTAATGAGTTAAATAAAACCATTGACAGACATTTGATTTATAATTCATGAGTATCATGCTTTTATTCTTTTAAAATATTTACCTTTCAATAACTCCTATGGTTCTCTGATTGGACCATGCGCTTTCCTGCTTCTCTTTGTACCAGCTGCTGGTGCTGTCCAGAGGATTCTTCTCCACCTCTGTCTGCCTGGTGAACGAACTTTTTTTTTTAATATTTTATTTATTTATTCATGAGAGACAGAGAGAGAGAGAGAGGCAGAGGGCAAAGCAGGCTCCATACAGGGAGCCCAACGTGGGACTCGATCTCGGGTCTCCAAGATTACACCCTGGGCCGAAGGCGGTGCTAAACCACTGAGCCACCTGGGCTGTCCATGGTGAACAAACTCCTGATCATCCTTCAATCTCAGCAAGGGGTTGCCTCTCCTGTGAAGTCTTCCCTAATTCCCTAATGAGTGCTTCTGAGTTCACGAGCACACTCTACATGCTTGTATTTCCATGCTATTTATGTATGTCCGTTTCTGCTACCCCAGTGGACTTGGAACTCCTATAAAGAGGGTCCATATTCTGCTCATCTTTCCCTAGCACAGAGTAGCACGTAACAACGTCACTGAATATTTACCCAGTACCTTTACCTGGGTTTCCTTTTAATTTTTTTTTTAATTTTTTTTTTAAATTTTTTTTTATTTATGATAGTCACAGAGAGAGAGAGAGAGAGAGGCAGAGACACAGGCAGAGGGAGAAGCAGGCTCCATGCACCGGGAGCCCGACGTGGGATTCGATCCCGGGTCTCCAGGATCGCGCCCTGGGCCAAAGGCAGGCGCCAAACCGCTGCGCCACCCAGGGATCCCCCTGGGTTTCCTTTTAATCCTCACAATGGGCTGATGGGGCAGGGACTATTTGCGTCCCCCTTTGACAGATAAACTTGAGAAGATAGAATGACTTGCCCAGGGTGGCACAGCGCTGGGAAGATCTGGCTTAGTGGCTGGGTCTTCAGACTGAACGTCCTTAACTGCAATGTTACACTGTTGATTCGGCAAATCCATGGTCTTCAGCCTGTTTAAGTTATACTTACACGGAACAACGGTGACTTAGAGAAAGGGTAGACTTTTGGGTTTTGTTCTTTTTTTTTTTTTTTTTTTTTTTTTTTATTTATGATAGTCACAGAGAGAGAGAGAGAGAGGCAGAGACACAGGCGGAGGGAGAAGCAGGCTCCATGCACCGGGAGCCCGATGTGGGATTCGATCCCGGGTCTCCAGGATCGCGCCCCGGGCCAAAGGCAGGCGCCAAACCGCTGCGCCACCCAGGGATCCCTTGGGTTTTGTTCTTTATCAAAGGATGATACATCTTACCAGCTTGGGACAATGTAAAGCAAAATGACTTCCAATATCTTAATTTCTTCCTCCTGAGAAGTTAGCCAAAACATAACAACCAGAGATAATTGGCCATCCGAACAATTTCCTGGTTAATACCACATAGCATAGCTTAAGTGAAAACTAGAGTAGGGTGCCCAGCTGGCTCAGTCGGTGGAGCGTGTGACTTGATCTTGGGGTTGTGAGTTCGAGCCCCATGTTGGGTGTAGAGGTTACTTAAAAAGAAAAAAAACGGGATCCCTGGGTGGCGCAACGGTTTGGCGCCTACCTTTGGCCCAGGGCGCGATCCTGGAGACCCGGGATCGAATCCCACATCGGGCTCCCGGTGCATGGAGCCTGCTTCTCCCTCTGCCTGTGTCTCTGCCTCTCTCTCTCTGTCTGTGACTATCATAAATAAAAAAATTAAAAAATAAAAAAAAAATAAAAAGAAAAAAAACCTCCTGTAGTGTCTTCTTCACACAATAAGCAGTTGGCAATTATAGGTACCCAGCAGGTAGGTGTCTGTCTACAGGTGTGTTGCACAAGGGCCACAAGGGCGTTTCCAGTGCAGGGGCCAGCTGCCCTGCGGAGCAGCCGAAGGTGCCTTGGCCCCTATTTTACCAGGCCCCTCTCGTGGCCAGCATGCTCCTGCCAAAGGCAGCTCTACTATCAGGAGTGAACCTCAGGTTTAGAGTTCACAGAAGCCTCTGGAGGATTTAAAAAATGCACCCGATTGCTCAATGTTGCTAAGCAGGTGACGAGTGAGACCGCCGCTCCACCACCTGGACAGGCGCCGGGCGTCCCCCTTCACGGTGGCTCGGTGCAATCTCACAGGGCAGAGTTGCCCTAATACGGGAGGTGAGGGGCAAGGCTGCGCTGGGCTCTGAGAGTAGGGTCTCCCGCTGCTCCACCCAGGGCCCTTGGTGTCGGCGCCGCTGTCCCTGGAGGCTTGGGCCCAGGCAGGTGTAACCACGACCTACTGGGGATGGTGCGGAGGGCGGGCAAGGGGGGGGGGGGCGGGGGCACAGATGCCTTTCCCCGCAGTGCCAGGAAAGCTTCCAGTTCCAAAACAAATGTCTTTATCCCTTCCAACGGCTCCGCAGGGCAGGGCATCCTGCCTCGGGGTGGGGCGGCAGCGCGCGGTGGGAACAGTGGCCGGCGGCCAAGGGGACCGTCACATTGCACACAGGCCCCTGCCACCCGAGTCGTCCTGGGCCCCGCGGCCCGGCCAGCCTGGGGTCACCGACCCAGGCTTCCCTGCTGGGCACCCAGGCCCCTCCTAGAGGGAAGCCCGCGGGGGCAAGTGTCCGCACACTCCCGCCCTGCGGCCCGGGGACCCTGGGTGGCCATGCCGCCCCTTCCTGGGGCTCCCCGAGGCTGGACACACTTCAGAGAGAAAAGGAAGTGCCAGTTGCAGTTTCCAAGTGACCCGGACAGACGGACAGATGCGCTACAGAGCCGCCTTCCCTCCCACCTGCAGGCTTCACCCCCGGGGGTTCTTTCTCCACAGCCTAGACCTCCCCACTCTGCAACTGCAAACTCTCCTGGGGGAGGTTCGCTGCCCTCAACCAGGTTCTTCCGGATTCTTCCCCAACCAGCCAGGCCCGGCCAGCACTTTCTCTTTCCTGTGCTTTGCTCACCAGCCCACAACTCCCCACACAAGCCGGTGGTGCTCTCAGGCGGCAGCTCTCCTGCCCCGACGGCCCCCCAGCAGCCCTGAGGCCTTCTCCCTTCGCAGCCTTCACAGCTTCACGACTAACCCTCACTGTCCCTAAACCCCATTGAGGCTTCTTTGAATTCACGGGGATCTCTCTGACCTGCTTAGAAGCTTGATCCAAAAAAGGGCTCTTTCTTAACTCACCTCTTCTCAGGGACCAGTATTGTCCCTGGCACACAATAGGTGCTCAATAAATCTAAAAAAAAAAAAAAAAAGGATGAGTGGACAAACGTCCAAAGCCATCCCCTTTACTGGAGAATCTCTTTTCTTAGGAGGAAGTAATCCAGTTCTGGGCCTTCCAGGGGCCGAAGGACATTTATCTGTGGAAAACCATTTGCAAAAAAAAAAAAAAAATTTAAAAAGAAAACCATTTGCTGGGGACAAATTCTGCTCTTCCCCAATCCCTAGAGAAAGCTCAAAGCAAAGAAAGCAATGTGCAAACTAACCGCTTCCAGATACACGTACTCCCAGATGCTAACAGTTTTACTGTGTGTTAAGAGCAAAGCCAAACCACACACAGAAGCGAAACTTCCTGAACGTCCCACGCCAAGCATTTAGTTTATTGCTCTGTTGGAATTTTGATGACAATAGGCGTCTGAGTAAAGATGCGCAGTGTGAGAACTGAGAGACTCTGAGGCTTCTCTGTAAAAGCCTTTGGTCTCTTCACTTTTGGATGCGCAGTACCTTATGAGAAGGTAGCACGGTGTGATATCCTGGGCTGGGCCACTCCTAGGACACTGTGACCCTTCGGCGTCAGAACTGCTCCTCTCTTCAGAGTCTTCTGCTTTAAAGAGGATTGTTATTATCCTTGTGAAGACTGCTGTTGCTGAAAATCGCCTCTTCTAAAAATAAAATAGGCTGAAATCTGAAGCAAATATTGCAATTTTCCCAGACATAGAATTTATCATTTCAATATTCTTATAGACAGATCAAGGGTCAACTGAGCATCATAAAGTAATATTTATTCAGGAGCATTACATTTACAAAGCACATATAGACATATATATACTCTCATTGATAAGAATTGCTCTAGCTCATCAGTTCCACACTTGGCAAAAGGGGCAAATATTTAAACATTTTTCTCCTACCCCGAATACTGCTAAGCATTTCCTCCCCCTCCATGGCCTGCCCCAGGTGGAAAGGAAACCAAATATCCGTTCATTTCTAATACCTCCGATTCCACTACCAGGAAAAGGAAGTCAGAGCTCGGCCTCGGCCTCACAGAAAGAAGTAGAGTGCCTCCTCCCCATACCCTGACGCCTCCTCCCTCCTTCTCCAGAGATTTCTCCCCCACCCCCTATCATCCGGCAACAGCCTCCCTGACTGCTTACAGCTCGCCAATGCACCACACCCTGTCACCTCCAGCACCCCTCACCACCTCACTCTGTACCTCCCTCCTGTTCAGCTTTTGGGTCTCAATTAGATATCACCTCCTCCCAGAAGCCTTTTCCTAACTCCCAAGGCTGTTAGGACTTTTTCAAACTGCCCCTAGCTCGCCCTGTCCTACTAACCCAACAGTAATCACACGGCCTTATGATTATCAGTTACATGTCCTTCCCACCCTCTAGAGCAGCACTGTCCAATAATAATATAATGTGAGTTCTAGCTGTGATTTTTAGTTTTCTAGCTGACTCATTCTAAAAAGAAAGAAGTAAAATTACTTTTAATAATGAATTTTATTTAACCTAATATATCCAAAATATTATGATTTCAACATGCAATCTATATAAAACGATTGTTAATGACATACCTCACATGCTTTTTTTTTTTTTTCTTTCCTATGAGGTCTTTCAAGTCTGGTGTGTATTTTACACTTCCAGCATATCTCCACTGGGAACTTTCAAGTGCCCAGTAGCCACGTGAGGCTGGTGGCTGCCATACCGGACAGCGGAGTGTAGATCAAACACCCTGCTCAACCTCTCACACTAACACGCCTTGCTCTGTGCTTGACACAAAGATGACAACGTGAATGTCTTAGATCGGGCCACTGTAACAAAAATACCATAAACTGAGTGGCTTAGGGAACAAACATTTATTTCTCCCAGTTCTGAAGGCTGGGAAGACCAAGATCAAAATACCAGCACACTCAGTGTCTGCTGATGATGACCTGTCTCCTAGTTCACAGATGGCCATCCTCTTGATGAGTCCTCACAGGGGGTGAGGCATGGGGCAACGCAGCTCTCCGGATCTCTTTCATTCGGGCACTAATCCCTATTCATGGGGGCTCTACCCTTAAGACCTAATCTCCTCCCAAAGGCCCCAGTTCCAAGGATTGTCACATTGGAAGTTGGGACTCAATGCATGAATTTTGAGGGGACACAAACATTCCTTCTACAGGAGTGAACAATGTGTATGAATGACTTCATCCCCCAAGGGAGGGAGGCTGAGTTGTATAAGCGCCTCCCTGTGGCCCAGAGCAATGGGTATCTGTACATGTGAGTTCAGCTCAAATTCTGCTCCAGTGAAACTCTCTAGATAAAAGAGGGGTGGCCAGATACGGGCAATCGCATTCATATTTCAAGCATTACTCAAAATGACAGAAATACCAGTTTAACAAAGCAAGCTAATCAGCCCCTTGGAATTTAGGATAATGTAACTTAACCTTCATATAAGATGGAAACAAAGTGTCTCCAGAAGAATTCCTTTAATGGGATTCAGCCTGAAACATTCTCTACCACAGGACCAGGCGGCAGGAAGTGAGCCTGAGGCTGAGGAGGAAAGACAAGTGTGGCATTATGAGCTGTACCCACTCTTTGTTTCAAGATTCCTAGAGTTTTTATCCTAAAATGTGACACTCTTAAAACTGCTTTTTAGAAACAACAGAGCAGTGTTGCCAGAAAAATGAATGACATCAGCCCTAACCCCAGAGCAGCAGCCTTCAGGAGGACCTCGGGGGCCCACGAAATGACACTGCAGAGAGCAGAGGAGGCGTGGTCTGTTTTTCCTGTGTCCAGACAGATAGTTCTAGATTCCCAAATATGCAGATCCCAAGGGCTTCTGACAGAACAGCCCCTAAGCCAGCATTTTGTGGGTTTTGGAGGGCATTAGAAACATCTAGGGAGCTGGTTACAAATCCCCATTGCTGGGCCCCACCCTTCAGAGAGTTTAATTCCGTTATTCTGAGGTGGGCCCTGGGAATACACATTCTCGTCAAGGACTTGACGTGATTCTGATAAGGAGCTCCACACTTTGGGAAGAACAACTTCAACTAATGTTAGAACCGTCAGTTACCAATTCACTTTTCTCTACGCCTCGCCTTTCTAAGTGTCCCCAGACTGATGCCATCTGGGCCACAAGCACGGCTGTACAGCGAGCGGCTCCTGTACTGCTCCGTAATAGCTCCCAGCTGGGAGGGTGAGTGGGAGCTGAGGCCTAGGTGCCAGGCCTGGGGTCGTGCCCCCCCAGAGTAATGGACACTCTTCCTTCGGACGGAGGCACCTCCAGCTTGCAAGCCTTGGGCCCAAGTGTGGGAACGTGTCAGCCCAGAAGGGGAGCTTCATTTTTTTTTTTTTTTCTCATTCATACAAAGACACTATATTAGACTAGCAGCAGCCCAAATCTGTCGTCCGATGCCCGGGACACCGCATCTTCCCCAGACCCCAACCCTAGCATCCCCGAGCAACCATTCTTCTTGAAGGCTGAAACCAGAAGTGGGTTTGACGGCTCATCATCTTCCTTACGCACCATCCTCCAGGTCCTTCCCGAGCACCTGCGATGTTCTAGCAGTGGCCAACCTGGCGGCAGCTCAGCTCCTCCCCGAGCAAGCCCAGCCGGCTTCCCCGTGTGCATGAGGAGTGCACTGTGGCCTCACCACGTCTCCTTCCTGGAAAGCCACAGCCGTACTGATGTTATGTGCACATGGCAGATTTCTCCTGGGCTCGGTAATTATTTACCAGGAACGAAGGCTCTTACCAGGAACGGTAATAGCTCTTGAATGAGCCTCCAGGTTACCGGGCTAAGCAAGCAGACTGCTGGGTGGGACGGATGTCCAAGTGGCTGGCTATATTTTTACAAATGTTCTCTTCCCTGTCCTCTGCTTCCCAGCTTTCTCAATTTTTTAAGCCGGATAAACACGTCATGACAGACTGCTTATGTGTCAGAGCAGACAAAGAACAGGTCGACAGATCTGCTGTGAATCTCAGATGCATCCTTGGTGAAGGGAAAGAGGGCTCCCCTGAGCTACTCAGGGTGAGGAAATGCTATCTGTTCTGGGCTGGAAACCCTCACTCTGCTACAACCTGGCTGATCGCTACTGGGCCAAGAGACAAAGCATAGATGAGAATTTGCAGCTGCAAGGGAACAGAAGTCTGAAAGGGATAGAACAGTCTAGCAAAAAGACAGCTGGAATCTGAACTTACCTCCCTTTGTTCATGGAACAGCTATGAGGTGCCTCTTCCCATCCTGTCACTAGCCCTGACTGTCCTAAGTCCAGTCAATGGTGTCAAAGAGTTCACTCACAGATTAGCAAATAATTATAATAAAACCGTGGCAGGAGCAAGAAGGGGGAAAGCACCAAAGCCTGTGGGTGCTTCCAAGGAAGAAGGCCCCAGAGGATGACGATAGTCCTTGGGGTGGAGCATGGGGAAGAGCAGAACAGCATGTAAAATGGTACAAAAGCCAAGGAGCATGCTCTGTGAGATGAATCTTAAGCAAACCTCAAGTGCAGCATGAAGGAAGGGGAGCAGCCAGAGACGAGGTAGGCAGCACAGGCTGAGGCCAGCTGTAACCTTTGCATGATGCCAAAGTACCTGGCATTTCTTCTGGAGGATTCATTAAAGTTTGTTTTTCCTTTTTTTTTTTTAAGCAAGGGAATAATTAAAATTAAATCTGTATTTTTGTTTGCTTTCTTGTTTATTTTTTTCTCTTTTTTTTTCTTACTTGTTTAAATGAAAATTTTGAAAAACAATTTGTATACATGGTAACAAAATTCAGAGGCACCCCAAGTGCAGTACAGACGGACAAGACTCCTTGCTGCTTACTACCACCAAACTCTAAGTCTTGTCTTTCCAGAAGCAACCTCTATTTCTACTTTTACATATATTCTACTAGAGGTATATACAAGCATATATATCATGTCCATAGCATATTGTTGCACAGGTTGTGTACTGCCCAAAGCCACTCAGCCCAGGGGACAAGTCCATTGCATACTCACTTCCCAGTTGCTCCATGGCATGGGGCTGCATCAGCTGCCCCAGAGCAAGGACCTTGTCCTAATTTGTTCAAAGGCACTGCATGGGCTGAGGCTACTTATACACATGGCACATACACATGCACACACATGGCCACATTCTCACAGCCTTTTGTTTACAAAGAAGGGAATATTTTCTACATTCATTGTTTAGCCCCTTCATTGTACAAAGTATCATAGAGATAACTCCACATGGACAAAAGAAGATCAACCTCATTTTCCTTCATGGCTGTTGAGCATTCTTCAGCACCAAGAATCCTTAAGGTAGTAAATGTAGGACAACTTACCTCAAACCAGCTGAAATAAGTCATCTAGCTTGCCATCCATAGGCTCCTTCCTCCAGCCACAAATCCTGGGGTTAGCACCTTCTGCAGTATCCACCTTCAGGTCTCCTAGAAGCTCCAGGCTTTCCTCTCATGGCTGCAGTTCTTCTGAGCCTCACATTCATTCTGACTGAACAAGATTTTATTTTATAGGAAACGGTTCTGTGGCTATAGAAATATGATGGTCTGACTGGTTCCCACCAATTGGTTCACCCCTGGAGGGGGGGGTGGGGGTCAATACCAACCAACCATTTGGAAGGGGCAAAAAGGAATGGATTCTAGAGGAGTAACCAGCAAGTGGGCCTTACAAATTCCATCATCCAAATATCATTCAGTTTGATAGCTCCTACCACTGAATGGTTCTTTAGCTTGTGCCCAGTATCTTGTCATTATCAACAATGCCATAAGTGACATCCTCACTTACAAATCTTTGCGTGTACAAAGATGTCCATAGGACAAATTACTGGAAGTGGAATTTCAAGTCAAAGAGCGCCCGTTTTTATGACTCTGACAGATGTGACCATATTGCCCTTCAAAGGGGTGACACCCATTCATACCACAGCATCTCTGAGATAACTCGCACGCAGTCTTTTCCATGTGTTGTCAACTTTCTTAGACCTGTACTTTCAAAATCCAGTTTGACAACTGTGTGGTTGATGAATAGGAGGCGAAATAAGAGTGGAGGTAAGAAAAGTAGTCATGTAATTACAGTAATAAAGGGGAGAGATGGTAAGGACCTGAACTACTCTGGCTGCCACGTATTTGAGAAAGTAGAGGCTGGATCACCGGCACATTCCAATGTGGCCATAGAAAATATAGCTGTTTTGCTAAAAATTTTGCAGTGATTTTGTCATTGTGACAAAGAGAAAAACAAAAGATTCTGTTGTTAAGAGTTTTCTGGTTGGAAATAAAAAATAAACATGCTAAGTATCAAAGGCCTGAACACAGACCCTACACAGAGAATTTGAGTTAAACACACCTAGATTCCCAAAAACAAACCTAGCAATGAAATAGTGTGTTATCAGAGCACACAATAAATGATTCTAAATAATAATATATTTATATATTAATATATATTATATATATCTATATATCTAAATAATATATATATTATTATATAATATATATAATATATATAATATATATAATATATATATCTAAATAATAATAAATGCATTCTAAAAATGCATCTTATAAACTCTTATAAACTCTAAAAAGTCTACATTGTAAAAAAAAAAAATATATATATATATATATGGCAATTATGGTCTTACTAAAGCAGAATAAAGCACTGAATTCTAAGGTCTGCTGTTCAGCTCTTTAAAAAATCTTTTCTCTCAGATCCTTCCCCTTGGATGCTATAGACCAGAGAACTCTCAGCTCTGACCTCAAGATGCCTTGTACACTGCAGGCATCATGGCAAATGCTAGTCATAGTAGTTTAAGATCAATCTAATAGGGATCCCTGGGTGGCGCAGCGGTTTAGCGCCTGCCTTTGGCCCGGGGCGCGATCCTGGAGACCCGGGATTGAATCCCACGTCAGGCTCCCGGTGCATGGAGCCTGCTTCTCCTTCTGACTGTGTCTCTGCCTCTCTCTCTCTCTCTCACTGTGTGCCTATCATAAATAAAAAAAAAAAAAAAAATCAATCTAATAGCTTTCCCTGGTTTCAAAATTATATTCTTGATTATGCATAAAAGCTGCTTGTGAATATAAGGTACCATGTATGATGCACTTTGCTACTGAGGTGCGCTAAATCCTCTGCAATGCTCCCAGTTCTTGGAATGGCTGAAACTATTTTCCTACTACCTGCAGTGACAAGGGAAAGGAAGTATTTCTTCTTCCCAATCCCCTGCCATCGGAACTACCCATCCAATCCTGCTTTTCTCATTATTTTGCCCCCAACCATTCTGAGATTCTTCTGTCCTATAAAATTCTTTTTTTTTTTTTAAATATTTTATCCATCTATTCATGAGAGACACAGAGAGAGAGGCAGAGACGCAGGCAGAGGGAGAGGTAGGCTCCCTGCGGGGAGCCTGTTGGGGGACTTGATCCCAGGACCCTGGGATCACACCCTGAGCCGAAGCCAGATGCTCAACCACTGAGCCACCCACATGCCCCTCCTATAAAATTCTTAAAGGAGAAAACAAAAAGGAGAACATTTTTGAAATAGTTGCAAAGTGGAGTGGGGGAGCAGCAATGCATTTTTTAGGCGGTTTAATACGCCCGTGGGACAGAGGGCAGATAAACAAGGTGGGGCAGGGTGTTGGTCTTGGGGAGAATAGTCCAGATCACATGATGTGTGTCTATCTGGTGGAAGGGAGGGGCCAGGTGTGTCTATCTGGTGGAGGAGGGGCCAGGAGGTTCACAGACTCAGACATCAGAACTGGAAAGGTACCTACCAGGCCCTCTGAAGCCATGTGGGCAGTGACAGCACGTCTAGGAGCAAGGCCGCACGCTTGGGCCCAGCCCAGCGCAGCACAGGCTCTGGGCCCCCAGCTCCCTGCCCGGCTCCACCGCCCAGCACAGGGTCTGCGCAGAGGCGCCGCACTCCCCGTGGGCACCACGCTCATTTCTCCAACCAGCGAAAACCTCCTGAGCTTCTGCCAGCATCACCCTCACTTCAGTTTCCCTTATTTCCCAGTACATACGTGTGATGGGGGCTTCCTTGCCCCGATACCAAAGAGGCCCGCATCCAGAGAATTCCCTGAGCCATCAAACCCAGACTGGCCAGGCTCTTCTCAAGTATAGCCTTGAGCCCTGGCTCTGGGCCTGCACACTGAGCACTCAGGGGCCAGTCATCCCTGGCAGGAAGGAGGATCTGGAGGCAGGGAAAAGTTTTCCCTCAAAGACTCTACTACAGCCAGGTTGAAAAGCCAGCTCTGGAATGCTGAGTGCTTGGCCCGACCCCAACTCCTGCCCAATTTCCTGTTTCTGTCCTGTCATCCCTCTGGGCCAGGAGACCTGCCTCCTCCGTGGCTCCTCCCTTGACCATCGCCCACTGGAGGCCCTGGCTGGTCCTTAGATCCTGCTGTTCATGATCATCCCACCCACCCCCCAGCAAGTGCGCCAGCCCTTCTGCACCAACATGGTCTTCGATGGCTCCTGGGCAAGAAGCATGGTGCCCGCACATGGCAAATACTTGGGCCATTGCATTAAGGTCTGTTTTAGCCTCCCTTAAAACAGCCCAATTCCACAAAGAATCCAGTGCTTCTCGTAGCTGATCACAAGTAGCTGGGAGTCCGGAGGATGACAAAGTCATCAATTTACTTCCAATCAGTCGCCTTGTAGATCTTAACAGAGTTCAAACTCTAAATCTGACTCGGTTCCTGTTTCCTTGGTTTCCCTGCCCCCTCCCTTCCACCCTCTGCATTATACCCCCACGGCCAGTGTCTCCGGGGCCCCAGGGCACGAGGCCTCTGGAGCCTGCCCCTCATCGTCACAGAGCTGCAGGAATTCATCTTTCCAAGTACAACCGTCATTAAACAAGCAAACCTCACTCTTGCTAGCAGCACACAACCCTTCACAGCATAATTGTGATGCACGATTGTGCTTTAAAAAGCCCCTTCCACCAGGGCTGAGGGGGAGTGGAACGAAGTAAGTGGAGAGACAGTTCTGTCACAAACAAGCAAATTTCTTCCTTTCAAAATGACTTAAGGAGCTGAAAGGCTCAGAGGAGTTCATGCCCCAGCCCCACAAAGGACCAAGTGCACCCAGGAGGTGGTGTCCGCAAGGCCAGCCCCTCTGAAGGGCCTGGAGTCACACAGTTGGCCCTAGGCCAGCGCGGGGCAGGAACGGCCTGCACTCTGCTCCTCCCTTGGCACTGGACTAGGAGGCAATTCGCAGGCAGCCACTTGGGCTCCGTCAGGCCCGCTGGGTACCTTGCCTAACCCATATGTTTTCCCTTTCCTTACAAAGCTGTTTCCTCGGCGGGTTCGATGAGGAAACCCCTGAGTAAACAGAGTGTGTGCTGTTGGCCGCAAGGTTCCTCTGAGGTGTACCCCAGGGACACAAGCCCGGGCTAAGCCCACTTCCAGTCCTCTTGCCAGTCCTCCTGCCAGTCCTCTGGCCTGTCACAATTGTTGTTTCCACGAAGGAGCTTCTTTCAACTGCATTCACTTCAGCCTCTGAAGGAAGAGCTTCTATCTCCAGACGGCAAGGCGGAGGAAATCTCTGAGGCAGATGTCTGCTAAAGACCCTAAAGATCTCCGCCTGCTTCCCCTGCCAGGGGGCCCTCCCCAGCAATAGAACAATGGCTCCCATCAGGCCGGGGAACTCCACAGGCTTCCAGGTTGGCTCATTTTCAGCATCTGTGTGGTTCAGGGGCCTCATCTTTGAGGGGGGTGGGGTAAGCAAAAAGCAGCTGACATGTGAGGCCCTAGAGGCATAGGTACAGCTAGTAGCCCCATTTCTTAGGTGGGGAACCTACAGCTCAGAGGTCAACAGCTAAGAATTGATGGGACTAGAAGTCCAGCCCACAGCAGTCTAATCTGAAATCCCATATCTTGACCATTGCTCTTTCTCCACACTGGGATGCTTGAGTACAAAAGGCCAGGGCCATAAACCAGGCTTATCATCTGTATAGGAAGGCCCTCAATGTACCGCTAAGCTCAAGAACCAGCTTGAGAAATAAGTGGGCTGCACCTCAGCTAAGAAACCAAGGAAAGTGGGGTCTGGCAGTAGCCAAAGACCTTGTTCTTTACCAGGATCATTGTTGCTGGTTTTGGTCCAGAAACCCAAGAAATAGTAGATGATATCCACCCCTTACTGATATAATCTTGAGCAATTTATCTAATTGCTGCCTACCTCAATCTTCTCATCTGTAAAATGGAAATATTAGGAGCCTGTACCTCATAGGGTGGCTGTGAGGATTAAGTGAGTTAATATGTGTAAAGCATCCAGAGGAGTGCCCGGCACATGGGAAGCATCCTACATTGCTGGTGCTATCTAGCTGTTACCATCACCACCATCCCCATCATCATCATCACATGACATCATCTTGGTCTGAAACTTCTCCCCACTTCTCTCCAGACAGAGTCCAGTCTTCTTGTCCATAGCTTCCATAGCCTGTAATGACACTTTCATTATAGTCCTTATCACTTTGTATCAATGCCTCTAACCTGAGCAGCAATTGTGACTTTTCACCTGTGTTACTTAAGAGACTTATACAGTGTTGGCACATAATAGATATGCAATAAATGTGTGTTGAATGAATGAAAAATAGTGCTTAATCCTAAAACTAAGCTTTCAGATAAACCGCAAAGGGAATCTGACTTTCATAAAACTTTTAAAAAAGATTTTATATATTTATTTGAAAGAGAGAGAGAGCACCTGTGCATGAGTGAGGGGAGGAGCAGAGGGAGAGAGAGAATCTTAGGCAGACTCCTTGCTGAGCATGGAGCCTGAGGCAGGGCTAGATCTTACTATCCTGAGATCATGACCTGAGCCGAACTCAAGAGTCAGACTGATTGAGCCACCCAAGTGCTCTTTTTTTTTTTTAATTTTTTTTTAAATTTTTATTTATTTATGATAGTCACAGAGAGATAGAGAGAGAGGCAGAGACACAGGCAGAGGGAGAAGCAGGCTCCATGCACCGGGAGCCCGACGTGGGATTCGATCCCGGATCTCCAGGATCGCGCCCTGGGCCAAAGGCAGGCGCCAAACCACTGCGCCACCCAGGGATCCCCCAAGTGCTCTTATAAGATTTTTTTTAATAAGTTGGTTTTTTTTAAATTTATTTATTCATGAAAGACACACACACACAGAGAGAGAGAGAGAGAGAGAGAGAGAGAGGCAGAGACACAAGCAGAGGGAGAAGCAGGCTCCATGCAGGGAGCCAGACCCGAGACTCCATCTGGGGACTCCAGGTCATGCCCTGGGCCAAAGGCAAGCACTAAGCCACTGAGCCACCCAGGGATCCCCTCTTATAAGATTTTTAAATATGGCTCCCCAGATCATGTCTTAGAGATCAGCACATAATAATAGGTGATAAGAAAATTTAAAGGCCTTTAAATTGTGATGTGTTAGACACGTGCAAGAAATTTGCATTGTGACAATCATTGTATCAAATAACAGCAACAAACTCCATCTGAGGCACCTGAGTGCCCCTGATGCCTCAGAGGCCCCCTCCCCCTTCAGCATTTGAAGATGCTGAAACAGGCAATCCCGGGAAGTGTCCCCATGAGTCTTGCCCTAAATGAAAAGTTTTCCAAGGAAATCACCATGGTTTGGAAGGTTCTACAATGAATTTTCAAGACAGGCTCCAAATATTCGACTCATGAAATACCGATCGAGTGCCTCTTAAGCGCCAAACACTGGACCTACAAATATGAACGAAGACATGGCATCTAGGAGAGGAAACGGACGTATGAACAGATAACTCATATATGGTGAGAGGTACACAGAGGCACGCCCCATGTTCAGAAAGCGCAGAAGACAGGCCTGATGTAAGGGTTTGAGGAATTAAATTTTTTTAAATTTAAATTCAATTTAATTAACGACTAATAATAACTGTATTAATCAGTTTCAGAGGTAGAATTTCGTGATTCACCAGTTGCACGTGATGTGCAACACCGAGTGCTCATGACATCACGTGCCCTCCTTAATGGCCATCACCCCATGACCTCATCCCCCACCCACCTTCCCCTCCAGCAACCCTCAATTTGTTTCCTGTAGCTACGAGTCTCTGAGGGCCTGCCTCCCTCTCTGTTGTCATCTTATTTTCTTTTTCCTTCCCTTCTCCTGTGTTCATCTGTTTTGTTCTTAAATTTCACATGAGTGAAATAAGCCAGTCAGAGAAAGACAAATCCCATACGATTTCACTCATATGGGCTTTGAGGGTCAAATGGTGCCGGGGACTGACCTAGGACGCCGGACGCGTCTTCAGGCTCTTGCCAGGGCAGCGGTGGCTCAGCAATGCCAAGGACCACGCCGAAGGCGGCACCTTCTTAGAACGTGCAACTACCTCTCGTAGCCTGTATTTAAGGGTGGGGGAGAAGGAGGGAGCCTCCCCCTGGGCAGAGCTGGGGGGGAGCTGCAGGCCCTTCTTCCCTCAATCCAAGCGGGTGCTGTCCCCCACTGCCTCCCCACGGAGGCTGCAAGTTCTGCTAAAAGGCCACCACCTCGCCTTGAAAATGCTTGCCACCGCCGTGGTGGAGGGGAGGGGACATCATCCCGCGGGTGCGGCCTGCTGCCTTCCTTCCCTCAAGCCCAGGCCGGGGCACCCACTGCTCACTGCGGGTGTGCGGCTGCTTTCGACGGGTGGCTACTGTCTGTACTTGGAGAATTGCTTTGAAGTAAATGGGGAGCCGTGAGACGTGAAGCCGAGGGACAACCTGTGCAGCTAGTCCTCCGGACCAGGGGGACACATGGGAGTACAAAGGGGGCCCCGAGGTTTGGGACTCAGGGTCACCCTCCTTCCAAGGAAAGAGGCTCAGGCCCCTGGTGCAGTATGCGCGGGGCCGCGCTTCCTCACCCTCTAGCTGCCATCCCTATGCAGGTGGAACTGCTTCTCTGGTTCTCAGCTAATTACCCTCAAGTAACCTTTTCCTTTGCTTGTTGGAGGCCCAAGAGTCTGACATAGGCTGCTCCCTGGGGCCTCCAGGCACCTGGCAGTGTGGGGCCCGGGAAGGAACTTAAGGAAGAGGCTGGGCAGGGACCTGAGGGGGGGGCGGTGAGGGAGGAGAGGAAGGAAGGAGGGAATTTAAGAAATAAAACAGATTGCAATAACAATTTCGATGTTTGGTAGGGAACATCTTCCCCCAAATTCTAATTTTTTTTTTTCCAAATTCTAATTTTTAGAAATGTTTTCTAAATTTCTTGGTTATTCTCTTCCATTCTTCTTATAACTTATAAATCATTGCTATTACAATCCAGAACCTAAAACATTCCAATCCATCTTTAAGTAAATGCTAAATTTAGCATTGACTTTTGTAAACTGAAGAGTGCCCCCAAAGAAATTCTGCATCATCAAGGTGCTGGTCGCATGGTGGGAAGGCAGAGGAAGGAAGCCGTGGCTGATAAAATATAGCCCTGTGGAAGAGGCACCAGATTTGTAAAATGGAAAATTTGTAAAAGTGAGATGTTCTAAAAAAATAAGAGAGAGAGAATTGTTCTACACTTTGGCACATTTGGCCGGCTCAGGCATTGAGTGATTTTTACAATTCATGGAATTTAAAAATAATAACAACACATTATTACATGTTTATGGCAAACAGGTGCAAAAACACAGAAAAGCATAAAGAGATTGTCAAAATCACAAGCAAGAGTAACCACACACACAAGAATAACCACGGTTAATATTCGGTGTCCACATCCTCATCCTTTAGAGCTGCAGCTACCTAAAGCCTAAGGTTTTTGTACAAAAGTCATGTAATATTGTTACTATAGTCACTCATCCCGCATATATTTATTGATGAACTACTAATGGTAATTCGGTAGGGATGCAGCAATGAGCAAATCAGACGAGTTGCCTGTCCTCATGGAGCTGGTGCTCCTCGTGGGGAAACAGACAATAAATAAATAAACATGAAAATATGCCATATGCCAACAGCAACAAATGCAATAGAGAAAAATAGGGTAGGATAGGGGACAGGAAATATGGGGTGGCAGTGGGTGGGGGAGGAGTGGTTAATATTTTTATATGGAACAGCCAGGATGATCTGGCCCACAAGGTGATTAGTTTTAACTAGAGACTCAAGGAAGTGAAGCAGCAGCTGTGAGGTTATCTTGGGGCAGTGTTTCAGGCAGAGGAAAGAGCAAGTATAGAGTCCTGGGGTTGCAAACGTCAGAAAATTCAGGAGTCCAGGGTAGCAGGAGTGGAGTGAGTGAGGAGCAGAGTGGAGAAGATGGGTCGGAATGGGGGGAACAGCTAGGGTGGAGTCAGCTTATGGAAGGCACGTAAGCCAGTGTGTATCCTGTTTTGTTCGACTTACTGTTAGATTATGAACATTTTCCTACTTCATTACGTTTTCTTCAAAAACATAATTTTGTAATGACAGCATAAAATTCCACCAACCTAGACCAACCATAAGGTATTCAAACAATATCTTTTGTGGTTTTTAACTTTTTTTCTCTGCTATCAATAACATGATGTTTAATACATAAATCTTTAGGAGATCTCTGGTTACGTCCATTTAGTAAATTCCTAGACAAGTAATTGTTTGGTCAAAGAATATAAATATTATGTAAAAGGTTTTTGATACCCATTGCCCAATTTACCCAGAAAGGATGAATTATAAGGAAATATGGGGTGGCAGTGGGTGGGGGAGGAGTGGTTAATATTTTTATATGGAACAGCCAGGATGATCTGGCCTGATGAATTATATAACACTGTATGTGGTCTGATGAATTGTAACTCTGTTATGTGTAAGAATTTCCATTTCACCCCTGAGTATGACAACTTTAAAAACTTTTGGCGATTTGATAAATGAAGACCTATACTACATTGTTATTTTATTTATCATTTACATGATCACTACTAAAGTTGGAGTTTTTCATATGCTAACTGGCTATTGAAAATTGTCTATTCAGGCCCCTTATCCATTTTTTTTAATGGAGTTTTTTCTTACTGATTTGAAGAGCTTTTTATATGTAAATGCTCTTTACTTATTTGCTGGTTGTTGTTTTTTTTTCTCAGTTGCTAATTATCTTTGAAGTTTGCTTTTTTTGTTACTTAAATTTTTAAATTCTTAGGTAGTCAAATATATCACTATTTCTCTTATGACTTCATCTTTTGCTTTCTCATTGCAAGATGAGATCATTTTTTTTAAAGTAGGCTCCACACACAGGATGGAGCCCAATGCAGGACTTAACTCACAAATCTGAGATCAAGACCTGGGCTGAGATCAAGAGTCAGACAACTGACTGAGCCACCCAGGCACTCCAAGATCAGATGAAGATTTACCTATATTTTCTTTATTTCAAAAATATTTTTTAAATCAGTCTTATTGTTTATGGGGATAAATATACAGCTTTTTTCTACTTAGCCAACCAATTATCATCCTATGATAATATCATCCTATTAATTGAGCAGTGTCACCTTTTCCTAATATGACATACATTTATAATGCACAAAATTCATATAAATGCTGTGTACACAGTTATCAGGATTTTCTATCTTTCTATCTTACCAAGATTTTCTTATCTTTCCATTAATTTTCAAGTCTATTCTTGAAACAATGTCAGATTGATCTATATACTGTAGCATTTTTTTAAGAAGATTTTATTTATTTATTCATGAGAGAGAGAGAGAGTGGTAGAGACAGAAGCAGAGGGAGAAGCAGGCTCCCTGCAGGGAGTCTGATGTGGGACTCGATCCCAGGACTCCAGGATCACACCCTGAGCCCAAGGCAGAAGCTCAACTGCCAAGCCACCCAGCCGTCCCTATGCTGAAGCATTTTAATAATTCTGATGTTTGGTAAGGAAAATCTTCCCCTCAATTCTCATTTTTCTAAATCTTCTTGGTTATTCTCCTCCATTTATTCTTCTTACAAGTTTGAATAATTGTTATTAAAATCCATAAACAATCTCATAGTAATTTTTATTAGGATGACTTAGCACTGACAAATTAATTGGCAGAGAAAGTACATCTTCACAACTGAATCTCTTATAATGTGGTATGTCTCTAAATTTAGTCTCTCTTATGCACCTCAAAATATTTACTACTTTCCACACATAAATTCTATACATTTTTTTTAAGATGCTTATTCCATGGGCAGCCTAGGTGGCTCAGCAGTTGGGCACCTGCCTTCAGCCCAGGGCATGATCCTAGAGACCCGGAATCGAGTCCCACGTCGGGCTCCCTGCATGGGGCCTGCTTCTCCCTCTGCCTGTGTCTCTGCCTCTCTCTGTGTGTGTGTCTCTCATGAATAAATAAATAAAATGTTTTAATAATAATCAATAATGAATAAATAAAATAAATTAAATAAATAAATAAATAAATAAATAAATAAAATGCTTATTCCAAGGTATTTTATTTTGTATTGCTACTGTGAATTATTTCGGGGAGGGATCCTTTTTTTTAAGAGTGCAACTGAAAAAGCTGTACAGAAATATGTGATGTACCTCATCACAGGTGAACAGCCTCATTCCTCTGCTGATGGATTAGAGCATGTAGCACTGATGGATAACTTCCTAGCCATGGTCCCACACTTGGGGTCCCACACTTGGGACATCACGTGCAAAGTGTGTATTAGTTAAACTAAAAGGCTCGGTTGCTATATCCCAAAGACCTAACAATAGAGTGGAGTAGAGAGCAAAGAAGCTTCTTTCCCTCTCATGTAAGAGTCACAGATGAGCATACCAGGCTGGTGGACAACTCTCATCTATGAGGGTAGTCACGGACGCTTGCTCCTTCCAGGTTATTGTCTGTCGCACCCCCTAAGGCATCATCGTTGTCTATTTGGCTAGAGCTAGACTGCCTCACATCAGGGTTGCCAATGGTGCAAAAGGAGAGAGAGTGTTGGAGGGGCACCCACAGTCCTCAGGTCTAGGCCTGGGAATGACACATGATGCTCAGAGTCCCTCAGAAAGACCTCGATGACACTGTCACACCTATGTCCAAGGTGAGTGGTAAATACAGTCTAGTTGTGTACCCAGGAAGAAGGGGAGGACAGCTACCAATACTGACCCCTCAAGTAGAAAATGTGGTAAGAGATTACTGATTATTTAAAAGGACTATGTCCGATCACACTATTACCCAAGTCTGGTGCACCATTTCTCCCCTTCACATCACTATTTCTCTTACAGTTGTGATGCAGAGGCCTACTTGATTGACTACTTTGTCTCTTAGAAGTACACGGAAGAGGGGCACCGGAGTGGCCCAGTCGGTTAAGCATCTGCCTTCGGCTTGGGTCATACTCTCAAGGTCCTGGGATCGCGTCCCACCCCCACGTGGGGCTCCCTGCTCAGCGGGGAGTATGCTTATCCCTCTCCTTCTGCCCTTCTCCCCACTTTGCTCGTACTTGCTCTCTTGCAAGCTCTCTCTCTCTCTCTCTCTCTCTCTCTCTCTCAAATGAGTAAAATCTTCAAAAAAGAAAAAGGAGTACATGGAGGATTCATGATGACCAAACCAAACTCATGAGAACATGCCACAGGTTCTTTGCATTTGAAGACAACGTTAATTTTCATGCTGTCCTCACAGAATTGCAGGGTGTGGCTTTTAGTATCACTATTGACAGGGTTGTTCAAAATAAGTCCTATTTGTGTCTGTCTGCCATTGTGTCTCACATCTGTGCCACATTATGTGGCAGGGTTAGCAAGCTGTTTGCCAATACCTAGTCTCTCTTTCTATGTAATAAGATGATAATTAACTTGGTATGGCTGTCAGAATAGACCACACGTTGTCCGACTTCCTTTGCAGCTAGGTATGGTCACATGACTAGGTTTTGGCTAATGGGATGTGAGCAGAAGGGATATGTGCAATTCTCAAGTTGTGCTTAGGAGCATCACCTTTCCTTCCTCCTTTCACCCTTCCTTCTGCCTGGAATGTGGATATGATGGGGGATCTGAGCACGCCATGAGGAGTAGAGCAGCAGAGCAAGAGCTTGGGTCTCTGACAATTAATTCTACAAGCCAAGCACATACTGGCTTGGATTTTTACATGCAAGAGAAATAAACCTCGATTTTGTATAAGCTGGGTCTCTGTGACAGCAGCGGAGACCGTATCTTAATTAATACAGAGTTTCAGGATCCATTCCTGGTTGCCCTCCAACTCAGCATAAGGCAGCTCTCTGGGCACCTGGCCTTGGCTGTCCCATGCACAGCTGGGCTGCAACAGCCGCTTTGTGCAGCTTTGGGGAATTCATTCTTTCCTTCCCTTCCAACATCCACTCCCTCATCCCCTAAATGTGGATGCACCTGCCTGGTGCCAGGCATGGGGCCAAGCTTTGGGAACATAACAGTGAATAAGGCAGGGTCTCCATCCCATAAGTTGTTTGGAGAAGAGTGGTCACATTTAGAAGCACATAAGCATGAGTTGGTGGAGAAATTCAGAGGGTGAAGAAATTCTGCTGAAAGTAGTTGATATCAGGCTAGAGACCAATAGCCATGTCTCTCAAGAGTCTGCACACTATGCCAGTTCCACAAGAGGGGAAAGTGGTTCTGGAAGAGAAATCCTAAGCTAATACAATTCTTTGCAACCTCCTCAATCGCCTTTGATATGAGGTTCTGCAAAGTTCAGAAGCCTGTCTACAGGGATATAGACTTGACGTTCACACTTTCAAAGATGGTGAAACAAGAATGATTTTAACTGACTCCCCCCGAGCGCTCCCCCCCGCAGCCCCTGCAATCTGCAGCCCCCATATCTCTGGTTGCCAGTATTGCTCTTTCACAGAAACAGCCGGGCGGGGGGTCCAGGCTGCACTGTCGCAGGGTTGTCCGCCACAACCTCACATCTGACCTTGCTCCAGTCAAACTCGGGGGTCTGGCTGGCTGTGTCCTAAACACGGCTGTGCTTTCCAGCTTGTGTGCTTCTGTTCAGACTCTTCCTTGCTCCCAGAAAGCCCTTCCCCTCAGGCTGCCTGAAAGAATCTCAAATATTATAAGGATTTTCCTGATACCCTAAGTGGACACACATACCAACACAAGTGGCCCTGCCTTGTCCCCTGACCAGATTATAAGCTTCTCAGATGAGGGGCCGAGCTGCTGTGTTTTACTGATGCTGGCGGGTTCTTAGCACAGAACTTTGCATATGGGAGGTGCTTAATAAATATTTGTTGGATTTGATTTGGCTGATTTTCTTCTCTCTTAAGGCATGGTGACTGAGGAAAGGGCACAGCCAGGGAAGCTAGGGCTCAGAGATGATGTGCTCACCCCAGCAGTGTAGCAATGACTTTTTCACGGGTGAAATTGGAATAATGATGACACTTCCTACTTCACAGGGCTTGAGGGAAGAAAATTGTAAATGCTAGCTCTTCACACAACCTATAATTCACTGATTAGCTGTGTGAACTTGATCTTGTCTCTTAATTTCTCTGGGATTCACATCAGGGAATTTAAAAAAAAGGAAAAATGTTGGATAACAGGATAGTTGTTTATTCATTTGAAAAAAGACTCTATAATTTATGGCCATCATAACAGCCAAGGCCAAGCAGATTTAAAATCTAGATGTGAAAAGGAAAACTTGAAAACTTTTGGAAGAAAACAGAAAATGTCATATGACCTCATTACACTAGGCTGCTAAACTAAAGAGTTGCAGGTAGTGGCAGAGCCAGCCTGACAGCAGCTCCTTGGACTTCAGCATGAGGTTTCCCAGGCTCTCTGGTTGTCACCATTCTGGCCGGCTCCAGGGGGAGAGAGTGGACATCTAGCAACAAAGACTTTCTCAGAAGCAAGTGAAGCAGGTGCTACACGTAAATCTTCTAGAAGCGCTCCACAGTACCACCAGCCACAACTCTGTTACTGGAAGAGAAGAGAGATGCGGATGTTATGGACAACTGTCAGTCTCTGTCATATTAAATATAAAGGAGAAGACTGATACATTGAATTATATTAACTTAAAAATTCTGTTGAACAAAGACAATGGAAAGGTTAAAAAAAAAGACAAATATTAGACAAGAAAAAAAATGTGAGCGACATGTATGATTGACAAAAATTAGTATCCAGAATCTAAGGAACCCTTTCTTTTTTTTTTTTAAATATTGTATTTATTTATCCATGATAGACACAGAGAGAGAGAGAGAGATGGAGGGAGGCAGAGACACAGGAGGAGGGAAAAGCAGGCTCCATGCAGGGAGCCTAACACGGGACTCGATCCCAGGACTCCAGGATCACACTCTGGGTGCTTAAACCACTGAGCCACCCAGACTGCCCTAAGGAACTCTTTCAAATCAATAATAAAGGGAGTAGCAACTTAATAAATTGACAAAAGATGTAAACAATAAGTGCTAAGAAGAAGAAACCTAAACATATAAAAAAAAAAAAAAAGCCTCATGGATAGTCAAGGAAAGGCAAATTAAAACCATAAATGGATATTGTTTCACCTATCTGCTTGGCATGAAATTTTTAATTTGACAGTATAAAATAAAGAGCAAAGGGAACTTAATCGTTGGTAGTATTATAAATTAATGCAACTGTTTTAGAGAATTAAATAATGAATGGAGTTGAAGTGCACATACCATATGAGCACATACCCATTCTATTTTTCGATTTACACCCTGGAAAAACTTTTGCACCTGGGCACAAGGAGAGTTTTACAAGAACTCTCATAACAACGTTGTGTAATAGCCAGAAAAAAAAATATATGTAAGCAACCTGAATGTTCATCAACTGGAGAATGGATAAACAAATTGTGACGTGTTAAGATGATGGAATGCTATATAGTGACTAAAATAAATGAACTCGACCTATACAATGAATGCAGATAGATCTCACAAATACAACTCTGAAAACAAAAGGTTTTGTAGGTTGCAGAAGAAGCTTTACAGGATGCCGTCATACATAAAGTTTGAAAATATGCCAAACACTCCACATATTGTTTAAGGACACATAAATTTGTAGCGGAAATATAAAAGAATGCATGGAAGGATAATCGTGAAATTCAGAACACTAGTTTTTTAAGGGCAGTGGGACAGGGGAGGGGATATGTACTCAGGATGAGGGCACAGGGAATGTCAATTGAATTGATAATATTTTATTTCTTCAACTGGGTGGTAGGCACATAAGTATCCATTTAATTGTTTTATCCTTTTTATACATCTGAAAATATTTCATGATAAATTTTAGTCATGTTTTAGGAGAAGGGGCTTGGGGTGGTCAAGATCCAAGACAGTCCCAGTGACCCTGGCCTCCTGGTACTCGTGCCCTTGTGTACCTCCCTCCCTTCAGTCACGCTGTATGACTTCTGATGCCAGGTCACAGGAGGCACTATGGTTTCTGCCTTGTTCTCTTGCATCACTTGTTCTAAGGGAAGCCATCGTTGGTGGACTCTAGCTCACATAAACTAAAGACAACTGTATTAGAAGGAGACAAAAATAATTCACAGGATGGAAAGAATGGCTGAACAGCCCAGCTTTGGGCCATCCTGGAGATCTTGGTAAGAAGTATCCACGGGCATTGTCTCTTTGCACAACTCAACATTGTGAGTTCTTCCCCAGGGAGGAAGTTTCTTCTTCCCCAGGGGATCTCCCCAAAGTTTCAAATCTCTGGCTTAAGGAGTCCAGTGACCTAATCAGAGCCTTATGCCCGATCTTGGAGGTGGGGGCGGGGATGGAAGGGGTTGGGAAGGGGGACAGTCCTGTGACTGGCAGGATTCAAAGATTGGAGATAAGTCAGTTTCTGGGATCCCTGGGTGGCACAGAGGTTTAGCGCCTGCCTTTTGACCCAGGGCATGATCCTGAAGACCTGGGATCAAGTCCCATGTCAGGCTCCCTGCATGGAGCCTGCTTCTCCCTCTGTCTGTGTCTCTGCCTCTCTCTGTGTGTGTGTGTGTGTCTCTCATGAACAAATAAAATCTTAAAAAAAAAAAGAGAGAAGTCAGTTTCCCAGAGAAAGCGATGTTGGGCTGGCCAAAAGAAGAGAAAGCGATGTTGGGCTGGCCAAAAGAGAAAGCGATGTTGGGCTGGCCAAAAGAAGAGGCGTCCATTTACCCCCTGGCTTTACATGCTTGTCAGAAGGTTTAAACAAGATCAGTCTCCTGTGAGAGTCTCTTTTAAATCTCTGTAAGGGTATAGTCTTATTTTCTCTTTCTTGAATTTCGAGGTTAGCAAGGGCCTCTCCTCTGGACACCCCTAGTGCTCAGAGGCCTGGCGGGAGCTGCAGCAGCCTTGGGGGCACCAGGCCCCGCAGGCCCAGGGCTCTGAGCTCCGGAGGTGCAGCTGTCATCAGGAGGGGAAACCTGCAACTGCTTCCAGGAGTGTTGTCTGTGCCAATGATGGGAGGCTTAGAAGAAAGGCAACTGCTTGGCCTTTATGGGACACGTGTCTCCAAAGGGACCGTTTGGGTCTCCATCCCCGTATGAGAGCCCCGTGGGTGGAGCCCCCGCGCCGTGAGGCAGGACGATGCAGTCCCCGGCCTCAGCGGCCCTCAGGAGCACGCATCTGCACTGCCAAAGAATTACAAAGAAATCACAGCACACCCATCACCGGGTCACGAAGTACAGAGGGCTCTTTTCCCCCTCTTTCCCCCCAGATGCTGTTTCCAGAGCTTTGGCAGACTGGCTTGTCTCCCTCCCACCCCACCTACCTCCTCTCCCTGGAGGTCCTCCGTTTGCAATGCTGTTTTCAGGCTCTCCCTGCCCCACGGCGTTGGCCTACTGGCTCCACTTCATCTCAGTGACAGACAGAACTTGGCAAATAGAATCAGGAACCCGCACTTTGGAGACAAGGGGGGAGAGGAGGAAGCCAAACACGGGCTGGGATACCCCCGTGGAACCATCTCTCTCTCTGCAGCTCCCTGGGGTTTTATGGACAGCATGAAGAAAGGTGGCCAGAGGGGGTCACAGCCCCACCTGGACATTCCCATTCGGACCCCAGGAACGCAGGCATAGCACTCCAGTGCCAATCTTGCCAACGTGTACCTGTTCTGGGATACCCGCCCCCCCCCCCCAGTGTCCTCTTCTGGGCCCTTGAGGGGAGAGTTTTCTTTGTTCCCAGTTCCCGAAATGGTAACGATCGTCTTTGTCATCTCTGAGACTTGCAACGTTGTCATGGGAGACAAATGCCTCGGTGCTAGTAATCCTTAGATAAAAGTGCTTTACACGTGTGAAAGAATTATCTTTAATTTTGTCTCTTGGGTGTGTGGTGAGGATTAATTAGTTAATCTCCGCAAAGTGCTATAATTGGCAGGAGGAATTATCAAAACCCTGGGGAAGGAGTAGTTTTGAGTGTAGTCACTTAAAACAGTTCCGCCGTTCATAGCAGCTGACGTAGCAGGTCTAGTGTCCCAGATGTCACAAACCAGCTTGGCTTCCAGCAAGTCCTATATACCATATCTGCCCGGTCAGGGATTAAAAAAGAAGAAGAAGAAGAAAGAAAACGTGAAAATAAATTTGAATGGGGTTGAGGAGAGATGTCAACATGCAAAGAAAATGCAGGACGTGAATCAGTCATAGATTCTGTTCTTGCCATTGACCCTCCTCCCGGGGCCCCGAAACACATGTGTGAAGTGGAGTAGGAGGAAAAGAATCCCCACAGAGCTGCTGGGGGGATGACCCAGCGTAGAGCCACCCCCAGGAAAGCAGGGAGAACAAGGAAGGCTCCCAACTCGGGCCCTGCAGCAGACAGACCCTGAATCTCTCTAGGTCTCCACATCCACCTTTGTAAGATGAAGAGCATGAGCCAGATGTCCACAGATGAGGCATCGTAGAAGACGTAGTAACAGTGAAATGCTCACGTAGTCCTTGCTACCTGTCAGCCACTGGACTGAGTCTTGAATTCACTCCATACTCATGGCAGCTAGTAGGTTATTTTTGCCCTTACAGAGCTTGATAAAGGCTGGGTGTGAACCCAGCTGGTCAGGTCCTGACAATCCACAATCCATTATAACCACAATGTCAAGCTGCCGCCTTACGTAAGAAAAAAATCCCTTCATGAACCTCGCTGTTCATGAAAAACCTGGAGGGGAGCATTTCAAAAGTACCAAATGTGAAATTCTTTGAGGCTCTCCACAATTGAAGCTTGGGCTCACAGAAATAAATAGCTCTGTTATCCTTCCAGCGTCTGGACAATGATGGGATATAAAAACAAAGAGATTGAGAGGCCGACAGCTCTCTCCTCTGAGCTTTTAACAATCTTAAAGTGAGTCACATGTTGGCTTTTAAACCTAGACTGTACCCTTAAACTAAAATCGTTGTTTGGACAGCGGTGCTTTCGGCAGTCTCTTAGCAAAACTGGCCAATTATGTGAACCCAAATCGCCAAGCTTATTTGGTTTGCAAACGCCATTTGGAGATCCAAGTGCACAGATTTGGGTAGTTTTTCAAGGGAATCATAAGAGGAAATCTAAGCATGAGAATTTTTATCTACTCTTGTCCAGTTCTCCTTTCTAATACATCAAAGAACTGTTGACATTTGCATGATGCACTGGGCAGATAGAGGTCCATGGCCGTGCCAAAAATGGCAATTATTTGTGTCAGTACCTGATTTTTACTTGCTTTCTTTTTCTCAGTCTAGTTTCTTCTAAAGCAAGCAATGTGGGGCACCTGGGTGGCTCAGCAGGTTAAGTGGCTGCCTTTGGCTCAAGTCATGATCTCAGGGTCCTGGGATCGAGCCTCACATCAGGCTCTCCACTCAGCTCAGCATCTGCTTCTCCCTCTGCTCCTGCCCCTGCTTGTTCATTCTCTCTTTCTCTTTCTCTCTCTCTCTGTCAAATAAATAAACAAAATCTTTTAAAAAGTAAAGCAAGCAATGTATTTAATAAGTAAACTCTTACTTAGGTGAGTTTCTTCAATTCATAATCACTCACTAAAAACTACATTGACCTAGGCTGCTGCTTTGGTGGCATGTGATGTGCCTTATTTAATCCGATGCTGATTCAGGATGTATAACGTGGGGTCTGAGGTCCTGCGTTTCTAACAATTCCTAGGTGATCCTGATGCTGCTGGTCCCCTACAAAGCTTGAGCGTCTAGCTCTTGGACCACGCTGAATAGACAAAAAGAGAAAAGGAGGGAATGGAAGCTCCCAGCAGTGACTTGGGTGACAAGAAAGCCTGAATAGGAGTCAACAGTGGCCTTAAGGGCTTTGCTTAGGAAGGACCTCCCATGTCCAAAAAGGAAAAGAAAAAAAAAAAAAACTCATCTGAAATTCCATAGTAAGAAAATTTCTCCTTCATTTCCTTAAATATGAACACTCCAAGAAGAGAGATACCAATTTATTCCAGGAGTTAGGAGTTATTCCTTTAGGAGAGGAGGCTGGCAATTGAGGGCACAGTGGGGTATTTGGGAACACCACAGAGGGAGCTCAGGGATGCTGAGGTGACCAGGGACTACTGGGGTAAGGGCTGGGCCTGCGTGGCATAGGAGACCCCACAGGCATTCTGTGCCTTCCTGGTGATAGGAGACCCTGATGAAGGACAATCTGGCCTCAAGCTTGCAGCCCTGCCCAACTTCCCCGCATCTTGGAGGTGGTCGAACGTGAAACCTCAATGAGGGACTTTTCCGACACAGAAAGAAAATGAGAGCTCGGAGCTGAAGGCTGCGTGAAGCCCCTCATTAGGGCAAAGAAGCAGTAAGGGAATTCCAGGGTGGACCTAAGAGCATAGCACGTACAGCACAGAAGACCACAGGCTCCACATGCAGATGGACTGGCTCCAAATCCTGCCTCAATCACCACCACCAACAACAACCCTACGTCTTAGGGCTTTAACCAACCTGTGCCCTGCTGGCTCACTGGTCAAACATGATGTGAAGAAACTCCAATATCCTCTCTCATCTTCTTCCTTAGAACTCAAACATTTACATTGCTGGCTGGGAAACTAAGACACTACATTCTAGCCTCCCTTGCAGCTAGGTGTCAACGTGTAACTAAATTCTGACCGATGAAATGTAAACAGAAATATTGTTGGGATTTCTAGGAATAAAATAAGGTGGCCCTTAACAATTATTTTTTAAATTTCAAAAAAAAAAAAGTGGTTCTTTTATCCTCTCTTCCCACTTCCAGTTGCCTGAAAGAGACATGTGATGACTGGAGCTACTGCAGCTATCTTGGACCTTATGACCTTGAAGCCATGTGCTGAGGATGGTGGAGGAAAAAGATGATATCTTGATGATGCCATGGAGCCACCACATCAATAGTGGCCCAGGCCTATATCCAGATGGTTTATTTTTTACATAGACAGGAAAGCAAATAAACCTCTATCTTAATGAAGCCATCACTGCTTAGGACATTTCTATATAAGCAGCTGAACTGGATAGTAACTGAGGGGATAACATTATTAACTACCTCAACATGTTTTTGTGAGAACTAAATGAGAGGATATATATAAAACTCTTAGTGCCACTCCAAGCACACAGTAAGTCTCAGTAATTGTGCAGGGGAACTCAGTCACCAATCCTGAGTCCCATATTTTAAAGATGAGTTGACCGAGGCCCAGAGATGCAAAGACACTCGAATGCGGCACCCAATCTGATAGAAATAGCCCCAGTCTCCTCGTACCTGCTTGCTCCAAAGCCTTTCTCAGAGCAGAGGGTGGGGGGAGGTCTGGCACGAGAGAGGATCCATGTAATCAAGAGATGACCCCTAGATAATAGGACACACAGGTGTCCTTGGGGGACCAAGCGTTTAATTCCAAGGCTTTCATTCAAACAAAATCAATCCACATTTGATTATTTACTTACTATCAGGAAACAAGGAGGAGGCAGGAGGGAATAAGGTCAGGTTTGGCTGTATACCCGCCTATGCAATGTTTGTGGATGGAGAGCCACGACACTGGGAGTAAAGAAGCAGGCGTCTCTGATGGCCCTTCCTCAGCTGGACCATCGGCCCAGGACCCAGGGAGTCATCCTTTCTGGACCCTCTGAAGAGTCCCCTCCTAGCCTGACTCCAGAGGCCTCTGACCACTCACTCCCTCACCTTCCCAACTGTGACCCAGCAGAATCACTTACCTGCCTGACGGCAGCCTATGTCTATTGGAGGCATCTTGGAGGACAGGGCATAGACTGGTTTCCTTGGGTTGGTAGCAAGACCCCAGATGGCGGAGCCACCCTGATGACCTGAAAGCATCCTGCTCTAATCTGCTCAGAACTGTGGTCTCCATCCAAATTCTCACATGTGCCAATAAAGTGATCCCCAGCAGCTCGAGGAGGCTCCACGACAAGCCCCCAGAGAGCCGTCTGGGCAGGAACGGCAAATGTGTTTTTTCCACGTGCTACCTGCTTAGTGCCGCCTTCCTAGACCACTGTGTTGAGAAGGATCCTGGCCCTTAGCGGCAAGGGTTCCCGCAGCGTATCAGCAACATCTGCTAAGGGCCACTCAAGAGGTAGGATCAAAGGCTCACACGCTTGCCATCCTTAGCCTGGGATTTCAGGTACATGAGACCATCAGCCTCAAACTATATCACTATCGATCTGTGTCCTATGTGTAATTTTAGAGAACCAGCCTGTGGCTCATAAACACATCCCCACTCCTTCTCACAGACACCGCTCACATAAAGAATAAAATTCGAGTTGCATCCATTTTTGCCATTTTTGTACTTGGAAGCACTTAATCTGCAGAATTCACTAAAAGGGACAGTGTTGGCTGTTTACTCTGAATAAGTAAAGCTTAAGTAAAGTATAAAATGTGTGCAATATTACTTTGATCCTACCGCTAGCACTACAGGGTAGTAGGCCCTTCCTTTCTGGAAGCAATTCCTCTTCTCTAGAAATCTCCACTTTCCATCTCCAGGAATGGGTCCCCAGCAAGGGCTCAACCACAAGATCGGGTCTTGTGATCACAGTTGCTTAGTGCTGGGGCGGCTACTCACTTCAAGTCGAGACAATCTGATCCACTTTCCTGGGAATGTCATGTTTGAACCAGAAGTTATAGAAGTTGGGAGTTGGAGGTGGAGTCTAGCACCAAGCTAGAGGAAGTATCTCAAAATCAGTTCCCTCCAGGGGTTAGTTGGGCAAGCAGGCCATGTGTGATAAAAACAGTCCACTGTGATAACAGCAACTAGCAGTCTGTGTTTGGGGGTTACTAGGGAGTGGTGAGGACTGTATCCAACAGGGGAGACATGCCCAGTCTGAAGGGTCAGCTTCTACTCAGTTCCAGCCAATTGTTGCCCTGCAGGAAAGGGGCCTAATGTTGTCATATTATTTTATTTTATTTTTTCAAGAGAAACCTGAAATCTAGATTTTTATGTTGAAGGCCTTCCAATTTTTTTAACTTGTCAACTAAATTTCAAAGCTGTACCAGTCAGTCATATAAATCACGTCTTCAGTAAAATATTGCCTGAGAGTCAATGATTTCCAATCTATGCTTTTGAGAAGGTTTCTGAATGAGTCGGGGTCCTATCAGGACACAAACTGCTTGCTCAGAGAGGAGGATTTTTATAATGAGACCATTTACAAAAATGTATTGCAGGGTTAGGACTAGAGTAAAGTGAGGCACTGGCCTCTGAAAATCTCAGCAAGTGAGACAAATAATATTTTAATGCAATAATTTAAAAAATCAAAATTAACACCAAAAAAAAAAAAAAAGCCTATGATAAACAAAATGTCAACACTTTAAGTAAAGGCAGACCCCGTACTACTGATATTTCTGATGTGGCCCAGCACAGAACTAATCAAAGTGTAGGGAAACTACAAATGGTAGTGCAGCTCCCTGGGGGTGGTAAAAACAGAGCTGTTACCACAGTAAGGCCAAAGAAACGAAAGGAAAGAAGAGTTACTAGAATGTAAAAGGAGAGAGTCATGCTGAAAAGGCCACCGTAAGATGACCTGTGACTGCTGGCCTAGAGACTTGGCCATCCCAAGGCATTCCCCAAGGTAGGATTTACAGGGAGGAATAATACCCTGACCACACTCTCCATTCTTTCTCTGAGCTCCTGCCAGGATACATCATTGGCCAAACCCAACCAAAAGTCAAGGGAGTAGGAGGCCATTGATGTGGTCCACAGAGCCCACTGATGCACACCATAGAAGCACAAAGCAAGATAAGGATAGAAAATGGCCTGGAAGGGCAAATGGAAAAGCATAGGCCTGGAACTCCTGCCTTGATCCCCAGCCTCCCTGAAACCTGGGAATTCAGTGATTTCCAGGACTCTGTGAGTTTTCCTAGTATCCTCCCCAAATAGCCCTTTTTCTGCTTTTCTGCTAGCTAAAGTTGGTTTCCGATATTTGCCACCCCAAGAATCTTACCTAACATGCCCAGCCTGGATGAAAATGACTGACCTACAGACTGTCAAACCCCAGGTAAATTCCACCAGTATACAGCCATCCCTGAGCAGTCCCAGCTCACACACAGATGTACCTCTTCCTGCCAGCCAACAGCATTTGGGAACTTGACTGGCATGGTATTTCCTAACTAATGACCCGTTGAAAAAGCAAATGCTCTTGGTTAATTGCCAATCATAAAATAATAAAGTTGTCTACCAAAAGTGGCTTAGGTATATTATAATGATCCTGCCCTACATTTAGGCATTGAGTTACTGCTTGACCTATAATTCCATGGACTTTTCCTTGGGGGAAGGTACCATGGAATCCATCCTGTACAGCATTCATAGAACTTTGACCAAGATATCTATGTGGGTTTTAAAAATACATTCTGTAAGTAGGAGATAACATGAGAAAGGCAGAAAACTTACATAGGTTACTCAGAATCAGGGAGAAAAGGCAATTTCACGAGAATAATTTTTTTCTGAAAGCAATTTTTACCAAGAACCTTGTTTAGACAAAGGGTTAATTGTTATGAGCTGAATTCTGTCTCCCAAAAATGTCTTATTGAATTGCAAACTTCTAGCTTCTCAGAAAATAACCTTTTTTGGAGATAGAGTCTCTAAAGAGGTAAGTTAAAAATAAGGCCATTCGAGTGGGACCAAATCCAATATGGATGACATCCTTATAAGAAGAGGAAATGTGGACACCAACCCAAGCACAGAAGGAAGACCATATGCAAACACAGAGAGAAGATGGTCACCTACAAGCCAAGGAGAAAGGCCTGGAACCAAGTGTTCCCTCATGGACCTCAGAAGAAACTCAGCCCTGATCTCCAGGCTTCTAGCCTCCAGAGCTGAGAAAATAAATTGCTATTGTTTGAGCCAACCAGTCTGTGTACTTTGTTATGGCAGCCCTAGCAAACCATCACAGGCACCATAGCAACAGTAACAGCAAATACGTGTAAAGGGTTTGCTAAATGGCAAGCGCTGCTTTGAAAGCTGGATGTATCAACTCATTTAGTCTTCACAACTTCTGTAGGGGGGAAGCATCATATTCATTGTCCTCATTTCATACATGAGGAGACTGAGGCATCAAGGGGTTAAGTAACTGCCTAATACCACACAAGAAACAAGTAGGAGAACTTGGATGATAAGGCTCCATCTGGATCCAAAAATATGGACACTAAATCCGTGCTTGTAAGCACCATACCCTATTGCCCCTTGGGCGTAGATCTTTTCTACAGAGGAAGATTCCTTCCCCTATCTCGACTCCTAAGCTATTACCGGCCAGACAAAATGGAAAATTCAGGTCACATGGATGGATCCATACTCAAGTACCTTTGGTTAATCTGATACATGCAGAGACATTGAAACCACGTTATCATGGGTTAAATGTTTATGCCCCCACCAAAATGCATATGTTGAAATCCTAACATCCCCCCACTCTGCCCCATGGGATGGTGGTAGGAGGTGGGACATCAAGAAGTACTTAGATCATGAGAATGAAGCTCTCATGCATGGGCTTATCCTGTTATAAAAAGAAGCACAAGAAAGAGGATTTTTGTGACGGTCATGTGAGGATATAACAAGAAGATGCCTGCAAGCCAAGAAGACTGCCCTCACCAGGTGGTAGGTCTGCCAGCACCTCATGCTTAGACATCCCAGCCTCCAGACCCAGGAGAAGTGAGTGTTTGTTGTTCGAGCCACCAGCCGCTGGTATTCTGTTAAAGCGGCTAAAGCTAGGACACAGGTCTTAAAAATCACGGTGTTGTTGTAAGACGTGGGTGATTGAACCAACTGTGTCCCACATCCTAGGCATGGAGTTTAGGTCCACATGAGCTGATGGGGTGATCCAGTGTGTTTTCCGAGTGCTTATGGAAAGTCATGCTGGTACCCCTGGCCATCCAAGTCCTGCTGGGTATAGCTACTCACCAGGGATGACTCCCAGGACAATTCTGTGTCCTGCAGCTCAGATATTGCCTTTGAAATCCCCTTCTTGCTCCTTGCCAGCATCAACATCCCCTACCGCCACTACCTCTTGGCACAACTCCCAAAGGGTGAGGGTGAGACAAACATAATACCTGTTTCATAGGGTTGTTGTGAGAATTAACGAGCCCGGCGCATAGGGGCCTCTCAGGAAATGTTAGTTCTGTTCCCCTTTGCAACCAGTTGTAAAGCCTTGCTCAACGAAGACAAAACTCTTGGTGATAAACTTAGGTTGTGTTTACATCATAATTCGTTTTACTAAATTAAGCCTCCTCTCCTCACTTTTGCAGAGTTCATGATCAATCATCGTACGCACATGCCAGTTGCAAAGATACGGGCTTTGCCCAATCTGCACAGTCAGGGTGGGCATGTGAGCTGGATGCTTGCTGCGGGACAACTTCAACTCAGCAGCTGCCTGGAAGGGAAGGGAGCTCAGGGCATATTAGAAAGAGAAAAGAGGCAATCTAAAAAGGATGACCCCGTCCCACCCCGGTCCTGTTTTGGCCAGCCTCTCCTATCTATGAAAAGTGCTCATGTCCACCTGCTCTAAAATACAGGAGTTGTGATTTATTTTGCAGTGCACTATGCCAGCCCAGCCCAGAGCATGCTTCAAAATCCCGGTTTTCCTCCTTGCACAAAAGAGTTCGGACAAAACAAAGCCGGGATGAGCCAGGTCACAGGCTTTAGTACCCTACTGGCCAATGAATAGGAGACAAAGGCAAAATAGAGACCGGCTGTCCAAAGCTTTGTGGACCGTGGGAAGTGGCGTTGCCAAGGCAATGATTTAGAGCCAGACCGGAGAAGCTGGTGTTAACAAGGACAGGAGACCTGAGCCATGTTTCCTGAAAGGGAAGAGAGAAACTCAGAGGGAATTCACCACCAATTGGTAGGATTTCCATGTTTTGTCTAAAATATGTATTTCTAGCCTGCCTTATGTTGGAAAATTGTGTTCAGAACTCTGAACTCTGAACACAGTAGACTTATCATATCCTGACTGTCAGAGATAATTTAAAATCAGATGAGAGGGAAGGAAGGAAAGTTGAGAGTCATGGTTGTTGTCCAATTCAAGCCTGATAAAAAGCATTCAATAATGGTCTATTTATAGAGACATATGGGATGGTCATTAGGAGCAGAGCCCAGGCATTGCACCTCAGTTCGACTGACGGCTTTTGTACGAGACACTCACTAGTTAGGGAAATCATTTAATCTCTCAGTACTTTAGGTTAGATCACCAGCAAGAATGAGTAAGACCTGTAGAATTTCATACTGGGGGAGAAAAAGCAAAGAAGAGCCTGACTTCACACATTTAGTTTGAAATAATTAAATTAGACCCCTTTCATTTTATTTTATTTTTTTATTTATTTTTTATTTTTTTTTTAAATTATTTATGATAGTCACACACACACAGAGAGAGAGAGGCAGAGATACAGGCAGAGGGAGAAGCAGGCTCCATGCACCGGGAGCCTGATGTGGGATTCGATCCCGGGTCTCCAGGATCGCGCCCTGGGCCAAAGGCAGGCGCCAAACCGCTGCGCCACCCAGGGATCCCCAGACCCCTTTCATTTTAAAACCAGACCGCATTGTCAGGTGACACCAGATCAACATGTTTGTTTATTTAGGCCTACCTAATTCATTGACTTGCCTACTGAGGATCACCAGGTGTTCTGATTTCTGAGCCCAAACCGTATTTGAAGGAAAGATTGGGTTTTTCTAAGAGAAAGTCAACTCTAGACAGGTTTATACTCAACCCCAAACTCACCTCTTTACCCCTGAAGACATTTGTCATTTGCTTGGTTTCCTTGGTCTCGAAATAATGGAAGTTATTTATCAGCAAATGAGTTAAGTTGTGGAATAAAACCAGTGGACTGTGTCTGCTATGCAGCCACAAACAGTTTTAGGAAGGCCCAGAGGAAAGAGAGCCAGAGGGCACAGCTGAGGAGCAGTTATTTCTCCAGCAGAAAATCGGATCTAAATAGTTTCTCAGGGTTTGTTACAGACACAGCACAGAATTTCAAAAGCTAGATGCACATTTATGGTTTAACATCATCAAAACAGCAAAATATTTTACATAGCACACTAATGGCTGACCAAGTGCTCTTACTTATTTTCCTTCGTTTGATTCTTATATCACCTTGAAAAGTCAACAGATAAGGTGTTATTATCTCCATTAAATAGATGCCCATAGAGAGTAAAGTGTCCAAGACAACTGTATACACAGGAATGATGTTGCCTGTGAGGTTTTTATGGCCATCGTATCTAGATCCTCTGATTCTTAGCCACATCTTATCAAATCTCAAGACATGACCACCATCATGACCCAACTTCCAAAATAAGACTTCCTATTCAAATATGAAGGCCCCCTAATAGTCATGACAGCCACTTAAAAGCAAATTCCCTTCTCTGTAGGAGTTTACTCAGATACTACGCTACAGCATCACAAAATCTTAGACTTGAGAATCATCTCTAATTTGATATTCCTGTTTTATAAACAGATGAAGAAACTGAGACACAGAGAGGTTAAGTAACTTGCCCCAAATCACACAGCTGAATTATTTGTTGCATTGAGTTTTTTGTTTTGTTTTAAGATTGTATTTATTTATTCACGAGAGACACAGAGAGAGAGAGAGAGAGAGAGGCAGAGACACAGGAAACCCAATATGGGACTCGATCCTGGGACTCCAGGATCATGCCCTGGGCCAAAGGCAGGCACTAAACCGCTGAGCCACCCAGGGATCCCCTGTTGCATTGATTAACTAAAATTTTAAGATCAATTCAGTCATTTCACAGTTTACAAAAAATAATTAGAAAGTGTCCATTTATATGGTGTGAACCTACTAAACACCATATTGAAGGAATAGTTTAGTGGCTTTAATTTAATTTTACTGGTTCCCCGGTGAGTCAAAGTTAAAAGTTTATAGCACATGCTCCAGAAGCAAGAGACAGGTAAACCAGTCTATACTTTGAGATAGAAATAACAGAGCCCCCAACTAAAAAAGGTTTAAACAGTAAGAAAAAATACATTGTTTCATATAACTGGTCCAAAAGTAGGACAATTCCAAAGTTGGTTAATTCAGTGGCTCGGAATTCATCAGCTCTCCTTTCCATCACTCTCTGATGGTCAGGTTTGGGGCCTGCATATTCTATTCCTGTACTTAATTATGGCCCTGCCCCAGGTCCAGGTAACACATGTAGACAACAGTGCCCAGGGTCAGAAAAAGGAATGCCACTTCCTCATGTCCCCTTCTTTAGACCAGAGAAAGCCATTCCCAGGATCTCCACTTAAGATCTCCCTTCTTATCTCATTGGCTAGAATTGTGTCACATGCCCATCCCTAAACCAATCATCAAAGGGGATGGAATTCCGGACTGGCTTAGAATAATCAAGATCCAGGGATCCCTGGGTGGTGCAGTGGTTTAGCGCCTGCCTTTGGCCCAGGGCGCGATCCTGGAGAGCCAGGATCGAATCCCACGTCGGGCTCCCTGCATAGAGCCTGCTTCTCCCTCTGCCTATGTCTCTGCCTCTCTCTGTGTGTGTGACTATCATAAATAAATAAAAATTTAAAAAAAAAAAGAATGATCAAGATCCAGACCCACTCCTGCCCCTCTGAGTGGTCACCTTCCTACACTTCCATGCAGTTCTCACCAGGGCTCCTGCCAGCCCTGGTCACACAGAAGGTCAGAGTCGGTATTTTTCAAACTGAAGGCTGTGATCCATAAGCAGACATAAAATCAATGCAGTGAGTCACCATCAGCATTTTAAACGAAATAAAATAGCATAAAAATATCATAGTGCTTTGCATGCAAATACAAGTATTGTTTCAAGAAACCTTTAAGTTTTCATATAAATACTACGTGTGTGAGTGAGTACTGCATTGTGATAGCTCCTACCGAGGGTCATAATTAAAACCCACTGCCCCAAAAAGTACTTTTACACTTCTGCTAGGGGCAGAGCTCTCCCTTGTTCATTTCTGGGCACTCAGTGCCTGGCCTATATAAGATACTCTAAATATATGTCCAATAAACTGAATTTGGGGCCCCTGGGTGGCACAGACGGTTAAGCATCTGCCTTCGGCTCAGGTCATAATCCCATGGTCCTGGGATCGAGCCCCACATCGGGCTCCCTGCTCAGAAGGAGCCTGCTTCTTCCTCTTCCCCTCCCCCTGCTTGTGCTCTCTCTCTCTCTCTCTCAAGTAAATAAATGAAATCTTAAAAAAAAAAAAAAAAAAAGATAAACTGAATTGATGAAAACTTTGAGGTTGACACGCTCTCCTCCCAATTTCCTTTAACAAAGATGAACCAATCAAGGTGCCTTTCGGCAAGCGTCAACCAACCAAGCAGGTCATCTTTCCCATGGTCAAAGTGACCAGGTGCCTACTGTTGGCTGCATAGAAGAGGGACACATGGCACATCTCGTTTCATTTCATCTTCTCAGCAATTCCACAAAGTCAGTCATTATTGCCCTCGTGTTCTTGCCGAAGACATGACAGTTCAAGGAAAGTTAAGTAAGTGGCTGAGGTCCCAGAATCCGTGGGGGTGGGGGGTAGCAGGTCAATGCAACTCCAGACTCGTGGACCTCACCCGCTGCCAGCAGTGTGTTGTGTCCACGACCCTTTGCGACCCTTCTGGAAGAGGGGGAGAGGCACAGCTCTGTTCAGGTCAAGGTGAGGAACAAGAGGACAAGACACCATAGAAGAATGTCCCTTGTCTTCAGTTTCAGAGGAGGAAGAAGGAGAGACACATGCACACACACCCCTAATTTGGCCCAAGGTAGGTTGGCCTTCGTTTTCTCTCCATTTTCTTTCTTTCTTTCTTTCTTCTTTTTTTTTTTTTTTTTTTCCATTTTCAAAACTTAGACACAGGGATGATGGTTGAAACAGGCTCCAGAGAAGAATGTGTTTTCTCCATGCCAAATGCCTTAACTCCCAGCTAACCCTGTGCAGCCAGACAATGTTTCTGGATCTTTGAGCAAGTCAATTCAGATGTTATAAAAATCCTTCTCCTGTGTAACTTCCTTAGTCCCTTGACAGCCAATATGTATACGGGGAGAGGGCACATACCCCTGGGGGACAGCCTTGGAGTGTGTTGCTTCTCTGGCAGATTCAGAGCGCAGAAAGTACCTTGAGGGCACTGAAGACCCATGTCATTTTCCCATGAGCCCCTGCCACCACCACTGCACAGAATGTGTTATCACAGGGGAAACACAAAAACAGGACAAAATGGGGTCAGGGAACTGGGGTGCCAATCCCATTCTACTGCTTACTCTGTAAGCAACATTTAACACATGTACAAACCTCTCCATGCCTCAGTTTAAACATCTGTAAAATGGGAATAATGAGGCCTGCTGCATGATATGGAAAGGGCTTTGTAAATAAGGCATAATAATTTATAATAGTAGCGACATTAAGGAGCCTATAAAGACTCTTCTCAGATTTGTCCTAGTGTTGCGACATCCGCTACATTTAAGAGGAAATTTTTTGAAGATAAATTTCATCATCGATGTCCTAGCAGTCACCTTCACCAGTCAAACACCAGAAGCAGACTTGGCATCAGATGAAATATAGCCACCAACATCAGCCCTGAAAGGCCAGGTGGGCAAGACAGTTCAGACATCAAAAACATGGCCCCTCCCCACCCCTCAGCCGTGTCACATCCCTTCACTTAGATTCGCCTTCAGACCACACAGCACCTTGGCATAATTTTAAACTCTTTCCTCCCACTGCCTCGTACTATCTGCGTTGCACACTTGGACAGCCTGGTTCCTGTATGGTGAACCACACTGAAACCAAGGGAATAAGAGCTAATATAATTGGTTGAAGTCATTTCCAGAAATACAGTATTGGGGACATATCAAGAAGGTATCTGGGCTCTAAACAGGAAATCATAATAATTAGAACCAACATAGCATCCAAATTACTTTAAGGAAAACAACTGTTGCAAAATCAAATTACAGACACACCAAACTCCTAGTTGAAAACTGAAAGAAGTCTTGTTTTTTTTATGATATCCCTTTATTCTGGTCAATTCCTTGCTCATTGTAGAATGACTCTTACTATGCATAATCCCTATACTTGTTCATGAAATAACAGTGTCATGATTATACCTACTCAGAAAAATAGCTTGACCCAGGATACAAGACAAATGAGGTTGCTATATTTAACAGCAGCAGCATCATACAGTCTTACATGAAACACATAGGCAGCCCTGGAATTACAGCAAATTTAAACTGGTGCCATAGGAAGAAATACATATGCATTTTAACTGACTCTCAAATGGACTTTCCATCAGTATTCCATGCCTTAATGCACACTCACACACACACATATGTATATATGTATATTATATTATATATTATATTATATGATTTTATAAATAGTTTGGGTTTTTTTTTTTTTTGAGAGAAAGAGAGAAAGTGAAGCTGTGTGCAAGGTGGGGAGGGGCAGAGGGAGAGGGAGAGAGAGAATCTTAAGCAGACTCCACTCCCACCTCGAAGCCCAACACGGGGCTCCATCTCACAACCCTGAGATCATGACCTGAGCCAAAACCAAGAGAGGGACACTTAACTGACTGAGCCACTCAGGTGCCCTTATAAATAGTTTTATATATATATATATATATATATATACACACACGTGTATAGCTTTGAGGGGCGGGGTGTCAGGTGGCATACTTATGAGCACTAACATGCAACAAAAAAATGAATCTTTTTTCTTTTCTCAGAAAGTGACAACAGGTAAGCAATTTAGAAAAATGTGGGCAAATGCAGGAAAGGAAAAAAATGAAAGAGAAGATGAAGAAGGAGATGGGAAAGAAAATAACACAATGGCTTTTGTTGTGTCCTAACCGGCCTCTAGCTCATTGTCCTCACATGCCCTCAGGAAGGTAGAAGGGCAGTGTCAGGGCTGTTTCCGGGGGAAATTCTCCTTCACTCTGCAAAAGTCAGGTGTCTTCAATACACTGTAGTCCATTTTTCTCCCATTTCTTAGCAATGGGCCTGCCTTATTAGTGCTTGGCTAGAAGCAAGTACATTATCATCGACCACCGACAAAGCAACAGGACTTCTTCTATCCCTGGGCACTCACTAGTTACCCATCAATCACTTTTTATTGACTTTGGGCTAAGATGCATGAAATCAAAAACTGCAATTTAAAGTTTTTATAGGCAAACTAATGGTATAGCAATTTACGGAGAGCTGATTCTTCAATAATGCTCTTACAAGGCATAGCCCCCTGCCACTGATGGGGTTCTGTTTTTTGGTTTGTCACTAAGGGAGGAAGGAAGGAACACTTACTAGTCCCCTGGTGTGTGCCAGGCACTGTGTGAGATGCTCTACACATATTATATGGCGTGCAAGCCTTCACCAACTCTAACACACCTGTCATTTCATGTGCCACCAGGAAAGCAAAAATACTAGCAATGAATTAAAAGATGCCATCCAAAGAGTGTTTTGCTGTGAAGCTAAGGAAGTATAAGCCTCAAGGCCCCATACTTGCATGGACACTTCCAAGATTCCCAGAGGGGCCTCAGCAATGGGTTCACATGACCATATGTTTTTGTTAAATTTGCAAAAGATATTTTAACTACACTCACCACTGTCTCCTTCTACTCTGACTTCCCCTCTGTCACACTTCCCCTTGCATTGGGTGGCACAGTGTGGCCATGGGCAATTTAGGGATCTTCCAAAAGGGGAAGTTGAGTTGGGGATACATTTAGTCTGGGAGAAGTGGGATAAGCTTATGTGATCAAAATCACATCCACATAGTGAAGCTATTGCTAGCCAGCCTGTTTTGCAATGGTTTCCACCATTTCTACCCTCTATCATGCCAGCTTTCCTGACAATGGTACTCTCAGGTGCAGGACTCAAGGTTTTACCTAATATAAACATGTCCCACTGCACTCACCAGAAGTCTATGGCATGGATAGTGGCAAAGAAAAGAAGGTCTGAAATGTATGAAGGCAAAATTTAGTCTGCGGAAAATTCTTCCAAATCTTACAGCTCACATATGAAAGAAACTCAGTGCAGGTTTTCCCAAATTTGACAACAATCTTAAAACTTTATCTGGCATTACCTAAAATAAGTGGTGAAGCTGGAAAACACTTTCTAAATTATGTATGCTTAAAAATATCTGCAACTGTAGAGAAGGAAGACTGAATTTGTCGACCTATCCTCTCCATAGAAAATGACACAGCAAAATCACTGTTCACATAGCAAAAAAAAAAAAAAAGATAAGAAGTTACAGAAGTGTGTCAAAAGTGCAAAGTTAATAAAAATATGATGGTGTTTTGTGGGGTTTTGTGGTGTTTGTAATTTATGTCAGATTTCTAAAATTTCTAATTTGTCGTAATTTTTTTCTCCTCTCAAAATATATCCACATTCTTACTTAGTTTTGCATTCTTGATTTTACATTCTCTTCTTTAAAAAGGTCCCCAAATAATAGAAGTTTCAAGCCACATAAAACCTGGACCTACTCGTGGAAGCCATCTCAATTTCAGAGAACTTTGAGCTTTGGGGGGTAAGCAGAGTTGCGGGGGAATATGTGTCTTAGAATTGATGAAGTGCAGAGTATGGATTATGTCCTTTAATTCCATGTAATACCATGAGGTAGGTGTCACACTCATTTTACAGATGAGGAAACTGGTCTCAGGAAGTTGAAAAATTTGTCCAAAATTAAGCCTGCAGGGTTAACACTACTGCTGTCATGGTTTCACCAGCAACGTTTAGAACTCGAAGGCACAAAATGAGGCCTGTGTGTGCTTGGGTGGAATCACTTTTCCAGGATCCTCAAAGTTTGGTAAGATACAGAGGCAGGATTTGAACCATATTTTTTACTTTAACTCCTGAAGCCTTGCCATGACACTGCACTACCGCCTCTCTGAAAAAGAAGGGCTATCAGCCACTTCCTCCTTGTAGAAATGTATGTTTCCTGTTAATGGTCCAAAAAGGCATTTCATTTACACTCATAGGTAGAATTTTGCAATTAAAAGCCTTTGTCTTCTGTTTAAGAGTTTTAGGAATTTGACAAAGGGACCATCCCTAAACTCTGCTCCCAGCCTCTGTTCCACCAGCCAGACCTGTCAGAGAGGACACCCCTTTGGGTTAAGACATTAAAGTCCCCTTCCTTTCAAAATGGACAGGCTTAAACTAGAAGTAGAAACCCAACAAAGAAGTTACTCTCCATCACTAAGAAGTTAACAAGACCCTATTAGTCAAAAGCATTAACACCAAAGGATGCCTGGGAGGAAGCTATAGGGTTGGTGCTGAGTAGCCGAAGGATAGCCGGATAGCCGTGCTGTGGTCTTCTTCATTTCCATTCTACCCAGCCTGTTGCAGTTCATAAAAACTAATTGATTAGTTCCTACTACAGAACTCCTCTTAGCCATTAATCCAGAACCACCAATCCAGTATTTCCAGGGACTACCTACAAGGAGGCCCACTGCCGTTGCCATCATGCCACACATCATCACTCAACAGCCTAAGCTTGCCATCGCCCTTCCCCAGGATTTGTGGTAAGAAAGCCAGGGTTTATTTTTTTTTATTATTATTATTTTTATTTATGATAGTCACACACAGAGAGAGAGAGAGAGGCATAGACACAGGCAGAGGGAGAAGCAGTCTCCAGGATCATGCCCCGGGCCAAAGGCAGGCACCAAACCGCTGCACCACCCAGGGATCCCAAAGCCAGGGTTTAAAACAGGACTTGAACTTAGGGTCCTTGAACTTCCTTGAAATCCACACCAATCTGTTGCCAAAATTAAGGTGAGACTACACTGTTTTAGAGCAAGAGTCCATAACTTTCATCAGGTACCAAAGAAATCTGTGAGCAAAGAACCGCTCTTTTAGGAGAAAAGCACTAAACCAAAGTCAGTACAAGTCTCAGGGAGATGCTGATACCAAAACATAGTCAACTGCCTGTTTTTCTTTGACCACAAAATCACTCTTAAAAAAAAAAAAAAAGTGTGTATTTATGTGGTTAAGAACAAGCTCATTATGTTTATCTGACTTACAATATTTCTAACTGGTTTGTAACATCTGTAAGTTGTTAATCAGTTAAGAATTTCTTATTAGTATTAAATTATTAAAATAATGATTTAAGATTTACTCCTTTAAAATAGTTTATATTGGGGCGCCTGGGTCGCTCAGCGGTTGAGCGTCTGCCTTCAGCTCAGGGTGTTATCCTGGGGTCCCGGGATTGAATCCCGCATCGGGCTCTCTGCATGGAGCCTGCTTCTCCCTCTGCCTGGGTCTCTACCTCTCTCTCTGTATCTCTTATGAATAAATAAATAAAATCTTTTAAAATAAATAAAATAGCTTGTATTATCCTAGAGAACTGATCAAACTTCCACTTTTTAAAGCGCTGTACCACTTCATTTTGAGGAATATAGTTGAGCAAGAATCCTACTTTTGGCCTTGTCAGACTACTAAACAAAAAATATTGAGCTGCCCAGAAATCATCCCGCCCCAGGTTCATTCTGACCTTCTTTTCCTCAGCTATTTTTTATATATCTTTGCTCTGTGTTTAGAAATGCATTATTTATTACTTGAACTAAAGCAGTAATTTCTTTCTTTTAAAGTAAAAAAGCTCTGCCAACTCAACCAGCTTCCTGAATCAACAAAAATGAGATCATTAGGCACTACTTAAAAAAAAAAAAAAAGCAGGGGCACTTGGATGGCTCAATCAGTTATGTGTCCCCACTTGGTTTCAGCTCAGGCCCTGATCGCAGGGTCATGAGATCGAGCCCCACGTGGGGCTCTGAGCTCAGCTTGGAGTCTGCTTAAGACTCTCTCTCTCCCTCACCTTCTGCCCCTGCCCACCTTGCACACAGGCTCACTCTCTCTCAAATAAATTAATCCTTGCACACAGGCTCACTCTCTCTCAAATAAATTAATCCTTAAAAATAAAAATAAAAATTTAAAAAGCATCCTCTTTTAAGAAAGCAGCTTCTCTATTCATCCATCACCTTGTTTCCTTGATCCATCTCCCTCTGCAATGCAAATGCTTCCATCTCAGATTTCTCTACCTTCAGGTCCTTCCAGTCCTTGATCCATAGCCCCATAGAAAAAGCTAATTTTGGCATCTGAGTCAGGCCTTTCCAAGTGGTGACTTTGAGGGAAACAACCTACAAAGGCTTGAGAGAAACTGTAAACTGGAGGGACATACCCTTCAAGCAGGAATGTTTGTCCGGGGCTGGTTGCACATATGTCCAAACTCCTGTATTTCCTCTCTTCCACGCCAACTCTTGAAAGAGGTTAAGTTCATCACAAATAAAGGAACATAGCTTTCAGGAAGTAGTAATTTTTTCATTTCTTAAATGGTCGCCTTTGGGGTTTCATTGTTTGAGGTTTATTTTTTCTCTTCCATTTCTGCAAAGGACGTTGAATCTCTCTGCCCCTCCAATCCTACTGACCACAGCAAAGCAAACCTCTGATGATGTGAGAGAAAGTAGGTCCAAAATCCCTGACATCATTTCTACAACTGAGGCATATCCCACCCCAGGAGTGCTCACCTACTCTCAAGAGAAGCAAAAAAAAAAAAAAAAAAAAAGTTCCCTGCTTCCTTTGCAGCTAGGCCTCACCCAAGCCCCATCAGATGATCTTGCACAAGGCTTCATTCAGAAATGAGTCACAGAGGAAGCCAACTGCGCAGAATCCATTTCCTAGAAAGGGCAGTGGTGGGCATCCAGCTCGCAGGGGCACCAGTGGCATGAGCTGTGCTGTGAGGTCTAGACGTAGAGGCAGCAGCAGAGGCCCTTTGATGCTTCCCTCTTGGGATGCAGTTGGTCTGAGCATTCTTCTGGTGGCCTGACCTCCACACTTGACCCTCTGGCCCACCTGGAGATTCTGAGAATGTCTTAATACCTTTGATAAAGTCCTTTTCTGCTTCAACTGCTGTGAGTGGGTTCTGTCATTGGTAACTAAGGTCCTTAGGAGGCACGGTGCCCATGGAGGCCTGCATGACATCCAACCTGCTTCTCTTGTTGCATCTGGTGGTGACCTGCCCTTCTCATGAGCCTTCTCCTTCTCTTCCAAGGAGCTAAGCTCTTTCCTGCCCCAGGCCTTCTCTCAAGCTGGCCCCTCAGCTGAGAATGCTCTGTCCCTGCTCTAAACCCTGGATCCCTCCTGAACTGAGAACACAGCTCAAAACTGACAGGTTAGGTCCCCTTGGAGCACATCCTCCTGGCATCCTATACTTACCCTTCATGACACTTATCACAATTGAAATTAAGTACTTAGTTGGCTAATTAGTGTTTTGCTCCCCCAAAGAGACTGTAATAATTATAACTAACATTTGTTGAGTTCTTTCCAAATACTAGGAAGTCTTCTAAGCACTTGACATGGATTATCTCATTTAATCTTCACTGCAACTCTGGGGAAGGTATTATAACAACACCCATTTTACAAATGGGGAAACAGAGGTTTAGAGAAATTAAACAACAAATCCTGAATCACATGAGATGTTCTGGGGACGCCTGGGTTGCTCAGTAGTTGAGCATCTGCCTTCGGCTCAGGGCATGATCCCAAGATCCCGGGATCGAGTCCCACATCGGGCTCCCTGCAGGGAGCCTGCTTCTCCCTCTACCTGTGTCTCTGCCTCTCTCTCTCTCTCTCTGTGTGTCTCTCGTGAATAAATAAATAAAATATTTTTTTAAAAAAGAAAAGTATGTTCTGGAGCCAGGAAATCTGATTCCGGGGCAACTCTTAATCCCATCTGTGGTCTGCACGGTGGGTGCCTGACCCCACCCCCAAAAGATGGGCAAGAAAGCCATGGGAGGGGGAGGGGAAGGGGAAGAATATAGGGCATTTATCTCTCTGTATACATATATTTATATATTTATTTACCTCATCCTATTTTATGTCCATTTTATAAATGTCTATTTTATGATGTACATAATTGCAATGCATTACATAATTTCTAAGTAAATCAAAACAGCATGAACAGGCTCAATTTTTTTTCCTACAGGGATCTGCAAAGACTGAAGTTTGGAGGCCACTACTCTCAGCTCTGCGAAAGCAGGACTCTCGCTCGCCAGCGTGGCCCCAGCAGCTCACACAGAACCTGAAGACACAGCACATACCCCAGAACCATGTGTTGACTGAGCAACTGCCCTCTCATGGGGCCAACGACGCTCAGCAGTAACTGAGAGGAAGAAAGCACCAATGTCCCATTGGAAAGTTAGGATTTCTGATGTTTTTTAATCTCTGAAGACTTCTTTGCTTGCTCCTTCTTAAATTCTGAATCTGAGACCAATTTTCATTCGTGCCTGTAGACTGCTCTCTGCAGAGAATAATTTTCAGTTGAGCCAGAGGTGTGGGCCGGTCCCTCAGGTGGCCTGTGGTTTCTTAGATCATTTTGCACTGACCTGCTGTCACGGGCTGTGAAGCCTGGGTGGGGACTGCTGGTGCCGGGGGGGGGGGGGGGGGGGGGCAGCTCGGGGACATGCGAGTCACCTGTGGAAAGTCTGCACCCAGTTCCTCTCTCTTTCTGCCCCAGCTGACCTCCCACACACACCATGTGGGCTCCTCCTTTCCCGGAAGTTACAAAGGGTCATGGGGGCCTGCGGGGGCAGGGGGTGGTAACTGAGCAAGGGAAAAAGAGATAAAAACAAGGTTTTTATCAAAGAGTGAAAGAGCCCAACATTCTGAGAACATGGCCTTTCGTCCCGCTTGACAACGGGGTGGTGGAAGTGGAACATCACTAAACAAATTCTTGCTAAATTAAAACCTAATTAAAATCACCATCCAACATGGGTGAAAAGATGCAACTGGCCAGCCACGTGGGCGTGGATTTCCCACAGGGCCCTTGGAAGCACCGCTCTGGACATAGGTTCATACCACATCAATGTTATTCTTCAGTCATTTTTAGAATTCTGTAACCGTTGAACTGTTTTTAGATGTCTGTCGGTTTTTTCTTCTTTAAAAATCTAAGAAACGAGAGGCTCTGTGGGGTGGAGGGGCAGCATAAGAGGCTTGCAGAAATATCAGCCCTGACCACCAAAGAGCAATCGGGGTCAAAGATCTCAAGGTCAGGGAAGGTGAGCCGGTGAAGAGGTCAACAGCTGCATTTACAGCCACAGGGGCGCCCCGCGGGGTTGGTGACCCTGGAAATCGCTCCTGGAGCTAAGGGTGACCCAGGGCCCAGGCTCCCACTGGCATTTGTCGTCGGCCGGCTCCTTGGATCTCCACCACCTTAAACACTGCCTGCGAGATGCAAGCAATTGTCTGGGTCATTCGTGCTGCCCGTGTTAGTTAGACAGGAAGCAGCTAGCAACTGCCACAGCGTGGAGCTGGGTGTTGACAAAGGCCACTCCTGCGTCTGCACCCCTCCTGTGTGTTCGAAAACCCATGGCTTCGCCGTCCAAGTGTTCCATGCAGGGATAACCCTGAAGCTGGTGTTCACAGGGCCACCTGCCAGACTCTTTTGAAGGAAATTTCTCATTTATTTAAAACGTATGAAATTTGATGGAAACCTTCAATACATTTTAAAAGATATTTTAACGATGTCTCCAAAAACACTTCATGAAATACATTTTAAAAATGTTTTCTCTACAAATATGTATCTGATAGGCACACTCATCAATGCAGCAATCATTTAGTTAGAGCTTGCTATTGCTGGGAATGTAAAATGCAAAAAAAAAAAAAAAACATACACACATACACACACACACACACACACACACACATCATGTATACATTCATATATCTGCAAATTCATACCCTGTTAAGTTGGAACTGAAGTATTAGCCATCTAATCTTGACATCAAATATATCACTTGGTTAGCTCCCAAAATGAAAATAGGAAAATATCTGTTCTGTTTGGATTATTGCCAAACTAATGGTTCTCAATCAAGTGTATTCACTTGAGTCACTTTGGGAGCTTTTTAAAAGCAGTAATGTCAAAGCCCCACCTCAGACCTACTAAATCAGAATTCCTGATAATGGGCCCCAAAAGTACATCCTTTGAAAAGCTCCCAGGTCATTTTGAAGCTTTCCCCCTTTTTCAGAGCCACTGATCTAAATGATCTTAACAGTAGCTGAACAACTGAGATCTACATTAGCTATGTACTAGTAGCTGCTTCCACACCAAATTTCTTTATAATTTTTAAGTGATCGCCATCCAGTGTGATCATGTTTAATAAGCAGGGGCCTCTCTCTCCCTCTGCTGCTTCCTCTGCTTGTTTTCTCTCTCTCTCTCTCTGTTAAATAGATTTTTTAAATCTTTTAAAAAATAAAATTAAAAAAAATAAGCAGGGGCTATGTGGTGGGGTGGAGGGTACTTTTGTCTAAAGAGGGATCCAGGGATGCCTGGATGGCTCAGCAGGTGAGCATCTGCCTTTGGCTCAGCTCATGACCTTGGGATCCTGGGATCCTGGGATTAAGGCCTGCACTTGGCTCCACGGGGAGCCTGCTTCTCCCTCTGCCTATGTCTCTGCCTCTCTCTCTTTCTCTCTCTCTGTGTCTCTCATGAATAAATACATTTTAAAAATCTTTAAAAATAAATAAATAAATAAATAAATAAATAAATAAATAAATAAATAATAAAGGGGATCCAAAACATGCTAGACACCATGACTGAGATGTCCAGGGCAAAGCTGATAAGGAGCCTAGACAGAACATGAGGGAAAAAAGACTACATGAGGGAAGGAACCCTAAATCTAGGGCTAAGGTGGTGCCCCAGAAATAAAATCCAACTCAGACACTGAGAAAGGGGTGTGGGAGAACCACAGATCACATCCAAACCTTACTCACTAGAAGAAAGGTCTATATTCCACCCCTGGTTCAAGTACCAGTTGGGGCAGACCCAATTAACAGCAAGTCCTACTAGCACAGGCAAAGCAAGGACCCCTATTCCACACACTAAAAAAACTGGGGCAAAAACAAAGGAATATTATTAATGCCATTGTTCTAAATGCCTGAAAAGAATGAACCCAATAGTACTGTTAGATGTCTTCAAGTTGAGGAGCTTGGTCTCAATTAAAGCCATTCCAGAAAGAAAGGTTTTAAAAAACCTTGTTTTCATCAACCAAATTCTCTGTTTCTGCTCTGTCGGTGTGCCCCTGGCCTTCAGTACATTGACTTTTAACATTCCAGTCATGCCACAGGTCAGTGTGGACACGCTCAGGCCAATGTTAACATTAACCCCCTTAAGTGTGATCATGCTGTGATTATTAGTAAAGGATTTTAAACAATGCTCTCCAATAAAAATAGACTGTAAGCCACCAATGTAAGCTACATAGGTAACTTTTATGTTTTCTAGTAGCCACATTAAAATAACTAAAGGTGGGACACCTGGGTGGCTCAGTGGTTGAGCATCTGCCTTTGGCTCAGGGCATGATCCCGGAGTCCTGGGATAGAGTCCCACATCGGGCTTCCGGCATGGAGCCTGCCTCTTCCTCTGCCTGTGTCTCTGCCTCTCTCTCTGTGTCTCTCATGAATAAATAAAATCTTTCAAAAATAAATTAATTAATAAAAATAAAATAAAATAAAAGGTGAAATAAATATATTAATATTTTTTGTTTAGCTCAATATATCTAAAATGTTGTCACTTCGATATATCCATATGAAAAAATTATTGATGAGATATTTTATATTTGTTTTTTATGGTAAGTCCTTGAAATCCAGTTGTGTATTTTATGCATAGCACATCTCAATTCAGACTAGCTACATTTTTTAACTTCATCGAGGAATAACCAGGAATAATTGATAAATGTATTCAAATATCTTTAAGTTATAAAGCTAGATCATCTCAAGTTCCTCACAGCCACATATGGCCAGTGGCTCCCATACAGGACAGTACAGCTCTACAGGAAGGTAAAGAGTAGCTACAGGGTCAGGGTCAATACCCAAAACCACCTCTCAGTGCCAATTTTGGAGGATGTAAGTTTTTTTTCTTTTTTTTTTTTTTAAAGATTTATTTATTTATTCATGAGAGACACACAGAGAGAGAGGGAGAGACACAGGCAGAGGGAGAAACAGGCTCCATGCAGGGAGCCTGACATGGGACTCGATCCCAGGTCTCCAGGATCACTCCCCGGGCTGAAGGCGGCGCTAAACCACTGAGTCACCAGGGCTCCCCCCCCCCCTTTTTTTTTCTTAATATAAGCCACTTTTACTCTCATCCTTAGGCGATAGGAATCTATCACCCATGGCTTGGATGTCTTCTTTTTCAATGGGCATGATTATTTGGGATAATTTTTTTACCTTTTGGTTGTCTCTTATGCAGAAACCCTTTCTTAAATGGGCCAAAGCTATTCCCATCAGGACTCCTTGCCTTGTTTGAGTCTCTGGAATTTAGTGAATCAGAGGCTGTCAACCCTGCCTGGGCCCTTGGAGTATATCTGACTTGCTCCCTAATAAGGCCTGTAAGCTGTTCCACCAAGAGGCCCAACCTTTCAAGGACCCACGATTTTAAACATACAGTTCCTTTTGTACATCCTGAAGGCCCTCTTGGTCTCAGAGTTTGCCTTTCTCTGCAGTTTTTCTCAGTCTCTCTTGATATACAAGGACCAGGGTAGCACTCAGCCTTTTAATTCTAGATGGCATACACTTCAGTGCAAAGATTACTTTTGGGGTTTGTATCTATTTCAGTCAAGACTACATTTTCTGCATTCCCTCATCTTCCCTTTTTTTTTTTTTTTAACTGTTGTCACACCTCAGTAAGGAAATCACATTCCTAAAATCCAGGATCCTTCTCCATGGGCCTTCTGACTTTTGAAAAACAAATTCTTTGAGAAGGCAGATCAGAATTCCAAAGCCTCAAGCATCAACAGGGAGTGGCCAGTCTGACAGTTATTACCATGTACAAACTTGTCTAATATTTTTTTTATCCTGAAACTTAATTTGGGTGACTAATAACCCCTGGGATAGGCCAGACACTTGTTTCTTACCCACCCCACCCAAATTCCCAAGTGGTTCTCAAAAACATGCCATAAGAAACACTGTTCTGTTCATTTTTAACGTTCTAAACCTTCAAAGCCAAAGCTGAATGATGAGCAAAGTACTTCCCTCCTACTGCACCAGATGACCTTGATGTAGAGACATTGGAAGGACCACTGATGTGAGGCTTGATATTTCAGTCATTGGGTTACCATGATCCATGATGAAGAAAGAAAGCCCAACTTTTGGTACAACACCATTGGCAAGGATTGGGATGTGACTATCAAGATTCTGAGAGGGACTCAAAAAGAGGGGGGGAGGGTGCCTGGCTGGCTCAGTTGGTTAAGTGTGGGACTCTTGATTTAGGTTCAGGCTGTGATCTCAGGGTCATGAGATTGAGCCCTGCATTGGGCCCTGCTCTGGCCATGAAGCCTGCCTAAGATTCTCTCTCTCTCTCTCTCTCTCTCTCTCTCTCCCTCTGCCCCTTCCCCTCCTTCTCTTTCTCTGTCCCTCTCTAGAAAGAAAGAGGGAAAGAGAGAAAGAGAGAAAGAAAGGAAGAAAGAAAGAAAGAAAGAAAGAAAGAAAGAAAGAAAGAAAGAAAGAAAGAAAGAAAGTGTGAGAGAGAGAGGGAGGGAGGGAGAGGAGAGGAGAGGAGAAGAGAAGAGAAGAGAAGAGAAGAGAAGAGAAGAGAAGAGAAGAGAAGAGAAGAGAAGAGAAAGAAGAGAAGAGAAAGAAGAGAAGGATAAACGAAAAGAGAGAAATGGGATGGGTGAGGAGGACTCAGCTGGCTGGTGGAAGAGACACAAGGTTGGTGGATTTAGATTGCAGAAAATGGGGCAGGCAGGCAGGCAGGCAGGCACTGGCACATTCCTCAGGATGCTCTGCTTGGCTCCCTGCAGGATGCCCTTTCCCGCTGAAGTCTTTAAAATGCTAAGTATGGGAACAACCAAGAGGGGCTGGGAGGGGAGAGGGGAAATTGGTAATTCCTCATCACATTTCATCTGTTAGACAATGCTCGGTGCCACTGAGGGATCAGCAATTTGACACTGTCTTCCTGCTCTCAGGGCCCACACTTCCTTCTCCCCCCACCCCACCGTGGGGCTCAAGACTTTAATTATAGGGAAGGTGAAGGTTTTGCATCTGTCTGGAAAACAAGGCGGGCATTTTTTTTTCCTGCTCCTTTTAAATCCTGGGATTTTCCATCATTAGCCATCAAATGAATTCTTAAGGAGTTTCTTGCTAATCCCCGTCTGGGTGATTTTAGACGCGCACACGCACAGGCACACACACGCACACAGCCACAGTATAAATGCAGGCTGGAGTAAACAGCAGGCAGTCCATTACTGCCAGCAGAAATCCTGAAATCTTTTCTTCAAAGAGAAGGACTTTTCCTGGGTTTTCCAAGTAACAAGCAGACAGGAAGCAAGGGCAGCAGTTTCTCGGTGGAGCTGGCATCCACTGTGGTGCTTGTGGCTGCCCCAGGCTGAAGCTGCCCTGGGAGGAACGACTGTTCCACTCCGGCTGACACATGACTCCATGTGTCATGATTATCTGAGGGGTGTGGAAGTCTCTGGGGGGGGGGAGCTATTGCCCATCGGGGGCCGCAATTGAAGGGCTCGGGGAATAAGAAGGCAGAGACCTTGTCACAAACCCTAGGGGCTCTATGTTCTGGTCACAGACCATTCTCTCTCCTACCTTTCAGAGACAATCTGCTGTTAGTTAGCAGAGACTTGATGATTTTTCAACAATCTATTTGACCTACTAAATTCTCAACCTAAGAAAATTACTGACATAGGTTCATGGTTTTTACAGTTTAAAACAGTCCCACGTGGGTACCTGGGTGGCTCAGTGCTTATATTTGCCTTTGGCTCGTGTTGTGATGCCAGGATCTTGGGATCGAGTCCTGCATCAGGCTCCTTGCAGGGAGCCTGCTTCTCCCTCTGCCTGTGTCTCTTGCCTCTTTCTGTGTCTCTCATGAATAAATAAATAAAATTTTTTAAAAAAAGCGCCCCACGCTGGGGGGTGCCTTTGATCCAAGGTTTGCAGCAATATTCAAGAAAGGCCATCAACCAATAAATGGATTTTTTTCATGTGGTCATCCACCCAATGAATATTATTCAGCCATGAAAAGAAAGGAGGCACCAATACATGTAGCAACACAGATGAGGCCTGAAAACATCATGCTAAGTGGAAGAAGCCACAAAAGGCCACCTGTTGTCTGATGTCACCTCTATGAAATATCCCAAGTAGGCAAATTCATGGACAGAACACAGATCAGTGGTTATCAGGGATGGAGGGGACAGGGAAGTGAGGAGTGGCTGCTAAAGAATACACGGTTTCCTTTTGGGGGGTTGAGAATGTTTTGGAATTAGACAGTGTGATAGTTGTACCACGTTGTGAATTTGCTAAGGGTCACTAATGGTAGATTTTATGTTATATGAATTTTGTCACATTTTTTTAAAGAGCCAAATGAGTTAAAAAATAAAATGAAAGGAAGCCACACTAGCTATCATCTTAGCAGAGGCCTTCCTTCTCTTCATTCCTGAGTTCAGCCTTGTTAAAAGCTTCCCTGAGTTAATCAACAACCAATTTTTCCAATCAGCCCCATAAAGGAACTATCTGATGAAGTGGGCCAATGCCAGACAACCACTGTGTACACTGACCTTGGTCTGTATTAATCATCAAAATGCCGCTGTCTCCACACAAGCCCATGGAGGCCTCTCACAAAGGTGATGGAAAGCAGTCACGCGGAGATTTTCTTCAAACCAGGGAACAGTCTTAAGATTCATTGCACCCTGGGAACTTGTCTTCACTGAAACACCAGGTGGTTCAAAGGTCTGAGCTTTTCACTGCATGATGATTTTTTGGTGTGTAAATAAAAAGGCACATCTAAATGGGGAGGTGCATATGGAGGTGCATGTATTGATATTTCTCAAATCAGAAACTTGTCAACAGTGTTACCTTAGGGAAAGAGACTGGGGCAGGAGAATGTATTTGTTATATTGTACTTTTTAAAGCCATTTAAGATCCCCCATATGTAATTATATTATTTTAATAACATATATTTATATCTTATATTTGCACTTAAATATAGATAATACATAAATACAAGATAAAAAAATTCCAGCTGGGTCACTGGACTTTTTCAACTGGGTCTCATTAATTTAATCATTAGAAAACAGCCAATCGAATTCAAATCGACAGACATTCTCATAAAACGACTCAGACACTTCAAAAATGTCAACAACATAAAGGACGAAAAAAATTGCTGAGGGACCGTAGCAGATGAAAGGGCGCTACAGAGACCTGACCATAAATGCAATGCACGAATCTTGCTGAATCCTGAGTCAGAAAGTTGTTTACAAATTTTAGAAAGGACATTATTGGGACAACTGGAAATTTCAATTTGGACTGTAGATTGGATAATGGTACTCCTGATAAATCAATGTTTAAATTCCTGGGTGTGATAAATGTAAGAGACGGTAGGAGAATGAATTTGCTTTTAGGAGATAAATGATGAAAGAGATGGTTTAACATGTCAACTTCTGTATGTGCGCATGTGTGTGTCTGTGTGTATGGTGTGCGGACATGTGTGCAGATGTGGGTGTGGATGTGTATGGTGTGTACACGTGTGTGGGTGTGGATGTGTGTGTGGCTGTGTATGGTGTGTATATGTGTGCAGATATGGGTATGTATGTGGGAGTAGATGTGTATGGCGTGTATATGTGTGAGGATATTTGTGTGGATGTAGGTGTAGGTGTGGGTGTAGGTGTGGATATGGGTGTGGATGTGTATAGTGTGTATATGTGTGTGGATGTGGGTGTGGGTGTGGATGTGGGTGTAGGTGTGGATGTATATGGTGTGGATGTGTATGGTGTGTATATGTGTGCAGATATTTGTGCAGATGTAGGTGTGGATGTGGGTGTGGGTGTGGATATGTATGTGGATGTGGATGGTGTGTATATGTGTGAGGATGTGGGTGTGAATGTGTGTGTATATGTGTGAGGATGTGGATGTGGGTGTGGATGTGGATGTGCGTGTATATGTGTGTGGAGACAGAGTGATAAAGCAAACGTAGACATCTCTGAATTTTTACCCAAGAAGTGTCTTTGAAAAGAAAAAAGAAAAACTCTGATTTTTATTACATTAGTTGCAGCAACCAAGAGCTGGAAGCAGTGGTGTGAAGTGTCAGCTCTCAGCCACCAAACCGACTTTCAGCTCAGCCCCCCTTACCCTCAGCTGAATCACGGGCCCCCCCAGCAGAGGAGCTCGCTCCGGGACCGGCGGAAACGAGCCCTAGGAGAGAGCTTTTTCCCAAAGACTGATTTGATAAGCCCACCAGATTCCCGTTCTCCTCATTCCATTTATCCCTCACGTTTTCACATACCTGCACATTCACACACATACTTTTTAATACCTGGGATATTTCTAGGGGGTGATTTGACCTGTAGTTGGCCTCATAATTACAGACCTCTTCAGCCCTTGGAGCAACCAGTCAAATACTGTGTTTCCTAAGTAGACACCCCGGCTTGGAATCTCAGGTCTGCCAAATATGTATTATGTTCATTTGACCAATGACTTAACCTCTCCAAGCCTCAGTTTTTTTCATCTCTAAAATGGGGTGATAATAATCATTCTCACTCCACTAGGCAGCTGGAAGAATTAAAATGATTGTCCAGGCCCGCAGCCCAGCACAGGGAAGATATTTCATAAACAAGAATGTAACTACTTTAAAAAAAAAAAATCTGTTGTTTCTAAGGGGACTGACTCTAATGTATGAAAATCAAAGATCATTTTAAGAAGTCACCTCAATTGTAGAAAAAGAATTATTTAGTGAGGGATTTAATTTTTCCTGAACTACTTCACGATGAGCAAAATCATTGAAAAATGATACTTTTAAAGGGCAAACTTATTACACAATGACACTTCTAAGGTTTATTATTCCTAGTATTTAACTACTTATCTCTTCAATTTTAACACAAAGCTAATCATTAATATTATCGTATTCTAGAAGTAATTATTTTAAAAGCTTTTGCTGTAATAGCTGAAGCCAACCTGGCTATTCCCGGTACCAAAGAAAGTAAAAGTGTTTATTATTATTTTTTTTTTAGGACTGACATGAAAAAGATTGATTTTGATGCCAAGAAATCACTTAGCATTCATGTGACTTGAACTTCACAGCATCTTGGAATATGTTTATCCTTAATCAAAATTCTTCCTAGAGGCAAAATGCCAACACCATCTCTCTTGTACTTTCCCTAACAAAACCCAAAGAGAAGTGAAAGACAAGGTCATGACCTTCTGCACATCAGCAGTGCAGGTGAACACTTTGCGATGTCATAAAACCACCATGAGCTGCAACCAGTTTGAGTCCATTTCTTCTCGTCACCTCTGTACCTAGCTTTCTGGTGGGGAAACGGAGGCATAGAACTGCAAAAGGCTGAGATGAGAATATCCATTAAGATGAATCACTGAGGGGCACCTCAGGGGCTCAGTCAGTTAAGCAGCTGCCTTTGGCTCAGGTCCTGATCTCAGGGTCCTGGGATCGAGTCCTGGGTCTAGCTCACTGCTCAGTGGGGAATCTGCTTCTCCCTCCCCTCTGCCCTTCTCCTCCACTCATGCTCTCCCTCTCTCTCAAATAAACAAATAAAATCTTTTTAAAGAAAAAAGAAAAAGAAAGAAGAAATAAATGAAGGAGGCACCTGGGTGGTAGAGTCAGTTAAGCATCCAACACTTGGTTTCAACTCAGGTCTGATCTCAGGGTCCTGGGATCAAGCCCCACATTGGGCTCCATGCTCTATAGGGAGTCTCCTTGAGATATTTTCTCCCTCTCCCTTGCCCCTCCTCCTGCTTGAGCTCTATAAATAAATAAATAAATAAATAAATAAATAAATAAATAAAATCTTTTAAAAATTTTTTTCAAACAAGCACTTTTATTGTACACTAGCAGGCATTGGGCTGGGTGCTACTGTATATACTATCTCATTGGATCCTGACAAAATCATCATAAGGGATAGATTCAAATTTTTGTTTAAAAAATTGTTTAAATCAACTATGGAGATGTCATCAAGATAAAAAGCTTTTGCACAGCAAAGGAAACAATCAATAAAACTAAAAGGCAGCCTCTGGAATGAGAGAAGATGTTTGCAAATGACATATCTGATAAACAGTTACTATCCAAAATCTATAATGCACTTGTCAAACTCAACACCCAAAAAACAAATAATCCAGTTAAGAAATGGGCAGAAGATATGAATAGAAATTTTTCCAAAGAAGATGTACAGAAGGCTAACAGACATCGGAAAAGATGCTCAACGTGACCATCATTGGGGAAATACAAATCAAAACTAAAATGAGATACCACCTCACACCTGTCAGAATGGCTAAAATTAACAACACAGGGAACAACAGATGTTGGCGAGAATGCAAAGAAAGGGGGACCCTCTTACACTGTTGATAGGAATGCAAGCTGGTGCAGCCACACTGGAAAACAGTAGAAAGTCCCTCAAAAAGCCCAATATAGAACTACCATATGGGGTGCCTGGGTGGCTCAGTGGTTGAGGGTTTGCCCTCAGCTCAGGTCGTGATCCTGGGGTCTTTGGATTGAGTCCTATATTAGGCTCCCCATGTGGAGCCTGCTTTTCCTTCTGCGTATGTCTCTGCTTCTCACTGTGTGTATCTCTCATGAATAAATAAATAAAATCTTTTTTAAAAAAAAACTACCCTACAACCCAGCAATTGCACCACTAGGTATTTACCCAAAGGATACAAAAATACTGATTCGAATGGTTACATGCAACCCAATGTTTATAGCAGCAGTGTCCACAATAGCCAAACTATGGAAAGAGCCCAAAAATGTCTACTGATTGATAAATGGATAAAGATGTGGTGCCACACACACAACACCTGTATATACTTATGTATATACATATGTAAACATACACACACACACACACACCATATAATATTACTCAGTCATCAAAAAGAATGAAATCATTCCATCTAATGACTTGGATGGAGCTAGTGTATTATGCTAAGCAAAACAAGTTAGTCAGAGAAAGACAAGTACCACATGATTTCACTCATATATGGAATTTTAGAAACAAAATATATAAACATAGGGGAAGGAGGGGGAAAAAAGAGGGAGGCAAACTATAAGAGACTCTTAACGACAGAAAACAAACTGAGGGTTGCTGGAGGGGAGGTAGGCAGGAGGATGGGCTAAATAGGCAATGGGTATGAAGGAGGGCACTCTTGTGATGAGCACTGGGTGTTATATGTAAGTGATGAATCACTAACTTCTATTCCTAAAATAAATATTACACTATATGTTAACTAAAAAATTAAAATAAAAAAAATAAAGTTGAAAACATCAAATAAAAATAAATCTAAAAATTTTGTTAAAGTAGTTGAGGGCCTTCATGTCATAAAAATTACGTAGCATGTTACATAGCATTCTCCTCATACATCTTTCACCATTTCATTTTCCCAAAAAAATGGTGAAATAGGAAGCTCAAGAGATTACTATTCCCAGTTTATGCACGTGGAGTCTAAAACTCAAAAAGAATAAATATACTCACCCAAGATCACAAGTGAATTAGGAGTAAAAACAAGAAACAAGAATGAGGCCCTCTGATTCAACTGGTCCCATCATGTCCACCACCTTAAGTCTAATACTTGTTGGTAGAATGATTGGATGTGCGCCCTGGAAGAGGGAGGCCTTAGTGATTACCTAACCCAGTCACCCTCAACCTGGCCGTGCAACAGAATCACCTGGAGAGCTTTTAAAATATGTCAGTGCATTGGTCTCATCCCAGACCGATTCAATAAAAACCCATTTGGGTAGGGTTTAGACATCTGTATTTTGTAGACACTCTTCAGTGATTCTCATGTGTAGTCAGAACTGAGAACCAATAATTTAGCCTTTAAGATGGCAAATACGTGTCATTGTCAACGCTAACTCTGATTCGATGAAAATGACAGAAGAAGCTGTCTGAGCAGGACCGCGAGCTGGCAATCTGGGCTCAGGGGAGAGAGTGCTGTGAGCAGTGAGCGTGTCTGCTGTGGGCACAGGAGGGGCAGGCCGTGCGGGAGCTGTGTGCCACCGATCCTGATCCTGATCGAGGAGGAAACCAAGGCCAGAGAACTTACGTGACTTACCACGGAAATGAAACCAGCTAGTGTCACAGCCAAGTCTCAACCCAGGTCTAACATCTAGCTCAGCCCTCCGTTTTTTTATAGAACTAAGCAGCTCCTAAACTGACTCATAACCGTGGAGGTGTCAGACCAGCCCTGTGGTTTAACCTGACCGTTAAGCATGTGGCACCCACCACACACCTGTTGTTTTGTATTCCTACAACCAGTGTCACTCACACAAAAGTATAAAGGGGTCCCTGAAACAGGCGTGGCCAAGTGGGCACCAGGCGCTTCTAGTTCCAACTACTTCCCACTGCTGTTGCCATTCAGGTTGGCCTTAGAGAGAGAGACACAGAGAGACGTAATGGGGAGCCTGGGGTTGAGAAGTAGTGCCACAGCTTCAGTTTACTACTAAGCTGCGGACAGGTGGCTCAGGAGCATGCCTGGCAATGGCACCAGGCACGCCCTCCATGCCCCAGGTATGTCTCTCTGGCATCCTAATCACTGCCTGTATTAGAAGCCTGTGGGGGTAGGGGGAAGGTGACTCACGTGTGTGTGTGTGTGTGTGTGTGTGTGTGAGTGTGTGTGTGTGTGTGTGTGTGTGACTCAGGGATCTGTCATAAAGGCCCCATGAGTCACCCACTTCCTGACCAACACAGTAGAGACAGCTTCAGGATGCAGAAAAGCACAGGAAAAGAGCCTCTTGGCCAGGAGCAGGTTATATGTTTTCAGGAAACTGGTTACTTCTAATATAAACACACACATACACTCACACACACATACACACACACACACACACAGCACCAAAGCTAAAAGTCAACAAGTTTAGTGTCTCCTCATTGAGACAATGCTGTCCAAATGGTTTTATTTAATTTTTTTTTCAATTGTGGCAAAATATGCATAACATAAAACTTACTATTTTAACCATTTTTAGTGCATAGTTCAGTGGCATGAAGCACATTCACATTGTTGTACAACCACCACCACCGCCCAACTCCAAACACCTGGCCATGTTTTCAGAATGTTTTCATCCCCCCAAACTGAAAATCTGCACCCATTCAACACCAATTCTCTGTTCCCCTCTCCCCCTAGCCCTGGTAACAACCAGTATACTTGCTGTCCCTATGAATTTGAATAAACTCTCTGTCCATAATGTTTTACTTCATTAATCATTTATCACTTCATTGTTATCTTTGGCTTCCTGGTGTCTTTTTCTCTGAATCCCCTGAATATAATTAGAAATGGCTCTCCGGAGTTTTAATTCCTATTGGGTAGCCATAGATAGGGAAGCAGAGATGACCAAGGGGTGTTCCAAATGAGCAAAGAAGCTCTAGTGTACCCAACCCAACACATTCCAGTTGTTCATAGAAAGAGACACCAGTTTTCTACAGTCAATACTTCCCCAGGTGGGTAACAGTTGCTTTGAAAGGCAATCAGCATGGAAGCCACATCACTTCTATAGGGCTCCTATCTTAGCAATTTTCCTGGGAAACCAATGAAAGAAAAACAGGGCAAATAATAAACATCAATGTGTTTGGCCCAAACACTGAACTGGTTGCTAATATTCTCAAAATGCACCTGCAGATCAATTCTGGCTCTGCACAGCTCTGAGGGAAGGGGATGGCCATGCCCACAAGGTCTGCAGCTGCTTCCACTCGCCGTCCCAGGGGTAACCTCACAAAGCACATTGCCTGTGCCTGGCCACAGGTCTCAGGGCCAGTGTGGACAACCCCACTGTGTATGGGCTTGGGAGAATCAAAAAGACGTTCACTTCAGAGAAGCCCTATTGAGGGTTTAAATGTTTTGAACCCGTGGTCCATGGCCACCCCACCTCACAGCCGTGACCCAAAGGAAGTAAAAAATCTCCTGATCGGTGACTATTTTGAATTCAGACCATGAACAGACCAAGATGAATGTTGGGAGGAATACAAAAACCTATAAAAGTTCACAAGCTGGTTAGGAAACTAGGACCCAGAGCCTGGGTCTCCATGCAGCTGACCCTGCCTGCTGGATACCTCATCCACACCTCCGGGAGGAAGGTGCTAGCAGAGCTGGGTTCTTGTCAGAAGAAAAGCTCTGGAGGAAGTTGAGTGTCAGGGGCCAATTGTGTTAAAGCCAGTGGCCTTTTTGGAGCACAGTCACATCTGCCAGTTTTTAAAATTTCTGCCCTTTGACCTCTGAAGTGGGCCCCGACCAGGTGCTGGCAAGCCCCTGAGCTGCTGATCAGTGAGAGACCCACCTCCCCCCCAAAAGCCATTGCTGACAGGGGGCCACAGCAGCCCAGCGCTCACCACTCCAGAGGACCAGAGGCCCATCAGGGGCCTCGCTGGTGATTCATTTCCACACCTTACTGAGCGCCACCCACAGAACCACTTGCAGAAGCATTTCAAACAGCTCACACCGAATGCCCTTCCTAACATCCTAGAGCAGCGACAAAGGAAATTAATGGTTTCCCAGAGGCTTTTATTTATACAAACATGCAAAAAAAAAACCAAACTATAAATACCTTCCCAGATTTGTAGACCTCATCTTGCTATTGTTTCCTTCTCCTGTTGCTTGGAATGAAGGAATGGCAACGATGCAGAAATAAACCCCTTTAGTAATAGAGGAGGATGGTAGTTTGATGGCAAACTGTGGACCGTGGCAAGCCAATACAGGCACGGCCTCAGGACACACTGCAGCCAGTGACCTTTGCAAAATTAAATATGATCACATCCCCCGCACACCTTCACTAACCATTCCCCTCTGTAAAACTCTTGAGTGGCTCCCCTTTGCTCTTAGGATGAAGGCCAGATTCCTCAATGGGGCTTCCAGGGCTTGCCCACGGCCTCTCTAGCCTCATTCCACGACTTCCTCTCCCTGCCCCACACGCATACCCCCTGCTCCTTCCAGTTCTGTTCTGCACCAGCAGCTCCCTCTAGGCTCGCAACCTTTCTGCATGCCATTCCACCTGCCCAAATACTATTCCTGCTCAGCCCGTCATCTAGTCGAGGCCCTCGCATTCTCGACACCTCAACACAAACTTCACTTTCTCCTCTCCCTATTGTCTCTCTAACCACACCATCACACCCCTCCTCTTCATGAGCTACATGAGGCTACCACTTCTCCCATCACTTTTCAGACTTCCTGTGAATATTAAGTGAGATATATTATGGGCAGATACAAAAGAGACCTCTATTCCAATGTTCTAAGTGCCTTCCTGTACTGTGATACTAAACTCTAATTTTTGACTCCCTTGCAGCTATGCTTTCAGATGTAATTTGGGTTCCACCAGTCAGATGTCCTTGCACAGGGCTTGAATTTAAAAAGTTAAGAAGGGAGAGGGGTGAGCATGAGGTATGCACTCTGCTAGCACAGATCAAAATTGGAGTCACTTGGCACTGCAGCTAACAGGAAGGGAGTATATTCTTGGAGCCAACATTTCTGGCAGTGGCTTCCTGATTGAGGCAAAAGTAGATGCTCTCTGGGCAGGCTGGGTCTGGGAGACAGCTCTGGGAGCCATTCCTGGAGGCCCGGCCTGAAGCCTGCAACTTGTGCACCTCATTTTCTCAATTAAACACCTTAGCTTAAACTACTCAATTCTGTTACCTGCACTGAATGAACCCTGTCTGCTATATATGGGAATACACTTCTGGATCTATAAACTGCCATTGAAATGTGCGTAATGGTTACTCATCAAGTCCCTGGAGCTACCATCTGGAAAGGGGCCACAGAAATAGCCCTCAACTGTGGAAGGCATAGTTTCAGGGAGAACAAACAAGTGGCCACACTCTGAAAAGTCTCCCCAGGGCCAATAGCCATTTTAAGCCAGAATCTGCACCTGAAGCATGAAGGTGTCTCTAAGTGTCATTTTTGGAACCCACTTTCCCTTTTATAGTCTTGTTTTTCCCTCCCTGGAACACAGGAACAGGCTGGAGTTGGCAGTGTGTGGCATTTGGGAGGGTTTTCAAGAGTTGACCGTCCCCTAAAGCATATCCAGGAAGGGCTGACATTCCTTTATCAGGTGAAAATCTTGTGAATCATCCTAAATGGCTCACACATACCTCTTCTCACTCTGGCAAGTCTTTCCTGTATCCTTGATGCTTGCTCATTCTGCAGTCATCCCTGACTCAGGGAGGGAGGAAGACCAAGGCCAAGGGCCCTGGGTACTGCTCACTGGCCTCACATTTTTCACCACCCAAGACAGAGCGTTTCAGCACCTGGTCATGCTAGGCCCAACTGAAGCTACTGGGGTGAGTCCCAACTGGATAATAGCATGGAGGTCTTGCTTCTTCAGCACATTTTTTCTCCAGCTGTCTACGAACTCTGGCTCAGCTACAGAGAGCTCAGCTGGAATGCCCCGGGTGTGGCATTCATGAGCCTGAATGGAAAACCCAAAGCTCAGAGGGAGGGTGGGTGAAACCGAACAAACATCCCCTAAAGCAGCCTCAGGGCCTCTGATTATTTCTCCATATCATTTTACCACTCCTTAAAGGCTTGTGGAGATCACCTGCCAGGATGAAAGCGTCTCAGCTAGAGGAGCTCATGGGGAAGAGGGATAAGTGAAAGATTAAAGACTCAGAGCCCTGGAGATGGGACTCGAGAAGTGGCAGGGAGAAAGAAAGAATAAATCACCATCAGACAAAACTGCATTTCTTGCTGGCCTGTGGAAAAATGAACTTGCATCCCTTACCGGGTGGGAAATGTCCCTTTATGATGGAACAGGGAGCTGGTTGGTGTTCTGGGTGAGACAGGGTGCCCTGGGAGTGGTGTTTTCAGCGGCCCTCCTGAGACAGCTCAGGGCACACCGGCCTTGAGGAAGGGGCAGCTGAGCTTTAGGAACTGCCACATTCTCCTTATCTTCATTGAGAGCAGTTCCAGCCTTATTTGTTTCCCATGTCAGGCTTCTCAAATGATTTCATTTGAAAAAAGGGGTACATTGGGTTTTTAAAAAGAGAGAAAGCTGGGAAGCCACTGATCTGAGGAAGAATCAGTAGGGTGAGAGTCAGGAAGCCTGGTTCTACCACTAATTTTCTGGGCAACCTTAGCAAGTTACTTCAGCCCTCTGGGCTTTGGCCTCCTCACATGGACACAGGAGAACAGCCAATGTCATACATAAGCTTACTGCAAGGGTTCTACGAAGGACTGGGCCAAAACCTGTAGCCAGTTCCGGCCAGCATCATATCATTACCCAGAGGACTAAACAAAGAGTCTACCCTAAGAGAAAGAGAGGTAAGAAAATATCATTTGGACCAGTGATCGTACCCTAGAATCGATCCCCGTGGACTTCCAGCTGCGTTCTAGGGGGAGGGGACAGCAAGTAGAATGGGAAGAGCTATTGAAATAAAAATCCATAAGCCATGGGGAGCAGAGCCCCACTGCCCTAGACTCATGAAACAAAGAATAACACAAAGGTGAAGATCGGAGACTGCCCTCAACTTATCCGCGAGGCCAATTCCAGTCAGCCGAGGGGACCCCCGCTGGGTGAACAGAACAGGCTGGGGAGCCTCATCTCGGTGGCCCTGGTGCAAATGAGCAAACGTAGGCAGGCAGCCTCGGCAGCAGGTGTTTCAGGAACTCTGTGAGCACAGGGGCCTCAGCAGGAGCGGTCACCGTCACCAAGAGTCAATGCGGGAGGGTGGGGACGGTGTTCAGGCCACCCATGGGCCACCCTGGGGACTCTCAGAAACCATAAGGATGACCTAAAGGGAGACAGAAGGACTGGCCGCAACAGGTGAGGACAGAGCCTAAGAAACATGACACTGACCATTACCTTTCCAGGAAAACCGCAGACTGGCTGTGGCCTGGCAAACACTGGGAACCAGCATGAGATACGGGCAATAGTTTAAAACAAGAATATGATTGGGACGCCTGGGTGGCTCAGCAGCTGAGCATCTGCCTTTGGCTCAGGGCATGATCCTGGGGTCCTGGGGTCCTGGGGTCCTGGGGTCCTGGGGTCCTGGGATGAAGTCCCACATTGGGCTACTTGCATGGAGCCTGCTTCTCTCTCTGCCTCTCTCATGAATAAATAAATAACCTCTTAAAAAATAAATAAAACAAGAATATGAGAAACAATCCAAGGCAGTCCATGGCTGATGCTTCATCTCCACCCACTTCTGCACATCTGAGTTTGGTCTTGGTGCAGACTAAGGGAAGAGTACTTCCCACTGGGGTCGTTAGGAGGTGTTCCTCTGTGGTAAGCTCCAGCTGGGCCTTGCAGGGTGAGAAGAGCTGAAAAGCTTCCAGGCAGGGGCGCCGGGGTGGCTCGGTGGCTAGGCATCTGCCTTTGGCTCAGGTCATGATCCCGGGGTCCTGGATCAAGTCCCACACTGGGCTCCCCTCAGGGAGCCTGCTTCTCCCTCTGCCTATGTCTCTGCCTCTTATGAATAAATGGATAAAATCTTGCAGAAGAGAGAAGAGGAGAGGAGAGGAGAAGAGAGGAGAGGAGAGAAGAGGAGAGGAAAAGAGGGGAAAGGAAAGGAAAGGAAAGGAAAGGAAAGGAAAGGAAAGGAAAGGAAAGGAAAGGAAAGGAAAGGAAAGGAAAGGAAAGGAAAGGAAAGGAAAGGAAAGGAAAGGAGCTTCTGGGCAAAGCAAGCAGTGTGAGCAGGAAACACAGAAGCAGAACCATGGGAGGCACCTTCAGGGAAGACTTCAAGGCCAGCAAATCGATCATGTCACCAGGGAGCTGGAAGCCAGAGATGCTGGACCCCAGGGCAGGGCTCCTTCCTGAGCAGCTTCAGAGCCAGGACCTCGCAGCAGGATCCCTGGCCCTGAATCACCTGAGCTTCTCGGGCACTTCCCTTCCTTGCTAAGCAAAATGAGGACAGTGACACTCTCCATTTACCTCTACCTGTAGATTATGAGAAAATTCATGTGCTGATGTCTAGAAAAACATCTTTGGAGGGCAGATGAAAGGTCTATAACTGATTTTCTAAATCAGAAGTAAACATTTCGAGGCAGTAGAGTTATAGACAGACCCTTTTGAGATTCTCTAGAAAAATTATGAACTCTGATCATGAAAAATGACTCCGCATAGTAACACAATTCAAAAACTGCTGCAAACAATTTGCAGGAATTCCTGGAACCCTGAAGCTTATCACGGGCCCCTTAAGATCCAGAATGCTCAGGTAGAGAAAGTCCCGTCTTAGGGAACTATCAATCCTCATGATACTTTTTTTTTTTTTTTTTTTTTTTTTTTTTTTTGCCATTTTAGACAGCAATACCCTGAACTGAATAGTCAGAAGTATCCTCAGTCATTTCTATTATCAAGTAGAAAGATGAGCTGGCTGAGAACACACATTTTGGGGCCAGCGAGACTGAGGTTTTCCATCCAATCCTGCCATGATCTATGCGATCCACGGCAGTATGACCATTCAACACCTGCTCTGGACACCAGTGGCCTGCCGCTCTTAGAGATGGCTGGGAGCTAGGTCTCCTCCCACAGCAACCTGCTGCACAGTGTTATGTTTCAGTGGAAGCAACTGTCAGACACACAGACATTCCTGGCAAAGCGGGCAGAAGCACTCACACACCACATTCCTGTAAAGTTGGATGATATCTCTAGGGGCACCTACAAGATTTTGCATCTATGCTTCACTCAAAGCAAACGCAGCCATTGGGAGTCAAGGTCAGCCAGTCTTCTCATGAACCCAGGGACAGAGTGTGCAAGAATGTGGGGGTCCCGGAAATAAGTGTCGGGCCTCTGGGTGTATGAGCCAGCTCCTGTATCTTGTTCCTACAGTGGAGGAAAGGGCTGTGCTGTCCTTCTGTCCTACAAACTACTTCACGCCGCTCACGTCACCAATGAAAACCTATTTCTAATATGTCTTATACTCATTAGCAGAAGCTCCGCTGAGGATATAGATAATATTTGAAGCCCCTGCCTGTACCCAGCTTTAGAGAGCGGGCTTCTAGGGGAATCCTTTCAGTGTTAACCAACCACCTTGGTAGGATGATGAAATGTATCTCAGACGCAAACGTATCATGCTATTCATAATGAAGTTATAAAAGTATATTATAAACAATATAACAGCAAGTTACTTGACTTTCTGGGTCTCGGTTTACTCATCTCTATAATAGGAACAAAGTCCCTACATCACTGCATTCTGCTGAGAAATAAATGAGATACCGACAATAATGGCTAACACTGAGGGAGTACCGAGCGCTGCCTGACGTATTACTAAGTACTGTATTCGGATTACCTCATTTCATCCTAAAGGCAACCTTACATATGAGGTAGACACTCTTTCTGTCTCCTGTTTCCAGATGAAGAAACCAAAGATGAGAGTTTAAGTGGTAACGAGGTCAAGAAAACGTGTATTTAAGGACCTGGTGTTGTTTGACATACAGCAGGTATTTGACAAATGGTACCTGTTATGCTTATCGTCAGCATGATGAGCTGTTACCTTTGTTCCTAGAAATTTGGCTTTTGAGCTTGACGAACAATATTGCAACCTTTTAATTGTGATGCTTGAAATTGGATTCTGTAAACACCAAACAAACACCAAAATGGTGTGTATTCTCTTGGGGGGGTGGGCGGGGTCATTACTTAATTTTAGAATGGCTCCACTGTAGTATCCTTCCCTCAGCAAAATCATCCTTTATGTTCCCCCAAATAAACTTCAGGTAATTAGTTAAAACATAGTGAAAAATCATGCCAACAGGACATCAAGAGACCTGGGCATGTTGTGTGATGTGGTGTGGTGTGACGGGTATTATGGTCTGCCCTGGTTCTATTCACACTGGGATCTTCCAAAGGGCTCAGTTTCTTCGTATGTATATCAGGGGATTGAAATCAGATGATTTCTACAAGTCTTTCCATTTTAACACTCTATGAACTACAATGTCCTCTTTTTCTCCTATACCCTGCATTTTGGTGTTTGTTCAACTAAACAGGTTCTCAACATATATAACAAAACTGGTGTATCTACTTTCTGAATTCCCTTCACACAGTTCTATAAATAAGAGTTTTAATTTTAGGCCAAGTTTGCCCTGACCTGACAGTTCTACTTCTAGAATTTACCTTATAGATACATAAACAGTTAGGGCCTACCCCAATAACCTCATTTAACCTAAATTACCTCTTTAAAAGACCCAATCTATAAATATAGTCACACTCCAAGGGACTGGGAGTGAGGACTTCAAGCTATGGATTTTGGGGATACAAATTCAGCCCATGCTACACTAACAGAAAATCGGTCAAACAAATGATGGCATTTTCATACAATAGAATACAGTGTAGTCGTTAAAAAATAAAGCAGCATTATAAGTCCTGAAATTATATTCCCTGGAATTATCTCCAAGATATATATCAACTCATGAAAAATGTAAGTATAGTACGCATTTGCCTTTAAGAGGAGAGGAAGAGGGGATCCCTGGGTGGCGCAGCGGTTTGGCGCCTGCCTTTGGCCCAGGGCGCGATCCTGGAGATCCGGGATCGAATCCCACGTCGGGCTCCCGGTGCATGGAGCCTGCTTCTCCCTCTGCCTGTGTCTCTGCCTCTCTCTCTCTCTCTCTGTGACTATCATAAATAAATAAAAATTAAAAAAAAAAATTAAAAAAAAAAAAAAAAGAGGAGAGGAAGAAGGACAAATGCACTTTTCCTGGTTGATGCATGGACTAGTTTTGGAAGTCAGGTAAAAACAAACAAACAAATGACAACAACAAATACCAGAAAGGTTGTCTCCAAAGAAAGATCCTCAGATCCTGGTGGACTGGGCCATAGGAATGAGAAAGTGATCCAATTTTTACTACAAACTCTCGTGTAAATATGAAATGCTGTGCCATGAGGACATTACCTCGTTTTTAAAGTAAATTAAATATTAAAAATTAATGTAAAATGCTGGAAAAGTTGAGATTTAGAAGTGTGCATAAGCCACTTTTAGGATTGTTGTACAAAGCTCAAGCATGTTAAAGGGTTTTGCTTTATCCTCAACCATTCCCCCCCCTCACCCTTGGGGTGTTTTCTGCATAAATGCCTCTTCATGGATGTCAGTCTCCATGGCAGCTGGCCAATGCCCCCTGTTCTCACGTTGGCTTCCATTCTCTCTTTGGCTTGTGTTCTTGCTATCTCTCTCCTCCCTGCCCCCTGCCCACCCCCACTCCCGCACACTAACACAAGTGAAGAAGTGGAACTTTCCAGAATTTTGGAGAACCGTGAGAGGCTGGACCTTGAGAGAGTTCCTGAATGCCCCTTGTCAGGTTATTTCCCACTGCCAAGATGAAGGAAAAGGGGAGGCATTGGAAAAGAAACCATCACTCCGAACAGAATGGAAATGGAAGCACTGCAAAGCAAATCGCTGAAAATTTCACGAGTGTCATTCACCATTCACAAAGACTGTTTTTAGACAACATAATAATCCACTACAACATTTATTCTGTCTGCGGGACTATTACAGCACAATTTTACCTTTCCATCTTCCACAGCATAGTATGATTCTTTAGTAGTCACCCTTTGTCTTCCCCAAGTTTTGGGGTCAGACTAATCCAAATGATGACTTGGGGAAATCAGCGGGGGAGGAGGAAGAAGGGCGGGGGAGAGGCAGCCCGAAAAACCAGGAGAGGACTCTCAAGCTTCAGTGTTCCAGCACAGTTCCAAAAATCACTGCTCTCTAACCAGCCTTTCCCTTGGTGTAATTTAGGATCACTCACTGGCCCTGGCCTGGAATATCTCCCCCTCTACTCTTCCCCCATCCTTAAAGTTCTAGTTCTTCCCAAAAGCCTTGCTACCACAGCAACTTACATTGCATTTTCTCCTTTTGAAGTCCTTATGGTATAATTCAATGAGTGTGATTCAGGCCCCAACTGCGGGCCATATTGTTGGGGTGGAAGGAATAGCCATCTGTTCAATCTGATTAATGGGGGAGAGGGGGAATTACTCTAAGAATAAATAAAAGGTAAGAAAGGAGGCAGGTATGTCACAGGATCTGATACTAAGCCACGGTACAGCAGTCCTCATGGGAACTAAGCTTTCAAGGTAAGGTGTTCTGGATTTTAGGTGTCTTTAGAGACATTAGCAGCAAAAAGTCCCAAGCTTCCCTGTGCTGGTGTCCTACCCCTAACAGAGCTGTCACCCTCCATGTGTCTGCTTCTTTCTCCATCTCCATCAGCTGGCCTCCCCTGTTCACTCACAGTTTTGCTGGCATCTAACTTCAGTGATTTATCCATGATCTGACTGCCTAGGATCCTGGAATTACCACCTACCCTCCTTCCATCTTTTCCCCCCGCTACCAATGGGCAACTTGTTTCAGTGTTTTGAACCTCAAATGCCCTGATTTTCCCCGTTAAACGTTTTTGGGCCAAGATATTTTGGGCTTTTGGTCACAGACAGCCAGTGGTTTGGTGGATCTTAGGTGACATGGCTCATCACTGGCTTGGAGATGCTGAGAGATTCTCCAGGGATTTGATGGGGGCTCTGATATCTTGTTTGACCTGAAATCTTCTAAAGATGGTTACTCTGGGGCAGCCCGGGTGGCTCAGTGGTTTAGCGCCGCCTTCAGCCCAGGGTGTGATCCTGGAGACCCGGGATCAAGTCCCACGTTGGGCTCCCTGCATGGAGCCTCTACCTGTGTCTCTGTCTCTCTCTCTCTCTCTCCGTGTCTCTCATGAATAAATAAATAAAATCTTAAAAAAAAAAAAAAAAGATGGTTACTCTGGTAGTGGTTGGAGGCTGGTGTCTGCATGGGTCTTCCTCACTCTAAAATCACAAGAAGGGAGCAGTCTCCTACAAGCTTCTCAAAAATACCTGAATGGCCATTTGAAAGAAAGCTCATTTCTGGCAAGTGGACTAGAAGGGACCTAAACTGTTACCAGTTGGGTATAAAACAGGACATTCACCAGGTGACTTTTCCAATTAGGCACAGGCTGATGAGATCAGAGACTTACAAGTATCAGTTACACATAGATGACCAACACTTCACCCCTGATGTGTGGAGCCTGTATTAGTCAGGATTTTTCAGGGAAACAGAACCAATAAGTTATCTCTCTCTCTCTCTTTCTCTCTCTCTCATTCTATATGTATGTGTGTGTACATGTATGTATATATATGTGTATATGTGTGTATATATATGAACCAGTAAGATCTCTCTCTATATATAGAGAGATCATATATATATGATATATACATTTGACATATATCTACATATATGAATTGTCTTTCATAATTAGGGAGGCCGAGAAGTCTCACAATCTGCCACATACAAGCTAAAGAACCAGAAGAGCCTATAATGTAACTCAGTCCTACTCCAAAGGCCTGAGAACTAGTGGAGCTAATGGTATAAGTCCCAGTGCGAGTCAGAAGGCCCAGGAACCAGGAACACCAGTGTCTGAAGGCACAAGATCAATTGCCCAGTTCCAATGCTCCCTTCCTCTGCTTTTCTATTCTATTCAGGCCCCAGTGGATTGGATGATGCCCAGCCACATTGGGAGGGCTATCTTCTCTATTCAGTTTAGTGATTCAAACGCTAATGATAATCTCTTCTGGAAACACCCTCACAAGCACATCCAAAAATGATGTTTTACCAACTATGTAGACATCCCTTAGGCCAGTCAAGATGACTCATAAAGTTAACCATCACAGAGCCCCATCTAGGAGGGAAGTTTGGCATGTACAGAGATACGTTCCAAAACGGTACAAGACACTGAGACAGCACAAAAGAAAGTAATTCTGTAAGGAAGGCTTCCTCAGGGAAGCAAAGTGTGACTAGCAAGTTGAATTGGCAAACGAGGAGGGCCAGACATCCTGGGGAGAGTCATGGAGACAAGGAGACAAGGAGGAAGGTGCGAAGAGGAGCTGTACCCTCCAGGTCAGAGTTGTTATAAAACACAAAGGGAGTGGGAGTAGGAACAGAGGCTGGAAAGAGACATACAGGGACCAGATCATGAGGACCTCCAAGCTCATCTAGGAACCAGGAGAGTTTTAAGGAGGAGAGAGGCATAAACGATTTTCTTTTTAGGAAAATTGCTGCAGCAGAAATGTGGAGGACACATTACGTGGAGGCAGGCAGATCAGTTACAAGGCAAGGCAAGGAAGTAAAGAGAAGAAGGCAGGTTTGGAAGATCAAGATTGTAGAACGAGTTTAGGGTCGCAGGAGACAATGTACATGTTGAGTTTAAGATGCATCAAGGCCACCCAGGTGTATTTCCAATATAGGATTTGGGACAGATGGTCCCACAGCTAAGGAGAGAGATCAGAGCCACAGAGAGAAACTTGGAAGTCTTGTGCATCAAAGTGGAGGTTAAAGCTATGGGCTTGAAGGAAATCACTGAGAATGGGAGGTAAGGAGCAGAGTAGAAGAAATATGAAAATGGAATCCTGGCAATGGAATGCCATGGTGGCTTACACGGTACCTTGTAACACTTCTGAATGTTTCTCCTCCAAATTCATTTAAATTCTCCATGTTATCTTCTTTTTTTTTTAAATGGTTTTTGGGGTTTTTTCTTTTTTTCTTTTTAAGATTTCATTTATTCATTCGAGAAACAGATAGAGAGGCAGAGACACAGGCAGAGGCAGAAGCAGGCTCCATGCAGGGAGCCCAATGCAGGACTCCATCCCGGGTCTCCAGGATCACACCCTGGGCCGAAGGCAGCGCTAAACTGCTGAGCCACCCGGGCTGCCCTCCATGTTATCTTCTTCCTGTATCCTTACTTCTCTCTTTTCAGCACCTTCTTTCTTTGGGTACTTGACTTGGCAAGCTGGTTTTGGATAAATTAGGGGAAAAGTGCCCTTCCTTTGGCAGGAAGGCTGCTAAGGCAGCCTTGTACCAGTGCAGAGCCCCATAATAAAATGAGGCTTGATTTACCACCTCAGCCTGGGTCTTGGTGCAGTGCACAAACTGTTCAACCTTATAGGGCAGCCTTGGCCCCCATCTAACAAGCTCTACACAACAAGATTCAAAACAAGGCCCATAAGAAAGACTTGTAGTTGACTCTTAAATTACCTTGTGATTTAAAATTTTTGAAAGCAGCTACCCAGCTCTTAAGAGTTGAGAAATGAAAATATCAGACCAATCTCTTCTCACATACATGCAGCTCCTGGCCCTTGTCCCCAATTCTAGTGAAGGAAGGCCATGCTATCCTTTCTTTCAAAGGATGGCATCTCTGAGATGCTAGCAACTTTATACCCCATGGTTTTAGCTTGGCTTGCTCTCAGCCACATGCCATGCCTCCCCCCCATGTCTTTCAAGCCTTTCTTTAAAGCAACCTCCTTCTTGCCTTTGTTCTCTGTCCTTTGGGGATGGTCTCTTTCTGAAAAATTGATTTATTTTATTATTGAACGTAACTGAAGAATCCTCTACCTTTGAGATCCAAAAGTCATCTTATCTAAAAGGATTTATTCATGCTTCCTATCGACGTGAAGTATGCACACTGTAGCCCTTGAGGCAAGGTCCGTGCTTCTGCAAATGCTCTACCATGTTTAAAATTATGGTGTATATAATTACAGGTTATATTTTGCTGATATTATTAATAATAAATTTCTAATGTGAATTGGACTCTCAAATGCCTGAGGTGGTTTTGAATGGAAAAGAGAAGATTAGAGGGAACCTCAAAGAAGATAGGATGTTGATATCAGTAAACTCTGAAATTAGAAAAAAAGGAAAATTATAAGAAAGAGAGAAAAAAAGCTGTTCTCAGTTAAAATGAGAGCAGCATAGAAGATATCTGGACCCCAGTTAATTCCACTAGATTGCCATTCTCACACCTAGCACAAGTAAAAGAAACTCACCCATAGTCCTGCCAGTCATCAAATTAAATTACTTCCATTTTCCTGTGTTCCCTTCTAATCCTTATCCAAATGTATATAATGGGTTTATAGTTTTAGTCGCAGATCCTGGCTAATTTCACTAGATTTCAAACCCTCTGATGTGAAACTGAATTTAAGTCCATATAAGTATGGATTGGGCATTTCCTATTATTTAATCTCAGCCACCGGGGAGTCAACGAGGCAGGCACTGCCCTATAGAATTTATTATCTCCTACACAGCTGTGCCAGAGACCGAAGCAAGAATATGGAGGAGGCAGATGTTAGGAAAGAACACCAGGGGCAGCCCCAGTGGCTTAGCGGTTTGGTGTCTGCCTTCGGCCCAGGGCGTGATCCTGGAGCCCCGGGATCAAGTCCCACGTCCGGCTCCCTGCATGGAACCTGTTTCTCCCTCTCCCTCTGCCTGTGTGTGCATGTGTGTGCATGTGTGTGTGTGTAATGAATAAATAAAATCTTTAAAAAACAAAAACAGGAAAGAACACCAGGCTGAGGGTTCTGGCTACTTCTCTTTCACTAAGCAGCTATGATCTTAGGCAAGTCTGCCTTTCTAGATGCCTCCACATCCTCATCCACAAAAGGAAGGGATTGGACTTGATCTTTTTTTTTTTTTTAAGATTCTATTTATTTATTTGAGAGAGTGAGCACAAGCGGGGTGTTGGGGAGGGCAGAGGGAGAGAAAGGAGCAGACTCCTCGCTGAGCGGGGAGCCCGATATGGGGGCTCCATCTCAGGACCCTGGGATCATGACCTGAGCTGAAGGCAAATACTTAACTGATGGAGCCACCCAGGGGACCCAATCACTGGTCTTTAAACAGCCATTAGAAACGACAAATAGGGGATCCCTGGGTGGCGCGGCGGTTTGGCGCCTGCCTTTGGCCCAGGGCGCGATCCTGGAGACCCGGGATCGAGTCCCACATCAGGCTCCCGGTGCATGGAGCCTGCTTCTCCCTCTGCCTGTGTCTCTGCCTCTCTCTCTCTCTTTCTGTAACTATCATAAATAAATAAAAAATTAAAAAAAAAAAAAAAGAAACGACAAATACCCACCATTTGCTTCGCCATGGAAGGAACTGGAGGGTATTATGCTAAGTGAAGTAAGTCAATCGGAGAAGGACAAACATTATATGGTCTCATTCGTTTGGGGAATATAAAAAATAGTGAAAGGGAATAAAAGGGAAAGGAGAGAAAATATCAGAGAGGGAGACAGAACGTGAGACACCTAATTCTGGGAAATGAACAAGGGGTAGTGAAAGGGGAGGTGGGAAGGCGGTTGGGGTGACTGGCACTTGGTGGGATGAGCACTGGGTGATATGCTATATGTTGGCAAATTGAACTCCAATTAAAAAAAAAAAAAACCCTTCACTCTCCAGAGGGCTGCAAGAAGATGCTGGGGTCAATGGTGTGGTGCCATAGGGCTTATTTCTGCCCCCCTCCCTCCACCCAGAGCTGTTCCATCTTTTCTAGTTCTCACGCTGAGCATCTAAGTCTAAAGTGTCTGACAATAGGACAGATCATGTGCCCATCCAGGACCTCCCAGAAAAGCCAGAACACAGGGTCACTCTGGTTACCAACAACACAGGCAGCCAGAGTTGAAAGAAGAGCAGGAGAGAAAAGGAGAGCTCTGTGGAGGAGGCTGGGCTTGCCAGAACTTGGAAAGAAGAAGTTATCTAGAAAGTCAGAGGGAAGAGAGAAAAGAGAAGAGCATTTCAGGAAAGGCATAGTAATATCTTCAGGTGCCCAGAAGACAGAACCCACTGGAGCCAGCCCTCAGCCTGGGGAGCAGAGGAGAAGGTTGTGGAATAGGATAGAAATTAAGGCCTGAGCACTGGAAGGCAGGCAGATCAAATAAATACAAGGCTGACAGGATAAACTCTAAGATCTCCTGAAGATTTCTGAGCAAGGGGATGACATGCTGAAATTGGGACAGAGGGAAGATTAGTCTGTCAGGTTTTCACAAAGCAAACATTTCTTGAGGCTTCGGAGGTGCCCGTAGGCACCGAGAATACAAAGCTGGGGAAGGCAGCGGCCGCCCTTGAGGAGCTGGGGAAGGGGAATGCAGAATGCGTCGAAGCACCAGACAGCAATAGTTGAGGGCTGGACTGAGGAAGTGGCAGAGAGAAGGGAGGAGATGAAAGAGACACTGCTAAATCAGAACTAACAGGACTCAGTGACCAGCTGAAGAAAGTCCTGCAAGGAGGAGCATAAATATCAAGTGACTACACTGCAATCCTGGCACTTGAGGGCACCCTCCTCTTCCTCACGGAGCCACAGCTAGAACACCTTTCCCAGCCACCCATGCTGGTGGGTGACTGAGCTCTGAGCATAGACTGTGAAGCAATGGGATTCTCATCTGGGTCTGGTCCATGCAGACCCCCCACGTACGCTCCTCTGCCCTCCTCCTGCATCCTCCTGATGAATGAAGAGGAGGTCAGATCCACAAGCCTGCAGGAGCCTGGGTCTTTGAATGACTACATGAAGGGCAGCCTGCCAGATACGAACACCAGCTGGGTGTCACACAGTGGTGACTGACATCTCGGAGTCATTTGTCATGGCAGTGGACTTATCCTGAGACCGAGACCGCAGTCATGCCACTTTGACAACGAATACAGAAAGCTGGGATGAATCTGGAGGATGAGGTAACAAATCTGGCATTCTATTTAGGGTTGCTTTGTGGTAGCTAACGTAAGGGGGATAAAGGAGCTGTAGATAACACTTCTGATTTTAGACATGGCTTAAAAGAAAGCCTTTTCCTCATTTATGAATTTTGCTCTGATTGACCCAACTTAGTCCATGTGCCTCACCTGAAAACTAATCAGAAGGGCCAGGGGATGTGATGAGCAGGTTGTCTCAGGCGGGCTGGCATGCCCTGCCCAATACTGGGAAGAATAGGCAACCCCCCCCCCTTAGGGAGGGAGAGGATGATTCCCCAGAGAGAAATCAGGGTGCTAAAGAAGAAGAAACAGATGTTGGATGTTAACCAGTAAAAGTACTTTACTCTTTCATGTTTTGGCCATGTCTAATTATTTGGAATACCTAAATGGAAAAGAAATATGGGAGAAATATGGTTTGAAATATGAAATTGAGGAGCACCTGGGTAGCTCAGTCGGTTAAGCTTCCAACTCTTGATTTCAACTCAGGTCATGATCTCAGGATCCTGGGACTGAGCTCCTCGGTGAGCTCTTGGTTCAGCAGGGAATCTGCTGGAGATTCTCTCCCTCCCCCGCCCCTCTCTCTCTCAAGTTTAAAAAAAAAAAGAAGAAAGCAATATGAAATTGAGACCTAGGTAGAATGAACTAGACATACAGTTTAATTAATCCAGGCTATGTGAATAAGAGATTTCCTTCCTTTACTTGACTCCCCAAATCAGAGAAATTCGAAGAGGTAAAAAAAAAAAAAAAAAGAATTCCTGGGCTGCCTGGATGGCTCAGTCAGTTAAGTGTGGGACTCTTGACTTCAGTTCAGGTCATGATCTCAGAATCGTAAAACTGAGTCCCTCATTGTCTGCACTGATTGTGGAGCCTGTTTAACGTTCTCTCTTAACATTCTCTTTTTAGGGGTACCTGAGTGGCTTTTAGTCTACAGAGCCTTCAGCTCTTGCTCTCGGGGTGGTGAGTTTGAGCCCCACATTGGGTGTAGAGATTGCTTAAATAAATAAACTTTAAAAAAAGAATTCCTTTGAGGAATCCCATCTGATGATATGGTTTCATTTTGTGTCCCTTGCCTGTCCTTTCTTTTTTCTTTTTTTTTTTTTTCCTTGCCTGTCCTTTCTAATGGGTCTTTATCTGAGAGGTTTGTAAATTAAGGAACATATTATAGGGACATGGCTGAGAAACACAAAATAACACATATTTTTTGGAGAATTTGCTGCAAAGCTCACACTCCCATAGCCATTTTTAAAATGCTGGTTTTCAGACTCCATCAATGAGGGCTGCTGAGTTGGGTGGCACAACTTGGGAACCAGCTTTCTCTGAGAATTTTGAGAATATGAAAACGGTGCCCTCTGAAATTGTGCAATATACCAGCACTGGAATTTCTGAATCCTTCACATAAGAAAAGTCTTTATCTGGCCATAGAGAATCTGGCTGACTGTGGTTTGAACCCTACTTCCACATTCTGGAACATCCAAAAGCCCTCGTCTGTTTACAAAATGCCTGACCTTACTTCAGGCATTTACTGACTATATTCTACTTACTTCTGGATCTTAATTACTATGACCTCTTGATATTCTGTGCCCCCCAACTCCACTCCTTCATCTGAGTCTGCCATCTTGATTCTGCCCTCTGTGACTTTCTATGACAATTTTACCTAAACCAAGCATCTTCTAGCTTAAGAACTTTTTTGAAGATTTAGTGCTGTCACCAAGGAAGAATTATACCACATAACAGACAGCAAACAACTTGATAAAAATCTCCATTAGATTTTTCTGCTTTCCCCCACAAGTTCCTCATTATAAGCCCAAAGCCCAAAGTTTGACCCCTTTCCAAAAACCTTTTCCTAAATCTTTACCTGTCATAGTTCTTCTCTAGTATCTCTTCTACTAGACTATCTTTATACACCAGGACCATGCCCTCTTGATTATCCCTGCTTTAAAATAACTCTTGAGGGATCCCTGGGTGGCGCAGCGGTGTGGCACCTGCCTTTAGCCCAGGGCACGATCCTGGAGACCCGGGATCAAATCCCACGTCGGGCTCCCGGTGCATGGAGCCTGCTTCTCCCTCTGCCTCTCTCTCTCTCTCTCTCTCTCTCTCTCTCTCTGTGACTATCATAAATAAACACTGAAAAAAAAAAGTTTAAAAAAAAATAAATAAAATAAAATAACTCTTGAAATTAAGTCACATAAAACTTACAACTTTGTTCTCCTTTCCAATATTGTTTTGACTCTTCTAGATTCTTTGGATTTCTATTTTTGGTTTACCAGTTTCTACTAAAAAATAAACAAACAAACATGAGAAATAACATCTTAAGATCAGGTTTCTAACCCAGGAACACAGTATATATCTCTCCATTTATTTAGGTCTTTTAAAACTTCTTTCAGCAGCATTTTGTAGTTTCCAGTGTTCAGGTAAGACATATATTTTGTTAAATTTAACCCTACGTATTTCATATTTTATGCTGTTATCAATGGTGCTTTTTGAATTTTTAGTTCCAATTACTCATAGCTTTCATATAGACATAGAATTCATTTTTATATGTTAACCTTAAATTCTACAACCTTGCTAAATAGGATGCAAAATGGTGTAGTCACTTTGAAAACAGTCTGGTAGTTTCTTATAAAGTTAAATATATACTTACCCTATGACCTAGAAGTTTCACTTTTAGGAAGTGGAAACATGTTCTCACAAAGGCAGGTATGCAAATATTCATAATAGCCAAAACTGGAAACAACCCAAATGTCCCTCAACAGGTGAGTGAGTGGGTAAGCAAATTGTAATACAAAGGAACACTATTCAGCAACAAGAAGGAACTAACTACAGATACAAGTGGCAAGGTGGATAAATCTCATGGATGAACCTCAAACTGAGTGAAAGAAGCCCGAAAAAAAGAGCGAATATTATAAGATTCCATTTTTTTAACACCCTAGAGGGTGTTAAAAGTTAACACCCTCGAGGGTGTTAAAAGTTAAAAGTTAACACCTAGAGGGTGTTAAAAAAGACAGAAAGTAGACCCGTGCTTGGGTCTAGAACAAGGGTTTAGGAGGAAGAATGACTGGGAAGGGACACAAGGGAATATTATAGAAAGATATCAGACAAGTTCTGTGTCTTCATAATGGCAGTGACTACACTGTTGTTTACATTTGCGAAAACTCACTAAATCACACATCAAAATGAACACATCTATTCTATGTACATTTTACCTCTGAGTAAAGGTATTGAGAAACTAAAATTGCTCAAGCTATGTTTTAGAAAGAAGCACGTATGCACTAAGAAACAACTGAATTTCAAGAATATCACATACCAGACAAGTGCTTTGTTCTTGCTTCAAAAACCAAGCAAACAGGACAGAAAAGAAGGGACATTTTCTTAAATGTTAATCTCTAAACCCAATGCTGTCCAATAGAACTTTCTACCTTCTCTGGTACAGTAGCCACTAGGCATATATGGCCAGAGAGCAATTTAAATGTGGTTGGTACAACGGAGGAGCTGGATTTTACACATTTCATTTTTTTTAAAGATTTTATTTATTTATTCACGATAGACATAGAGAGAGAGAGAGGCAGAGACACAGGCAGAGGGAGAAGCAGGCTCCACGCAGGGAGCCAGACACGGGACTCAATCCTGGGACTCCCGGATGGGGCCTTGGGCCAAAGGCAAGCACTAAACCGCTGAGCCACCCAGCGATCCCCACATTTCGTTTCATTTTAATTAAGTTAAATTTAAATAGCCGTGTGTGTCTAGTGGCTCCAATGGGACAGAGAAGTGAGGAGAGAGAAAATATCTCCTGTGTCTCTTGCCTATTACCTAATCTTGGCCCTGGTCACAGCTGTTTAATAAAGGAAAAAGAAAGAGTAAAAGAAGATCCAAATAACCCAACGTACACTGTAGCTGTGCCAAGTAGTAGAACTGACTTAACAGCAGACTTGGCTCCTTTGGTTCCTCTTCTGTTAAAGTAGGGCCTCTGCTCACTACAGACTCCACACTGTCCTTACGAGGCCAAAATGGGAAAATGCAACCAAGAAGCTCTAGTGAATTGCAAAACACTGTGAAAGTGGAAGGTAGTGGAAATATGAGACTCCAATGAGACAATGCAAGTGCGCAAACTCCTTCACCTTTTACTGCAAAGCGTTGTCCGAATGGAAGGTACTGGATGCATTAGCAATGGGGTGGCCGCATCTGGCGCCACCATAGGATTTCAAACGGCAGGATCAAGAGGGCTGTTCTCGGGCCTTCCCGGAGCCACACAGGAAGGGACTGAGCATATACATGCTTCGGTTTCACTTTGGCTTTGACATGCTAATACTAATCTCGGTGGAGTACAAAGCACCTGCGCCTCATAAACCTTTCGATTCACATACACCCGCGCGAGCCTTCCCTTCCCGGGGCCTCCCTGCGGTATCGATCGCTGACTTGCAGGGAGCGCGCTGTGCAACTGCACAGGAGGGGCTGCCCGGGCGGCAGCGGTGGTGGCCCGCGGGGATTAAAGAGGTGGGGGTCCCCGGGGGGCTCCGCCTGCAGCCCGGGGCGTGACCCTGGACCCCGGGATCGAGTCCCGCGTCGGGCTCCCTGCACGGAGCCTGCCTCTCCTCTGCCTGGGTCTCTGCCTCTCTCTCTGCATCTCTCATGAATAAATAAATAAAATCTTAAAAAGAGAGAGAGAGAGAGGTGGCGCTCGCCGCCGGCAAACGCAAGTGAGTTAGAAGCCACAGTGAGTTACGGTCCCAGGCGGACCCGGGAGCAGAACCTGGAGTCCTCGTTTGCACTCTCCTCGGTTCTAAGCCGTCCTGCAACCTCCAGGGAACGGCTCGCTCCTCCCCCCGCGGCCGTCTTTTGTCTTTGAAAGCCCGGGGCCGACAGCGGATTATTATCTGCGCCCGCAGGTGTGGTTGAAGAGACCAATTTGTGAACAACGGCCCTACCCACGTTGTCCAAACAGAAAGATTGCTCCGCAGCTGTTATTTGCAGAACCTGTCACCGTTCGCCCCGCGCCGCCGCGCAGCCCGCCAGCTGTCCCCGGAGCGCGCGGGGCCCCGCCCACGGCTGACAGCGCCGCCCGCCCCCCGCCCCCCCGCTGCCCACCCCCGCCCCGCCCCCCGCGCGCCCCGGGGGCCCCGCCCGCGGCCGTCCCATCCCCCGCGGGCCGGCGACTTCCCCGGCAGGCTCCCTCCCTCCGCGCGTGCAGCCGTCGGGGGCCGCGACTTGCCCGGCACGCCGCGGGGCGCACGCGTTTCAGGAACAAGCCCCCATCTGGACATTGTTTCAAAGATGCCACGTGCGGATCTACTGGCCCGGTCAGATCGAGGTGAAATCCTCAGCATCCCAGCAATGCGACAGTCTAGGGTCCAAAGGCCTTCCCGGGGCGCGAGGGGGGGGTGGGTCTGTGGGTCTGTGGGTCTGTGTCCTCCTACCTCCTCACTCTGCACACCATTCTTTTTTTTTTTAATAAATTTATTTTTTATTGGTGTTCAATTTGCCAACATATAGCATAACACCCAGTGCTCATCGCATCAAGTGCCCCCCTCAGTGCCCGTCACCCAGTCACCCCCACCCCCCGCCCTCCTCCCCTTCCACCACCCCTAGTTATTTTCCCAGAGTTAGGAGTCTCTCATGTTCTGTCTCCCTTTCTGATAGTTCCCACTCATTTTTTTCTCCTTTCCCCTTTGTTCCCTTTCACTATTTTTTATATTCCCCAAATGAATGAGAACATACACTGTTCTTCTCCGATTGACTTATTTCACTCAGCATAATACCCTCCAGTTCCATCCACTTCGAAGCAAATGGTGGGTATTTGTCGTCTCTAATGGCTGAGGAATATTCCATTGTATACATAGACCACAGCTTCTTTATCCATTCATCTTTCGATGGACACCGAGGCTCCTTCCACAGTTTGGCTATTGTGGACATTGCTGCTAGAAACATCGGGGTGCAGGTGTCCCAGCGTTTCACTGCATCTGTATCTTAGTGCAATTGCTGGGTCGTAGGGCAGGTCTATTTTTAACTCTTTGAGGAACCTCCACACAGTTTTCCAGAGTGGCTGCACCAGTTCACATTCCCACCAACAGTGCAGGAGGGTTCCCCTTGCTCCACATCCTCTCCAACATTTGTTGTTTCCTGTCTTGTTAATTTTCCCCATTCTCACTGGTGTGAGGTGGGATCTCATTGTGGTTTTGGTTTTGGTTTGTATTTCCCTGATGGCAAGTGATGCGGAGCATTTTCTCATGTCTGCACACCATTCTTGTGTGGTTCCCCCACCAACCCTAAAGCAAAATGCAGCCCTTTCAGTGGTTCCCAAAAGTAAATCTGCTGGCATGAAGTGGTTCCTGAGATTTCACTGAAAACAAGGGGGGGCTTCTCCACGAGAAGGGTCACGTCTTGACGGACACTTGAGCCACTCTCCCCACCCCCTGAGGATGGCCACATCCCTTCTGTGTCAGCTCGGAGAGCTCCAGATCCCTCTCCCCCTACTATGCACACAGCCCCTCGCCAACCTCAGGCCCTTCCCCCAGGCTTCTCTAGCAGGTTCCTACCCAGGGCCTTCCCAGGGCCAGGACTCCCTCTCCTTCAAGGAAGAGGCACTCTTGGCTTCCTGGTACAAAGCCCTTCAGTTCCCGCCGGGTGTCCTGCTGGCATCAGCATGTCTGCTGGGCTGCCAGGCTCTCAAAAAGTTCACTGGCCTCCTGCACTGTTTTCTCATGTCAGGGCAGTCCACACAGAGTGGACGGTGAGCTACCCAAGGAGCGGGATTTCATAATGGCTTTCAGCCTTGAACTTCCAACAATGATCTTAAAATCAGTTGCTGACTCTTGCAGGAGGAAACAGATTCCTACCCGCTAAATTCAAACTGTCTAGGCTCTTCTAAGTCTGCGACAGGCGACTTTGGTCTTTTCCAAGCTTGTCCAGGAGTTTGTGTGTCCATTTCAAGATTATGGATATGAGTATATAGTATTTCTCAGGTTACGGTACTATCCTTACCTTTTGGTAAAGAATATTTTGAATCTGAGCTGAAAATATTTCCTAAATGTTTTCAGACACCAATTTCTAAGACCTCTACCATCCTCAAGTATGGAGATGTAAAATAAAATGAATAGCCTCAGACCTCTTTGTAACCCCATTTTATGCTAATGATAATGCTCTCTAAAATGACTAGTCGCGTCCTTTATGGAGTAACCTTAGGCCTACTTTCCTAATTTGTAGTTAAATAAATAAAAATATACATGAAAAGCATGAAGTACTCTCTAATTCCTTCTCCCTTCTCTTTTATCCCAGAAAGGAGACAAAGACCAATCAAAAAAACAATTTTTAAAATCCTTGGTCTTAGATAACATCCCTGGGTTTGTTTTGGAATATTAAGAGTCTAAAGGAAAAAGAAGTTACTTGAAAGAAAGTTCAAATCAGCCTTCCAGAAGGAACACAGAAAATTCCAGAGGTTTCCATTTTGCAGGACTCTTGAGAAATACGTCCAATATGAGTTCCATGACCCTCAAAGGGTAGATTCACCCAGGAGAGGAAATGGGGCTTCCTGAACTCAAGGCAACACTCATCTGATTCCAGTTGGTCCTACTCCTTGGTGGTGTGTGGCTGCTTGGAGCAGCAACAAGCCCACGCCTGCCCTCACGTTCTAGGCTGGGTAAGTGGCTGCCGCCCAGGCGCCGTCCCTAAGGCAGGGTGATAGTGTCACTGGCGCTGGGCGGGGAGAGCAGTTCTGTGCATGTGAACAAGCTCAGTGGAAGAAGGCAAACCGTCAGCACCATGTTAGGCTGTGGAAATACAAACTGGATGTCATACAAATATTTATCTTCAGGGACTTGTGAAAGACCTCTGGGGGAAGGAAAATAAATCTCCACGCATGTTTCCTCATAATGATTTCTAACAGGCCCATCTAGACACAAGTCCAGCATTTCATTAAGCGGCTTATTCAATGGTCACCGAGCTGTGTAAACACATTTGAAATAGGGACGCCTGGGTGGCTCAGTGGTTGAGCGTCTGCCTTCAGCTCAGGGTGTGATCCCAGGGTCCCAGGATCAAGTCCCACATCGAGCTCCCTGCAGGGAGCCTGCTTCTCCCTTTGCTTATGTTTCTGCCTCTCCCTCTCTCTGTCTCTCATGAATAAATAAATAAAATCTTTTTTAAAAAAAATACATTATAAATAAGGGCACAGATCCTCTTTCCAGGGTGGATGGAGGTGTTAATGTTTGTGAGTGGCTGACCATCTCCCACACAGATCCCTCCTCGGAGGGCCCAGGAAGCAAGGAGTTAGCTGAGGATTTTATTTTCTTGGTCAATAGAGTCATTGGTGGAAGGACTTCCATTTTGAAGGCATATATGCTATTTTTTACACTTTGGGGGAAAAACTGAAATTTGAAAGAAAGGAAGAAGATCTTAGTGAAGGATTTGGTATACCCACCCTTGGCCTACCCAAGGAAGGCGCTAGGATTAGCGAATCCAAGAATATTTGCTGAACGTGATTTAAAAAATGAATTTCCCAGGGTCTGTGTCCTCGTCTGAGTGGAACAACAAGGCTCATACTGCACTTGAGTTTGACCACAAGGAGAAGAGCGTGACCTCAGAGCACGCGCCCACAGCAAGGGCCTCAGGGGATGCTGAGAAAGCACTGGCTTTTGGACGAGGCTCCAGCACATATGTGCACATGCACGCATGCATGCACACGCAGGCACACACAGACACGCTCGTTCCACGCAATAACTTCATGTAGGGGAAGCAGGGAGATCACTCTCCAGGCTGAAGATTTTCCCAGGTCATTAGTCACTCTTCCCGCCTCCACCCAACTCTTCCTCTCTTGCTGGCAGCGGGGCCAGGCAGTGACTCAGGAAGGCAGCAGGGGTCTAAGCTAGCTCACCGCTATGGCTTAAAAAAACCACTCAGGCCCTTTTGAGTACAATTAACTCCTAAGCTAGCCATCTGGGGAGCAAAGAGGGGGGCCAAGCGGGATGCAGGTATGTGTTTGGGGCCAGGTGGGAGACATGGGGCATTTGGACCATAGGTAATGGAAAAGCAACAGCCCCTATTTTCACAAAGGTGGCCTGTGTAAGCCAGGTCCTGGCAGCCTCTGCCTGCTGCTCCCTGAGCCCTTCAGCGGGGAACCCTTCCGCGCCCAGTGGAGCTCGGCCCTGAGGAAGCCGGTCTCATTAGCATGCAGGTCACCTACCAGAGGAAGATGCCAGCAGCCTCTGGTCATCTGGTCCATGCAGTGTAACAGGGACTCTAGGAGGAAGGGACAGTTGGGAACAATAGCATGGAACTCAGACCTGAGCCAACAGTGACAGCTGAATACCAGGATGTGCTAAGGTCCGATGGAAGAAAAACTGTGCTAAGCATCCCCAAGACTAAAAGAAATCCCCCCGAATATGACAGGTCCCTTCTCTGAGTAGGCTACCTAATCTGGCCATCCTAGGAGAGAACAGAGGCCTGGAGGAGACCCAACCTAGCAGCATCCGACAGTTTGGTGGCGCCCCGGCAGTGGCCTGCCCTTGCTCGTCCTTGCGCACCAGGCAACATACCTCTGCCTCCCTCTTCACTCGGACAGCAGGCAACATGTTCCAGGCTAACCCCGCGATGATCACTTCATAGAAAGGCCTCCAGGCCTTTGCCCCCTGACGCTGGCCTGTCCCTCCCTGTCGCAGCTGGCTGCTCACATCAGCCCTGACGATGTGACGTGACTGCACCAGAAGACAGCTCCAAGAGGGGACCGCTAGGGGGATAACACCCTAAGCTTCTCAGCACGCTCTCCCCAGGCCTGGCGTCCCAGACCCTAGCACCTCCATCAGCGTGATGCGCAACAGACCTATTAACCAGGTCCCTGCTGCTTCTGGCTCCTAGTCCGGCCCAGATACAAAGGAATGAGTAAAAGCTCTTTCCTCCCCAGCACTGTCTTGCCTCCTTGGCAGGTGGAGAGGGTGATACGTGGAATAGCCTGCATCTCCTCCCCGTCCTGGGAAGAGAACTCAGTGCACCCCCCTAACCCCCCCTCAGCCCCGTCAGCCAGCCTGCCCGACTGTCTGGGGCAGTGGTGGGCGAGGGGCAGGGCTGGGCCCAGCTGCCAGGGCCCGGACAGCCGGCCCAGTGAGACGGACAGGGGGCCGCTGTGCTGGCTCTGTCCCCTCCTACCCAAACCTCCTGGCAGCCCCAACCCCGTCGGCCCGGGCTCTGTGGTCCAGTCCCCAAAACAAGCCTCCCCCATCCTTATGTGTAATCAGCTGCATTGAAATGTCACTAGAACTTTCTCTAAATGCCCTTTCTGAAAGCCTGTCGGTGCCATTAAGCCTGTGCCCTTTACCCACGTATCCTCTGTTGCAATACGTGCATCAGCACATTCTGATAGGCACCTAATTAGCTACATAATCTTAATAAAGACTTTCTACCAAACGCTGAAACTTTCAAATGTCTTCTATCCATTTTATTTGTGTTCTTACAAAGCCAGTGCTCTTAGAACCTTGGTAGGCTCTCTGCAGGGAGAGGCTGCTCACGCCTGGAGTCTCAGGCCCTTCTCGTCTACTCCAGGCCCTTCTCGTCTGACCCAGCAATGACCCCCAAGGTCTTTACACAGGGGCCTGGGCTACGGTCTGACTGGTGGGGAGCGTGGGGACAGAGACTCGTCAGAAGCTGGCTCTGCAGAGCTGGCACCCTGTGTTTACATAGATTTAATGTTGATATGCAGAAGTTCAGAGTGGGAACTCATGAAATCCTGGGGAACCCCCACCCCAACCTCAGAGCTGGAGCTGATCCACCCAAGTATAGCCATTGATTATGGAGCCAAGAAACCCCAGAGTCCTTCTGGAAAGACCCTCAGAGGCCAGCCAGCTGCTTTCTGTTGTCAAAAAGGAGGCAGCGCTAACACATCCCCTTTCCATTGCTTCTCAGCCTTTTGGCTAAGCCAACACATCCCCTTTCCATTGGCACAAGGCAAGATTTACGTGAGAAGATCATTCTGATCATCATGAGCAGCATGGGGTGGGGATTGAACTACTGTGTGGATGTAGCCATAAGCACTATCATTAGGTTAGCACTTGCCAAATAACAGACTACCTGAGAGCCTTGGCTATACTGTCTCATGTAACCCTCCACACAACTTTGTGAGGTAAAAATAGCACAATCAATCCCATTTTAGAGATGAAGTGACTGAGCCCAAGTCTTCAGATCCAACAGCAAGCAAACCAGAGTAGCAGGCTTTGAACCCAGATCTGTCTAACTGCAAAGTTTCCCTTGTTGCAACAGCCTGCCATAGCCCCCAGTTACATTATCTTCACACTGGATTTCTGATTGCGCTTTTTGTTATCAGCCCTCAAAACAAGACATTTCAGTACCACCCCTTGGCAGGAAGTATGAGAGTCGTTTCCCGGGTTAGGAATGTAGGATAAACAGCTCACCAACCAATGACATTATGCCAGGCCTGACATGCTGACAACTGGTCAGAGCCAGTGGGGTTGGTCTTCTAGAAGGAAAGGCTGGTTTGAGAAGGGGATATTTTCTTAGTCTGATTAGGATGGAATGCAGGGTACCTTAATCAGGCTCCTTTCTGCTTCCAAACAGCTTTCTGCCACTTAGCAGACTTCTTGGGGAGAGAACTGCTTGGTGTCACTTTGTCATCACAAGCCACCACAAAAAAAAAAAAACCACCAGGAAATGAACCCTACTATCTTCCTGGCACATGCTACCTTACTCCATCTCAGGTCCCCAGGCCTTACAGAGCTAGGGTTGCCAGATTCAGTCAAAAGAAAAAAAAAAAAAAAGTTAAATTTGAATTTCAGATAAACAATTTTTTTTCATACACATCCCATGCAATGTTTGTGAATACTTACTCTAAAAAAAATCATTCCTTTGTTTATCTGGAATTCAAATTTAACCAGGTCCTGTATTTTACCTGGCAACCCTACACAGGCTCCCAATATAGCAACAAGTCTTTGCAAAAATAAGCGTGCTAATAAAGATCGGAAATGATCACACAGATGGCCATTGGAAGGTGACCAAGCCATTAAGGTCCAGAGAGTCCTTACTGCCCCTACTCGGGGAGCCCCCCCTTGGGGCTTGGTAAGAGTATCTTACCTCCAGGAGGGGCTGGAGCTGAGCAATTCTGATCTCTAAATACCCCCCCAAGAAGGTAAACGAGTCAATGCCACATGATCTCTCTGGTTGTAAATACCCAGCTCCCCTGTCTTCACCTCCTGCTCATGAGGAAGTGCTTCCTCTACCGAAGACAGGGAAGCCCCTTTCCTTGCCCACCCACAGCACATTCTTAACACGGCAACCCAGCTCTCCCCAGCTGGAAGTCCTCTTTCACAAAGATTTGCTTGAGGGAGCAGATGGGAAGAATGGCAGTTTCGGAGCCAGCAAAAATTACACTGGATGCCAGAGCAAGTTCACACTCGTAAACACCAGCTCCGGCCAGAGTTTGCATTTTTCAAGTGCAAGCATGTTGCTGACATCCACATGCCATCTCGGAACAAGATTCTGAAAGCCCAACAAGTAGGTTTCATTGGCACTTCTTCATTGGGATTTTTTTTGCCCTTTAGCTTTGCTCTACAGAGAAATAGCTCAAGGTTACCATATCGCTTTCTATGGAAAGATTTTTGCATTCTCCCTGAGACGTCTAGAGCCCAACCTACCAGCAGCGCAGCCTCCCCCAAATTCCTGAAACCAAAATTCTGGATGGCCTTGCCTACCTGGCTTCTATCTCTAAATCATGTGCACCACACCCCCACAAAAGGCGATACCTGGTTTTGCAAGAACTTAGAGCCAACAGCCTGAACCTGGCTTCCTTTGGACAAGCCAATCACCCCCTACCCAGACTACCCACACCTGTAAAAGGGATTCTCAGTGCAGGGACCTGCCCCGTAAGAGAAGCACAAGGAGAACATACATGAGGATGTTTCATTTTTAAAATATATCTTAATAATAAGTCATTTTATATTTGAAAACTATTGTTTTTGCAATATAAACTATGGAAAGGAAAGTGCAGACATTTCTTAAATTTACAGAAGCCAATCTTTTTTTTTTTAAGATTTTATTTATTCATTCATGAGAGACACAGAGAGAGGCAGAGACATAGGCAGAGGGAAAAGCAGACTCCCCGAAGTGGGACTGGATCCCAGAACCCCGGGATCATGCCCTGAGCCAAAGGCAGATGCTCAACCATTGAGCCACCCAGGCGTCCTTATAGAAACCAATCTTTCACATTTGGTAGAACGATAAAAGCTAATTTTGAGAGCCACCTAACCACAGACGTTATGCTAAGTACTTTATATACATTATCTTGTTTACTCCTCAGCTATCCCATGAAATGGTGTTATTATCACCCCTTTGGCCAAGTGGGGAGACAGAGGCACATCCCTGGGACAGGACTGCGACTTCAATGCAGGTGTGTTCTGACCAGAGTCAAACCCTTCCCCACCACTCCACACCATGTCCCAGGACAGGAAGCACAGGGAGCCAAGCTTGGGTTTAACCATGGCCTCAGCCACCACTGGCTTCCTGTCCTGACACAGGGAATTGAGACTCCACTAGGAATTAGGGAAAACAACTATAAAACCAAAATTATGACCCTGACATTTCCAACAGTCTGGTAGACTGTACACATGCTGCAGGGTATCAGTAGAATAACACTAATAAAACTATATGCTGATGTGGCTCTTTCCTATGACATCCTTGCCAAGGAAGGAAACCTTGCAGGGAAGTCCAGGAAAAATCAAGTTCAACTGAAAATCTTCAGCTACTAAAAGAAATCAGTAGGGGACAGCATTATATGTACGCCTTGAAAGAAGTAGGTGCTGACCCATGTTGTTCTGCTGGATTGGGAGAGCTTTGTGAAGGACATTTATTTCTTTGTCCCTACCCTCAACCTTTAAGGTGGACCAAACGATTCATTCATCCACTAGGCTGGCGTTAATAGAGTTCTATCATGACGAGGTGTCATCCTGGACCATCTGGATAGACCCCAGATGAAGCTGGCCTGTCCGTGTAATTGAGAATATTATATTTTATTGGAAAAAATCTATATACTTTTTAAAGACAAATGCACGGGTTTTAGCTTTCTGTGATGTGTTAATAAATCACCACAGCTGACTTTCTCACAGTCGTGTAGGTTAGAAGTCTGGGCACAGAGGGTATGTGTCAAGGTGTCAGTCTGGGCTGGGGTCCAGCTGTGGGTCATCTGAGGCCCAGGGTCCTTCCAAGTTTATCCACATTTTTGGCAGGATCTGTTTCCTTGCAGGTGTAAGACTGAGATCCCCCATTTCCTCTGTGATTGTCAGCCAGGCTTCTCTCAGCCCCTACAAGGCTTCCTCCATTCCTTGCATTCCTTGCCATTTGACTCCCACCTTCAAGCCATCAAGGGCATGTACAATCCTTTTGCTTCAGATGTCTGACTTTGTCCTCTGCTTTTAAAAGGCCTGCCTGATTAGGCCAAGTCCACCAGGATAATCTACCTGTTCTCATGTCACATAACATGATCATGTATCTCATTGTATGCATAGTTTCTATGCTCATAGTTTCCCCATGTTCAAGGAGACTGGACAAGCATGTGGATCATTGGGGATCTTCTTAGGACTCTACCAGCTATTGTAAGTGTGCATTTATGTAAAAATAGTGTTTTCTCAACCACTTTGACAGTGGTCTTCCCTGGGGTCATATGATGGGAAGCAAGGATACTTAACACCCTATAGTAGTCAAAATAGAACTGCCCTGGACAAATGACCCATAGGACCCTCACTGAGAAACAGTAAACTAACTGAAACAGAAAGAACCTTAAAATTTGATGGAATGCCACAGCCCTTCTTTGAGTAAAAAACGGTCCATTAAAGACAGTAACTTCCCTTTCATACCAGTGGATTCCTCTGAACCAGGCCAAAGAGAAAACAAGTGGAAGGAAGCTAAATAGCCACATAATAATGGAAGCCTAGTTATTCCACACAACAGGACTAAGGAAGGAAATGTTTATTTTTCTTAATGTGATTTCAGATTTAATTTTTCACCACCTTCATCCTCAATGTCTGTGGTTGGAAGATGCTTAAATGTAAGAGGTCAACCAATGCAGGGACCAGGCTAACTACTCTTCTCAATGGCAGCTATACTAAAGGAAAACTTGATCTGGAGTTTCATCTCTCGGATTTAGCACACTGCTGTGAGGGCTGGGGGCAGGGGGTTATCCTGAAAACAAGGGTCTGTCCTGTGGAAGGAAGGAGATTTGAGGAACAGGGAGCAAGGGAGCAAGGTCCTCCCTACCTAGAGGTTATCAAGCATTTGAGCAGGGTCTCGAAGGATGGGAAGGTTTCAATTTTTGAGATGTGGCAGGGAAAAGTTCAGCAATGAAGAGGAGAGCAGCTTTAAAAGGCAGTGAAACTAGAGCAGGTTACTTCTTTAAGAGGAAGAAGCTGGAGGATGTTTGTAGACCAAGAATGAGTCCGTGCAAGAGAAAAGAAAGAAAATGCAGACTAAAGGTACAAGATTAAGGGGACCATGCAAGATCCTAGGAAAGACAGGACAGGATGGGATAGAAGGTGCAGCGGAAAGAGTGACCTATAGAACCCCTGCTTCTGCAACAGGCAGAGGGAAGAGAGAATGGGTAAAAGCGCAGAGATTTTGATTTGGGTAGGAAGAGGGGAGCTAGGTCAGGTGGCCTCAGTCCTTTGCCAGTGAGGGTTAAAAAGTGAATTATATCTTACACATTTAAAAGGGGCCAATATTTCTTCTAAACATAGCTATCCCTGCCATGCTTTGGGTGGGTGGGGGAGTTGGGAAATAATATTAAAATTAAAAGGAGAAAAAGCATCAATAACTAAGATAGGGAATTAACATTTGCTGAGTTATTAGTATTCAAACCATGGCATTTCACCAAAAAGAAATGCACACGGAATAGAAGTGTTTCTTTAGGGCACGAGAGAGAGAGACACCCGAGGTAGCCAATGGTCCAAAGGTTCCTGAAAGAGAGGCCCCAGATACTGGCTCCTCTACCCTCCAAACCCTTCCCAGAGGAAAATGTGTCTTCACAATTGAAGAGGTGGGAGCAGTTGCTATTGTGACCAGATGGGTGGAAAGCAAGTTCTGTTTACCCAATTTTTTATCAATTTGCCTATAACCAGGAGTTCATAGAAAGAGAGAGAAGCCATGGGCCCCACACTCACCAATATGCTAGCTTATAAAATGGAGGGGGTGGGTGGTTATCTTCCATTCACATTTTGAAGGAAATGTTACCATTTAGAGAAAAATTAGCTATTAGCTATTTAGTCTTTCGTAAAAGGAACAATTTTGTAATGTCCCGAAACTATCTGAACTGGATAAGGGACTGGAGGAAATTTCACATAATAAATCAGTTTTTCCTAAGTGAGCCACTATAGCAGGAGGGTAAAATGCTTTACCCATGTCCAGTCCATAATGACAATCAGCGTCCATTTTCACAATGAGAACATGCACTTCTACCATCCCTCACACAACCTTGGCCTCGAACCTTCCATTCCAACTGACAAACTAGATTTTATTGCAGCTTGGGAATAGAACTTTGGTTCTTACTTGTTTTTAATACATTAAAGACACTTTGGCATCACTGATTTGGGTCTGACACGTGCCATCTTCAAGGGGAATTGATGAGTAAAAATGCCACTCGTGCAAATGAATGGGAAAATTTTTTATGCACCAAGTTTAAGAAAAAAAGTAATGAATGTGCAATGGTGTTACCCTTCAAATATTATGAGTAACCAACAGAGTTTGATGTACAGTATGCATTTGCAATAAGGTTTTTATATCAGTCAAACCATATAAAGAGTGATATGCAACTTGAAACAGGACCCAAGGCTTAGCAGAGTATGACAAGATCAAATAGCAATTTAGAAAAGGAGGACTAGGAGAAACAGATTGTTTGGAATCCATTTCTAGAGTTATCGAAGCAGAGTCCAGGCCAGCTTTTTGCAAAATCCTACGAAAGTTTGAGTCATGATGAAGGACTGGTTGGCAGGCCTCTAACATAGCCTAGAGAAATGTATTATGATTCAGGAATATTAAAGAAATGGACTACTCAGCAAGAATGCCATAGCTCTCCCATAGATTAGAAAACTCAGCATGTTCAAGGCTATTAAGGAAAGCCTAGAGCAAAATAAAAGAGAGTAAATCCTGGTACTGTTGGGTTTATAGATATCCTTCTCCTTCCAAATAAAAGCACATGAGGAAAAAAATACATTTTTCATTTGTATGTTGGCCCTGGAGCAAACTCTGATGTGATTTGCTTCATTCCCGCATTCACACGTTGTGTTGGATGGTTATGAAGAGTGGAGGAGTGGCAGTGTCATAGCTGAGAGAGAGATTTGGCCGGGGGGGTGGGGGGGAGGTGAGCACAAAGGATGACAGTGTCTAGCAGAGCTGGAACAGGAGAACCAACCACCCTGTTTGGCCAAGACTGGGAGGTTTCTTGGGACTCAAGACTTTCAGTGCTAAAACTACGAGAATCCCAGGCCAACTGGGATGACTGGTCACCCTAGCAGGCATGGAGGAAACTGCAGGAATGGCATTTGGGAGTAACCGAGCAGGCCAAGGCTTTACCACCCCAGGCTGTCAGGAGAAGCAAGATTGTTGTGCCTGCCTTGGTCCCGCAGACACCTAACCAGATGGTAGTTTGGCTCCCACGTACCATGGAGGAACACAAGTCACACAAACACACAGACATGGACACACACACATTGTGTATCTTCTCTATAAATATATTTACATTCTAGAACACATACAAGTAAGTTATAGGATTCATACAGGTAAGGGGAAGTCTCCCACTCAGAGACAACCACTTTTAATTTTTTCCTAGGTGAACTTTCTGCTTTACCCATAGTCCTTAACCTTGACAACATATTAGAATAACCTGGGAAATATCTCAAAGATAGTAAAGCCCAGGGCAAACCTCCAGAGACTGATTTCAGTGGTCTGGAGAGGTCAAATTTTGTTGGTCTTATCTGATTTCATTGATCTGGCATCAGTATTTTTTAAAGGTTTCCTCAAGGTTTCTAAGACTCTGAGAAAGTTGGGAACCCCACTTTAATCCCTTTTCAATGTGTCAGTCCTCCCCACCTACATAGACATAGACACACACACACACACACACACACACACGTTTGTATCCTACCCGGCATGCTATTTTCTTTTCTGCTTTGTCCACTCAACAATATATAGTGAATGGCTTCCCACATCAATAAATCAATTTTGCAACACCATAGGTGGTGGCACAGTATTCCAATGTATGACTTGATTTATTTAACAAATTCCTATTGAACATTTTTCCTGTCTCCAAATTTTGCTCTCACATCTGCACTGGGAATAATAATTAAAATTCTGAACTCTAAATCAAATGGCTCTGGTCTATGTCCCAGGCGCTGCCCTCTTAGCCGCAAGTGGCCTCAAACAAATCATTTAATCCCTCTGACCCTCAGGTTCCTCCTCTGTTAAATGAGCTTATAGTGGGGCCTACATCTTTTTTTTTTTTTAAGATTTTATTTATTTCTTCATGAGAGACACAGAGAGAGAGAGAGAGGCAGAGACACAGGCAGAGGGAGAAGCAGGCTCCATGCAAGGAGCCCAACGCGGGACTCAAGGATCACGTCCTGAGCCAAAGGCAGACGTTCAACCACCGACCCACCCAGGTGTCCCAGTGGTACCTACTTGTTAAATGAGAAAACATATATAAAGAACTAACCATGAGCATTAAAAGCACTAGCAATTGTGGATCTCCTGGGTGGATCAGTCGGCTAAGCATCTGACTCTTGGTTTAAGCTCAGATCATGATCTCAGGGTTGTGAGATCAAGCCCCACATTGGGCTCCATGCTCAGTGTGGAGTCTGCTTCAGATTCTCTCTCCCTCTACCCCTCCCCTGCTTGAACTCGTTCACACTCTCTCTCAAGTTTAAAAAAAAAAAATTTGTGATTGTGCGACTATTAATCTTTGCCCACTTCCCAAATTATTCGCTTAGGATAAATACCCAGAAGTTCAATTTTTAGTCAAACGGTATGCACATTTTTGAGGCTTGTGATATAATTACCTAACCACCCTCCCACAAAAGTTTAAATTGAGAGTATCATGTAATTACCAGCATCAACGCTAAGAGTAAAAGGTGACTTTACCCATTTTTTCAACCCCTTACTCATGTTGCACCAATTCCATGTCTTAACTCGCTATACTTTTAATGCATTTTATTTTTTATGCATGAACATAGCAGAATGCTTTGGAAAACTTGAAAATTAAGCATAACATTCCCCTATAATGTATTGAACTGTACATTAAGAACTGTATTATCAAGAACTGTATTGAAAAATATAATAATATCTGTAATTTATTTGTAATTTATCTCCTAATTGTATGGCAAAGAATTTAAAAATTAGGTCATTCACATACATACATAAATACACACACATGCACACAAATGGCACAAGACAGGTAAAATAAATACTTAGAGGAAAAAATCTTAATATTTGAAACAAGGGAATACTAGCTACACTAAGAGGATATAAGGCAGTCGTTAATTTCAGCTCTGAGCTTCCTAGCAACAAAAGTAAAAATATTCCCGTTACAAAATAAAAGGGAGTGGTTCATCTATAAATAATGTCTTCCTGTTACTAAATCCTAAGAAGAATTACCATGCATTTCCTTATGTAAAAGCCACCATCTAACATAACGAACAATATACTGTGGCATAAACTTGTTGAAGATGTAAAATTTTTCGAGTGAAAAGGCAAGGACATAAGATACGGTTGTATTTCAGTAAAGATGGGTCTTTTGGTTCTAAAATACACCATATATGTTGTTTTTGGTGATCTCAAGTTCAGTGTTTCTCAAGTATGAGTTCAATCACGGTGGTCATTACTGCTGTTTAACAACTATTTCTTATTTTCTCCACTTTTCAAACTTACTGTAAGTTTGCACTTCTCTGTCTCCTAAGATTAGGTAAAACCATCTGATATTCTGTAACCTATGAAATGTGAACTTCAGTAAGAAGTTTCAGGTAGATGCTTCAAATACCATGGCACATTTTGCCACAGTATCATCCTGCTGTGGTCATTAAAGGTGATCAACAACAGATTCTTAGATGTGACGCCTAAAGCACAAGCAATCAAAGAAAAAATAGATAAATTAGACTTCGTAAAATTTAAAAACTTTTGTGCATCAAAGAACACTACCCAGAAAGTGGTAAGACAACCCACAGAATGGGAGGAAATGTTCAATCACATATCTGATAAGGACCTAATGTCCAGAATATATAAAGAACTGTTATAGCTGAACATTAAAAAGACAACCCAGTTAAAAAATAGACATTTCTCCAAAGGAGAAATAGGGATGGCCAAAAAGCACATGAAAAGATGCTCAACATCATTAGTCATCACAAATCAAAACTGCTTCCTATAGGGGTACCTGGGTGGCGCAGTTGGCCAAGCATCTGACTCTTGGTTTCAGCTCAGGTCATGATCTTAGGGGCCTGGGATGGAGCTCCATGTAGGGCTCCACTCACAGCAGGGAGTCTGCTTGAGATTATTCCTCTTTGTCTCCCCTGCCCCTCCTGCTTGTGCTGTCTCTCATTCTCACTCTCTCTCTCTCTCTCTCAAATAAATAAATAAAATCTTTTTTAAAAAGCTGCTTCCTACATCAAAAAGAAAGACAATAACATTTGAAGAGGTTATACAGAAATTGGAACCTTTGTGCACTGCTGATAGGAATGTAAAATGGTGCAGCCACTGTGGCAAACAGTCTGGAAGCTCCTCAAAAAGTTAAACATAGAGTTACGGGCAGACCCAGTGGCCCAGTGGTTTAGCACCACCTTCAACCCAGGGTGTGATCCTGGAGACCTGGGATCGAGTCCCACATCAGGCTCCCTGCATGGAGCCTGCTTCTCCCTCTGCCTGTGTCTCTGCCTCTGTGTGTGTGTGTGTCTCTCATGAATAAATAAATAAAATCTCTAAAAAAATAAAACATAAACATAGAGTTACAACTCAGCAATTTCACACCTAGATATATAGGCAGGAGAATTAAAAATCTATATTTACATAAAACTTACACATGATTGTTCATAGCAACATTATTCACAATAGCCCAAAGTTAAAGACAACCCAAATGTCCATCAATTGATGAATGGAGGGCATCTGGGTGGCTCAGTGGTTGAGCTTCTGCCTTTGGCTCAGGTCTTGGTCCCGGGGTCCTGGGATCCTGTTCCACACTGGTCTCCCTACAGGGAGCCTGCTTCTACCTCTCTCTCTGTGTCTCTCATGAATAAATAAATAAAACCTTTTTAAAAATTGGTGAATGGATAAACAAAATGTAATATATCTATACTATAGAATATTATTCAGCCATAAAAAGGAATGGGGTTTTGGTACATGCTACAACATGAATGAGCCTTGAAAATATTATACTGAATGAAAGAAGCCAGACACATAAGGCTACATATTTTGTGATTCTATTTATGTGGAATGTCCAAACGAGGGCAATCCATAGAGAAGAGACAGTAGATTAGTGATTGCCAGGACTGGTATGTGGGGAAGATGGGAAGTGACAGGATTTCTTTTTAGGGTGCTGAAAATATTCTAGAATTAGGTAGCGATGATAAATTAGGTAATAAGTATTACACAACTATATGAATATACTTTAAAAAATCACTGAATTGTACACTTTTAAATGGCAAAATGTGATGGTATATCTTAATTTAAAAAATTTTAAGCATGCTAAGGTCAAAATGAAGCCTCAGCTAGCCTGGTTCCCCGAATGACCTCAAATTAGCAAAAACCCCTCAACTTCTTTTGAGTTCTGTAACCGAGGTTTTTTTTTTTTTCTTTTATATTGTTGTATAAGTTTACCTATCCTTACTGATACAAAAACACAAATTCCTTTTAAAAGGAGGAAGTTGGAATAGGTCCAAAGTTAATATAAATTATTTTCATTATTATGTCACTTAGATATATGCAAATATAAATTTCAGCTTAAGGTTCTTGGGTTTATATATATACAAACAACTATAATGCCAAAACAAGCTTACAAGTTAACACAAACCTACAAAACCAATGAAATTCAAGTTACCAACATGAAATCAATGTGGAAGGTGATGCTGTTTGCTAAAACTGAATCACAGTGACCACTGAGGTCCCACATGTCTGACGTGCATATAGTGTCATACTGTGACACCTCAATTCCCCATCACCCTTCTAGATTCAAACTCCCACAACAATTTACCAATTTACCCAGTCTTCACTTGGCACAAATGCATCTCATGACCCTGTAGCAAAGGAATTCTACTCTATGCCCACACAAAAACTAACACAAACACAAATTACAGACAAAGAAATAGTGTGGCAGTATTTGTTTTCAAACTGATTATTTAGGATACTTAGAATATATTTACATTAGCTTTTCTGGATTTTTGTCAAAACGAAACATTTCATTTCTCATTCTTTTAGAAAGATCTCATGTCCCCGAGCACACGTTTGCAGACCCATGGCTCTCAGTTTAAGAAACACTTCTGTAGGGGATCCCTGGGTGGTGCAGCGGTTTGGTGCCTGCCTTTGGCCCAGGGCGCGATCCTGGAGACCCGGGATCGAATCCCACGTCGGGCTCCCGGTGCAGGGAGCCTGCTTCTCCCTCTGCCTATGTCTGCCTCTCTCTCTCTCTCTCTCTCTCTGTGTGTGTGTGTGTGTGTGTGTGTGTGTGACTATCATAAATAAATAAAAATTAAAAAAAAAAAAAGAAACACTTCTATAGGATAGACCACTGGACTATGTGCCGGAATCACCTGGGAGGGCTCATTAAACACCGATTTTTGGGTCCTACCTTCAGTTTCCAATTCAGTATGTCTGAGGTGGGGCCCAAGAGTTTACATTTCTAACAATTTCCTAAGTGATACTGATGCTGGTGCTCCGAGGCCACTCTTTGAGGACCACTGCCCTTTATCAAATATTAGTTGACACCCTGGTAGCATTCAATTCAAGACAAATTTCTGTGGAAGGAGCCAGACAGCAATCAACTCAAGGATACACTCACCTCTGATGTGGGAAGATCAGCATTCTGTAGGGCTGATTGGAGACAGAATCATCAGCTTTGATCACCAAACAATTAGGCTGAAATGTTAGCCTTCGATAATGAAAACTGCAATTGTTAATTTTACTTGTCAACTTGACTAAGCCACAGGATGCCCAGACATTTTGGTCATGCATTATGCTGGGTGTGTCTGGGAGGGTACTTCTGGATGAGATTAACATTTGAATCAGTGGACTATTGGCCTTCCTGATACAGGTGGGCCTCATGAAATCTGTTGAGGACCTGAATAAAACCAAAAGGCTGACCCTCCCCCAAGTAAGGAGGAACTCTGGCCCAACTACCTTAAGATGGGACATGATTTTTTCCTGCCTTTGGACTCAGACTAAAACATCCACTCTTTCTGATCTCAAGCCTGTTGGCATTCAAACTGGAAACACACCACCGCTCTCCTGGGTCTTTAGCTTGCCGATTGTCATAGTCACATGAGCTAATTCCTTAAGATAAATCTCTTTACCTATGTACATCCTATTGGTTTGGATTCTCTGGAGAACCCTGACTAATATAAAAACTAATGAGCCTTTCTTAGATTTTCACACAGACTAAGCCCAGAGGTAGAACGGGGAAATTCTCATTAATAAACCTCCGTGATCCGTCCACCTCCAGTCAAAGGTTTCTATAGCAACCTGAGTTCCAAAGCAAGGCTCAGGCCACATTTTCACAAACTACAGCTAGATGAGTGGAAATAAGTAACCCCTCGTGATCAAAAAAAAACGAGGAATTGTAATAAAAGACTAGCATCAGTGCCTGAGTTGAATTAATTCACCAAGATTTAGGACGCAGGGCACACACGCCTACTCTACCATAGAGATCACCTAATTGCTTGAGGTCAAAGCAACATTTTCACACCATTACCACTGTTTCATACATGAAAATATTTCTTTTCTTCTTTTTCCTGAATTCATCCAAACTCTGAGAGGCCACACAGTATTGTGTTAACAGTGTGAGCGCTCTGCTGTCTTGTGTTCTGAATGTCAATTCCATCCTTTTCTAGTTGTGTTGACCTTGAACAAGTTAACCTACACAGGCTTGGGTTGACTCCTCTGCTCACTAGGAATAAGAATTCTAACCTGTATCAGTCAGGATCTAACCAATGAAATGAACTACTCTAAGTATTTACAATAGGGTGTAATTCGAGGAATCCTTTCTACAGATGAAGGCGGAGCTGAGAGAGGAAACCATTGCCTACCCTGGGGTGGAAGACAGGAGAGGAGATGAAATGCTGGAAGTCCAAGGTCATCTGAGGAAGCCGGGTCTCTGAGGGCTTGTCTGGTAGCTGCTGCCAGGACGGCCACCTGAGGCAGAGATGGGGGTGGGGGAGGGGAATTCTCTGGGATTCTTCTTCCCTCACCTTTCAATCCTACCAATGCCTTCTACAAGGCACAGCATCCACACACAGCCCAGGACACCTGCCCTACGAATTGGATCTCGTGTGGCTCACAGTGGGGCTACATCTGAGGCCAAGGGGCCTGTGACTAGCACAAGCCTGCAAGGATTAAGTGACAACAGACATGAAGGCCTTGATCTGCTGGAGATGGCGGTGTCCCTTAAATTGTGTGTTTTAAATTGGGGTTCTTGTGCCTCACCAGCTTTTTCCTCACCCCCTTCAACAAATTTTCCACTCTTCACAGTTTCTCTCTGTCCTCCTACTCTCTCATCACCCAGTTCTCCCCTCCTACTTCCTCGCCCACACTCAACAGCAGACAGCAAGTTGGCTGGCCTCCCAAGAAGTCTGAGGGATGGCGGTTTCACAGTTCAGCCGCCAGATCCGGTGATGTCCTCCTCTCAGAGCCTGAATCCCTGCCTCCAGTTGCCAGGGCTCAAAGGCACAAGCAGGACAACAGGACACATTGGCCCTTTGTCCTGAACTTCTCCCCGCTGACCCAGGCCCATCCCCAGTTGCCACATTAGAGTGCGTAGCTCACCAATCACCTCCTTTGAACACTTATCTCTACTTATCTGTAAAGAGGACCAGGGGCACCTGGGTGACTCAGCAGTTGAGCGTCTGCCTTCAGTCCAGGGCGTGATCCCGGGGTCCCAGGATCGAGTCCCGCATTGGGCTTCCTGCATGGAGCCTGCTTCTCCCTCTGCCTTTGTCTCTGCCTCTCTCTCTCTGGCTCTCATGAATAAATAAATAAAATCTTTAGAAAGAAAGAACAGATTGGCCCCAATCATCCTACGATATTACTATGGTTTGCACTCATTAAGGCTGGATCCTGGCATGTTCCCTGCCTGTGTTATTCAAAAGCAAAAGTCCCCAAATTCTTGAGACCTGGTACAGAGCTGTTTTCTGTTTCCTGAAGAAGCATTTAAGAAGGTTATCCTCAGAGCAGCACAGAATATAATATTTTCAAATCCAACCCTTCTTATAAATAATTTGTAGATTCAAATAATTCAGAATTACCAAGGGGAAATTAGGGCAAGGAAAGTAATTCCATTGCATAAGGTCCATGTGAACTTGTGTGCCTGTGTGTGCCTTTACCATCCTCAAAACCCTATATGTTTCTCTTACATACCTCTTCGCTGGGGTGTATAAAAGAACAATTCCTCTGGCATCGTCCTAAACAACTGGAAACCAGTCCATCAGTGTTTGCAACACATACCAGTTTAAGTCCAACTAGCAAGCAGCTGGCCAAAAATTCAACTTTTGCTTTGTATCAGATGTGATAAAAGTCAGGGCAGGGTTTTAGACATTTCAACTGGCTCTGCTCCACCTGTAGTGTGGTTCCCAAACCAGCAGCATCAGCAACACTATCTGTCAGGACTGCAATGCTCTGACTCCACCCCCACCCCCACCCCATTAAAACAGAAAGTGCCGGGTGGGACTCAGCCTCCAGATGACAGTGATGTAGGTAAGATCTGAGAACAACCGTGTTAGGGGGAAAAAACCAATATAAAGCTGATTGATTTAAGTGAAACACATCATTGGTCTTTTTTAATGACTTGAATTTTAATTTAAATCCCAGATCTCAGAGCACCTGTGTGGCTCACTGATTGAGCATCTGCCTTCAGCTCAGGTCGTGAACCCCGGGGTCCTGGGATTGAGTCCCTGCCAGGGAGCCTGCTTCTCCCTCTGCCTATGTCTCTGCCTCTCTCTGTGTCTCTCATGAATAAATAAATAAAATCTTTCTAAATAAATAAATAAATCCCATTTCTCCCCACAATCTGCTATCTACAATCTTCCTAATGCCTATCTTATTCAGTACTCATTGTCCTGGGAAGACTTTTATTATTAAGGGAAGGTAATTTCAAGTAAGAATACAATGGAAATTAGAATGCTGCTACCCTTGTCCTGTCAAAATGAACCAATTCCCCTCCACCAAACCGTCATTTTTTTAATGTCTGGGGAGAAAGGAAGGCCATATGCCTTTTCTAGGCATGTCACACTTTTGCCAGTAAATGCCTCTTTCCTGTAATTGGGTTAACGTGCACAAGTGCCCTTTTGTACCCACCAAAACATAGCAGGTCCCACCATGGGAATGGAGCCATATTTCCTTGGTCTTTTCGACCTTGTAAAAGTGCTTCCTCCTTTCCAAGTAGAGGGGAGTTTTGGCAAAGAATTCTCCAGAGTGACAAAAAGCACTTTCTCTTCACTCTTTGGTTGTGCTGTTAGGTTTGAGGCCTTTCTGCCCTGAGACAATACACTGCAGAGTTACTTTATGCTGCTGTTCTCCACCCGCCTTCTGCAACCCTTACAATAACAGGCCGCCTTCTTAACATCAGAGAGCCTGCAGCGGCCGTGAATCTAAGTTGAATGTAAGTCAGGCCTGTACTATTACTCCAACTCTTAGCTGGACTGCACTGAGAGGTTTGATTTAAAGAAAGTAATGAAAAAAAAAAAAGAAAGAAAGTAATGTGGCTCTCCAGCTCGAAGGCCAGTGAGCAGGAAATGGACTCCCACATCAAGAGAATGCTAACTACCCTGGCAGGCACACAACCCAAAAACTAATTGGGGAAATTTAGGAAGTCAGAGAAGATGAATAAATAGAGAAGAACCAACCAATTTCCTTTTTTCCTTTTTATAAAGACTATGATTGTAGGCTGTAATCTTCTTCTCATCACTAATGAAATGGAGGAGAAGGGGAGTTTAAAATATGTAGTGGTGTTAAATAACCCATAACTAAATGCCTGGGCAACATCAAAACTATACATCTCAACTGGAAATACAATGAAGGGCCTAGGAATTTGATGTGTTGTGTTTTTTTTTTTTTTTTTGAAATAAAACTTTCTAAAACAAAAGAACAAATAACGAAACAGAACAAAAAACTCAAAAAAAAAACAAAAAGCTCCTTTAGTGCTAAACCAGAAATATATGATATACTTTTAAGCATTGCTTCCAGTTATATAAAACCAGCTGTAACTCTCCATAGCCTCAAGTGAAATAAAGATCTGCTGGTTAGCTTGTTAATTAGATCATTCTAGACAGTCAATCTGGGCAAATCATCTAGTTCCAGAGTTAATGTTTCTCCTTGTAATTATCTTATGTCTGTCTACAACCATCAAATTAACCAAATAATCGCCGGGTATCCAATATGATATGCAGACAAGCCACAGAGCGTCTACCGGGGCTTCTCCTTCTGTTCCTTCTCCTTCCTCCATATATTACTACTATTAGGAAATAGTTCTGTCCATTTTCCCTTCCAAGTTTACTTGGGCCAGTAGAAGAAGATGGGCTGACCATCTTTAGAAGGATCTATTTGCAATGTTACAAATCCGCCTTTTTTTTAATTGACAGTCACCTCTAATGGCTTCAAATGTTTCACCAAAAATGCCCTTTCAGTTTGAAAGAATACAGAGAACACAAAAAGACTGACATGCACAGACCTAGTGCTCCCCAGTTTTCAGCGTGCTGTCTCATCCTGTGTTTGTCTCATCCCACAGCCCTGTGAGGTGGTGGTTATTTTACATGCATGAAAACTACCTCCTTGAGTGACTTTCCCAAAGCCAAAGGGCGAATAAAGTCAAAGGAGCCCTAGAACTCAGGTATCTTGCTCCAGAATGCTCTGCGGCTGGGCTGAAGTGTATTTCTAGGAGGCAAATACTAAGAAAGGTAGTTTTTTTTTTTTTAATTTATTTTAGAGAGAGAGAGAGAGGGCAAGTGAGAGGAGAGGCAGAGAGGAGAGGGAGAAGCAGGCTCCCCGCTGAGCAGGGAACCCTTTGAGGGGCTCAATCCCAGGACCCTGGGATCACGATCTGAGCTAAAGGCAGATGCTCAACCAACTAAGCTGCCCAGGTGCCCAGGAAGGTATAATTTTGAATCCCTTAATATGAGCGTAGAATACAGAAGAATCACTGCCACGGGGTGGACATGGACAGAAATGTCTGAGCTTGGCTTCTGTATTTATGAGGTTTATGTCTCTGAACTAGAGCTTTCTAACCATGGCATTGACATCCTCCACCCCTGCCTTCTCAATGCCAGTAAGAATGAGAAAATGAAGGTTTCTAGGGTTCCAGGTACAACGAAAATGGATGGCAATTGCAGAACTTCTCAGAACTCCCCTGACAATCTGTATTCTAGGTTTGTAATCCCAACATTTTGGGACATGAGATTTGTTTCATTTCAGAAAACCCAGATCCACACATAACTTTGTTATGTATGATGTTCGAGAATTGACAAAATTTCCAAATACTCCCTTCAAAATCCCTGGAGACAGGAGTCCAGTAAGTTAAGGAGGTTTAGCTTTAATGAGGCTAAGGTCTCACTGGGTACCATCTTGGCTGGTTTTTCACAGACTGGGGGATTGTTTCAGGGCTGCAAGTTCAAAACCTCAGAAGTCAGTTTAACCATAGGTAATTAGGCTCCAGGGAAACTATTCATTCTACCCAAACTCTGTCAGCACTGATTTTTAATTAAGAGCTACTTTACTGAATTAAACTGAATAAAACTTTTCCTATAAATCGACACTTGCAGGTTCTAACCAGGACATCCCACTTCTATAGAAGTTTTTTAGTGAGAATGATATTCTTGGAAAAAGGTAGACATTTGAGGATGTTATGGCAATTATTACATGTGAAATAAGGGTGGGGTGGCTTTAATGCCTGGAGCAAACAGAAAGGACTCTGAAATGTAAAAAGTAGTTGACAGTTCAAGGAGAGAAATTTCTCAATATGCATGCAACAAGGTCCTGGGGAGAGAAATGCTTTTCTTTCTTTCTTTCTTTCTTTCTTCCTTCCTTTCTTTCTTTCTTTCTTTCTTTCTTTCTTTCTTTCTTTCTTTCTTTTTGAGAAATGCTTTTACCCAGAACAAAAGAAATTAGATACTTGAGGGCAACATGAAGACCAGGCACATACAGCATCCCTTAAAGACGTAGAAAGAAGGAAGCCAATCAAGAGACATTGCCCCGAAAAAAAAATTAAAAAAATAAAAAAAAGAGAGACATTGCCCCGGATCCCATGGCGAAGAGGGGATCCCTGGAGCTAGTACTTATCCAGTACTCCTTTGTTTCATTTAGAATGCATTTCATGGTAAGAAACAGAAAAATATACTCAGACCGGCTAAAAACAATAAAACTGATTTATTGGTTCCTGTAACTGGAAGTCAGTGTTGGATTTGATTTAGTGCATTATCAAGGATCCAGGTTGTCCTTCCTTCTGTCAGATACTGTGGAGGAGCTCAGCTGGGGCTGTCAACCAGAGTGCAAACATGTGGCCTCTCCGCGTGCCTTGGACCTCTGCCACAGTGCTGAGATCCAAGAGGGAGCATCCCAGATGGAGTATTCAAAGGGACCCAGGAGGAAGCTGCAAGGTTCCTTCCTTCCTTCCTCCCCTCCTTCCTTCCTTCCTTCCTTCCTCTCTTTCTCTTCCTCTGACAGAGAGAGAGAGAAAGAGAGCACAAGCAGGGGGAGCAGCAGGCAGAGGAAGAGAGATGCAGGATCCCCACGGAGCAGGGAGCCCACTATGAGCCTCCATCCCAAGACCCTGGGATCACAACCAGAGCCAAAGGCTAATGCTTAACCAACGAAGCCACCCAGGTGTCCCAGCTTCTTATGACTCAGCCTTAGATATCTCAAAATGCCATTTATATGCCATTCTATTGGTGACACAAGCCATGAAGGCCAACCCAGAGTTAAGGGGAAGAGGAATAAACTCTTACTTCTTGAAGGAAAGAATAATATACATGTACAGAAAGGGAGGAACCCGTGGAGACTATCCACCACAAGGTGACATGGCCAAGCACCGTAGAGATGCTGCCTATGCAGAAATCTCGAATTAGCCACCACTGCCAGTGTGCGGAAGACTAAACTCTTGGCCTTTGAGACCCTCTGCCTGGCCCAATTTACTTTTCCAGGCTCATCCTCCACTCTTCTCAGCCACTCATTTTTGCCTAAATCAATCCTGTGTTTTTCACCCTTCTTGCCCCCAACCTGATTATCCCCAGCTTGGGGGATTGCAAACCTCCCTGAACTCATCTACCACAACCAACCAGGCCTCTCCCATGAAGCAGTTCCCTGGGTAATACACCGTCTTACAGCATGGTGCCAGGAAAGAGAATGGATAAGGAAAAACAACTTTTGCTCATTATTTTCTTGGTTTAATTTTTCACAACCAACATTAGTTTTATAATATAAAAAAACGTTTTAAGCAAGTGTAGTAGAAATACACTAGAAAGATTGGTAGGGGCTAGAATAACCCCAAAGTTTCATTTAAAAAAAAAATTTTAACTGGTAATACTAAAAAACAAACAAACAAAAACCCTATCTAAATGGTATTAACTCATTAACTCATGGCTGTATTCTCTGTTAATATTGCACTATTTAGCAATGCATGCCTTCCCCTGGTTTATCATTTCCATACTCTAGCATTTTCCCTGAGACTGTTCAGTGGGTGTGAGGGACAGCCCTGGGAGGATAGGAAACTTTGAGCACTGCACCAGGCATGCCCTGCAATCTGCGCAAAGCATTTGACAATTGAGCCATCAAATAAAATTTGTCCTTAGCCCTGAGCCCGGGCTCACCATCTTTTATAAGCATGGAAAGAGGGGCCAGCTATGAATCATACCAAGGCCACTTCCCTTTTTAGGCTATTTCACAATGGAGAGCCTTGAAAATTGCCATCCCAGAAGAGAGAATCTGCTCTTTTCCTGGCTCTGTTTTACACAACCTAAGCTCTGTCAATAGATTCTTTTGCTACCTCGGCCTTTACTCAACATTCACTCCCTTGAGTTAAAAAACAACAAAGCAGGGCAGCCCCGGTGGCGCAGCGGCTTAGCGCCGCCTGCAGCCCAGGGTGTGATCCTGGAGACCCAGGATCGAGTCCCACGTTGGGCTTCCTGCATGGAGCCTGCTTCTCCCTCTGCCTGTGTCTCTGCCTCTCTCTCTCTGGGCCTCTCTTGAATAAATAATAAAATAAATAAAATCTTAAAAAAAAAAAAAAAGCAGGGGCACCTGGGAGCATCTGCCTTCAGCTCAGGGAGTGATCCCCCGGGTCCTGGGATCGAGTCCCACATCAGTCTCCCCCGCAGGGAGCCTGCTTCTCCCTCTGCCTATGTCTCTGCCTCTCTGTGTCTCTCATGAATAAATAAATAAAATCTTTATTAAAAAAAAAGCGAAGACACAGGGATATAGCTTCCATAAGGCGATCCTTCAAGCTTTCCTCCAGTTTTCAGACAGGAGTACGACACATTCCTAACTAATGCAAAGATCTCGGATTTGTCATGGCCTGGGAAAAAGGAAGTCTGCAGCCTCCTCAGGATTAATAACTCTCACTGAGAATGCACACCTCCTTCTAACCCAAATTCATCTTGGTGGGTCCTGGGTTGGTCCGCCAGCCTCTTCATGAGCTCTGTTGAAGGGAAAGTGCTGCGATAACCCATGTTACTTCTCCCCTGTATCTGGTGGAGAAAGCAGATGGTAGACGAGCCCGTCCTTGCCTTTGCAAGGTATCACAGGACATAACTGTCAACAGAGATGCCCTTGATATCTGTAAATGAGGGAGATGGGTGCTACCACCCCTGGAAAGAGCTTTGGGAAAAGAAATATGAAAGGGAGTCCCTGAATACCCCCCTATGTCTGTAGCTTAAGCAGGTATTCCTGCAGTGAATAGTGTGAGAAATACAAGTCTCCCTCTTATACTGACTCATCCCCACACAAGATGCCACCTGGGACATCCAGCTATGATGACAAATCCCCATGAAGCTTCCAAGGGGACAGGAAGAGGGACAGCAATGGATAAGCACACCTGGTTATGTCAAGATCCTAACCTGTCTTCAATAATCTAAATCCTTCCTGGCAGTGTGGAAAGGGAGATGGCAGAGAGCTACAGAACTTTCTAGAGTAGAAATACTTAGCTATAAAAATGGATCAGAGACTACTCTCAGGGCAGGGTGACAAGGCCACACTGCCCCCATCCATTAACCTCCATGCCCCAGCCCCCTCGCACATGTTTACCGAGGTGGAAAGCTGGGGGACAAGGGTGTTATGATGAGCCAAACAGCTGCCAGCTGGGTGCATGGCTGTTATATGGTTGTCTAGACTTTTACCCCTTGAGTGATGATGAAACAGATGGACAAACTCACAGAATTTCCTCACAACGAATTCCTCTCAGAGAACTCTACTTGCAAAAACACTTCGTATGATGGAAAAACTCTATTAATTGGGGCTACAAAGGCCAAGTGACTTGCAAGCTACTGTAAAAACAAAGTCAGCTGTGGTCCCTGACAACTGCATGGCTTTCTAACCCCATGCAACCCGGGACTCACTGGAAATGTGACTTTAGAGCAAAACCTTAAAGGAAGTGAGGGAATGAGTTACAGGGGCATCTGGATGAACAGCTTTCCAGACAGAAGAATGGCCATGCTAAGGGATCACAGGATTTCTCTTGCCTGCATTCTGGATTTTCACCCCTATGGGCAAGGCAGAGAGGCCAGAGCAACCAACACTTGTGAGGGAAGCCCCAGGTTGCCCTTTTAGGCCTTTGGGATGAGAGGGAGAAAGGGACTCGGTAGTTCCAGGTGCTTGGACTCCTTCCTTTTTCATGCTCACTTCCTCTCTGAGTAAGTCCATCTCCTCCCCTGGCCCAGACCTCCCTTGTGGTCCCTACTCAAAGATCCCACTTCCTACTGGACATCTCCAGATGGGTGTCTGACAAGCATTTGAAGTCCACATTAAAAGGAACTTAAGGGCAGCCCGGGTGGCTCAGCAGTTTAGTGCTGCTTTCAGCCCAGGGTGTGATCCTGGGGACCTGGGATCGAGTCCCATGTCAGGCTCCCTGCATGGAGCCTGCTTCTCCATCTGCCTGTATCTCTGCCTCTCTCTCTCCCTGTGTCTTTCATGAATAAATAAATAAAATCATAAATAAATAAATAAATAAATAAATAAACTTAATATCTTTCCCACAAAGCCTTTCCTTTTCCTGCTGGATTCAGAAGCCTACCCTATCACCCAAGCCAGAGACCTGGGAATCCTATTTGTCTCTTCTCTCTCCTTCATTGCCTGTATCCAACCAGACACACTGTCCTATTAATTCTACTTGAGTTTCCAGAATCCCTCCTCATTTCTGTTTCCCTTGCCATTATCTTCCATCAGACATTGATCACATTCTCACCAGTCCCTAGCCTGTCCAAAACGGCCTTTCTAAAACCAAATCTGACCATGTCACTTCCTTGTCTAACATTCTTCAATGGCTTTCCACAGTACAAAGTCCTGACCCCTTAGAGTGATACACAAGACATCCTCCCTCTGGGACACAGCCTCTATCTCCTCTCAGCCTCACCCCTGATCATTTTCCCCTTAAACCCTGTGCCAGCCCCACAGTACCACGTGTAGCCCCATGAAACTGCTGTTTCATTTGCAGCATGAATACCTTTCGCATGTGCTGAATACCTTTCCTAATCTTCTCTGTCTGGCTTATTCTCATTTATTCTCCAAGACAATTGGGACATCACCTCTACTGGGAGGACCTCTTGACCTCCTTGGGAGTCTGTTAGTGCCAGCCAGCCCTCATTGTACTCTATTAAGCACTGTCATTTTCCCCACCTACACCTTGAATTATAACAGTTCCTCTTTCCCTCACTAATCTTTGAACTTATTTAAGACAAGAGCTATTATCCCTGTTTGTCAAACAAATGGGAGCCACCTTAGAGCCACATTTAAAAAAAGAAGAATGGAAGGATTCTTGGCCTACAGGAAAACCCAGTGTTTTCTTGGGCATGGGGGCCAGAGCAACTGGAGATATTACACTAGAAATGCAGAGGGGAGTCCCAAGGCCCATCAATTCTGGGGAGCAAGATTTGGGCAGGAGACCAGAGCACTTGAGCTTCAGTAAAAGACCAGGGCCTCTGTATTAAAACATAGGAGAATTAATGTTAAATGGTTTTCATTTAAAAGTACAGAGTGTCAGAGAAAAGATAAGCAGTAAGGTTATTGTAAATCCTAGATATATCGAGTGAGAAAATAACACCTAAGATATTTATTTGGATATTAAAAATATCTGTGTTTATGAGAAATGCTCATTGTCCCCCATGGAACACAAAATCATTCTTTAAATCACTGAACATGTATCAGGTAAACTGGGTTATAAATTTAATTTCATTACAGCAACAAACCCTACATAGGCAGGAGGATCTTCACTGCTTATTGCACACATGGCAAATTTTTCTACTCAAAACTTTCAAAAATCAGAGGTAAGATATAATTCTCAAGAAGCAGAAGAAAGCTGACCCCTTGATTACACAAGGGCAGGACTATGACTGCCCTTACAAAATAGGTTTTTGTGAAAATAAGTAAGTTTTTATTGTTTAGAATCAAGAATCTTGGCTGATCAACTAAATAATGTTTGTTGAGCACCTTCTATGTGTCAGGCAATTGTGCTGAGCCCCACACGTGCATCATCTCATTTAGAGAGGGTCATAGTCAAAAAAAAAAAAAATAGAGAGGGTCATAGTCACAGCCAACCATGGCTGAATTGCATGCCTTTCCTTAGAACTTACAAAACATCCTTTCCTTATATCCCTACATGACCCAGGACACCTCCAGTCCCATCTTCCAGCTATTACTTACAGTTAAACCAAACCAAACTGTGACCTAAATCAAGGTTCTGCAGTGTTTTAGATACGCTAAGCAGAGAACTAGGAAGAAATGCTATAAAACTTAAAGTTATGTTTCAATTTCAAAAAGGAAAAACTTAAGACACACCTTTTCCCTTTGCAAAATAAGTTTCAGGATCTCAAACAGGATTGCAGCCAGGCAAATACACTTCCACATGCTGATCAGTTTGAACCAAGATTTCTTTTGGAAACACATTCTAATAAGTCACCTTCACGTGAAAAGAAAGATTTCTTTGGGGGGCCTTGGAGGGGTGGGTAACAGTATTTATTGCAGGGAATAGAAATTTATCTTAATCTAATGAGTACTGTTTTCTTTTTTTTTTTTTTAAGATTTATTTATTTATTTATTTGCTCATGAGAGACAGAGAGAGAGGGAGAGACACAGGCAGAGGGAGAAGCAGGCTCCATGCAGGGAGCCCGATGTGGGACTTGATCCTGGAACTCCAGGATCACGCCCTGGGCCAAAGACGGGCGCTAACCCGCTGAGCCACCCAGGGATCCCTGAGTACTGTTTTCTAATTGGCCTTCTTGCACACCTATTTGTCATTTTCTGTCTTCAAAATAAAGAACTTCTTCTAGAGGGATGCCCAGCTGGATAAGAACCTGACTGGGTGTGGAACCAGTGGTGTTGAGAACCTATCTCAACAAGCACACTGTCCTCTGATGCTCATCTGCCATAGGATGTGGCTTTCTTTCCTATTCCCAGCAGGGAAGTTGAATCTGTAGTAAGCCATTGCCCCACTCTTGGGGCTGTTCTTGGGATCAAGTGGGCTTCAAGGTTCAAATGTATGACCTTGAAACGGAGGCATGTTCTATATGTGTAATGAGCCAGCTGATGTGGGAATTAAATGCATAAGTTTCAATTTAAGGATACTAGAAAATCAACTCTATATTAAGCAGCATGCTATGGATCATACCAGCCTAGACATACAAGTAGTCCTAAACCAATTAATCCACAGCTATTTATTATGGAGCATCTACCATGTTCCAAGCACTCGGCTACGTTCTTCAGCTCACAGTGGTATTTAGCATTTCAAACCTGTAAGATCAATTCCTGTGTGCTAATTGATTTTATGTATAAACTGAATACTTTGAAGAACTTTAAGGTTCAATCTCAACTTTTAACCTCCAGGAGATCATGCCTGACCCGCAGGCCAGGGCAGGTGTCCTTCAGGACTGAACTATGTGCATATTTCTGTAATTGGGCTGACCTCATTATTTTACAGCTCTCTTTGTGGGTCTCTCTGTTCCAAAACTCAAGCATGAAATCCATGTGGCAAGAGACTGCTGGCAAATCCTCACAGCTGCACCTAACACAGTGCTGCTATATGGATTTTGGCTGTACTGGATTTTGGTTGAAGATATGGGGGGAAAGTAGCATACAGATGGGGAAAGACCATAGCCATAAATGGACTCGAGTCAAACTTCAAGATTAAGGACTTTTCAGACTATGGTAGTGATTCTTTTTTTTTTTTTTTTTTAAGATTTTACTTTTTTTTTTTAAAGATTTTATTTGTTTATTCATGATAGAGAGAGAGAGGGAGAAGCAGGCTCCATGCCAGGAACCCAACGGGGGACTCGATTCCAGGACTCCAGGATCATGCCCTGGGCCAAAGGCAGGCGCTAAACCACTGAGCCACCCAGGGATCCCCTAAGATTTTACTTATTTATTTGACAGAAAGAGAGCACGTGTGAGCACACGCAGGGGAACTACAACAAGAGAGGAAGAAGCAGGCTCCCCACTGAGCAGGGAGCTCACCACAGGGCTAAATCCCAAGACCCAGGGATCATGACCCGAGCTAAAGGTAGACGCTTAACCAACTGAGCCACCCAGGTGCCCCTATGGCAGTGAATCTTAAATGAGTTTATTTATTGTCAGATAAAAATCAGTAAGTACCAAAGAATTAACATAAGCTTACAGATAGCAAGGTTTCATTTGGGAGCACTGAATCCATTTCCTGTAACCTAATAGTTGGCCAACAGGGCTTGACTTTGGTAAATAAATACCACTGTGTTCTCTACACAGCAGGTTACCGCTGAAGTTAGAGGTTAAGGTGCAGACTCATATGTTAAAGGGTGGCACCTACTGGCAGGATATCATACTGCAGCTCAGTTCTATTAGACCTTAAAGAAACACAAGGGGGGCGGCCTGAGTGGCTCAGCGGTTTACCGCCGCCTTCGGCCTGGGGCCTGATCCTGGAGTCCCAGGATCAAGTCCCTCGTGGGGCTCCCTGCATGGAGCCTGCTTTTCCCTCTGCCTGTGGCTCTGCCTCTCTCTCTGTGTCTCTCATGAATAAATAAATAAAATCTTTAAAAAAGGAAAAAAGAAACACAAGGGAAACATTGGTGTTAGTTTGAGAGTTTTTCTGATCCCCCACATCCAAACCTTCTCCCTATTTGGGTGGAATCCGCCACTGTAAGAGGCACCAACCTCCACTAGAAGCTGAACTAGATAGACCCTTCTCTCCCCAACCTTGGGCTTAGCTGATTTAGACAGAATCAGTGATGTTGAATCTTAATAAAAGATTCCAGGAAGGGGGCACCTGGGTGGCTCAGTGGTTGAGCATCTGCCTTTGGCTCAGGGCGTGATCCTGGGGTCCTGGGATCGAGTCCCACATCAGACTCCCTGCAGGGAGCCCGCTTCTCCCTCAGCCTGTGTCTCTGCCTCTTTCTGTCTCTCATGGATACGTAAATAAAATCTTCAAAAAAAAAAAAAAAGAGAGAGAGAGAGAAGAGAGAGAGAGGAGAGAGATTCCAGGAAGAAGGAATAGATTTGGGTTGCAGCAATGGCAGTATCCAGCAGGAACGGAATATTCTAATCAGATTACTTCTGCTGCTGGCCTTCCTTAATTCCCACCTATGTTCAGCATCTGCTTTTCCAAACTTGTCAATTCTGTGAACTATCCAACATCTTCCCCATAAGTTCTTTTTCCATTTAAGGTACCCAGAGTACATTTCTGTCACTTAGAATCAAGAATCCTAAACACTAAAAACGTTTCTGAGTGCCTTCTCTGTTCAGGTATTGTGCTAAGCCTCACACACATTATCTCATTTAGTCCTGTTTCAGCAGAACGATGTGAAGTAAGCGTAGAGGAGGAAATAGAGGCAAAAAGACAAATTAAGTTTCCCAAGTCAAACAACTAGTTTGGAAGAGCCAGATTACAGAATCAGCCAGTTTGACCCTAGAACTAACGCTCTTAATCATTTCATGACCTCACAAAGGAAAAAATTCTGAGGCTTTTGAAAGTACAAAATTGGAAAATAAGGGGTGCCTGGGTGGCTCAGTGGTTCAGTGTCTGCCTTGGGCTCAGGTCGTGATCCTGGGGTCCTGGGATCGAGTCCCACATCGGGCTCCCCGCAGGGATCCTGCTTCTCCCTCTGCTTGTGTCTCTGCCTCTGTGTGTGTGTGTGTGTCTCTCATAAAAAAATAAATAAAATCCTTAGAAAGAAAAAGAAAAAGAAAGAAAGAAGAAGAAGAAAGAAAGAAAGAAAGAAAGAAAGAAAGAAAGAAAGAAAGAAAGAAAGAGAGAGAGAGAGAGAGAGAAAGAAAGAAAAAGGAAAGAAAAGAAATTGGAAAATAAGACTTGAAACACAGTCCTCCAGTCTGTGGGCCTTGTGAGCTAACAAACTGGGGAAAGAAATCCTGAAAACGTATAAGGAAAATGAAATATTAAGGAGACAATCTTACCCTGAAGCTAATGAAGCTTCTGTGCTCTTCATTTGCAGGGAGCTCCTTCTAAAACTCTAAATTTAACTTTGTATTTATAAACGTGTATCCTTTTCCTTAAAGAAGGCCCCTCAAAATAGTATAAACTTCCGACTCTACAGAACCTGGATCTGTCCCTGGATGAGAACAGGAATTTATCAGATTAGGGACTCATTACCTAGCTCCAGATTTGGAGATCAAGCAGAGAATCACAGACCTACCAGAAAATGGAAAACAGCACAAACATCCTTGAAAACCACTCCTACTCTCCTGTGCCCCGGGGGAGAAGAGAGAAGTAGAAGTTGTTTCTCACCACTACAGGCAGGGTTCAGGGCACAGTCAGGAACCCACAGGTCCCCTTTTTATTCAACAAAAAGAAAGGCAAGATGTATATGCACCCAGCAGGTACAACAGCAGCCAGGACTGGGTGTGAGTCCTCTGCCTCAGGCCCAGACAGTCATCTGGCCCTCTTGTCATGAAAAAGCTGGATGTGGTCTCAGCTCTCAAGAAGAGAGGACAGCCAAGCTTCATCAGGGAGATAGGAGGATCTTGTCTTCGTATAAAATGTTGATATTTTGTCATTGTTATTTTTTGCATCAATTTTTATTTTTTAAATTTCATTAAAATAGTATTTATCTTGATCAACGAGTTTTTTGGTGCTCCCTTACATTTGGTGCCCAACGTGAGGGCCTCACTCACTTTGCCCACACCATGGTCCTGATGAGATCATCAGACATGGAAAGGCTGGAGTTTCCCCAAAACATCAGTAATTCATTCAGTTACTCACCTATATTTCCAAGATAGCACTGCCCCCCAAACTCAGACTGCTGCACTGTAATCCAGATGTACCATCCATCTTTATATTTAAGTCTTATAAGCCGTTATTACTTTAAGGGAGAGGCAAAGAAACCAAATCACATTACTAAAGCATTACTGTTTGGAAGATTCTTGGCCCTAGGGCAGGCTTGTCCTACCAAGACAAACAAGGGTTAGGCCAGTGGTTCTTCACCTTAGCTGAACATTAAAATCAGTTAGGGAGCTTTTTAAAAATGCCAATGCCAGAGTCCCACTTTCAGAGATTCTGATTTTATTGATCTGAAGTGATTTCCAGGCAGGCTTTTAAACAAATTTTTATTAAGGTATACTTGACAGACCACAAAATTCACTCACTGTTAAGTTCAATAATTTTTTAGTAAATATATACAATTGCGTAGCCACTACCACAATGACATGCAGATCCTTCTCTTCATCCCAAAAAGCTCCCCGGTCAGTGCCAGTTTGTAGTAAATTCCTGTTCTCATTCTAGTTCCTCATTCTGACACCATTAGTCTACTTCCAGTCTCAAGAGATTTCATGCACCTGTATTAAAAAAGAAAAAAAAAAAAACTTCCCAAGTGTTTCTAGTGTGCAGACATAATTAAGAACTACAATACTAGGGCAGCCTTGGGTGGCTCAGTGGTTTAGCGCCTGCCTTCTACCCAGGTCCTGATCCTGGAGACCCAGGATCGAGTCCCACGTCGGGCTTCTTGCATGGAGCCTGCTCCTCCCTCTGCCTGGGTCTCTGCCTCTCTCTCTCTTTGTGTCTCTCATAAACGAATAAAATCTTAAAAAAAAAAAAGTTGAAAAAAAAAGTCTTGGGGAGAGGTGCCTGGGTGGCTCAGTTGGTCAAGCATCTGCCTTCGGCTCAGATCATGATCCCAGGGTCCTGGGATTGAGTCCCACATTGGGCTCCCTGCTCAGCAGGGAGTCTGCTTCTCCCTCTGCCTCTGTCTGCTGCTCTGCCGACTTGTGTTTTCGCTCTCTCTCTCTCAAATAAATAAATAAATAAATAAATCAGTCTTTAAAAAAGTCTTGGGGAAATGAAATAAATTTTGTGACAAATAGCTTATAGTCAACTTTACAGAAATAGTAAGAAACGAAAGATGCCTGTGTGTATATCTACACCCCTAATAAGTATAAAATGACACATTTCTACACCAGCCTAGGATACAGAGCTCTTTTTTGTGTGGTTAAATGAGAAGCCTGCTATGCTATCTTCAAAGTCATATTCATTGCTTAAAAATGAACAAAGAAACATATACCTCCGACTGAAAATTTATGAGATTACAAAACTACTGTCTTTAAATGTTTAAAAATCCCTCAGGGGGAAGTTTCTAGAGATGTACAAAGTATCTTTGTTATTACATTCCACAAACATGGCTAGGATAACACACTAGCACAGAAGAATCCTAAAGAAAGTCACTGACAAGTTATCGCGTGGAGCTGATGTCCTTCTGTCATTTTAGGCATGCAGGGCAAGCAAGCACTTGTAAAGGGGTGAGCCTGAGGAACAGGAATGAACTGGAAAGAATTCACAGAAATGCCAGCCCCAGAGGTCTGTAAATGCATGTGAGTAAACCACAGCCAGAGGCTGCTGGATGAGTCAATGCTTTTCAACACAAGCAATTCTTCTGCCTCCGTTGGCCAGAACAGTGAACCGCAGACAGCACCAGCTATCAACACAACCAGTTCATGGGAAATGTTATGGGGTGCAGCTGGAACGTGACCCCACCCAGACCGCTCCCTAAAGTTGCAAAGCTTCAACACAGTGCCTCCAGCCAAGGAGGTGCTGTCTCCAGTTGGGCCACCAAAGTTCTCGAGCAACAAGGGTGGCAAGAGTCAAGTCGCAGCTTCTGAGGGAAAGTGGCATGTAACTATGGATAAAGAAAGTTTGCGTTTTAGTTGAGGGGACCGTCCAAAACCATACTTTTTCTGTACTCAGGTTTTAATTATTTTTTTAGATTTATTTATTTATTTGACAGAGAGAGAGAGAGAGCGTGCACGCACAAGCAGAGGGAGCAGCAGGCAGAGGGGGAGGGAGAAACAGGCTCCCTACAGAGCAGAAAGCCAGATGCAGGTCTAAATCCCAGGACACTGGGATCATGACCTAAGCTGAAGGCTGATGCTTAACCAATTGAGCCACCCAGGTGCCCCTGTACTCAGGTTTTAAATTCCCAATACTTATTAAGATATTGGGAAGCAAATATTCAGCTATTTTCTCCTCTGATTATCAATTCTAAATTCTTAGTCCCCAGGAAAACTTCAAATGACTTTTTTTTTAGATTTTATTTATTTATTTTGAGAGAGAGAGACTGTGAGTTGGGGGGAGGCACAAAGGCAGAAGAAGAGAAAGAACCTCAAGCAGACTCCCCACTGAGCACAGAGCCTGACATGGGCCTCCCCACTCTGAGCTCATGACCTGAGCCAAAATGAAGAGTATGACACTTAACCAACTGAGCCACCCAAATGCCCCCAAATGACCTTTTAAAAAGTCACCTGAGGAGACGGGATAAAGAAGGTTGACATACTCTAGCCTACTCTCCTCACTCCAAATCATTAGCAATGACAGAAAATAATTTTAAACAAATAAAACAGAAACAATGAAGGTAAGCAAAGAAAGATAGACTCTATGGCAAGAAATACGAGCCATCCCTGAAAGACACAAGACAGATGAAATCAGATTAAGTAGCCTAAAATATATATAGGTGAGTACAGTGGTGGAGATGGCTCCAAAGGGCCTCAAATTAGAAGATACTGGGATGCTGTGTGGATGAGGGGGTTCTGAGCCTTCATCAGAACTGGTTTGGGCCAAAAAGAAAAAAAGAAAAAAAACTGATTTGGGCCATTGCAGTAGGAATAGTGAGGCAGGTGGTCCCATACACATACACACACACACACACACACACACACACACACACACCAAATTATAGGAGCAGGAGGCCCCAGAGGCATATTTTGGGCCAGCATTTGGGTTAGGAGGTCAGGGGATCAGGGCAGTGTTTCTGGTAGTTGGTCTCACCCAGAAAAAAAGGAAGCATCTTGGCCAGATAACTCTACTGATTCACCCTGCCCAACCTCACATCTTGCTCCTGTCCTATCACCAGAGGATAGCACATTCTCAGACACACTATCTAAACCTCTGAAATCAGAAATGAAAACACAATCACAAACCACCAAACATTTTAATAAAATCCTTATTGTGACAGAATGAACACAGCAAAAGACAGACTTAGAAAGCCGAAATATGGGATAGAGAAATTTTCCTGGAAAGAAATACAGGGTAAAAGAATGAAAAGTTTAACAGAGAAATAAAGAGTGCATCTAGAAAAGAGAGAACCTGAAACAAGGAACCCCTCAAAGAAATAGAAGATTTCCCAGAGCTGAGGAAGTACACATATCCTTGGAATAAAAGGATCAACCTTGATATATTATAGTGAAATTTCATAATACCTAAAAACAAAGTACCTAAAATTAACAAGAATCAAATTAACATCTGACTTCCCATTGACAAAACCACATGCAGCATAATCAATGAGTGACATTAACAGAAATGGCAGAGCAAGGACCTCTGAAAATCCTCTCCTATATAAAAGTAATGAGAACACAAGCAAAAATTGTCAAAATCAGGGATCCCTGGGTGGCTCAGTGTTTTTAGCGCCTGTCTTTGGCCCAGGGCGTGATCCTGGAGTCCCAGGATCGAGTCCTGTTGGGCTCCTTACCTGGAGCCTGCTTCTCCCTCTGCCTGTGTCTCTGCCTCTCTCTCTCTCTCTGTGTCTCTCATGAATAAATAAATAAAATATTTTTTTAATTGTCAAAATCAACTTTTCAGAACCCTTTAAATTAACTAAAGCCTTGCAACAATCTCAGGAAGGTTCATGTAAGAAAGCAGCTGAATCTCAGTAACAAAAGTAGGCTTACAAGTTTTTGCTTCATTTAAACTTGCCTTAGTCCCATCCCTCTGTTTCCAGCCCTGTGGTAGACTTGATAACCAATAGCCCCACAATTACAGCAAAACACAGCCATCAAGTATCCTCTGAAGAGCACAGAACAAAATTGGAGCTCATGCAAAGCCCAACTCACAGACGACTGTCATTGTTTGATCTAACAGTTCCCTGGAAAAATTCACTCACAAGTCTTGTCTTTATTTGGCCAGCCACAGATTCCACTTAGTACAAATAACATTTTCCCCCAAACACATTTGTTAAAAACAATCAGTGGCAATTGCTTAAGACCACAACTATCTGAGGCAGTGACAACAGTTGGAGGAAGCAACCAAACAAATTTAAAAATTAAAAGGAAAAGCTAGGGAATGAGATGTTCATAAGGGACTTTGAAACTTCCCAACATATTTCTGTGAATCTAGAAGGCCACCTATGCGCAATGGGCTGTGTAAAACCCTAAGTTCTTGCCTCTGCTAATCTTGAGGCTCTGCTCAAGCCAAAAAGTGAAGGCTGAGGTAGGGCTATAATATACTTACCCAAACATTGAAGGCTTAAAACCCATCAGTAAAGGTTTGGAGACTTACAGGCTCCAAGAATTTAAGGAAATCTTTCCAATTATTAGCTGATCAATAAGCTAACAGAAAAGAGACTTCAGTGGCCACACACAACAAAGAATATAGACTTTACAAAATTAGTTCAGAAAAGTTATTAAACAAACAGCAACAACTAGAAACCACAGAAAGGAAGAAGAATGTGATTTCTAGAGTTGTCACATTAAATTTTTAAAAAGTCCATTATCAACAAAAAATTATCGAGTATGCAAAGAAGAAAACAGGGCCCATATACAGGAAAAAAGTAGTTGGTAAAAACTGTCCCTGAGAAATCTGAGACACTAGACTTACTAGATAAAGACTAAATTCTGCCATTTTAAGAATATTAAAATAACTAAAAGCACCATATCTAAAGAACTAAAGGAAAGTATAAAAATGATATTTCAAATAGAGAATATCAATAAAAGATAAAAATTATTTTTTTGAAAAATAGAAATTCTAGCATTAAAAAGTATAATAACTGAAATTAAAAGCTCACTAGAGGGGCACCTGGGTGACTCAGCCAGTTAAGCATCTCCCTTCAGTTCAGATCATGATCCCAGGATCCTGGGATGGAGCCCCACATTGGGCTCCCTGCTCAGTGGGGAGTCTGCTTCTCCCACATCCCCTCTCCCTGCTTATGCTTACACATACTCTCTCTCTTTCTCTCTCTCTGAAATAAATAAATAAAATATTTTTAGAAAGAAAAAAACTCACTAGAGGGCACCTGTGTGGCTCAGTCAGTTAAGCATCTGTCTTTGGCTCAGATCATGATCTCAGGGTCCTGGAATCAAGACCCCACACTGGGATCCCTGCTCAACAGGTAATCTGTTTCTCCATCTCCCTCTGACCCTGCATGTGCTCTATCTCTCTCTCCTAAATAAATAAATAAATACAATCTTAAAAAAAAAAAAAAAACTTACTAGAGGAACTCAACAACAGATTTCAGCAGCCAGAAGAAAGAATCCATGAGCCTTAACACAGGCCAACTGTGATTATATCCTTTAAGAACAGCAAGAAAAAAAAAGAACAGCAAGAAAAAGGGGGTCCCTGGGTGGCTCAGTGGTTTAGCACCTACCTTTGGCCCAGGGTGTGATCCTGGAGTTGCGGGATTGAGTTCCATATCAGGCTCCCTGCATGGAGCCTGCTTCTCCCTTTGCCTATGTCTCTGTTTTTCTCTCTCTCTGTATCTCTCATGAATAAATAAAATATTTTTAAAGGGCGGGGGGGCAGCCCGGGTGGCTCAGCAGTTTAGCGCCTGCCTTTGGCCCAGAGCATGATCCTGGAGACCCGGGATCGAGTCCCACATCAGGCTCCCTGCATGAGCCTGCTTCTCCCTTTGCCTGTGTCTCTGCCTCTCTGTGTTTCTCATGAATAAATAAATAAAATCTTTAAAAAAAAAAGAACAGCAAGAAAAAATAATGAGGAAAAATGAACAGAACCTCAAGACCTATGGAACACAATCAAGCATATCAATATACACATAATGGGACTCCCAGAAGAAGAGAGGGAAAAGGAATATTTGAAAAAAATAATGCCTAAAACTTCCCAAATTTGATGAAAAACACTAAACTACACATTCAAGGAGCTCTATGAAATTCATGAATATGGACAGACATAAAGCCAATGACAACAGATTGAGGAGCCCCCAAATAAATCTTTGTATTTATGGTCAAAGGATTTTCATCAAGGGGCCAAAACTATTCAATGGGAGAAAAAAACAGTCTTTTTAACAAATGGTGCTGGGAAAACTGGATATCTACATGCAAAAGGATGAAGTTGAATCCTTACCTTACACCATTTATAAAAAATTAACTCTAAATCAAAGACCTAAACATGAAAGCTAAAACTTTAAAACTCTTAGAAGAAAACATAGGAGAAAAGCATCATGGTGTTACACTTGGCAATGATTCCTTGGGCATATCACAAAAAGTACAAACTAAAAAAGGAAAAGAGGGGGATCCCTAGGTGGCTAAGCAGTTTAGCACCTGCCTTCGGCCCAGGGCATGATCCTGGAGTCCTGGGATTGGGTCCCACATCGGGGTCCCTGCATGGAGTCTGCTTCTCCCTCTGACTGGGTCTCTGCCTCTCTCTCTGTCTCTCATGAATAAATAAATAAAATCTTAAAAATAAATAAACATGAAAATAGAAATAAAAAGGAAAAAAGAAAAAGATAGATAGATAAGCCAGGCTATGACAAAATTTAAAATTTTTACACACTGAAGGTCACTAGAAGTGAAAAAGTCACCTACAGAATGAGATAAAATATTTCCAAATGACATATCTGATAAGGGATTAAAATCTAGAATATACAAATAAGTTCTACAACTCAGCCAAAAAAGCAAACAATCCAATTCAAAACTGGACAAAGTACTTGAAAAGACATTTCACTAAAGAAGATACACTGTGGTCACTGAGCACCCAAAAAGATACTCAACATCATTAATTATTAGGAAAATACAAATCAAAACCACAATGAGATATCATGTCACACTCACTCATTAAGATGGTTATTATTTTTTTAATTTTTTTAAAGATCTTACTTATTTATTTATTTATTTATTTATTTATTTATTTATTTATTTATTTTAGAGAGAGAGTATGGGAGAGGCAGAGGGGAAGAGAGAGGGAAAAAGAAAGCATCTCAAGCAGACTCCATGCTGAGCACAGGGCCCACTGCAGGGCTCCATCTCATGGCCCTGAGATCATGACCTGAACAGAAACCAAGGGTCCAATGCTCAATCAACTGAGCCACCCAGGTGACCCAAGATGGTTATTATTTTTTTAAGTACAATATAACAAATATTGTTAAGGGTTTTGAGAAATTGGAACCCTCATGCATTGTTAGTGGGAATAAAAAATGGTGCAGCCACTTTGGAAGAGTATGGTGGTTCAAAAAAATTAAACATAGAATTACCATGTGATCCTCTAACACCACTTTGGGTATATATGCAAAAAAAAATTGAAAGTAGGGACTCAGGGATTTATACACCAATGTTCATAGCAGTATTGCTTACATCAGCCAAAAAGGGGAAACAACCCCAATGTCTGTCAATGGTATAAACACACAATGAAATAGTATTTAGCCTTAAAAAATTATGAAAACCTGATATGTCCTACTACATGGATGAAATTTAAAGATACTATGCTCAGTGAAATAAGCCATACACAAAACAAAACAAAAATTGTATGATTCCATTTACACGAGACAGTCAAATTCATAGAGGCAAAAGGTAGCATGATGATTGCCAGGGGCTGAGAGGAGATAGGAATGAGGAGGTAGTGTTTAATGGGTATAAAGTTTCAGTTTGGAAAGATTAAAAAGTTCTGGAGATGGATGATGGTGATGGCTATACAACAACGTGAATGTACTTACTGTCACTAAACAGTACACTTGAAAATGGTTTAAGTATTTAGTATATTTAGTGTTATGCATATTTTCTCACAATAAAAAAGGCTTTACCTTTTTAACTGATGATTCCAATTTTCAGACTATTTTTAGGAAATAGAAAAAGTAAGCAAAGATTTAGTTGTCAGTATGAAAACTGTCTAAATGTCTAGCAAAAGAAGAGCTTACAGTAAACCATACAACTTCTCAGTTTGAATATTGTGCAGTATTTGAAGTGTTAATAAAGAATTCTATTAATGCTAGGAAATGCTTTCAATGCTAAGCTGAATTGAGAAGAAGAAAAACAAAATACAAACCAATAGATATATACATTGAAATAGATCATCTAGATCTATATGTCTCAAGAAGAAATACCCCAAAATAGCTTAAACGTTTTTTTAACCTTGCAGATAAAATTAAGACTACCTTATTGTCTTTTAAACTTTTTTGTGGTTTCCTAGTTTTCTTCAATGAACATACATTTTTAAAAGACTTTATTTATTTGAGAGAGAGAGCATGAGCTGGGGGCAGAGGGAGAAGCAGGCTCCATGAGAAGCGGGAAGCCCCACTCGGGACTCAGTCCCAGGACCCCGGATCATGAGCTGAGCCAAAGTTGGACTTACCAACTGAGTCATCCAGGCGTCCCAACATATATGTTCTTCAGAGAAAAAAAATTTTAATTACTAATAAGGTCTGAAAAGAGGAAATAAAGAGAAAATCCCTAAAAGCGCATGATGGGTTTCCTAAAGGAAATGAAGACGGGAAAGTCAACCAGAACTTCCCTAACAAGAGAGCTATCATAAATGAAAATTAGTCACTAAAAAAGTTCCAGAAATTTTGCCAGGGCTCTTTGAAAATGGGAGAAATCGTAATTCTTTCTGCTTAGGAATAGGAAATAGATCCCCTTACAGCTTCCAGACTTGCCATCTTAACCATATATCAGAGCCAGAGCTGGCCTTGTGGGGCCTTGGAATTTGATTAACATTAAGAGGTTGGACTGTCTTCAGAAGACTACAAAAAGCCAAAGATAGCTTTCGCAGCATGTTTTAGGTGACATTCCAGGATGGAAAACCTTAGGAGGAAATGGCTGCTTTAACAAAGGTCTTGAGGACTGCCATTTACGTCTGTGTCAAGTCATAAAACAAACAGAACCTTCTTTCAGAGCACATTCTTGCAGCCCTAAACCACCGCCCACGGGGGCCTCTGAGTTCTTTGTGCCCCAGTCACCCTAGGGAGGTAAAATCATGTCATTGTACTTGTAATTGTAGGTTCTTCCTTGTGTTGGAGAGAAGCTCAGGAGCGTTTCCAGGGTCCAAAAATATATTGTGGCAAGATGGGGATTGTGCCCAACCTCTTGCATGGCAAGATGCTATTTCCTGGGGTCCTATTTTACATTTATTTGTTTCCCTTTTGTCTGACTGGAGAATTTACAAAACAGTTGAGACTTACATACAACCTGTCCCTATGTGGTTACTTAATGGGATCTGAGATTTTTCAAGTCTACTAGGGGACTGAAGGAAGGAAAACCTTCCATGTAAAAATATAAATATATTTTTTCAAATGTTAAAGCATCGCCAGAACTCAAAACCCAACCAAAGGAACAAATACGGGATCCCTGGGTGGCGCAGCGGTTTGGCGCCTGCCTTTGGCCCAGGGCGCGATCCTGGAGACCCGGGATCGAATCCCACATCAGGCTCCCAGTGCATGGAGCCTGCTTCTCCCTCCGCCTGTGTCTCTGCCTCTCTCTCTCTCTCTGTGACTATCATAAATAAAAAATTAAAAAAAAAAAAGGAACAAATACAGTGATCCCAAAAAAGATGCCAGTGATTTAACTATACAACAAAGTCCAAGTCCTCACAGCAGATCTTGAACTAGATGGATTCAGATCTTCAACAGACGTAGTAAGTACCCACTAGGAACCAAGCATCATGTTCTTGCTAGGAATACAGTGCCTTCTGAGCCTTGCGAGAGGAAGTAGGACAGTCTGGTGTGGAAGAGACAAAGCTTGTCTATCCCAGTACCTCCAAGGCAAGGCCTCCAAGAATGTCCAGGGTCCAGTGAGAAAGACAATGGGCAGTTAGAACATGCAGCAGAGGTGAGGATCCTTTATCCCTGGGATAACTAGAGACACCTGCATGGTGACAGAGCCAAATCTAGAAGATAAGAATTTCAACAGGCAAAACCATAGGGGAGGGCCAATGAAAGGCAAAGAAAGAGAAGTCTGAGGGTAAATGAAAGAACGAGGGACATGACACCTTCTGGTCTTAAATTCTATTTACTAGGTCATCACTACTCTGAAGCTGTTCATCTGGCCAAGGAGACTCCATGAGCTAGAACATTTTTTAAATAAAAAGAAGCCTTTCCTTTGACATGGAAGCTGATGGGAGTGAAGCAGGAAGGGCAAAGGAATATCAGGAGAGAGTTGGGAGATGAGGGGGGCCAAAGGTCTTTTCTTAATTGAACAGTTGAGTGAAGGAGGGCTCCTTTGCTCGTTCGCCTTCTAGCTGCCCTCATGATCCATCCTGGTCACTAACCTTTCAGCCCAGGCTGCTTTTTAGACAGTCTCGGTAACTTGGTGGCAAAAAACAGACACTGGGGGAATTACGTCTGATACAAGCATTTCCAAACTAGACATAAATTAATTACCTGTGATTCCCCATCCCCCAGGCGATGTTTGCAAACAGATAAAGGATATCAAGAAGTCCTTTCAGGGTGCTGGAGAACAGAAGCTACCTGTAATCCTGGAAAATTAGTATTAGTCCCCTCAAGTTTGGCTACAAGCTAGAGAGGAAGTCATTACACCCTTGCAATTTTCTCAGACACCTGCCAAACCACTCAACAATGGACGTCCTTTCTGGTTAACCACAGGGAAGGCAGTATTGGCGGGGGGGTGGGCGGTGGGAGGGCATTAACAGGACCAGATTCTGGCTTCACTTCAACCCCGAGGGAATGGTGCTCCCTCTGGGAAATCCCTGATGGCATCACTGTACCTGCTGTGTCTACCATCAGTGGGGAAAGCCTGGCCCAACCCCAAGCCACGGGTCCTCCGGCCACACCAGGTTTCCTGTAGGCAGGAGAGACCAAAGAGTGATGCTTTCTTTGTAAAGCACCTTAAAATCCTCTGATGAAAGGATCAATTACACATTCAGACTGCAGAAAATTGTGCAATTGTTAAAGAGGACGAAGGAGCTTTATCAATGCTAACAAAGGAAGGTCTCCAAAATATGGCACTGGGCACAGAAAGCAAGTTACAGAGCAGACATACATGCTATGTGTCTATATAAAATACACATATATTCTTGCAAATACATGGGCAGTTTCTGGAATTATATAAAAGAAATATTCTACTTCTGGAAGTAGGAGAGTGCTTTCCTTTTATATTCTTTTATACTACTTTTATAATAAAAAATAGTTTTGAAGACCTTTTCTGAATTATTTGATGAAAGAGGCCAAGAAAAACTATTATATATATATAATGTCCCGATGCTAACGAAGGCTAAAAAGTATTATCTTCTTACTTTGATCTTTCTAGCCTGATACACATTTCTGTATAAATACTGTCTTTGCCAGACTTACTATGGTGCTGCTTCTGTTTAATGGAGTTTATTTTATTTTTTGGCTTGTTTAATGGAGCTTAAGCTCTATAGTGAAATCTAATGAAATGTGAGCATATGTATAATACATTTATGGTGAGAGACATAAATATGTCTAAACACCAAACAAATCTATAGCTAATACACTCACACTTCATCCAAAGGTTTTTTAGAGTTAGTTTGGCCCATTTATCACCCTTTTGCTCTTTGGAACAGCTCTCACCTGACCTCATGGGATCATGGTGAGGTTGTCTATCATGTTGCCCCAGTTGTCCTCCTGCTAAAAAGAGGAGCTCGCAATCCTGGCTGGCCCATCAGGGTACCCCATTCTACAGCCACAACTATTTGTTCAGGGATAGACAAGTGTCTTAAGCTGGACCATCAGTATCTTCTCTAAGATTTGACATGTGGGGGCAGCCCCCGTGGGTCAACGGTTTAGCGCCGCCTTCAGCCCAGGGCGTGATCCTGGAGACCTGGGATCGAGTCCTGCGTCAGGCTCCCTGCGTGGAACCTGCTTCTCCCTCTGCCTCTGTCTCTGCCTCTCTCTGTGTGTGTGTGTGTGTGTGTGTGTGTGTGTGTGTGTGTCGTGTGTCTCATGAATAAATAAATAAAACCTCAAAAAAATAAAAAAGAATCAAATGACAAATCATTAAAAAAAAAAGATTTGACCCATAGGTACTAAAACAGATATGTTGCCTGTCTTACTCTTGGATCTTGAGCTGTAAAGACCATAAAGGCTTGAATAAAGCCAGGCAGAGGTAAACAGAGCTGAAAATAGAGAGTGAAGGCATCACTTCAGTTCATGGATCCAGTGACATCTGAAGCCACAATGATCTCTGCTTGGACTTCACATTTATATGAATCAATAAATTCCTCCTTGCGGCTTAGGCTGGATTTTCTTACTTTTCTCCCTTGCACTCTAAAGGGTCCTAGCTAATTAATATCATCATTTTCTCAGTGAAGGTTTAACAAGCCAGTCCATGACCGTGACTATCCGCCACATTCAAAATCCAAAATTCAAGTTTATATTCTAATATTCTGAATGTCATTGTTAGGTAGGATATCCTATTTATTCTTCAAGAAAAAGAGGTACAAGGAGTTCTCTATATGGAATTTCTCCCAAGGTCATACAATTCATCAGAAGTCAAGTCCAGAGCAAAAATAATTTCCCAAACCTTAAAAAAAAAAAAAAACAACTTCATTCTATGTCAAAAGTAAAGGAGAAAGCTATCTGCAACATCCGCTAAGGAAAGGAGTAGGGAGATGGCTTCTGTCTGAAGATGTCTTAGTCCAGGGGACCGCAGGGACCAAAATAAACCAACTTCGAATTCCTCAATTTCCCAAAAGCCGAGCTCGATCAGACTAATCTTGCTGATTTCTTGTCCTAAAAGATACTCAACAACTGATGTAAGTAGAAGGTGTGCAGGATCCAAGTCAGTGTTTTTTATTCTACTTATCTTCAAATCAATTAGGTAGAGGACTCCAAAGCTTTCATACTGTTTGCCTTAAGCACTATTTGGTAGTGTAAATGAAAGCCCTTATGAAGAGAGTTCACAACAATTTTGCTTTCTCAGGGCACCTGGGTGGCTCAGCAGTTGAACATTTGCCTTTGGCTCGGGTCATGATCCTGGAGTCCTGGGATTGAGTCCTACATCGGGCTCTCTGCATGGAGCCTGCTTCTCCCTCTGCCTATGTCTCTGCCTCCCTCTCTGTGTCTCTCATGAATAAATAAATAAAAACTTTAAAAAAAATTCTGCTTTCTCAGTGAGAAGTAAAATAAAAGCCTGATGAGGATCACAGGAAAACCCCAGTGTAAAATAAGTTAAACTCTTTGTCCCAGGAAAATGGTAAACAAGAAAGGAAATTCATAAACGAAACTTTTCAGTGCAAATGGTAGACCTAGGAGGAGAAGGCAAGAACCCTGTATACAGAGATTTCCTCTGCGGCCAGGCATGTGGCACAGCCAGGATTCCCCAGAAGTGTGCCCTGCTCAGAAATTCTACAACCACAGCTAATAAAAGCCTATGCCACTTCATGGGGCTGAGGTGTGAGTCCTGGTCAGGGCACATAAGATCTCTGAGCCTCAATTTCTTCACCTGTAAATGAAGGGATTGTACTACATGCTTCTGACCTTCTCTCACAACATACAAATAATACTGTTTATAGTTTCTCACCCTGAGCTTCAGAGATTTTATATATTTAAAAAGGAAAAATTTTATTTTTAGTCTATAGGCAAGCTCTACAGTGTGAAAATGTTAAGGAACTGAATTGTTGACTTATTTTTTTCCATTACGTGCAAAAAGCATGAATACTTACCCCAAGATACATCAAAGGAGATTAGCTGATCATGTGCAAAAAACAGGGACCAAGGAAGCTGCATCCTGAAGTGAAATTCATATTCTCCTTTCTTTGCAATGCATCGTATGTGTACGAAATTGGCTGAAGTAGAAGAAAAACAGAGGCATGCATATTATCACTGCTGTTTACGACAGTGAAGATTAGAAACTACCTAAATATCTTACAACTTGGGTTAAACTCATTAAGTAACTTGCACAATAAAAATTAATCACCAATTAAGATCATATTTAGAAGAATATGTCCCCTTGGGGCACCTGGGTGGCTCAGCGGTTGAGCGTCTGCCTTTGGCTCAGGGTGTGATCCCAGGGTCCTGGGACTGAGTCCCACATCAGACTCCCTGTAGGGAGTCTGATTCTCCCTCTGCCTATGTTTCTGCCTCTCTCATGAATAAATAAATAAAATAAAAATATTTTTTAAAAAAGAAGAATATTTACCCCGAGAAAATTCCTATAGAATATTGCTATATTTTTAAAGTAAGTTCAAATTATAGACAGTATAAACATATCATATATATATGTACACATATATGTATCATTGCTTATCTCTAATGGTGGAATTACAGATGACTTTTATTTCCTTCTTTATATCGTTATACATTTCCAAATTTCCTAAAATGAAAATATATAATCTTTGTCAACAGGGAGGAAATGTTATTTTTTAAAAGACAAACTTTTGCTTGACTCCAAATTATATTTCCCCCCCGGAATAAAAGAATATTCCCTTCCTTCTATTCTAGCATAGAGTAAGCTGTTTGTGGTACCAGGAATCTCTTTGGAGAGATGGCCAAATTAAAACTTGGGAGCATCTGGTTGCAATAGTTGAGTCAAGAAGGTCTCTGAAAACCCAGCAGCTATAAAGTAAAAGACTGACAAATTTTACTCTATAAATATTAAAATTTACCAATGGTAAATACTGTAAATGAAGCCAAAGACTTAATCAATATGATAGCCAATGATCTGATTTCTTAATATATAAAAAGCATTTGCATCCATAGGAAAAAGTCCAACATTCTGATAGGAGTGGGCAAAGGACATGAACCATCTGGTCATTAAATTCAAATAGCTTTATTCACATGAAAAAGAATAAGCCTCACTCCAAATTTAAAAGATGAGAATTTAAAAAATTAAAAAAAAAAAAAGCGGGGGTGATCCCTGGGTGGCACAGCGGTTTAGCGCCTGCCTTTGGCCCAGGGCACGATCCTGGAGACCCGGGATCGAATCCCACGTCGGGCTCCCGGTGCATGGAGCCTGCTTCTCCCTCTGCCTGTGTCTCTGCCTCTCTCTCTCTCTCTCTCTCTGTGACTATCATAAATAAATAAAAATTAAAAATAAAATAAAATAAAAGATGAGAATTAAGGGTGCCCCAGTGACTCAGGCAGCTAAGCATCGGCCTTCCACTCAGGTCATGACCTCCAGGTTCTGGGATGGAGTCCCACATGGGCCTTCCTGGTCAGCAGGAACCTGCTTCTCTCTCTCTCTCTCTCTCCCTTTCCCCCTCTCCACCACTCATATTCTCTCTCGAATAAACAAATAAAAACTTAAAGAAAAAAAAAAGATGTAGGGCACCTGGGTGGGCAGTTAAGTGACTGCCTTCAGCCTGGGTTATGATCCCAGAGTCCTGGGATCCAGCCTGCATTTGCTTCTCCCTCTCCCTCTGTGGCTCCCCCTGCTTGTGCTCTCTCACACTCTCTCTCTCTCTCTCTCTCTTTCTCTCTCTGTCAAATAAATGGATAAAATCTTAAAAAAAAAAAAAAAAAGATGCAAGTAAAACATTGACATGGTAATCTTTCACATTGCGAATATATATTTTTTTAAGATTTCTTTATTTATTCATGAGAGACACACACAGAGAGAGAGAGGCAGAGACACAGGCAGAGAGCAGGAGGCTGCATGCAGGGAGCCGACATGGGACTCCATCCCGGGTCTCCGGGATCACATCCTGGGCTGAAGGCGGCACTAACTGCTGAGCCACCTGGGCTGCCCATTGCAAATGTTTTATTTTATTTTTATTTTTTTATTTATGATAGTCACAGAGAGAGAGAGAGAGAGAGAGAGAGAGAGAGAGGCAGAGACACAGGCAGAGGGAGAAGCATACTCTATGCACCGGGAGCCCGACGTGGGATTCGATCCCGGGTCTCCAGGATCGCGCCCTGGGCCAAAGGCAGGCGCCAAACCGCTGCGCCACCCAGGGATCCCTGCAAATGTTCTAAAAGCTCAACATACCTATTGTTAAGGTTGGGAGATGGGGAGTAATCACTGAGGAGCGTGTGATTTGGTTGTACCCTTAACTGGCAAGGTCTGTAAAATTAAAAACATTGGTAGGCCTGAGTTGGTTGAGCGTCTGCCTTTGTTTGGTTCAGGTCGTGATCCTGGGGGCCTGGGATCGAGTCCCGTGTCGGGCTCCCTGCATGGAGCCTGCTTCTCCCTCTGCCTGTGTCTCTCCCTCTGTGTGTGTGTGTGTCTCTCATGAATAAATAAATAAAATCTTTTAAAAAAATACATTTAAAAAGGAAATATTCTCCAACAAGACAATTCCACTTCCAGGAATTCATCCTGTAGACACAGTCGCGCGCATAACCCCAGTGACACCCGCTCGCTGCAGGCCTGCTGCTCACAGCGCGACAGCCCGAGCGGCAAACGAGCCTGGTGCCCTTCAGGGAGGCCTGGGCGCGCTGCCTAAGAAGGTTCGTAGGAAGGGAGCGTAGCCACCTGCAAGACGAATTATGATCGGGCATTGGGGGGGGGGGGGGTCAGGGGGTGCAGAAGACCCAACTTTTTGTGTAAGGAGGGAGCTTTAAAGGAGATGCCCTGCAGCCCAGGTTGTGATCCTGGAGACCCGGGATCGAGTCCCACGTCGGGGTCCCTGCGCGGAGCCTGCTTCTCCCTCTGCCTGTGTCTCTGCCTCTCTCTGTGTGTCTCTCATGAATAAATAAATAAAATCTTTTAAAAAAATAAATAAAGGAGATACCCTGTGTCCTGGCAGGGCCACCACCGGCCCCCTGCCCCCTGCACGACCCCCGTCTGGTGCCCTCCGCAGGGGCCCGCGCGCTGGCGCTCACCTGGGCTGCGCTGGGCCTCGGGGACCGCCCGCCGCCGCCGCCGCCGCTCCCGAGCGCCCCTGCCCGGCCCGGGCGCGCATCCGCGGGGCCACAGTGCGACCCAGCGGAGCGCGGGGAAACTGCGCCCGACGGCCACCCCGCGGCCGGTGCGCCCACCCCGCCGCAGACCCCCGCCCCTTGCGGCCGCGGGGCGGCGGCGGGGGGGGGGGACGCTCGCGCCCTTCGCAGGTGCAGGTGCAGGTGCAGGTGCAGGTGCAGGGAGTCCACCTGTTTGCCAAGACAGCGTCGCCAAGCGGCACAAGCCCTTCTTAGGCTGGCACGTCACCCACACTGTCGAGGAGCATCAGCTTGCTGCGAAGTTGTGATTTCAGACCCGGGAGGGGGGGATTTAGAATTCCAGACAACTGGTGATGGATGAAGTCCGAGGAAGAAACTGTCAGTTTTCATCTGAAGGATCACTCTAGTGATCCAGTAAGGTCTCTGGAGACGGGCACCCGGGGGCTCAGGGGTTGGGCATCTGCCTTCAGCCCAGGGCCTGATCCTGGGGTCCTGGGATGGAGCCCCGCATCGGGCTCCCTGCATGGAGCCTGCTTCTCCCTCTGTCTGTGTCTCTGCCTCTCTCTGTGTGTCTCTAATGAATAAATAAACAATTATTATTTAGAAAAAGAAAAACTCTTGGGCAGCCCGGGTGGCTCAGCGGTTTACCGCCTTCGGCCCAGGGTGTGATCCTGGAGACCCAGGATCGAGTCCCACTTCGGGCTCCTTGCATGGAGCCTTCTTCTCCCTCTGTCTCTGCCTCTCTCTCTCTCTCTCTCTCTCTCTCTCTCTCTCTGTGTCTCTGTGTGTGTGTGTGTGTGTGTGTCTTTCATGAATAAATACATAAAACCTTTAAAAAAAAAAAAAAAAAAACCTCTGGATAGCTCAACCGAAATGCCACCTGCTTCCTGAAGTCAGCCTCTGCGTAAGTGAAGGTGTCCCCTTGCTCACTGTGCAATTCTCTCCGCGGTGAATCAGATCCGCACATCATCTCCCTTACTGGACCCTGCAAGCTCCCGGGTCAGAGGCCAGATCTTACTCATCTGTACTAGGAGGAGGCAAAAAGGCAGAAACCGTGGAGATGGCAGGAATCAGAAAGAAATCAGAAGAAAGAGTCTGTGTCATGACAGCAGCACGGACATACCAATTTTATCTGTCATTTTAAGTAGTGGATGGAGCAGCGAATCGCCATATACTACGCAGAGCCTTGATCCAGTAGGCCAGCATTTCTCAACGGTCACCCCTTGCACGTTAGTTTCGGGCCATATTTATAACCACTTAATTTGAATATCGGGTAACTCTGAATATATATACAAGGGGAAAACACCTCAAAAAACAAAGTTGAGGATTCTGGGAGATTTTCTAGCCAACTTGAAAATGATAAATGCTTTGGCAACAGACAAGAGAGTCAAATGTCTGTGTATAGGATTTAACTCACTCATTTAGTCACACATAAAAGTTTAAATCACACATGTAAAATAGTAAGTTGATTTTATAATATTGCTTTTTTCCCCCACTGTCCCATTTTATGAAGAAATTTTATTTAAACTAGTCCTTTGGGGCAGCCGGGGTGGCTCAGCGGTTTAGTGCCTGCCTTTGGCCCAGGGCGTAATCCTGGAGATCCAGGATCAAGTCCCATATCAGGCTCCCTGCATGGAGCCTGCTTCTCCCTCTGCCTGTGTCTCTGCCTCTTTTTCTCTCTCTCTGTCTCTCATGAATAAATACATTTTAAAATATAAAAAAATAAAAATAAAAATAAAAAAATAAACTCGTACTTTGAGTCTTGCAGTATCTCGGTCACCCCAAGAAGCATTCTTATAGTATCTAACACACTTTTATTTATGTGCAGCATCTTTTTAAACCATGTACGGCATTATCCCTGGACATTTTTAGTCACAAGCCATAATTACATGAATTGGGGGGGAGGTTAAAGATTTTATCTATTTATTTGAGAGAGAGGAAGACAGACCATGAGCAGGGGGAAGAGGGAGGGGGAGAAGCAGGCTCCCTGCAGGGAGCCGATGCGGGGCTTCATCCCAGGATCCTGGGGTCACCACCTGAGCCAACCGCAGAGGCTTAACCAAGTGATCTACCCAATTCAGGGTTTGTTTGTTTGTTTTTTCGAATTTTTGCTAGAGCAAAGGAAAGATTTGTGATGCCATCAATATATTCATTCACTGTATTGCTTTTTAATCACTACTTATTTACATATACACCCGACACTTGCATCAGGAGGTCGCCAGGAGGAGTGTAGCCGTGCAGAACAGGATCTGGCTGCTGAAGCAGGAAGGTATTTGTGACAGTACTGTCTAACTTCCAGAACCACTGAAGTCGGGGGTGGCAAGAAAGCAACTCCAGGCTGAACCTCCAGGAAGGATTCCAAAGCCACAGCAGGGGACTGGCCGGAGAACAAGAAGGCACAGGCCGCTTGCGGCGCTGCGGCTGCACCAGCAGCATCGTGCCACCTCCGCCACCATCAGGCACCTGCCAGCTGCACTGAGATGCTGCCGCTGCCTGCACCTCGGCCACCGCCCACAAGCCAACGTGATTGCCCTGTTCTGAAATCAAGTCCCATGCAGGGGACTCTGAAAGTTGGAGCCTAAAGCGCATCCACAGATCTCACTGCAAGAGGTTCTAGGGGAAAATCCTTCTCAGGCTTCCGTAGCAGCTGGCTCCTTAGCATCCTAGGCTTGTGCACATATCACTCCAGTCTCTGCCTCGTCTCCGCATCGTCTCTGTTCTGTGTCTCTTTTCATCCACCTATCTCAAATTTTCCTCTCTTTTTTTTTAATACTTTTTTTTTTAAGATCTTATTTACTTGTTCATGAGAGCACAGAGAGAGAGAGGCAGAGACACAGGTAGAAGGAGAAGCAGGCTCCCTGCAGGGAGCCTGATGTGGGACTCCATCCTGGGACCCCGGGGATCATGACCTGAGCCACAAGCAGATGCTCAACTGCTGAGCCACCCAGGCGTCCCTCAAATTTTCCTCTCTTGCAGAGACACTTGTCATTGGATTCAGAGCCCACTTGGAGAATTCAGGGTGATCTCACCTCATGATCCATAACTTAATTACACCTGCAAAGTCTCTTTTTCCACATAAGATAACATGCATAGTTTCCAGGGATTTGATGCAGATGTAGGGGCGGGGGTGAGGAATGCACCATGCCACCCACTGCAGCAGGTGAATTTAGAAAATGCTGGACGAAACAAATTAAACCGGCTTCCTTCTGCAGGATTTTGTAAAGCCTTTCGCTTGCTAATGTGCAGTGTGAACCTCCTAGAGCAAGATGCACTATGCAATGATTCTCAAATTTGTTTGACCAAAGAGGCACCTGGGTGGCTCAGTTGGTTGACTGTCTGCCTTCAGTTCAGGTCATGCTCTCAGGGTCCTGGGATCCAGCCCTGTGTTGGGTTCCCTGCTCAGTGGGAAACCTGCTTCTTCCTCTCCCTCTGCTGTTCTCCCTGCTTGTGCTCACTCTCTCTCTCAAATAAATAAATAACATCTTTTTGTTTGTTTGTTTGTTTGTTTGACCATGAAATCCTATTCACAGATGTGATGTTCCACAGAACACACTCTAGCACAAACTTATCATTTACCTTCTGGGTAGGTCCTCAGAAAGAATTGCAGTAAGGATCGGAGAAGCCGAAAATAAGTGACTACACAGCTGAAGGTTCTGAGGATTTGGCAAGAGCAGCTCTTCTAAACTGTGACCATGCATCACCGCTAAAGATCATCACAGCCACACAGCCATAAGATGAAGTAAAATAAAGATTCATGTCCAATTATTAGACTGCCTCCTACCAGATTCTGTTTTGGTTCAGGATAAAGTACAAACTCCCAGTCCTTTTGAACCAGAGCCTCTGTCAGCCTTCTCACACCTTCCTGCTGTACATTCATCTTTACTCCAGCCAATCCCATCTCCTCGCTGAATTTCCTCCTGCCACAACTTCACTCTGAAAAATGTCTTACCCCTACGTCTCACCTATTAACACAGGTTCAGCGTAGGTTCATTTCAAGTAATACACTCAATGAAAGCCTCCCTGGTGACCCCAGCAGAAGGGCTCTCTCTCTCTCTCTCTCTCTCTCTGTACTTGGCCTGTACTTGTCAAGTGCCTCATTGTAGAGTTCTTTGCGTGTGGGTATTATCTTAATCACCTGGTTAGCATAACACTGATGGGGAGGGCAGCCCGGGTGGCTCATCAATTTAGTGCCACCTTCAGCCCAGGGCCTGCTCCTGGAGACCTGGGATCGAGTCCTGTGTCAGGCTCCCTGCATGGGGCCTGCTTCTCCCTCTGCCTGTGTGTGTGTGTGTGTCTCTCTCTCTCTCTGTCTCTCGAGTAAATAAATAAAACCTTAAAAAAAAAAAAAAAACACTGATGGGCAGGATCATGATTTAGACCTCTTCCTGGGTGTTCTAGCACAGTGTCTTTCACAGAATAGATGCTCAAAAATTTTTTCTTCAGGGACTAAACAAATAATCAAATGAATCTTCTCAGAAACTACATGTGTAGATGTAAAAGTGCTGTCCAGATTCCCCCAGCCCACTTCATCTCCTAGATGAGAGTAAACTGGAGCCAGAAACTGGCCCAGATAAAAGGGCTAGAGATTCACCCCATTAGCAGTGGTGGATGGTGGACCCAAAGGCTGATGGCTCGAGAACCTGGGTTAGGCAGGTTTCTCTGTTGTCTTAATGATTTAAAACAAAGCAACAGACCAAAAAGAGCTGAAAGCAAGTACTCAGATACACGTGCATGTGTAGAGACAGGTCCATACCAGCACTGGTCACAACAACCAAAAGGTGGGAACACCTTCAAATGTCCATCAGTGAGTTAATGGATAAGTGAACTGTGGTACATACATATAAAGGAATACTATGCAGCCACAAAAAGGAATGAAATCGTGATATATGCTACAAAGTGGATGACCTTCAAAAAAATCCTGAGTGAGGGGCACCCAGGTGGCTCAGTCCATTGAGTGTCTTGCCTTCAGCTCAGGTCATGGTCTCAGGGTCCTGGGATCAAGCCTCACATCAGGCTCCCTGCTCAGCGAGGAGGTTGCTTCTCCCTCTCCCTCTGCCCTTCCTCCCCGCTCATGCTCTCTCTTTCTCTCTCAAGTAAATAAGTAAAACCTTCTTAAAAATGCTGAGAGAAAGAAGCCAGACACAAAAGGTCACATATTGTATGATTTCATTTATATGAAACATCCAGACTATGTAAATCCATAGAGACAGAATGCAGACTGGTGGTTGCTAGGGCGAGGGGGAAAGGAAGTATAGGGTTTCCTTTTGGGGTAATGATAACGATTTGGAACTAGACAGAGTTGATGGTTACACAACATTTTGAATGTACTAAATGTTACTGGATCGTTCACTTTGAAATGATTTTCTTATGTGAACTTCAATTTTTAAAAAAATTTGCATAGTATATAAGCAAACCTCTGGGGTACATGGGCAGAATCATAGGGCTCCCAGGAGCACTGTTTTAAAGCCCAGTTTAAAACAATCATATGTTGTTCGGGCACCTGGGTGGCTCAGTCAGTTAAACATCTACCTTCAGCTCAGGTCATGATCCTGGGGTCCTGGGATCGAGCCCCAAGTCGGGCTTCCTGCTCAGCAGAGAGTCTGCTTCTCCCTCTGCCCTTCTCTCTATTCCTGCTCTCTCCCTCTCTCCCTCTCTCTCTCTCTCTCTCTTTCTCTCTCTCAAATGAATAAAATCTTTTTAAAATATACTATGTTGAAATAACATTTTAACAATTCTTCTTCACTAAAAGAGAAAACAATGAGTAAAACTGACCTTTTGGATGGCATAACAAGTGATGCCAAGGAAAATTTCTGTTACAGAATAATGTTAAAAATATATTACTCACGTGGGGCGCCTGGGTGACTCACTCGGTTAAGCATGGAATTCTTGATTCTGACTCAGGTCATGGTCTCAGAGTCATGAGATTGAGCCTCAAGTCGGGTTCTGCACTCAGAGGGGAGTCTGCTTGAGATTCTCTCTCTCTCTCTCTAAAATAATGAATTAATCTTTTTATACATATGTATGCAATTATATATGTATATAATTATCATAACTGTTTGTTATTTCTTTATGGTAAATGGTCACAAAAGCAAATGACTGTGTCTGGGGTTAGTCTGTAGCTATTATTTCAAGCATTAACTATTAGAAACTTGCACCTAGGGCAGCCCTGGTGGCGCAGCGGTTTAGCGCCGCCTGCAGCCCAGGGTGTGATCCTGGAGACCCTGGATCAAGTCCCACATCAGGCTCTCTCTGTATGATGCCTGCTTCTCCTCTGCCTGTGTCTCTGCCTCTCTCTCTCTGTCTCTATGAATAAATAAATAAAATCTTTAAAATAAAAAAATTTTAAAAATTTAAAAAATTAAAAAAAAAGAAACTTGCACCTAAAAAAAAAACAAATAAATGAAATAGAAAAAGCAGAGCAACAACACAGGTGAACATGCCCTTGTGCGAAGCTGTGCCCATGAGGCCTGAATGTGGCCAGTGTAAGCCTCGGCTCTGCCCCAGGAGCACACAGCCTTGTTCCTCACTTATCTCCAGGGTCTCTAACGGTGGCAGGTACATGTATCTGTTCACTGAGCTTCTTAGAGAAATCTGGACTTCTAAGCCAAACCAGAAAGTAAATGAACACCAAGATCAGAAGAGTCAGGGCCTTGTGTTCAGGACCTGGATTCTGCTGAAAGAGACTTAGGGGAGGTCTGTGTCCTACACACACTGAGGCTTTCGTGCCAGCACATCCTAAAGGCACCATTCCATCAGCTTCCCTCAGACCAATGCTAATGAGCCAGGAAACAAGAGGTCCCAGAAGAAGCCATATGGAGTTAAACCTTCTTGTGTCAGCCCTGGGCGCACACCTTCCTTGGTCACAGAAGGTTGCACCCCCGCCCATGCTCTTATCATACTCTGATGTATCAGCTACTTACACCTTCCTGGCTACCAGCGGTGGTTCCCACTACAACCACCGAATTTGGGGACTGGACTTTGGACTGGCTCCTCAGGTCACAACCATGCCTAGTTAAGGCTGACCCTTTGGATTTGGTGACCTAGGCACTGGCCTCACCCAGGCTCAAATCTGGCCACCCCAAACACCAATCTTGGTGTTTCTCATGGACTCCCCACCTCTGTTAAGACGCACCTCAGCCCCAGGGTAGTCATGCCAAAGATACACACTTCATGCAGTCCCCACCCCCTCCACGCCAAGGAGTAAAACAGATTAATATTCAGTTTTCTCAATAAGGAAGCATAAGTTAAAAATGTGGTTGCAAGTAAAGAGTCAGAATGGACTGTGTGATCACACAGCTTGAATCCAGCTACATGAACAGAAGACAATGATCTTTCTCTCCTGCAGATGACAATCACTCCCTGCTTTCTTCCTGTAAATCCCCCCACCCTGGACCCCCTCTTGGCAGCCCCTCAATCTCTTATCTCCTGGTGTTCAGAGAGAGCTTTCTCTTTTGCGTATGTCTCTCATTGTTTTCCGTTTCTCTTTCTTCTCTCTCTTTCATCTTTTTCTAACAAGTACATAAAACTGGTTAAAATAAATACTGTAGGTTGTCTTATTTTTTTTAATAAATTAATTTTTATTGGTGTTCAATTTACCAACATACAGAATAACACCCAGTGCTCATCCCGTCAGTGCCCATCCCTTCAGTGCCCATCACCCATTCACCCCCACCCCCCGCCCTCCTCCCCTCCCACCACCCCTGGTTTGTTTCCCAGAGTTAGGAGTCTTTATGTTCTGTCTCTCTTTCTGATATTTCCCACACATTTCTTCTCCCTTCCCTTATATTCCCTTTCACTATTATTTATATTCCCCAAATGAATGAGAACATACACTGTTTGTCCCTCTCCGATTGACTTATTTCACTCAGCATAATACCCTCCAGTTCCATCCACGTTGAAGCAAATGGTGGGTATTTGTCGTTTCTAATGGCTGAGGAATATTCCATTGTATACATAGACCACATCTTCTTTATCCATTCATCTTTCGATGGACACCGAGGCTCCTTCCACAGTTTGGCTATTGTGGCCATTGCTGCTAGAAACATCGGGGTGCCGGTGTCCCGACGTTTCATTGCATCTGAATCTTTGGGGTAAATCCCCAACAGTGCAATTGCTGGGTCGTAGGGCAGGTCTATTTTTAACTCTTTGAGGAACCTCCACACAGTTTTCCAGAGTGGCTGCACCAGTTCACATTCCCACCAGCAGTGTAAGAGGGTTCCCCTTGCTCCACATCCTCTCCAACATTTGTGGTTTCCTGCCTTGTTAATTTTCCCCATTCTCACTGGTGTGAGGTGGGATCTCATTGTGGTTTTGATTTGTATTTCCCTGATGGCAAGTGATGCAGAGCATTTTCTCATGTGCATGTTGGCCATGTCCATGTCTTCCTCTGTGAGATTTCTCTTCATGCCTTTTGCCCATTTCATGATTGGATTGTTTGTTTCTTTGGTGTTGAGTTTAATAAGTTCTTTATAGATCTTGGAAACTAGCCCTTTATCTGATACGTCATTTGCAAATATCTTCTCCCATTCTGTAGGTTGTCTTTTAGTTTTGTTGACTGTATCCTTTGCTGTGCAAAAGCTTCTTATCTTGATGAAGTCCTAATAGTTCATTTTTGCTTTTATTTCTTTTGCCTTCGTGGATGTATCTTGAAGAATTACAACAAGTTACTGTGGCCAAGTTCAAAAAGGGTGTTGCCTGTGTTCTCCTCTAGGATTTTGATAGAATCTTGTCTCACATTTAGATCTCTCATCCACCTTGAGTTTATCTTTGTGTATGGTGAAAGAGAGTGGTCTAGTTTCATTCTTCTGCATGTGGATGTCCAATTTTCCCAGCACCATTTATTGAAGAGATGGTCTTTCTTCCAGTGGATAGTCTTTCCTCCTTTATTGAATATTAGTTGACCATAAAGTTCAGGGTCCACTTCTGGGTTCTCTATTCTGTTCCTTTGATCTATGTGTCTGTTTTTGTGCCAGTACCACACTGTCTTGATGACCACAGCTTTGTAGTACAACCTGAAATCTGGCATTGTGATGCCCCCAGCTATGGTTTTCTTTTTTAAATAGGTTGTCTTATGTACTGAATTTTTTCATTCAATTTGGAGTCCTAAGGAAAGCATTTGTCAAAATTTACAGAGATGATGTCCTATAAATTTTTCCTATAAAACTGATGTTTCCATAGTCTAGCTAAACACTCTTTTTAATGTTTACCTCTTGGACTATGGTGTTTATTATGGGTTGGACTGTATCTCTCAAAAGGATATGTTGACATCCTAACCCTTGGTACCCGTGAAAGTGACCTTACCTGGAAATGGGGTCTTAGCAAGTGAAATCAAGCTTTAAGGCAAGGTCATTTGGAGTAGTTTGGGTCCTCAATACAGTATGAGTGATGGCCTCATAAGAGGGAAAAGTCACAAAGACAGACACAGAGGAAAAAGCTGCCCAAAAATGGAGGCAGATTGGAGTGGTACATTTAGAAGCCAAGGAGCAGCAAGGATTGTCAATAAATACCAGAAGCCAGAAGAGGCAAGGAAGCTTTCTCCACTACAGATGTCAGAAGGAGTGCACTTGCATTTGACATTTCTATCTTCCAGACAATATGAAACAATAAATTTCTCTTCTTCTAAGCCAGCAAGTTTGTAGTACTTCGTTATAGCATTCACAGGAAACTAATACAGTTTCTCTCAAAAGCATTCAGTTGTTGTTTTGGTTTGGTTTCATTTTCTTAAAATGCTTGGGGTTTCTTCAATTATTCTTATTATTGACCCTGGTTATTCATTCTTGATTTATCTAATTTTAAGGTCAAGGAAGTGGATTATTTACATACCTTCGAAAGAAATGTAACTAGGGGCACCTGGGTGGCCCAGTCGGTTAAGTGTCTGCCTTCAGCTCAGGTCATGATCTCGGGGTCCTGGGATCCAGCCCTGCATTCCTGTTCAGCACTGAGTCTTCTTCTCCCTCTCTCACTGCCCCTTCCACTGCTTGTGCTCTCTCTCACTCTCTCTCTCTCCCAAATAAACAAATAAAATCTTAAAAAAGAAATGTAACTAAAATCTGTTGTAAGTTGATCTTATTTTTTCATTTTATGTGTATGCTCAGCAGCAATAAACATATCTAGTACTTGGGCCACAGCTTATAAATGTCATTCCCCATAAGGATCCTTTGATAAAATCCTGACTCCAAGTCTGGAGTAGGGAAAACACAAGTGAGCCTGCAACATTTTGTTGCACCAGAAAGCAAGGCAATGCTCAAAGACTAATCAAGACATGCCAAAAGTCTGTAGGGGGCACCCTGAAACGGCTCCTGCTACCCAAGTGTGGCGCAACTTGAGCAGCAAATAGAATAATGGAGTAATGATGATAATGGATTATAACACAATGAAATGTTCTTGAAAAATAATGTGGTCCATGATGATACTCAAGAGAAAGAAAGAGAGAAATTTTCCTTACAGAGGAATGTCAACTAATAAATATGGAAGGAGTGATACAGGATTAAAAAATGACCTCTTTGCTGGGTGCCTGGGTGGCTCATTTGGTTAAGTGGCCAACTCCTGATTTCAGCTTAGGTCATGATCTCAGGGTCATGTGATGGAGCCCCACCTCAGACTCCATGCTGGGCGTGCTGGAGTCTGCTTAAGATTTTCTCTCTCTGGGGCACCTGGCTGACCTGTTCGTTGGGTGTTGGACTCAGTTTTTGTTCAGGTTGCCATCTCTGGGTCATGGGATTGAACCCCCAGTCAGCACCATACCTGATGAGGAGTCTGCTTGAGATTCTCTGCCTCTCCCTCGCCCGCTGCCCCTCCCGCAACTCAGGCACACATGCTCACTCTCTCTCTCTCTGAAAAAAAAAAAAAGACTGCTTTGCAAACTGTGATGTAATCATCATTTCGAGCAATGACTAAAACTACAAGGAGCAGTATACTCACATGGACTCAAAGTGTCACTGCACAGAGGATTTATTAAAAAGGGGGAAATGGAGGGATACTGGGGACGTCTCACTAACTGGAAGATAACTGAGTGACCACACATTATGTGCCTATTGGTATGATGCAAAAAGAGACACACAATTTCACATATGCAGTTTTTTTGCCTTAAATTTTCTCCAAAGAGGGCAGCCCGGGTGGTTCAGCAGTTTAGCACTGCCTTTACCCCAGGGCCTGATCCTGGAGACTTGGGATCAAGTCCCACGTCGAGCTCCCTGCATGGAGCCTGCTTCTCCCTCTGCCTGTGTCTCTGCCTCTCTCTCTCTCTCTCTCTCTCTCTCTCTGTGTGTCTTTCATGAATAAATAAATAAAATCTTTTAATAAATAAATAATAAATTCTCTCCAAGGAGGAAACAATCTGATTGATACAGAGTATGACACATTCTACACAACAACTGGCCTGGTCTCTTCAAAACCCCAGTGTCATGAGAAAGGGAGGTGGGCAACTATTCTTTTTTTTTTTTAAGATGTTATTTACTTATTCATGAGAGACACACAGAGAGGCAGAGACACAGGGAGAAGCAGACTCCCTGCAGGGAGCCCGATGTGGGACTCCATCCCAGGACCCCGGGATCATGACCTGAGCCAAAGGCAGATGCTCAACTACTGAGCCACTCAGGGGTCCCAGTGGGCAACTATTCTATAAAGACCAATCACATAGTAACGAAATATAATGCATGAATCATGATTGATCTCACATTGAAATAAATACTCATAAAAAGACATTTGGGGGGAATTAAAAACAAGCTATAAATAATAGTTATTGTTAATTTTCGTAGGTGTGATCATGGTGTTATGGCTACACAGGGGAAATGTCACGATTCTCGAAAGAGGCATGCTAGAGTGTCACAACATCTACAACATTCAAGTGTTAACAACCGGTAAATCTAGGTGAAGGATGGGTAGGTGTAAATTACATTATCCTCCAATTTTCCTGTAGAAAAATGTAGGAGGTGGAGACTTGAATATGGTCTCAATGGCTTTCTCATTCCCTGCATGATCCTGGACCGTAAAGCATTCCCCATGTCTTTGTAAATTATCTTTTGTTTTAAATGTCTTCTACTCTGACCCTCCGGAAGCACTTGAGGTTGAATACACACCTGTTCCAAACAAAGCATTGTTTCCACTGCCCGAAAGCGTGCAGGGCTTTCCTCCTCCCAGCTGTACGTACCACTGGGAGTACTTTTCTGCTTCGGCACCTCACATGTTTGTCATTTTCGCATGGATGTGTGCAGCTTGAAGAACCTGTCACTGTCTTTTTGGGACTTAAAGATGAACCGTTCTCCCAGTTTCTAAAGAAAGAGATACCATATGACTTCCTCATTGCTGTAGAGCAAGAGGGGGCCACTCCCAGAGCCCTCTGCCCAGACCACTGGTGGATTCTAGGGGTGGAAGTTTCTAGCAGATGCCAAATGTCTTGGGAACACCACGGGGCTGAAAACTGAGACTCCCCTTGGAAAGTCCTTCCACCTCTTAGGGTTTCGGTTTCTTCATGAGTGAAAGGGAATGGTTGGAAAGAATGAGTTTAAAAGTTCCCCTGAAACTCTAACAGTTTATCATCCAAGTCCCCCCTTCCCAGAACGTATCTACTGCCACAGCCCAGGGGGCAAAACCGAGGGTGGTGAGTCCTCCTCCTTGAGAACAGTCCTCAAATTCTTCGATGCTCTCACAGTGAAGTTGCATGCTTAGCTCTTCTCCCAGCAAACCAGAAACATTTTTTAAGACCTAGCCCACCAGCACACCTGGCCTATACTTACCTTCCTTCTGAAAACAAATGTGTCAGTTGGCAACTGGTGAAGCCTCAGAAGAATTAAATCCATATGTCCGTAGCATGCTACATAAAGACCATCAAAGGAGGACACTCTGTGCGGAATATGGTTATCCACTTCCTTTATTCTCCAAAGCTGAAAGTTGTCTGTTAGCTATAGGCCCCCTTGGAAAATTCTGACAGGGCAAAAGGAAAGAAGATGATGGAATATAGGGCAGAAACTGTAGAGGAAATCCATAAACTTTCATCCAGGGTGTGACCAGGGGAGGATAAAGAAGATGAAAAGTTTAAGAGATCGGTAATAAATGCAGAAGAAAAAACATGTTAGAAAATGATGTCCTGGAGACTGATTCATCCCCACACTCAGCTCAACACCCTTATGCTTCAATGGCATTTTCTATCCTGTTCACTTTTATAATAAGTAAGGATGCAAAAACATTTCAACTACATCCTTCCCTGGTTGACCATTCAAGCCAAGCAGAGGTCTGCAAAAACTGTGATAGTTCAGTCAAGAAGAATCCATTGCATTCTTATGATTAACTACGGAGGATTTAGGTTTTTTTTTTTTAAGGTTTTATTTATTTATTCATGAAAGACAGAGAGAGCGGCAGAGACACAGGTAGAGGGAGAAGCAGGCAGCCTGAGGGGAGCCGGATGCGGGACTCGATCCCAGGACCACAGGATCATGACCTGAGCCAAAGGCAGATGCTTAACCACTGAACCACCCAGCCGCCCAACTCTAGAGTTTAAATGTGGCTAGCAACAAAGCCCAGAAATGGGCCCGTCCTACCTTGAGGGGACACAGGCCAAACCAAATCCTCCTGTCTTTTGCATGACTTTTGCAAGAATGCATTTAAACAAAGTAAAAAGAAAAAGATTCCCTTTTAAAGGAAAGAACGTGGTCTGCAGGAAACCCTTGACTTCCATAACTGAGAGCCCAGGTGATTTAGTGGTACCGTTTACATATTTTCCTAATTAAATTAGATTGATCATTCATTGCTTATTTAACAAATTTGCTGCAGTCAGTGTATTTGTAGGAACGACAAGTTTAGGTGCTTTAGAGAACTAAATAGCAGTCTGCTGGGGAGAGTTCCCACAGAAGTCAAGGTAAAGACCACTTCTCTTGAATATTTATTGTGAGCTGTATTTGTGCAAATAATTTGTTTTGTTTATTCTTTTATACTCTATCTCTTCCATTCAAAAGGAAATTCCATAAAGATGGGAACCAAAGGGATCCCTGGGTGGCTCAGCAGTTGAGCGCCTGCCTTTGGCCCAGGACATGATCCTGGTGTCCCAGGATCGAGTCCCACATCGGGCTCCTTGCATGGAGCCTGCTTCTCTCTCTGCCTACGTCTTTGCCCCTCTCTCTGTGTCTCTCATGAATAAATAAATAAAATCTTTATTTAAAAAAAGATGGAAGATATCTGTGTTTTTCATGATTTAAACTCCAGCCCATGTAACTCATAATGCAAATGCAATAAGTAGTTAATGAAGGAAGATATCTATAATGTTTGTAATCAGAAGACAAAAAAAAGAAAAAAAGCCTGGTATGGTTTCCCATTAATTCATATCTTTTTTCTTTTTTTAATAAAATCTCAGCAGATTTTTTTTTTTTTACATAGGGATTTTCTTTATGTGGGATCTTGACATAGATCCCACAGCACATCTCATTAAGGTCATTCCTGAATATTTTGCGAGCTTTGTTTCTAAAAACAGACTATCTCTACTTTCTCTCCCTCCCATTATATTTCAGAGCCCAGCAATGCTGGTATGTGGGATAGCTTCTGATTTGAGTATATCTATGCTGCTTGCAGCCAACACGCTAAACTCTCTTGTTAAATCCAAGAGTTGGGGTTCATTTTGTTTGATTCTCTTAGCAGGCTAAGTATAAAATCATTATCATCTGCAAATAATAAAATTTTGTCTTTGCCTATCCAATGATCTAAATCTTGTTTCTGTTTTATCTTTAATTGCACTAGCTGCAAATGGGGAGAGACATGAAATGATCATGGTAGTGGTGGGTGTTCTATAATCCATTCCTGGTTCTAATGAGAAGTCTCAGATGTTTCCTCGTTCTGATTTTCACAACTGGAGCCCAGCAAACCCTCGTGTGCTCACTTCCTTTAATTTTACTCTTCTTACAGACCACTTAAAATAATCCTAATGTAATAATGTAAGTCTTAATAACACCAGGGCAGTTACCTCTCAAAGAAGTTTCCTTTCTGTACCCTAAGCCACAGTGTAAGGACATTCTTTTGCCCCTGTTAAACACACACAGGAGGTGTAGCATGTCCAGTCATGTCACCCCTGGGATTCCAGGCTTTGGAGGGTGGGGGGCAGCACTAATGTCCAGCATAGCAGCACCGCTTGCAGCTAGGGCAGTTTCTGCAGCTCTGGGAACACCAGGAGCTCACCCCCTTGGCAAACATGCACATTCTCAGGCTGGCAGCGCTATACAGATAGTAACTGTGTGTTTGTCCTAATCAGCCTAAGAAACAAAAGGAGCATTGAAATGATACAAAAAGAATTACTTCTGCTCCTGCCCCAGACAATGATGCTGGTGACTCTGGGTCTTTCCTTGGTGCACCCACTCGGCTGCGATTGAGCAGATTCTTTTTCTATCCTTTCTACTTGCTTCAAAGCAGATTGAGACTGGAAGCCGTTTCAGAGCTTGCGGGGAGACACTGGCCTTCTGTGGTCCCACACGTCCTCCATCCTGCAGGCCTCTCCTCCTTTTCAGAATGAAACTCTTCCACTAGCTGCCTCCAGGTGATGAGGACCATGGACACAAATACAGAGGGCTACATCAGCAGGTGCAAGGGCATCAGGACCTCGGTATCTGGACCTGATGTGCCACCTGGACAAGGAGGGGTGCCCTAGAGAACCGCATCCTCTAACAGGCCTTCATCCAAGCTCTGGTGCTGTCAGAGCAGCCGTAGGAGAAGATTGGTGTCATTTCTACCACTCTATGGATCCAAGACTATACCCCGAAGAGAGTCATTATGGGGAGGAGACCTGACAGGTGGTTGACAACAGCAGTTATATTTCCCCTTCTACCAACCTTTGCACCAGCTCTACTGCCAAACCACCCCAGCCCAAGACTGAGTAACCTAGAACCTTCCTCCCCCCTTCCTCGCTCCAACCATGGCACCCTATTTAGGAGGGGGAGGCAAGAGTACATATGCTCTTGGATTGGGAGCAGGAAGGAGGCTGCCTTTGTTCACCCCACCCCACTTCTGCTCCTGCTCCTGCTCCTTGCACCCCTCAGTGAAAGTCTGCAGCAAATGGCTGGCTCATGCTATATTCTAGAGCCAACCCTAATCCCAGCTGTTGTAATGTTTGTCCTCAATCCATGTCTCATTGCCTATTTAGCTTCATTCCAGTCCCCAGCCCTGACCAGCACCTACTCCTAATGCCCAGCTCAGCAATCCAAGCCGTGGCTGTACACTGATACTAGTAATCATAGCTAGCACATACAAGCTAACACACACACATATGTACACATATGTTTAATCTTTACAGCAATCCTCTGAACTAGGTACTATTATTATCCCCCTTTTACAGATGAGAAAACTGAGACTGAGGCCTTGTAACCCAAGGCCACATAGGTTAGAAATAGCAGAGCTGAGATTTGAACCCAGGATCTGCAGTTCTAACCTCTGAGCTTGTGCCAACACTGAAAGTTCTAGCCTGCTGTCCCTAGTCCAGCCTCAGCTCTACCTCCAGACTCTCCAGCTCTGGTAGCAGCCTGACTGAGCTCCTTGATAATACAGCTGAGCCCCATGGCCTGCCACCCTCAAGTCAGAAGGCAGGGTATGCCCGCCCCGTGCCCCTCACAGGCACCCTTTCCCCTCCTACGGACAACACAGCCCAAGTCAATGAGGGGTCGATACTGAGCCAGGCCAAGGTGGTCAGCTCATGGAAGCCCAAGAGAGCCCAGGCATCAAAGCGTCCCAGTTGCTAATGAAAATGAGTTCCAGACATCCAAGACATGACATGACCATGGCCCTCAGGCCCACCTTCCAGAACTGCGGAGGACGCCATCCCATCAAAAGGATTCCTGTGTCTGGAATTGCCTGTGAAACCCAAGGAGTGGGCAGCGGAAGAAGGCAGCGGTGGGAGCACTGGAGGCCTGAGGGTGAGAAAGTCCACAGGAAGGAGGCCTTCCCTTCCGCCCGCAAGGAGCAGCCGTGGAAACCACAGGTGCCACTGTGCTGGGACCCAGGGCGCTGGCTTCTCCGAGCTGGGTGCCAGCAACCCCAGCCGCCGTTCTGCAACCTCCTGGACCAAATTCTGCTGTCCTGCTTCATGTGGCTCGGCCGGCAAGGAGGTCTAACCTTAGCCACACACCAACTCAGCATTTCTCAGCCCCGTCCTGTCCCTACCCCATCCCCATGGATCCCCATCCCCATCCCCATCCCCATGCTTCTAGCCACCTCCCTAAGCACTTCCTAAGGTAGTCATCGTTATTAATAATCAGATGTACAATTTGTTCAGAATCTATAGCAATCAAGCTAAGTCATTTATTTCTTTTTAAGATTTTATTTATTTATTCATGAGAGACACACAGAGAGAGGCAGAGACACAGACAGAGGGAGAAGCAGGCTCCATGCAGGGAGCCCGACGTGGGACTCGATCCCAGGACTCCAGGATCACGCCCTGGGCCGAAGGCAGATGCTCAACCAGTGAGCCACCCAGGGATCCCCAAGCTAAGTCACTTAGTCCTTATAGTCATAAGCTCCTTTGGTTCTTTGAGGTAGCTATTTTACCCATTTTACAGATGGGGAAACTAAATCCTAAACTCTATTGCCTTGGGGCAAGCAACTGACATTTCACTTTCAGAGGGCTGGTATAACCAAGATTAAGAAAACATCTCTTATTGAGATCAAGGTGATTTTACTTTTGGAATTGCTAGGAGGGCAAAACAAAATATAGCGGCTGGTTTCTCTGGTTTTTGAGACACCAGCTTGAGTTCTTTGAGTTCAATAACTCAGATCAGCCTGCTCCTGGGTGTCCATGCTTTTAAGACCTGGTTATTCCACTGCTGTAATATTCTCTTTCTTCCTATTGAACCCAGCAGATCTAAATTGAGTTGTGTGGGGAAGGAGGCAAAGAATCAGTATCGAAGAATCCCCAGTATAACTCGATGGAGGGACACCCGGGTGGCTCAGAGGCTGAGCATCTGCCTTTGGCTCAGGGTGTGATCCCGGGGTCCTGGGATCGAGTCCCACTTGGGGCTCCCCACAGGGAGCCTGCTCCTCCCTCTGCCTGTGTCTCTGCCTCTCTCATGAATAAATAAATAAAATCTTTAAGAAAAGATTCAGAGGAAAATTCCCATTGCCCTACTCCACAATACAAATAAGTCAGGTACAAGACAGAACCGTGTGCAGGCCCCCCGTTACTTGAGGGGATGTGCTCCAAGCCCCCCACTCTGTGGACGCCTGAAACTGCAGATAGTGCCAAGCCCTATACGTACTATGTTTTTTCCTACACTACCTACCTACCATGATGAAGTTTAATTTGTAAATTAGGCACAGTAGGAGATGAGTAACAATAATAAAACTGCAGGTAACAAACTACAGTGAAACCATGAATAAGGGGCCACTACTGTAGTCTGAAACTTATGCATGATGGTGGGGGGGGAGCTCTACCTAATTCTTTAAGTCATAATATGGAACATTTCCAAAGAGAGGCAAAACTTGCTTTTAAAATTTTTTTAAAAGGGACACCTGGGTGGCTCAGCAGTTTAGCATCTGCCTTGGGCTCAGGTGGTGATCCTGGAGACCCAGGATTGAGTCCCACATCAGGCTCCCCGCACGGAGCCTGCTTCTCCCTCTGCATGTGTCTCTGCCTCTCTGTGTGTGTGTCTCATGAATAAATAAATAAAATTTAACAAAAAAAATGTTTTTAAAAGAAGGGTGTCTAGGTGGCTTAGTCAATTAAGCATCTGCCTTCAGCTCAGGTCATGATCCCAGGGTCTTAGGATGTAGCCCTATGTCTCACTCCCTGCTCACTGAGGAGTCTGCTTCTCCTTCTGCCTCTTCTGCTCCCCCTGCTTGTACTCACTTGCTCTCTCACTCTCTCTCTCTCTCTCAAATAAATAAATAAAATCTTCTTAAAAGCTTAAAATATTAAAGAAGAAAAGCATAAAAAACCATCAGAGTCATTTTGTGTCTATTGCAGTATCTCATTAAGAAATGCTTTTCAGGGCAGCCCAGGTGGCCCAGCAGTTAAGCGCCTGCCTCCAGCCCAGGGTGTGATCCTGGAGTCCCAGGATCAAGTCCCACGTAGAGCTCCCTGCATGGAGCCTGCTTCTCCTTCTGCCTGTGTCTCTGCCTCTCTCTCTCTCTGTGTCTCTCATGAATAAATAAATAAAATATTTTTAAAAGAAAGAAAGAAATGCTTTCCAGCCACATTCAGTGGACAGGTAGGTGGCAGAAACCAACAGCAGAGGACAAACGTGAAACATGCTCTGGGGAGGTGGGCTCTAACCTGGGGGCCATGGAATCTTTGCTGGGTTCCAGGGGATCCATGCACATCTTGGAAGTTCATTTGAAATTTTGTGTATTTGTGAATTTTTCTGGAAAGAAGTCTCAGAGCTACTAGCATCAAGAGGCCTACCACTCAGGAAACAAACAGCAACACTAAAAAAATGAACTTCTTGTTGATATAAATATCTTCTATAATCTAACAGTATTTTTCCAAACCCAATTACCCCTCCCTCCTAAAAATTGTGACCACTTCCTCACTGGTGCCAGAGAGTCGCTGAGGGCTCCAGGAACTCAGTGACACCAGGCTTGGCAGCCCTGCTGGAGGTTCCTATCATTCCTGTGCCCACCTAGTGATGCTGGTGACCCCTCCACAATGGAAGGCCAGGTATGTTCCCATAGTGCCCTCATTAAGCCAAACTGGGGACATTCAAAAGAGCCGAGATGCATAGATTATGGAAAATAAACCTCCAGTCCCTAAGAGAACACAGCTCGAGCAACCTGCGGAATTCCTTGGGGAAGGCTGGAAAGGCTGAAAGGCTGGAATCACTCAGGGAAGCAGATGAGATTCCTGAAGGTTAGGAAGGAAGAGCATATTACATGGGCTGGGCTTGCAGGTGTAACAAGCACAGATCAGAGGCAGGAACAGATTAAAGCAGCAGAGATGCAGGGAAGGAACAGATGGACTGGTCCAGGGCCAGGGCGGAAATGAAAGGCAAGATGAAGGCCATATCATCAAGCATCGCTGAGAGATGAAGCTTGAACTTTTGTATGGAAGGTGTCACAGATTGGGCAGATTTCAATGGGGAAAAAGACCACGTGACTGGGCTCTAAAGGAGAAGACTGGCTTTAAACGATAGAAAATAGAAGAGAGATATGATTACTGAGAAGATAAATTAGCCAGCACATGGAGTGCCAGGTATTAATTTTGAAGGCACATGGTAAACGAATGGACTAGTCAGCAAGGGGTGTACAAGACCAGATGCAGGTGTGGATAAATGGGGTGACTCGGGGCAAAGGAAATTGAAGGACCCTCCCCATCATGCCTGGCGTCCACCTCTACAGAGGTCTCTCAGCTCTATCAACTGATTTTTAATGGAGATTTATTGTGAGTACATGTGATGGTCCCAGCACCCATCTCCGCCAACACTTCATCCCATACCTTTTACGAAAAGGTTAACTGAGTAGCCAGGATTAAAGAAAAATATAAATCACAACACAAGAAAGCCAGAAAAAGAAGTCTCCTAGTCAATTATGGAACCAGTTCTACACACTGAACCTGGCATGCACCCTATTCCTTGATTTATTGGAAATTGAGAAATCTCAACATCCCAAAGACCATCAGTAAATGACTGGTGAAATAAGTTCTCTTTTGATCTATACCCTGGAATATTATGCTGCTATTCAAAGAAATGAACTGCATCCAGTTATGCTAACATGGAAAAATGTTCAAAATTCCATCTGGGGAAAGAAAAACAAGTTGGATATGGTACATATGATACAATTCCACTTGTTAAAAAGAATTATGCAAGTAAATATGAACTGTAGAGTTGTGCTTGATATTCATCCATCCGTCCATTCACTCATTCAAGAAATATTTATTAAGTGTTTCTGTGTCTCAGGTGCTACACAAAAATTCCTACCTATTTACATTCCAGTGGGGGAGATGGCTAATAAACAAGAGAGCTAAGCATAAGTTATGGGTACCGTGTAAAGAGTGCTACGGATCAAAATAAACCAGGGGAGGGGAATTGAAGTGTGGATTAGGTATGATTTTTGAAACCACTGTCAGGCCCAGGTGACCTCCTGGAGGTGTATTTAAGTAAGGAATGGAAGGAGGTAAGGGAGAAAGGCTTCTATCTGGAGGAAGTGAAGGCTCTGAGGTTGGAGCCTACCTTGAGGCCCTGGCTGGTAGGCAGGGAAGGAGGGGGAGTAAGCAGGAGTCCAAGTCCAGGGGTAATAGGGCCGTACAGACCAGGTAAGAACACTGCTTTCACTCAAAGTGAGATGAATATGCATGCAAAGGAAAGCTACTAGAAAGACATTAATAGTGATTAATTGAAAAATGGGATTCAAAATAGGAGTGAAAAATCTTTTTGATTTTCACATTATAAACTTTTATACAGGTTTTAAATTTTATTATGAGTATTATCTATGCCTTTTACCATAATTTCTAAACTAATACAAAATGCAAGATTTCTTTTTTAATGTTAAAAGTCATTATCCCATTAAATACATAAATTCAGTTAATTTGCTACTTTATAGTATTCTATGTTTTCTTAGACTCTGTATTTGTCTTTTGGCATCCATTCATCACAGGATCAATTATATCAACTGTATTTTACTTCCTGTATTCTCAATACTCTGGTGTTTGGGGGTTTCACAGACTCAGAGCGACTCCCCCTTCCAAGGGTTACTAATTCCTAAAAATAATACCAGCTTGCCAAAAAGCACACCTTTCATATGCAAACCAACCAATCCCCAGATCTGTATCCCCAACTAGTTCCTAATCTAACTCACAAAACCTGGGCCCCTATCTCTGCTGCCCTGTGCCCCAAGGCCCAATGGAATTATTCAAACTTGCCAATCCTTAACTGTTTTCTCTGTCTTAACTTGCCTCTCCCAGAAAGCCCAGTAAAGACTGTGGCCTCATGACCTCCCTCCCTCCCTCCCCCGCCCCACTTCCTGTCTTCTGCCTCCAGGAGATCATCTTGGTGTTGGGGCAGGGGTGGAGGGTGAGGGGAGCTGTGTACAGTGGTATAAAAGCTTCCTTCAGTGGCAGGGACCTCTAGTATTACCACTCAATCATACCTATATAAATTAAACCCTGGGGATCATCATTTTAGAACGTGCAGCTATATACCTTTAAAAATTCCAGAGATTTCCATAGAAATAGGGGAAGAACCACCATTTTGTTTTGTTATTTTCCATTTTTTAAAATTTTTTTATTTATTTATGTATGTTAGTCACAGAGAGAGAGAGAGAGAGGCAGAGACACAGGCAGAGGGAGAAGCAGGCTCCATGCACTGGGAGCCCGATGTGGGACTCGATCCAGGGCCTCTAGGATTGCACCCTGGGCCAAAGGCAGGCGCCAAACCGCTGCGCCACCCAGGGATCCCTATTTTCCATTTTTTTAAAGATTTTATTTATTTATTCATGAGAGACACACAGAGAGAGGCAGAGATACAAGCAGAGGAAGAAGCAGGTTCCATGCAGGGAGCCCCATATAGGACTCGATCCCAGAACCCTGGGATTGCCACCCAGCCAAAGGCAGACACTCAACCACTGAGCCACCCAGGCATCCCTTTTCTTCATTTTAGCTGTTGAATTAACTCCTTCCCTAGTTCATTCAGACTTCAGCCTATGTCTTTGAAAAGTGGGAAATGAAGACCACCAAAAACCATGAAGGAACAAAACTGCAAATTTAAAATTGCTCTAGTGACTGCTAAGCAGACTATTCCCTGGTTAAAAAAATAAAATAAAATAAAAATCACATCTCCTTACTGCCACACTCAACAATTGCTGTAAGTAGGAAAGCCTTGGAAATACAAAGCCAAAGGATGCGTGGCGTGTTGAATTTGAGGAAGTCTGTAGAAAAAGCCAGGGACTTTTTCTAAATCTGATGGGGCTTTCAGCTAGATCTGAAGAGGGGTGGATCACAGAAGAGCACCTGCTACAGCTCTTAAATTTTTACAGAACAGATATTGAGATGCCTAATTTAAGGTGTCAGAGTAGAGACTGAGTTTTTACATAAAGGAAAGTATTGGAGCAGAAGTCACTGGAAACCTAAGAGAGCCTAAAAAATGAACCAAATGTAAATCAGAAACGGTGTATGAGTGGGTGATTCAGAAGTGTTTGTTGACTGGGGTCAATCTTTGCAGAAACATAAAATGCAAATTACAGGTTGGGATTAGGGAGGGGTATGCAAATTTCTGTGAGGTGCCAGAAAGTAAATACTTGTAAACCGCACTGAGTCAGTCACATCAACCAAACTCTACCACGATAGCACAAATGTAGCCACCAATACTATATAAATTAATGAGCCTATCTTACAATAAAACTATACTGATGGAAACTGAAATTTGAAGTTGACATAATTGTCACATGTTAGGTGCCTGGGTGGCTCAGCTGGTTGGGCATCTGCCTTCTGCTAAAGTCATGAACCCAGGGTCCTGGGATCAAGTCCCCTGTCAGACTCCCTGCTTGGTGGGGAGTCTGTTTCTCCCTCTGCTCCTCCCCCCACCTGCTCGTGATTGCTCTTTCTCACTCTCTCTCAAATAAATAAAATCTTTTAAAAAAATAATAATAATTGTCAGGTATAATGAAGTACTGTTCATATTTTTATGTTTCTCAACCATTTGAAAATGTAAAACCCATCCTTGGGGATCCCTGGGTGGCTCAGCAGTTTAGCACCTGCCTTTGGCCCAGGGTGTGATTCTGGAGTCCTGGAATCGAGCTCCACATCAGGCTCCCTGCGGGGAGCCTGCTTCTCCCTCTGCCTGTGTCTCTGCCTCCAGCTCTCTCTCGTGTCTCTAATGAATAAATAAATAAAATCTTTTTTAAAAAAGCCATCCTTAGATCCTGAACTGTGGTTTGCTGACTGCTGACTTAGGGAATAGAGTTTAGAAGGTTTATAAAGGTCTATAGAAGGAAAAACATGTTGGGCCTTGGTTCTTGTTCTAAACCTGCTGGTGTGGGAAATCTTGCAAAACACCTTGACAAGGAGCTCCTATGCTTCATTATTCTTAATTCTGAGTCTGCCATAGTGTATCCAGTCCTTGCTCTCCCTCTGACTCACCAAAAAGGGTCCTAACCCTCTTTTGTCAGGTTGGTTTGGGTTTCTACTGTGTATTAGGCCAATGTTACATCCTTAACCTAAAGGAAACATCAAGGTGAGCTTATTTATGAGCCACAAGAGAACTTTTTAGATTTGGGATCCAGAAAAGGCCTTAAAGTTATTTTACCCAGGGGGACCTGAGTTGCTCAGTCAGTTTGGTGTCAGATTCTTGGTTTCAGCTCAAGTCATGATGTCATGGGTCATGGGATCGAGCACCACAGGGGGGCTCCAGGCACTGAGTCTGCTAGAGACTCTCTCCCTCTGCCCTTCCCCTATGTGCATGTGTGCTCTATCTCTCCTGAATAAATATATATTTTTAAAAATTAACTTATCCTATTTGTATATTTTAGGAACTAAATAAACAGAGAATCAGAGAGGCTAAATGGCTTGCCCAAGGCACCTATCTCAACAGAAGCAGACCTAAGACAGGAACCCACAGTTAAAACATCTTTCATGTCCCCGTGTTTCCACTCCATTACCTTCATTTGTATTCTTAGGGAAAAAAATATGAAGGAAAAAAGAAAAAAATTATGAAGCTTGCTACAGAATATGGGTGGTGGTGGGGAGGGCTGGAGGTGGAGATATCGTAAACAATCCAGCACTTTTTTAAAAGGAACATAAAACAGAATGCCATTACCACATCCATAGAATGTCTACGTTCAAAAAAAGTCTATAATAAAAAAATGTTTAAATAGGTTGTCATGCTAAAAAAATGGGAAACCACTCCCTTGAATCATTCTTGATCTAGTCACTACAAATCAACAAGCCATATAATTTTGGCGCAATGAATTTATTTTTTTAAATTTTGTTTATTTATTTGAGAAAGAGACCAGAGTGACAGAGAGTGAGCACAAGTGGGGGTGGGGGCAGAGAGACAGGGAGAAGCAGGCTCCTTGCTGCCTGTTAACAATGCAGGGCTGGATCCCAGGACCCCAGGATCATGACCTGAGCCAAAGGCAGATGCTTAACCAACTGAGCCACCTATATGCCTTCAGGGCAGGGAATTTAAATGAGGCCTTCCCTCATAACTGAAACATCAGATGAGAAAAGAGAAACGCTCAGAGCAAAACTCATACCCCAGGAGTGAGTACATTTCCAAGGTAAGCAGGTATTTTAAAAAGCCGCCTTCAAAGGGGCCTCCTGCTTTGGGCAGAGCACAGGAGCTATGAAAAGAACCATTAGCTCCTGCGCAAGACACCTACCCAGCTATCTACCAGTGTCTTATCAATCAATAATCACACTAGTCTTCCTTGAAAAGCCACCAGCAGCACTTGAAGGGAGCAATACTAAATGTGGAACACTTCATTTGCGCCTGAGCCCATCTACACTGATCTGTTAGAGCAGACAGTTCTTAAAGACAGAAATCAACAGATGCATACTGAAGAAGGATATATTTCACCCCTTATTTCTCCATATTGAACTTTTTTCAAAAATCCATTACACAATCATTAAAAAAAGGGATGCCTGCGTGGCTCAGTCAGTCAAGCATCCGACTCTTGATTGCAGCTCAGGTCATGATCTCAGAGTCATAGGATCGAGCTCTGCACCCTGCCACACTCAGTGGGGAGTCTGATTGAGGAATCTCTCTCTCTGCCCCTCTATCTGCTCACACACACACACTCTCTCCCTCTCTCTCAAATAAATAAATAAGTCTCTTTAAAAAAATAAATAATAAAATCTGTTGCACAGATGCACACTACAACAACTTTGGAAAACAGTTTAGAATTATTTACTAAAGCGTAAAACACATATATCCTATGATATATCAATTCCAATTCTCAGTACATATCCAACACAAATGTATACATGTGTGTACCAGGAGACATGCCAAAGAATATTCTTAACCAGAAATGAAGACAATCCTCTGTCCCTCAGTAATACAATGGATAAATAATGATATATTTACATACTGGAATATTACATAGCAGCGAACATGAGCAAACTACAGCTATACATACAACATGGATGAATCTTATAAACAAGGAATTGAGCAAAAGAGACATATAAAAGAATACATTCTGTAGCATTAAGTAATATTTTAATACCTTGGTATGTTCTAAGACAAAAGATTGAGTACAGAATGAGAAAAAAAATTACTACCATGCTGGGGAACATTATCTAGCATGGAGTCTAGGCTCTGATAGATGACACTAAGGGGATAAGAAATGGGGTGAGTCACTTAAAAATCAAGAGACTAAGATTTTTGTCAGACTGATATTAGGAAAACAAAGCCTCAGAGTGTTGCTGATGGGCCATGGATATGCAGAATTGTGAGCTAAGTAAAAGGCCTGGGCTGGCTAGGGGAGGTCCCCATGTATATGGGGTCTGCTATCAACTATGGAGTTGGTTACAGCTCCAACTTCAAGATTATGGTTTGGATGCCTCAGTTGCATATATGATGTGCCTCCCTGGGGACTGCACTGGTGTCAGCAAGCTAGGTAGTGAAGTCAGTATTTGTTAGTATTTTTTTATTTGTGTATAGAATTCAAAAACAGGCAAAACTTTAAAAATCAAGGAAGTGAGGGCATCTGAGTGGCTCAGTCAGTTAAGTGTCTGCCTTCAGCACAAGTCATGATCCTGCAGTCCTAGGATCGAGCCTGTGGTGGGCTTCCTGCTCAGCAGGGAGCTTGCTTCTCCCTCTCCCTCTGCCCCACTCACCTGCTTATGCTCTCTGTCTCTCAAATAAATAAAATCTTTTTAAAAAAATCAAGGATGTGATCATCATAAAAATCAGGGTAATTGTTACCTAGGTGGAAGGGGAAGATTGAGAAGGAGGTGATCAGGATAGGACACATAGAAAAGGTACTCAGGGTAAGAGCAGAGTTCTATTTCATGGCATTTTCGTGGCGTTTTCATGGCTTTTTATAATTGCATTACTTTATAATTATTCATACTTTGTGTTCCACGCACTTTTCTCTGTGTGTTATAGTTCACGATTAATAAAGGTTTAAAATAAACAAATCAGGGTTCCTGGGTGGCTTAGCTGGTTTAGCATCTGCCTTCCATTCAGGTCATGATCTCAGGGTCTGGAGATTGAGCCCCATGCTGGGTTCCCTTTGCCTGTCCCCCCGCTCATTCTCTCTCTCTCTCTCTCTCTCAAATAAATAAATAAATAAAATCTTTTTAAAAATAAAATAAAATAAATCAACCTCATTTTATATAATTATAGAAGCGGGACGCCTGGGTGGCTCAGCGGTTGAGTATCTGCCTTTGGCCCGAGGCGTGATCCTGCAGTCCTGGGATCAAGTCCCATATCGAGCTTCCTGCATGGAGCCTGCTTCTCCCTCTGCCTGTGTCTCTGCCTCTCTCTCTGTGTCTCTCATGAATAAATAAAATCTTTAAAAATATATATATATGTATATAACTATAGAAGCCCCTCTGAAATTGTTAGACTTGTAATAAGTGTATTAATATAGCTTAATTTTTGCATGAAGGTATTAATAGAAAATGGAAGCCATCTATTTCTCACTTGGCAAATTATCATATGCTATTTTAAGATATCATGCCTATTGATTTAAATACAGATGAGCTGTAGAATAAGTATGTTTAACACACTATTCTAAAATGGTGACATTTGGGTTCGAAGGTATCCTAAGAACATTCTAAGAACGACTTATAAAAGTGCTGTATTATAACTAATGTTTAATTTGGATCCTCTCCATTTTGCTAGGATTTATACCAATTGAGCTAAGGTTTCCAGGCCATAAAAAGCAATTAGAAAGAACTGCGACATTCTCAAAACACTAGAAAACTAGTGCTCTGGAGATCATACTCTAAAAGTTGGCTCAAGCAAATTCCAATATGCAAATGCATGCCTTAAAATTAAGCTTCATTAAAATGCACTTACGAATTTAAGTGGAGGCTGATTTTGTAACCACATTTGGAATTTAGATTCTTACTACTTTAAAACAAATGCTATGTAAACATGAAAATTAAGTAATCAAATGATTCTTTGCCCTCCTTCTGCAACAATTTCACTTGAAACTATTGATATACTTCAAAATAAAAACCCTCAGAACACCCCAGTGAGGAAACGGAACACCTTGACTTTGGTAATGCAATTCAACCAAGTCAAAAGCCAACTGCCTTGAACCCATGAAGATCACTGGCTCAGGGAAGCCTCATTAAGGCCCTCTGCAGCCCATTGCAACAGCCTTCCCAGGCAAACAGGCCCTCCACATTCTCCTCTCCTTGTCTGCCAGCCTCTGGAGTTGGCCTGCAGTCTCAGAGCATGCTCCTCTTACCTCTTAAGCTCCTCTCTCCCCATGTTTGGCTGCAAAAGGGCCTCTCATCTCCCCAGCACCTCTCATTACAGTCCCAGTTTGAGAAAAGGACAGAGCATGATAAAAGGACAGAACACAGATATTAATTAACACTTGCCCAGCATGTAACACAGTCCACACCCCTCAAAAACCTGACAGGGAAGTGTCATAAGACCTTCATTTACAGAGAAGAAAATCAAAACCCAGACAACTTGTAAAATTGCTTGAGGTCACACAGCTAACAGTGGAATCCAGCCAAGCCAGTGCTTGGTAACCCACTTCCTGCTCTTTGCAGACTTGGTGTTTTAGACTGCCCCACTCAGTGGTTCAGAGCTAGGGCCTAGGGTCAGACAGTCCTCACTGGTGTCTCTGGTCTATCACTTCCAAGCTGTGGATTATTAAATCTCTCTGGTTTCAGTTCTCGAAGACAAAGCTCAAAGAATGGTAGCCATTACCATTTCTTTCTCAGAAGATAATCTCTAGTGTGGGCCTCTGTTCCCAAACTTTTCTTTGCCTAGAGATGACCTGGGGGCACCTGTTTGGAAAAGAAATCTGCTTTTAATCTGCCCTGGGAACTGCTGAACCAAGTCCAAGAAACACCACTTTAATGTTTTTAATGTTTTAACAACAGGCAGAGAGCCAAGCTTCAGCAAATAGCAATCAAGTGCTTCTAGCCCCCATACACATCTGTACATAGATTTGTTTCTCTAAGGGAAACTCTGGCTCTAAGAACTCAAGGTCTTTCTACTGAAATAGATCCCACTCTATATCTACCTTCTAGCTGGTGTCTTTCAAACATTTAGACCATAATCACAGTAAGAAACACATGTTACAAAACAACTAAACACACACACAAATTTTCCACAAAAGAAGGTATTCACGATGCATATTACATTTTCTTTTTAAAAAAATAATATTTTAATGCTAGGCATTACAACTTCTAATTTCATTTCACAATAATAAGTTGCAACCAATAAATGAGCTGCAATCAGTAAAGACCAACACTAGATGAGTAAATAGAAAATCTAAGCAAAGAAACAAAACTATAAAAAGGTGCCAAATAGAAATCAAAGCACTGAAAAAAATACATATACAAAATAAAAACTGCACTTAATGGACAGATTGAAATGGCAGAAGAGTCAGCAAACTACAAATTATTAGTTTGAAAACACAGAGAAAAAAAATTGAAAAGAGTTTCAGAAACCTGTAAAATAATATCAAGCAATCTCAATACATATAATTAGAACCTGAGAATGACCAAAAAGAGAGAAAGAAGCCAAAAAAGTGTCATAAATAATGTCTCCAAAGTTTCATAATTTGGTGAAGACATAAATTCAAGAAGATTTAGGAAGATTCAGCAAAACCCAAGCAGAAGAAATAAAAGATACACCTCAGCATATCAGTCAAACTGCTGAAAATCAAAGATAAAGATAAGAATCTTTACAGCACCCAGAAAAAAAATGACTCACTATTACAAGGACATATTTAATAGCTAAATTCTCATCTGAAACAATGGAGGCTAGAAGATAGTGATACAACATCTTTAAAGAGTCTAAAAATAAAATTCCAACTCAAGGGGCATGAGTGGCTCAGTTGATTAAGTGGCTAATTCTTGGTTTCAGCTCAGGTCATGATCTCATAGTAGTGGGATGGAAAGTCTCACTCACATGGACCTCTGCACCCAGTGTGGAGTCTGCTTCAGATTCTTTCTCCCTCTCCCATCTGCCTCTTCCTGCTCTCTCTCTCTCTCAAATAAATAAAATCTTTAAAAAAAAAAAAAAACCTTCCAAATCAAAATTCTATATCCAGCATAAATATCCTTTAAGAATGAAAGGGAATAGGAATTCTTCATATAAATGACAACTAAAAGAACTCACCAACAGAACAATACCACAAGAAATGCTAACAAAGAAAATTCAGGCTAAAGAGAAATAATACCAGATGGAAATTTAGATCTTTGGGGAGAAATAAAGAGCATCAGAAAGAGTAAATATATGGATAAATATAAAAGACTTATTTTTTCTCTTAATTTACCTAAGTACTTCTGACTATTTAAATAAAAAGCATAATGAAGTATTATGGTATTTATTTTTTTAAGATTTTAGTTATTTATTAATGAGAGACACAGAGAGAAAGAGAGAGAGGCAGAGACGCAGGCAGAGGGAGAAGCAGGCTCCATGCAGGGAGCCTGGCATGGGACTCGATCCCAGGTCTCCAGGATCACACCCTGCTCTGAAGGCAGCGCTAAACTGCTGAGCCACCCATGCTGCCCAGTACTGTGGTATTTATAGCGTATTTATATTAATAGACATGACAACTGTAGCATAAAGCAGGAATCAACAAACTTTCCCTATTAGGGGTCCAGATGGGAAATATTTTAAATTCTAAAAACCATATGGTCTCTCTTGCAACTATTCAACTCTGCCATCATAATATGAAAGCAGGCATAGACAATATATAAAAGAATGGCTGTAGTTGTATAAAAATTAAACAAAAGCAATCAGAGCAAGGTTTGGCCTAAAAGCCACACTTCATCAACCTCTGGCATAAAAGATTGGGGTCAATGAAACCGTATGGTTGCAAAATGTTTATATTTTATGTGAAGTGGTACCATAACTCTAAGTAGACTCTAAAAACTTAAGGATGTATATTGTAATTCCCACAGCAACCATTTGAAACAAAATTGCAAACAAAAATAACTAAAAGCCAATATAAAAAATAAAATGGGGATGCCTGGATGGCTCAGTGGTTGAGCATCTGCCTTTAGCTCAGGTCATGATCACAGGATCCCAGGATCAAGTCCTGTATCAGGCTCCCTGCAGGGAACCTACTTCTCCCTCTGCCTTTCTGTGTCTCTTATGAATAAATAAATGAATTAATAAATAAATAAAATTTAAAAAGAAAGAGAAAGTTAGGGATCCCTGGGTGGCGCAGCGGTTTGGCGCCTGCCTTCGGCCCAGGGCGCGATCCTGGAGACCCGGGATCGAATCCCACATCGGGCTCCCGGTGCATGGGGCCTGCTTCTTCCTCCGCCTGTGTCTCTGCCTCTCTCTCTCTCTCTCTGTGACTATCATAAATAAATAAAAATTTAAAAAAAAAAGAAAGAGAAAGTTAAATGACTCACTTGCCCAGTGAGTTTTATCTTTAAAAAAATTTTTTAATTAATAAAATAAAAGGGAATTCTAAAAAATACCCAATTGACTTACAAGAAAACAGTGAGGGAAGCCTGGCTGGCTCAGTCAGTAGAGTACGCAACTCTTGATTTCAAGGTCATGAGTTCAAACCCCACAATGTGTGTAGAACTTACTTTTTAAAAGTGAAAAAATAGAAACAGAGAACAAAAAAACTTTGAAAAACTCATAAAACCAATAGAAAACAAATTATAAAAGGATAGACTTAAATCCAAATCTATCAATAATTTATATTAAACATAAATGAACCAAATACTTCAATTAGAAGGCAGAGATCATCAGACTCAAACAAAAATGTAAGACCCAACTATATACTTCCTACAAGAGACACACTTGTACCAATTATCAATATATTGCTTCCCAGCCCAAAATTCATATTTTATTGCAGGCTCTGTACAAATGGAGTCAGGCCCTCTAAAAATCTTCTCTCTCTCTCTCTTCCTATGTCTCTGCCTCTCTCATCCTCTCTCTCTCTCTCTCTCTCTCTCTCTTTCTCTGTGTGTGTGTGTGTGTGTGTGTGTCTTATGAATAAATAAATAAAATCTTTTAAAAAAATCTTCTCTTTACCACCTGGCACAATATTAAGCTTTGCCAATGGTGAGCATTGAAAAAACAGTGCAGGAAGAGAGAATTTTATTTCCTGGTTACAGAGTGCTCTCTCAGCAGATACCTAGCACTATCAAGTTCTCTAGTGCCCAGTTTTTGCAGTGCACAGTGGTCAGCAACACACAGCAGCTTTTCCAGCACCTCTTGGGCAGTTTCATAGCAGAAATTACCCCTAGCAAGACACCCTCTGCATGAACAACTTTCCTCAACACCCCAGAGGGCAAGTTTCTGGCAATATCCAGAGAGTAGATTTTCATCAAGTTCTGTCAATGCAGGATCACATTGATCTCTTTGCCATTCTGTAGGCCATGGCCCCACAATCTCCAACAAAGTCTATCTCTCACCTTTTGTAAGCAGGTGGGAAGTATTAGGAGGGAGAAACTCTTCCTTGGTCACCGTATCTTAGCCTTAGGGATAGTGGCTGACATTTAATACCTGCTATTTAGAATTTTGTTCACTTCTTACTAGCTGATTCCTCATTATTCCATTTCCAAATTTTACTTAAAAATTCTTTATATTGGGATCCCTGGGTGGCTCAGCAGTTTAGTGCCTGCCTTTAGCTGAGGGCGTGATCCTGGAGTCCCCGGATCAAGTCCCGCATCAGGCTCCCTGCATGGACCCGCTGCCTGTGTCTCCCTCTGCCTGTGTCTCTGCCTTTCTCTCTGTGTGTCTCTCACGAATAAATAAATAAAATATTTTTTAAAAATTTTTAAAAATTCTTTATATTAATCCTTCCTGGTTGAAATTACTATATAGCTTGTCTCCTGGTTGGACTCTCACAGATATGGCACTTTAAAGACAGATAGGTTTGGGGACACTTGGGTGGCTCAGTCAGCTGGGCATTGGACAGACTCTTGATTTCCACTGAGTCATGATCTTGAGGTTGTGGGATCAAGCCCTGCAATGGGCTCTGTGCTGGGCATGGACCCTACTTGGAATTCTCCCCCTCTCTTCCCCTCGATCTACCCTGCTAGTACACATGTGTGCACTCTCCCTCTTTAAAAAAAGACAGATTTTTTAATGTAAAAAAAAATACCCTACAGACAATAATCATAGAAAGAACTGAACTGGCTATATTATTATCCTATTTGGTAGTCTTTAGGATACAGTATTAACAGAGACATAGTGGGACATTTCATAGTACTAAAAGATTTACTTAGGAAGACATTAGTCATAAATATGCATGTGCCTAATAAAATGTCAAGATACATAAAGAAAAAATCAATAAAATTAAAGGGGAAAACAACACAATCATTACTAAAGATTTTCACACCCTTGTCTCAATAATTACTATAATTAGACCAAAAACAGTAAAAATATAGAAATTTTCAATAATACTATCACCCACTTTAATGGACATTTTAGAACATTTACCAACAACTACAGAATATGTGTTCTTTTTGAGTACATATATTCCCCTCACAGAAACAGACCATATATGGGCCATAAAATAAGTCTCAATAAACTTCAAAAGATTAGAATCCTACAGAGTATGTTTTCTGACCACAATGAAATTAAATTAGAAATGCATGCTGAACATATTTCAACTTTCTCTGAGTTACTCAGGACTCATTATTCTGAATATTAACAATTTACCAGATCCATCAGAACCTAATCAAAGTGTGTCAGGACATTCCCCCTATGTTCATTAGCCATTTTTAAGGGTATCTGTCAGCTTTGGGTAGTTTTTCTATCTCTAACCCTGACCATCAGTTTCCTTTTACTTTGCTTTCCTTTTATCTTGAGAAACTTTGAACTCCTATTTCTTTTTGTAAAGTGAAAATGAACATAATATATATTTTCCTAGTAATTTGTAAGGATTAAAAGTAAATAATTTATTGCATTAATATCTGTCATTCAATTGTTCAATAAATACCAGATAATCATACACATACACACAAACACACCTACACACACACAATTATATGCCAAATTTATCTCCAGACCAGATCTCTCTTCTAAGAGCCAAATGATACCTGATACTTCTGCTTGGATCTCTCATAGGCATTGTGGTAGACTGATTACAAAAGTGTCCCAATTTTTTATCCCTTCCTATAATCATGTCCTTTGCAATGTGACTTTGTAGTTCTTCCCACCAAAGACTGGAGTCTACTTAGGGTGACCAGCCATTCCAATTTGCCCAGAACTGAGGAATTTCCTGGGACACAGGACTTAGAGTACTAAAACCAGAAAAGTCATAAGCAAACCAGGATGAATTGGTCATGCTAATTCTACTTCCCCTTTAGAATCTGGGCTGGTCTTGTGACTTGCTTTGGCCAACAGAATGCAGTGGAAATAACTGCAAATACTAAGCTTAGATCTCAAAAAGCATAGTACATTTTTCCTCTTTCTCAGAACTCCGCCACTGTTATATGAACAAACACAGGTCAGCCCACTGGATGATGAGAGACATGTGGCCCAGTCACCCTACTTGCCCCAGCTACCAGCCAGCCAACTGCCAGCCATGTGAGTGAGGCCATTCCAGATAAGCCAACTTCCAATTGACCACCCAGTCCTCCAAAGATACATGCTTATGAATGATCAGATGAACCTGGAACCAATCATCTGACTCCTAGACTTATGAGCAATAATAAATGCTTATTGTTTGAGGCTAACAACCTTTAGGATAGTTTGTTATAGCTAACTGATAGAGATACCTCAAACTCAGCATGTTTAAAACTAAATTCAGAGTTGATCATTATGTGACATGGAAGAGGTGCTAACTATTGCTAAAATGATAATCAAATTATAATAAATAATGTTATCAAAATATGTTACACATCTTAAATTTACACATTATATGTCAAATATATTTCAACAAAGTGTGACTGTATTCCAATAAATATTTAAAAATTTCAGAAAAAAAATAAAAAGCTTTGGGTGGCTCAGCGGTTTAGAGCCACCCTCAGTCCAGGGCATGATCCTGGAGACCGTGAATGGAGTCCCACATCGGGCTCCCTGCATGGAGCCTGCTTCCCCCTTTGCCTGTGTCTCTGCCTCTCTCTCTCTCTCTCTCTCTCTCTCTCTCTCCCTCTGTGTGTGTGTGTGTGTCTCATGAGTAAATAAATAAAATCTTAAAAAAATAAAATAAAATATTAAATTCATAATGTTCTCCCCAATTTGTGCATCCTACAAGATCCTCTGTCTTGATAAAGAGCACCATCATCAATCCAGTTCTTTATGCCAAAGACCTAGAAGTCAACCTTAAAGCCTCCTTCTTCTTCACCCTCACCAAATTCTATTTATTCTACTGCCTAAATATTTCCAGAATCCACTTACTTCTTAACATGTTCCCTCTCTCCACCTAGATTAAGCCACCATCACATAGCACCTATACTACAAGGGAAAAATTACCTACCTTATCTCTTCACATCCGTTCTTATCCCTCTACAGTCCATTCTCCAGACAACAAAGTATTCTTTTTGAAAAAGAAGAGAAGAAAAACTCCGGGAAAGACCCTGTTAAAAAGAAGAAAAGACAACCTAAGGTGAGAGAAAATATTTGCAAATAACATATCCAACAAAGACTCTCAAAATTCAATGGTAAAAATAAAAACAATCTGGTTAGAATATGGGCAAAAGATATGAAGAGATAGGGACGCCTGGGTGGCTCAGCGGTTGAGCATCTGCTTTCAGCTCAGGACCTGATCCCAGGGTCCAGCATCGAGTCCCACATCGGGCTCCTGGCAAGGAGACTGCTTCTCCCTCTGCCTATGTCTCTGCCACCTTCTCTGTGTCTCTCATGAATAAATAAATAAGACTATTTTTTTAAAAAAGAGAGAGATGAAGAGACATTTCACCAAATAAGATGTACATGTGGCAAATAAACACATGAAATGATGTCCAACATCATTCACTGTTAGGAAAATGTGAATTGAAACCACAAAGAGATACCACTATACACCTATCAGAGTGGCTAAAATAAAACAGTAGCAACAGAAATGTTGATGAGGATGCCAAGAAACTGGATTCATACCTTGCTGGTGAGAATATGAAATGGTACAGCCGTCTGGCAAACAGTTTGAAAGTATACTAGTTTGCTAGGGCTGCCATCACAAAGCATCACAGACTGGATGGCTTAAACAACAGAAATTTATTTTCATACAATTCCAGAGGCTAGGGACGCCTGGGTGGTTCAGCAGTTGAGCATCTGCCTTTGGCTCAGGGCGTGATCCCAGAGCACCCGGATCGAGTCCCACGTTGGGCTCCCGGCATGGAGCTTGCTTCTCCCTCTGCCTGTGTCTCTGCTTCTCTTTGTGTGTGTGTCTCTCATGAATAAATAAAAATTTTTTTTTAATTCCAGAGGCTAGAAGTCTGAGATCAAAGTAAGGGTAAAATTGGGTTTCTTTTTCACAGCTTTATGGAGATATATTTGACATATAACACTGTGTAAATTTTAGGTGTACACTGTGTTGATTTGGAACATATTGCAAAATGACTACCCCCCACCTCCCAGTGTAAGCCAACATCTCCATCACAGAGTTGGTTCTTCTAGGGCCTCTCGTCGCCTACAAATGGCCATCTTTTCCCTGTATCTTCACATGATCTCCCCTCTGTGTGTGTGCCTGTGTCCTAATTTCCTTTTATAGGGATACAGTTATATTGGATTAGGGCCCACCATGATGACCTCATTTTAACTTAATTACCACTTCAAATGCTCAATTTCCTAGTACAATGTGAACATTGTGTGGTACTGGGAGTTAGGACTTCAGCATATGAATTTGGGTTGGGGGCAGAATTCAGCTCATACCTAGAAAGTTATTTTTAAAATTCAACATAGGGGCAACCCGGGTGGCTCGGCGGTTTAGCGCCGCCTTCAGCCCAGGGTGAGATCCTGGAGACCCAGGATCCAGTCCGATGTCAGGCTCCCTGCATGGAGCCTGCTTCTCCCTCTGCCTGTGTCTCTGCCTCTCTCTGTGTGTCTCTCATGAATAAATAAATAAAATCTCAAAAATAAATAAATAAAACTCAACATAAAACTACCATATGACCCATCAACCCATCATATGACCCAACTACCATGAGACCCAACACTCATATATTCCAGAGAAACAGAGACTTGTGATAACACACAATATGAACACACATAGATGTTCATAGCAACTTCACTCACAATAACCAAAATCTGACAACCCAGATGTCCTTCAGCAGGTGAATGGTTAAACAAACTGTGGTATATACACTGGACTACTACTCAGCAATAAAAACAAAGAATAAACTACTGATACACACAATAATCTAGATGAATCTCCAGAGAATTATGCTGAGTGAAAAATGCCAATCCCAAAATGTTTCATGTGACTCCATTTATATAACATTACTGAAATGACAAAAATTATAGGAATGGAAAACAGATTAGTGGTTGCCGGGTCAAGGAGAAGGTGGGGTGAGAGCTAAGTGCAGCTGGCTTTTAAGCACAACATGAACAATCTATGGTAATAGAAATATTCAGCATCTTGACTGTATCAATGTCAATCTCCTAGCTGTGATTTAATACTATGACTTTGTAAGACACTGCCATTGGGAAAACTGAGTAAAGAGTATAAAAGATGCCTTTTCACTATTTCTTACACCTGCATGTCAATTTGTAATTATCTCAATATAAGAAGTTTAATTTTTTTAATATCTTAAACCTTTAGATTGTAGCATGGCTCTTAGGCCAAACACCTACATGATCTAGCACCTGCCTACCTTGCTGCCCTAACTTGTAGACTCTTCACACTCACTGTGGGCCAACCCAACTGGGCTTCTTCCAAGTCTTCAAGTGTCCATTTCAGACTCTGAACTCTGCGCATGCTATTCCATCTTCCTGTCATGCTCTTCTACTTTTTTTTTTAAAGATTCATTTATTTATTCATGAGAGACACATAGAGAGAGAGGCAGAGACACAGGCAGAGAGAGAAGCAGGCTCCCTGCAGGGAGCTGGATGTAGGACTCAATCCCAGATACTGGGATCATGCCCTGAGCTGAAGGCAGACGCTCAACTGCTGAGCCACCCAGGCATCCCTCTCTACTTTTTTTTTTTTTTTAAAGATTTCATTGGGACGCCTGAGTGATTCAGTGGTTGAGCGTCTGCCTTCAGCTCAGAGCATGATCCAGGGATCCTCGGGTTCTGAGACCGAGTTCCAGGGGTAGCCTGCTTCTCCCTCTTCCTGTGTCTCTGCCTCTCTCTGTGTGTCTCAGGAGTAAATAAATAAAATATTTTAAAAATAATTTTAAAAATTTTAAAAATTTTACTTTATTTGACACAGAGAGAGAGAGAACAAGCAGGGGAGTGGGAAAGGTAGAAGCAGGTTCCCCACCAAGCAGGGAGCCCGATGGGGGGCTCCATCATGACCTGAGCCGAAAGCAGATGCTCCACCTACTGAGCCACTTAGGCGCCCCCTTCTCTCTACTTTTTCCCCAGCTAACTCTAACTGATCCTTCAGTCTCTTAAGTCTCTTAAGTTGCTACTTTTTTTCATTCAGTCTCTCACTAGGTGATGGGGACCCACATAAGGGATACATATGGTCCATACTGACAGAGAGTTTAGGGCATTTGGCTTTCCGGATCCAGGTTGATTTTGATGTTTATTTTCCCTTTTGCTATCCCAAAACTTTAGTAAAAGCTTGTTTAAACATCTCAGAACTCCCCTAGCTGTTCTTTGGGTTATGATCCTAACAAGGTCAGACAGTCAGAATATCAAAAGTGTCACGGGAAAGAGTGTACTGGAATCCTTCACTGAGCTCAACTGGGGCAGGAAATTACCGAGGGAGAAATGCTCAAGGTAACATGGTTAAGACAGAACAGTGGAGGCTGTGAAGTCTAGCTGCCACTTCGTTCACCCTTCACAAGATGTGTCCCTCTGTGGAGAGTGTCAGGGTTTGGGTATTTATGTTATAATGAAGCTCTGTTTTGTTTTATTTAATAAGCAAACAGCACTTTCCTTATACTAATATATACAATGTGTTGGTTGTACTCTGAACTGGGATGGTGTAGATGAAGACCGTAAATGACCACTGGGTGTCATCGATGTCTTACACAAGGCAACAGTCTTGGCTTGGCTTCTTGGTGGTCTACCCTCTCCGGAAGGTGGAGATAAATTGTACTGGGTTCTAAATGGAACCAGAGTACATTATCAATCTAGAACTATGTGATAACACGGGCCAGGAGAATGCAGCTGAGGGTTGGAAAATAAGCAAAAACTAATGTCTTGAAATCATCCAAAGTAGCACCTCCAAGTCCTTTCACAGATACAAAGTATTTGTATACTTTCTTCAAAGTATGAGGACAACTATTTGGGCCCTGTGAGTGGGAAGTCTCTTGTTTTGTGTTTCTATTTTAAAACAGTTCATTATGGGGCTCAGGGCACGGTCCCAGGATCCTGGGACTGAGCTCTGCATCGAGCTCCCTGCTCAGCAAGCTGTCTGCTTCTCCCTCTACTTCTCCCTCTCTCTCTGCCTGCTGCTCCCCCTGCTTGTGCTCTCTCTGTCAAATAAATAAATAAAATATTTTTTAAAAAAATAAAATAGTTCTGGATCCGTGGGTGGCGCAGCGGTTTAGCGCCTGCCTTTGGCCCAGGGCGCGATCCTGGAGACCCGGGATCGAGTCCCACCTCGCGCTCCCGGTGCATGAAGCCTGCTTCTCCCTCTGCCTGTGTCTCTGCCTCTCTCTCTCTCTGTGTGTGTGTGACTATCATAAATAAATTAATTAATTAAATAAAATAAAAAATAAAATAGTTCATTATCAGTACTTCTAGCCTTTGTACTGCATTTACCTGGCTCATCCTAAACACCAGTTTGTTTATTTATTTATATTTAAAGATTCTATTTATTCATGAGAGACACAGAGAGAGGCAGAGACACCCACAGGGAGAAGCAGGCTCCATACAGGAGCCGGATGCGGGACTCAATTCCGGAACTCGGGGTCACGCCTTGAGCCGAAGGCAGCCCCTCAGCTCAACTGCTGAGCCACCCAGGTGTCCCCTAAACCCCAGTTTAGGTACTGGTATAGACTATAGTAGGTAGTAAGCTTATGACCTCAACTCTAAGCATAATAAGCGTGGGCCCCAAGGCAAGACTGGTACTGACATGGAAGGGAGGGCCCCACAGGGCAGGATGACAAACCTCTGCAACTTGTCACTTTTTAAAGGAAATACATATGATTTGGGCTTAGACCTGCCAGATCCTCACTAACGATCATTTTAAGACTTGTGTTCCTAATGATAACCACCAGCTGTGCTAACCTATTTCTTAAATTTTATTTATTTATTCATGAGAGACACAGAGAGAAAGGCAGAGAGACACCTGCACAGAGAGAAGCAGGCTCTCCGCAGGGAGCCTAACCCCCTGATTGGGGTCCGTCCCTGAGCCAAAGGCAGACCCACCCCCAACTGCTAAGCCACCCAGGCGTCCCTGTACTAACCTATTTCTATCCATGGACTGAATGCACCTAGGAATCAAATCGTTTGAGTTCTACGCTCAGCTCCCAATACAAAGTCTGGTTTTCACAGACAAAAGATATTCTAGATTTTTTTTCTGTATTTTGCTAAAAAGTCATCACCCCTCTGACTCCAAGGTCATATTAGTTATAGTAGTTAAGCTTATATATCGCCAATGTGATTATTCAAGGCCATCATAGAATTTGCTGGAGCCCAAAAGTTTTATGCAATCTACTAGGTGACTCCAAAGAAAATGTTTTTTAACAAACAGATTTTTTAAATTCAGTAGCTTAAAATATCAGAAGTTTATTTCTTGGTTAGGTGACCTTCTAAGACAAGTGTTGGACATCCCCCTAAGCGACACCCCTAGGGCCACATCATCTGCATAGTTGAAGCTGGTTCCAGCCAGTAGATGGGGGGAAAGAGCAGGGAGGAGTCTCAATGCTGTGTTAAAGGTTCCATCCTAGGAATGGCACATGTGACTTGCCCCTCAAGTTCCATTCATTGCCTAGAATTGAATTACATCATTACACCTAACCGCAAGGGAAGCTGGGAAATAGTGGTCTAGCTGTGTTCTCCCAAAAACCAGATTTGGGGAGATAGCAGTTGGTCCACAATTATCCATTACTAATCCAAATCATGAAGTTTTATCCTGATTAAACATTAAATTGAGGCACAGAGCAGTTAATTTTCCCGGTCATACAGCTAGCAAATGGCCAAGTTGGGATTCAAGCCAGAGTCTCTACTTTTAACCACTCTACTATATTTCTAATACTGTTTGATTCTCTAACAACCACTATGTATTACTTTGCATTTTTAAACAATATTCTTATTTTTTTTTAAGATTTCATTTATTTATTTGAGAGAGAGCCAGAGAGCACAAGCAGGGGAAGTGGCAGAGGGAGAGGGAAAAAGCAGGCTCTGGGATGAGCAGGGACTCTGCTGCTGGGCTGGATCCCAGGACCTTGGGACCATGACTCCAGCCAAAAGCAGACACTCAACCAGCTGAGCCCCCCAAGCCTCAACAGTTGTTTGTTTGGTTTTTTAATTTTAAAAGGCTGCAAGGAACCAGGGACAGCTAACCAGAGGGACAATTTCTTATGAATAATTTGCAGGGGCACCCCCAGCCCCACCCCCTCTCCCTCTGCATTTTCAGGTGAGCAGAAGCAGCCTGGGCCTGCCACACACGGAAACTAGCTAAGACTTCACACAGTCGTACCCTGCCCAGCGGACTGCAAGGGCGCACGGGCTAGAGGCGGCCCGGGACCGCCTCCTGGGTGCTGCGCCGCCCCCGCCCCCCGCAGCAGAACCGCCCCCCGCCCCCCCGCCAAAGCACCTGCACCCCGCCCCGCCGCCCCGCGCCCAGGGCCCGGCCTGCTCGGTCCCCGGGCCCTGGAGGCCTCGTCTGCTGTCAGCGCCTGGAGAAGGCGTCGCCTCGCTGGGAAGACAGCGCGAACCTCTTGCCTTGGCCCCTTCCACCTGCGGAGCCCGGGTCGGAGAAGCGGAGCCCGGCACGCGAGCAGGGCCGCACAGGAAAACACGGAACGGTGTGCCCCGGGCAGGAACCCCACGAGGGAGGTGCTGGGATTATCACCAGCATTTACAGATGCGAACAACGAAGCGCAGAAAAAGGAAGTCGTTTCCCAAGGGCCATGCGGACACAGGGGCTTGACCCCCGGCACGCGTGAGCGCGGCCCCGCGCAGCCACGGCTCGCCAGCGGCTGGAGCAGAAGCGGGGCCGAGGGGGAGAAAGGGATCCGCGTCCCCGAAAGGATATTCGGGCTCCGGCGGCCCCGCAAGCCCCCCCCCCGTCGGCGGGTCCCGGGCTGTGCACGCGCTCGGCCACCGGACGCAGAGTCCCAGGGACCCGACTGGCTTCGGAGACCCGGCGGGCGGAGGGCAAGGCTGGTCGCGGGAGCCTGGGGGGGGCTGTCCCCTCTCCCGCTCCCCTTGGAAGAGCAGCTGCCGCCCGCACCTGACCCCGGAGCCGCACGCCGAGGCCTGCAGGTGCCGCGAAAGGCGCTCCTCGAGGCTCGGCCTGCAGCACCCCCTCCCCGGGCGCCCCGCCCCTCGGCCGCTCCCGGAGGCGTCGGGCCGGGCTGGGGGGCAGGGAGGGGGGAGCTGGAGCTGCGCAGGGGGGGAGCAGCGGGGAGGGGGGGGATCGGAGACTGCAGGGGGAGCCGGGGCTGCGGGGAGGGGCGCAGGGGGCGCGGGGAGCCGGGGCTGGGGGTGCAGGGAGGGGGGAGCTGGAGCTGCGCCGAGGGGGGGGGGGGGCGGGGAGGGGGGGGGATCGGAGACTGCAGGGGGAGCCGGGGCTGCGGGGAGGGGCGCAGGGGGCGCGGGGAGCCGGGGCTGGGGGGCAGGGAGGGGGGAGCTGGAGCTGCACAGGGGGGGAGCGGCGGGGAGGGGGGGGGATCGGAGACTGCAGGGGGAGCCGGGGCTGCGGGGAGGGGCGCGGGGGGCGCGGGGAGCCGGGGCTGGGGGGTGCAGGGAGGGGGGAGCTGGAGCTGCGCCCGGGGGGGGGGGCGGCGGGGAGGGGGGAATCCGGGGTTGCGGTGGGGGGCGCGGGGGGCGTTTTCTTCCCGGGCGCAGGACCGACCTCGTGGAGAGCCCTTGGCCTGCCCCGCGTTCCGCAAAGTGCGGCCCCCGCGGCCTCGGTTCGGTGTCGGTCCTGGCGTGGGGCGGGGGTGGAGCTGATTCCGTCCGCGTTCCGGCTCCCCCCACCTGGTCCTCGAGCTCTGGCAGCTTTCAGCCGCGGAAGCAGAGTGCGTTTCCCCCGCCTCCCACTCAACGGTGAGCCCCCCCGCCCCCGCCCTAGCCCCCCCCAGGTCGGCCCAGGCTGGGGGCCCTCGAGGGCCCGAACCCTAGCTTTTGTTCTCTTAACCACTGAGTAGTCTAGGGAGTGAAATGGCCTGAATTGGGTGGAGGAGGGCGCGGAGGGAGTGTCAGTAAGACCTAGAAGGCTAAATTGGGTCTGAAAACTCCCGAAGCCTGCTGAACTGAAAACTGCGCTGCAACTTCCCTGGGGAAGCTCGTGGCTGTGGATGTCGAGTGGCGGCTTGTTCCGTTCCCGTTTACTCTCACACTAGCAGATAGAAAGGTGATCCTTGGTGGAAACAGCGGGGTGTCCAGCGGCGAGGCGGCGCCTGCCTCCGGATCTGCCCTGGGGTCACCCCGGGGTCGCCCTGGGATCCCTCCCACTCGGTGCCCACGTGCCTGCTAGTCTCGGGGAGAAAACTCTCCCTCAGTCTGCTCCTGGGACCAGAGGGGTGTGTTCGGGACTGTCCGTGCTCCCTTGCCACCTGCTCCGTGGTGGTCGAAGCACCTGACCTGGAAAGGTGGGGGTAGTGCGGCCTTTCCCCGTGAGCCCCAGGCCAAAAACCCAGCTCTTGCCTCTGTGGCCCAGACCTGAGTTCGAATGGTGACTCTGCTGGTGTCCCCGAAGGTTTGGTTTTCTCAGGGTCAGCAGTCATTATGCCGTCTTGCTGAGTTTATGCAAGAAGAAAAGTGCGGTCCAAGTATGCGCAGGCCGGGAGTCAGAATCCCATCTGCCTAAGGGCCAAAGGGGCTGGGAGGAGCTGACCGCTCCGACACCCAAACCCTAGAGGCTCTGTTAGAGATGAGAGGAGAAAAGCAAGTTGAAGACACTAGCAATGCGAAAAGATTGGGCAAGAGTTGTCCCCAACAAGATGCAATGGCCAGTGAAAAAGGGTCATGAGAGCAGGCCAGTATGGTCCTGGAAAAGTGGAGATGGGAGGCTCCCATAAATTCTCAACCTCTCTCAACGTCTTTGAGATCTAGAACGAACCCAAAAGAGATTCAAAACAAGAAAGGGGGACACCTGGGTGGCTCAGCAGTTGAGTGTCTGCCTTCGTCTCAGGGTGTGATCCCGGAGTCCCAGGATGGAGTCCCACATCCGGCTCCCTGCGAGGAGTCTGTCTCTCCCTCTGCCCGTGTCTCTGCCTCTCTCCGTGTGTCTCTCATGAATAAATAAATAAAATCTTAAAAAAAAGAAAAGAAAGGAAAGGAAAAGAAAAGAAAAGAATCCCTCTAGGACCAATGGCCCAGAAACCTGCATCCCCAGCACACTCTATGGGGAAGTGCAAAGTGGGGACAAAGGGCAAGCAGTCCAGCAACAGTGCATGACACCCTCCACCCCCCAGAATAGTATGCGAGTGAGACTGAGCCCTCTGCACCTGAAGGGCGCCCAACGCGCTCCCTCCAGGCAGGAGACATCTGCTCCCCCAGGGGACCCCTCAGTGTCCCTCCAATGGTAGAGCCGATGGGGGGCACTGAGCCAGGCGAAGCCCAGGCCGGCCGTAGGTCAGGGGCAGCAAACAGGGCGCAGAAGACCTGTTCTCCAGCTGTTCAACCAAGGCTCCAATAGCCTGTGATTTGCACAACAGCAACAGAGAAAGGAGGGGCGCCTGATTCAAAGAAAGTCGGTTCCACCCTGGCCCTTCAGTGTCCCTCTGTACAATGGGAACGAGGATTCAGCCCACATCTGGCAAGGCTTGCAGTGGCTCTCAGGGAGGACACGGTGGGACCCCGAGACCAGATAAAGTGCCGCAGCAACAACCCGAGGGGCACGGGATTCCCAGCGGGCATGCCTTCGCGGTGGTACTGGGACGTCCAAGGCCAGTGCGGAAACCCTGAGCTCCCCATTCTTCTCTGCAGAGTGAAAGAATGCCCCTGAGGCGGAGGAGGGAGTGTGGCCACACAGAAGCGTTCCCCCAAGCCGGCCGAGAGCCCCCCTTCACCCCTCTCAGGTTACTGTGGAGCAAGGGCATCCCTCTGCTCTGAACCGTGGACGAATGTGTCGATTCTCTAGGGCACTGTCTCCTTGACTTTAGACCAAAATGAGGAAATCATCAAGATATTGTGATGTGACCAGATCATTTGGGCAAATCCAGCTTTGTGTCTGGATTATCAGAATTAATATTTCAAGTCTTTACTTGATTCTCCAAGTGCCCCTGTAAGTTCTGCATCTCTGGTTCCCTTGCTCTTGCTGTCTCTCCTTGTTCATTGCCTCTGGTCTTTTCTCCCCCCCGCCCCCATACAGTCTCTTGTTTTTCAGTTAAAGGGAAACTTGGAGTCATATTTCCTTCCAGAAAGATGCTATTTTCCAGATCTCAGTTGACCTAGACTTTAAGCTATTAATGGAGGTTCTCATAGATAACAGAATACAACAAACTTCCCACCATGAAAAAGCCTAGAGGACATGCTTGAAGTAGGAACAAAGGAGCAGAAAGAAGGCAAAACTGGACCAACTGTCTCTTTTATATTTGATTTTCACGTGGGGTGGTGGTGGTGGTGGTCGTGTCTGTATCAGGCCAAAGCAGCTACCACTGTGGTGACAGAAAGACTTGGAATTTGGAGTCAAGACACCAAAAGGCAATACTGATGAACTACCTAGAGGTTAGTTTTGTAGCTGGGGCCCACAAAGCAGCAGGCTGAGCGCAGCGCTTGGTGTTGAGCCCCACCTCCCCAAGCCATTCCAACTAGTGCACCAGCCTCCACCAAGGGGGCTTCCTTAACCAAAAGGAAGGCTGGGAACTAAATCCAGGCAGATTTGAGGGTGGATTACCTTCCTCATTATTCCGCAGAAAGGGAGCTGTGTGGATGCTGGAGTTTTAATTACACACTTGCTTTTTCTGGGGAAGAAGACCCAGATCATATTTTTCAAAGTATCAACTTGTTTTCCATTAGGCAGTTGTTGAAACAAGTTCTTTCAGCGACATGTTATGTCTTTAGGAAGGGGTGCTTCAGATGGCTCGCACTAGCACAATTTTGTGGCTTTTAATTACTATTTTGTTCTTTTGGGGGGTTTCAGAGACTGGCGCCTCAGCGTGATTAGACCGTCTCCTGGGTCCGCTGCAACCGCACACACCTCCAGCAGGTGGCGCCACAAGGCAAGCACTGCCGCGGGACCCGAGGACTTGGGGGGTCCCGGAAAGGCGCGGGGCCCTCAACCCGGTGCCAGGCCCCCAGCCCCTAGGAAATACTGATATGGAGAAAGTCGCCACTTCAGATTTAAAAGAAGAAGACAAAATAAATAAATAAAAGAGAAGAAAAGAAGACATTGCAATGCCAGAGCGAAACAGGGTCCTTAAATTCAAAAAACCGTAAAATAGGGTTAAGTGCTTGAGATAAAACTTTTTTTTCTCTATTTGTTTCTGTAAGTTCACTTGTAGTATCGCGACGACTGTCTCACCTAAGTATTATGCCACTTCTTGGCTGTAAAAACGTAGAATTTAGAATCAGAGCGAACTTTGAAGGCCATCTGGTCAATCTGGTTCTAGCATTCCAACCCAGAGAGGAAATCCCCGGGATCGCTTTTCGCCTGTCAGTTAACCATCAAATATACATAATTGCTTGAAGTCTCGTCCTACCAGGAAAGCACAAAGTAAAAAAAAAAAAAAAAAAGAAAGAAAGAAAGGTTTCAGATATGCCATTGGTAATAACACTTTCGAATTTATATAGCTTTTCTCGCAAGCAACAAGGGGGGAAAATCATTTAAACATCATCTAATTAGTCGCCTAATATTCCTGTGGGTTGGTTAGCAAGTGCGTGGAAGCAGGTATCATTATACGTGGCTTGTGGATCATTTAAATCAATGGACTTTGTCAAGTGCGAGTGACCGGCAAGAGCAACTGCCAGACGCTTCGAGGAAAAGCGGAGCGAGGCCTTGGCCCGCCTCCCGGCACCGCTGTATTTTGACGGATGCGTGGAGGCAGAGCCCTGGGGCGGGAGGGTCGAGTCGCCGGGGCCGGGAGGCGCTGGTAGCCAGGACGGGGTGGGACACCCCACTGTCCTGCCCGTGCCCCGCCGCACGCCCTGCGGCCCGCGCCCCTCCCCGCCCATCCCTCGCCGCGCGGCGCTCGAGCCCCCCGGCCGGGCGGCCCCGGCTCCCCGAGCCCCGCGGCCCGGCGCTGCGGATTGGCTGTTGCTGGGTGACGTCGCCGGCGCTCACGTGACGCGAGTTAAATGCCCTCCCTGCCGGAGCCCGCCCCGCAGACAACCGTAAGGCCGCTCGGGGCTGCTCACCTGCTCCCGCCTCCCGGAGCCCCGGCCTGGCCCCGCCGCCCCTGCCCCCTGCGCGGCCCGCCCCCCGCCCGAGCCCGAGCGCGAGCGCGAGCGCGAGCCGGCCCCGGGCACGAAGCCGAGCGGGCGGAGCGGCGGAGAGAGGATGCGGCCGGCGGCAGCGGTCCCGAGCAGGGCACGGTGATCGCCTCCCCCGGAGGAGGAGTCGCCCAGACCGTCGCCCCGTCTCTGGTCTTCCTCCCCACCCTCCCTCGCGCCCCCGCAATCGCATTGGCCGCCGGAGGGGACGGGGAGCGACGGAGGAGGCGCCTCGCTGCCCGCCTCGCGCCCGCCGCTGCTCTGCCCCGTCCCGGGCCAGGATGACCGGAGTCTTTGACAGTCTGGTGGCGGACATGCACTCGACCCAGATCGCGGCCTCCAGCACGTACCACCAGCACCAGCAGCCCCCCAGCGGCGGCGGCGCTGGCCCCGGCGGCAGCAACGGCAGCAGCCTCCACAAGCCGCAGGAGTCGCCCACGCTCCCGGTGTCCACAGCGACCGACAGCAGCTACTACACCAACCAGCAGCACCCGGCGGGCGGCGGCGGCGGCGGCGGCGGCGGGGGCTCGCCCTACGCGCACATGGGCTCGTACCAGTACCACGCCGGCGGCCTCAGCAACGTCCCCTACTCCGCCAAGAGCGGCTACGACCTGGGCTACACGGCCGCCTACACCTCCTACGCACCCTACGGGACCAGCTCTTCCCCGGCCACCAACGAACCTGGTATGCACCGCGCCGGCACCAAGGGGGCCAGGTCACCCCAGCTAGCGGTCGGGACGGGTGGGCTAAACTGTGTGGGGCGGGCTCCATCCAGAACCCCGGCCTACGCTGGCCCGCTCGCTGCCCGCCCTGCGCCTTTCTCCCTTCTCGAGCACCAGTCTGCAGAGGGCCGCTGGGGACGGTGTCTGGGGGCTCAGCCGGGGGGACCGGGGGCCCTGGGGGGCCGAGTGTGGGCGCGCGGTGCATGCTTCGTGGCAACCTCATTTCTTCCCCACCTGCTCTCTTTCTCGCCGCTTTACTCCTCCGCCGCCTTCCCGGAGAGCCCGGCTCCCCGGGTCCCCTGCGGCGCGAGTCCGCACTTAGCGAAGTGGAGCCCGGGCGCCCCGCAGCGCCCCCGCCAACCCGCTCCCCGGCTCGGGCCAAGCCCCCCCCCCGCGGTGCCCCCCCTCCCCGCGCCCCCTGCCCCTGCCCCCGGTTGCGCTGTGCTCACGATTGCCTTGCGTTGCAGAGAAAGAGGACCTCGAGCCTGAAATCCGGATAGTGAACGGGAAGCCAAAGAAAGTCCGGAAGCCCCGAACCATCTACTCCAGTTTCCAGCTGGCCGCTCTTCAGAGGCGTTTCCAAAAGACTCAATACCTGGCGCTCCCCGAGCGAGCGGAGCTGGCGGCGTCTCTGGGCCTCACCCAGACTCAGGTGAGGGCTCGGGGCCCGGGGGGGGGGGGGGGGCGCTGCGGGGAGGGCGCTGGCCTGGGATGGCTGAGAAGCAGGCGGAGTCAGGGCGGCGTTTTTGGAAAAGTGTTTTTAAAGTAATTTTAAGGATTACGAAGCTGGCGCCTTGGGTGGCCTAAACTTCTGCGCCTGAAACTGCAATCCCGCGGGGGGGGGGGGGGGGGCGGGGGGCGCCGGGGGAGAAAACGACAGGGCCGGGCGGGCGGAGACCCGCGTCCCCGGAGTTCTTCCGCGCGATCCTGATTAAGCGGGTGAAATCACTGGGCCTCCAGGCCCGGTCCCGCTGGCTGCATCGCCGCAGCGCGCGCCCCGCTGCCCCTCCGACTCCCCGGGGTGAGCCCTCCCAGCTGGAGGCCGCGGCGCGCATCCCTCGCCTGCCGCGCGTGCTTCCCCGCCGCCGCCCCTCCCCGCCCGCATCCCGGTTCTTCCACTAACGCTCGGGTGTGCCTTTTCCACCAAGGTCAAAATCTGGTTCCAGAACCGCCGGTCCAAGTTCAAGAAGATGTGGAAGAGCGGTGAGATCCCGTCGGAACAGCACCCCGGGGCCAGCGCCTCGCCCCCTTGCGCCTCGCCGCCCGTGTCGGCGCCGGCCTCCTGGGACTTCAGCGCGCCCCCGCGCATGGGGAGCGGCGGCGGCCCGGGCAGCGGCGGCAGCGGCGCGGGCAGCTCGGGCTCCAGCCCCAGCAGCGCGGCCTCGGCTTTCCTGGGCAACTACCCGTGGTACCACCAGGCCTCGGGCCCGGCCTCGCACCTGCAGGCCGCCGCGCCGCTGCTGCACCCGACGCAGACGCCGCAGCCGCACCACCACCACCACCACCACCACCACGGCGGCGGGGGCGCCCCGGTGAGCGCGGGGACGATTTTCTAACCCGAGGGAGACTGCGCCAGAGACTGAGAGAGCAGAGACCGGCGATCCTCGGGGCTCGCCCCCAAAGCCAGAGCATCCCTCCAGCTGGGCCGCGGACGCCTCCCACCCTCGGGAGGAGCGGCCGGGACGGCCCGCCGCGGGCCCTGCTCCCTCGCGCGGCCTCGGAGCGGCGGGGGACTGGGAGGTTCCTGGAGGCCCTGCGGCCGCGCCGCGCGCCTCGGCCGCCTTCCGACCGAGCCCCCGCCTGGGACATGGCTCCCCTCCCCTTCCCGCCCCGCGCGGCGGTCGGGCGCCGTCCTCGCCGCGGGCCACGAGCTGAGTCCGCGGGAGGCTTCCAGGGTGCTCTGAGGCTCCTTTCTCCCTGCCCGCCCCCAGCCCAGCTCCAGTCCCCGGGGCTGACCGACCTCCGCGGCCCGCGCGCCCTCCCCCTGCGCCCCCGTGACCCGGGCTGCCCGCCGCCTCCTTGCAGCCCCGCTGTCTCCAGCCCTCGGAGCCCCCCTCCGGGCCCCGCCTTAGGTCTCCCCCAGGAACGCGCTCCCTTAGCTCTCTCCTCATCCATCACCAGTGGAGTTTTTTTATTTTTATTTTTTTAAAAGTTTAGGTGCCTTTGCGGATGACCTCATTTTGATGTTGGGGAAAAATGATTTTTTAATATGTGGACACTGCAAAAAAAAATGTGTTTAAATTATCTTTTTTAAGACCTATTCAGGATTATTAGGCTGGACTTCGACATAGAGTTTGTAAATAAAGGTGTCTGTGCAGATTTTCCCACTGATTTATTTGTATAAAAATACTCGTCTTTTCAGACTTTTTGTAAACCCCCCACTTGTGAAAACTGCGGTTTAGCAGTGACCTCAGCAACCTCTCCATTTTTATTTTTCCCTTTGAAAATTTTCTCAGTTACACTAAGCTACTGATTTGGTTTTGTTTTATCTTATCCTAAAGTCTTTGTTCTTGAAATGAAAGGTATTTTGGGGTTATTTATTATGAAAACAACATGCTCTTAATGTTGATTTTACAATATGAAGAGATTATTTAAATAAATTATTGTTTCCATTGGATGTGTGCGCTCGTTCCTTGGTGTCACGACCTGGGACCTGGAGCCGCGGCCCGGGCGGGGGACCTGGCCAGCCGGGAGTGACATCTCCGTGGTTCAGAGGCTGTGACAGCGGGGAGGCGAGGCGAGAACAGGCGCGCCCCGCGCGGGCCTCCCCGAAACGCTCAGGCCGCGCGGGCGCCCGAGTCCTGGCGCGGGGTTCGCGGCTCGCCCCGCGGTGAGTCACCCAGCGCCGGGGCGGCTGCAGCCTCCGCCCGCCGGGCCCCTCCAGCGCCGGCGCCACTGCCCCGCGCCTGGGCGGTCTCGGCCGCCCCCGCGCCGGTGGGGCCCGCCGGGCAGGGCTTCCGAGCCGCCGCGGGGGCCCTGCAGTCGCAGCCCGAGCGCGGCCCGAAGAAGCCGGGCCGGAGGGGGACCCCTGCCTTGGGCCCTCCCCTCCGTTTGCCCCCCGTGGCCCTCCTGGGGCTGGCTAAGCCGGAGAGCTCGGTGAGTCACCTCGGCCCTCTGGGGGAAACTCGGTTGGCTGCTCTGGAATGCAGGGCGACCCCGGCACACAAGGCCACGCTAAGACACATACAATCCCACACTGTGACTGACGCTTAGAGTCCCATCTAGGCTATCACATATGCTCATTCGTACACACACTCACAGTCACACTCCCCCTGAGTCACACACACAGATCACTGATAGAAATTCACGGACACGCATATTCGCAGACACTGGTGCCCAAACCCACATAAGCACACTCGTGCATACAGGCACCTTCGCGCAGAGACTGAGGCACGTTGCTGTGCGAGTGGCATCCTCACGCGTGATATTCTCTGAGGGGACAGGTCCACAGGCCATTCACCTCTGCCTTCCACCTTGGGTCCCACCCAGCTAGCTTCCAGCTTTGGAAGTGGCCCTACTTTCTGTCATGATCTGAGAAGGCCAGGGCTAGGTGGGTAAGTCAGGCCTGAACTAAAACTCCCTTTCCTTCAAAGCGTTGAGGCCTACAGCAAAGCATCTTAGTTTGCATCACGGACCCGGTGACTTTGGGCTCCCCTCCTCCCCCTTACCCTGTCTGCTGCAGTTCGCAGATCTAGGAGATAGGAGAAATAATAACAGCGATCTCTGAGTTTTTGTAAGCATAGGACGAGACGATGATGTAACACAGTGCCTGGCACATGGGAAGCGTTCATGTTTGCTGTTAGTAGTAGATTGTTTTATCCCAATGCCCCCCAAACAGGGAGGCTTTACTTCTGCCTGCGATTCTGAGCCCCCCCCCCCCCTTACGGAGGGCACTTTCCCACTTCACCTCCTGTGGAAGAGCAGCACTCCAGGGCTGAGAGAGCTCAGCCCTGGCCCCTTCTTACAGGAGAACCTCAATCTCAGCCCTCCCCTCTGAAGGGACCAGCCTTTAGGAGAGAGGAAACTAGGGGCAGGCCTGAGAGCCCTGCTAGGGGGACACCCAGGCTTCCTTCCTCTCCTCCAGGATGGCGATTCAGGCCATCCCGTGTGTCTTCAACTCACCTCTGCCAAAAAAACAGACGTGAGATGGGGGTGACTTTCTGGGTTCAGTGGCACCATCCTTAGACAAATCCTGTCTTTTCTGACCAGTTTCCGGGTCTGTTTGGAGTCTAGCTTCCACCAGAGTGTGGGCAAGGCTCTGGGAAAGACAAGGGAGGCTACAAATCCAGTGTCCATTTCCATTCCTGCATTGTTTTCCCAGGCTAGGAAGGCCTGAGCTGAAGCTCATTGACCCCGTGATTCGAGCTTCTCTGAGCAGCGGCTGCCTAGCAGACCCCCATTCCTTCCCTCCCTCCCCCCAGCTCCAAATTCCGTGGTTTTCTTTGAGTGCCAGTAGCTGGTGCCAGCCTTCCTCCTGCGGTTGAATGTGCCCTCCCCTCCTTTGCGCGGACTCCCCTCCCCCTCCTGAAACCAGCGAGGAGAGACGGGGCAGTAAATTGGCTGGTGTCGAGGATCTGCAGCAGACAAGATGATTAAGAGGCCTACGCCGGAGCGCCCGGGGCAGGGAATGTCAGCCCAAGTTGGAATCACGCAACAGGCCTTGGCATGAGCGAGCCTGGGAGCCGGGAGGGCGGGCGGCCCCAGCTCCGGGGTGGGCCGAGGCCCCACAGACTCGCTGGAGTCACCGAACCTGGCACCCGGCGGCGGCGGGGTCGCGCCAGGCCACGGCGCGTCTTTCCCCGGGAAGCCCGCGAAGCAGAGAGCGGGAGGGTGCAGGGGCCAGAGGAAGGGGGCGTTTCCGCAGACGGAGAGCGGGGCACGCAGACGGCGGAGCGAGGATGCGCCCAGGTCCCCGAAGTGAGGGGGCGGGGAGGGGGAGGGGCGAGCCAGGGGACAGACAAAGCCCGGCTGGGGGAGGCCGGGGCCGGCTCCAGCCCCGCCGGGGGCAACGCGCTGGCAAGCCTTTCTCACAGTCTGGGGGCCCGCCGGGAGACGCGGAGCCCTGTGATCAGCCCGCCGCCGCGCAGACACGCTCCCCCCGCGCGGCACTGCGCTCCCCAAAGCGCGAATGAAAAATGGAAATGGGAAGCCGCGATCTGGGCTCCCTGCACTGGGAAACCGGTCGCGCTCGAACACACATAAATCTTCATTGTAATCCCCTTCCATTCGCTCGCGTGAAATATCAGGCCAGAGACAGGATATGACAGGCGCTGGGAAGCAGGGGGAGGGAAGCCGAGGAGTGAGGGGTGCGCGGCCCTCTCTGCTCCACCCCCTGGCAGGGTTGCTGGGGACTCTGGCACAGCGCGGGGAGAGAGCTCCCGTTCCAGGGGCAGGCAGCCTGGGCGCGCCCTCTTCCACTTCCCCTCCCATTCCCGCCCCCCCCGGGACCCCCCCCAACCCTCCAGAGCGCGCGGGGTGCAGGCCACCGGGCCCCGGGTGCTCCACTGGGCGTAGACACCCCCCCCCTCCCGCTGCCCCGAATTCCCGCCGCCCGGCCCCGCGGCTCCCGGGCTGGGGCGAGCAGAGAAGAAAGGGGACGGATCCCGGGGCCTAATCAGCGCGGCTCGCAATGTGGGACCGTTTAGGAGGCTTCCCCCTCGGCTTGCTTTCAGGATTACTTGTGAAAATTGTGAATATCCGTCCTGTGTAAGAATTTCCGAGCCTGGTGGGGCGAGTTTGGGGAAAGTATCAGGTTTGATGGGGGCGGAGAGTGCTCCTAGAAAACTGGAGCTTTGTTTACAAACAGTGCAGCGGTGGAAGCGAGGAGGAGGGACAGAGGGGTAAAGGGAGGGGTGAAGACGCGGGGGGATGGTCCCCTCCCGGGCTGGAAGCCCCGGTGAAGGAGGACGCTGCTGGGGATCAGAAGGCCCTCTTGCCTTCCAAAAACAAAAAGTCGTGCTCACTGACGGTAGAAGCCGGGAGCAACTCCCCCACTCCCTCTCCGCCCACCCCCGCGACCGCGTCCCAAGCACCAGCTCAAGAGTCAAAAGCCGCCAAGGAACAGCGCCCAGCAGTGCCCTAAACCTGTTTAGGATCAGAGACCTCCTTGAGAAGGAAGCTGCAGATCCTCCCTTCCTCCTAAAATACCTCTCTTGCATTCGATTTTGGGGTCCCCAGAAGCCACGGGATGGGGCGCGATCCTGCGGTTCCAGTTGCCCGCGCGCCCCCGGCCGGGTCCGACCAGGCTTTGCGGACGCGCGTGGGCTCTGGCAGGGTCACGACACCCGAAATAGCCCCGAGGGATGCTTCGCTGGGCCGGGACCTCCCTCTGCACCTGGGATCGGCCCCGCTCGCTCCCGGTGCCGCTCCGCCCCCGCCCCCCCCCCCCCCCGCGCTCCGAGGCCCCCCTGGCGGGACTTCCCCTCGCGGGGACGGCTTTGGCAGTGATTGCCACATTACAAGATGTTACATTCCGCCCTGGGGCCTGGGGCCGGGCCGGGCGGGGGAGACAATGTGTTTCGTGAAAAGAAAGAGCGGGCAGGTCCTGGAAGAGCCGCCACTCGGAGGCTCCACGTGCGAGCCGGGCACGGTCCCCGGAGACCTTCCTCCCGGGGCCGCCTCCGCCTCCGCCTCCGCCTCCGCCCCGGGCTCGGGCTCCCACTGCGCGCGGGGCCTCAGGGTCGCGCCCGACCGCAAACGCCGCGGATCCTGGCATTTGCGGGCAGAGGGGCAGCGCCCCCGCGACTGTCCAGAGGCCCGTTTGGGGGGATCCTCGGGAGCCCCGGTGCCACCCGCTGCGCCCCGGGTCGCGTCCCGCCGGCACGGGGAGTTGGGGAGCGGGGGGGGGGGCGCGGACCAGGTGGGAGCCCGGGGAGGTGGAGGACAGCTGCAGGACGGAGGGTTAGAGCTTAGGGGACGGAGAAGCGGCGACGGGGAGGGGTGCACAGGACTCGGCGGGCGCCGGGGTCATCCCAGGGGCGGGCTCCCCACACTCGCGGTCCTGCCCTCCTGGTGGTGCGCGACTCTCAGACACCCTAGAAATGAAGTCGTCGCTCATTGAACAATGGGGACCTGTGGCCCTGGAGCCCGAGCGGGCCCGGCTGCTCCGAGAGGTGGCCGCGCACCGGGTGGAGTCCCCCGCCCGCAGCGCCGCGCTGCCCCCTCCCCCGGGGCAGCCCCCGCCCCGCCCCACCCCTCCGCGGCCCTGGCCTCGGCTTCTTAAAGTCGCAGGGTGTCTCGGCGCAGGAGAGAAGCGCCGCCCAAGTGGGGAGTGCTTCTGGGGCGGGGGGCGCCATCCCGGGACGGTGGAGACCCAGGAAGGGCCTAGGCGACGGCGGGGCGGGCCCCGACGACCCTCAGCTTCTTCCCTCCTCGTCCCAAAGCCTCCAAAGAGCAGCAGCCTCGCGTTCACACCAAGTCCTCGATCTGACGCGGGCTCCCGCACCCCGCTCCCCGCCTCCCGCCCCCTGACCTGCAAATTCCTGGGCCCAACCAGGCTGCAAAGCGAGGGAGGTTTTGGGGAATCCGGGAAAGGGGCCGAGGGAAATAGGGGAGAATTGGACATTAAAGAGGAAGGAGTGTCGGGATGGGGGTGCGGGAGGTCGGGCTCAGTCACTTTCTTAATAGTTGCCTGCACTGAGGGTGGGGGCTCGGGGCTTCCGTGGCATCCAAGCCGGGAAAAGCAGGCACCCGGGGGAAAAGGATTCTCTTCTCGACGTGTTCACCAGGAGAACAGTGAAAATTTGCCTTAGGTGGCCAATTTTCTCATTTGCCCCTATTAAAAGAAAAAGCCCAAGAAATTCAATTAAAGCCACCCTGGCCAAGGCGCTATTTGAGGCATGAATGTCTCCCCTAAAGCTGCAGCAATCATGTGGCATTAGACACTTCCGGAATCCTATAGCCAACCTGAAAAATCCCAGACCCCCTTTTTCCCTAATTTTTGCTCTGATCTGTAATTTTATCCACATTTGCACTAGTTTGAGCATTCTGGCTCTCCCATCTGAAAGCCTGCAATTACTATATAATTCTTCGCAATTTCAGATGTCCTAATATGGACTGTAATTTTTGCGCAAGACAATTTCCTGCTATTTCAAGCATCAACATTGTCAAAGTTGTATGTACATAATAAATGGGAATATCAATGCATAGTTTTTAGCATAACATCTTGACTCCTCGATAATTATATCCGTTCGGAGCCTACGCAGAATTAGCCTGAATTGCATGGTAACTGCTGCTGCTTTAAAATTTTTAAAAATTACTCATAATTTTCCCAAAGATTACCAAGATCTCGAGTGCACAATGTCATCAGCGTAATGAAGAGTAAACATTTATGCTAATAATCTGCAATTTTTTTCATCAGCTATAAAGACAGAGGCTATATAGCCGAAAATTTCAGTCCTATTCTGCAAGCGCAGCGCTGCAAAAAGCCTGCGGCGCTCGGAGGCGCCTGGTCCTGGAGACCTCTTTCCACTCTTTACTCTCAGGATAGGAGGATGGGGCTGGGGGTTTCTTTTTGGTTTTCTGGTTTTGTTTTGATCTGGTTTGGTCGGTTTTGTATTTCCTATTTTTCTTTTTTTCCTTTTTTTTTTTCCTTTTTTCCTTTTCTTTCCTGTCATTCTCCCAGCCAAATGCCGCCTTCGACCCTTTTGATTTGATCTAGCAAAGATTGTGTCCAGATTATCTGAAATTGACACTGAAGAAGGTAAGGGTGGAAACTGGTTTCATTTTTCAGAGGGTTGGAAGGCTGCGCTGCGCCCGCCGCGGTGGCTCCCGCTCCGGGAGTAGGAGGGTGGGGGAGTGATTATGTATGCACCAGCTAATTCTTCCATCAAAACTTCTTGTCAGCGATGTCAGGATTATTTTTTTCCTTTTTATAAAAACACTTGATGTTTCAGGAAGTGTTAATCCCTGAAGGTTGGGGGATGAGGGCGGGGGTAGCAAAGGAGTGGGTGTGGGTGACAGGTTTCTTGAGCCTGGGGAAGGCACCCTTTAGAGCCGTTTGCCTGTCTACACTGGAGTTGGGGTCTGCTGTGGAGCTGGGGACCGAAGGAGGGTTTCTTTGAGTCATGGGAGGGAGAGACCCTTACCCTCCGTACTGCCTTCGATGGAGGTGCCTATGGCTTGTGCAGGATGAGGAGCGGGGAAAGTTTGCTTTAGCCTGTGATTTCAGGATGTTTAACGCAGGCGGTGGCTTGACAAAACCCAGATAATTCTGAAATCGGTTTTTTAAAGATACAGAATGAAAGAGATGGATAGCAGAATTTTTTTTTAAAAGATAGCTGGGGACCTGGGTTGCTTCTTTCCTCTCAATTTTTCTTGAGGTCAGGTATCTCAGGTTCTATATCCAGCACACAGACCTACCTTTCCATAGATGACAGAAGTGGGCAATTTCTTCAAGAGGAGAGATTTAATTAATTTTCCCATCAAATGATTCTAGGAATGAAATTATATTTCTATGCATATAGATAGAGGAATTTTTAAACTTGTTGTAGCTCTTAAAGCCAACGCAGAACAGGAAAGGCTGAAGAGCCATCTGACCCAGCCCAGGTTCAGATCCCGAAAAGAAAGAAAATAAAACCTAATAATCAATGAAGGAAAGCTGTGAACTATAAACATGTTTCCATTTCATATTTTTCAAATATTGCCTAGATTTGGAAGCTGGATTCTTGGACAACTATACTACTACTTGCAGGACCACTCAGTCCCAGGCTTATGAAAGCCAAGACCAGCGAGAAGGGGGCTAGGGATTGTTGCTTGTGCCCTAAACCCCCCACCCTTGCCCCTTTTAGAGCTAGTGTGTGTGAGAGAAGACATTAAAGAGGTATCTGTTGTTTGGCAATTTTGCTAAGTCTGTCTTCACTACTTCGACGCTGTGCATTTGCTAATTTGGAGGCCTGGCCATTGACAAGCTTGCTCCATACACCTGCAAGCAATTTGCCGGCTCCGGTACCGGAGAATTGCAGAGATGGCAGCTCGCACCTATTTGATTTTTTTTTTCCCTTTTCTCAATGCACAGCAAATTTGGCTTTCAGTGCGTTATCTCTTTTGTTAATGCAAAAAGATTCCCTGGGCGAAAAAATTGCTCATAATTACCAGAGAGATGGGGAAACTGCATTAGAATAAATAAACCTGAAATTACTGTAATTATGTTGTGTTTGATGGGCCCGGCTTGTAATCAAGAAGAGAATACAGTGAAATGATGCTGACCCTCTTGGGTTTGCAGCTGTACGCGCACTTTGGGGTCTTTTTTTGCAGAAAAGAGTCATTTTGATAATCATTAAGCTGTGTGTAACCTATTTCAGAAGTGTTTTAAAATGAGGTTCACATTTTTTGAACAAGGGGAAAAAAATCCCAAAATTGCATTTTGCCATTACAGACTCATACATAAGGAAAGGTTGTGTTTTCTAAGTGACAATTGTTAAGACATAATATTCGAAATCAGTATTTAATCATTATAATGAGGTATTGTTTAAATATAACCACCTTTAGATTATTCATAGTTTAATTAATATACTCATTATGAAAATCTTTGAATCAGATATTTGATGAACTACTTGTCAGTAACAAGGCAGCATTAATTAGGCCTATATTGAGATTAACATTTTTTAAAAGTGCAACCGCTTATAATTATAATAGAGCCTAACTAAAGACCGCCTTCGTTGAGCTAAAACTAATAATTTCTCTATTTGAACTGTTAGCAAGAGATTATTAAATTAGTATAAGCTAATATCTCATAATATTAAAATCCGCTTGACCAAACAGATTTTGCCTGTGGCTTCAGGCACTGGGCCCTGGCTGCTGCACCGGAGTTGGATGTGCGAGAGCAACCCACCAAAACCTCCCCTATAGCAAAGTCACATCTCCAAGGAAAACCAAATCGGGGAAGGTCCCTACCCCCGGCGGCGGAACCCCACCTGGGAAACCGTGTTCCCTCTCAGCCCTGAGGCCAATCCACTCCCTGCCTCAGAGATTTGATCTCCCCAGTTTGCGCCCCGGGTTCTGGAGACCTGCGGGAGCGGTAAAGCCACAGTCCCAGGGCCCGGAGGGGCCCTGAGGTCCCCGGCTCCATCCCCCACTATTTCCCCTGCTCCCTGCATCACCGCCCCTCCACCACTTCCCCTCCCCTTCCCAAAGGGCGTCAGAAGAGCCTGGAGCATCTGCTCTTTCACCAGCACCAATTGAAAAATGGGTGCTTGTCACAACACAGATCACTGCCTTCCCCGCTTTGCTCCCCACCGCGCGCTGCAACGGCCCCCCAAAGGCGGAGGGCCAGCCCGCTGGAAGCAGTGTCGCAAGGCGAGTGCAAGGGATGCAGGAATCGCTCAAAGCAGCCCGTCGGGGCCCGCAGCTTCCCAGAGCTTCCTCCGCTTGGCTGTAGGGTCTGGGGTTGAGGTTGGGGTGAAACGCCAGGCCACCGGGTGGAGGGAGCCAGGCTGGTTCTAGTTGCTCGGAGTCCACTCTGTCCTGGAGGGGATTCATCTGAGTGTTCCCCTGGAGGAGCTCCCTCCCCGGCCTGGCCTCCCGACCCTGGGGCTAGACGGAGGGGTCTGGCCTCCGCCAGCCCCGTGGTTCCAGGAGCCCTCCGAGCCCTCCTGCCCCTCCCTTGGCATTTCCATCTGAGGCTCAGAGAGCAGCTGAGGATCATTAGGCGGGAAGGGGCTTCTCGTCGTGGATGGGCCCGACGGGTGGGAGTGACTGTGGAGGGGCCCAGGTGGCGCCTGGGGACTGTCCCTCGAGCTCGCTGATTGACTGGGTGTAGCCCGACAGACGAGTCCTTCCGGCCCCTTTCCGGTGTCTGGCTGCGTCTTTTCCGCGTCGGGTTCGAGCGCCCTGCGGGCAAGCAGAAGCCGGAAGGCCAGATCTCCGCGCTGGCGAGGGGGCAAAGCCCTGTGTATCCGCTTTCAGTCCTCTTGGCTTCGGTCGGTGACTGGGTGTGGGGTGGCACTCACGTCTCCCATGCCGGCTACCTTTGAGCTCTGCTTTCACCTCCTCTCAGCCAGCCTGCACAGTCCCTTTGGTTCCTGAGACCTGGCTCTGTCACACAGCACCTGTTCCCGATCCCCCCTTCCAAGGACCCTTGCCAGACAGTCGCTGCCCACCCTCCTAACCCAGGTAGGGATCAGACCCCTTGGGGCTCAGAAGCAGGGCAGATGAACGGAAGAACGAAGAAGATGAACGGTCCCAGCCGTTTGGGAGGGCCTTGGGGGTTATTCCTGTAGTCTGGAGCCAGGAGTCCCTTACCCCTGCACTATCTGTCCCCAGAGGGGGAGGCCTGGCCCAGCCCACAGCACCCCCTCACACAGCACACCAGACAGCAGTTCTTTCTCGAAACCATAATTTTACTGTCTCAAAGAAACTTTATAACTTATTTACAAAGTTCTTTTTTCCCCAGATACAAAGCAATAAGTTAACATTCTCAATATAAAACTAAACTTTGACATAGAGAACACAAAACACGGTTGATTTCAATTGATCACATTTTCCAAATTTCACAAGTAAAATGTCAAGATTCTCATTTCACAAAGCATCAGGTTTTACAGCCACACACAACAGAACGGAAAAGAGCTAAGCTTGTGCAACATGTTTACGGAACAATAATAATAACAATAATAATTAACAACAATAATAATATGTACAGCGATTAGACCCTGCACTGGAGACTGGGCGTCCAGGGTGCCGCCTGGTGTTATTCTGTGGTCCGAGCCTCTGGGGATTAGTGCTGCTTTTGTCTTTCTTTAAAGCTCACTGGCTTTAGGGCACTCGTTTATGCCTGCCTGTTTGTTTGTTTTTTTCACTGCCCATCGGGCCACTCTTTCTTGCTCCCCAAGGAGGGAATTAGAATTTTCCTTCTTGTCCAGGCAAAGCGACCAAGTGTTTTTCCCGAGATGAGAAAATTGTGTTGGCTTCGTTTCTCCTTTTTTTTTTCTTTTAAAAATAATACGGGACATGTAAAAATGCAAAGCATTAGGTTCCAACCTCTCCATACCAGCGAAGTACAAAAGTTACTGTATAAGTTAAAAATCACCAGGTCCTCCTTAGTCGTTTTCCCCGGGGGTGCGTTTGAAGTCATCGGTACTATGGGACCCTGTGCTCCACAGAATTGGCCAACATCCACCCTCAGGCGAAGTCCATTCCTCAATAAATAAAACCCCCTCCCTCCAGTTTCCCCCGATTCCCGAACGAGCTACACAGATGGCTAGGCAGGCCCAGGAGAAGGTCCGAAAGGACAAGACGTCCCAGCCTGCGGAGCTGGGCGGCCGGCGGCCCGGGCCTCTTCCGACCTGGTGACTTTTTTCAGAGGCCGCAGAACGAGGACAGCGGACAGACGAGGACCTCGACTTCGTCGGCGCACAGATACAGAGCGAAAGGAGACAAGAGACAGACAGAACAGAAAAAAAAAAGCTTTTGCTTTTTCTACATTTTTTTTTTGTGGGTTTTCTTTTTTTTTTTTTCCTTTTTTTTTTTTTTTTTTTTTTCCTGATGGTTCCACGCAGCTGAGGGTCGGCGAGTCGGGGCCAGCTGGCCGGTCGCGCTGCTCTGGCCGTGTCTCGGGCGGTCGCGCCTGCGTTCGGAGGCCGCTGTCACCGCGCGGCCCAGGCGGGGCGAGGGCGGGCGAGCGCGTGGGCGCCGGGGAGTCGCCGGTGCGTTGCGGACCGCGCGGGACTCCAAGGAGGTGGCGGGCGTCCGGCCTTCGCGGTTCCTTCTTCTTTGCCCCTGGGCCCTTCCGGGGGAGGGGGGGCGCCCGGGGCTTGCGGACGGGGTGGATGGACCGGGAGGCGGGAGGGGCCCGGGCCGGGGGAGACGGGAAGGAGGCGGGAGGGTGCGGGCGCGCAACCTCACATGAGCTGGGGCTGCTGCATAGCTTCTTGGTGCGCCGAGGGGTACCACGACGTGTAGCTGGGGATGTAGGAACCCGCGCTGCCGCCCGAGCCCTTCCCAGATGAGGAGTTGGGGTTCCAGCCGGGCGGCACGGGCGGGGAGCCGGCCGACAGCGCCCGGCCGTTGGCCAGCGCGCTACCCTCCAGAGCCGCCCCGCCCTGCTTCATCAGTTTCTTGAACTTGGACCGCTTGTTCTGGAACCAGATCTTGACCTGCAAGAGCGGACAATAATGTGACTCGGCTAGGCCCATTGTGCCTACCGTGGTGGTGGGGAGATGGGGGGGACAGTGGAGACAGGATGCCCCTGCGCGACTGGGCAGCGCCTGCTGGGGGAGCAGAGCCCCCCCGCACCTATGGGAACCAAAGCCTCGGAGGCCAGGCCGCCGGCCGCAGGTGGTCCGCAAGGGCAGCTCGCAGGGAGCCAAGGGGGCGTGGTGGTGAGGAGTTAGGGGGGTATCCAGGCCTTCGCTTGTCAGGGGCTCAGCCCGACCCTGGCAATCGTCTGGGGGGAAGAAGCAAAGCAGCGCCTGCACGACCTCGAGTCTTCAAGTCCAATATGATCATCAATAAAAAAGAATCGAGCGGAGGAAAGGAGTGGAGGAAATTTATTTGCAATGCCACCTGCTTTCTCTTTGCTCCAGCCTTTCTGCCCCTGAGTGAGTTGGGGGCTGACTGAGGCCAAAAGGTTTTTGTTAAACTTTTTCATTTGGACTTACATCAACCTTTCCTTAGTGTCTGTTTGCTCTCCCCAGCTCTGCTCCAAATCCCGGCCCAGACGTTGGAAACCTGCGCCAGTCGTGGTCAGAAAGCCCCATGGGCTCCCCAGAGTCTTAGAGCAATCCGGGAAGGAAGGTCCCACGTTCCTCCTCCAGGGTCTGGGACTTGGGAGGTGACTACGCGGAGGAAAGGATTTCCCCACACCCCAACCCGGTGAGGAGGAGGAGGAGGAGGAGGAGGAGGAGGAGGAGGAGGAGGAGGAGGAGGAGGAGGAGGAGGAGGAGGGAAACAGAGGCTCTGGCCCAGGCCCTGAGTGATTAGCCACACACTTTAAAGGCAAAGAAGGGATTAAGCCCAGCGTCTATTGTTCCAGTTGTTCGGGCACGTGTGACCTCAGAGTCCCCAAACAAAACGTCTAGGGAAATCCTTCCGCGCCCTAATCAGATTGTCCAGGGACTGAGGGCCGGGCGGCAGGCAGCGCGGAGTACAGAGTGCAGCGACAGAGCCGGAGCAGAGAGGACGAGGGAGGAAGGAGAGCCATGGGTGGGACACACACACACACACACACACGCACACGCACACGCACACACACACAAGCACGCGCGCACACACGCACACAGTCTCCGACCCTGAGGCCCAGAGAGCAAGAAATGAAGCTCCGGGCGCAGGTCGGCCGCGGGAGGCCCGCTTGGCAGAGGGGCCGCGGCGAGGTACCTGCGTCTGCGTGAGTCCCAAGGAGGCCGCGAGCTCCGCCCTCTCGGGCAGAGCTAGGTACTGAGTTTGCTGGAACCTCCGGTTCAAAGCCTGCAACTGCAAACTGGAATAAATCGTCCTGGGTTTGCGGATCTTTTTCCCCTTGCCATTGAAGCGCACTTCGCCGCCTTCCACCACCGTGCTCTTCTCCGAGTCAGCCCCTGGAGGGACAGCAGAAGCGGGGGGGGGGGGGGGGGCGCTGTTAATGCGGGGACAGCCTTTAGTGCGGGGAGCCGAGGGCGAGTGGCAACCGAGGGGTGGCAGAGGCTGGGCCGAGAGAGAACGCTCAAGAAAACTCCGAAAGCCAGGGAAGGGTCCCGCAAAGTCCGAGGGCCGGCCCCGGGCCGCAGCAGGCGGACTGGGGCAGTTCCCAGGCGTGCAGTTCCTGCCTTTGCAGAGAAAGTTTGCTATTTTTTGCAGGCGGTAGTTGAGGTTTAATTACCCTTAATTGCATACATTGTTTATAGCGCTACGCAATAAATAATTACTGAGACTAATACGTGCACATGTGGGTTTCTGTTTTCCAAAGGGGCATTGTGTGCTCGGCGCACAGAGCCGCCCAGAGGCCCAGAGAGTGCCAGGGGACGCTCTCAGATTTATCCTTTGCTGGATAGTTGCGAGTTGGGTGGAATTTTAAAAAAAAAAAATTTTTTTTTCTTTGCTCTGACAAGGATCCATACATAGATTGATACCCGAAACCTCCATTGCTCCGGCGCCCTCCCCACCCCCACCCCCACCTCGCTCTCCCCCTCTCCCTCCTCTCTCTCTCTCTCTCTCTCTCTTCCTCCCCCCCTTTCCTCCCTCCCTGCCTCCCTCCTTCCGTCCCTCTCTCCCCTGCACCCTGTCCTCTCCCTCTCCCTGGCAGGCGCACGTACCTGGGTCCTCCAGGCGGCTCTGGGCGAGGCTAGCGCTGCCCGGGTAGGACTGCACCGAACTGATGTAGGGGCTGGACGCGTGGCTGCTGACCGAGTTGACGTAGGGGTAGCCCAGCGGTCGGGAGAAAGACGAGGCCGAGCTGTAGGCGCCGTCGGGCTGCGAATGGCCCGCCGAGTGTAAACAGTGCATGGAGTAGTGCCCGTGGGACATGGGAGAAGGAGACATTTGCTGGTTGGGTGGCCCAAACTCCATAAACACCGCCTTGCCCGACACGGGGCTGTTGAGACTTTCTGGCATGGTGGTCATGGTCATCTCTTCTCGCGGGGTCTGGGTGTGGGTCTCTCTCTCTCCTCTGCTTCCCTTTTGGGGGTCTCTGTGTTTCTCAGGACAGGAAGGAACCCAATTTAAGCGGAACAGGGGTTTTCACTTTCCATTCATAAGAAAATGGAGTTTGTCTCTTTGAAAAGTCTAAGCATGATGCTGCCGAGCTCCCCAAACTCGCTTCAAAGCTTTGACTCAGCCAAGGTCATAAATATTCATGAGCTGGCGGAGCTGATTGGTCCGCTGTCTTGCATAATCACCGGGGATTGGTCCGAGGCGCTCCGGCTCCGCTGGACTAGAGCGGGCGAGGCGGCCGGGCCTGGGGAGAGCCGCGTCCGCACGTCCCGGCCGGGGCTCCCCTGCAACAGAGCGCGCCGCGTGGAGCGCACAATGGGCTGCGGCGCCCGCGCCGGGACCTCCGCGGCCCGCGGCTCTCGAGCCTCCCGCCTCCCCGGCGCGCCTCACTTCCCAGAAACCCGCCAGCGGCTCGGCGCAGCCGCCTCCCCCCGCGACTGTCCCCACCCTCCGCCCGCCCCCAGCGCCCGGACCGGGGCGCCGCTGCTCCCAGCAGCCGCCGTGCCCGGGCCCGGCGCTCCGCCAGGGCGGCCCGGGAGCCCGGCCGCGGCGGCCTCGGAGCGCCACGCCGCGCGCTGCGGCCGGGGGCGGGGGCCACCTCGGGCTCCGCGGAGGCCGGCGGGGCGCCGTGCTCCCGAGCGCCGTGTGCCCAGCGCAGCGCCCTGCGCGGCGGCGCCTCCCAGGCCTGGGTCCGCTCAGCCACATCCCCGGGGTCGGCTTTGGGGCCCCCGGGCGAACTCACTCACTCGGCCGCCGCGCCGCCGCCGCCGCTCCCTGGGGCCCGCTCGCATTGCTCCAGGCCCAGCTGGCCGCTCCAGCTCGAGGCTGCACGGGTCTGAGGAGAGCAGAGCGCGCGGAGAGCCAGGAACCCGCGCTTCTCCTCCCAGGAAAGGCGGCCGCACCGCCCCCTCCCCCAGCACACACCCCCTCTCTCCCTCCCAGCCTTCCTCCGCCTCCCCCTCCCCTCCACTCCCTCTGCGCCCGGGGCCCTGGACTCACTCGCCCCAAGGGCGCGGCGCAGAGTGGAGCCGAGGAGCCGGCGGGCTCAGTTCGGCTCGAGCCCCGGGCCCCGGGTGGTCATCCTCCGGCCTCCCGGGGCCTGGCGGGAGGGCCCGGGGCTTGGGCGGCCTGCGGGCCACCGGGGCCCGCGGGGGGCTCGCGGAGCAGGTGACGGACACGTCTCTCGTGGTCGCCCAGGGTGCTCCTCATCTCCAGTGGTCAACGCGGGGCGCCCCTGGGCCTGGGGGCAGGGCTGGCAAAAGCCGCCGCGGCGCCTTCTATCTTCTGGGGCGCTAGGTAGGGGAAGGCGCACAAGAGCCCCCCGCCGCCGCCCCCACGCAGCCACCCCCACGAGGCGTGGCGCGCACCACGCTGCCTGCGAGGGGCTGTTGGTTCCCCATCCCGCCAGCCCCACGGTGAATCCCAAATTACTTTGTTAGGTAATTAGAAAGTGTTGATAATTATTTCTTTCATAATTTAGCGGTGTGACGGGGAACGGGGAAATGATCTCGTGAAAGTTCACACGTGCAGATGTATTAGTTACTGATTCATTTGATTAAATGGTAGTCTCAAGTGCTCGGATCCGCAGCTGAAGGCGCCCCATTAGCATAACACTGATGTTTAATTTTCATACGCATAATTAGCCATATATTTAACACTAATAGCAACATGCAGCCTTTCAGCGTTAAACAGCCCGAGATCTGATCTGGCCTGAGCTGAACCTTCGGCGATGCACCTTCCCCTGTCTGGAGTGCGCAGTGATCACAGGACAAACCTCTGTAATCAAGCACATTTTGGCAGAGGGAACACCAATAAAAATGAACATTCAAAACAAATTACATCGGTGCTGTCGTTACAGATATTAGTGGAAGGGGCTTCTCTCTTTTTCAACTCCTGTAGCCGCAGCTGCTGCCCGCGGAATTCCTCTCCTTTGGTTGAAGGGCATGATTTTTGGGGGTAGCAATATTTCAGGCAGCGTGGTTGGAGCAAAAAGAAAAACAAAAGCAAAAAAAAAAAAAATCCTTCAAACCAATAACTGGTTTGCCGACGTTTAAAAAGATTTTTTTCCCCCCCTTAATCACCGAACCACAGGGTGATGCTTTGTAGCAACAACCAGCTAATCACTCCGCCACCACCAGCCTACTCCCGGACTCCTCTTGATTTCCGTGTTGCACTTGTGGTTTTAATTGCTCCTTCCCAGCGCCTGTCTCGGGGTGTGCGGCGCGGGGCGGTGCGCCCTGCACTGCAGCTCGGACGCCGCCCGGGCCGCTGGTCTTTGCGCGCGCCTCGAGCGGGCCCTGCCCACGTAAGTGATCGCCGCGGCTGGCCGGCGCGGTCGGGGTGGGCACCGGGCAAGCGGCTGCTGACTTCGGGGGCGCAGGGCTGGGCGTGAGGAAACCCGACGGCCGGGCGCCGGAGGACTGCGAGGTGGGGGAAGGGGGGTGGTGGAGACGCGGCCCGTCTACAGGGCTCCCTGTCCGCATCCGAAAGGGGGAATCCACGTTTCTCCAGCGCGGGGGGACCGGGCTGGCTCCGTGCAACAAAGGACCCGCACGCGCCTCCTCGGGAAAGGTTTTTCAGAGCCTTGTTTATTATAGAAATGAGTTATATGTGGGCGAGGGAGTGTCTACACTGGGGAATGATTTCGGAGCCCCAGAGACGCAGGTCCCGGTAGGGGCGGCTGAGCCGGGCCCTGGGGCGCTGAGCCGCGGGGCCTCCAGCAGCTTCGCAGCGCGCGGTCTTATCTCCACTCCGTCAGCGCCCAGTGGATCCCCCCACCCCCCACTGCTGGGACGACACCTGTTCTGAAGCGTTGGTGTGCTTAGGTCATTGCCTGTCCCAACTCTGACAGGCAGCACAACTCTCAGGTTTATCCCGGGTTCCGAGTAGAACCCGTGGGAGCCACCGCAGGACCCGCGTCCAGGGGTGGTGGCTGTGGCCACGCGTGGGCTGGTGTCCCGGCGACCCCGGGTGAGGTCTGGGGCCCGCAGGGCTGGAAGGTGGTGGTGGCGGTGGTGGTGATGCACAAAGTATTTTTAAATCTGCTTTCTAACTCCAACTTCAAAGCCTGTTAAACGGAGTTCGTTCTAAATCAAGTGTTTCCTACGGAGCTGCTGGTATTGGCTGGTGTATATATACACACATAGACACCTAGATGTGTGTATAATGTTTAAACTAGGCTTAAACTAGTTACTTGAATAAATAGGATTATAAACCTGTCCCATAAATACTTCCACCTCAGAATAATTGCTGCACAAACAGCATGCTTTCCCAGTGGTTGGTAAAATCCTGTGGTCCTAATAAAATTATTCTTGGGGAACTTAGAGTAAACTGATCTGTAGATAAGATAAGCGGCTACCCGTTGCACTCTCTGATTGCCCTAGGAGAGAAGTGAAATCATTATCTGGCAAACGGCTCTCTTCCAAGGCCATCTGGGCCAGGTTCCTTACTACAGAATCGAATTGTCCTGGAGTCTCTAGGCCTTTGCTTGGTGAATGTTTCAACAAGCCCCCCCCCCCCCCCGCCCTGAAAAGTTTTTCTATGGTCCTGGTATATCTTCAACTCCTCCCTCGCTTTTTCCAGCTCTCGGATCCACTTGAATTGGAATCACCTCTGTCCAAATTCTACATCCCCAGGCACAGAGAAGGGGTACTGGAAGGGTTGGAGGATGCCCAAGAGAATCTGAGTTCAGGGGAAAGCTTGAACTAGCCACTTCTCCAAGTGCTCTTATTGGCCTCAGTTTCCTATCTCTTTTCCCACCACTCTGAGCGTCACAGAGACCACCTGTCAGGGCAACTACAGGTGCTTGCATTTCCTTGGTGCTGTCCGGCCCAAGCTATTTTTAGTGGGTGACAACTTTGCAAAAGCAGCTTCAGTAGAAATAGAAGTTTGCACAATCCCTGACTGCCCAGACACCCTCACTGAACTTGCTCCTAAAACCGTGATCAGAGGGGGGCTACTTTCTAGGTGGTCTACTAAACTCCAAACACCTCTTCACCTGAACCCAGGTGTGAACAGGTGCGGGGGGGCGGGGAGGGCTTGCGTGCTGAAGAAGGCAGGATATTCTGATCAGAAATGGGCCTTTGGGAAATGCAGAATGTGGGCCTTTGGATTTCCTGCTTCTGAAGCAGGTGGAGCTGCAGGCTTGCCAGCTCCAATCCCAGCTAACTTGGCTCTTGCCCTCAAAAGTTTCCATATCGTCCCCTGCTGGGATCCTTTGGGTCTCCAGAAGGACAGCGCAGTCTGAAGGGGGACGACGATATGGGGAGAGGTCAGCTTAGGAGCTAGACCAACCACTGTTCACATCTGGACTGGTGGGGCCGATGTTCTAATTTCTAGTGCAATAAATGGTCACTGTGTGTGTGTGTGTGTGTGTGTGTGTGTGTGTGAGAGAGAGAGAGAGAGAGAGAGAGAGAGAGAGAGAGATGGAGGGGAGGAGAGGGTTTCTCAAAAATAACCTTAGGGATGGCCGCTTGAGGCAGGATGAGGGACGTGAGGAGGAGCCATGGGGGACTGGGAAAGTCAGGTTTGTGGATTGATAAAGCACTGCAGAGGCCAGACCCAGGGTTCACAGGCAAGGAAATGTTTGTAACCAACCCCTCCCTCGGTTTGCGGGCTAATCTTTTCATCACAAAGAAGCTATGAAGGGAAGAGAACTGGAAGGGCTGGGGGGCAGCTGGTCCCTGGGAGAGCCAATGTGGGACCCCAAGGGGGAAAGCAAAGACTTTTAAAAAAATTCCTAGGGCAGCCCCAGTGGCCCAGTAGTTTAGTGTCCCCTTTCAGCCTGGGGTGTGATCCTGGAGACCCGGGATCAAGTCCCACGTCGGGCTCCCTGCATGGAGCCTGTTTAAAAAACCCTCTGCCTGTGTCTCTGCCTCTCTCTGTCTGTCATGAATAAATAAATACAATCTTTTAAAAAATAAATAAAAAAAAAATCCCCAGCTAACGTCTAGGCTCATCCCCCCCCCCCCCACGTGCCCTTGTAAAAAGTTCAGAGACTCAAAAATTAACCACTTACCTCCTCCCTCTAACTGTCAGAGGCGCAAGGACCACAGACACAATGGGCTTAGGAGGGGAAAGCGTTTTACTTGGGCGGTCAAGACACGGGAAAGAGAAAAGCATGCATCTGGAGAAGCCCCTCATCCCGAAGCGAGGGCGTCCCCGTGCCCCCCAGGTCCCCTCCCCGCTGGGAAGCCAAGCCCCAGCCAGGATCCGGGCTGGAGCTCTGACTTGCCAGCTGCCCCCAATCCCCCCCCCCCCCCCCCGGGTTTTTCCAAAACTAGATGCTAGTTTGGTTACTACGTGACCTCCCGGTCGCCTGTGTCTTCTACAAGTTCTCCAGCTGGATTTCAGCAATTTAGGATAAAAAGCGCCGGGCCTCTGCGACCTCCGGGCGGCTCCTCAGGCCTCGTGGGGCAGCTTGGTCAGGACCTGCACGCCCTCCGACGTGATGAGCACCGTGTGCTCGAACTGGGCGGACCTGAAACACACGCGCGGTCAGGCCGCCAGAAAGCGCCCGCGGGGCGGGGAACAGCAGCCGGAGCCGTCGGACCCACATTCCCTTCCCATATAATTTCAAGGCAATAGCACCGAGAGCAAACACCTTTGATTGTCCAGGGAGACCACAGTCCAGGCATCTTCCAGGACTTGAAATTCAGGGGATCCTTCGGTTATGATTGGCTCTGTAAGAGGGAAAATATTTACTGCAATGATCTAATCATGTTCTTGTCAAATATGGTTTTGGCTGATTATGAAAAAAAAAGGGGGGGGGGAGAATAAGAAGGTTCTCCTCCCCTCCCCCCAAGTGCTTCCCCCGTGGGTTCATGTTGTCATCTCACAGGGGCTGATAATTGACGTTGCTTACATAGTATACTACAAACTAAACAGTAGGAAGAGGAAACGCTACCGCATTCAAAAAATGTATGAAGTCGCCTAGTTCGTATTTTTTTTGAGAAAAAAGGGCATTTTAATCAAGCCTTAATTAGGACCCCGTGGATAATAACCACCCAAACACCAGTCCCTCTTATAAATACCAGTCAGTTTTAAAAAATATTTGAATTTTTAAAACATGCTTAAAATGTTCATTAATCAGCAAATAACAATTTTCTTATTTCACTCTAATTGCTTCTCCATTAAGTATCACAGTCAGAAATATGATGCCTTTAGGGTCTTGGATGATTGGAATTTGGTGGTGACACCGATCACATGATCAGCCAGGAATGGGCCCCGCCAGACAGTACATATCACTTGCTGCGGACAGGGAGCAAGGGACACGATCACTTCTAGTTACTGGGTGTTACGGAAAAAACAAAACAAAACAAAACAAAAAAACCAAAACCAAACCAAACCAAACAAACAAACAAAAAAAAACCAAACACTACATTATGCTGGTAACAGAATTAGAGGTTGGATGGCTGCCGTCTCCTAAATGTGTCGGTAAGTATCTGATTTAGGAAGATGGGGCTCAAGGATATTATTTAATCAGATTTGCTATGCATCTGAATTATTTCATTACGCTGATTGGCTTTATTATTCCTTTATGGGACTGCCTGGCCTAGGCCAGCGCTGCAGCTTCCACCCAGGGAGCCACGGCTCTCTGAAGGGGAGCCTGGGCACTGACCTATGGTGAACGCCATTCCCTCCTCCATGAGTAGGTCACAGTCATTTGCTGCAAAACAAAAAAAATATGGAAAAGGGGGAGTGAGAAATGAGAGAAAGAGAGAAGCAGAATTAGAGGGGCAGGATTACCTAAAACAAAACAAAACAAAACAAAACAAAACAAAACTTGGTCATTTTATTTACTTTTTCCTTTTAGGGTAGAAGGAAGGGTGGAGATTTCTAGAATCCTGGTAGTGGCTATCACCAAGGGTTTAAACACACGGGTTCTGAGCCTTAGCCTTTACATTTTCTTTGCTTGGGATTAAGGACCCTGGGAAGGGTGCACCAAAGCCTCGAAGAGGCAGCCTGCGTGTTTTAGACACCTGTTGGGTGTTTTAGACAACCTTCACAAACCCCTGGCCACTTGCTTCCAGGTCTCCAGGCTTCACTGGGTCCTAGGCCCTCCCTGCCACCCCAAAGAGTAAAATACCCTGGGGAACTGATACAAAGGGAAGGCAGCCACTTAGGGTGCAGGTTAAAGCGGGGTGGGGGGGTGGGGGTTGAAATAAGGTCAGGTGTTAGTGCAGGGCGGGGCACAGGCCTGAGACACTCTTTCTGCGCTCCTGCCTGGATTCCCTTCAGGGCTGTCTCAAGGAGTGCTCGTTGGTGTAAAAGGAGTATGGACCTGCTGGGTCCATGGGGATCTTCCAGGGAATGGGTTCTGGGCAGTATTTCCTCTAGGGACTGCTTTCAGCCCAAGCCCACAGGTCAAGGCCCAACTTTCCTTCAGTCCCTGTCCAGGTGTGCAGTCCCTTGTTGGGGGGCACTCTATAGGACTGCCTCCTACCCTAACCCAAATCCTCCCACTGCTTCTGGCCCACCCCTGCCTTCTCATTGTAGGGTGCACACCCAGGCAGTGACAAGCAGGAGGTTCTGAGGAAGGAATACAAGGGTGGGTATCATCTAGAAAGCACTAAAGAGTACATGCTGCTAAATACATCAGCTGTCAACGCTGTGTAGGATGTAATGAAGTTTAACCACAACAGTCAGCGGTTAGAGACGGGGGTAGAAAAAGAAAAATGGAAAACAGTCATATGTGCATGCTGCTGGGACACTGATGCAGTGGCATTTTGTTTTCAGCAACTTTTTCTAGACAAATATCCCTTATGCCTTCCAGCCATCACCCTTCAGGGGAAGACAAAAAGCAAAATAAACCCTATTCTGAGATTGAAACTGCTGGGCTCTAATCCAGTAACATAGTAATGTGCTGGTTACAATTAAGTAACCACCCCCCCCCCACGCCAACCCCCGCCACACACACACACACACACACACACACACACACACACACACGAATACACACAAAAGGATGATCATATGAATTCAAAGTTAGAGGAACACCAGGAGCCAAACTGCCTTATTCTGATTCCATTCAATAGATAGCTCCCAAATCAACTTTCTTACCATGATGCCAAATTTCTGGATGTCCATGAAAGTAAGATCCTATTCCATGCCCCACAAAATGTGGACAGACTTGCAAACCATTCTGATGAGTTATGTGGCTTTAAAAGGGATCAAACAAAATGCTTAAATTAGGTACGTTTTTAACGCATATTTAGATAAAGTCACTTTAAAATAGTCTCTAAAAGAGAAAAAATCAGTTATATTTAGAGTCAGATGATAACATTAATATATTCATTATTCTGGAATAATTAAAATTTTTGCCATTGCATGCAATGACTCCCTTTGGATAAAGGAAGATAAAAGGTATGTAACTTAACATAGTAGTTTGCTTCATTTACCTTAGTACAGCATTCGAACAAGGCCTTTTAGACAACAAATGAGTGTGCGCGCACACATACACAGATTGGTATGCATAACCAAGATACCTGTGCATAGAATGCAGGTCATAAAAACTTGCCTGGTTTGTATAAGGTTTCACAAAAGACTGTGCAAATTACTAGTGATTTGGGAACTGAAGGGAGAAACAAAAATGCAACCTAGAAATGTGACCTCCTGCTTTTACAGTTTCCTTATTCTGGCCTATTTCAAAACATTATACATTTTAGAAACAGACATACTCACACAAAAGGTCAAATCTTGTTGTCACTATTCTTGAAATACTCCAAAACTTTGTGATCATTTGGGATTTCCACTCAAGACCTAGGTCATTAACAAAATTCACACCGAGTGCTTATAAGCACCGTGATGCCTCAGAGAAGCCAGTATTGTGATTCCTAATTCTTAATGCTTTATTAGTTCTTTCTACATGCAAATGTACTGGGTTCCATCTATTTCATATAAATGAAGTCTGGCATATAGAATCCAACCCTAAAATCTTCACCTACAAAGTTAAGAAGTTGTTTTTGAAATAGGTGAACACATTCATTTCTAGGAGCACGAGAAAGATAAGAGCATATAAACCATTAACAATTTATATTTTCATGCGGATGAGGGGCATAGCACCTTAACCTTAACCATAACAATGGATCAGGATTTATAGGACTATTATTTAAATTCTTATCAAAGTCCAAGTTCTTAGACCCCAAACTAGAGTTTCCAATAGACCCTAGGTTTAGTTGAACATGAACTCAAAGGCAGCATCTCTGTAAGCATTTGTGTCAGTACGTTTATTTCTGAACATGTTTAACTTTCATCTCCAGACCTGCAAGATACCTTCCCATAGACCAGGATGTCACTATAAAAAGCAGATGGACAGCCTCTCATTCAGATTTAATTTCCATGTAACCGATAGTGCAGAAATAGGTAAGCCATGCATGTGTCGATGACAGGAATAAGTCAACATTTATATCTCTTAAAGTTGTACTTTATGGTTATAGTTATTTCTGTGTCTCTTTGCACATGGGGCAGGTGGTATAAAAACTTTTCAAGGTGTTTCTATTTGTATCACACAATTTCTGAATAAAAACAGAGAACGGAAAGTGGATAGAGGGTAGAGAGAGATTATTAGATAAAGACAATAATCATCTAGACTTTTTTTTTTTACAAGAATGGGTTCTACCTAAACCTATAAATTATGTGACTTCAGACCCAACACACCTCAACGATTCTAAAGAAGATTCAATATAAACCGTTCTCCTATTTTCTTTCCTTAAAAGAAAAAAAAAAACCCACCTAGGATCTAACTGATTGGCAGGCATCACGGCTACATCTTAAATGTGTGTTACAATGGCAATCTTCATTTTAATTTCTGATGAGAGGAAAGGAAGAAAGCCCACTCTGAAAAAACACTTGGGGTCCCTCCGCCATCACACCTCTCATTCCTCTTCATAAAAGAAGCTGTGCAATTACAAGTGGCTAAAGATATTTGAGTGCATTCTCCTACAACAATTTACTGCCTGGATCCTGCTGGAACTTATGGTTACAGGAGTATCATAGAATGGATGTGTCATGAATGCCAAGGTCAGGATTTCACAGCCGGGTGGAAAGAGGAAAAGAACCGGACAAATTTCGCTCAGTGCCTTGGCTGAGCACCCATCTCAATGCTTGATTCCCAGGAGCTAAGTATATATTTCTGGTCTGCTTTTCAGGGTATTTCCCTTTTGGATTTGTAGTGAGCTTTTTAACACATACTTACTGGGACTAAATGGGATAAGACCTCACTAATGTTTTGAATTACTATTTAAAATCATGCCCCTTCTACTATTTTGGCATATAGGGGAAGCACGAGATTATGTACCCTGACTCTAGGCTAGAAACCCAACTTCCTAGAGCCAACCCGAATGACCTGTAGTAGCAAATTCCACTTTACCATGAAAGCAAGTAGTGGTAACCCTGACTGTAGCCCACGGGAAGGTGGAGCATGTGTGCTTCTCCTAACTGGTGTGTTGAGGGGGGCGAGTAGGGGTGCCCAAGAGATGCGGAGGCTGCTCCCCCAGCACCAGCCGTCACAGGGCCATGCCCGCCTCTGAGCAGAGGGTCTTGCTGCCCTGGACATTCCACTCAGGAGGATCTGCCTTCTTTCTGCTGAAACCTACTGCACAGAATTCTCCTGGTATTAGCTGTTCTGTTCTGATTTCCTCTAAGTAAAAATCCTCTCAGACAGCATGACACTTACCCATGAGCCTGAGCGCATTTATGATTTGAAGTCCTTCACAGGGACTATTTGGGGAGGGAGAGGAGGGGAGCGAAGAAGACCTTGTACAAGTGTAGTTTCCGAACTTACTTTTAAATCGTACTATCATTACAGTTCATGTTGCAGTTATGGTTCCCCTCTTCAGGAATTTCATCTTGTGACCATTTTCTTCCATTTAATTCCCTTTCTGAGGTTGTTTTCCTCAATTGGAAAGACTGTCTAGATAAATTAAAATTCTTAATATGCTTCAGCTACATTTTGTGACTAAGAATACATACCCCAAGAGGGCAGAGGAGGACTGTGGTTAAGTGCACACTCTTCTCAAGAAATAAAAATTCACGTGGAAACAGTTTGATCACTATTTTTACCTGAATCCTATAAACAGCATTAATTTCCAAACGGTCACATCTCTAATTAAATGGCACCTGATTTTCCAAGTTCGGTCTTTCCAGATTTTTATCTTAAACAGCAGTCTTTGGATGAAGGAATGTAGGAGTCCAAGGATTCCCTCTAATGACGAGGAATGTTTAAGTACAATTAGTAATATTTTTAAAAGCCAACGACCGTTTTCCAAATGAGTGGTACGTTTTTTTGTTTCAAGCTGGATCACAAATTACTGTATTTTTCTTACAATAGCGCTGAACTTTTATTTGAGGTTTTCTGTTTCCGAAAAGCAGACATGATGGATTGAAATAAAAGATAATTTATTGCAGTGCTTACTTTCATGTGCAGAGAGAAGCAGTGTAATTGTAATTTACAGTAGCTGTCAAGAAAAATCCATCACAGATGACATTAAAATGACTTATTTTGCCTGAGCCACTTATTGTTTAAATGTGCATAATCTAATAGAAAGAGATTATTTTTAAAAATCTGCTTTATATTCTTCTAAATTAATATCAAAACATATACTTATGAATTAAACATTAAAAACCATTTATTGATACTTTCATCATGACATTTACAACTATAAGTTTAAATTATTTTTGATTGAACTGTCACATATTTGGGATGCATGAATCTACATATTCACAATATTCTCATATGTATAGATCATATCATCTAGAGAACATGTGAATATACAGCTTTAGAAATAATTTAAAGCAAATGGAAGTGCAGTGCATGTAATAACACTGTAACCTAAAGATCACGAGCCATCCTCATGAAGCAAAAGGGCACACAGGGAGCCCTTTTCATTAAACTATTTTAGCCAGTACGCCTTCAGAGACATCCTCCTACCTTTACAGGCTTCAGAGAATTTCAAAATTTCCTATAAAGATCACTGGGGTTTGGTAACACACTACTAATAAAAGAAGCTTGAATGTTCTTTTCATGGTGTATCAGTAGAGGGAGGCTATGCAAAAGACGGTGAATATCTTAAAATAAATGAGACTGGGTTGAAAGATGTTTGTAAACCTTCATCTGTAATGATTCCAAGTACTTTTGGCTTAAAGGTGGAGATTGTTTGTTTATTTACTCCGTTGAGATTTTGCCTGAATGAGAAAAGGCAAAATAATACATGTCCAGAAACACTGGCTCAACATTCGTTAGTCCCTGGTGGCAGACGTAAGCCATCTAAATAATGAAATGTATCAGGGTAAAAGTAAAAAGTTCATTGTCTATTATTTTTCACATAGTTTTGTAAGTGTAGTTGTTGGGACTGATCTGATTTTCAAAGGAGCTTATACATGCAAATTCATACTCTGCAAAAACTGACCTTTGCACCCAGATAGCTAAAATCCAATGTCACTTTCAATTCTACTCTTCTGCTTCTTCCTTTTCTTTTCTTTTTTTTTTTTTTATGTAGCTAGAATTAATGTAGTGAATATGTAATGAAATGCATTATCCTGCATGGAGATTTATCAGATTTTCCGACTGAATGCTATGCTTTGCTAGTACTAGCTGGAGTTCACCTGCATGTTGGTGTGGCGTGTGGCTCTTTTTTGTAAAGAGTTAAGTCGTACACAAAAAAAGGGAACAAAGGTCAGCACCCAGCCGCCACTTGAATGTGAGATTTTTCTTTTTATTCCCCTTGATGTATACTAGGCTCTGTGTTATTAGTCTTAATGATGGAAAATTGTAGTGTTGATACAAATCTTTTTTTCAAAGTAGTAGGCGGGAGCTCCATTTGTTAGTAAGTTTTTTTGTGACTAAAAGCCACGGACAGTACATTTATGTAGCAGTAAAAGGCCTAGATGCTCTTTCCATAGCAGAGCTAATTATTCCTACTGTGACCTTACTGATCTAGCCTGTTCCTAGCACATCTCATCTGCACGCCTGTTCCTCTGTGTAGATGGTGTCAGAGAATATGAAAAACCCTATAATGAAACCATTTTCATGATGGAGAAAGGCTACTGGAGTTGCACTTGCTACAAAGAGGCTCAATTATATGAGTAATTGTGATAATTTTCTACATTCATAGCCTTCAATGGGGAAAAAAGAATGAGAGCCACAAAGGAAAATTACTTTAACAAGAAAGTACAGAGAGTAAAAATGGAAGAAGAGACAAAAAGGGGAAAAAATAACCAGAAAAAAAGTTTAAAAAATAGATCTGGAGGGAGGAATAGCGAGACAGGGAGAACAACAGAAATGCTCAAAAGCCCATGTGCAGCTGTGTTGCACAATTAAATTGAATTTTTTTTTCTGCAGTTGATGAATGTGACTACTGCAAATGTGCCTCTGTAGTTAGCTATCATTTGTTGTTCCGTGACAGGAAAAGGATAATTACCTCTCAGAGAGAATCAAAGGCTGACATGCCCTTTAGACACAGCCATGAATGCAGAGCTCGATAGAATGCTTGAATAAGAATCTAGTGTTCTCTGCCCCCTTCGACTGAAGAATAAATTTTGTTAAAATGCAAGAGCACCACCAGTAAATTTGTTGAACCCTAGGTGTTCAAAAATATGAGATACATCTATCGACTCATCCCATTTGCAAAAATAAAACTGCATTTTGAATTCATTTCTATTATATTCATGGACAGTAAGATAGTGAGATATGCATTAAATTTCTTTTCCCAGTAGGGGTCTGATTCAACATTTCCTATGAAAGAACAGAGAGACACTATCCTTTTTTCCCAGGCTAGTTAGCCTATAATTTAAAACTGTCAAAAACACAATTTTGTTCAAAGTCTTCAATAAAAGCTTCTCAGATATAACCCAAAGAGATTTTACTAAAGTTTGATTCAGACATTGTTACAATATTTTTAAAGCCATAAATACATTTAACTGATATTTTACTGCCTTTTTTCTTAAAGTATTTGAGGGCTTACGAAGAAAAAAGGCAGCATCTTTTCAAGGTGACTAAGCCTTCCATCCTTTAGACAAACGCGAAGTATTCAATGGTTCTTATTAATGAGAACAGTACTTTTGAAGGTACTGATGTGATCATCTTTAACAAAATGCATTACTTTTAAATAAAAACACATATTCTGTATGTCTACTCCAAAACAATTATGGGGGTAAGAAAAAAAAGATCTCAAAGTAGGTAACAGATTATGGGGAAAGGCTGGAATTCAGAAAATACACATACACTCAAAAAGCAAACCTAGTATATACTGTTTGGAAAATAAACAATGGTTTACAGGAAAAATGCAGAGAAGGATGTAGGCTCACCCTTTCAGCCTGTTTGCTAATCCACTGATTTGAAAGGTAAGGCTTCCTTGAGCCAATGTTTTTTATCTTTGTATCACAGGAATAGATTTCACTTCATTCCTTTATAAAATTTAGCTTTCCTCCTGTTTCATTATCCAAGAGTTTGGGATGCTTATCCCCTTCCTACGTACTTTCTTCCATGTTTGGTGTGATTTTGAGGAAAGCAACGCTCCAGACCTATATGTTGAGCTAAAACTAAAGGAGTCATATAAATATTGCTTGCTGCTCCTGTAAGTTTCCTGCTGACCCTAGTATAATTCACTGTTTTAAAATCTTTTTTTTTTTTAAACCCAGGGAACAGCATTGCAGCGTGGCAGTTCACATACTGATATTAGACTGAAATGATGGTTCTGAATCATAAAACATGTCATCAACTTTGTACCAAGCCACCAATAACCTTTGTACCATTTGCCAACCCTCCCTTTACTTGTCAGTGTCAGGCTTACCTGATTGTGTTTCCAATTACAGAGAAGGGAGCCCCCGCTCTGCAAGCTGCAATCGCTTCATCTCTACACCTCCTGGCAACCTCCACTAACTTTTTACCACATTCATCCACATTGCCCACCAAAAATGTTTCGGAGGTGTCTCCATGGTAGCCATTGTAATAGACCTAAACACAGGCAAACATTTTAAAATATGGCCTTGTTTTTAAAAATGTACTCTCCCAAAGTATATATTGTGTTCATTTATGTATTTAGTAGATTCATAGGTTTCACTCTTCCAGAATTACTTTCAAGTTTCCCTACAAAAGAAAGATATGCTTCTGAATTTGCCTTCAGAAATTAAAAAGATGAAGCCATACAATGATGTCACAAAATTTAAAAATAAAAACGTAACTAGAATGGCTATTTCAACATTATGATTAGCAATGCTGGTATAATATTTTGATTCCTCACTTCGTTTCTGGGAAGACAAAACTACATATTCATAAATTAGTGACTAAAGACACTGACCCACAATTACTACAATAGGTCTAGAGGGCCTAGAAGTATTTAACACAGTGAAAAGTTTCTTCAGTGTCATGAAGATACTTGATCTTTTATTTACTAATTCTGCACTTGGAAGTGATAGATAATAAGAAATGAAATAGACACGTCAGTATTAGACAGTGGGAGAATTTAGTTCCAAGAACTGAAGTAATTCAATATGGGAATGAAATATGTTATAGAAAGATCCTGTCTGGAAGTGAAACTTTAGTCAAATGTTCCAGATAGCAGAATGTTAACAGGAAACACTACACATGGGGGTTTAAAGAATTAAGATATAACAAAATAAGCTTAAGAATAAAATTACAGAAAATATAATTTTATCAGTCATTAATGATTCAGTAGGCACTATAGGATCTTGAAAAATATCAGATTCGTTATAAACATCAATAGTCAACAAAACATGATAATAAATATAGAAGGTGGAAGACACTGGTTGAATACTGATCCTTAGATATAGCATGGTATTTGTCATTTTGCATTCATTTGATCTACGTGATTATTTTTCACATTTCTCTTTCTCATGCAGCAGAATGCAGAAACTTATAAAAAAGATATTTATCTGAGCTTTCTATTTTAATACTGAGTCAATGTCTTAAACCTGTATATTTTTCTGTGCTAAAAAAAAAAATACTCTACTACACTCTGTAAGGGAAGCAGGAAACATCTTTATTCGGTCTCCACTTTATAAGTCAGAAGCCTGGGCATAAACAGGTAACTTGTCTAAGGTTAGCGGCAGAACACAGAGGTAGATCCAGATTAACATGATGGATTATTGGCTTCGAATCAAATGTTTTCTCTACTATGTCAAATGACCTTAATTACCTCCAATAGAGTAGTGTTTTATACATTCGTTCCCATTTGCAAACCAAGAAAGTACAAGTTTGATTTTATACACAAATACATTATAGTCACTAATATGAGTAATTGTTTTTAAAAGATGTCTAATCCAGTGTTTACGTAACTGTTATTTAAGTTAAAAATATTCTTAAAAATCTTTGTTTTTTATATTACTTTTGCTAGCTTTCAAAATGACTATGTGAAAGATTCAATATATGTGAAAATAACAATACTTGTGAAAGTCTATGGCAGTTATCTAAAATTAGGGTTTGTGCTTACAAACTATTTTTGTTTTGTACTTCATTTATTAAACAAATATTTATTGAGCAACTACTCTAGGCATCTCACAGTTTGTTTTTTAACATTTGACTTTCTAGGGGGAAAGCGGTCTGTTTTTTTGTGATATACTAGATGTAAACAATTATAAAATGCATGAGGAATATTTTCTGATACAAGTATAGGATCTGATAATGGAATCTTTCACTTAACAACATATCTCAAAAGAAGCAGAATTTGTGGGGAGGAGTAAAAAAAAAAAGAAATATGATTTATTAAGATAGTGACCTATATGTTTTCTTGACTCTTTCGTATTTCTAGACACTTGAAATATTATATGTTGCTTTATGAGTTTTGCAACTGTGAAATATTTGAATGTTAAAAATGTATTAAAAGTCTTCAGGAAACAGAAAAGGCATGAGATAGTCTCTTTGTATGCACTGGAAGCAGTAGGAAAGTGTTCTGATTTCCTTCAAAGTAGCAATATTTTATTAGAGGGTGATTAGGTGAGATAATAAATGTAAAACCCCCAAATCAGTTACAATTGAATGAAAAGTATGTCATAAAAATATTTTATTTCAGGTATACTTCATAAAATATCTCCTTCTATATGATTCTGAGTTGGAAAGATAAACCAACAGAATATATGTGAAGCAAATGTTCAAGTATTCTAAGTAGGACAAAATGACATATGAAAGAGTAGCAGCAATAAAAGAATCTTTGGCTCTATCATCATACAAACTGATACGCAGAAAAGAGGGTGAGTTAATTTAAGCAAGTAAAAATTTGACCAAACTCAACTACTGGACGCCAATTTCTACTTCATTCCCATGCTACCTAAATTCATGGTCTGGATACAAAATAACTACTATGGAAAATATTTCCTCAGTTGTCCATCTCAACTAGTTCTCACCAGATGATTAAATTTTATTTATATATTTAAAACTTATTTATTAATCAGATGCAGAGAATTTATTTATAACCTACATAATCCAGAGGGACCGTTACAAAGTTTTTTAGTAAAATCAACTGCCAAAGCACAAATAATCCAAGAAAAAGATAGAGGTTGTACAATTTGAAGTTCCCATGTCAAATTACTTTGGGTTGTTATTTAAAAGCACGGTTGTTAAATCAGTTGGTAAAAAGTCAGGTTCAGAGAGAAAACCACTCTGCTTGCAAGCTCCGAGTTCAAGACTCTCTCTACCCTCCATACCACCAATGGAACACGACGTTACCCTTCAGGGATTTTAATAAATCTAAGGAACACTGCTAGCAAAAGAGTTGCTGTCCAAATAGACTGACACACACAGGCCAATGTAGCCCCTAATGACAGAGTAAGATAATGACAGGCCCCACTCAAAATCAGCAGGAAGAGGAAGATCAATCTTGGCAGAGTGAAGGAAAAATGCTGGCTTTCTTCGCGTTAGCTCATCTCATACATATCTAGCTTCAGCAGCTGCCCAGTGCTGTGGTGCTCTGCATTAACTACACAGTGGATCAATAACAATTACACCTTCTCAAAAACATGACACATAGCAGGATTGGGTTGACATTTCACTTAGGCCAACATTGATCTCAGTGCATCTGATTCCAGCCCTAAATTCAAGTCAGGCCTGGGTTTACTTGGAATAAACACGGAGTTAAAGACAAAAAAGGAAACCAGCTGCTTGCGTCTGGGTCTAGAAGTAAACAGCACTTCCCTTGGTGCAGTTCACATTTTCAATCCACAATTCTTCCTGTTGCTACCAGCAATTCTGAAGTTGATCAAAGACTGTTTTTTATATTATTTACTCACCGTGACATCAATGTTGATAATATCTCCATCCTGAAGAGGTCGACTGAAACGTAAACAGAATAGAAATGGTGATAGACAGATCTCAATAAAAGGAAATGTAAAAAATAAGTACCTAAGACTATCACAGACCCGGTGAGTTTCAATAATTTGGAGTAGAAGAGGAATAAATAGAATAACTATATCTAATCTTTAAGTTATGTTAGTCACGTCAAATTTTCCAAGAAATACAGAATATGAACATATTGCCATTGTTTAAAAATCTTTTAAAAATTCTTTAAAAAATGTACTTATCAGTTACTTTAATTTTGCAAAGAGCTGAAACAGTAGTTGATAACCTATATTTGCCTACATTTGGGGTTTTACCATTTATATGGTTGAAATCTAAGAAGGCAAAAGAAATATTTCATGAACCAGGACCTTTTTGGATTACACACTGCTTCAACAAACATTAAATTATGTCCACTTAGAAGCAAAATACTTCAAAATCTTTGTTTTACCATAATCAGTTTCAAAAGTTTGCAGGTGGGTTTCAATTAAACTAGTGTCTTTCAACATATGTTATAGATCTTAGTTTCATGTTTTAGTTTCCAAAGGAAGAATATGTTATTAAGCAATGAATACCTGTCAGGAATACCATGACATAGCACGTTGTTTACAGAGGTACAAACAGATTTTGGAAAACCTCCATAGCCTAGAGGTGAGGGATAAGCATCATGACGGATGATTTCCTGATGGACAAGAGCATCTATCTCTTCAGTTGTCATGTCAACCTAAAATATTAAATAAAGAAATTGTGTAGCAACAGTTGAAGACATTTCCTGCACTCACTGACCATGTCTATAGCTACAGCGCTTTTAGATGAGGCTGTATAGATTTACTGGGATAAACGTGTGATACAACATTTTAATTAATGGTGATTAACATTAAATATTTAAATTATGCCTTTTGGACAATTCTTTGGGTATACGATGGTATTATGGGCTGTTAGGAAATGGAAACTGTAAACCCTAAGATGCTTTAAATTATCTGTGAGTCATTAAATGACATGACTCCCTTTGAGCCTGAACACTTCACAAATATGTTCTTAGGCAATTCCTTCCTCTTCCTCAAGGGTTAGTGCCTCAGGCTAACTGAAGCTTATAAATAAATTCTCAAAAGTGTCTTCAGTTTAGATGACAGGGCTTGAAGAAGTAAGTCGGCCCACACTGTTTTATCTCAGCGAAAGCTCACACGGGCTTAGCAACAATGATGTGAAGATTATAGATCATTATTTTAAAAACTCAGTCTGATACATATTGTAGAAATTTGGTTTTCACAAATCTCGATTTCTTTCATGCCTAAATAAACCCATTGTGTTTTTTAAAAAATATGTCTCCCTTATCAGAAGGCATCCGATTGCTCTCAAACCAAAAAAAAAAAAAAAAAACAACCCTAAAATTGAGTTTTACGAGAGCATGAGTTTACAAGTGTTCCGTAAACTCCTGAGTCCTAAATAAAATTCTAAACCAAAATCTTTTATTAAATATTGTGTTATTTGTTATTCACATCATGCTTAGTTATGTTGCTATAACAAGTTCATTACACAGATGATACCCTAAGTGATTTCATCATGGAGATTCACTTCCTAAATTCTGCCCACCTTCTGGAAACTTCAGGCCCGTACTTTTTTTTTTTTTTTTTTTAATAAATGATTCTCATAAAGCAGGGGGCTTCAGATTATTCTGAAAGAACTAAATCTTGTAGTAAGACAGTTGTCTGTAATTACGTTTCTATATTATGCACAGCTTTGTGTATGTGCTCTAATCCTTCTTTGCAGAGCTAATGCAAGAAAATAGGAGACAAAGGATGAGGCCGAACAACTTTTCAGGCACAGAAATAACGTGGGGAATAAAAGCAGAAACTACAGGCAGGAATGAAGGGGCGGAAGTCAGAGCTGTCTGCCATTGATCACGCCGGACAGGCTGACTGGGCCCAAAGCCTCTCCTGAATCCTGCTACTTAAAACTGCATTTGGATTTTAAGTTACCTCTAGAATGAACATATAAAATAATAAAATCCCTTTCCCCCCACCCCAAGGCTTTACTTGATTTTTAACAAAGTGGATGTGTACAAAAGAAGAGTTAAAGGGGGAGAAGGAAGAGAGGAGGGCTTGTTGCCCTTATGGAAGTCCTGAGGCTTGGTGAGACGCCACCTTTAAACTCTTCCCAGCCAGGAGGAGGACATGACGGGCCAGCTGACAAGCCTGACGAAGCCCTTGAATCTGATCTTCATTCTTAACTTCTATGCTGTCTCCCCAGTCGGGTACAATGCCTGTCGTCACATAGTCTGGCTTCTTTATGTGCTTGAGGAAAAAGGATTGAAAATGAAGATCAGAACCCAGCACACGACAATGGGATCATTTTGTCGGACACAGCCTCCTGCTTCATGGAGCTCTGCCCTTCCTGCCGGAGCACCGACCTCCGAAGCCAGCAGGACAGACCCTCCAGGCTGCCCCCGGTTCCTTCCCCTGCCCTTTTGAACTTAACATTGCCTGTGAGTGCTGCCTCTGGATGGTCTGTTAACCTTACTGTGCTTTGAGTCAAACTGGTCTGAAGTAGACTTCTGGTCAAAACAAACAGTAGTTTTCTTTTCTTCCTCCTCCCAACCCTGTAAGGAGCATTCTTGCCATTGATGGAAAAAGAGCACCAAGCTTCCAAATTGCCAAATGGCTAATTAAGAGCACTTTCATCTTCTTAACACAAAGATAAAATTTATGCAAAGGATAGTTCACAACACCCTCTCCGAATGAATATATGTAAAAGGCTGACTGTCAAGTCCACTGAAGCCTATTACGTATACACTTTTCTTACACTCGGCAACTGTACCCAAACTAAGAAGGGACTAGAGAACAAAACCCAACAGCTTTCTTTTCTTTTTCTTTCTTTCTCTCTTTTTTTTAAGTACCTAAAAAATACCTAGAACATTTCCATCACTTGTCAAAAACAAACAAAGAACCCCCCCCCCAACTCAAAACATTCAACTCTGATCACCCTTGTAGAACATTCTCCACTGCTTACTTAAACCTATGGGCAGTATTCAGAAAATAAATACTATTTTACACACAGAGCTTCTTTCAGTCCCAAGGTTTTGCTCAGCTCTTTACAATCTATTTATGGCAACTGCCACATAAGCATTGTTGAACAGTACCCACTAAGGGTACACAGCAGTTGGGGACAGGAAGCTGAGGGAGACAACACTCTTCAACTTGACATCACAGCAACTCTGGAAGGGCTGAGGTTAGGGGTCTGCGCTTTGTAAAGCTCATCACACAGGGCTGAAGACCTTCACTTATTCTTGTATTCAAGAATAAGTGCTTTACCTTTCTGCTACAGGTAAAGCCACTGCTTGGGTAGCCAGCCACGGCCAGGCCCTGGGCGAGTGTCTACTCCTACAGCTTTGCCACCAGTGCCCACGAAAGCTCACCCAGCCTCCCCCACTGACTGTGCTCTTGACTCCCCTCTGCTTTGTGATTGGGCCAGATTACAATTACAGGCAGAAGGGCTACTGGGTTGTCACGGACATTATAAAACAATACATTCATCTCTCCGGAGACCTCCTTTTCTTTCCCACTAAGTTAAGACCAGGAATATACTCTGGGCTCTGGCAGCCTGTCTCATTGGCCCCTTTCCACACACACAAAAAAAGGGCCACTCACCTTCAGGGAGTGTGTCAGTATACTTAATGTGGGTTTCCTGTCCAAAAAAATGCATAAAAGGGGGGAAAGCAGGTGACTTTTGTGACAAATCTATACTTCTTTTACCTATTCTTGTTCTTTCTACATGACCCCCACACCTCCTTTACATTGCATTTCAAAAAATGGATAGATCGTCTTTCCACAGAATTGTAATCTCTGAAAAAAAAAAAAAGAAGAATGCTCTGAGGCAAGAGGTTTTATTTAATGACTCTAAAGGAGAATTTGGAAACAACAGAATTAATACTACAGAAGGTATAAGAGTAGACTTAGGAAAAACATCTAGTGTACTAGTTTCACGTAATCGCTCTTGAATGACCATTTTATACTCAATTATTCTTCTCTAAAAAAGTTAAGAAACTATAGACATATACTTTTGCCTTCATGTTAGAAATTTAATATAGAAAATTTCATGGTAGGAACTAAGTCTGAATAAGCTAAGTGGCTGTAAGCTCAGAGCTTTATTTGAAAAAAATTAATATTAGGGAACTGCAGATGTTACAACTTCTCAAATCACAATTTTAAATCACAAACCAAGTTTAAAAATTATGATTTGGATGGCTCAGAAATCAAAGGTGCAAAGACATTTGATCGCTTCTGCGGTTAAGCTTCATCTTGGCTGGAAAAAGCAGCAGATAATAGGCAATACGGTACCTCAGGGACTGGGTGAGCTGAAGAAACTGCAGCCGGCAAAACTATACTGTGGGAAATCTCTCTTTGTCTCCGGAAAAAGAAATTTCTTCTTTGTTGACCGCTTGGCTGCTTGTGTAAGTAGATATGATTGAATGGTGAAGAGAAAATTCTGTGACAACCTATGAGCAGAAATCGGCATATTTTAAGTTAAAAAACCTAACATAGTGCTACATTTTAAGATGTTGCATTGTTGTCTATTAAATCATTATCCTAATCCTTTATTGGCTTAAAAAGAAAAAAGCCCCAAATAGAAAGGAAAGCAGTGATATTCTGAGTTCTAGTACAAGAATAGCACAGCATATTTATTAGCTAATACTATGTTTACAAAAAAATGTTTGACAATGGAAAACTCTACTCTAACAGGAAACAAACATATAGAAGCATCTGCTAAGTACCAGGTCTGCAAACAGAACAATTTCTGCTGTGGTACCTTATGCAGCCATGTCCAGGATGACCCCAGATTCGGCGCACTGTTTGGGTGGCTTTCTATTCTTTAAAGCTGTTTTCCTTTCAAGAATCATGGACAAATTGCCAGCTGCACATTTTGCCCTTGACAGGATTACTACTCTGTGTTAAGTTCACGTGCAGCGAGGCATTATACCAAAATTCACTATGATGAATGCTCAAGACAGATAAAGACTACAAAACAGAAACGTAGGGTGTGACCCTGAAACAAAAATGAACGCAGGGTTCTAAAGTGCCCACAACAGGAATTTAGAAATATCTATCAAAATTTTAAATGCACATATCCTCTGACTCAGCAACTCATCTCCTAGGGCTTTATCTTCCAGATACTATGCAATAATCGATGTAAGAAGATGTACCCTCACTTTCATGGTAGAAAAAAACGGGGAATAGTGCAAATGTCCATCAATGAGGGACTGGTGAAATATAGTATGGTATATCTACACAAAAGAAAACGATAAAGAGAGTAAGCTAAATCATTTCTATGTTGTTGATATGTAAACAAGCCGCAATATTTTAAGTTAGGGAAAAGACAAATGCTGAACTAGACATATAAAAAGCCCACTGATGTAAAAAAGAATTTATACATTTATCTAAGTTTGTATATCCCTCTAAAATTTCTAAAAATTGATATTTATCAATAGTGGTTATTTCTGGGGCATGTGACTAGGCCTGGGGTGAGAGGAAGACTTGCTGATTCACTTTGTTTTCTTCTATACTGTTAGATATTTTAAACCTTCCACTTGCATTACTTTTATAATTAATGATAGTTTGAAAATTCCCCAACATGCCACAATTGCATGCCAGGGGTTAGCAAACTACTGCCTGAAGGCCAAATCTGGCCTGCTGCCTGTTTTTGTGCAGTCCACAACCTAAAAATGATTTGTACATTTATAAATGTGCCAAAAAGAAATAAAAAAGATAGTATTTTATAACACATGAAATTATATGAAATTCAAATTTCAATGCCTATAAGTAGAGGTTAATTGGAACACAGCCACACTCATTTGCTTACAATGCTCTGTGGCTGCTTCGAGCCATAGTAGCAGAGTTGAGTATTTGTGACAGAGACTGAACAACCCACAAAACCTAGAATATTTACTATCTGGTCCTTTACAAAAGTTCGTTGACTCCTGGTCTAGAGCACTGGTTCCCAAGATGTGGTACCCAGACCAGGATATTAGCACCATATGGGGGAAAATGCAAATTATGGGGCCCCTCAATTCACTGACTCAAACTCTGGGATGAGGCCAACAATCTGTGTTTTAACAAGCCCTCAGGGTGATTCTGATGCCCGCTAAAGTTTGAGCATTACTGGCCTAGAGTAAGATTTCAGCTATGGAACATAACAGAAACACAAACTGCAGGTGAGTACTGGCCTCCAAGGTCAAGATCTCCAAATGAACTGGAAAAAGGCACAGACACAAACCAACCGCCATGATCAATGATTCAAAGTCCTAAGTTTCACTTGATTTTTAAATTCTTATATATAGTTGAATGTAATAGTGTTGAATCAAACTTACAGAGGTATTCAGGTGTTATTTTAAAAAAATTACAAGAACTAGATAAAATGCAGCAATATCATTTCTTTTAAAAATCAAAAGTTAGGGCAGCCTGGGTGGCTTGGTGGTTTAGCATCCTCCAGGGCATGACCCTGGGGGCCCGGAATCGAGTCCCACATCAAGCTCCCTGCATGGAGCCTGCTTCTCCTTCTGCCTATGTCTCTGCCTCTCTGTGTATGTGTCTCTCATGAATAAATAAAATCTAAAAAATTAAAAAATAAATAAAAATCAAAAGTTAGGGGGCCCCTGGGCGGCTCAGTGGTTGAGTGTCTGTCTTTGGCTCAGGGTGTGATCCTGGGAACCTGGATCGAGTCCTACATCGGGCTCCTTGTAGGGAGCCTACTTCTCCCTCTACCTGTGTCTCTGCCTCTTTCTCTCTCTCATGAATAAATAAATAAATCTTTAAAAAAAATCAAAAGTTGCTCGATAGAGGCAAGTACATATTCCCTGAAGCTTGCACATTTCCCTGATGACACCACCACCAATTCTAGGATTGTCAACTGGTGTATGGGGCAGGGTAGTATCCTAGGAAAAGCAGATGGTTGGAAAGCAGAAGGCTGAACATTCATTTCAGCTTCACCACTTGTTAGCTGTGTGACCCTGATCAAGTTTCTTATTTTTTTAAAATATTTCTTTATTTATTCATGAGAGGCACACAGAGAGAGAGGCAGAGACATAGGCAGAGGGAGAAGCAGGTCCCATGCAGGATACCCGATGTGGGACTCAATCCCGGGACTCCAGGATCACACCCTGGGCTGAAGGCAGACGCCGAACTGCTGAGCCACCCAGGTGTCCCCTGATCACGTTTCTTGAGTCTCTGGTGAGAATTGGAATACATGAAAAACTATGTGAAAACACTTTGCATTCAGTAGATGTCTAATAACTGATAGTTCCTTCAGGAATACATAAAAAGAAAAAAAAAGAATACATAAAAAGGTTTTAATGAGAAAGAAATTGTACATTCCATTATAGCTTCTAATACTGAGCGTTCACTGTCAATTACCGTACTAAGCAGTTTATATACATTAGCTCCTTAGTCTTAACGACAACCTTCCACTCCACTCCACAGCTGAAGATCTTGAGGCGCCCAAAGGTAGGTAGCTTCCCCCAAAACATGCAGTGAGCCAAAGCTGTGGGAAAGCAGGTCAAGTTGCTTCCACAAAGTATATTATTTTTCTCATACACGTGAGAAAAAATGACCTAACGCACATGGAAATGCCCAGCAAATGTAAAAGGCATCATAAAACTATTAAATGTTACTACCATTAGGTTATTTTTCCAAAAGTGGTGATGGGTTGACCTCATCCATCCACTCTCTCAAGCCAAGCTCCATTCTCTGACCAAACACATGCTTCAGTGAGGTGATTGAATGAAGTTGGTTGGCAATTACGGGGCCCAACTAAAGCAAAGACTTAGGTGGAATCAATCTAGGTCAAGGCTCCTACAATGCATCCCTAGGTAGGATCACAGACAAGACACAAGCTCCCAAGTATTTCCCTTCTGAGGAAAGTATGTATTATGATTACTATTAATAATGATAACACTCAATAGAATTAGTAACAATAATAGTGGTTAACATTTAATGGCCACTTTCTTTGATGAAGCACAGTGCTAGGTGCTTTACATACCTTAACTCTTACCGACTCTGTCTGGTAAGCAGGCAGCTATTATCATCACTATTTTACGGATGAGGAACTAAGACTCACACCTCTGGTAGTCTAGGGCCTGGGCTTCACATCCCTTAAAACCAAATCAAGGACCATGCCTGCCACTGCAAGCTGCCTTTCTACAGTGTGCAGGGGCTCTCGTAGATAGCATGCTTTGCTAGAGAATGTGTTTTTTTCAGGAATTAGATTTTTTTAAAAGATTTATTTATTTATTCAAGGGGGAGGGGCAGAAGGAAAGAGTCTTCAAGCAGACCCTCCCTGGGCACGAAGCCCTACATGGGGCTCAGTCCCACTACTCATGAGATCTCAACCTGAGCTGAAACCAAGAGTTGGATGCTCTATGGACTGAGCCACCCAGGTGCCCCAGGGATTAAAGGAAACTTTTTTTAAAAAAGACATATTTACTTAATTTTAAAGAGAGAGAGCATGCAAACAGGGGGAGGGGCAGAGGGAGAGAGAGAATCCTCAAGCAGACTCCTCCCTGAGCATGGAGCCCAACGCGGGGCATGATCCCAAGACCCTGAGATCATGACCTGAGCCAAAATCAAGAGCTGCTCAACTGACTGAGCCACCCAGGTGCCCCTAAAGTTGTGTTGTTGTTGTTGTTGTTGTTTTAAAGATTTTATTTATTTGAGAGAGAGAGAGAGAGTGCATGAGCAGGAGGAGGGGCAGATGGAGAGGGAAAGAAGCAGACTCCCTGCTGAGCAGAGAGCCCAATGTAGGATTTGATTCCAGGACCTCTGATCATGACCTGAGCTGAAGGCAGATGCTTGACTGACTGAGCCAACCAGATGCCCTAAAGGAAAGGTTTTTTTATTTTTATTTATTTTTATATTTTTTTTAATTTTTATTTATTCATGATAGTCATCAGAGAGAGAGAGAGAGAGAGAGAGAGAGAGAGGCAGAGACAGAGGGAGAAGCAGGCTCCATGCACCGGGAGCCTGACGTGGGATTCGATCCCGGGTCTCCAGGATCGCGCCCTGGGCCAAAGGCAGGCGCCAAACCGCTGCGCCACCCAGGGATCCCAGGAAAGGTTTTTTTAAAGGATAATGAAAAAAATAAACATCATAGGACCATCTAACATTTAGAATGAAGGTACTTTTCATGAAAATTTGTAGATCTGATCTAATTGAGAGGCACTATAGTAGTGAAAATAGCATGAGCTTTGAGGCAGGTAGATCTGAGGCCCACATTCTCCACCATTACATGGGAACAATAGTGCTTTCCTCATCACTCTGCTGTTGTGAGCATTAGTTGAGATGACATACATAAATAAACCATCCTAAAAGCAGGTCCTCCGTAAACATTAATTTTGTCCCTTTTGCTTCTCAACTCTTCAACATGTT